>NC_066296.1:0-1250000 GCF_905404315.1 Leptidea sinapis | reverse complement strand
CGTGTTTTAATGAGAAACTGCTACAATAACATTAGAATACAAAGATAAATTTTGCCACTATATACCAGACTTTAATAGCTCAGATGGGACATTGGGTGATCCGGAATGCAGAAGACCCCGGTTCGAATCCAGATGCCCTATTAGTTTTTTTGTTCAAGTTTTATATCTTCTTATAAATCCGAGCAAGGTTCGGTCGTCCAGGAAGATACTATTTAATACAAGTAACAAGTATAGACAAATATATATAAATATACACGACTCTTATGACCATTAATAATTATCATACTAATAATCTACATCGCAATTGAATGTACTTGCTAACATTGAGCTATATCTAGTGTTAATGCTGAATCCATTATATCTAATGTAATTTTGAAAGAAGAAAAGAAAGAAAATTATTATATTTGATCGCACAGTTACTTACAATCAATATTTTTTGTCACTTATTAAAATAAAATTATCTTTAATGGATTATTAACAAAAATACAACCAACTTCAGAAAACACTATTGTAACACATTATACCTTCGCACGACACGCCACAAATTAGGATATCATTCCCACCATTTGGATGTGTGGCGGTCCTCCATTTTCAAGGAACTTTCTTCCACGTACTACAAAGCTGTGGAATGAGCTTACTTGTGCAGTGTTTCTGGGACGATACGACATGGGGTACCTTCAAAAAAAGCGCGTACACCTTCCTTAAAGGCTGGCAACGCTCTTGTGATTCCTCGGGTGTTGAAAGAGAGGGTGGGCGGCGGTGATCACTTAACACCAGGTTACGTACGCTCGCTTGTCCTCCTTTTTCCATAAAAAAAATAATTGCGTATTCTTCTATAACTTATGAAATGATAAATATTATTGTAATGTTTTGGACTAGTTTTTTTTAAGTCGATTTATTTTTTTATTAAATTTTTATTTTATTTTTAGCGAATCTGAATTGTAGTCACCTATTTGTCTGAATAATACATTATGTAGACCTACAAAACGTGCTGCTCATATAAGAATAATACTGCTCAATACGAAGTCAGGGAGAAATAGATAGAGGAAATCTATCTCGAGGACAATTTCAAAAGAGACTTGCGAAGAGCGCAAGAATGATAGAACGTCAAAAATGTCATCAAAATGTCATGGTGCAATGTAGCAACGAACATAAGCGCATTATAATATGTTTACAGACAGTTAGAAATTCTGCTGCAGAACGCACCCTTACTGTAAGTTGTTAAGGAGTTCCATTGGTTATCATATTCGACTACGACAATTTCTTACTATAACGGCGTTACGACAGGTGACTCAATTATCCGGATAGTATATCAAAAATATTCGGCCGAGTATCGTTAATTTGCTCCCAATAATTGAAAACTTCCGTTACTTTGTCATGGATCATAATCAGAATCTCTCTCATCAAACTACCTTTGAAGTATATTCTATACAATAAAAAAAGAATCATCGAAATCGGTTGGCGTGATAAGTATTAAGTTATTCGTCCATTTCTCGCGCACATACTTAGTACAAATTTAAGACTTATATAGTTTTCTCATGGATGCCGTTGTCAGAACTGGACAACGAGAACTGAAATAGGACCACACGGGAAGCACTACCTTCCAAATAAAAAAAGAATCATCAAGTCAGATAACCCAGTCATAAGTTCTGAAGTAACAAACATAAAAAAATACCGTCGAATTGAGAACCTCCTCCCATTTTTGAATTCGGTTAAAACATTTGTAAGTCATTATAACTGAATTTGTACATTTGGTCTTTACGTATTTTTATTACTTATTTATTTAACGTTACATATTGGAAGCCTTTACAAGTCAATGTGTTCAGGGGGACAAAATGGGTTAAAATATTTTTATTTCAATATGAAATTCTACTAGCTAATCAAACAAATTACTAATATCTCCTACTTATTAATCCTATCAAACAATACTTACATGTTTACCGAGTCCATAATTGTAGGAATGTCTAATCATCGGTATATCATCAAACAGTCTCAGCATCAGCCTGGCGTTAGAGAGGCGGGAGCCAGCTGCCTGCCATGATTTCTCTTCTTTCAAACACCCATAGAGTTTAAGTGTGTAGCATGCGAGACGGACCACCTGGAATATAAGAGCAATTGATACAGTGCTACATTAATATACTTACGCTATTATATGGTTGTGAAATTCAAATTCAAATATAAGGCATGTAAGGTCCATGCGGAAGACTTACGTAAAAAGATTAAAGCCTTAGAGATGTGGACGTTTCGTAGTATGTTCCGCATAAGTTGGACAGCTCAAGTGTCTAACGCAGAGGTCCTTGTCCGAATGCAGAAGAACATCCAGTGGGAAGCTTCTTTGCACAGGGTGCCGGCTAGATTATGGCTACCACAACGGCGCCTATTTCTGCCGTGAAGAAGTAATGTGTAAGCATTATTGTGTTTCGGTTTGAAGGAGGTCGTAGCTAGTGAAATTACTGGGCAAATGAGGCTTAACATCTTATGTCTCAAGGAGACTAGTGCAATTGTAGTGCCACTAAGACATTTTGTGTTTTACAAGAATCCTGAGCGGCACTCCATTGTAATGGGTGGGGCGTCTCAACTACCATCAGCTGAACATCCTGCTCGTCTTGTCCCTTATTTTTACATAAATAAAAACATCGAGTTAGTGAGAACTATAAAACAGCATATGATCTCGTACCTCGGTCATATACTGTGCAACAATAGGTACCGCCTGCTACAAACTATTTTGATGGGGAAAATTGCTGGGAAAAGGGGTGCTGTAAGAAGAAAGAAGTCTTGGCTCAGAAATATAAGGGAGTGGACTGGCATGAAGACAGTCCAAGTACTATTCTGCTTAGTCATGGACAAGGAAGATTAAAAAGCTGACTGCTGACCTCCAGTAATGGTAGTAGAGGTTAATGACATAATGGTTAAGGTTTATAGTGTCTGAGGTCAAATATCAAAGGCAATCCGCGAATAGGTTGGACACCCAAGGTTTTACTTTTGAAAAACCTATGAAACCTCAAATAAAATAAAAAATTTTTTTAGGGAACCACCCTTAGAAATGTCTTGAAATGAAAAAGGTTAGGTAATAATGCTTTTTCTCTGGAAAGGTGCATTACCTTGTAATATGAGTGGTATAGGTGGTAGGTGAGGTATGGTGGCTTTATAATCGTGGACTTAAAGCTCTATCAACCACAATATTTTTTAACTCCTAATTCAAGCTATGAGATACTAAGTTTTAAGTGTTTACCTCAGATATATAACACTTGTGTAATCTCAGTTCTATTCATAGCATAATTTATGATATACAAAGTAACAATACTCAATAATATTATTACATGTCTTAAGCATAATCACTATGAAGGAGTGTTCCTAGAATACTGACAGTATTTCCTCATAGGTGCTACCACTTTGGTTTTACAGTACTATGAGCTCTACTGAGGCTCAGCAACTCTGGGCCTCATGAAACATTTTGCTCTTACCCCTAAAAAGCATAAAGATGTAAGAATGACCAACAATTTTGTTACATTCACTGTCTTTGGCAGTAGAAGCAGCAACCCACTAACAACTCAAGTAACTTGGACATGAGAAGCCTCAGTGTCAAACAAAATAAATATTGATTTTAAATGTTTTGTCTGTAAAGGAAAAAAATACTTATAATATTATTATGAGTAGCTGTCAAAAGACGTAGTTAAATCACTACCATTAGTTAATAATACTAATAATTAACCTACAGGCCTACCTGTAATTAAAGAAACACTTCGCAATAGTGTCATGCTCGGAAATTGGTAAAAATATTTAAATATAACATTTCAGCAATTCTAAAGAATTTTTCGAAATCTAATTAGATGGGGAAGCCCAAATCAAAGATGTAAATTTATTTAAAATCCATTATGATTTTCTTCAGAAGCTAGTTTTCAATTTCAATTAACTTCCTGCTTTAGTAAACTTTGCAAATATCAAGGTTAATTAGTTACTTTCATTTAACATACCTTATCTCGACCGTTGTAACTATCCAAAAGTTCGCATATATCTTCTATCATAGAAGACATCTTCCGCCAAATTTATTATCAGTTGAGTGATAACTGATAAACGAAATTTTATTTTAACAGTGCTTATCAAACGCACAACCACACACTATCAACAAAAGTGACAAACTGAACCTGTGAACCACGAGAATCCTTGAAGTTGAAACTTGAAAGGTCAAAAATTAAACTGACATTTGACAGACAAATTGTATGCCGACACTTGACCTTGACACGTGACAAAAAACACGTATGGTTTTGGAGCTAGATACAGTGTCACCAACTTATCTGCGAACTGATATGTGTCGCCATCGTCCTTTCAGTGTTGCTAATTCCAATGTGCACAAAAGACGGGGCATATTTATTGCTTAAAATTCAGAAGTACCTATCGCAATAAAAAACACGGATCACTCGAAAGTAGACACTGACAGTCGAATGACATTTCATTTCAACATTTTTTTTTATATTAAATGGCTCCGTCGACTGAATGTCGGAGAGATTTTTCATTTTTATTCAGCTAATTGAGGTATACAAACCTTTCCGCATCGGCGCGCTCCGCCGCTCGATGTACACCTTAGATCGGCAAGCGTTCGGCGCTCGCGCAGCGTTTTCCCCGTGCGTATTATTTTACGTGTAGTTATAAAATACTTATAACTAGGGTGATTTCAGTGACTGTCACTGAAAGCTATTGAAACAAGCTATAAGACAATGTATAAATTATTCATATTGTCTTTCTTTTTTATTTCACGCAGACTTTTCATTCGACAATAAGTGTAAAAATAGGTATATTTTAAAATAAATATTGATTTTCAATGTTAATTACTTGTTTTATTTATTTTCTTTTATGTTTTTGTAATGAACATTATATGTTCATTATAAAATAAAGCCAAAATCTCCACAAAGAACAATCTTCGTGCAAAGTCTTGATAACGACCGCTCGCTGCGCCGCCCGGGAACAAGTGAACACAAAAATGCTATGTCCGTAAAGCTATGACGTCGAATATTGGTGGCCTTGAATCGTAACGGATCGAAATGTGTATCGGACTTCACTCGTTCATAATTGCGTAGGCAAATAAACTATCTTGTACCTAATAAGGGTGAAAACTGGGTGAGGTAAAGGAGTGCCTTGGGGCACAGCTGCTCTCATTGTTTTTTGAATTACCAGTGCCCGCGGGCACGTCCGATGCGGAAAGGTAAAGAGCTGACAATAGGTATATAAGGACATGATCGGTTGATATAGCTGTGTTTTTTTTTGTGAACTGAAGAATGGGCAACAAGAGTTAGTATGGTTAGTAATAAACACCCATAATATTAACTACCTTGTTAGTATCTAATCTAAATTTAAGGGAGAAATGTGTGAATGTAAGTGGGAATATGTGCCTCATAGAAGCGTAGAAAGTATGGAGAATAGAAATTACAATTTAATATTATTGCGGGGAGTAAATTTGTAAAGAATCTTTACGAAATGGCATAAAGAAAGAAGAAAAGGGATGTTGATGGGGCGAGGGATATCCTTCGGTAGAAGGTATAAAGGAATTGACAATTTAGGGCAATAGAAAAATATATGTTCAAGAGTACCTTCCTCAAGGCCACATTCAGATATAGAATGGTCCCTTAGCCGGATCTTGGCCAAAAATACTGGGCAACAGACAAATCCCAAGCGAAGTCGTATGATGACAGAAGTGAAAAGTTTGTTTTGGCTTTTGTTTGAGGAAAGAACCAGGGCTTAGAGGGGATAAAGGGTTGGATAGAACCATAGAATTTACCTTTAGTTTGTTTTGTGGTTTGCCATAAAGCATTCCATGAATCAACCACAAAGGGTGTAGACATAGCGCGTAGATCTCGAAGAAATCTATCCCGAGATGGCTAGGTATCCAAGGTAATGCAACTTCTATTCCCATTATGTGACATCTGTAAAGGGATACCTTTGTTCTTAAATTAATTGTGAAGTTGTTTGAAGATTTGAAAGGATTTTTTGTTAGGTCCATCAAGCAGCTTAATGAGTCAGAATGGATCAAATTTGATTGTTGATCTTATGTGATTCAACATATGACACCGCCTCTGACAGGGCAATTGATTCGCCAGTAAAGATTGAATTCTGCGGGGGACTTTTGTAATTTAAAATTATATGGAACTTAGGGATCCAAACTACAGACCTGACCTAGTTATATTTGGATAATTTGGATGCGTCCGTGTACAACGTCACCCAATCAGATCAATCAGAAGATAGAATGGAATTAAATTTTCTATAGGCTTCAGGGCAGTGTTTTTAGTAATTCCAAAGTAAAAAAAAAATTTGGGTTGGAAAATGAGAGACTGATATTCTCCTTCAAAGACTGGGCTGATAGGCTGATTTGAAAATGGGAACTGGAAAGGCTTTAAGTTTAGTATAAGAATCAATTAATGGAGCCGGATCTTTATGAGACCAATATAAAGAAGTTTGAATAGTTAGAGACAGAGTGCAGAATATCAAGAAGGGTGTGTTGCGCTAAATTGGATTACGTTAGTTAGGAATCTATCGGCTAGGTACTGTCGGCGAAGATGAAGAGGTCGGTCTACACACTCCACTTGGAGAGCGTTGACGGGAGAACATTTCATAGCAGAATGCTAAACGAATTTCAGAAGTAAGGATGCTCAGGCTGTCCAGCGTACCCAAACCTTTCCTAAAGACATATTGGCTATTAGAAAAGAGATTTTTATGTTCTATTATTCTTTCTTCTATTTAATACGTTTTTTACCAAATTCTAAATAATTTTGGCCGGAACTGACGACAAAGCAATGGGACGATAGGAGGAAGAAACCAATGGGTCCTTGCCAGGTTTAAGGATGGGTATAAACATTTGTGTTCTCCAATAATTCGGGATTACACAGGAGGAGTGGAACGAACTGAGAATATTAAGAAGGACTTTTTTGCTAGTGGTAAAGGGTTTACAAATGAAGGTGTAGCTGTACCTACAACCAATAATATCAATTAACACAAATGTCTAATATCTAACTTGTAACATAGCATTATAGATCGTAGAAATAGTAATCGTGCATAATAACTGTAATAAGCGTATGCCGAAAGATTCGTTCTGACAAGAATATTTTATTTTATATAACGTAATATTAGCTCTGATAAGAACCATTTCATAATGCTGTACATCAATTCATAGAATCATACAGATCACCAGTAGTCATCTCAGTGAAGTTTCAAGCATCGCACTTTCTCTCGACGACCGCAGATATACTCACGTGATCAGTCATATGCTCCGCGTTACACAACCGCACAGCAAGGCCGAGCGTCCTCGAATGACGCGTCGGGACTCGGGCGTCGATCGCTATTCATGCAATTCTAATCAATGAGCAACAGAGTAGGTGCGGAATGCTCATTGACATCGTACGATCGAGGTTCGACGCGAGTTTACACAAACTGCGATAGCATTAGTTTTAGAGTGAGATAGAACACATAATATTATTCTCAATTCTTATTGAATGAAACGTTTTACTATTGGTTAAAATGTAAGCTTTAGTATTGGTGTGTATTTTCTGAACTTGTAAATATTTTTTAAGTAACAACTGTAATTGGGTAACTAGTTTTAAGGATTTTGTATACATATTGTGTAACTTTAAAATAAAATATATCTTCCATATATCTTCCACATATTCCTCACAACCAAGCAGTTGTTTTATTTAATCGTCAAACGCCAGGAGAGGAATCACGAAGGTGTTCAAGAACAGATGTTAGTTCGGAGAAGGAAAAACGATCGTTCATTTTGTCTGAGTCGGATAGGGGAGCAATCGGATCGGGGGTAAAAAGGCAATCAGATTCAGGGACGTAGGGAGGAGCTAGATGGCAAAAGAAGTCATTACTAAAAGAGTTTAGGTCATTGTTTGAAATGTCCGGCATGTCAAAACCTCTACGATACGTTTTTATATTTTTCCAAATGAGGGAAAGGGGGGAACGAGGAGATAAGGATTCACAGAATTAATGCCATTCAAGGGATTTCTTTTTTGAAAGAAGTCTTGATGTGCGAGCAGAAATCTGTTTTAAGGAAATATAATCTACCATGCTACAAGATGTGGAAAATCAGCTTCTTTTCGCGAGCGGACCATGGCGGAGCATTCAGCATCCCACCAAGGTGGGGAAGAAGTTAATTTTCGGTCAGGATTTTTTATGGGAATGGAAGAATTAGCAACTTGTAAAATTTACGAAATGAACTTCTCATACTCGTATATTTATTAGATGTATATTTGTGTACATATTTATGTATCCTCAATGATGGATCTGCCACTCGTAGAGTTTCCCCAGCACAAAACATCAGTGTGCCAGGCCTTTCTCTTGCATCTCCTTCTCTAGTCTCCCTCTTATCTTGGCTAGTGCTACCAAGTTCATAAATTTTTATGTCATCAAGGAGATCTAAAAGGAACGAGGAATATGGGTCAATACAATGAGAACCCCAGATGGTGTGTCAGCAATTAAAATCACCTAATACCACCGTGGGGCTAGGTATTGAGGAAAAGATGGTATTTAGTTCGAGAATGATGTTAGAATTGGTGTGAGGAATATAAACTGATACAAAAGATATATTAGCAGCTCTGGCAGCTACTACATGTAAACCTGGATTATGAATAGGCAGAATAATTTGGGAGAATGTCATACATGTATTAATCAGCAGTGCACAATCTGCCCATCCATCATCCCTGTTATACCGGAGGCAAGAAAAGCCTGAAATCCTAAAATGGGACCCAGGCATGAGCCAAGTCTCCGAAATGGCAAGGATAGACAATTTGTGTTGATTAATCAAATATGATAA
Organism: Leptidea sinapis; assembly: GCF_905404315.1. Taxonomy (NCBI): domain Eukaryota; kingdom Metazoa; phylum Arthropoda; class Insecta; order Lepidoptera; family Pieridae; genus Leptidea; species Leptidea sinapis. Next base: position 1,241,197 of record NC_066296.1, on the reverse strand, counting down.
ACCATTCTTATGACGGTGAATGCTTCTACATTTCCATTGGAGAAATTGAGACCTATAGGAGCCATTATTGCGGAAAAGGACTTCAATTAGCTGTTCAACCACGACAGAGACATTGTTCGGTAAGGCGTCCGAGAATTTAGATAGCATATTAATAAGAGAGCAAAGAAGTAGTTCAGCAAGATTATCATTTGGAGTGGGGAGAGGGGTTGATTCTATGGATGGCAATAGCTGTAAGGCACAGCCGTTTGGCTGGGAAGAGGAGGGAGATGAGACAATATTTTGGTGAGCCTGACAGTCATAGGATTTCCCTAAAACTGGTTTAGGTTTAGCTGAGAGTAAGAATGTCTTCTTGTAAGATGTTGAAGAAGTGCGGGGAGTGGAGGTCGCTGGTTGGGATTGAGAAGATTGAGGAGTAACAGGGGGGGAATGAGGTCTGGAGACCTCAGAATAAAGTCGTCTTGATTTATTAAACCTAGTTGAGGCTTCGGAATAACTTATATTTTCCTGTGACATAACAAGTTTAATCGATTTTTGGAGAGTATTCTCGGGGCTATTACTATCGATGCCCATATGACTTCCACCACGACAAAGGAAGCAGGAAGCTTCCAAGTCACTAGTTGTGCAAGAGTCTCCGGAATGAGGTTGAGCGCATTTATAACATCGTTGCTGAGATCTGCATTGTTTGGCTATATGCCCAAATCTGCAGCAGTTATGGTATTGAATCGTGGGAAGTCGGTAAAGGGAAACTGGGAGAGAAGCATGGTAGATATATACTTTATCGGGAAGGGATTGACCCAAAAAGTTAGTACCACTGAGTTGGAAGTTACCCATGTGGTGATGCCATCATTCCTAACCTTAACATTTAGCCTTCTGGCTCGAATTACCTCTCCACAATTTACTGGTTGTTACCAGTTGCCTTGAATAAGTTTTTCGAGGGACCAATGTGTAGGTATATGGCGGTATATGGGGGTGCCATACGAAATATTTGAAATTTCGGAATATACGCAGAATATTTGTTACATTCCAGCATATCCAAGTCTTAGAATTTGTTAGCTTTTTCAGCTGAAATAAAATCAACTGAGATCTTATTGCGGCCCATTTCTTAATTCCTCCCTCTTTTATACTGGTTATATTAATTTTATGGAGGAATTGTGCAAATCTAAAAATTTTAAATGCGTATCCCGACGCGGGGTCTGGTTCAGTTTTAGAGACATAGACAGAGAATGGGCCTTTGTCTCCACCAGAGTACTTAAGCTTACAATCAGAGTCAAAACCAGGTTTGGAATAAATTGATTGGAATGACTCTGCTGGTGTCCTAATCTTCTTGCCATCGGGTTTAGTTATCTCTGCCGTTCTTTTCAAAACTCTTGATTTGTCTGGGGGTATCCCCTCCTATCATCAAAGAAAATTTTATTAAGTGGCTTCAAAGCGAGATCCTACATGTGGCATACTGATATGGGTATTTTTGACCGATACCTACTCGATACTTATTTTCTAAGTATCGATTCTAAAACTACTTAGTATCGGTGAAAAGTATCGAGTATGTATCTTGTATTTACTCGTATCGTTTCATCCCTACTTGTGAGTTGTGACAGTTGAGTTGTCACTACCCATCTGCTTCCGTATTTCGATTTTCGTCACAGACTTTGACAGTTTAGTGTTCACACATGTTTACACTTTACAGTTTATTGTTTACTGTTTTGGTGGAAGTTTAGAGATTTTTCGTTAAAATCTTGAATTACAGAATAAAATATATGTACTTTGTGGTATAAAAGGCGACCGCGATTCTTTGACCTTCTAAATATTTATTGTTATGGTAGTGTTTACGTTTACCGGCTTAGTGTTACTTTTGAAAATTTAACTTAACATTTTGAGCTTCGATTTCTAGTATCGAGAAGTACATCTTTCTAACTATTGGTTTGCAATAATATAAAAGCAGAATTAGCAATATGAAAGTGTTTTCAATTCATGATATACCGGATTTTTCTAACAAGGGCCATATAGTCGTAGTGGGGATTGTAGGAAAATCTCCTCAAAATTATCCAAATAAAACATCGCCGCTATTATCTTCAGTGGCTTGCGAAGATGTGAGTATTTTGTATCCTTTGTAATATATTATATAAGCAGCTGTATCTAATACCAAGAAATGAGAAAAATACCTAATAGATAGTGTATGAAAGATGATATAGACCAGTGATTACAAATACCAAATATAATATATACCAGGTGTCAGTGATAATCTTTATTGACTAAACTGGCAAACACAACATATTCAAATGCAAGCACACTACTTGAGTAGCAATATAACACATTTGTGTGTTTATATTGCAGATCTTAAAATTATGGTTAAGTAATATACATTTTACCATATCACATGGATCACTTATGGCACCATGAGTATAGAAATATAAACATAAAATCACATGTATCAGGGGTACAAGGAAATTACAGACCTGTAATTGCCACTGTCCCGACATTCATCCCTGGGTCTACTACCACGCAGCTCACATCATACTTTTAAAATCTGTTCAAGCCCATTTTCAGCAAAGAACCAATCTGAAAATGTCTACTTACATTTTTTTATGGAAGCTGAGAACAAATAAACATGTCACCTGATGGTGAATGATCACACCATTTATAGCAACACTAGAACATTTCCATTACCTCAACCAGTGACATATTTACATTCTAATCTTCCTGTGGCTTCTGGATGGACCAATACAGTTTAGACAATGTTATGTTAAAGGAGACCACAAAGCTTAGAGTATTCGTTTTTTTTTATGATATGGATTGGTGCTAAGATTGAACCAAGTCCTCATTATACCAGAAATCAATATGCCTGCTGGTCTAATCATAAGGCACATACACTAACTAAACCATAAAGTATAATTACTTATAAAGGATCTCTTGTGTTACAAAAACATTAACTTGTTGAACTCTTGACATATTGAAATCAATTATAATATAGTAGTATATTATGTAGTTATTTTCTCGGATTAGTAAGTGTGTCTCACATAGAGCTATTACTGAATTTTCACATTAATAATTTACCATTATTTATTTATCAACCAACATTCCATCTTCTGGGACTGTCATTTATAAGTAACTAGCTGATACAGCTAGACTGTCCGCATACACACAGGACTGAGCATGTAGTAGCAACATTTCAACTTAATTATTAAAATAAAAGAACACTTATAATGCTGTTGCGACACTTTTTGTAAATAATTATGTGTTCAGAAAAGTCATCAATATTTTTAGCAGTGCACACGATGTAAATAATATTTTAGGAGTGTTTTTAACGGCTTGGATTACATTATTGGGTTTAATAAATTAATAATAACAAATAGTAAGAATCTCTAATTTTTTTAAAAATATAAATTAGCCTATAATAATAAATAAAAAAAAAAAAGTAAAATCATTTTATTGCAGGTCAGGGACCCATATAAAACATGTTTACATATAAGTAGGTGGGTAAAATATTTTAAAATTATAAAAAAGAATTTGTATAAAGATAATTAATTAATTAATTAATACAAAATTAAAGTCACTTCAAAAGAAATATAAATAAATAGTCATTTTACGCTAGGGATCTGGTGTACCCTTAGCCAGTGTTTATAAAACAGATTGTCAAGGGATGCCTCAGCGACGACTTTAATCAACTTATTATTAGAATTACGGACGGTTTCCCAGAAACCTGCTATTCTATTCCGTATAACAGCTATGCTATCCGTATAATAGCTATGTTACCCGGGGATAGTGTTGCTACCCAATAGTGAAATAATTTTCCAGACCAGTTCAATAGTTTCGGAGCCTTTTCTATGCAAACAAACAAACAAAAATTAATCAAATCTTTCCGCTTTATAATTTATAATTTTGGTATAGATAAATAAATTGATATCTTTCTTTCAGAATGGAATTGAATGCCACTGGGATGAAAGAAAAAGTATTCTTTATCTACATGCTATTACATATTTGGATACAAACAGATTATTGCAGCTGGCTACAAACCTAGATGAACAATCTAAAAGTTCTGTTCCTGATGCGGATGCTGCACATTGGCTTGTGGCGTCAGGAGAATTAGCTGTGGATGCTTGTAAAACAATGGCGCTGCTGTTCCACCTGTGCCATATTGTTATACTGTCATCTCCAACATCTGTGTTTGACATGGGATACTTGCAATTGTTTAAAGCAATTGATGCTTATAGGTATGTAGAATATTAAGAACTTTATACCAATTTAATAAAACTGAAGAGTTTTTTTGGTTATTGTTTTTTAAACTGTATAACATATACAGCAACTATAGTCAACAACCAGTATAGCTCCACCACCACCTTCCTCTTTAACAATTAGAACCCAATTCGGGCAAGTGGAACTGCAAAAACAGCTAAAGGGCACCTAAATGTGGTCAATATAGTGGAAAAGCAAGGCGAGTGGTTCAAATTCCAGCTACATAACTTTCACACTGAAAAATGGGGTATCTTCTCACATTTGTGATATCTTTCTTCAAAACACTTGTGTTAAAGTATCCTGGTTTCACCTAGATCAAAGGCTCATGTAGAAAGATCATAAGATCAAGCAATGGGACAAAATTAAACTCTGACTTACAAATATGTTTAGGTTCCTTGAAAATCAGTCAGCACTGTCACTAGCCAATAAACTTCTTGTTTATAGTATGTAAAGTTTATTAAAGTAAAATGTATTTGGACCTATAGCATTCAAATGTTGTTTAAGCAAGTCTATATTGAACATTTACTATAGTCCTCTAGTATTGATGAGAGAATTGATGGTTCTCGTCACTTACTATAAAATAAAATTCCAAGTTGAAGTGTTATTGAAATTCGGTTAAAAAAACTGCACCTTGGCACACTGGTTGGAGAAAAAATATTTGGTAGTCTCCGAACTTCATGGTGCAACCTATATTCTGTATAGGCTGTTATAAGTATTTTTAAACTGAGCAAATGCATCAGTTTCATCACAAGATCATTATATACTGCTTTGAAATGAACTGTACTGCTCTGCGGCAGACGGTTAGAGTTTCCGCAAGCATTTTGTTGAGTGTGGCACAAAGGGCTACTGGTCAAAGTGATAGATAAACTTCCACATTCTCTCTACCTCATCATCAAGTCCTATCTCAAAAACAGGCTTTTCCAAGTGAAACAGAGAGATGTCAGAGGTACACTACGAAAAATTTAAGCCGGTGTTCTACAGGGTTCAGTACTGGGCCCCTAATGTATAACATATTTACTTCAGACTTACCAGTATCAGAAGACATGACTGTAGTAACATAATATGATGAAATGATGACGTCGCATACCTTGCAAGTGAGGAAGACCTAGGCCAGTAATATGTTCCAATACCTTTTAGACAAGACCCATGCATGGATGAGTAAGTGTCGCATTGGGGCAAGTGCTCAAAATCAAACTCCATCACATTAACTGTAAGAAGCGAAAATTGGCCTCCTGTCAAATATGGCTCATAAGTTCTACCAAATTCTGAGAAAGTAAAATACCTGAGCTTTAACGGAGACAAAAGGCTCATCTGGACTTAAATTAATCATATATTTCAAAATCTTCACTGGATTAGATACTCTGCCCTGTCTACTCATTATAAACTTCTGTTCTTCAATGTTGCGTTGGAGGTGCCATCTGGACCTACGGCATTCCACTATGAGGATCTGCTAGTAAAAGGAACATCATAGTCACTCAACATGTACAAAACAAATCCTGTGTACCATCACAAGTGCCCCACCGTTTTCCAGAAATGACGAGATTCACAAATTAATTGGTGTTCCCAGTGTTCAGTCTGAAATTGAGAAATTCAAAAGGAAATATGCTGATCGGCTCTCGGTCCATTCAAACACCCTGGCCTGATCTCTTAAACCATTCCACAGCAATTTTCATTGCTGGGCTGAAAAGTAAGAATGTGTTCTAGGAAGGCAGTTGAGGCACTGGTCTCTTCTCTTAAACGTCATACTCACTCAACTCATCCGTTTGGGACTGATTGCAGATTAAACTATAAAAAATTTTTTTTTGAACTATTCAATTGTCACTTTTAACAAAATCTATTATAAGTATATATCTAATCATTATAATTTTTCAGAAACGAATTAACAGGTCAGACTACAACAGCTCTATTGGATGCAGGACTGAGCGGCTCTTGGGAGACACACGGCCGGACCTGTTGTCCACGACTCTTGTTCCACTTTCGCAGAGCACCGGCACCTCTCCGCCAAAACCCAGCTGCATTGAAACGGCTGGAGCATGCCGTGGAAGATCAGATTTACTTCATATTGAGAAAAGCGAGAATTATTACGAATGTATGGTATGTTTATTTAATAGTTATTTTTTTATCCGATTTCAAAAAAGAGGAGGTTATCAATTCGATCGTTATTTTTTTTTTATGTATGTTCACCGATTACTCTGAGATGATCTGATGATATCTCCGATTTACGTATTTATTTATTCTTCTTTTGTTCGATGCGAAATAGATGCCATTTGGTCCCATAAAAATTTTACATAGTTTGGCCCAGTAGTTTTCATTTTATGAGCGTTTTTACGAAAATTTTTGTCTATCTGTATGACGTGATTGTTTTCTGTGAACGGCTTTTTTTTGGAGTTTTCATTCAGGTTGATTATATATTATTATTAGCTAACACTAAAACGTAAAAAATAAAAAATAAACTATTTTTAAAAAAACCGACTTCAAAAACTGAAAAGTATGAAACAACTAAAAACTTAATTTAATACACCTCTTATGCAAACCTTTACCTTTAATATTTAAATACTATTATTTGTATGTGCTACATATTGATAGCTTTGAAGTTTTGGCCACTTGCCACTTTTGAGTTGTCATACATATTTTATGGATCTTATGATACAGATAATGGTAAGTTGCTGCTGATATAATTGTAAGCCTGTAGAACCTTTTGAAATTGGATTGTTAAAATCAGCCTAGCAAAACTCTAACAAAACAGCGCTTCACTCGATTGTATGAAACGTGCAGTCATTGATAGGTTGACAGATGACGGCTATAATCTTGTAAAAAAGGAGACCAAAATCACTACGTTTTAAGCAACTGTTCGCTTTCAAACTTGTCTGGATTATATTTCGTGGCCAATCGCGATACATTTCATACTAAACTAAATTTTTTTGTTAAACAAAACTAATTATTGTTGCACAACCATTTTTATGCCACACCACCATAGAGTATGAATATTACAAAGAACATAGTATCGTTACATACACAATAATTTCTGTGTAGTTTGTATAATTGTTAACAATACCTCTTCGCAAGCACAATAGACTTCAGTAGATACTTTTACAATACTTTATTCAGATTGATGTTATTTTCAGTGCAAAATCCCTATTTGCAATTCCGAAAAATGAAGAATTCGTGTACATTAGTGCTGAAGAGAACAATGGCAACGCCCGCGATATGAGCTCGTTGGTTCGCGGCCTGGTGCAGCTGTGTTCCGGAATCGAACCCGAGACTACAGCACGCCAGAGTTTCCGCCAGTTCCTACAGACACATTTAGATCTAGCTTTCGGAGAGGGCTTTGATGATAATGTCGGGAAGTATGCTATGAGCACGTCATTTTTTGAGGTAAAGATTTATATGAATATGAGATTTAAATACTTAGTATTTATTTATCTTGGATTATGAGCTTTATAGAGATGTAATAAGATCTATGCTACGAGCTAGTGCGATGGCATAGTTATTAATGATAAGTTCGGTAACATCTTTCAAAACTCGCAACGTGCGAGCCAAAAACTCCTTGATAGTAGTGAAATAAAAAAAAAAACAATTTTTGACGTTTCTGATATAAAAATGGCGCGCATTTGCAAATATCCCCACAGCCGTGTGATGAAAATTAAAACTAAACACTTCTTTTGTCTCTCTAGTACATATTTAAAGTAAGTCAATTGTATTTAGCAGTGCTTCCAAGGAGGTTAAACTGTGTAGTCTATTTAAAATTTAATTTATTCACGTAATGTATTTATGGAAATTAAAATTGGTACCTTTAAAAGAAATGCACGGTGAGGCGTCTCCTCATTTATCGTTAAAAGACTAAAATCCAACATACTATAAAAATATTTAAACAATTACTTATTAATTATGCATATTAAATTTGTAACCAAAATTTATGAACGATGCAGGACCTGCGAAACCACAACCTGAGAGTTTAACAAAATATCCTTTTACGATCCATGCGTACTCGAATGGTTGGCTCACTTGGAAAGTGCGTTCGAGGTCGCGGGTTCGAGTGCCGCATCGTTCATAAATTTTACTTACAATATTAAATAATAATACGGGGTGCACCTCGGGAGTGCCGGGAGAAGTGAAAGCTGATTGATGTTGTGCATTTTGGAATGATTACGGAATAGCTTTGCACGGGTTGCTTTATTTAACACTATAAAAGTACTTCTAGCATTTATGTGCTTAAATACACTATTCATTTATTGCGCTATCGTACACAAAAATGACAATTAAAAATTTAACACTTCAGAATTCAGAAATTTAATATTTCAATTTATTACATTAAAAAGTTTATCTCTCAGCAAAATCAACTTTCATCCATACTGAACTTTTTAATAACAGTAAAGGCTGCTTTAAAAGGAGTGTTAGTAAAAATCTAAAGGAAGGTTAAATTTAGAGTAATTCACAAATACACACACACACACACACACACACATGCACACACACACACGCACTCTCACCAAACCCCACACGCACAAATATCATGTCTTTTTATAAATATTGTAAATCCATTATTAGATGTAAGTCCTACAAAATAGTATTATTATAACCTATTTTAAGTTCTGTGGATTTTGTGATGTTTTAAATAAAATAAAATAAAAATAAAATAATTTCAACGACTGTCTTGCGAAATATATTAAGAGGTTTTCACTTATTTTTTTTATTCAGCTGCCTAATGTCAGTAGCTGGTGCGCCGCGGCTCGAGCTCTCGTGCCCGTGTACTTGAAGGATTCTGCACAGCTGGAGAATGAGATAGATGTGGGAGGAGCTCTGTTCGACGCCCTGGCCACCGATGTCAGATTCTCACAGGCCCGGTGCGCCAAAGTAAGTATTTTCTATTGAATGATACAATTTTTTTATTTCAAATCGTATATTTTTTATAAATTTATTTAATTGTATTTGATACGCTTTGACACGAATTATCGAGCACCAATTTAGGCCATATGCCTATTGCATTCAAATATTTAATTCAAAATATAATATGAAATTATTTTGAACGTCAAAAACTACCACGCATGCGAAATTATATGCCTCAGTCCTGAGAAGAACGGGCGCAACAAACTCAATGGGCTTATCCTTTTTTTTTATAAAACTTAATCAAATTTATGATTTCAATATGTTGCGGGCGGTTGCTTTATTTCCAACCTGTGGTACCATTAAGAAAGTCATTTATGTTATACCTTTACCACACAAACATATTTTTACAATTCTTTTGAATCTCATAGTTTTCAGATACTATGTGTGCCAGATAATATTAATTTATTATTTATAATATTGTATTATTGAGAGCCATGGTGATATTCCAGGTGCTGCCGATAGCTCAGGCTTCGTATGCTGAGGGTCTACCTTCTCATTACTCAAGTCAACATCATGCACATAAAGTAAGATATTGTGTGTTGTTTGTGATTCTTTGAAATTACGAAACAATTATATTATTAAACTTTATTTAGAACATTGCATACAATAAGAAACCTTATTCTCAAGCACACTATTATATACTATATGGTAGAAATTGTATACCTCACTTACAGGCTAACTCAACCTGCATAATGAACTGAAAAACAATGCAATACATTTTTTTTTAAAGCGGCTGGTGGGTCCTGTAGCAGCAAGTAACATAATATAAAAGTTATTGTAGTTCATTGTAACGATTTACGACGTATTAAAAAAAAAACTGCTTACTAGATCTCGTTCAAACGAAGTTTGCACAGTAATCTGCATAAAAATATATTAGACACCTCAATATCATTTCGAAGACCTATATATACACATATGGGTTTGTTGAAAAAAAAGTTTCTATTTTTTTTTAAACCTCAAAATTTAGGTGAAAAATTCAAAAAACCAAGTTTTTGGACTTTTTTTGTGTATCTTTTTCAAAAAAAAATATTTTCTACGCTATTTGGTGAACTTACCTTATTATGTCCTAAATACACTGTAATTTATTTGATTTAAAATATTCATTTTTTCGCCTTATTTTAACTTAATATCAAAAAAGCACCCAAATTTTCAATCGAAAATTCTGACGTCAAAATATCAGCTTTTTTCAAAAAGTTTGGGGGCTTTTTGTTCGTTGAAATATCTACTTTCTGATTGTGTAAAAAAAAAATACAAATTACAATTGTAAATGTTCGGAGAATTTAAGTCCAACGAAAGGCATTTCATAAAGAATTTATACCTGTTGTTTCGTAGCAGCAAAAATAAGGATTACGATTAATATTTGATTAATTTTAAACTATTTATAAATGTAAAAAGGATAATGATTCAGTGTTAAATTAATTTTTTTTTCAATTTTATTGATTTTCTAATACTTATAATAAAAAATGTAACATATATAAAACTGTACATTAAATATTTGTACAATCAAAAGTCAAAAAAGTAGTTTATAGAATTTCTGTTTGTCTTGTATGTCTAAGTAAAACGCAAAAACGACTAGATTAATTTTATTCAATTTTGGATGAATTTAGAAAGTTATTATAGCTTATTTTTTCCGAATTGGTGGTAAAATCTTTGACATTCATAAGTGTCATTTTGACGTGTTAGAAGGGGTGCGCAATTTAAACACACGATTCACATTCACAATTATAATATCAACACTGCTTACACATGACTGCTTCACGGCAGGGATAGGTCGTAGTGGTGGCTATAATCATAATACGGTGCAGGTGAGCGTGGCCCTGGGGGTGGTGGAGGCCATGGCGCGAGGTCCCCTTGCGGGCGGGGCGCGCGCTCGTCTGCGGGCGGCCTGCGCCGCCACCTGGCGCACCCGCCGCCTGTGTGAGGCGCCTTCGCTCACGTCTCACCCCTGCGTCAACCCTGAACAGTATGTACTGCGACGTGACGAGCTTCTATTGTATCATGCATTACCTTTACATAATATACTAAAATCCTCAAACCATAAAGGCGGCTTTCCTGTCACTGTCACGTGGAATTTCATCCGCGAGCGCATCCTATTATTTTATAGATGTGTTTCCTTTTTTTTTTTTTTTTTTTTTTTTTTATATTTATTAATAAAAAACAAATTTTACATTGCGGTTTCAAAGCAATAAAAACCACTGAGGTTTGTACAATTGCTAAATTAAGTCTACACCAACAGAGTTAAATTAATAAAAGAAAAAATAGTTCACAATCACTTAGCTATACATTATAATTATATTAATAAAAGTAAAAGTACTTGATACAATTAATAGTTAAGCACGATAAGTTGATCGGTGGTCAGTCAAGTCTTAAAAAGTATTTTTTTAAATTCTGTTTTAAATTAGTCTCAGTCAACGAGTCGGTCAAGTCACGTGGCAGTTTATTAATCAGTCTAGGTACTATGTAAGCTGTTGTTCTTTCACCGAACGCATTGGATGCCCGAGGCATGTGCAGCCGGTTTAGACTAACAGCGCGCGTATACACGGGGTGATCTATGGCTGTTATTTTAATTTATTATTAAAATAATTTTCTTTTAGTATTGCATATTCAATTTGCTTAAATATTGACAACACTTGACAATGCTTAAATAGCCCGCTTTCGTTACCTTGAAATTTACGTTTAATTTGATTTGATACTATTTTTTTAAGAATTTGAATTTGAATTTTATTAATTTTGTCAAGGTACGAATTGTAAGTACGACCGTAACTGCTCAGTCCATACTGAACGTACGATTCGGCTAACGCGTTATAGAGCATTATTTTGACTTTATAGGGTATGCGATTTTTTAGAATTGAGATACTTGCAAGGAATTGTCTAAGTTTGTTGCATACATAGTCCACATGATTACTCCATTTAAATTTATCATCTATTATTAACCCAAGATATGTGTGAGATCTAACTATTTCCAAGGGTGTGCATTTACATGAGTGATAGTTTTTATGTAGGCAGACATGTTCGTGAGCTGTTATGTTTTTGATTGGTAATTTATTAATAAACGGTGATTTTATCAATAAGAGCTTAGTTTTATTTGGATTAAGAACAAGGCCTACATCATGACACCACCGGGTAAGGTTATTGAGGTCCTGTTGCATAAAATCACAAGCCTTTATTGGATCTTTGTCAGCGATTACGAGACAAGTATCGTCCGCAAACTGGAAACAAGTGCAGTTTTTTATACAATCTTTGATGTTATTGACGTATGAAAGAAAGTGAAGCGGCCCTAATACTGAACCTTGAGCGGTGCCCTTTCTCACCATGACTGGCTTACTCAACGTGTTGTCTATTTTCACTTTGTATGTCCGATTTTTTAGATAGTCACTGCACCATTCCAGTAATGGACCACGGACTCCACAAAAGTCTAACTCCTGAATAAGTTGATTATGCAACAAAGTATCAAAGGCGCGAGAGAAGTCTATAAATAATACTAAAACGTGTTTTTTAAGATCTAAGTGACTATTCACTTCGTCAGTAAATTTTGATAAAAGGATTGAAGTACTCTTACCAGCCTGGAATCCAAATTGATTTTGTTGTAGTACTTCATGTTTCCTGTAAAAACTATGTATTTGTTCGCATATAAACTTTTCAACAATTTTATCAATCGATGATAGTATTGTTATGGGTCGATAGTTATCATAATCACTATGTTTACCTTTTTTAAATATAGGCCTCACACAGCCTTCTTTTAATTCATTTGGGTAATGACTTTTGCTTACACTGCAATTTATTAAGTTTGCAATAGCCGTGGAGACATCTCTTCCAATTAATTTAATATCTGATACCTTGATACCATCCAGACCAGGTGCCTTACGTGAATTTAAGTTTTGTATAATTTTATAGACCGAATCGCTTGAAGCTTTTTTTAAAAAGATACTGGAATCATTTGGTTGGCGGCAATTATTTTGTTTATAAAGTTTTATTTTGCATGTTGGACTAATATCATTCACTGCATTATCAAAGCTTTTCGCAAAGTTATCTGCAATGATTTCAGTATGCAACCCTTGCGCATTGAATGCCTTAAGAATTGCTAAATCAATAGATGATGACACACGACCTAACATTTGGTTTATTATTTGGTACATTTTTTTTGTATTTCTAAAGTTATTACTAATTTCTTTTAGGTAATATGAATTTTTTTTAGCTTCTAAAACCTTGTGTATCTTGTTACGAACTTTATTATATTCTAATCTTAATTTAGGATCGTAATCATTATTTTTCCATTTGCGAAAAAGTTTCTCACGCTTTTTACAAAGTTCATTGATATTATTATCGATCCAAGGCAGCTTACATTTATTTTTACCATTATCTAAACCTATCCTTTTTTTCACAGTACTTGTAGCCGCATTGTTAGCATTATGAAAGGATCGACAAATAAAATTATAAATATCATACGGGGATTTCATGTCGTTTGTCACAGACCATTTAACGTTTTTTAGTTCCCGAAAAAGAATGTCATAGTTAATTTTTTGTTTGATATCACCCCGTGTACGCTCGGGCTGTGCATCGCCAATGCAAGCGAAGACAAGGCCTCGATGGTCCGCCAGTACAATATCTAACGCCGCCGAGTACGGATTTAATGTGGGGAAGCGTGCAAAAATGTGGTCGATACAAGATTTGGTTACATAGTTTTGTTTCATTTCAATTCTCGTATAATCGGATATACCACACATTAATCCATGCTCGCTGAGTGTTGCTAGATATGAATCTTTATATGTCGTTGAAGATTTTAGGTCAATGTTTATGTCACCAATCATTAGTAAGTTTAGTTTTGACTCAAATATAGAAAGATAGTTACCTAGTTCTTTTACAAAATTATTCTTGTTTGTTGATGGTGGGCGATAAACTGCACAAACAACTACATCCTGGCAATCATTTATTTTAAACGACCCTGTTAGACTTTCAAAAGTGCTTGTTTTATGATTGAATTTTGTAAATTTTATGTGATTTCGGATGTATATCATAATGCCGCCTCCCTTTTTATTTTTCCGTAGTTGTGAGTACATGTTAAAGCCAGGAAGGTTAAACAAATGGCAAATTTTATTCGAGATACCACATTCGGTCAACACTATTAAATCAATTGGAAAAGTACATTTATGAATAGTTTGTTCTAATTTACTGAAATTTTTAATTAAAGACCTGATATTAAAATGTAGACATGATAGTTTTAAAGTATTTTTAGGCGGTATATGTTGTAAAAAATTATTAAGTGTGTTACAATCTCGTATTTCTTTTATATGTGTATCCATATTATATATTTATATAAATTCAAACTTATACAGGCGAGAATTTAATGAGCTTTTTTATCAAATGTAAGGAAAAAAGAAACAAAAACTGTACCTAATAGCTTATTGAGGGGTAGATCCTTTCAGTTTCTTTTCAAAATTAGATGAGGTCGGACACTGCTTTTCAAGGAGGTTTATGTCTTGCACTGAACGAATATAATATATTTTACTATCACTACACTTTCTAACACACACTTTACCATCTTTGCACCATATATACTGAAAGGATTCTTTAAGTTGGGTTTTCGCTTTGAATAATAGTGACTTAAGGTGCTTAGTTAGCGCATCCCGTACATAGACACGATTTTCAACGCTTTCTTTCGGGACGCCCTGTACTATGTGTCCAACAGTGAGTAATTTCTCCCTTCCAGCATCAATCCATTTTTTTCGGCATACATTCGACTTTAATTCCAGTAGGATAACTCCTGGTCTAGTCTTTGAACCCGGTAGACGTTGTGAAGACTGGACATCAGCTGGGTCAACGTTCAATTTGGAAGCCACAGTTTCCACCACTTTGCCTATGCTGCTCGGAGGAATTTCGGGGAGCCCAGCTATTTCCAAAGATGATGAAAGAGATTTTTGTTCAAAATCCTTAATCTCTTGCTCCAGTACCGATATTCTTAATTGCATATTTTTATTGGAATTTTGAAGGTCAAGGTTTTTGTTTTGTAGGTCTTTGATAAGGGTATCTTGCTTTTTCATAGATTGCTGCATTGTGCTCATTTGTTCACTTAGGTACTCCAGTGACGACTCAAGATTAACAAGTTCTTCTCGAAATGCTTTTTTCACCTCGCGACCAATGTCCTCTATTAATTTTTTCGTATTAATAGTTTGAACATTCGCGATGGATTCCGAATCAGATTCATCGTCATCACCGCTGTTATCTGGAATAATGAAAGACGACCGGCGAGAAATTTGTTTTAAACAATCTTCACAGCACCATTCAATTCCAGGGGAATGACGAAGGGTTTTCAGTTGCTTGTTGGAAAGCTTGGAACACTCGGGATCAGCATGTACAATCTTGTCACATCTACTGCATTCCAGGCCTGGCATTTTTTTGGTGATATTTTTTTTATATAATACTATATCGGTGATATTTTTTTTATATAATGCTATACTATAACGCGTGCTGCCCGCGCACGGAACGGGGAGAGGTTGCAGGTGGGACATTGTCTTGCGTGTTGCGTTTCGGAGTTTCAGTTTTCGGAGTAAGCGCCCGCGAATAGGGAAAACCGCCCTTACACAAAACGATTCACTCCTACAGGTCCTTTGGTATTGCCCAGAACACCCGCGATCGCGCAATTACCCTATTGTAGTCTTTCCGCATCCGAGAACACCTATTACCTTGTACTGTCAATAAATATTTAAATACAGTAAATTTATTTATACATAATACCTAAACAGTGGCTGGGACTTTATTATAAAAGTGTATACATTTACCCTTAAAGCTATTATGTATCTTATGAAGCCTACTAGAATTAGTTACAAAAAATCCCTTATTTATAGTGTTATATCAATCACAACAACAACTATAGAAAATCACTATTAAGAGCAAAAATGCGACGATTTTTTGTGAACGTATATTAAATATTCATAAATGTACTGACAATGAACAGGTATAATATTTATTCTTTAAATTTTACGTTGAGAGACTGTCTATAACCAAGCTGATATATAGCACGAACAGCTCTCTATTGCAGAGCAAACTCTATCAATATCAGCAGCATGACCCCATAGTAAAATACCGTACCTCATAATGCTGTGAAAATAACTAAAGTACACTAATCTAGCGATCGCAACATTCGTGTACCCCCTAATCTTTCTAACGGCATATGCCGCAGAGCTGAGTCTATCTGCTAGTTGGGCAATATGTAAACCCCACTGAAGCTTTTTATCTAACGTGATACCCATGAAGACCTTAGTGTCCACAAGTTCCAATCTCCGGTCATTTATAAGTACGTTGGTTTGTACCTCCGCTGTGTTTGGTGTAATGAACCGTAAACACTTGTTTTTTTAATGTTGTGGTACAGATTTTTCGTCTCAAACCAAAGCACTACCTTTGACAGTGCATTGTTTACCTCGTCATCAATGTCTGCACGTCGCTTTACTTTAAAAATAAGTGAAGTATTATCAGCAAACAATACGATTTCATGGCTATCGTCTACCACAAACGATAGATCATTAATATATATATAAGAAATAAGAAAGGACCGAGAATAGAACCCTGTGGAACACCTATTCCTAGAGGTTTACGCGAAAACCGTTTGCCATTTACATCGACTATCTGAACTCTTTCGCTTAATTATGATTTTAACGGTTTTAGGGCTCTATTTTTTACTCCATAATACTTTGGTTTTAGGAGTAGTTTCATGGTGGACGCAGTCAAATGCTTTGAACTAATCACAAAAAAATGCCCAATGTATCCTGTAGGCTGTGACTCTTCCCAGCCATCAAAGTACCCGCACTAAGTGTTGATGAACCCCTACTGAAACCAAATTGATTTTTGTTCAATAATTTACTAAAATGCATCTGTAGCTGCTCAAGCAAAAGTTTTCAAAAATTTGACTAAAAACAGCACTAAAATAGGTCTGAAACACAGAACAGAAAAAACTAGTAAAAGTGGCATCATGTCATTTTACTATGGAAACCGATGTCGCCTAACTCACACATTTATTCCTGCTTTATGATAGGCCTTAATTCACAATCACGAAAAGACATAACTATAAATTTATTTACATCAATTTCGAACTTATACCATATTCTTAAAGTGATAATGACAACCCCGGAACTTTTTCTTAAATTGCGAAAAATAACATATTAAAACTTGGAGTAATAGGAACTCTATTACCATAGATTTGACTTCTGTCAAACTACCTAGTGTTGTACGTAAATTAATAAACATATCGATAAGTTAGTGAAAACTAGAAATGACATAATCAGGGTTGATATATACTCTATATTACTATTTCATGGTTTTCGATAATATTTTTACAATTCTATGTCGTATTTCCTCTACTCCATGATTTGACGAGGTTTTTCTTCTAATCCACCTCGACTCAACCTTATCGGTGAAACCTCAATATATGCAAAATATTAAAATTTAATAAAAAAAAATATGATTGTCTATATTTCAAAATTAAGGTTTAAATAGTTTAAGTGGAATCTTACACATATTTGTTAAATAATAATTAGCTGTACATAAGAAACAATTAAAACTATTAATTTCAATTTATCGTAGTCTGTCTTGTACACAATTACCGAGCAATACTCGAATACAATTTATAAAGAAAAAGTGTGTGTGGCCCGACGCACGACTGGAGTTTACTCCTCAAGAACGATTGTCTTTGAACAGGTACTAAGCAAAATCAAGTCGAATCGTGGATGGTCATGGAGTCGGTTACAAACAGACATACAGCAGAAGCTAATAAAAGCGTATTAATTAAAAAAATATATGGATATTTAAAAAGAAAATAATATTTTAGGTTAAAAATTGTCTATTTGGCGTGAAATGCGCTATATATACTCTCCATATTAAATTAAACATTTAATTATGTGCATAGCTCATATTAATTTGTATGAACTATATTCATAATTCAATATTTAATAAATACAAAGCACACATGTTTATATAAACAATACATTTCATATTAATGTATGAATTGTAACTTAGTACCCACGTGCTTATCAAATTTTCCGGCACTATTATGTACACCACTTTCTTCCTAAATTAATAGAATTTTCACTTAACTTTATGAAAGTATAATAATAAATCAATTTCAATAGTATAATAAAGCTTCAAAATACATGAAAAGAAAAATGATGTTTGCTATCCGTATCACTGCAATACAACTGAAAAGTGAAATGTCCGTGAGAAATGATGCGCACCAAAAACGTTACTATGCAATTTGATGAGTCGGTTTTACTCCCCATATTTTTCTCATACAGGGCGCCTTATATGAAAATCGATTCTTAAGGAGTAAACTCCAAAAAATTATTTCAATAAAATTATATCGATATGTACATGCATGCACTTGTTGAGTTGCAAGATATTTTTATTGTTTACAATAATTATTCTATCATAAGTTACATCGAGTAAACGTTAAGGTAAATTAATCATAGGCCATATTATGGTTCATTTTCAATTGTATATTTTGCACTACACATAAAAAATATAAATTGAATTTAAATCGGAAAATTATGATTACCGATGATAGGAGATCCCTTCATTGAACATATTTTTATTGCGGCTATGATTTCTACAGTCCAATATGGCACAATAAGGCATATTTGTATTTTTTTAAAAGATAATAATGCTTCACTTGAACTCAAACGACTGGTCTCACTTGAGCCTCGAGTAGGTACATTTGTACACAATATTGACGACAGGGTAACGCCCACATGCCACTTCAACTAGTTTTTTCTGTTTCGTGGTCTGAAATTCGCGAGTGGGGTCAAAAGAACTACCCGATTAAACAAAGGTATAAATTTGCTGTATTTCATGAGGTCAGGGAACACACCCTTATCTATGCATTCGTTAAATATTATTGCTAATTCAGGTGCTATAATGTCAAGTATGTTTTTTACAATATTAGTCGAATAGCCCCGTAATTTTTAGGTTAATTGATTTGAAGATTTTTAGTATATAACCTACCTATAATATACTTAAATTTCAAATCAATGCAAGATACTACCATGTCTAATTTAAACAAATCCTTTGCTGTTTTTGATGAAGAGTTTAGTTCTTTGGTCGTGATAATTGAGATTTCGGAAAAGTATTTATTTATTTTATTTTACAATTTTAGGGAAACTTACAGCTAAAAAACTCTCAATATTATATAATTAACACGATGAAGGCCAATTATCAGCTTCCACATTCAGGTATCACTACATCTCCACACTCCAATGCTCAAAAAACTCAAGGCAAGAAATTAAGAAACTACATTAAAATCCAAATCACTCAAAGTACCTACCACATAGGGCTCTCTTCATTCTAGCAACACAAGTGCAGAATAAATCCAAATCAACCTCCCGGCATGCCACATTGAAAGAACGACATGCTCGCAATAGGTATGAATTTTGTCTATATATAGTTCTTGCTATAGGGACGCACAATAAGTTTGGCCTGCGCAGAAACAATGATGGTGCGTATAGGCCCACCTTAGATACCAGTTCTGGCAACTCAGTTGCACCATTAAATAAAGACATTAGAAACGCTATGTCCGATATTTTTCTACGCTCAGCTAGAGGCAAAACATGAAATTTTTTGCAGTGTGTATGATACTCAGGCAGATAACAGTTAGATTTAAATTGAATGTACCTTAAAAATTTTCTTTGTATACTTTCAAGGCGGTCTATATAAATGTTGTATATTGGGTTCCATACCTGTGAGGCATATTCGAGGTGACTACGAACGAAAGAGCAATATAATATTTTAATAGTTTTAATTTCCTGAAAGTCGGAAGAGATTCTTATAATGAAACCTTACGCTTTCGTGGCTTTATTAATGATGCTCTCAATATGCAGATCAAAGAGAAGTTTGCTGTCAAATATAACTCCAAGATCTTTGACAGATCCAACTCTAACTAAAATAGAATCTTGAAGTTTATAGGGAAAGGCAATAGGGTGGGGTTTGCGAGTAAATGTACAAATGTAACACTTAGATACATTTAAGTCGAGCTCGTTCAGAACACAATAATTTTGAAAGCGGTCCATATCTTCTTGTAAAGAGAGTGCATCAGCGACAGAGTTAATCTGTTTCATGATTTTCATGTCGTCTGCATACAGTAAAATTTTGGACGACTGAAAACACTGCGTGATGTCGTTGACAAAGATATTAAAGAGAAGTCGGCCCAAAAGCGATCCTTGCGGCACTCCTGAAGGTATATATCTCGTTCTAGATGAGTATCCATTCAACACCACAGTCTGACATCGATTCTCTACGTACGATGAGAACCATCTGAAGAGATTACCCCGTATACCAATGGAAGATAACTTACTTAAAAGTATGTTGTGGTTAATTTTGTCGAAACATTTGCTGTAGTCTGTGTATATAACATCCACCTGGGATCTCTGAGCCATAGAGTCTGATAGGAAGTCGCTACATAGGATTAAATTTGATGTAGTCGACCGACCCTTTATAAAACCGTGTTGGTATTCACTAAAGTCCAGTTTCAGTGCTGAATATACTTGTCTGTAAACGATTTTTTCCATAATTTTAGCAAATACACACAACTTAGATATAGGTCTGTAATTTTCAACGACGGCTTTTGATCCTTTTTTCAAATTCAATTGCAGTATTGTTTCAGTGATATATACTTTTCTTGCCTGCGAACTTTAATAAAGAAATGTATGTATTGCAATATTCAAAATAAGACACTATAAGTCAATTATTTTCTATTTAATTTATAATTAAGTATTTATTAAAAAGTTTGTTTCTTGAAAAATTGCTGTAGTGGGAAATACTGCCTTATTTGTATCTACGTTTACTAAAATATATTAAAAAACATTTATTTCATTTCATTATTGACCATCTGAATTAAGTCTGCTATAAATATATCATATGTTCGAAGTACCCTTGAATATTGTTCTCAGTTTTGGAACCCTCAATTTGAAGTTCACATTAATAGACTTTAAAATATTCAAGCAAGTTTTTTTCAATATAAGTGTAATAAGTATGATACAGATTATATAATAAGGTGTAGAAGGCATTACATACTACCATTACAAATGTAGCGTCAAATAGCTGATACAGATTTTACTCTAAGTTACTTCACTCTAAGATAGATTCTTCGAAATCAATCACAAATTGCTATCAAAGTGCCCTAGAACTACACCAGGACAAAATGTACAATATACGTTCCACATTGCAGTAGTATTTACAGGCAACATTCATAAGCATAAATCAGATATAAGTTGACTTGCCTGATTTCAATCTATTCAATACGTCACCATACGCGTTAAGAGGTACATTGACGAGGCGTTGGATGAGTTCGTGTTCTCCTGAGTGCTGAATGACTGAATACTATAATTTCCATTCATTTTGTCTTCGTGTATTATATTTATATACTCTTATTGTATTACTTCTTGATATTATATTTTTTGTTCATTATTTGTATCACGCTTATAGTTTCTTATACGCGAAAAATTAGGGTCCGCGTGGAATTCGACTTTACCCACATTCGCCCGCATGGTGGAGCTTTCTGTGTTATGACGTGACAACGTTCAACGAGCCGTGTGATCGTTCCAGCGACGGCAGCAAGGAGCACTCGTCGGGCGTGCGCTACGTGAGCGCGTGCAACTGCGGGCGCAGCAAGTGCTCGCGGGACGACCCGTACTCCGTGCGCGCGGCCAACTGCGCCTTCTACTCGCTGGCGGCCGACGAGTGCGGCGTGTGTCCCACGCTGACCGCCATCGCCTTCCCGGTGTTCCAGCCGTCCACGCCCACCTTCCGGTGAGAGTCATATATTTCGAGATCAAACCTTAATATTATTAAAGATCGTATCAGTAACAAATTACTGTAATAATAGAATGTAAAACATTTTAATCGACCACCCCGCACCGGTGTTACAACTTGAATGCCTGTATTCGTGATCAACTGACACCCTCATATTGGTGTTGTCAGTTGATTGTCTGCTTAACAATAAGATTGATTACTAATAAATCATGCTAATCAATTAAAATTAACTAAATATAAAAATTTAAATGAATTTAAGTTATAAATATTGTTGAGTAGCAACCCTTCGAAGTATATGACGAGAGTTGTCAAACTTCAAGACATTGTTAATTTCAACAGCTCCGTCAGCAATACTCGTAGCTCAGCAGACCCGGGTTCGATACACCTACCAGTGTATGTTTTTTTTTTTGGGTTTTGTAAAATTAAAGGAAATTTCTAGTAAGTTCAGGATCAAATCAAACCGAAAAAAAGGGATGGAAAATGTGTAAGCAGGATAAAAATAGTTAAAAGAATTTTCTAGTACAATTTAAATTTAAAGATGGAATGGGAGAATCATTTTGAAAATAGAACGGATCCGGGGGTATATAAGCCGTACTAAGCGTGGCCTACGACAGTTCTAGTTCTGACTCGAAAGTATAAAGAAGAAGAAGAAGAAATGAAGAAATAGTGAAAAGTGGAAGTGTTCCAAGAGGAAGAAGATAGAAGAGACTTAGTGTTCGGTGCGGTGTGACGCGTTGCAGGTACCGCCGCCCACAAGAGGAACAGCGGCAGACCGGCGAGGTGAAAGTTCAGAAAAAAGTGTACGCAAATAAAGACTCGTTCCTATAAGCGGAGTATTATTTCCAATCCCTGACCCACTCCCTTGTCAATATGTTGATAACGCTAACAATCACAATTCTCGAAATATCACCTAATGGTTAGTGATCACCGCTATACTCTCTTGCAACACCAGTGGAATTTCAGGAGCGTAAGCGGCATTTTAAGTAACCTTGGCAACAAACCTTGAGGTTCTCTTCGGAATATATAGAGTGCTATAGCGACAATGGCCAATAGACTCAAAGAGATTAATAATAATAAATCTTTCTTTATTTTAAAAAGAAAATACAATTATTTTGCTTAAAATTACCCCCAACCCCCAAACTAGGATAGCCCGTGACATGTGGGTTAGTGTTTTCCAGCTGTGCAATATGAAATGTCATAGGTAACATTAAAATATTTTAAGGTGACTAACAATGGTGGTTATGCAACTAATGATTAAAACAATAACTATTGTGTGTGTGTGTGTGTCAGTATGTATTTAGTTTTTAATTTATCAAATACTATACCTAGTATAGATAGAAATTAAATGTTAATTTTTTTTGACTTGTGTAAGGCGTTGAGTATTTGTAGTTTGAGCGTTATTATTGTATCACATTACATATATTATAACTGAAATGATTTGTGAGTGAGTGACTGTCACAATGAGCTTCTTGCTACTTCTTCTTATTAAAGCTGAACCCTCAAAAGCGGTGGATGTAAAAAGAAAATTCTTATACATGAATAAAGTGATTTTGATTTGATTTAATGAATAACATTGGTCGATGCTATCATCGCTTATATTATATAAGGATACTTCCTTTTAATTATTAGGATTTAATTCACTTATTAGGATCGGGGTGAACAAGCTCTGCCACCTCTTTCTGCAACCCCTACTGAGATTTTATACCGAATAAAATGTCGGTAGAGGTTGATTTATGATTTCCTTTAGCTCAATTAGCTAAAGCTATGGTGTAGTAAATTACGTCCTATTGGTATAAATTAAAGTCGCAAAACAGAGTTCACGTACCTATATACAGGATGTCCCAAAGTTATGGGACATGAAGGGAAAGTACCTTAAATATCGAAGATAGGCTTTTACTGAAAGAAGACTTTGTTATTTTTAAAGTTAGTAATTCTGCATTCAAAGATTTTCTAAAAATTACTTGCCTCGTCTGGGAATCGACCCGACTGAAATATAAAAAAAAACACCCCTACTTTTATAATGCCAATCGAAAGAATGGCCAAAAACTAATAACTCTTCTTAATTTGCCATTCTTTCGATTGGCATCATAAGAGTAGGGGTGTTTTTTTTTATATTTCATTGCAATACAACGCCACACATTAATGTTATCAGCTGAAAAAAACATTTTATAATACTAAATCACAACAGAAAAGGAAATACTATATAGCTAGTTAAAAAAACAACTGTATATTACTGAAACTATGAATAGGAAATATGTAAAAATACGTGCGGCGCGTCATTAATTGCTAAAAGGAACTCAATCTGAAATAGTTTTCTTATCTTTATATATATAATTCTTGTGTGCGTGTGTATGTCACTGAACTCCTCCTAGACGGCTGGACCGATTCTAATGAAACTTTCTGTGTGTATTCAGGTGGATTCGAGAATGGTTTAGATTCACAATTGAACTACCTCCTAAACGGCTGGACCGATTTTGATGATATTTTTGTGTGTTCCAGTGAATTTGAGATTTGTGTGTTCCCTTAGGTGGATTCGAAAATGGTTTAGATTCACAATTAAACTACCTCCTAAACGGCTGGACTGATTTTGATGACTTTTTTGTTTGTTTCATTGAATTTGAGATTGGTTTAGATTCTCAATTCCGCCCATATAATATAATTGTCCTGCTCATGTGTATGTTAGTGAACTGCTCCTAACGGCTGGACCGATTTTTCAAATTTAAAACATGTGTACAGTACAACGTCTGTTGGGTCCACTAGTATTAAGATAAAAAGTATTTTATATTTTTCAATTTCCTAATTGGTGGCGGTAAATTATACCAGCATTTGGTGGCATTGTATCGGCGACGTCGCCTGAACTCTGCAGAATGATGCCTAGGCACTGCCAATATCTCTGAGGCAGACTTGGTTTTATATTCGTTGCCCTGCGTTGTCCCAACCATTCGAGTTTATTATACAAATAATAAGGAGTTTTGATTTGTATAGAACCAAGTATTTGTATTAGCGAAAACCTGTAATTGGCCATCTGTTATTATTTATGTATCTCTAGAAATTATATTCGCTGTTGATTTTCCCTATATATAAGTATATAAATTACTTTAA
Source organism: Leptidea sinapis (assembly GCF_905404315.1). NCBI lineage: Eukaryota > Metazoa > Arthropoda > Insecta > Lepidoptera > Pieridae > Leptidea > Leptidea sinapis. The sequence goes on along the minus strand of NC_066296.1, from coordinate 1,216,189 downwards.
AAGTAAGAATGTTTCTTTCTTGCTCTCGCACACAAATAACAAAAATGAAGCTTAAAAATATAAAAACGTGTGGTGTTTAAAAAAGGCCACTCTTTTTGGTTTCAACGCTAATGTGTTGCAACGCTGATCTTCTGTGACTCCCGCGTGACAAATAACCTCAAAGATATACAGAGGTATAATTTTTAGGATTCTATAACCAATGGGGACCTATTATTAAGAGTCCATCTCTCTGGCTGAGATCTATAGAGTCAGCCCGCCTATTTTTATACTTATGGTGCGAAATTATGATTTCTTATCAATAAATAATTGATAATGTTAGGATTTTTAGTACTAAATTTTCATCTACTTCTATATTTGTATGTATTTTAACGCATTGTTCGGTGGTAGGAATGTCCAAGCCTCACTTTCCAGACCAACTTCAATGGGATGAATTGGGATAGATTTATTCAACCATTATATGATAAATTTCAGAGCAGCATCAGTTAAAGGCTCTGCAGAAGAGAATCAAGATCAAGAGCGTTGCGAGGGATCCGTGGAGTCTGCTGGATCTCCAGCCAGGTCCGGCGGATGGTCTCCCCACGATGAGCTGTCGCCAGGGTCTGAGAAGGAGGATACACAAGAGTTAGGGGAAGCTATTGATGTCGTTCCAGTGAGCGAAGAAATAACATCAGGTAAGACCTCAAAACAGATAATTTTATAAAATGTAATTAGTCAAACATGTTAGTAATTAAAAGAATATATATTTTTTTCATGAAAATAAGGAACGAGATGAGCAAGACGTTCAGCGGTTAGTAATTGATACGCCCTGCCCATTCCAATGCAGTGCCGCTCAGGATTATTGAAAAATCTAAAAATTTTGAGCTGCTCTGCAATTGCGCTCGTCACCTTGAGACATAAGATGTCGCGCCCTTCAGATAGAAACACGTACCAGCTTTTGTCTGCGACTTCTTCCGCCTGGTAATCAAACCTTTAAGAAGGTAAAACGCATTAATCAAGATCATATTTATAAAAGAGAAAACAGACTGGCTGAATGTTTGATTCACTGGCTGTAGATCAACGTTTGTTGCTTAAGAAGATGGTTTATGGAAAAAGAAGGACAAACGAGCGTACGGGTCACCTGGTGTTAAGTGATCACCGCCGCCCACATTCTCTCGCAACACCAGAGGAATCACAGGAGTACTCGCTTTTTTGAAGGTACCCATGTCTTATCGTCCTGGAAACACCGCACAAGGAAGCTCATTCCACAGCTTTGTAGTTCGTGGAAGAAAGCTCCTTGAAAACCGCACTGTGGAGGACCACCACACATCCAGGTGGTGGGGATGATATCCTAACTTGTGGCGTGTCGTGCGAAGGTGAAATTTGGCGGCAGGAATAAGGTGTTATAAACAACTTTCTTAACCATTTTACTGGAAAAAGCTTAAATAACCAAACCTTTAGGCGAGCTCACTCAAGATCACCGCAGATTGGTCCCCACAAATTTTAGAGTTTATCCTTGTGATTTACTTTTTACAGCAAAGGAAAGCACACTGAGCCGACAGCCGTCAACCACGGAGTACCTCCCTGGCATGCTGCACCTGGACAGCCCGGCCCACCTGCTGCCAGCCTTCCCGAGCTGGTCGCTCGTGTGCCTGGGCCCCTCGTCTCTGTACTCCCACTCGATGGGTCTGCCCGAGCACCTGCAGCCCGGCTTCCTGCCCCACACCAACTATCTGCTACCCTGGGACTGCTCCCTGCGGTCAGTATAAAGGTTTTTCATGAGAGAAAGGGATGAGATGGGCTATACCTTTATCTGATTACAATAATAATAATAATAATGAATGGTATTTGTTAAGTAAGTCGAGGAAGAAACACACCCTGGTGTTAAGTGATCGCCGCCGCCCACAGTCTCTTGCAACACCAGAGGAATCACAAGAGCGTTGCCGGCTTTTAAGGAAGGTGTACGCGCTTTTTTAGAAGGTACCCATGTCGTATTGTCCCGGAAACACCGCACAAGGAAGCTTTGTAGTACGAGGGAGAAAGCTCCTTGAAAACCGCACTGTGGAGGACCGCCACACATCCAGATGGTGGGGATGAAATCCTAACTTGTGGCGTGTCGTGCGAAGGTGAACCCTTATCATTGTTTTAGTAGTTTTAAATAATTCATAAAACAAAAGTTGAATATGTAAGCCATATCAAGGCGTCGTATTGTTTCAAACCACATCACCAAGTTGCAACACACTACTATACCTATACATCCCACTATACCAGAGAGAGGCTTCTTTGGTTCTAGGTTCGCCTTAAAGCAGCAAATATATACAATATGGAAACAGCTTTTATGAAATAAATGTAGGTACATACTTGTTAGCATATTAGCTGACGATATACCAAAAATTAACGAAATCCGTGCATTGGTTTTGTCAAAAAGTAGGCTTTTTATTTCGAGCCAATTTAAACGTCCTGTAAGGTTTGGGTAACTGGGTCAATGATTCAATGAACTTGAATATTTCAATATCATAATGCGGCAACGCCGCCTTATGATGCCGTGCAAAAGTTGAATAACAGCGCTAGAAAAGCTGCCTATGAATAGCGCCGCCCGCGGCCGTCAAAGAGATACCACCGGCACTTGTATCTTATAGCCCAAACACATGGTCATATTTGGCCCGGCTGAATCATCGGACGCGGTCTGGTACCGGAACATTCTTTTTTATTTATGGAAAAGGAGGACAAACGAGCGTACGGGTCACCTGGTGCTTAGTAACCACCGCCTCCACATTCTCTTGCAACACCACTGGAATCACAGGAGCGTTGCCGGCCTTTATGGAGGGTGTACGCGCTTTTTTTGAAGGTACCCATGTCGTATCGTCTCGGAAACACCGCACAAGGAAGTTAATTCAACAACTTTGTAGTACGTGGAAATAAGCCCACGCCATGACCGCCACACATCCAAACGGTGGGCATGATATCCTAACTTGTGGCGTGTCGTGCGATGGTGGATTCAGCGGCAGGAATCAGGTGAAACAGCTCTTCGGAACACTCCTCGTCATAAATGCGGTAGAAGACACACAATGAAGCGACGTCTCTACGCAACGCCAAGTGATTCAGCCGTTCACAGAGCACTGGGTCCCCGACAAGTCAGACATCAACACCACTTGAATTTTTTAGCCTCAAACTTATCTCCCGAGCGTTTAACATCGGCTGGCGTCTTGCAGTCAGTTGTATATACCGGTCTTGCCGAGTGGTTGTACTCCTTTTACAGCCTGAATGCTGTTCAGTGGGTTCCCTTGTATTATTGTAGCGCTGCCAAAGACGACAAATAACACTTCTATGAATGCCAAAATGCCGAGATACCTAAGATTGTTACTTCCCGTTTGCAACTTCCCTACAGCTATTTGCATTTTATTTTTCCGTCAAATGACGTCCCTCCATGACGTAAAGAATATCTAACAATTCAATTTTGTCGCTACCTTTGTTTAAATGGTTGGTAAAATTATAAAATGAAGACTAAACGTAGCAATAAAAACGCACCTAAATTCAAACAAATTACCTTTCATTTAATTTTATACAAAAAAAAAACAATCGATTTTTTTTTACAACCATCCAGTGTGTCATCAATAACAAAAAAGTTTACATACCTATGCACTTTGAGTGAATAAAGACTGTCTTATTCATAATGATTTAGCGTAGATTTACATCGCTAATATACGCTTGTTAAAAAATGGTATTCATAATCGCATATTAGAGCTAAAACGCTCATTATTTCTTCGATAAAGCTGACGTGACTTATAGTAGCTGGGACCCTTCTATAAACCTATTTTAAGCACTCGAATGCAAAAAAAACATGGCCGACATCGATCAGCTGTTCTTTAAATAATGTGATAAATAGCTTCCCGCTCAGTTGTTGGATATCCGTCATAGATTGACAACCGACAGACTTCAAAACTTTGATTTTTGAAGGTTGAAATTATTTTGACATTGACTTTTGACAACTGACAAACCATTGACATTGAAAAGATGTCTGTTTCCATTGACAATTCCTCATTGAATTAGTTAAAATCATGTTTTGCACGAAATGACAACATTGCGTCCTATAGAGACGTATTTGTTATGGGAGATTTATCTAACGAATATGAATAAGAAATTTTATCGAACGTTTGATAGGCTTAAAACACGTTTTAGCTAATATAGCTATATATCTTCGAAAAGCCTTTTATTATGAATCAGGCAGTTAGAAATTAATTAATATAAATGGTAAATTTGTAATATCATGTATATTGCTTAGACTTTTTTGATGTGTGTATAAATTTTTACCAACAAAAGCAACCGACTTCAAATACTCTATTCCAGACCAATAGTTAATAATATGCACTAATAAGTATAAAAATAATTACGTATTTTTATACAATCTAATTCTAGTTATGATTATTGTAATTTTTGGAATCGATGTCCTTCCACCGCGAATTGCGACTAACAATTTGTCTAAATATGTGTAGATATACTGAATTTTTGAATGCAGCAATGAACGTAAGCGCTTTGCAATTTGATTACAGACAGTTATAAATTCTGCCACAGATCGCACCCTTACTGTAAGTCCTTAAGGAGACCCATTGATCATCATATTTGACTTCGACAATTACTAGACTATTAAATTGAATTATATGTTATGGTAGATGACTTATATATCCTAATAGCATAAATATATTCGGCCGAGTATCGTTAATTTGCTCCTGAGAATTGAAGAGTTCCGTTACTTTGTCATGGATTCAATAATCAGAACCTAACCAAACTCTCACCAAACTACATTTGAAGTATATCCTTTCAAATAACAAAAAAATCATCTAAATCGGTTGGCGCTATATTGAGTTATTCGTAAATTTATCATCCACATACATATAGCAAATTTAAGACTTTTATAGTTTTCTCATGGATGCCATTGTCAGATCTGGACCAAATAACAATGGGGCCACACCGGAAGCACCAGCTTTCAAATATAAAGAATTATCAAGATCGGTTCACCCAGTCTTGAGGTAACAAACATTAAAAAAAAGAACATACTGACGAATTGAGAACCCAAAATACACCCTTAAATGCAGGCTATACTCCTGTGATTTTTCTAGTGAGACAAATGATTAAGGTGGCGGTGATCACTTCTCCCGTACAGTCGTTAGTCCTCCTTTTTTATGATAATAAGGGACAAGACGAGCAGGGCGTTCAGCTGATTGTAATTGATACGCGCTGCCCATTACAATACAGTGCCGATCAGGATTCTTGAAAATCACAAAAATTCTGATCGGCACTACAATATTGCACTCGTCGCCTTAAGGCATAAGATGTTAAGTCTCATTTGCTCAGTAATTCCCCTAGCTACGGCGCCCTACAGACCGAAATACAATATTGCTTACACATTACTGCTTCACGACAGAAATAGGCGCCGTTGAGGTACCCAAAATCTAGCTGGCATCCTGTGCAAAGGAAAATAAACCTAGACGGTATTCTCAAACTGACAGCGAACCGAAAGCGTAGCGAAGCGTTTTCATTGTGAACTGAACTGTAAGCATGGAGATTGCAAACCGAAGCGGACACGTCAAACTACAAAGTAGGCTCAGCAATCCGAAGGCGAATCGTTGCAGGACGCCACTCGTGTCAAAGTTTTGTAAATAAACACAACCGTCGTACTTCGCTCTTGATTCGCGTCTCTCATTCTCTCTCTATTTGACGTCGGTCATACAAAGCCAGCAAATTAATGAAATAGTACACAAATTATAGACCGACAAATTATAGAACTGATAGCTATTCTATCAGTTATAGATAACATGGAAAAAATGATTGTCAACCAAATAAGTAAATTTTTAGAAGATCATAACATACTATCAGATACTCAGCATGGTTTTCGAAAGGGGCGCAGCACTGTTACTACTCTCATGGAGTTTGCGGATTATAAAAATGAATGCTTAGATTCAGGTAAACAATTGATAGCACTATTTATTGATTATAAAAAAGCATTTGATACCCTGGATCATAATACATTATTAAATGCGATGGATGAGTGTGGTATATGGGGTCCAACACAGAGCTGGTTTCAAAATCATCTTTTATATAGGAAGATTCACACCATGGTTGGGGGGCTGACTGGTGAGGAGGCGGACGTAACACTTAGTGTCCCTACTGGTTTCGTGTTTGGTCCCGTAGGATATGCAATTCATGCAAATAGTGTATATAACGTTGTACACAAATGTCGAATGTATATATATGCAGATGATATATGTTTGCTTTTCGCCTCAAAAGATGTATCAGAAATATTACTAAATGGGCATACGACAACGGAATCATCATACACTTCACAAAAACTAAATGTATGCATATTCATTCGCCGTACAATCATAAAGCTAAGTATGTTAGTATTGAAGATATTGCTATAAGAGGACACATGTATCACTGTTTACATATGAATAAATGTAATTGTAACTGCAAAAATTTGAAAAAAGTAAAAAAGATTAAATATTTGGGCCTAAATAAAGACAAATATTTTAACTCGAAAATTCACGCTTATGATATAGCAAGTAAGTTAAGATTTATAGGAAAGTTTTATCATTTAAGTAAAATATTAAATAAAAAAAACCCAAAGGAGTGTTACTATGCACTTGCCGATTCAATAATAAGTTATGGGCTCATTGTATTTGGACGAACATTTAAAACGTACAAAACCTTAAACATTTGCAAATAAGGTTTCTTAAATATTTAGTAAATAAAAGAGGCAAAGAGAGTTGCAATAAAGATTATAATCAGTTGTTTAAAATGTGCAATATATTACCGATAGATAAGAAATTTAGGTATTTAATAGGAATAGAATATTATTTTAGTGATGAACATAAATTTAATTAATTATATCAGCCAAAGTTAAACTTTTGCTGATATAATTAATTATTATGGAGAACGATTGACTAAGTGTATATTACCAAAGGTTTTTAATAATGTACAATTTCAGAGGCAAACACCAAAAATGAGCAAGTATTGTATAAAAAACAAACTAAAAAAGTCTTACTCTTAGAAAATGTGTGATAAGGTTAATGTTAATAATATATTGTAAGTCATTAATGTAATTAGTTAGTTCTAACTTTGTATACTGTTTTATAAATAAACAATAAAAAAAAATACAACTATCTCGCTCACGCCTCGCTTCGCTCGCTCGCCTTAGGTTTGTCCTGGCGTACGTATTCGGTTTGCTTTCGGTTTTCTATGTCACTAGATTCAAACGATACCATACATAACAAAATGAAAATGCTTCGCTACGCTTTCGGATCGTTTTCTGTTTGACAGTAGTTTTAGAACAACATGTCTAAAAAAGTCTGATATACCTATCCTATCCTAACCTTACCTAAATAAGTCGTTTTGAAAAGGTGACTCCAGGAAGGGTACAAATACATGTTTAGTGAAATTTACAAGGATTGTTTTTGTGATAAAGATAACAAATTAATTGACTTAATAAATGATACAACCAACCTCGGGGATAGAACGATAGCTACCAGCCTATTTCACCAAAAAATATTCTATGTAATGCATATTTTGCTTTTAAAAAAAAGGTTTCAGATTTTTCTGCGTACACGTCAGGTTTGAGGCATATTTTATGATTGTGGATTCTGATTTTCAATAAGTGTTACAAACATCCAACTTTGAACTCAAATGTTTGATGGTGTCCTTTTTCAGAATCATGGAGTCGAGCAGTAACGTGTGGCGAGGCAGCGCCCGCGGCAGGGTCCGGCCAGGCTCCACCATCACTGTCAAGATATTCATTGGCTTCGAGTACGAATGTCCTCGAGGACACAGGTAACAATGACGTAATATGCAATATTTTTTATATCATTATAACTCTAATATATACTGTGGTACGGCTCCACCCATACTCTCACAACTGCCGTAAGTCGTATCAACCGTGTAACATCACGCGAGGAAGTCATTGGTTATATGTGGAAGAGAAATTCTTGTAAACTACACCGCGACCACTCGATAGTGTTGTGTAAACCAGATGGATTTCTTTTTATTAATAAGTGCACGAAGCACGCAAGACATTCAACTGATGTTAAATAATACGCTCTGTAATAATAGATATAAAATATTTATTTATTTTACCAAAATTTTTAATTATAAAAAGAAATAATGTATTAACAGAGTGTACTTATAAAATAATATAAAATGCTAACAAATATAGGATAACAAAAGCGTGTGTGTATGTGTATGTGTGTGTGTGTGTGTGTGAGTGAGAGAGAGAGAGAGAGAGTTGAAGACTGTGAGTACTGCGTTTTTATGCTTTACCATTTTTTTTTCTACGATGATATTAAGTATCACTTGCCGAGTAATTTAACAATATTATAAACCTAACACAATCAATAATTACAGCTACATTTAATTTAATCAACGTAAAGCCTACTAAAAGACCCTATAATACACATTTACAATAATTAATGAAATGCTAAGAGATAATGTAGTAAAAAATAGTATTGGTGCCAGTTACCACTTCGTTTGATAATATTCATTTATTGAGTAAAAACAATATTTTTAATAGTGTTAATAATTTAAATTTAAATCTGTCTCCTCTCTTATTTCGTTTGGAAATTTATTAAATATTTCTACACACATAGCATGACAGTTTTTTTTTGGTACAAAGTGGTTCTGATGTAGGGTACTCGAAGTCTCGTAGGATCACGCGATGGAAACAAAGAACAGTCGCCCAGACGAGTGAATAGATTTGAATTTTTCTTCACAAATAAGCTAGCCTCTAGTACGTTAATTTCGGTGACATTAATATTTTGTTTGTTTGTGGAGTTGCCCCATAGCAAGATACCATACCTAATTATAGATGCTATGTAGCCATGATAGGCAATGATTACAGCTTCTTTTGATATAGTCTTTCTGGTTCGCCTAAGAGCAATGACAAATTTATTTTTTATTTTTAACAAGTGATTCTATATGAGCCTTCCAGTCTAAATTAAAAAGGCATAAAAAGGCATTTATTTTCTCAAAATTGATTCCTTTAGAATTCTTTTTGATGTCATTTCTTATACTAATAGATACTACTACCGCTTCGGAAACAAATGGCGCTCTGAGAGAGAAGAAGCGGCGCAAGAAACTCTCCCAGCATTCTTTTTTTTGCGCTCTTTTCAATAAAAATATACAATATTGTACAGTCATTTCTATCGCTATAAAATAATCACAATCTAGTCCCAGGCTGTCCGATCATTTAGATATTCAGCAGTGGAGTAATAGGATTTACCACAGAGCCATTTTTTTATAAAACATTTAAATTTATTTATAGATAATGCCTGAACAGTGGCTGGGACTTTAATGTAGAAGTGTATACATTTACCCTTAAAGCTATTATGTATCTTATGAGAATTATTATAATAATAAATATTATGATTCGTGTTCTTGTTACTAAATTGAATAATTTTGGTTTTTTCAATATTGACACTTAGTTTGTTTCTTTCCATCCAATTTAATTGTTAAGGTTTAATTTTTTACAATTTTGTCATTTTCTATTGATGGGTTAAGGTTAGGTATTAGAAGAGAAACGTCGCTCGTCCGCAAAAAGTATGCATTTTTGTAATATAGAATTTGGTAAATCATTTATATATAGAAGAAACAGCAAGGGCCCTAGAATGCTGCCCTGTGGTACACCTGAATTTGAAAACTCAACTTGGATTCATAAACCATTATATTGCAATTTTGTCCAGAGTTTGTTATATGAACACATTGTTTTCTATTTTTAATATAAGTTTGTAGCCAGTTCAAAGTAATTCCCCTAAAACCATATTGAAAACATTTATTTAACAATATATCATGGTCAACATAGTCAAATGCCTTGGTCATGTCAAGAAATACGCCTGTAACTCTTTTTTTATTGTCAATTCACTAAATTCACTTAACAAAATGTAGCACTTGTAGTACATTTTCCTTTTTGGAATGCGTATTGAGCCTCACATAAGTGAGGCATTCCGAAGTGGCGGTAGATATAAAAAGAAAAGGAAACCTTTGACATTGATAAGTGTGATTTCCTTGGCCTATATGGTTATTGTGATTTTGATTTATTTGCAGGTTCATGATGTCGTCCCCCGACACGGTGATGAACGGCGGCAGCGGCTGGGGTCGCGAGGGCTCGGGCGCGAAGCTGGCCCTCAGTGAGATGCCGCTGTACTGGGCGTGCCTGTGTCGCCCCAGCGCCATGTTGGCGCAGCTCACCCGGCTGCACGTCGTCACGCCCAAGACCAACGTCAACGTGACGCTCGAGCCCAGGGTATAGTAATAATATCTATTTATATTCTCCTCACAAAGACCTTAAAGCTAAAACAGTAAAGTAGTGTTACATTTTTAAACAGCTACTGCCTTATTGATAATAAAACGCTTTTCGTAGGTATGAAGCTATTGTTGCGTAGCAACGCTGCAACGTAAATGACGAGAATGTCAAACTTCAAGACATTGTTAATTTCAACAGCTCCGTCAACAATACTCGTAGCTCAGCGGATAAGTGTTTACTTTAGACGCTGTAGACTGGTTCGATACACCAACCAGTGTATGGATTTTTTTGGGTTTTGTTAGTTAATGGAAATTTCTAGTAAGTTCAAGATCAAATCGAACAGAAAAAAAGGGATGGGAAATGTGTAAGCAGGATAGAAATAGTTAAAAGAATTTTCTAGTACAATTTAAATTTAAAGATGGAATGGGAGAATCATTTTAAAAATAGAACAGATCCGGGGGTATATAAGCCGTACTAAGCGTGGCCTACGGCAGTTCTAGTTCTGACTCGAAAGTGTAAAGAAGAAGAAGTAGTGAAAAGTGGAAGTGTTCCAAGAAGAAGAAGATAGAAGAGACTTAGTGTTCGGTGTGGTGTGACGCGTTGATGGTACTGCCGCCCACAAGAGGAACAGCGTCAGACCGGCGAAGTGAAAGTTCAGAAAAAGTGAACGCAAATAAAAGACTCGTTCCTATAAGCGGAGTATTATTTCCAATCCCTGACCCACTCCCGTGTCAATTGGTGTCAGAAGTGGGATTGGAAAGATGCCATTAGTGCCCAGGAACGAGAAGGGAGTGACCACGCGAGCGGGAGCAGCTGCAGCGGCAGATGACGAGTCACATGAAGCATCCGGCTCTGGACTCAGTGCGACCGTGTCAGCACCGCAGGCTCCTGCCGTAGACATCAGCGCGCTCATGCAGCAGATGGCCGCCATGATGCAAGAACAAGCGCGCCGACAGGAGGAGCACCTGCGGGGCTTGCAAGAGGAACAAGCGCGCCGACAGGAGGAGCGGCTGCGGGGCTTGCAAGAGAAACAAGCGCGCCGACAGGAAGAAAAGCTACAGGGCTTGAAAGAGGAGCAAGCGCGCCAACAGGAGGAACAAGCACGCCGACAGGAGGAGCAGATGCGAGGCCTACATGAAGGCCTCTCCAAAGACATTTTATTCGTTGTGCAGAAAAACTCCACCCGTATTGACGCTATGGTAAAAAAGATGGCCCGGATTGACAGTGTGGAAAAGAAGATGGACAAAGTTGAAGAAAACTTTCAACGGAAGATGGGAGAGATGGAAGTTACCATTAATCAGCTCAGTGGGAGGGTCGTGTGTCCTTCAACCAACACAGGAGTCACCTACGGAACCACATCGACCAGAAATTTAAAAGTACCTCCCTACGTCGGCTTCCTGGGCTGCCTTCAAGCTACAATTGGAGACGGTCAGAAGAGCCTGCGGTTGGAGTGACCAAGAAGCGCACTCTGCCCTCACACTAGATCTCCGTGACGATTCACTCTCCGTATTGGAAGCACTCGGCGCTGGGAAGCAGGTAGTGACCTACACAGACCTTCTTGACGCGTTGGAGTCTCGTTATGGCGTTAAACACCTTAAGCATGTGTATCGGGCGCAACTTAAGGACCGCAGTCAAAGGGCCAACGAAACTCTGCAGCAGTGGTCCGTGGAATCTGAGAAGCTAGTCATATATAGCTAGCATATCAGTCGTCGCCAGCTGCAATAGAAGAAATGTTGCTGCAAGTGTTCATGGATGGAATACGGGACGCCGAAGTAAGAGCAGCCGTACGATTGAGTCATCATACTAGCTTGAAGGAAGCGACAATCTCAACGTCACCGCTGGAGCAACAGGAAAAGGCCAGAGCAGTGGGGTGGGCGCTGGCCAGTAAAAGCAAACCCCAAGGATCTTGGGCTTTGCTTTTACTGGCATGTGACGGAAACACTTTGGTTATAGAAGGAATGATAAATGGTAAATCTTGCCGTTTCACTTTGGATACGGGAGCCTCACGTACAGTCGTTAGCCAAAGAAGACTAGAGAGCATCGGAAGACGAAATATGCAAGAAAATGAAAATTTAACACTGACAACAGCTACCGGCTAGCGCATACCAGTACAGGGAGAGAAGATCGTGGCCATGAAAATCGGGGATACGTACAAAAAGTGGTAATCGCGGATATCACAGATGACTGCATCATTGGGTTGGATTTTCTTCGAAATCATCAGTGTACCATTGACATGAAACATGGTGTATTGAAGCATGGAGGTGAAGAAATTCCAATAAAAGCGGAACTATTGGGAAAGTGTTGTTCTTAAGAGTCACTTTAATCCGAGATCGCAGACCCTGGTCCCGGTAGTACTGCCAAGAGATGACAGAGGAAGACCTTGTAAATGCGCTATAATAGAAATAGAGACACCGGATACGACATGGATCCCAGCCAGGACTGTTGTGGGAAACTCCCAAATTGCGATGGTTCCCGTGTTTAATCCTCATGAGGATAAGCAAATCATTAGGAAGGAAACAGTGATCGGAGCTTGTGAGGAGATAGCTTGGTTAAGAAAGTGTGAAGAAGGGAGGAAGACCGTAGCTGCAAGCCAAGATGTGAACATACAGAAACTTCTGGATGGCTGTAAGGACAATCTTACCAAGCTACAGTTAATGAAAACGAGAAATTTCCAGCTACGCTACGCCGGGATGTTCTCGAAGAACGACGGAGACATCGGAAGAACTGGTTTGGTGAAACACAAGATCGACACAGGAGACACCATTCCGATACGGCAGAGACCAAGACGAATTCCGTTTGCACGCGTACAAGAAGTGGAAGACATGATTCGGGATATGAAAGAAAATGGTGTGATAGAACCGTCGTCGACTCCATGGTGTTCTCCAGTGGTTCTGGTGAAGAAGAAGGATGGATCAACTAGATTTTGTGTGGACTATCGGAGTCTGAATGATGTTACTAAGAAGGACAGTTATCCATTGCCAAGAATCGATGACACCTTAGATTCACTTTGTGGCATGACGTGGTTCTCTACTCTGGATTTGAAAAGTGGCTACTGGCAAGTTGATCTGGACCCTAAAGACAAGGAGAAGACGGCTTTTCCAACCGGAAAGGCAGTTCAAAACAATGCCCTTTGGATTAGGCAACACCCCAGCTACTTTCGAAAGGTATGTGCTGGCAGGTATGTTGGGAGAAACCTGCCTTGTCTACTTGGATACATAATCATTATGGGACGAAGTTTTGAAGATCATCTTAAGAAGCTCGAAAAAGTCTTCGCAAAACTGCAGGGTGCCAACTTCAAGTTGAGTCCAAAGAAATGTTCCTTCTTTTAACGTCAGGTGAATTACTTGGGGCACGTTATCTCGGAGCAAGGCGTACTGGCCGATGCCGACAGAAAAGACACATGTGTGAGCATTCCTTGGACTATGCTCTTATTATCGACGCTTTGTGAAAGCGTTTTCCGATGTTGCTAAGCCCTTACATCGACTGACGGAGGAGAAAAGAGCCTTTTCCTGGGATGAAGACTGCGAACAAGCTTTCTTAGAGTTGAAGAAACGACTATGTGAATCACCTATCCTCGGATATCCTGACACGGAGGGAAGATTCATAGTAGATACTGATGCTAGCAATTCTGGAATTGGTGGAGTGTTATCTCAGAAGAGGGAAGATCAAGAAGTTGTAATTGCATACTTTAGCAAATCTTTATCGAAGCCAGAGAGAAACTACTGTGTAACTAGCTTATCACGATAGTTCTTCGGGTGGACATTTGGGAATAAAAAGAACTCTCACATAAATTAAAGAACGACTTTACTGGTTGCATTGCCGTGATGATGTGGAAGACTTGTGTCGTAAATGCAAGAGTTGTGCATCTGTCAAAGGACCTCAGACCCGGAGCAGAGGAGCTATGAAGTTGTATAATGTTGGGGCTCCGTGGGAGAGAGTAGCTCTGGATATAGCCGGACCGTTTCCAGTCACCAAAGCTGGAAACCGTTACATAATGGTGGTGATGGATTATTTTACGAAGTGGCCGGAAGCATTTGCTCTACCTAATCAAGAAGCAGTCACCGTTGCGACGTAGCTGGTGAATGAAGTTTTCTGCAGATTCGGTGTGCCTTTGGAGATGCACAGTGATCAAGGGCGGAACTTCGAGTCACAATTATTTCAAGAAGTTTGCAAGATCTTGGGAATCCATAAGACCAGAACTACGCCATATCATCCACAGTCGGGCGGGATGGTGGAGAGATTTAACCAAACATTTACCAGTGGGAGGCTCTTTTGCACCGGATGCCGGCTAGATTATGGGTACCACAACGGCGCCTATTTCTGCCGTGAAGCAGTAATGTGTAAGCATTACTGTGTTTCTGTCTGAAGGGCGACGTAGCTAGTGAAATTACTGGGCAAATGAGACTTAACATCAAGTCTCAAGGTGACGAGCGCAATTGTGGTGCCGCTCAGAATTTTTGAGTTTTTCAAGAATCCTGAGCGGCACTGCATTGTAATGGGCAGGGCGTATCAATTACCATCAGCTGAACGTCCTGCTCGTTTCGTCCCTTATTATCATAAAAAAAAACATTGGAGCGGCATCTGGCAAAAGTAGTAGACAGTCATCAGTCTAACCGGGATGAGTACATTCCACTGTTACTAATGTCGTATAGATCCGCAGTACACGAGACGACTACGGTGACTCCTGCGTACGCCAATTTTGGAAGGGAATTGAAATTGCCAGCTGATTTACTCTCAGGCTGTCCACCAGATACTCCGAAAAGTATAACAGAATATGTGGATGAGTTACGGAACAAGATGGTTGACATCTACGAGGAAATTAGAACAACTGGGCTTAAGGCAAGTGAACGGATGAAGACCCGCTACGATCGAAGAGCTAATAGTCCTAGTTTTCAAGAGGGAACCCTGATTTGGTTACACAATCCCGTGAGGCGAAAGGGGAAGTCTCCGAAACTCCAACCAAGTTGGGAGGGACCATACAAAGTAATCATAAGGATAAATGATGTGACTCTCAGGATCCAGCGTAGCCCTCGAAGTCCTCCGAAAATCGTACATGTCGATCGGGTGGCTAAGTACTACGGAAGCAACGATGATCGGGACGATCATGTCTTAGGGGGAAGGCAGTGTTGCGTAGCAACGCAACGTAAATGACGAGAATTTCAAACTTCAAGACATTCTTAATTTCAACAGCTCCGTCAACAATACTCGTAGCTCAGCGGAAAAGTGTTTACTTTAGACGCTGTAGACCCGGGTAGACCTACCAGTGTATGGAATTTTTTGGGCTTTGTTAGTTAATGGAAATTTCTAGTAAGTTCAGGATGAAATCGAACAGAAAACAAAGGGATGGAAAATGTGTAAGCAGGATAAAAATAGTTAAAAGAATTTTCTAGTACAATTTAAATTTAAAGATGGAATGGGAGAATCATTTTAAAAATAGAACAGATCCGGGGGTATATAAGCCGTACTAAGCGTGGCCTACGACAGTTCTAGTTCTGACTCGAAAGTGTGAAGAAGAAGAAGAAAAGAAGAAGTAGTGAAAAGTGGAAGTGTTCCAAGAAGAAGAACATAGAAGAGACTTAGTGTTCGGTGCGGTGACGCGTTGATGGTACCGCCGTCCACAAGAGGAACTGCGGCAGACCGGCGAAGTGAAAGTTCAGAAAAAGTGAACGCAAATAAAAGACTCGTTCCTATAAGCGGAGTATTATTTCCAATCCCTGACCCACTCCCGTGTCACTATATTAGTTAAAACTTGTTTTAAGCCTATCGAACGTTCGATAAATCTCCCATAACTAATACGTCTCTATAGGACGCAATGTTGCCATTTCGTACAAATATTTAATGAGGAACTGTAAATGGAAACAGACATCTTTTCAATATCAATGGTTTGTCAGTTGTCAAAAGTAGATGTCAAAATAATTTCAAACTACAAAAATCAAAGTTTTGAAGTCTAGAAAACTACAAAAGTTTGACGTGTCCGCTTCGGTTCGCAAGCTCCATGCTTTCAGTTCGGTTTGGTAAGCATTTATTATATTTGACAATACCTATAGAAAGGGTTTCTTTTCAATTTTTTAGGACTGTGCCCTTCATTGTCTGCAAATCTAGGTCAAACTTCGTCATATCGTCAAGGCGCCTTTGAATGTGTCTGAACCATTTGAAAGTTTCTCTTTCACCTTATCAACTGTCGTAGCAAATTAAAAACTTCCTCTAATAAGTCGTGTGTTATTTATTTCAACCAACTCCCCGCACCTCATGGCGACCCGGCGAATATCGCTTACGCGGCGGATTCGAGTGTGCCTCTGTGCACCTATTGTCGAAGTAAAATAAAATTTATTGAGTTAGGCTTAAACTAAGCGCTTTTGAATCGTCACTATAAATATTTCTTTTAAATTACTAAATCTACCATATCTTCGGAAAAAGTAGAACTCGTCAGAAGAACATACAATGCCTATTTCTGCCTTGAAGCAGTAATGTGTAAGCATTATTGTGTTTCGGTCTGAAGGTCGCCGTAGCTAATGAAACTACCGGGCAAATGAGACTTAACATGTTACGTCTCAAGGTGACGAACGCAACTGTAGTGCCGCTCAGAATTTTTGGGTTTTAAAAACCCTGAGTGGCACTACATTTTAATGGACAGGGCGTATCAATTACCATCAGCTGAACGTCCTGATCGTCTCGTCCTTTATTTAAAAAAAACAGGTGCTGCATCCAATATATTAGTCGTGTTTAAGTAATAAACTGTATTTAGATAAATTATCCTATAATGGATTCTGGACACATTTCTGAACTCATTTTTGTCTAACAGTGTGAGTCTCGCTCACCAGCATAGCATGTATAATTACAAACATTGTAATTCTTTTTTAATGTCCAGGTACAACCGGTTCCCGGAGGTCCCGTATTCATCCCCCAGAGCTCCGAGGAGGGTCCCATCAAGCTGACGGCCTCCACGTACTGGATCCTCCGGCTGCCCTACATATATGCGGACGAGCGAGGACCCATACAGAGGCCTAGGACTTCGCCCGCCCCTGGATCCATACTGCCGCCAATTTTTGGACTACAGGAATGACATGCGATCGACGATGATGCTCTGATCTGATTTTGAGCAAATAAAAATCGTCAGGTGGTACTTTTGCCACAAGCATAGGTAGGCCATGGGTTCTGTACCCGTTGGGGTATAATACCTATGTGATCGTCTTACCTTGTATTTTTTCCTAAAAAAAAGCAGAGGTTTGAGTCTTACTTCACTGTGGTCCATACTAAAGACTTGGAATATTAAAAAAAGTGTGTGTGTACTTATGTATGCACGCAAAAAGTTGTACTTCTTTGGCCTAACGAAGCAAAAATCATTAAAACGATTTATTCCTCGTGCTATTCTATGTTTTTAGAAAGTACAATTTTGTAAAAATCTTGCAAAGATTGCTTTGACAATTAATAATTAAATTATGAATACGGCTGGACGGGCTTCAATCCTTTGCCTGTCCTAATAATGGACGAAGAAACCAAAAAAAAAAAATAAAAACCAATATCGCAACCGTCAGAAAATTTTAGGAACCAACTTCACCACGTTACTTTTGTGTTACAGTGATGGACGCGCATCTTATAATTTCACTCTCATCATTTTTTCATAACGCGCCTAAAGAAGTATAACTTCAAAAATCAATTAAATGATATGATATTTTATGCTCGTATCTCGCCCCGACTTCGTAAGGCTGCTCTTTTTAACAGCAGATATCGTTGCAAACCAGCATTGACTACAAAGTACCAACTTTTACATTATTGTGATAATATTATACAATTTACTAGGATTATAATTTTTATATTTATTATCAAGTCAAGTAGTTTTTGAGATATTCATTTCAAGCAAAAATATAACTCATTCCGCAATAATAATAGGTAAATTAATATAGTACTCTAATATATAGTAATATAATAGTAATATATATAGTACTCTTTGATTGACATTGAATAAAGGCATAAAAGGCATTTATTTTCTCAAAATTAATTCCTTAAGAATTCTTTTTGATGTCATTTCCAATATACTAGATACTACCACCTCTATGGAAACAAATGGCGCTCTGAGAGAGAAGAAGCGGCACAAATAACTCACACAGCATTTTTTTGCGCCCTTTTTAATCAAACCTACAATATTGTACTGTCATTGTTCTCACGAAGCCTACTAGAAGTAGAAGAATACTATGTTACTTAAGAAGAGTTATTAGTCTTTGGCCATTCTTTCGATTGGCATCATAAGAGTAGGGGTGTTTTTTTTTTACATTTAAGTCGGTTCGATTCCCAGACGAGGCAAGTAATTTTTAGAAAATCTTTGAATGCAGAATACTAACTTTTAAAAATAACATAAAGTCTTCTTTCAGTAAAATAGCCTATCTTCGATATTTAAGGTACTTTCCCTTCATGTCCCATAACTTTGGGACACCCTGTATACTTTGCTATCAATACTATCACAGACCCTAAATGGGCTTTAGCGTCACATTTATTAAACAAATAAATAGTATGGTTTACCTGTGCTGCGTTGTAAAGCATAATGATTTTTTGGTATTATATGTCCTATAGGATTCGGTTTACCTGGAAAGTGATAAAATGTTATAATGAAATGACCAAGTCTTTTCATTAGGTAGACTAACTCGTCCCTGAAAAGTGCGAAGTCCTGAGTCAGTACGAACAACTAACTGTTGTTTATCAATGGGAGGCTTCTTAACACAGGATGTCGTCAAGTAGTATATACAAGCATTGTTAACTGTTTCTTTGTGAAGGGTAGCTCACTAGCTACTACCCATGAGACTTGATGAGGACAATCACAGTGTCGCTCAGATGGATTTTTCAAGAATTATGAGCGATTTCCTTAAAAAAAAACTATGTTTCAAAATATTTGTGTAAAAAACAACCGACTTCAAAAAAGTAAAAAAATATTAATTATGTATTCTTCTACAACTACGTTATCAACTATTTTTAGAATTCTCCTAAGTAAAATGGAATGAAAAATATTAGATAACTTAAAAGTCACTCACATTATTACGAGAATATAATCTAGAAACAATTATTGTTATTTTTGGATGAAATGCTTTAAAATAAAAAAGAATCATCAACATCGGTTCAGCCAGTTGAAAGTTTTGAGGTTACCAACATAATAACAGTCTAACTGAGAATCTCCTTCATTTTTGAAGTGGGCTAAAAATATTTTATATTTATTTCGGCCATCTTGGAATTCGCCATCTTGATTCTTATGTTTTTATAGTGGCAATACTGACAAACTTTCAGCTGTTAACTATTGCGATTTCTGAGATACGGACTCGAGTTTCCGTCGGTTAACCTTTATGTAAGAAACCTAAAAAAGGGTGTTACTTTTCCTTTTATAAGTACGAACAACTAACAATAACTATGTAATTAATTATTTATATTATGGTCTGTAAATAAAAGTTGCTACATAAAAAGTTTGTTTTATTTCCTTTTTATAATATGTGAAAATAATTACATTTTTAATACATTGGCAGCAAGTACAGCACGGCTCATCCTACAGCACATTATCAAATAAAAATATTTAAAAACACCTTATTACGCGCAATTACAAGAAAAATCATCCTTTGCTTTTTGAAGAATATTTTTTTTTGTTGCAGGTAAGATCTCGCCTTTATTTCTTTTATCGAATAAATTTTACAGTAACTATCTGTTTAAATAGAAAATTATGCAAATGCTTCAATTCTAACAATTTTTATTTCGGCATTATTATGGCATTCGTAAATTGGGATCACATAGTATCCACTGCGTTTTATTATATAACTGGCGTTGCATAGACACGTCGTTTCATGGAGCCCTATAGGTACTACCGCATATATCACGGGGAGTGTTCCGAGAAGCTGTTTGAATTGATTCCTGAAGCCGAATTCTACAAACGCACGAGATGCCTCAAACTTAGATTTTTTTTTACAACCATCCAGTGTGTCATCAATAACAAAAAAGTTTACATACCTATGCACTTTGAGTGAATAAAGACTGTCTTATTCATAATGATTTAGCGTAGATTTACATCGCTAATATACGCTTGTTAAAAAATGGTATTCATAATCGCATATTAGAGCTAAAACGCTCATTATTTCTTCGATAAAGCTGACGTGACTTATAGTAGCTGGGACCCTTCTATAAACCTATTTTAAGCACTCGAATGCAAAAAAAACATGGCCGACATCGATCAGCTGTTCTTTAAATAATGTGATAAATAGCTTCCCGCTCAGTTGTTGGATATCCGTCATAGATTGACAACCGACAGACTTCAAAACTTTGATTTTTGAAGGTTGAAATTATTTTGACATTGACTTTTGACAACTGACAAACCATTGACATTGAAAAGATGTCTGTTTCCATTGACAATTCCTCATTGAATTAGTTAAAATCATGTTTTGCACGAAATGACAACATTGCGTCCTATAGAGACGTATTTGTTATGGGAGATTTATCTAACGAATATGAATAAGAAATTTTATCGAACGTTTGATAGGCTTAAAACACGTTTTAGCTAATATAGCTATATATCTTCGAAAAGCCTTTTATTATGAATCAGGCAGTTAGAAATTAATTAATATAAATGGTAAATTTGTAATATCATGTATATTGCTTAGACTTTTTTGATGTGTGTATAAATTTTTACCAACAAAAGCAACCGACTTCAAATACTCTATTCCAGACCAATAGTTAATAATATGCACTAATAAGTATAAAAATAATTACGTATTTTTATACAATCTAATTCTAGTTATGATTATTGTAATTTTTGGAATCGATGTCCTTCCACCGCGAATTGCGACTAACAATTTGTCTAAATATGTGTAGATATACTGAATTTTTGAATGCAGCAATGAACGTAAGCGCTTTGCAATTTGATTACAGACAGTTATAAATTCTGCCACAGATCGCACCCTTACTGTAAGTCCTTAAGGAGACCCATTGATCATCATATTTGACTTCGACAATTACTAGACTATTAAATTGAATTATATGTTATGGTAGATGACTTATATATCCTAATAGCATAAATATATTCGGCCGAGTATCGTTAATTTGCTCCTGAGAATTGAAGAGTTCCGTTACTTTGTCATGGATTCAATAATCAGAACCTAACCAAACTCTCACCAAACTACATTTGAAGTATATCCTTTCAAATAACAAAAAAATCATCTAAATCGGTTGGCGCTATATTGAGTTATTCGTAAATTTATCATCCACATACATATAGCAAATTTAAGACTTTTATAGTTTTCTCATGGATGCCATTGTCAGATCTGGACCAAATAACAATGGGGCCACACCGGAAGCACCAGCTTTCAAATATAAAGAATTATCAAGATCGGTTCACCCAGTCTTGAGGTAACAAACATTAAAAAAAAGAACATACTGACGAATTGAGAACCCAAAATACACCCTTAAATGCAGGCTATACTCCTGTGATTTTTCTAGTGAGACAAATGATTAAGGTGGCGGTGATCACTTCTCCCGTACAGTCGTTAGTCCTCCTTTTTTATGATAATAAGGGACAAGACGAGCAGGGCGTTCAGCTGATTGTAATTGATACGCGCTGCCCATTACAATACAGTGCCGATCAGGATTCTTGAAAATCACAAAAATTCTGATCGGCACTACAATATTGCACTCGTCGCCTTAAGGCATAAGATGTTAAGTCTCATTTGCTCAGTAATTCCCCTAGCTACGGCGCCCTACAGACCGAAATACAATATTGCTTACACATTACTGCTTCACGACAGAAATAGGCGCCGTTGAGGTACCCAAAATCTAGCTGGCATCCTGTGCAAAGGAAAATAAACCTAGACGGTATTCTCAAACTGACAGCGAACCGAAAGCGTAGCGAAGCGTTTTCATTGTGAACTGAACTGTAAGCATGGAGATTGCAAACCGAAGCGGACACGTCAAACTACAAAGTAGGCTCAGCAATCCGAAGGCGAATCGTTGCAGGACGCCACTCGTGTCAAAGTTTTGTAAATAAACACAACCGTCGTACTTCGCTCTTGATTCGCGTCTCTCATTCTCTCTCTATTTGACGTCGGTCATACAAAGCCAGCAAATTAATGAAATAGTACACAAATTATAGACCGACAAATTATAGAACTGATAGCTATTCTATCAGTTATAGATAACATGGAAAAAATGATTGTCAACCAAATAAGTAAATTTTTAGAAGATCATAACATACTATCAGATACTCAGCATGGTTTTCGAAAGGGGCGCAGCACTGTTACTACTCTCATGGAGTTTGCGGATTATAAAAATGAATGCTTAGATTCAGGTAAACAATTGATAGCACTATTTATTGATTATAAAAAAGCATTTGATACCCTGGATCATAATACATTATTAAATGCGATGGATGAGTGTGGTATATGGGGTCCAACACAGAGCTGGTTTCAAAATCATCTTTTATATAGGAAGATTCACACCATGGTTGGGGGGCTGACTGGTGAGGAGGCGGACGTAACACTTAGTGTCCCTACTGGTTTCGTGTTTGGTCCCGTAGGATATGCAATTCATGCAAATAGTGTATATAACGTTGTACACAAATGTCGAATGTATATATATGCAGATGATATATGTTTGCTTTTCGCCTCAAAAGATGTATCAGAAATATTACTAAATGGGCATACGACAACGGAATCATCATACACTTCACAAAAACTAAATGTATGCATATTCATTCGCCGTACAATCATAAAGCTAAGTATGTTAGTATTGAAGATATTGCTATAAGAGGACACATGTATCACTGTTTACATATGAATAAATGTAATTGTAACTGCAAAAATTTGAAAAAAGTAAAAAAGATTAAATATTTGGGCCTAAATAAAGACAAATATTTTAACTCGAAAATTCACGCTTATGATATAGCAAGTAAGTTAAGATTTATAGGAAAGTTTTATCATTTAAGTAAAATATTAAATAAAAAAAACCCAAAGGAGTGTTACTATGCACTTGCCGATTCAATAATAAGTTATGGGCTCATTGTATTTGGACGAACATTTAAAACGTACAAAACCTTAAACATTTGCAAATAAGGTTTCTTAAATATTTAGTAAATAAAAGAGGCAAAGAGAGTTGCAATAAAGATTATAATCAGTTGTTTAAAATGTGCAATATATTACCGATAGATAAGAAATTTAGGTATTTAATAGGAATAGAATATTATTTTAGTGATGAACATAAATTTAATTAATTATATCAGCCAAAGTTAAACTTTTGCTGATATAATTAATTATTATGGAGAACGATTGACTAAGTGTATATTACCAAAGGTTTTTAATAATGTACAATTTCAGAGGCAAACACCAAAAATGAGCAAGTATTGTATAAAAAACAAACTAAAAAAGTCTTACTCTTAGAAAATGTGTGATAAGGTTAATGTTAATAATATATTGTAAGTCATTAATGTAATTAGTTAGTTCTAACTTTGTATACTGTTTTATAAATAAACAATAAAAAAAAATACAACTATCTCGCTCACGCCTCGCTTCGCTCGCTCGCCTTAGGTTTGTCCTGGCGTACGTATTCGGTTTGCTTTCGGTTTTCTATGTCACTAGATTCAAACGATACCATACATAACAAAATGAAAATGCTTCGCTACGCTTTCGGATCGTTTTCTGTTTGACAGTAGTTTTAGAACAACATGTCTAAAAAAGTCTGATATACCTATCCTATCCTAACCTTACCTAAATAAGTCGTTTTGAAAAGGTGACTCCAGGAAGGGTACAAATACATGTTTAGTGAAATTTACAAGGATTGTTTTTGTGATAAAGATAACAAATTAATTGACTTAATAAATGATACAACCAACCTCGGGGATAGAACGATAGCTACCAGCCTATTTCACCAAAAAATATTCTATGTAATGCATATTTTGCTTTTAAAAAAAAGGTTTCAGATTTTTCTGCGTACACGTCAGGTTTGAGGCATATTTTATGATTGTGGATTCTGATTTTCAATAAGTGTTACAAACATCCAACTTTGAACTCAAATGTTTGATGGTGTCCTTTTTCAGAATCATGGAGTCGAGCAGTAACGTGTGGCGAGGCAGCGCCCGCGGCAGGGTCCGGCCAGGCTCCACCATCACTGTCAAGATATTCATTGGCTTCGAGTACGAATGTCCTCGAGGACACAGGTAACAATGACGTAATATGCAATATTTTTTATATCATTATAACTCTAATATATACTGTGGTACGGCTCCACCCATACTCTCACAACTGCCGTAAGTCGTATCAACCGTGTAACATCACGCGAGGAAGTCATTGGTTATATGTGGAAGAGAAATTCTTGTAAACTACACCGCGACCACTCGATAGTGTTGTGTAAACCAGATGGATTTCTTTTTATTAATAAGTGCACGAAGCACGCAAGACATTCAACTGATGTTAAATAATACGCTCTGTAATAATAGATATAAAATATTTATTTATTTTACCAAAATTTTTAATTATAAAAAGAAATAATGTATTAACAGAGTGTACTTATAAAATAATATAAAATGCTAACAAATATAGGATAACAAAAGCGTGTGTGTATGTGTATGTGTGTGTGTGTGTGTGTGAGTGAGAGAGAGAGAGAGAGAGTTGAAGACTGTGAGTACTGCGTTTTTATGCTTTACCATTTTTTTTTCTACGATGATATTAAGTATCACTTGCCGAGTAATTTAACAATATTATAAACCTAACACAATCAATAATTACAGCTACATTTAATTTAATCAACGTAAAGCCTACTAAAAGACCCTATAATACACATTTACAATAATTAATGAAATGCTAAGAGATAATGTAGTAAAAAATAGTATTGGTGCCAGTTACCACTTCGTTTGATAATATTCATTTATTGAGTAAAAACAATATTTTTAATAGTGTTAATAATTTAAATTTAAATCTGTCTCCTCTCTTATTTCGTTTGGAAATTTATTAAATATTTCTACACACATAGCATGACAGTTTTTTTTTGGTACAAAGTGGTTCTGATGTAGGGTACTCGAAGTCTCGTAGGATCACGCGATGGAAACAAAGAACAGTCGCCCAGACGAGTGAATAGATTTGAATTTTTCTTCACAAATAAGCTAGCCTCTAGTACGTTAATTTCGGTGACATTAATATTTTGTTTGTTTGTGGAGTTGCCCCATAGCAAGATACCATACCTAATTATAGATGCTATGTAGCCATGATAGGCAATGATTACAGCTTCTTTTGATATAGTCTTTCTGGTTCGCCTAAGAGCAATGACAAATTTATTTTTTATTTTTAACAAGTGATTCTATATGAGCCTTCCAGTCTAAATTAAAAAGGCATAAAAAGGCATTTATTTTCTCAAAATTGATTCCTTTAGAATTCTTTTTGATGTCATTTCTTATACTAATAGATACTACTACCGCTTCGGAAACAAATGGCGCTCTGAGAGAGAAGAAGCGGCGCAAGAAACTCTCCCAGCATTCTTTTTTTTGCGCTCTTTTCAATAAAAATATACAATATTGTACAGTCATTTCTATCGCTATAAAATAATCACAATCTAGTCCCAGGCTGTCCGATCATTTAGATATTCAGCAGTGGAGTAATAGGATTTACCACAGAGCCATTTTTTTATAAAACATTTAAATTTATTTATAGATAATGCCTGAACAGTGGCTGGGACTTTAATGTAGAAGTGTATACATTTACCCTTAAAGCTATTATGTATCTTATGAGAATTATTATAATAATAAATATTATGATTCGTGTTCTTGTTACTAAATTGAATAATTTTGGTTTTTTCAATATTGACACTTAGTTTGTTTCTTTCCATCCAATTTAATTGTTAAGGTTTAATTTTTTACAATTTTGTCATTTTCTATTGATGGGTTAAGGTTAGGTATTAGAAGAGAAACGTCGCTCGTCCGCAAAAAGTATGCATTTTTGTAATATAGAATTTGGTAAATCATTTATATATAGTAGAAACAGCAAGGGCCCTAGAATGCTGCCCTGTGGTACACCTGAATTTGAAAACTCAACTTGGATTCATAAACCATTATATTGCAATTTTGTCCAGAGTTTGTTATATGAACACATTGTTTTCTATTTTTAATATAAGTTTGTAGCCAGTTCAAAGTAATTCCCCTAAAACCATATTGAAAACATTTATTTAACAATATATCATGGTCAACATAGTCAAATGCCTTGGTCATGTCAAGAAATACGCCTGTAACTCTTTTTTTATTGTCAATTCACTAAATTCACTTAACAAAATGTAGCACTTGTAGTACATTTTCCTTTTTGGAATGCGTATTGAGCCTCACATAAGTGAGGCATTCCGAAGTGGCGGTAGATATAAAAAGAAAAGGAAACCTTTGACATTGATAAGTGTGATTTCCTTGGCCTATATGGTTATTGTGATTTTGATTTATTTGCAGGTTCATGATGTCGTCCCCCGACACGGTGATGAACGGCGGCAGCGGCTGGGGTCGCGAGGGCTCGGGCGCGAAGCTGGCCCTCAGTGAGATGCCGCTGTACTGGGCGTGCCTGTGTCGCCCCAGCGCCATGTTGGCGCAGCTCACCCGGCTGCACGTCGTCACGCCCAAGACCAACGTCAACGTGACGCTCGAGCCCAGGGTATAGTAATAATATCTATTTATATTCTCCTCACAAAGACCTTAAAGCTAAAACAGTAAAGTAGTGTTACATTTTTAAACAGCTACTGCCTTATTGATAATAAAACGCTTTTCGTAGGTATGAAGCTATTGTTGCGTAGCAACGCTGCAACGTAAATGACGAGAATGTCAAACTTCAAGACATTGTTAATTTCAACAGCTCCGTCAACAATACTCGTAGCTCAGCGGATAAGTGTTTACTTTAGACGCTGTAGACTGGTTCGATACACCAACCAGTGTATGGATTTTTTTGGGTTTTGTTAGTTAATGGAAATTTCTAGTAAGTTCAAGATCAAATCGAACAGAAAAAAAGGGATGGGAAATGTGTAAGCAGGATAGAAATAGTTAAAAGAATTTTCTAGTACAATTTAAATTTAAAGATGGAATGGGAGAATCATTTTAAAAATAGAACAGATCCGGGGGTATATAAGCCGTACTAAGCGTGGCCTACGGCAGTTCTAGTTCTGACTCGAAAGTGTAAAGAAGAAGAAGTAGTGAAAAGTGGAAGTGTTCCAAGAAGAAGAAGATAGAAGAGACTTAGTGTTCGGTGTGGTGTGACGCGTTGATGGTACTGCCGCCCACAAGAGGAACAGCGTCAGACCGGCGAAGTGAAAGTTCAGAAAAAGTGAACGCAAATAAAAGACTCGTTCCTATAAGCGGAGTATTATTTCCAATCCCTGACCCACTCCCGTGTCAATTGGTGTCAGAAGTGGGATTGGAAAGATGCCATTAGTGCCCAGGAACGAGAAGGGAGTGACCACGCGAGCGGGAGCAGCTGCAGCGGCAGATGACGAGTCACATGAAGCATCCGGCTCTGGACTCAGTGCGACCGTGTCAGCACCGCAGGCTCCTGCCGTAGACATCAGCGCGCTCATGCAGCAGATGGCCGCCATGATGCAAGAACAAGCGCGCCGACAGGAGGAGCACCTGCGGGGCTTGCAAGAGGAACAAGCGCGCCGACAGGAGGAGCGGCTGCGGGGCTTGCAAGAGAAACAAGCGCGCCGACAGGAAGAAAAGCTACAGGGCTTGAAAGAGGAGCAAGCGCGCCAACAGGAGGAACAAGCACGCCGACAGGAGGAGCAGATGCGAGGCCTACATGAAGGCCTCTCCAAAGACATTTTATTCGTTGTGCAGAAAAACTCCACCCGTATTGACGCTATGGTAAAAAAGATGGCCCGGATTGACAGTGTGGAAAAGAAGATGGACAAAGTTGAAGAAAACTTTCAACGGAAGATGGGAGAGATGGAAGTTACCATTAATCAGCTCAGTGGGAGGGTCGTGTGTCCTTCAACCAACACAGGAGTCACCTACGGAACCACATCGACCAGAAATTTAAAAGTACCTCCCTACGTCGGCTTCCTGGGCTGCCTTCAAGCTACAATTGGAGACGGTCAGAAGAGCCTGCGGTTGGAGTGACCAAGAAGCGCACTCTGCCCTCACACTAGATCTCCGTGACGATTCACTCTCCGTATTGGAAGCACTCGGCGCTGGGAAGCAGGTAGTGACCTACACAGACCTTCTTGACGCGTTGGAGTCTCGTTATGGCGTTAAACACCTTAAGCATGTGTATCGGGCGCAACTTAAGGACCGCAGTCAAAGGGCCAACGAAACTCTGCAGCAGTGGTCCGTGGAATCTGAGAAGCTAGTCATATATAGCTAGCATATCAGTCGTCGCCAGCTGCAATAGAAGAAATGTTGCTGCAAGTGTTCATGGATGGAATACGGGACGCCGAAGTAAGAGCAGCCGTACGATTGAGTCATCATACTAGCTTGAAGGAAGCGACAATCTCAACGTCACCGCTGGAGCAACAGGAAAAGGCCAGAGCAGTGGGGTGGGCGCTGGCCAGTAAAAGCAAACCCCAAGGATCTTGGGCTTTGCTTTTACTGGCATGTGACGGAAACACTTTGGTTATAGAAGGAATGATAAATGGTAAATCTTGCCGTTTCACTTTGGATACGGGAGCCTCACGTACAGTCGTTAGCCAAAGAAGACTAGAGAGCATCGGAAGACGAAATATGCAAGAAAATGAAAATTTAACACTGACAACAGCTACCGGCTAGCGCATACCAGTACAGGGAGAGAAGATCGTGGCCATGAAAATCGGGGATACGTACAAAAAGTGGTAATCGCGGATATCACAGATGACTGCATCATTGGGTTGGATTTTCTTCGAAATCATCAGTGTACCATTGACATGAAACATGGTGTATTGAAGCATGGAGGTGAAGAAATTCCAATAAAAGCGGAACTATTGGGAAAGTGTTGTTCTTAAGAGTCACTTTAATCCGAGATCGCAGACCCTGGTCCCGGTAGTACTGCCAAGAGATGACAGAGGAAGACCTTGTAAATGCGCTATAATAGAAATAGAGACACCGGATACGACATGGATCCCAGCCAGGACTGTTGTGGGAAACTCCCAAATTGCGATGGTTCCCGTGTTTAATCCTCATGAGGATAAGCAAATCATTAGGAAGGAAACAGTGATCGGAGCTTGTGAGGAGATAGCTTGGTTAAGAAAGTGTGAAGAAGGGAGGAAGACCGTAGCTGCAAGCCAAGATGTGAACATACAGAAACTTCTGGATGGCTGTAAGGACAATCTTACCAAGCTACAGTTAATGAAAACGAGAAATTTCCAGCTACGCTACGCCGGGATGTTCTCGAAGAACGACGGAGACATCGGAAGAACTGGTTTGGTGAAACACAAGATCGACACAGGAGACACCATTCCGATACGGCAGAGACCAAGACGAATTCCGTTTGCACGCGTACAAGAAGTGGAAGACATGATTCGGGATATGAAAGAAAATGGTGTGATAGAACCGTCGTCGACTCCATGGTGTTCTCCAGTGGTTCTGGTGAAGAAGAAGGATGGATCAACTAGATTTTGTGTGGACTATCGGAGTCTGAATGATGTTACTAAGAAGGACAGTTATCCATTGCCAAGAATCGATGACACCTTAGATTCACTTTGTGGCATGACGTGGTTCTCTACTCTGGATTTGAAAAGTGGCTACTGGCAAGTTGATCTGGACCCTAAAGACAAGGAGAAGACGGCTTTTCCAACCGGAAAGGCAGTTCAAAACAATG
The DNA here is from genome assembly GCF_905404315.1 of Leptidea sinapis. NCBI lineage: Eukaryota > Metazoa > Arthropoda > Insecta > Lepidoptera > Pieridae > Leptidea > Leptidea sinapis. The sequence continues at coordinate 1,186,165 of NC_066296.1, read as the reverse complement.
CCCTTTGGATTAGGCAACACCCCAGCTACTTTCGAAAGGTATGTGCTGGCAGGTATGTTGGGAGAAACCTGCCTTGTCTACTTGGATACATAATCATTATGGGACGAAGTTTTGAAGATCATCTTAAGAAGCTCGAAAAAGTCTTCGCAAAACTGCAGGGTGCCAACTTCAAGTTGAGTCCAAAGAAATGTTCCTTCTTTTAACGTCAGGTGAATTACTTGGGGCACGTTATCTCGGAGCAAGGCGTACTGGCCGATGCCGACAGAAAAGACACATGTGTGAGCATTCCTTGGACTATGCTCTTATTATCGACGCTTTGTGAAAGCGTTTTCCGATGTTGCTAAGCCCTTACATCGACTGACGGAGGAGAAAAGAGCCTTTTCCTGGGATGAAGACTGCGAACAAGCTTTCTTAGAGTTGAAGAAACGACTATGTGAATCACCTATCCTCGGATATCCTGACACGGAGGGAAGATTCATAGTAGATACTGATGCTAGCAATTCTGGAATTGGTGGAGTGTTATCTCAGAAGAGGGAAGATCAAGAAGTTGTAATTGCATACTTTAGCAAATCTTTATCGAAGCCAGAGAGAAACTACTGTGTAACTAGCTTATCACGATAGTTCTTCGGGTGGACATTTGGGAATAAAAAGAACTCTCACATAAATTAAAGAACGACTTTACTGGTTGCATTGCCGTGATGATGTGGAAGACTTGTGTCGTAAATGCAAGAGTTGTGCATCTGTCAAAGGACCTCAGACCCGGAGCAGAGGAGCTATGAAGTTGTATAATGTTGGGGCTCCGTGGGAGAGAGTAGCTCTGGATATAGCCGGACCGTTTCCAGTCACCAAAGCTGGAAACCGTTACATAATGGTGGTGATGGATTATTTTACGAAGTGGCCGGAAGCATTTGCTCTACCTAATCAAGAAGCAGTCACCGTTGCGACGTAGCTGGTGAATGAAGTTTTCTGCAGATTCGGTGTGCCTTTGGAGATGCACAGTGATCAAGGGCGGAACTTCGAGTCACAATTATTTCAAGAAGTTTGCAAGATCTTGGGAATCCATAAGACCAGAACTACGCCATATCATCCACAGTCGGGCGGGATGGTGGAGAGATTTAACCAAACATTTACCAGTGGGAGGCTCTTTTGCACCGGATGCCGGCTAGATTATGGGTACCACAACGGCGCCTATTTCTGCCGTGAAGCAGTAATGTGTAAGCATTACTGTGTTTCTGTCTGAAGGGCGACGTAGCTAGTGAAATTACTGGGCAAATGAGACTTAACATCAAGTCTCAAGGTGACGAGCGCAATTGTGGTGCCGCTCAGAATTTTTGAGTTTTTCAAGAATCCTGAGCGGCACTGCATTGTAATGGGCAGGGCGTATCAATTACCATCAGCTGAACGTCCTGCTCGTTTCGTCCCTTATTATCATAAAAAAAAACATTGGAGCGGCATCTGGCAAAAGTAGTAGACAGTCATCAGTCTAACCGGGATGAGTACATTCCACTGTTACTAATGTCGTATAGATCCGCAGTACACGAGACGACTACGGTGACTCCTGCGTACGCCAATTTTGGAAGGGAATTGAAATTGCCAGCTGATTTACTCTCAGGCTGTCCACCAGATACTCCGAAAAGTATAACAGAATATGTGGATGAGTTACGGAACAAGATGGTTGACATCTACGAGGAAATTAGAACAACTGGGCTTAAGGCAAGTGAACGGATGAAGACCCGCTACGATCGAAGAGCTAATAGTCCTAGTTTTCAAGAGGGAACCCTGATTTGGTTACACAATCCCGTGAGGCGAAAGGGGAAGTCTCCGAAACTCCAACCAAGTTGGGAGGGACCATACAAAGTAATCATAAGGATAAATGATGTGACTCTCAGGATCCAGCGTAGCCCTCGAAGTCCTCCGAAAATCGTACATGTCGATCGGGTGGCTAAGTACTACGGAAGCAACGATGATCGGGACGATCATGTCTTAGGGGGAAGGCAGTGTTGCGTAGCAACGCAACGTAAATGACGAGAATTTCAAACTTCAAGACATTCTTAATTTCAACAGCTCCGTCAACAATACTCGTAGCTCAGCGGAAAAGTGTTTACTTTAGACGCTGTAGACCCGGGTAGACCTACCAGTGTATGGAATTTTTTGGGCTTTGTTAGTTAATGGAAATTTCTAGTAAGTTCAGGATGAAATCGAACAGAAAACAAAGGGATGGAAAATGTGTAAGCAGGATAAAAATAGTTAAAAGAATTTTCTAGTACAATTTAAATTTAAAGATGGAATGGGAGAATCATTTTAAAAATAGAACAGATCCGGGGGTATATAAGCCGTACTAAGCGTGGCCTACGACAGTTCTAGTTCTGACTCGAAAGTGTGAAGAAGAAGAAGAAAAGAAGAAGTAGTGAAAAGTGGAAGTGTTCCAAGAAGAAGAACATAGAAGAGACTTAGTGTTCGGTGCGGTGACGCGTTGATGGTACCGCCGTCCACAAGAGGAACTGCGGCAGACCGGCGAAGTGAAAGTTCAGAAAAAGTGAACGCAAATAAAAGACTCGTTCCTATAAGCGGAGTATTATTTCCAATCCCTGACCCACTCCCGTGTCACTATATTAGTTAAAACTTGTTTTAAGCCTATCGAACGTTCGATAAATCTCCCATAACTAATACGTCTCTATAGGACGCAATGTTGCCATTTCGTACAAATATTTAATGAGGAACTGTAAATGGAAACAGACATCTTTTCAATATCAATGGTTTGTCAGTTGTCAAAAGTAGATGTCAAAATAATTTCAAACTACAAAAATCAAAGTTTTGAAGTCTAGAAAACTACAAAAGTTTGACGTGTCCGCTTCGGTTCGCAAGCTCCATGCTTTCAGTTCGGTTTGGTAAGCATTTATTATATTTGACAATACCTATAGAAAGGGTTTCTTTTCAATTTTTTAGGACTGTGCCCTTCATTGTCTGCAAATCTAGGTCAAACTTCGTCATATCGTCAAGGCGCCTTTGAATGTGTCTGAACCATTTGAAAGTTTCTCTTTCACCTTATCAACTGTCGTAGCAAATTAAAAACTTCCTCTAATAAGTCGTGTGTTATTTATTTCAACCAACTCCCCGCACCTCATGGCGACCCGGCGAATATCGCTTACGCGGCGGATTCGAGTGTGCCTCTGTGCACCTATTGTCGAAGTAAAATAAAATTTATTGAGTTAGGCTTAAACTAAGCGCTTTTGAATCGTCACTATAAATATTTCTTTTAAATTACTAAATCTACCATATCTTCGGAAAAAGTAGAACTCGTCAGAAGAACATACAATGCCTATTTCTGCCTTGAAGCAGTAATGTGTAAGCATTATTGTGTTTCGGTCTGAAGGTCGCCGTAGCTAATGAAACTACCGGGCAAATGAGACTTAACATGTTACGTCTCAAGGTGACGAACGCAACTGTAGTGCCGCTCAGAATTTTTGGGTTTTAAAAACCCTGAGTGGCACTACATTTTAATGGACAGGGCGTATCAATTACCATCAGCTGAACGTCCTGATCGTCTCGTCCTTTATTTAAAAAAAACAGGTGCTGCATCCAATATATTAGTCGTGTTTAAGTAATAAACTGTATTTAGATAAATTATCCTATAATGGATTCTGGACACATTTCTGAACTCATTTTTGTCTAACAGTGTGAGTCTCGCTCACCAGCATAGCATGTATAATTACAAACATTGTAATTCTTTTTTAATGTCCAGGTACAACCGGTTCCCGGAGGTCCCGTATTCATCCCCCAGAGCTCCGAGGAGGGTCCCATCAAGCTGACGGCCTCCACGTACTGGATCCTCCGGCTGCCCTACATATATGCGGACGAGCGAGGACCCATACAGAGGCCTAGGACTTCGCCCGCCCCTGGATCCATACTGCCGCCAATTTTTGGACTACAGGAATGACATGCGATCGACGATGATGCTCTGATCTGATTTTGAGCAAATAAAAATCGTCAGGTGGTACTTTTGCCACAAGCATAGGTAGGCCATGGGTTCTGTACCCGTTGGGGTATAATACCTATGTGATCGTCTTACCTTGTATTTTTTCCTAAAAAAAAGCAGAGGTTTGAGTCTTACTTCACTGTGGTCCATACTAAAGACTTGGAATATTAAAAAAAGTGTGTGTGTACTTATGTATGCACGCAAAAAGTTGTACTTCTTTGGCCTAACGAAGCAAAAATCATTAAAACGATTTATTCCTCGTGCTATTCTATGTTTTTAGAAAGTACAATTTTGTAAAAATCTTGCAAAGATTGCTTTGACAATTAATAATTAAATTATGAATACGGCTGGACGGGCTTCAATCCTTTGCCTGTCCTAATAATGGACGAAGAAACCAAAAAAAAAAAATAAAAACCAATATCGCAACCGTCAGAAAATTTTAGGAACCAACTTCACCACGTTACTTTTGTGTTACAGTGATGGACGCGCATCTTATAATTTCACTCTCATCATTTTTTCATAACGCGCCTAAAGAAGTATAACTTCAAAAATCAATTAAATGATATGATATTTTATGCTCGTATCTCGCCCCGACTTCGTAAGGCTGCTCTTTTTAACAGCAGATATCGTTGCAAACCAGCATTGACTACAAAGTACCAACTTTTACATTATTGTGATAATATTATACAATTTACTAGGATTATAATTTTTATATTTATTATCAAGTCAAGTAGTTTTTGAGATATTCATTTCAAGCAAAAATATAACTCATTCCGCAATAATAATAGGTAAATTAATATAGTACTCTAATATATAGTAATATAATAGTAATATATATAGTACTCTTTGATTGACATTGAATAAAGGCATAAAAGGCATTTATTTTCTCAAAATTAATTCCTTAAGAATTCTTTTTGATGTCATTTCCAATATACTAGATACTACCACCTCTATGGAAACAAATGGCGCTCTGAGAGAGAAGAAGCGGCACAAATAACTCACACAGCATTTTTTTGCGCCCTTTTTAATCAAACCTACAATATTGTACTGTCATTGTTCTCACGAAGCCTACTAGAAGTAGAAGAATACTATGTTACTTAAGAAGAGTTATTAGTCTTTGGCCATTCTTTCGATTGGCATCATAAGAGTAGGGGTGTTTTTTTTTTACATTTAAGTCGGTTCGATTCCCAGACGAGGCAAGTAATTTTTAGAAAATCTTTGAATGCAGAATACTAACTTTTAAAAATAACATAAAGTCTTCTTTCAGTAAAATAGCCTATCTTCGATATTTAAGGTACTTTCCCTTCATGTCCCATTACTTTGGGACACCCTGTATACTTTGCTATCAATACTATCACAGACCCTAAATGGGCTTTAGCGTCACATTTATTAAACAAATAAATAGTATGGTTTACCTGTGCTGCGTTGTAAAGCATAATGATTTTTTGGTATTATATGTCCTATAGGATTCGGTTTACCTGGAAAGTGATAAAATGTTATAATGAAATGACCAAGTCTTTTCATTAGGTAGACTAACTCGTCCCTGAAAAGTGCGAAGTCCTGAGTCAGTACGAACAACTAACTGTTGTTTATCAATGGGAGGCTTCTTAACACAGGATGTCGTCAAGTAGTATATACAAGCATTGTTAACTGTTTCTTTGTGAAGGGTAGCTCACTAGCTACTACCCATGAGACTTGATGAGGACAATCACAGTGTCGCTCAGATGGATTTTTCAAGAATTATGAGCGATTTCCTTAAAAAAAAACTATGTTTCAAAATATTTGTGTAAAAAACAACCGACTTCAAAAAAGTAAAAAAATATTAATTATGTATTCTTCTACAACTACGTTATCAACTATTTTTAGAATTCTCCTAAGTAAAATGGAATGAAAAATATTAGATAACTTAAAAGTCACTCACATTATTACGAGAATATAATCTAGAAACAATTATTGTTATTTTTGGATGAAATGCTTTAAAATAAAAAAGAATCATCAACATCGGTTCAGCCAGTTGAAAGTTTTGAGGTTACCAACATAATAACAGTCTAACTGAGAATCTCCTTCATTTTTGAAGTGGGCTAAAAATATTTTATATTTATTTCGGCCATCTTGGAATTCGCCATCTTGATTCTTATGTTTTTATAGTGGCAATACTGACAAACTTTCAGCTGTTAACTATTGCGATTTCTGAGATACGGACTCGAGTTTCCGTCGGTTAACCTTTATGTAAGAAACCTAAAAAAGGGTGTTACTTTTCCTTTTATAAGTACGAACAACTAACAATAACTATGTAATTAATTATTTATATTATGGTCTGTAAATAAAAGTTGCTACATAAAAAGTTTGTTTTATTTCCTTTTTATAATATGTGAAAATAATTACATTTTTAATACATTGGCAGCAAGTACAGCACGGCTCATCCTACAGCACATTATCAAATAAAAATATTTAAAAACACCTTATTACGCGCAATTACAAGAAAAATCATCCTTTGCTTTTTGAAGAATATTTTTTTTTGTTGCAGGTAAGATCTCGCCTTTATTTCTTTTATCGAATAAATTTTACAGTAACTATCTGTTTAAATAGAAAATTATGCAAATGCTTCAATTCTAACAATTTTTATTTCGGCATTATTATGGCATTCGTAAATTGGGATCACATAGTATCCACTGCGTTTTATTATATAACTGGCGTTGCATAGACACGTCGTTTCATGGAGCCCTATAGGTACTACCGCATATATCACGGGGAGTGTTCCGAGAAGCTGTTTGAATTGATTCCTGAAGCCGAATTCTACAAACGCACGAGATGCCTCAAACTTGAATTCTAACACCATCTTGATATAATTTACTAAACAAACTTCATTCATTATATTTATATCTTCACACGTCATCGTAAGAATAAAACTTAAACGACATCACACGTAATCAAAAATCAGCCGATCTCCCGCTGATGATAATACCAACTAGCGTTTATTGTTTTTCGTAAATCTGCTGCCAAAAATTTTAATAGAGAAATTTTACACTAACGGATAAATTGATATGGGAGATATAACGAATAAGTATTATGGAATATAGAAACTTTTAGGGCGCGCAAACATATTTTTAAAAGAAATAACCAAAGGGAATAAAAGTTGTTTCTTCTGGACGTATTATTTCTGAAATGGTGGTAGTTATGTTTTATTTTATTAAGACTTCAAATCAAATCGTCTTTATTTGCAGGATAAAGTTATATGGTGTTGTTGGTTTGTAATTGATATTACTTAACTTATGAGTAAAAAAAAGGAATTATTTTTATAATTTACTATATGAGAAAGTTTTTTTGAATCAGGGCTATTTTTGAAGAAAAGTAATAGAATTATTAAATACTCAAAGGTTTCAAACATGTAGTATGTAAATAGATGCAACTTCTTTTTAACATAGTTAACTTACACAACGCACTTTTCTAACTACGTATTATAATTAAATCATCAATTTATTATTTTTAAAATGACCTGAGATAACTTAATTATCTATTCATTCACTAAATCTAAAAATAAATTGGTCAATATTGTTTAAAAATATCTTTCAATTTCACGCATGCGCACTCTGGTGGTGTAAATTTCAACTAATATTGACAGGAAGTAAGGAACATATCCGTAATATTTTAAAAATATTGAACTTTTAAGATCAATTGAAAGATTCTTTTATAACAAATACAATTTAATATTATTATATTTTTTATAATATATTAATATTTGGATTCCCGTTTTAAATTGTATAAAAGTCACGAATATGACTTAAAAATGGGCGTGGCTTGCCAGTACCACTGTTATTTGTGGGGTGGGGGGTGGTGGCTTCGTCCTGCTCTGTGCGCTATTCTTGCGTTAGTCTTCGGGGTGTCTCCGAGACATTAACATCCTAGCAGGAATCTCTGCTCGTCTGAACTCTATAGAAAACTTTCAAAAGTTGAGGAGGCGGTATGATGCCGCTCATGCAACAGGTAAGTGGTTTTTTGTCTTTTAATATATTAGTTAAATTATCTTTTTTCTTCAGCGTTTGCGTGATATTAGGACTTCAGAAACTACTTAAAACTTTAAAGGATTTTCAAATTTTTTGGAAGTGGAAAATTTGAGAGAATTTTTATTTTACTTCTACCTACTATTGATAATTATGATTTGGCATTTTTAATGTATTAGATTTAACTGCCGTAGCTTTGTTTGATGAAATAACCGTTCTGGAAGGTTTAACTATTTCGTGTAATTAAGATCACTGTACCATTTAGTATTGCTGTTATATCCATGAGATCTAAGAAGTTATCCCACCAGTGGCAGGCTCCAGGATGCTGGCTGCCGTGAAGCAGTAATGTGTAAGCATGGTTTCGGTCTAAGGGCGCCGTAGCTAGTGATATTGCTGTGCAAAATGACTTGTCTGAAGGTGACGAGCGCAGTTGTAGTGCCGCTCAGAATTTTGGGGAGATTTTCGATCTTGAGCGGCACTTTATTGTAATGGGCAGGGCGTATAAATTACCATGAGCTGAACGTCCTGCTTGTCTAGTCCCTTTTTTTTATAAGACTGGTGATGCCTTTAGGATATTTCATACCCTCCAGTGCTTTTTAGGATACAGGCGGTCTTCAAAAAATTCTTGATACACATTTTAGTTTTCGGGTTAAATAATGTTATGCGATATTTGCAATAAAATTATATGCTTTGAATTGTGCCATGGGCACAAATAATTCTTTACCTAAAAAGAATTAATGATTATTTTTATCGAGAATTCTATTTACAATATAAGAATGTGTTTGTTGTTCGTAAATGTTCTTTTATAACCTACGTAATGTGTTCCCTTGATACTCTTCGGAAAACTTGGTTTCTGTCAAGTCTATCGTGAGTTCTCGTGGCAGGCTTCATCATACTGGCTTAAATGCCACTGTTTGTGGGGGTGTCGTGAGGCGGGTCGTTCCCATCCCTAAAATATGGTAGAGGCGCCGCTGGTCAATCGTGTGGGAGCTACTTGTATTTATATTTTTTAAATCGTTTGATTTGAGAATGGAAATGGGTTTCTTGCCACTTCTTCTCATGAAGGCTCCACCTTTTCTGAACTCTAATCTGCTTGCCCTATATCAATAGCGTTTTGTGAGGGATGCCGGCCTTTTACTTTGACTAGAATTGGGAGGTACTTTTATGTATGCATATATTTTTGTACTGGCGTTATAAGTAGAATTAATTGTTACCGAAACCTACCTACCTACCTACCTATCCTGATACTTCTTTAATCCGTAAATTTTCAAAGTATACCTTTTTACAGGATAACGGCCACAGTGGCGGCGGGTCTGATGATAAAAGTCGTGCAATAACAGGATTCTTGGCATTCAGTTCCCTCCAGATATCTGAACCTGCTGCGGCACCAAAAACTTCCCGCAATGTAAGTATTCTGAATATTATTTATAAATAGGTACAATCAAATGTAGTATTTTCTTTGATTAAAGCGTTACATATTTAAATCACTTTAAAGATTAAAACGCGTTGAATTGTAACGGTTTTACACGCTTTTTATTAGCTTCACCTGTGTATGTATGCTTGTTTGTAAGCGACTCATTTGGGCGCAATTTTGACCCACCTTTAACGGCCAGATTTCGTTTAACCTTCGTAGCTTTATCGAGGATCGATACGACACATTAATTTAATATAACAATATTGCATTTTTAATTTTCATCTATCGTCTATAAGGCAGGAATTATATTATGTCAATAAGTTATTAATGTTATTTCTAAATTTCTTTTCTTTTTCGTTCGGTTTTCTATAAAAAGCGTGTTTATAGAAAACTAGTGTTTTTATGTTTTTATAACATTCATTCTAAATAATAAGTCTTAACATAAAAACTCTTACACCTACACGCGTTTTAATACTTTAAGTGTTTAATTTAAATAACAAAATTAATTCCAATTTTTATATAATTGGAATAGGCCTTATTAGAACGATAAAATACCCTGCATTTGTTGTAAGGATGCACTGTGAGTCTTTATTCTCAGACGCTGCAGTTAAATCTGAAACTTGTCAGTTCATAATAAACCGTAGATCAATTTAGATGTCATTTAATGTGCGAGGGTGGCTCCCAACTACATTAATGGCTCTCGACTGCCAAGTGTTCGCCAGCGCTCGGGCTAGACGCGGAGTTTGGTTTACTTGCTTATTAAAAATTCTCGCTGTCTGTTTAATTGGATGATTGTGAAAAGGCTGCAGGCTTATTTTTTCTTATAAGGGACTAATGAGCAGGACGTTTAGCTGATAATAACTAATACGCCCTGCCCATAACAAACCTGTGCCGCTCTGGATTCTTGAAAAAATCAAAAAATTATGGATGGCACTAAAACTGCGCTCGTCACCTTGAGACCTGAGATGTTGTAATTTCACTAGCTACGGCGCCCTTCAGACCGTACACGGCAATGCTTCCACACACATTGCTTCACGACAGAAATATTCTCCGTTGTGGTACTCTTAATCTAAGCCGGCATCCTCCACAAAAACCTCTCACTGGTAAAAAAAACTTATCGGCTGTGTAAATTATTTTGGATTAAAAAAAATCCTTGTCCATGATTTTTAGAGCTGGCGGAAAACTAAAATGTTTTGTAATACAATACTATATTGTCTCATTTCAACCGCAGTCCCCCTGAAAACGCGCTCTGGTAAGGTCACTAAACGTCTGGTTAACTAAAATAATAATAAAAATGTAACTTAAGATGACCTGAATAGACTATATAGGTAGTTGACTAAGTTAAATAATTCAACGTAAAATCTAATGTATAAAGTTACAATTACACGCGAAACTTAAGTGTCTTAAAAATGTGTAGCTCGCGATATTCAAAGGAAATACTTATTTAAATCATTTAAAACGGATCAAACCAGTATATTAATATTAGTAGCTTCTTTATTGTTATACCTTATAACTCTATTTGCATCACAGCGAGACTTGGCTGCGATCAATAATCAAATCCCCGAACTCTAATTATATCTGAACAATTAAGTTTGATTATTAACTCCCCACACTGCGACTTACTGTCCAAATGCAATCTTTATAGGGCAATATTTTTTATTTCTATCAAATAATGTAACATATTGAATGTCAAACTACCACCCATTCCAAAAAGTAGCGCAACAAACTCGGCGGACTTTTTTTTCATCAAAATTTAAAGTTATTATTGTACAATTTAACTTAATATTTAATAGCCGGACGGCGGTCGCTCCATTCCCAGTCTGGAATCATTAAGGATCATCTATGTTATAGCTTTACCACTCACTTTTTTTTTGTAAATTCTGTTTAATTAAAAAAAAAAATGTGCACTAACTCTACACCATTATGGCAGTTTGTAGCGTTAATAATGGTAAATGATGCAAAAAAAAAATACTCTTCAATATATGGTTAGTAAATCCAGTATGGGATTATTTATATCGCCTCCCTAAGATCAGTTTTGATTTTAAGATTTTCTAATCTTGCTTGCAATCGCGTTCCTCGCTAATGCAAGTTAAATGCTTGAGAGAGCTTTACATTCGGATACAATTGGTCTATTCCCCGCAACAAAAGTTTACAATCGTGGACTTGGCAGACGTTACTCGTAGAGCCGGCTATTGGCATGGGACGCGCGATTTAATATTATTTGTATAGGCTTATGCCAAACAGTCTCTATAATCGGCGAGACACTCTCCGGAAAATTCATTTGTAATGTACTTGAAGATTGGACCCCGTCGCCATTATAATAGCTGTTATAAGTGTGCTATTTGGTAAAATTTATTGTTGTAAAACTGACTGCATTGAAATTGAACATTTTGCCTATTTTCTAGATCTAAATATTGATCCAACTAATAAATTTCTTAATCATTTTTTGTTTAGTTTGATGTGGACCGCTTTAGTGAACATGCACATGAACGTGCACATCGTTTGCACCGGATTCCGCCTAGATTATGGGTACCACAACGGCCTATTTCTACCGTGAAGCAGTAATGTATTATTGTTTCGGTCTGAAGGGCGCCGTAGCTAGTGAAATTACTGGGCAAATGACTTGAGCAGTTCTCAAGGTGACGAGCGCAGTTGTAGTGCCGCAAAGAATTTTTGGGTTTTTCAATAATCCTGAGCGGCAGTGCATTGTAATTGGCAGGACGTATAAATTACCATCAGTCTCGTCCCTTATTTTCATAAAAAAACACTGAAAGTATGGGCTCCTCTAGTGATTATACGAAGTGGTAATTTATTTTATCTTTTTGGTGGTATTTAATATGGGATTTTCAGGAAGGCGATGAATGGCGCTGGGAGACACCGAATAGTCCTGAGGCGGCGCAGTCGCCCAGGTCATTGGTGCCACGGAAATGCTTCCCACCGCGACATTCCAACTCCTTCGGGAGTTTTAGGTAAGTACCTATTACGAAAATGTAGTTTTAGTTATAAGAGCTGGCTAACGTAGAGACAAGACAAATGTCGAGATTTGCCAGCGACTTGAGATATTTGCACCTTTCGAAAAATTTGAATTTCCAGAATTCAGTTGTAAAACTAATTTAAATAAAACAATTTTTTTTTTTCATATACACGGACTAGTAAAAAGACTGCGCCGTGATATTAGCAAGTGACCTTTATGCTAGTGTGTGTGCGGTTACGGGGTATACAAGATACAATTTTTTCTCCCTTAAATAATCATATATCCACAAATACTTTTATAGTATTGTTATTACACGCACGACGGCATTCTTAAAATATTTTATCGAGACTCAAACTGATCTGTCACAGACGATTGCAAATCTCATAATGACGGCCAAATATCGGCTTGTATTAGTGTAAGTGTGCGAGAGGCTATGTATTTGCGTTTACCGGCTTGTTTTGGTGCCTCACTGTAATGTAAGGTGACACGGAGTCTTTATTTTACTCGTCCGTTTTCATATATTAGAATTTAGCAAATTTAAAATTAGATTTTTTGAATATTTTCCCACGGCATGTAATGTGTAAGTAAAATAACGTCAACTAACATTGAGAACGTTGTCTGCAGTGAGAAGGCACGTCCTGGTAGTTGGGCTGAAGGACCAAGCTTCAAATTTGTGGCGGACTTGGAGTTGGTACGTAGTTTGACTAACACTCTTTGAAATTTGTATTTTGTTTATGGCTTAATAGATTTTCAGTTTTGTGTAACATAGTTAATATTGTGTGTTACTAGACATTAAATTGCTATAATGAGACTGAAAGCAAAAGAATGTGTGCGGCGGTGATCACTTAACATCGGGTGATCCGTACGATCCTAACCCTTCCTCTTCCATAAAATGTTGCGGAAGGGTTTCTCGAGGTTCCAATGATAATGTCCATTTCGCCAGTACTATTTGCTGACAAGTTTGAAACAATTATAATTTCCCAACAATATCGTATCGCTGTAGAACGGACTCTGCATTTCTTAATTGTTTTATTTTTATGCAGTGTAATGGATATCATAGCCTTTTTTATTTTAAGAAATTCTAGGCATATGAAATGTTTCGTGACAGTTTAACATATTTTAATGAGCTACTATATAAAATTATTTTTCTTTCGTGGACTGTATAGAACCCTCGAACCCCGCCGCGCCGATCTGCGTCGTTCATGCCGGGTCGTAGCTGTGACTCTCTAAACACCGCGGTGAGTTTTAATATTATTTCAACTAATCCTAGAAAACTGAAAAACCTTAATATTCTTCTGTATTTAATGCCTTTTCACATACATTAACAATTGCATACATAAGTACATATTAACGTACAAAACTTGAACAATAATAGGACCTCTTGATTCGAACCGGGGTCTTCTGCTTTCCGATCACCCATCTGTTATTGTAGCTTTCTCATTAAAACACGGGTAAACTACATGTTTTAAAAGAAAACCTAGCTAGATCGATTTCTCGCTCCCAAAACTACCTGTATACTAAATTTCATTAAAATCGTTGGAGCCGTTTCAGAGAATCAAATTTTATATATTATATTATACAAAATTTGCTCGTTTGAAGATATAAGATATACGGAAATTCTAAGTGTTATTTAAATCTAAATCGAAAACAAATTAAAATTAGATGCCGTCAGTACTTTAACCCCATTGCTGTAGAAATTTGACAAAAATACTCGAACAGTACTCATCAGTTGGATCTTAATAAGAGGGTCTGCCCTGCGTTTTAAATTCATAATGAACAACTCTTTATAATCCCGCCATAAACACAGCATCTGGTGAGTTAACCCAACACCAGTGATCAATATCTTCCAAAACTGTTCAGTTTCATTCTCAGGTAAAGCATCTCTTATGGCCGTTCCCAACATACTATCTACAGATAGAGATGAATAACTATTTTCTACTGTCATTAATTAGCTGTCAATAATCTGAAGCTGTCCCAATACGTCACTTATCGCCAGTTCACTGTTGCAATTTCCATACAAACTTCTATCCCCGGTAAGCTATACGTCCAACCCTTGACAGACAGCATGTACGGATGAGTTACCGTCGATCAGTTTATTGGGACATATTTTTTTACTCAAGGAGGCCACAACCGAAGATAGACTGAGCTAGTGTCATCGCGTAGCACCCAAACGTGGCTTTTGTGACGTACGTTTCATATGGGTCAAATCTGTTGTTAAACCCATGTCGTAAAATATGTTAATACTGTCTTATTTTATTTGTAATAAGGCGAAAGATCACATCTGACATCAAAGTTGCCAAATTGAAACACGATCAAATTACTTTTACTTGTTTTTTATAATAAAATTTTAGTGAATATTCTTAGATAATTATACGTCTTGGTAGCCTCCTGGTGTTAGACAACCGATGAAAACAGGCAGGTTTGTCACTGTTAGTGTGCGTGCATTGCTCAGTGTCTACCTTAATTTTTTCGAACAGTTTACACAACTGTTCATCTATTAAGTACGTAGGTATATATGAACAAAGTTTATATCATGTAGAAACTGCAGTTACATATTGATTTAAGTGGGTAAGTTTTTGCCACTATTCATTATTCTTAACTTTTCCAAAGTGGTAAAAATTGTATAAAATGCATTAATTTTTTTTACCAGCAGTACTTATGTGATTAGTGTAGTATAACGTTTTCAGATCGATTTATCGCCGGACCAAACTGCAGCTCAATGTAAAGCGGATTTAACACGACGCGCCTCTTTTTGTAAGTAGTTACACATTCATATATAAACTATAAAATAGATATATTATCACACGTATTTGGTATTTAAATGTCAACTAACCCAACAGACAAACCATTAAGATGGTTTTGTGGGTTTGAATTAATAATAATTTGATAAGCCTTCAATAAATAGGCGTTAACTAGGGAAATGTTACACATTCTAACCAACGACGCTTAATGGGGCACTGCAGATAAAAAAAGTATATAGTAATGTTATATACATATATTGACATTTTTAAACAAATTATCTTGCCCCAAACTAGGCATAGCACATACTTTGGGTACAAGACTATATATTTAATACAATATACTTACTTAAACATACACAAATATAAATAAACGTCCATAAATATATATAGACGTCCATGACTGAAAAAACTTGCATATTTATCATATAAATGTTTGCAACTGCCCGGATTCGAACCCGGGACCTCTAGCTCAGTAGGCAGGGTCATAAATAGATCACATTGATCGCAGTGAAACGGGCTAAAGCCGCTTTTCAAACCACTCGATTATCTATTTAGTTGTTCATTATTTATGCATATTATGAAATTTGTAGTCTTCCCTCAATACGCTAAAATTCTAAGCACACGTGGGTTAATTTGTATATATGCTAGTATAGAATATGTAACCCACCGCTCGCATAACACTAGACGGTGCGCAACAAATATAAATAAACGTCCATAAATATATATAGACGTCCATGACTGAAAAAACTTGCATATTTATCATATAAATGTTTGCAACTGCCCGGATTCGAACCCGGGACCTCTAGCTCAGTAGGCAGGGTCATAAATAGATCACATTGATCGCAGTGAAACGGGCTAAAGCCGCTTTTCAAACCACTCGATTATCTATTTAGTTGTTCATTATTTATGCATATTATGAAATTTGTAGTCTTCCCTCAATACGCTAAAATTCTAAGCACACGTGGGTTAATTTGTATATATGCTAGTATAGAATATGTAACCCACCGCTCGCATAACACTAGACGGTGCGCAAAACTACTCCAAAGGTTCCAGACTCGATTTGTAGACAGTACATTAGTGTAAGCTGTTATTGATGGTCAATGTTTGTTAGATTCGGCGGGGACGCCCTCTGCTCCGAATGCGGTGTGGCAAGGTATTCTGCCCCCGCGCAGTGTGGATGGCGCCGCAGGGTACTCCCCCAAGGTGTTCCTGGGCGGACTGCCCTGGGACATCACGGAGCCTGCTTTACTACACGCGCTGAGGGCCTTCCACCCCATCAGGTGAGTTAGTTGATTTATAAACCGATTAGGGGTGTGGCTTAAGTTTTGTTAAATAAAACATCTTAACGTGTTTACCGCGACAATTCACTGAATGAAGACTGATCATTCGTAGTTAGCGATAGTTATGTTTGTGATGGATTGTAATAAAGAAAATATTTGTTTAACATTTTACGAATAGTAATGAAGTAAATTCACAATGGTTGTCTTAAGGGCCATTTTTTAAATGAAACAAAAACACTTAACTGAAAGCAGGTGCAGCGGCCCTGATGTTTTGCTGACATATCTTGTTAGTTTTGTTTCAAAATTGACGCAGCGGACCTGGCTTTAGGTGAACATGACACGTGTCTTGTGAAACCTATGTTTGTGTCATAAACTTAGTATATTATCGTAATAGACAAACACTCCTCATTACGGCGACACTAAATTTAAAAATGTTCATGTGTGATTTACAGATGTGAGTTAGTGAAGTGTCTAGTATTTTGCTTTTGGTCAATCCCTATGGACAAATATTAATAAACGGCGACACATTCACGTGGGAGGCTCCTTTGCACAGGATGCTGGCTAGATTATGGGTACCACAACGGCGCCTATTTCTGCCGTGAAGCAGAAATGTTTAAGCATTAGTATTTCGGTCTGAAGGGTGCTGTAGTAAGAAAGAAGTGTTTACTCCGTATGCACTAAAATAATAAATATTACATTTTATATATGTTCTACGAAAATAAAAACCACGAAAGTAGATAGAAGAAACTGTATTTACCTGTGAAATATTATATTGTTGCTTTATATAACTACACTAACTAATACTGAACACGACACCTTTAAATTTTTAATTAATATCCGTTTAAACACAGAACAACAAAAATGCTAAACTTAAAACGTGGTCAAATTTGATAGGAGACTAATGGACACTAAATTGTTTCAAAATGGTTTCATGGTCTTTATCTATTCAGTCTCTCTCACACCAAGGTTTTTATGTAAGGATAGTTCTCACTCTCGCCCAGTGTTCGTGTATCGCGGTAGTATACTATAGTGAGTGGTACATGGTGTCCGCAGTGTGGAGTGGCCCGGCCGCGGTGCCTCCTGCCTGTCGTCGGGCCCGCGCGGGTTCGCGTACGTCACGTTGGACAACGAGCGCCGCGTGAGGGCGCTGCTGGCCGCCTCCCGCCGGGACTCCACTGACTTCTTCTACCGAATATCCTCCAGGAATATGAAGTCGAAAGAGGTAATTTTTTTAGTAAGATTTTTGATGAAACTAAGATTCGGAGTACCACGGTAATTGCGCTCAGGTACTGATAAGATTGCAGTAATTAATGCTTTAGTGATGTTTAAGGAGTTAGTAAAAGAAATAGCCTGCTTTTTTTTCATGCCCTTAGGGTACCTCTAAATATCAGATATCAACTGTCTTTTTATTTTTACCAAAAAAATATCTTTTCATTTTATTTTGATTAAACATTGAAAAATACATACAATTTAAAATAATGTTAATATATATGGCATACAAGTTTGCTGGGGCAGCTAGTAAAATTTAAAGAATTAGTGTGGTCCATATTAACTGTGATGAATGGCAGATCACTTGGCTTAGTACTGACAAGACGCCGTGACTGCTGACTGCATCTTGGCTGCAACGTATCATTATCATATTGATATGTACGTGGTGTGTGCAGGTGCAAGTGATCCCCTGGTGCGTGTCGGACAGTAACTGGGTGTTCGGCGGCTCGGTCCGCCTGGAGCCGTCCCGCACGGTGTTCGTGGGCGCGCTGCACGGGATGATGTCGGCGCACTCGCTGGCTCTCATCATGAACGACCTGTTCAGTGGCGTCGTGTACGCAGGTAACTACTACAATAATGAGGACCGCCAATATCGAATGAAAATTTAAATAAGTAGGATATAATTTCACTTATTGAAAAGTCTAGAAGTACACCCATTCGAAAAAGCATGCTTCAATATGTGCCGAGATGAACTCTGAGGGTTTTTTGTAACAATGTAATATCGTACAATAAAATTTGTTATTTAATAGCCTGAGGGCGGTCGCTCAGTTCCCGAACTGTAAGATTTAGAAAATCATTTAAGCTTAGTATAACCTTTTTTACTTGACAAACTTTTGTTAAGAATTCTTTTGAATTTCCTAATACTTTATTTTCAACATTTTCTGGGATCTTGTGATAAAAGCATATAGCACTCTTCTGCTGCAGTTTGTTTTCGTGGGGCACCACGTAAAATAACTAAAAATTTTAACTACCTATAACGATTTCAAAAACTCAAAATTACATACGTTAATTAATTAGTTTAATTCTGTCCAGGAATAGACACTGACAAGAACAAATACCCAATCGGGTCAGGACGGGTCACATTCAACAACCTGCACTCGTACGTGCGAGCCATCGCTGCTGGCTACGTGGAGATACAAACGGACAAGTTCACCAAGAAGGTTCGTATAGTTAACACTAGTTGGATTAACGTATTATTAACCCTAGTCTCTAAACATAAAATAGATTTGTGCTCACGTAGCCGGCCTTTGAGGTGTACGCAACGCTTTTTTTGAAGGTCTACCCCACGTGGTGTCGTCCCGGAAACCCTGCACAAGGAAGCACATTCCACAGCTTTGTTGTACATGGAAGAAAGTTCCACGTTCGTAGAGCATAAAAGAATTTTGTGTATATTTGAATGTCGCAGGTTCAAGTGGATCCGTACCTGGAAGACTCCATGTGTTCGGTGTGCAACCTGCAGCAAGGACCCTACTTCTGTCGAGAGCCGGTGTGCTTCAGGTAAACATCTAAAACTTGCGTAAAATCCAGAAGTAAATTTGTTGTAGCTTTCTTTTTGTATTTTGAAACTGCTTACTAAACCGTTCAATAAAGTACAGAATTATTGTCTGATACCGTCTCTTTCTGCCAAACACCAAGCGTGTGCTAATAAAACATGCGCACACCAAAAACCCAGTTTCAACAATTTCTTGAAAAATAAAAAGCATGGGGTGCATTGTAAGATATTTTCATTAGTTCCATGGTCTATCTTGTCCAGATACTTCTGCCGCTCGTGCTGGTCGTGGCAGCACTCCTCAGACAACCACAAGCCTCTGATGCGGAACTTCAAGCAGCACTCCCCCACGCCCTCCACTAGTGCGCCGCGCAGCTCCCCTCCCGGCGACCAGGGGAGCTCCCTCAATGGGTGCAGCAGTAGCTTTACCTGCATGCAGAACGGTTGTAAGTATACACGGTGTAAGATAGAAACAGAAATTAAGTGTTTCCGTAGGTAACTAAAAAACCCCTTAATATGGTTTCAGCTCTGACTCTGACGTATTGCTTTCAAAATGGGTTCTCTTTAATCTAATAACAATATTATATTTCTAGCCGCCGGTGACGGGTCGCCGAGCGCGGCCAGCGGCTCCAGCGATCCTGCGCCCGAGGACTCGTCTGACTGGCAGTCGCTACGTTAGCTGTCCCGCGTGTCACGCAGAGTTCGCTGGATCACATGGCCTAACTGACACCTGTCAGTCACCCGCACTGTCACCTAGACACTATTCTGTCACATGCCACTGTCACCTGTCACGCGCTGCTCGGCGTGGCACTGCCTCGTTAAGGAGCCGCTATTAAGTTGGGCGCTTCCTCAGCATCCGCTTTTTAACGTAGGATAGTTTGATCAATAGAGACGTACTGTACTTAATCGATCAATTACAACTTGTTTCTCAGCACGTCACTAGTGTTAACAAATTCTTTAATAATAATTACCTACTAATCGGGTATAATTTTGTTTTTGATTAATTTAATTCATTATATTTTTATTTAAGATTAATATTTTTGTTTTGATTCACAATATTTTTATTTTGATGGATGATTTATTATATTTTTATTCCTGATTTTTTACAGAGCTCTTAACTAAACCAATCGGTATATATTTTTTACAGAGCTCATCAATATCAATGTAAGCCAAATGGCATTAATCTTTTTCAAATTTAATTTGTGAAGTTTTTATCAATTTTGAACTTTTTAATGCATAAAATATAACGTTAGTACGGAATGTGCCACGGATGCCTTCAGCAAATGAACCAATTTTAAATCCAGTTAAACCCTTGAATTATATTTTAACGTTTTTAATGGCTTTTAATTATTGTGATTTTATAGGATTTTGGAAATATACGAAATGCAGATTTTAAAACCTGCTTGTTAAGAACCCCTTATTATATTTTAAACATTTTAATAGCTTTTAATTATTGTGATTTTATAAGATTTTGGAAATATACGAAATGTTGATTTTAAAACTTGCTTGTTAAGACTTATAACATGAACTGTTATAGCAATAAATTGTTATAATGAAAATTGGTTTTTATTTACTTAATTTTGCCCCTGTTATGTCCAAGAACTACGAAGCACGCAACAGTAGTGTGTGTACTTTATTAAGCAAACCTCGGGTGGTGTTTAGTGGGTCGACATTTAATATTTTTTGAGTCCAACATAACGCATTATGAGCTGTCTATTTGAAAACTAGCGCCATCTGGAGATTGGCCCCGACAGTAAGCTCCAAATTACAAAATTAATTTATAATGTTGTGACGCAATTAAATAACTCTACTTTTTAATATAGGTATTGCAATTTTTTAGTTGGAGTTGGCCTTTGTTCTACGTAGTGACAAACTTTAAATATATATTTTTGCAAAATGCAACACGAGAGCTACATACATGCGCAAACGCTAGAAGTAGCCGCCATTTTATGATCAGTTGCAGTGGGCAACGGCACAATTAAAGAAAAGTTGAAAGGTTTCAAAGCGAGTGACAGCTGACAAAGCTTTTATTTTCGGGCCAACTAACAGATGGCACTACAGTCTTCTGAAAACGTCACTATAAGGCGTCTGTCCCACCCCTGGGCGCGAGCCACGGAGTCCAGCGGCAGTCGCGGCGAATAGAGCAGGAATTAAATAAGTTTATTCGTTTTCGCGGCGCAAAATGAATACAGAGTTATTACTGATATACTGGCTAGACCAGATATTTGTCCTCTCTCATTTCTGACTCCATATCTGTGTGTTTTCATGATTGAATATTCCTCATTTTTTTGGTGTTCCAATTTTAGAGTTTAGATCGCCTATCAGTATGAAGTCTTTATGTGCTAGTGCTAAAGCCCTATTTACTGTCTTATAAAAGTTATCGATTTCATTGTCGCTTGCTTGTGCAGTAGGGGCGTAGACTTGAATGATGGATAAGCTAGTTTTCTCAAATTTCAGGTTCAATATCGCTAACTCTTTCAGAAAGGCCGAGGTAACTTTCTATATTATTTTTAAGATACGGCCATTTACGTGTATTGTGACACTTCGCAGATATATAAATTATAAATCCTTCATACATTACTTAGTTCACTTAATTTTACTTAATATTATTATACTATAATAACAATACAAGTAATTGAACATACACGACATTTTTCTGGACAAACAACACCAAATAAATCAAAATAATTTTCAAATATTCACAATGCTTTTGAGAATAATCGCACCACTAATCCCGCAGGTGAAGATAAGTAGTTTCATTAGGTTCACTAAACGGGATACACTCTTAATGTTGTATAAAACAGAAAAATATGTTAACATGTTGGGGCGAGTGCCTCCTTCTGGAAGTGAACATAGCATGCTTTTAAATGTGTTCTAGATTTTATATAAAACTAAAAACATTAACTTAAGCTAACAACAAACACAATTCAATTCTTAAGCGAACACAATTCAACCCCACAGTCCCCAAGCCAATAATCTGCTATTTCTAGCAGAAGTCTTCTGAACCTAGGGACTGACGGATTGAATATGTCTACCTTCTGACAGACTTCATTATACAGAGAACAAATGCGATATAAACTAGAATGTTGACCATAATTTGTGCGTGTTGAGGGTAGACTGAACGTTTTCCTATTAATAATACGGCTGCAGTGCCGTGGGACAGCCAAGGTAATTTTACTCAATAAAAGAGGACTGTATGTGGCCATGAATCAGTTTGTGTAAAAAGACAAGGGGTCTGACACTTTCCTACGCTGTAAGAGACGTCATGCCAAAATGCACGAGTCTAGATTCGTAGCAGTCTAATCGACGACAAAGATTACTTGAATATGAGAGATGATATAAGAATTTCGCCTGCACCTGCTCTAACCTCTTAATATGAAGTTTGTAAGAAGGGTTCCACACCGGCCTGCAATACTCTAAAAGACTACGCACGTAGCTGTTAAAACGTATCTTCGACACATCAGGGTCGTTGAAAAATTTAGTTTGTCTAATCACAAAACCTGAAAGACGAGATGCCTTTTTGGAAATGTAGTCAATGTGCTCTCTAAAATCTAATTTTGTGTCAACCATGACGCCTAAATCTCGCATTGTACAAACTTCTGTTAGTGGACACGCATTTATGAAGTAAGTAAGTAGTGAAGAATTTCGTTTTCGAGAAAAGTTTAAGTAAAAACATTTTGAGGAATTTAAAACCATCCTATTACTAACACACCAATCCCAGATCGTATCAAGATCACTTTGTAATATGATCGTATCTTCTGTAGATTTAATTTCACGATAAATTTTTAAGTCGTCTGCAAACATTTGAAATTTGGATTTTAATTTAGTCGCAAGATCGTTCACAAAGACCAAGAAAAAAAGGGGCCCCAAATGGGAGCCCTGTGGAACCCCTGATGGCACGGCTCTTGAAATTGACTTAAAGCCACGGATCTTTACAATTTGGGAACGGTTCTGCAAATAGGATTCGCACCACCGCAGTAGAGAGACACATATTCCTGCGTGACCAAGTTTTTCTATGAGCAGTACGTGGTCAACCACATCGAAGGCTTTTGATAAATCAGTGTAAATAGCATGCAATTCATGACCATCTGTGAAAGCTTGAGTAATGTCACTAACAAAATCCACAAGATTCGATGTAGTTGATCTACCAGGTAGAAATTCATGCTGTTGGGGTAAGAGAAAGGGTTTAAGGTGGAAAAAAATATTTTTCTGAACGAGTAATTCAAACAGCTTACCGATAGCAGACAAAATTGAGATGGGCCGGTAGTTAGTAATATCTCCAGGATCTCCCTTCTTGTGAATTGGACTGATGTGCGCAACCTTCCATCTTGAGGGAAAAGTTCCACATAGTAAAGACTTATTGAAAATGATTCGTAGAGCCTCAGCCAATTTTGTGTTTAAGAAACTAGGAGGTATAGAATCTGGACCAGGACCTTTATTTGCATCTAGGCTTTTGAGCGTTGATATGACATCTGAGTCTGTGAAACGATATAAACTAAGTGACATGTGGCATTCGACGATTTCATTGTGTTTAGTTCTTGGGTTTGGGTCATGCTGATAGGTTGAGTGAAAGTATTCTGAAAAAAAAATTGGCAATCTGCTGGCCACCTTGAACGCTTTGATCTAAGTAAGTCATTTCATCCGGTATATCGCTGCTATTTGATCGTAGAGATTTTATGAAAGACCAAAAGTATTTAGGATCCTTCTTGATTAAATTTTTGGCTTCTGATTTTAAGCTATTTATATCAGTCGTTAGGATTTTGTCACATCTCTCGCGGAGTAACCTATATGTAAACTGATCCATTGGATTGCCATACATTTTAAATCTACGATGGTACTTTGCCTTTTCCTTCAAAATCTGGATCAACGATCGACTGAACCAAAATGGGAAATTGCTCCGACCTTTCGTACTCATTGGAACATTTTTATTAATGATGGATGGATGTAATATCATAGAAAACGTCTACTGTCTCATCGACTGTTAAACTTGGATCGAGAGTTTCCTCCCAGTTAATGTTATCTAACTCGTTTCTAATGAAGTCATATTTAGCTTTGCTAAAATTAGGCCTGGGTGTTTTTTTAATTTTTGGGGGCCTCAATGTTGCATCCACAATATTAACGGAAATACCTAGGTACCGGGTGATGCGTCTCCAAATCCACTAGTGGGACACCCTGGGTCACTGATACTAGTTTCGGTGAGTTTGAAATAACTAGATCTAAGAATCTGCCGTTTAGTTTAAGTTTGGTATTGCACACATTTGGTGGAGATCGTTGAAAGAAAGAGAATCGATAAGCAAGGCGTCTGTGTTATCTGTAGGAGAGCTAGGGATCAGAGAGCATAAGTTTCGGTCTGTACAGTGAGACCAGTGGAGGTACGGCCTATTAAAATCACCTACTAAAAGAAGTATAGATTCTCTTGACATTTTGTGTTGTATAACATTTGTTACATTATTCATTAAATTTTCCAAAGAATCATACTTAACGGGGAGAGGAAGGTATAAAGTACAAATACATAATTCCACTTTTGAGTTACCCTGGCCAAACTTAATCGTAATCCATAGGTTCTCATTAGTGGACTCCCACTTTTCTAATACGTTTCTAATAGTTAAAATATTTTATATTATTTTAGTTGTCACTAGCATTAAACTAGGCCGGGCCTGTATTTTAATACTAGTTACTTCCAGATACATTGTTTTTTACAGTTACTTCAATAAATAAAAGCGTATATAAGAATTTAACTTATGGAAAAAAAAATTTAACAGTTCTACGAGAAAATAAATAACATGTGTCTATCATATATATTACTGGTTAGTACTTAAGCGGTCAGTAATAAAATTGAGGGTATTCTTAAAAACATTTGGGTTGACTACAAAGACTGTTGACTTGAGCAAAAAAGATGGTATTTAACTATAAAACCTATGCCATGTCTTCCAGGTGTGTGGCCTGTATAGCAGAAAATTAAGTTTTCATGCTCTTCAATTTAGTCTCCAATGCGTCTTGTTGCAGCTAATCCTGTATGTCTAAGTATGTCATATTTAAATTGTTTGAGAGCTTCGGTTAGCTCTAACAGACGTTCATATGATGAGTCTTTTAATTTTGTACGTTTTCTGTAAAGTTGTTTCGTTTTTTGGAGGGTTTCGGTGATAACTTCCACAGTGACCAGCCGGCTTGGAAGATGAGTATGATGTTTTGATAGTGGTTGTTTTATATTGTCGTTGCGAGAGGGGGGCGGTAATTGCTATATATTAACATTATTATATTGCTGCTGATCTGATGAGTTGTTGGTATTCTTGTTAATCAAGTAGTTTAGCATGCCCGAGTTTAAAATACTTTCCGATAGGCTTGAAGTTCCTTTTATTTGTGTTTGTGATTTATTTTTCTTGTTAGCCTGTGTATTTGTTTCGGCTCCTTTTATAGTATTGTTTTCAGGTGAAGTTGAGGGCATTTGTTATTTGCAAATGTTTTCGTTTTTCCACCTATGACAAGCTTGTTTTATTTTATTTTTACAAGGTGACCCTTTTCCCTTTCGATTATCGCTTGTTTTTGAAGCTTTTCCGCTTTTCTAAAATATTTACTGTTATATAGTAACCGGTACTTTTTAATGCACTTTTATTTTATAATATATAATTTTTGTGCAGAGTATACAAAAGGTGACAATTATTGATAGGAGCCTCTCCCCTTTCTTGCCTATTCTTCTGACTTCTTGAATATCCTTGCGATCCAGTTCTTGAGAGAACTGTTCTTTGATAAAGTTCACTATGAGACTTACAAGGTTAGGTTAACACTGTGTTGTTTTTTCTGGCCTGTTTTTCTAGAAAATATCGTCATTTTTCTTGGTTTACGCATTTTTCCCTTAGATGTTCGTATTTTTCAATGAATTAAATTAAACTTATCTTCTAATATGGAGTTAGTTCACATTTTGCGTAACTTTTTCCGTCACCTTTTCTCTACTTTTTTCTATTGCGGGTTTCTGTTCGTCTAAGTCTCTTCGAATTTTTCGAAGCTCGTGCAAAATTTTATCCATTTCTTGTATAGTTTTCTAAATCGCAGTACAATATTGAAGCGATTGTTTAGATATAATACTGCTAGCGCCCTCTTGAGTTCTTGTTCCGACTTGCGAAGATCCGTAAAGGTTACTATAACATAAATAACATCCTTAATGAGTGACCGCCGTCAGGCTGTTTTCTAATTCAAATCCAAATATTTTTATTCAAAATAGAATGTGATATCACTTATTTAAAGTCAAAAATTACCATTCCTAGGGCTGTCGCTCCATTTCCAATCTGTGGTATCATTAAGAAAGTCATTTTATGTTATAGTAACCTTTACCACACAAACGTTTTTTAACAATTCTTTCGAATATCAAAAGTAAGATAAGTTTGTGTCTGTTTATAGTATTAACATAATGGTTTAAATTACAAAATTGATGCTATCGAAATTTAAAAAAAAAGCTGAATTATTTTGAATACAGATTTAATATGTTGATCTCAATTTCCAAATCCATATAAAACAGAATCGCTAATATGTCACATTCATACAAATTAAAAACTAAAAATATCAATACGTCATCCCACATAGATTAAAGTAAAATACAGATTTGAAAAAAGATCACCAAAATATTCCATTTATCGGTTATTGAAATGCAAAAACCAGAACGTTACAAATTTACTCAATTTAATTTAAGAATTACAGAATGGAGTCAGTGCTCGACCGATAGTGAAGCCTTGAAAGATGTTTTCCTTGTTATACAATTAAAACATATGATCGCGTTCAGTCCATCGCCGATGACGCGCGTACAGCTACGTCGGACTGACGAGAATCGATTCATTAGACGTCGGTTTGCTGACACGCAATGATGATAAATTAGTGCGTTCAGTGCGACGATGACCGAGCGACCGACCATACGGGCGTGCGTAACATCGTAATCAAAAATTGTAAAATAAAATTTATGTTCCGACAATTTTGAAAATATTGTAAATTCTCTTTCAATAAGACGTTCTAAAATAATTGGATAAACATGACATCTTCTCCGTCTTTTATTCCGTAATCGTTTGCGCAAGTAGTAGGCACATATAAAAGAGGTTACAAATACACGCGCAATCAAGCTGTCAGCTGAGCACTGAACGTAACATGGTCAGCGCGTGTCGCACGCGGTACGCTCGACCGACGTCAGAGGTACAGAGCGGCAACGTCTCACCCGCTGTCCGCACGCCTCACCTCGCGTGCCTTCATATAGTAAATTTATCGCCACCCAGTTCACAGCACTATCGCATTCATATTCATTCAACTGGCGCGTTATCTGTATGTACATATGTTCGGATATTTCAAAGCTGGTGCGTAGAGTCAATCGAAGCTCATGCTCATGTCCGAGTTGACGGTGACGTCACGCGCGCTGGGCGTCGCGGGCGGTAGTTCCGGGGTGGCGGCGGGGAGCGGGGCGATGGTGACCGCCGGGAACGGGAACTGCGGGATCTCTTCAGCTGTTGAACATTAACAATATTATATTTTTAAACTGACTTGTCAACATTATTTTAATTTCGTTTAAATTTAAAATGTTTGAAAGATACGTAATTCGATGTATATTATTGGTTTATGTGACTATACGTAATGAAGGGCATTAAATACGAGTGTGGGTTTAATGTAATAACATTACGAGTGTTGTGATGCCTTATTATTAACAGTTACATAGACTACTTTATCTACCCACATATTATGTCTCCATAATGCAGGCAGGAGCCAATTGTAACAATATACCTAACGTACATATAAATTTATTTATCAACACCGATGTTTTAAATCCTCTATTAACGATTCTAAAACAGTTAGCTTATTGCCAGAATTAAAACACCCACTGTCCTAATAACCATTACATCATCCAAACGAGTGTTGTAATGAAATTCAATACAATACTACATCATCAGTTTTCATAATAACACTCCTTTGGATGATATTATGGTTACCAGGACGTGCTTTTTTAATGTTAGCAGTAAGTAAACTGTTACAGAATCTTTTATAGACGTTTCATAGTATGGGTGTAGATAAAGTCTTGTATGCAACTGTTGATAATAAGGTATCAAAACACTCATGTGATACTATTATCATAAACCCACACCACATTCGTGTTTTAATACCCCTTATTATACAACAGTTGTATAAATAACTAATTAATAATCATCTTACCTAATCGTTTGATTAAAGCTCAACATTTTAAGAATGACACGCAGTGCTCAGTGCAATGCGCAGTAATAAGTAATATTCGTATTATATTAAAAGCAAAAAATATTATAGATATCGTGGCCAACTTGACGTAACGTGAATTCATTAGTTCTCTCTCAACAATCTCAAAACATTTTATACTGATAAATTTCTTTGCCTTACATTATATTTCATATACATAGGCGGCTTGTAAGTGTTAATAATTTTGGCCTGACCTTTTGTAAATTTGAACGTGAAATAAATTATAATGCTGACTGAACTATATCTAAGCTATCCTACAATCGAATAAAATAATGGTTATTTATGCAACTGTTGTGTAATAAGGGGTTTTAAAACATGAATGTGGGTTTATGTGATAATAGTATCACATGAGTGTTTTAATACCTAATTATCAACAGTGGCATACAAGATTTTATCTACATCCATAATATGAATCCTCTAAAAAAGATTCTGAAACAGCTTATGCTAACATTAAAAAATTCAGTCCTAGTAACCATTATATCATCAAAATCAGTGTTATAATGAAAACGGATGATGCAATGTTGTACTGAATTTCATTACAACACTCGTTTAGATGATGTAATATTGTACTGAATTTTATTACAACACTCGTTTGGATGATGTAATGGTTATTAGGACATTAGGTGTGTTAATGTTGGTAGTAAGCTAACTGTTTTAGAATTAGTTTTTAATAGAGGATTTAAAACATGGGCGTAGATAAAAAGCTGTTAAAATCTGACGGTAGCTCTTATTGTATAAACAAAGAGTTAAACAATTTTACTAATGGTCACTTATACTACTATTATAACAGCACTGATTCAATTGTGTTATTCGTAACAAAGTGAAAGTCTGGTGAAAACATGAACACAAATAGAATAAAATAATATATAAGTGGAATAGTCCTTAGTACAGAATCCCGGCTAGATTATGGGTACCACTACGGCACCTATTTCTGCCGTGAACAAGATGTGTAAGCATTATTGTGTTTCGGTCTGAAGGGCACCGTAGCTAGTGAAATTACTAGGTAAAGGAGATTTAACATTTTGTATTTCAAGGTGACGAGCGGAATTGCGGTGCCGCTCAGAACTTTCGGGGTTCATGATACATCAGCAGAACGTCCTGTTCGTCTCAGCGGTGAGCTCGGCGTCGTGTGTGTCCAGCGCCGCGTGCAGCACGTCTCCCGCCCTCCCGTGTACCTGTCAGCTCGGCGTCGTGTGTGTCCAGCAGCCCGGCGGCCACTCCGTGCGCGGGCTCCCGGGCCAGCGCCGCGTGCAGCACGTCTCCGGCCCCCCCGTGTACCTGTCAGCTCGGCGTCGTGTGTGTCCAGCAGCCCGGCGGCCACTCCGTGCGCGGGCTCCCGGGCCAGCGCCGCGTGCAGCACGTCTCCGGCCCCCCCGTGTACCTGTCAGCTCGGCGTCGTGTGTGTCCAGCAGCCCGGCGGCCACTCCGTGCGCGGGCTCCCGGGCCAGCGCCGCGTGCAGCACGTCTCCCGCCCCCCCGTGTACCTGTCAGCTCGGCGTCGTGTGTGTCCAGCGCCGCGTGCAGCACGTCTCCCGCCCCCCCGTGTACCTGTCAGCTCGGCGTCGTGTGTGTCCAGCAGCCCGGCGGCCACTCCGTGCGCGGGCTCCCGGGCCAGCGCCGCGTGCAGCACGTCTCCCGCCCCCCCGTGTACCTGTCAGCTCGGCGTCGTGTGTGTCCAGCAGCCCGGCGGCCACTCCGTGCGCGGGCTCCCGGGCCAGCGCCGCGTGCAGCACGTCTCCCGCCCCCCCGTGTACCTGTCAGCTCGGCGTCGTGTGTGTCCAGCAGCCCGGCGGCCACTCCGTGCGCGGGCTCCCGGGCCAGCGCCGCGTGCAGCACGTCTCCGGCCCCCCCGTGTACCTGTCAGCTCGGCGTCGTGTGTGTCCAGCAGCCCGGCGGCCACTCCGTGCGCGGGCTCCCGGGCCAGCTCCGCGTGCAGCACGTCTCCCCCCCCCCCCCCCCCCGTGTACCTGTCAGCTCGGCGTCGTGTGTGTCCAGCAGCCCGGCGGCCACTCCGTGCGCGGGCTCCCGGGCCAGCGCCGCGTGCAGCACGTCTCCGGCCCCCCCGTGTACCTGTCAGCTCGGCGTCGTGTGTGTCCAGCAGCCCGGCGGCCACTCCGTGCGCGGGCTCCCGGGCCAGCTCCGCGTGCAGCACGTCTCCCCCCCCCCCCCCCCCCGTGTACCTGTCAGCTCGGCGTCGTGTGTGTCCAGCAGCCCGGCGGCCACTCCGTGCGCGGGCTCCCGGGCCAGCTCCGCGTGCAGCACGTCTCCCGCCCCCCCGTGTACCTGTCAGCTCGGCGTCGTGTGTGTCCAGCAGCCCGGCGGCCACTCCGTGCGCGGGCTCCCGGGCCAGCGCCGCGTGCAGCACGTCTCCGGCCCCCCCGTGTACCTGTCAGCTCGGCGTCGTGTGTGTCCAGCAGCCCGGCGGCCACTCCGTGCGCGGGCTCCCGGGCCAGCGCCGCGTGCAGCACGTCTCCGGCCCCCCCGTGTACCTGTCAGCTCGGCGTCGTGTGTGTCCAGCAGCCCGGCGGCCACTCCGTGCGCGGGCTCCCGGGCCAGCTCCGCGTGCAGCACGTCTCCCCCCCCCCCCCCCCCGTGTACCTGTCAGCTCGGCGTCGTGTGTGTCCAGCAGCCCGGCGGTCACTCCGTGCGCGGGCTCCCGGGCCAGCGCCGCGTGCAGCACGTCTCCCGGGCCAGCGCCGCGTGCAGCACGTCTCCCGGGCCAGCGCCGCGTGCAGCACGTCTCCCGGGCCAGCGCCACGTGCAGCACGTCTCTCGGGCCAGCGCCGCGTGCAGCACGTCTCCGCCCCCCCGTTTACCTGTCAGCTCGGCGTCGTGTGTGTCCAGCAGCCCGGCGGCCACTCCGTGCGCGGGCTCCCGGGCCAGCTCCGCGTGCAGCACGTCTCCCCCCCCCCCCCCCCCCGTGTACCTGTCAGCTCGGCGTCGTGTGTGTCCAGCGGCCCGGCGGCCACTCCGTGCGCGGGCTCCCGGGCCAGCGCCGCGTGCAGCACGTCTCCGGCCCCCCCGTGTACCTGTCAGCTCGGCGTCGTGTGTGTCCAGCAGCCCGGCGGCCACTCCGTGCGCGGGCTCCCGGGCCAGCTCCGCGTGCAGCACGTCTCCCCCCCCCCCCCCCCCGTGTACCTGTCAGCTCGGCGTCGTGTGTGTCCAGCAGCCCGGCGGCCACTCCGTGCGCGGGCTCCCGGGCCAGCTCCGCGTGCAGCACGTCTCCCGCCCCCCCGTGTACCTGTCAGCTCGGCGTCGTGTGTGTCCAGCAGCCCGGCGGCCACTCCGTGCGCGGGCTCCCGGGCCAGCGCCGCGTGCAGCACGTCTCCGGCCCCCCCGTGTACCTGTCAGCTCGGCGTCGTGTGTGTCCAGCAGCCCGGCGGCCACTCCGTGCGCGGGCTCCCGGGCCAGCGCCGCGTGCAGCACGTCTCCGGCCCCCCCGTGTACCTGTCAGCTCGGCGTCGTGTGTGTCCAGCAGCCCGGCGGCCACTCCGTGCGCGGGCTCCCGGGCCAGCTCCGCGTGCAGCACGTCTCCCCCCCCCCCCCCCCCGTGTACCTGTCAGCTCGGCGTCGTGTGTGTCCAGCAGCCCGGCGGTCACTCCGTGCGCGGGCTCCCGGGCCAGCGCCGCGTGCAGCACGTCTCCCGGGCCAGCGCCGCGTGCAGCACGTCTCCCGGGCCAGCGCCGCGTGCAGCACGTCTCCCGGGCCAGCGCCACGTGCAGCACGTCTCTCGGGCCAGCGCCGCGTGCAGCACGTCTCCGCCCCCCCGTTTACCTGTCAGCTCGGCGTCGTGTGTGTCCAGCAGCCCGGCGGCCACTCCGTGCGCGGGCTCCCGGGCCAGCGCCGCGTGCAGCACGTCTCCGGCCCCCCCGTGTACCTGTCAGCTCGGCGTCGTGTGTGTCCAGCAGCCCGGCGGCCACTCCGTGCGCGGGCTCCCGGGCCAGCGCCGCGTGCAGCACGTCTCCGGCCCCCCCGTGTACCTGTCAGCTCGGCGTCGGGTGTGTCCCGCAGCCCGGCGGCCACTCCGGGCGCGGGCTCCCGGGCCAGCTCCGCGTGCAGCACGTCTCCCCCCCCCCCCCCCGTGTACCTGTCAGCTCGGCGTCGTGTGTGTCCAGCAGCCCGGCGGTCACTCCGTGCGCGGGCTCCCGGGCCAGCGCCGCGTGCAGCACGTCTCCCGGGCCAGCGCCGCGTGCAGCACGACTCCCGGGCCAGCGCCGCGTGCAGCACGTCTCCCGGGCCAGCGCCACGTGCAGCACGTCTCTCGGGCCAGCGCCGCGTGCAGCACGTCTCCGCCCCCCCGTTTACCTGTCAGCTCGGCGTCGTGTGTGTCCAGCACCCGCTCCAGCAGCCCGGCGGCCACTCCGTGCGCGGGCTCCCGGGCCAGCGCCGCGTGCAGCACGTCTCCGCCCCCCCGTTTACCTGTCAGCTCGGCGTCGTGTGTGTCCAGCACCCGCTCCAGCAGCCCGGCGGCCACTCCGTGCGCGGGCTCCCGGGCCAGCTCCGCGTGCAGCACGTCTCCCGCCCCCCCCCCCGTGTACCTGTCAGCTCGGCGTCGTGTGTGTCCAGCAGCCCGGCGGCCACTCCGTGCGCGGGCTCCCGGGCCAGCTCCGCGTGCAGCACGTCTCCCGCCCCCCCGTGTACCTGTCAGCTCGGCGTCGTGTGTGTCCAGCAGCCCGGCGGTCACTCCGTGCGCGGGCTCCCGGGCCAGCGCCGCGTGCAGCACGTCTCCCGGGCCAGCGCCGCGTGCAGCACGTCTCCCGGGCCAGCGCCGCGTGCAGCACGTCTCCCGGGCCAGCGCCGCGTGCAGCACGAGTCCGCCCCCCCGTTTACCTGTCAGCTCGGCGTCGTGTGTGTCCAGCACCCGCTCCAGCAGCCCGGCGGCCACTCCGTGCGCGGGCTCCCGGGCCAGCGCCGCGTGCAGCACGTCTCCGCCCCCCCGTTTACCTGTCAGCTCGGCGTCGTGTGTGTCCAGCACCCGCTCCAGCAGCCCGGCGGCCACTCCGTGCGCGGGCTCCCGGGCCAGCTCCGCGTGCAGCACGTCTCCCGCCCCCCCCCGTGTACCTGTCAGCTCGGCGTCGTGTGTGTCCAGCAGCCCGGCGGCCACTCCGTGCGCGGGCTCCCGGGCCAGCTCCGCGTGCAGCACGTCTCCCGCCCCCCCGTGTACCTGTCAGCTCGGCGTCGTGTGTGTCCAGCAGCCCGGCGGTCACTCCGTGCGCGGGCTCCCGGGCCAGCGCCGCGTGCAGCACGTCTCCCGGGCCAGCGCCGCGTGCAGCACGTCTCCCGGGCCAGCGCCGCGTGCAGCACGTCTCCCGGGCCAGCGCCACGTGCAGCACGTCTCTCGGGCCAGCGCCGCGTGCAGCACGTCTCCGCCCCCCCGTTTACCTGTCAGCTCGGCGTCGTGTGTGTCCAGCACCCGCTCCAGCAGCCCAGCGGCCACTCCGTGCGCGGGCTCCCGGGCCAGCGCCGCGTGCAGCACGTCTCCGCCCCCCCGTTTACCTGTCAGCTCGGCGTCGTGTGTGTCCAGCACCCGCTCCAGCAGCCCGGCGGCCACTCCGTGCGCGGGCTCCCGGGCCAGCGCCGCGTGCAGCACGTCCCCCGCGCGCGCCACGTGTCCCTGCAGCGCCAACGCCAGCGCCAGCCCCGCCAGCGACTCGGCCCGCGCGGGCCGCAACGCCAGCGCCCGCTCGTGCCAGTACTCGGCCTCGTGGTAGCACTTCAGCCTGCGGCACGCGTGCCCCAGCGCGTCCAGCGTGCTCGCCCAGCACGGCTTCATCTGTGACACGGGGTCCTCTCGTTAGCCGCTCGCTTGCCGATGGTGTATATATTTATTTCTTAATGATACAAATTAATTGAGCTGTGTGGCCCTAAATTTCACTTTGCAGCTAAAATTGTCCGTCGCACCCGCAAAGTGTTTGTGTGTCGCGACGGGTCCGGCGCTCCTTCGTGCACTTTAGGAGTTGGACCGGAACGCCCGGAGAAATACCACTCCCCCACTCGAAACCGGCGTGAAATAGCGGCAATGCCGCTGTGTTTCGTCCCGTGAGTGGGGTGTCCGGAGGCCTACACCCCCCCTCCCAATTAATACAAATGGCAGCACGGACTAAAAATAGATTACTCCAGGATGGTACCAGGCTATGCAGCCCTAGAGAATCCGTCCCTGGGCGTCCACAATTAGGGCCTGTACCTAATAGTGGTTGCCCAGGCTGCCCCGCGTATTCTGGAGGGGGCAAATCTGCGCTGACTCGGGGTAACAGAGCAGGAGGCTCAAACCACCCTCCTCCACACTTGCTGTGGACTTTTGCAACATCAGGGGGCTTCGCTCAAATTTAAATGCCGTCCACTTTCACCTGGAGACGGCGAAGCTGGCCCTGCTCTTTTTAACCGTGACACAGATATCCTCCCTGGCCGATCCATCTTACCTTTCATACCTGGGGTATAATTTGGACCACTGCCCGATCCGGAGCACCGTGCCGATCACGCGCCTAACACGGCCCCGCTTCTTAGGCTGTCGCCGCGTGTGGCACTATAGGTCAGCAGAGTGGGACGAGATGCGGTGCTTTTTTGCATTCTACCCGTGGAGGCAGATCTGTTTTTCGCTGGGAGATCCAGATGCCGCTGCTGACGCTGTTGCTGATGTGGTACTGCAAGGTATGGAACTCTTCATTCCATCCTTCTCTGTGCCTATCGGTGGCAGGTCCCAACCATGGTTTGACCACTCCTGCAAAATGGCCTCTCGCCGAAAGCAGGAGTGCTATCAGGCTTGGGTCAATGCGGTGGTATCTATGGATGTGAATTCCAGGAAACTTAAAAAACACTTCAATTATGCCTCCAGGTCCTTCAAAAGAGTTATTGCTGTCGAAGCACATTGGCAGAATTGCCGAGAAACTTGCACACCTTCCCTCGGGAACTCCTGCGTTCTGGTCACTCGCCAAGGCTGTCCAAGGAAACTTCTGCCAGCCAGCCATTCCGCCACTGCACAGGGATGATGACTCGCTGGCCCATGACGCGAAAGAGAAAGCTGATCTTCTGGGCTCCCTCTTCGCGTCCAACTCGACTCTGGATGACCAAGGTGCACCACCACTGCATATTCCGCGGTGCGAGTCATACATGCCGGAGGTAAAAATCCGGCATGGCGCCGTGCTTAAGGCGCTTCTCACCTTGGACATTCACAAATCGAGCGGGCCCGATGTCATTCCCCCGATAGTGCTGCGGACATGTGCTCCGGAACTGGCGCCGGTCCCTATCCGTCTTTTCCGGCTCTCCTACTCTTCAGGCGTAGTCCCGAAATTGGTAGAAAGGTGTACGCTCAGATCCGTCCAACTATCGCCCCATTGCCATTACCCCTATTTTCTCCAAAGTAATGGAGTCGATCATCAACCGCCAGCTCTTGGGATATCTAGAGGGGCACCAGCTGATCAGCGACTGCCAGTACGGTTTCCGTCAGGGTCGCTCAGCTGGTGATCTTCTTGCATACCTAACCCATAAATGGGCGCAAGCGGTTGAGTCGAAGGGAGAGGCGTTGGCGGTGAGTTTGGACATAGCGAAGGCCTTCGATCGGGTGTGGCATAAAGCGCTTATAGCGAAACTGCCATCCTATGGGCTTCCCGAGAAGTTGTGCAAATAGTGACCCACTAGCTTTTTGGCTGATCGGAGCATCAAGGTTGTTATCAACGGTGCATGCTCCGACTTAAAACCCATAAACGCTGGTGTCCCGCAAGGCTGCGTGCTATCCCGTACGCTGTTTCTTCTGCATATCAATGACATGCTGCAAATCAGCAATATTCATTGCTATGCGGACGACAGCACAGGGTATGCTTCCTACACCGGCCGTGCCAACATATCACGGGAAAGCGTCGACGAGAACCGGAACAAACATGTGTCTGAAATCGAGAAAATGCAAAGCATAGTTGCAAAGTCTCGGTATGGGGCCGACAAAATTTAGTCCAAATCAACCCCAAGAAGACACAAGTTTGTGCGTTCACCACTAAAAAGTCTCCCTTTGTCGTATCCCCTCGATTCGAGACCACTCCTCTAACTGGCACAGCCTGTATTGGTATACTTGGTGTCGATATACCGAGCGACGTTCAGTTCCGTGGTCACTTGGAAGAGAAGGCCAAACTGGCCTCAAAAAAGCTTGGTGTACTCAGTAAGGCGAGACAGTACTTCACTATTGACCTGAAGTAGATGGTTTCGAAAGGTTCCTCGGCGGTTACCCGTCAAACGTGGTGGAGGTAGCTTTACCGACACGGGGGCTATGGGGGAGGGGAGCTCATTGGGTATCAAAGCCCCTCCATTGGTGTCGGAGTCGTAGTGGTTTGGCGCAAATGGGATGTAGATCTTGATAACCGGGAAGGATAATGGGAAGGGTAATGCTATGTTGGTTGCAAGTCGATACCTATAAGGGTGTAGAAGATACGCGGGTTTAAAACATGTCATTTCTAAAATTCTAGAGTGATCTAGATTCTAGACATTTCCTAAAATTTATTCTGAACAAACAAGAATGTTCTAGAAATTTCTAAATTAATCTAGATCTATATACTATATTAGTTAAAGTGAGATGATTTAAGATATTAATGTCTACTACGTCTTAAGATATTAATGTAAAAACAATTAAGAACAATAAATTAATAAATAGAAAGAAAATATATCTTTTATATGGAAAAATTGTGAAGTAAGTTGTGATAGATAATTAAAATTATCAAATAAGTATATAATTAAAAATGTCCCAGCGAAGCAGGTATTCACTGCTAGTTATGTTATATATTTTATCTACACCCATGCTTTAAATCCTCTATTAAACATTCTAAAACCAACTTATTGCCAACATTAAAACACCCAATGTCGTAGTAACCATTACATCATCCAAACGAGTGGTGTAATGAAATTCAGTACAACATTACTTCATCCGTTTTGATAATAACACTCCATTAGATCATATTACGATTACTAGGACGGGATTTTTTAATGTTAGCAATAAGCTAACAGGTACAGAATCTTTTATAGAAGATTCATAATATGGTTGTGGATAAAGTCTTGTATGCAACTGTTGATAATTAGGTATTAAAACAATGTGATACTATTATAAACCCACATTCGTATTTTAATACCCCGTATTACACAACAGTTGCATCAATGACTATGATGCCACAATCACCTTGTCTACGGGCCCGGCCAGGTCAAGTGCCTTCAGCCACAGCACACGTGCGTCCACGTAGTCCCCGGCGTGGAAGGCGGCCACGCCGGCTTCGTGCGCGATGTCCGCAGAACTCACCAGCCGAGCCAGTTGTTCCCAAGAGCTCTTATTCTCCAGCTCTGTCTCGTTCATCCCAGTCTCCATCCATTGCTGGAACATATAAACGACCAAAAAGCCGAATTGTTAGTGACCCTACTAATCTAGAGATCCCGGGTTATTGAATCAAATATATTATTGTCTTGTACTCATAGTACAGGCTATGCCTAATTTGGGGAAAGACAATTAGTGTAAAACCCATGTGAACAAAAATTCAATTGTTCGGATCAAACCAACGCAAGCGGATGTAACTCCAACGTGTTCCTTTAATAAGGCTAAGTGAAATAATAGGCATGATGACAACAAGTAAATTTCATTGAAATAATTTGTGTGTATATTATTACAAAATTCCTAATTCTAAAACTCTGATTCTTTTCATAATTAAAAGCAAGATGAATATAATAATCGATAAAATAAAATCGCTAAATACGGCAATCCGCCATGAAATGTTGAACGCCAATCAGAGCGCATGACGTCACGTTAGAGTTCTTTCTCTTTGTTTACATTTGAATTACTTAAGATAATACACACTCGCTCGCTTTTTTAATTGAATACGCCGTTATTGTTTTGTTAGTAATTCAAATTTCTTTTGTGTAAATTGATTGCGCTAAATTGAGTCATGGAACAAGGATTTACAAAGGCTTCCAGCGCAAATTTACCAAGAATCGACTTGATAATGCTAGGAACGTTTCTGGCATCAAACAAAGACTTCTGTTCAGCAGAATTTAGAAATGTTAAAACTTCCATGTAAGTATTGTGTATTAAACAGTTAATTAATTATTTAAACCATAAAAATAATTCGTTGAAAGCATAGCTATTGTACCTATTTCAGTATAACATTCAATATTACAATTTGAGGTTATGTTTATGTTAAATATTTCTTTTTGCAATTAAATATTTACCATTGCTTTAATTATTTCAGGTCTGCTAGGGCATCTTATGGTGATGATGCTGTAAGCTATGTTCAGGTCAAACGTGAAGGAAATTTGTGCACAATAAAAGCTAAAATCTGCCCAGAACATAAAGTGCATGCCAAGTTGTATGGAGTGTCTTTGGTAGTCGACGAACAAGAAGAAACAGTTAAGTCAGTAGAATGTCATGATTGTGTGGCTTCTCAAGGAGGCTGCAAACATGCCATGGCATTCTTAATGTGGGTTCATCGCAGAAGTGAAGATCCATCTTGCACATCCATAGAATGCTATTGGAGGAAATCCAAACTTTCTAGAGTTGGGAGTACCCTTAAATACAAAACTGCTACGGAATTATCTAAGGGTAGCCCTAGCTTACCATCTGATACCGAAGTATTGGAAAAGTTTGTAGAAGAAGGGAAGAGAAGAAGGTTAACCGACTGTGAATTAATGAAATACCAAAAGGACTATGTTTTTGATAGACTTTTAAGTCTATCAATGGACAATTTAGTGTTGAAATATAAAGAAAACTGTTGTAATAAATTTTTGGATAGTGTGATATTTTCTGATGCTGACATCAACAATGTAGAAGAAGAAACAAGGGAGCAACATAAAAGTAAGCTTTGGTATGAATTAAGGTATGGCAGAGTGACCGCTTCAAGAGCATATGAATTCAGTAGGTGTAAAACCAGTGACGGCACTCTGATGGCAGTAATAATGGGTGGAAAAATTCCAGACACAACAGCTATGAAACGTGGTAGAATTTTGGAGGATGAAGCGAGGAAAACTGTAAGTGCCAACCTGGAAAAGAAAATTAGAAAATGTGGGTTATTCTTATCTAAAAATTATCCCATGCTAGCGGGTTCACCTGATGGGATCTGTGAAAATAGTATAATAGAAATTAAGTGTCCTATGAGTCAAAAAACAGTTAAAGCATATGTAAAGAATGGGAAGCCAACCCAAAAGTTTTATGTGCAACTTCAAATGTTACTAACAGGACATAAAAAAGGCTACTTCTGTGTAGCTGACTGCAACTACAGTGCCAATAAGAAAGTAGATATAATGGAAATTATGTATGATGAAAAATATGTATCAGATTTTCTTAAGGTAAAAGTCCCTTTGTGGAAGGATAATGTATATCCAGTGTTATATAAAAGTGTAATGTTATAAATAAAAACCAGTTTATGTAAAAATGTTTTTATTTGTAGGATAAACCTCTGATGATCTTCACACATTATATACTAATTTACAACACTATATAAATATTCATTTACATTCACTTATATCAATGTTTTATGTTAGACTAGCTCATATTAAACAAACGAGTTTAAGCAAAGTAACAATGAACTTCGAAATAATACTGATTCTTTGTTTAATTATCTGCATAATACAATAACTTGCACTCAAAATTGTACAGTCAAACAGGATTTCAGAAACTGAATCTAACATTATTCTGAAACTGAACTGGCATATATTCTTGATCAAGCTGATTGATTTGATCTTACAAGATTCTTTGATCAAACAAACATGTATATTTATTTGATCAAAGAATCTTGTAAGTTAATCAATCCACAGGCAATGGTTATAACATCATCTAGCAATTTGACTAAATTAACATTTACACATGCATGCGGCTTTAACATACAGAATTCACGTAGGCGTCTAATCACTCTCTCCACATGAATCCTTAAGCTTGCAATTTGTTTTGTTTCCCTTGCCTCATGTTTTGATAGCTTTGTACCAGTTGCAACACTTGGAGGTCGTACTAAGTTCACTCCCTGTTTTCTTAAATATTGTTGTACATGTTTGAAACCTCTGTCAGCCATCACACACATACCTGGTTGCAAACACTTTATAAAATCACAAGATTCGACCGACAATGTGTCAGTAATTCTTCCTCCATATCCTGGAGAAATGTAATTGATTAGTCCATTAGGAGTACAAGACACAAGATACTTTATTGTATTAGCTTTTTTGTATTCTGACCAGGAGAGAGCCTGGTTCACTGCTTTTGAAGCACATTATTATATGGTGTGTGGGAATATTTAACTTTTTTTCAATTAAATCTATAAGGTAGTAACAACTGTTAGGAACTCCAATGTAAGACCGTGGGTTCTTTTTTATTTTCTGCAATGTATATGCCAAGATTCTTGATGCCTCTTGTTTCTTATCGTCTTCAATTAATTCACTGCAGTCTGAAGACCATTTAATTTTTAAAGATGTCACTGATGGTGATTCACTATGTGCTACAGATGGTGTGTGTGAAATATCACTGTCAGAATCTGCCTGAAATCCTATTTTCTTGGAACATTTTTGTATGGTGGATATGGATGGCTTGGTACTTGTGATTTTAAATGGTGAAGTAAAAGCAGAACGACAAAAGGGTTTCGATGGTGAAGTCATCTGATCTACTGATTTTATTTCTGTTTGAACAGCTTTACTTCTGAACTTATTTGTTATATACACTTGAATGGATTTATTTACCATCTTAGGTGCATCTTTTGTAGTACTTTCCTGCATGGCTGATGTTCCGGGGGTTGGGTCTTCAAGTTCTAGCTGTTCTGTTGCAACAGAACAAGTTGTAGTTGTTTTATTTTGTAATTCTTGCTCAGCTTCTGCAACGACTTCTCTTCTTTGCTTTTTCGCACTATATTTCCTTTCGTTTGAGTCGGAAGTTCGTTTTCTTCTGTCAGGTTGGCATTCAAATTTTGAGGGAACGCACCCAGGTTTCATGCGAATCTGCGACACTGACCCCATCACATACTCCATGTAGTTTGCCATATAATTTGGTAACTGAAAATGAAATAAAATACCTTTTTAATAACTTATTCATTGAGGATTTGAAAGTAACAGTGAGTAAGAGAATCATAACCTCCAAAAAGTTTGTATATCAATGTTTACTTCTTCCCATAAAATTAGCTTATAATGAATTTAGCAACAAAATTCTACAAAATAAAAAAGGAAATACTTACGTCAAAGTGATCTTCACAAAAATAAAGCTGTGTAGTGGGTAATATTCCTTCCAAATCACGTCTTGCAAGTTCAAGCCACTTCTTTCTTAATTTCTTATCGAAAGGAACGAAAATAAATAACTTCTCAGGAGTTTTTATGGACGTATTAGTACACAGAGGGACGGAACACCACCGATATGCTTTCGAAGTCATGTTTTTAATGTAAAAACTAGTAAAATGTCCAAATTAAATATGAATTAGATAATGTTTACATATACCGAATGTTCCTTGTACTCTAAAGTGACGTAAGCAAGCGACGCCATGACACTTTGACGCGTTTTGGTGCAAATTTTAAATTTATGAATCAAAAATTATTTTTTAAGTACTAAACCTAAATTTTCCGCAGAAATATTATGTTTATTATAATTCATATATATTTCCAAATATTATAGAACAGTTTCTCAAAATTTGTCATCATGCCTATTACATTGATATAAAAGGGAACCAGTGGGAAATGCACAAATTTTACGAGAGTTCAAAATTTTAGGAAACGAGACATTTTGTCAAATGCTCATCATACAAATGTACTGTGATTCGAACCTGGGACCTCCATCTTAGAGGTCGGAGTCACTGAGCTGCGACGGCCTAATAACCATTGTATTGAAATTCAGTACAAAATTACATCATCCGTTTTCATAATAACACTACTTTGGATGATATTACGGTTACTAGGACTGGCTTTTTTAATGCTAACTGTTTCAGAATCCTTAATAGAGGATTCATATTATGGGTGTAGATAAAGTCGTGTATGCAACTGTTGATAATTGGGTATTAAAACACTCATGTGATACTATTATAAACCTACATTCATGTTTAATACCCCTTATTACACAACAGTTGCATAAATAACTAATACAGTACCTTCGAGCTGCAGTGTAGTATGGCCGCCCTGGTGAGGAACCTCTTGCACATGTTAACATTGTTGAGGATGGAGCACTCCACGGCCACGTACAGTGGCGGCAGGTAGCTGCCCGACATTAACTGACTCGCCTGTAACATATGTTACAGATCTGGCCGTCATTTTTGACACCCAATTAACCTTCACAGACCATATATTATTTTATGGAAAAGGAGGAAAAACGAGCGTACGGGCCGGGCCACCTGGTGTTAATTGATCACCGCCACCCACAATCTCTTGCAACACCAGAGGAATCACACGTTGCTGGCCTTTAAGTAAGGTGTACGCGCATTGAAGGTACCCATGTCGTATAGTCCCGGAAACACAGCATAAGGAAGCTCATTGCACAGCTTTGTAGTACGTGGAAGAAAGTTTTTTGAAAAGCGCACTGTGGAGGACCGCCACACAGCCAGATGGTGGGGATGATATACTAATTTGTGGCGTGTCCTGCCGTGCCATATTAACACAGTAGCACCTCACACATTTCGAAGATTAGGATTCATACCGCGAAACTCTCGAGTTTCATAGTCCATTTGTAATACGAGTACTATATTATACCCTAGGCCGAACCAAACTGGTAACAAGAACCTATGTCTGGGATCCTTACGACAAAAAGTACGGACTTTTATTAGAAAAAGTGCAGAAATCCTTCCTAAGATAGCTGTACAAACGTCGCAATATATAATATTATCCTTTCATGTATCCACACCAAATTTCACTTGCGACCAACTAAAAATGATGAAAAGGAGACGTTGATGCTCCAGATCTTCATGGGCAGTTGTGTCGTATACGTGTCCCTAAATGTAATAATAACCTTCGCACAAGAAAAAATAAACGTTTTGTGTTCCCGCTTCATTGCACCGTTGCCCGAGCCACAGCACCTATACCGCGTACATTGTCATCTTTCAACGAGCTCTTGGGCAAGAAGTGGGATCCCTTCAATGATGGGTGGACTTCCCTAGTATCTGAACTACAAAGGTATGCTGAGGGCATTGAATTTGTATAACTCATGTAGTAATTAATTTCTCTTTAATATTCCTTTTTTTTGTACTTTCTCCTTTTTTGTGTTTCTTCTAATTAGTGTAAGTGGCACTGCCGTGCTAATTGGACAATAAAAAAACACCATTGTTTACAATTTTTTTTTACAAATAAATATATTATTTTTATTATAATAACTACACGCAGGGTCGACTAGTTAACCCAAGCAGCGCTCGTTAGCATGTACCTGATTATTAAGCATGAACCAGCCGTCGCATCCCTGAATCCATATTTATATATTGAAATTGGACACCAGGTGAGTAACTCTCTATTGAGCTGTATTTATTCTGTTGGTAGCGGCGACTGATGTTCAGGGGTAATATTGCCCTAAAGCATAGGGAAGTCCTTG
This sequence comes from Leptidea sinapis, assembly GCF_905404315.1. NCBI lineage: Eukaryota > Metazoa > Arthropoda > Insecta > Lepidoptera > Pieridae > Leptidea > Leptidea sinapis. Next base: position 1,142,291 of record NC_066296.1, on the reverse strand, counting down.
CCTTGAAATAGGCCGCCATCGCCTGGTCATGCTCCGTGTCCGCCGAGAAGCTGTGTCCGTACGTGAGCCACACGCAGCCTGCGCTCGCCTCCAGCGTGCACGCCTTGCTTAAATACCGTCGCGCGAAGTCCCGCTTACCTTTTAAACAAATGTGGACTGTAATAGATCAATCATACGCTTTCAACAAATTAATGTAAAATTAATAAATATAAATGCCACCTATTAAACATCAAGTTTCGACATTGATTACAATGTAACTAAGAGTAAGATTCGACACGACTAATGCGACGATTTATCGAATATCGATTTTAGTAGTAGGCCCCCAGATCCCCGAGGTTTAGCTCCGTCGTCAGGGCCGCGATAGACAGAAGCCGATGGAAACAAAAAGATCTTTTTTTATGGGAAAAGGAGGAAAGACGAGCGTACGGGTCACCTGGTCTTAAGTGATCACCGCCGCCCACATTCTCTTGCTACACCAGAGGAATCACTGGAGCGTTGTCGGCCTTTAAGGAAGGTGATTGCGCTTTTTTTGAAGGTACCCATGTCGTATCGTCCTGGAAACACCGCACAAGGAAGTTCATTCCACAGCTTTGTAGTATGTGAAAGAAAGCTCCTTGAAAACCGCACTGTGGATGACCGCCACACATCCAGATGGGCATAATAATAATACTTTATTTCATCTTTTTCTTACAATCACTGCACGTTACTTAATTTACTAAATGTATAATATTTATTGTATAATACTAATTATTAACATCTTTTTATCGTTAATTGTAATAATAATAAAATTGGAAAACGGTTTTGCAGTGATATTAAAATGGGTGGACCTCTGACCCCGAAACAAGTTAAAACTGTATCTTCGGGGTCAGTGATTCCTCGACAAATGACAATGACCAATGAAATAATTAATAATAAATAGAAATAAAATGTGTGTGTGTGTGTGTGTTTAATGCTTAGTGAGTAGGTTACAACTTACAGTAGACTTTCCGTTTCTGAATAATATGATGTTGATGTTGTTTAAGATAGGCGGTGGTTCTTTTTTAGCTCGAAATTGCTTAGTGTGTAGATAAAAGTCTTCATATGAATCTTATTGTATAGGTTAGAGGAGAGAGCATCACATTGACATTTTGCGAAGGCCGTTTTACATTTTATTACGGGACATATTTGGGTGCGGCGTCGTCCTAGAACAGTCACGTTGAGGGGTAGGGTCGCATGTTTTTTTAATATACACCGAAGAATATATAGTTGCCGGACCGTTAAAACTTAGCATTCTGAGTAAAGTAGGTTGGTAGAGTATTGGATAGGTTTATAAAGCATTATCTTCAGGATAGCTCTTAGAGCTCTTTCCAGACTTAACATAATTGTTACGCGGGCTCCACCCCAAACAGGGATACCTATGTCAATAGTGATTGGCATAAGGCAAGGTATACAGTTTTCACCGTATTAGGATCAGTCACGTGTCGTAACGTCTTAAATATGTATATTAATTTCCGCAGCCTCACTTTTAATTCTTCTATTTGTGTATGCCATTTTAGGTAAGAGTCTATGTAGATGCCGAGGTACTTTACGCTAGAGACAATATTGAGAGAGGGGCAGTTACAGGTGGGTGTTATTGAATGACAAGTATGTATGATGATATTCGAATTTTCAAGTGAAACCCAGGAAGCAGATGTTAAGGAAAAAGGAAAAATTTGTGATTTTCGGATATTTAATGTGTTGTAAATTAAATTAAAGTAAATTAGTTGCAAGCCAGTCAGCCACGATGTTAACCGCTTGTTGGGCGTGCTGTTGGGCACTACTCCAGTCATTACCGTGCACAACGAGTGCGGTGTCATCTGCATATGCATATATACTGCAGTATGGTATGTTTAGTTTGCACAGATCGTTGACATACAGCTGAAAGAGTGTAGGTCCCAGAATACTGCCCTGCGGTGTCCCCGTAGTCAATTAACTCCGTGTCACTGATATGCTTGTTTATTTTCACACTCTGTTTCCGATTCACAAGATAACTCCGGAAAATTCCCAAAGCTTGAATTCGAATTCCATACCGCTCTAACTTTTTGATTAAGGTCGGAATTGATACCGTGTCAAAGGCTTTGGAGAGATCTAGGAAGATGGCGAAACATTTTAATTTATCATAACGTTTACTCACTGCATTACATAAAGATTTGTGGTCGCAACTTCTGAAGATATACTGGTTCTGAACCGGAATTGATTTTTAGCTTTCAAATAGTAAATAGAAATTTCAAGATCGTTGTTCAATATTCTTTCCAGGACTTTCGACAGGACTGATAGAACCGAAATCGGCCTATAATTAGATACGTCCCCTTTATCCCCTTGTTTATAAATGTGACTGACTCTTTTCATTATCTCGGGAAACACACCCGTAGAGATGGAAATGTTGCAGATAAGTGTGATCGGAGGTATTGTGACTTTTTTGGACGCTTTGATTACTAAGGGTGTAATGCGGTCCCAACCCGAAGCAGAGTCGTCTCGCAATCCACAGATTATGCGTTCAACTTCATCAGTGCAAATCTCAAGGAGCACAAGGGAGTTGGATGGAGTGGAGGTTGTCAATGACTCCATTGTTGTGTTATTATATACAATCTTAGCTGCTAGATATTTAGCTAAACTCACAAAGTGCTTATTAACTGCAATATGAGGATTTAAAAGATTAAATAGCACGGAAAAGGACGGCTAGTGTAAAGGGTATTTTTAAATATATAAATTTTCAAATAAATAGGTTACTGTTTATCAATTATCTTAAATAAGAGATCATCTGAATTCATTAATAAGTTCTTAATGCTAAAATAATTATCATAAAGTAGGTAATTTGAATGAGTGTATGCTATGATTCTATTTTTAGAAATGTGATAAGTGTGCGTTGCTATTGTTAAAAAAATAGAGTTGAAAAGAGATATTTATATGAGGTTCTGATATTCGTGTAAGGAGTGTGTTTTACATAGTTTGTTGATAATAAAATAATAGATTTTTCTTAACATAGTAGTACCTGATAACAGCAACGATCGTACGGGATTAAGATGGGCATGAAATCTAACTTGTGGCGTGTAGTGCGAAGGTGGAATTTGGCTGCAGGAATCAGATGAAACAGCTCTTCGGAACACTTCCCGTGATAAATGCGATAGAGGACACACAATGGAGCGATGGCTCTACGCAGCGCCAAGTGATCCAGCCGTTCACAGAGCACTGGGTCCCCGACAATTCGAGCTGCTCTGCGTTACACGCGGTCAAATGGATCGAGCTGATACTGGGGTGCGCCAGACCAGAGATGACAGCAATACTCCATATGTGACCGGACCTGCGCTTTGTACAGCGCTAGAATGTGGGCCGGCTTGAAGTATTGCTGTGCTCTATTTATGACGCCCAGTTTCTTCGAAGCCAATTTGGCTTTGCTCTCCAGATGGCCACGGAATTAGCAATCGCTCGAGATTTCGAGACCCAGAAATCCGATACTAAGCGAAGTGTTGAAGGCTTTAAGAGAAGTGTTGTCGTAGAACGGTGATACGACAAATGGGGTTTTTTTAGTGGTACACGCACAGACTTGAGTCTTCTGGGGGTTAAATTGGACAAGGTTAAATTTACCCCACTCCGCGACCTTCTCGAGAGAGGACTCGATAGAAGACACAAGTTTCTCCAGACACTGGTCGACGAGACTGGTCCCGAGAGAGACCTGCATGGCCCGTGTATATGGCATCACCAGTGCTGTCGTCTGCATAGCAATGTATGTTGAAGGTGTCCAACATATCATTCCTATGCAGAAGAAACAGTGTCGGAGATAGCACACAGCCTTGGGGCATTCCAGCGTTCACGGGCTTGTGATTCGAGCAATAACCGTCAATAACGACCTGTATGCTGTGCCCAGTGAGGAAGCTGGAGGTCCACTTGCAAAAGCTCTCGGGAAGCCCAAATGATGGAAGTTTTACACGATCAAAGGCCTTCGTTATATCCAGGCTAACTGCCAGGCTTCCCACCTTGCTTTCGATAGCCGCCGCCCATCTATGTGTTAGGTATGCCAGAAGATCACCTGCCTATCGACCATGGCGAAAGCCGTACTGTCGGTCATTGATCAACTGGTAACCCTCTAGTATACCAAGAGCTGGAGGTTAATTATGCTCTCCATGATTTTGGAGAGCAGGGAGGAAATGGCTATAGGCCTGTAGTTTGCCGGATCCGAACTGTCTCCTTTTTTAGAATCGGATGGACAAGGGCTGACGTCTATGAGTCAGGGACTACGCCTTTTGTATTTGAGTGCCGAAATAAACGCGTTAGCACCGGCGTCAACTCAGGGGCATACGTTCTAAGCACGATTGGAGAAATGCCATCCAGCCCGATCGACTTCCTGACGTCCAACAAAAACAGAGCTCGCCTAACAGTTTTCTGTCTGAACTGTACTTCAGGCATAGAGCTCTGACACCACGGGATGGTCGGCGGTGTTTTTTCCTTGTCGTCAAGAGTCGAGTTAGAGGCAAAAAGAGTGCACAGGAGATCGGCTTTCCGTTTTGCCGTATGGGCCAGGGTGTCATTCCTCATGAGCAAAGGTGGCAAGGACGGCTGGTTGAAGTAACCAAGAGCAGCTTTCGATAATGACCACTACTTACGTGTTCCGTTCGGGTAGATGGAAAGCTGCTCGCCGATTTTACGACGTGCTTCGATTTCGCACGGGCGATTTGCCACTTAAAAAATCTGGAGGCACGGTTAAATTTCCTCTTTAGATCTTTGCAGTTCGGATTTTTTAAGCCTTACCGTTACCCAAGTTCGATACGCCTGTTTTTTGCAGTCAGATACTGCTTTAACTGACGCATCGAACCAGGTCTATGATCTGCCACCGATCGATACAGGAGAACTTGGTATAATAATATCCATGCCCTCTAGTATCACATCAGCTACTACAACGGCGCAGCACTAGGATCATCCGAAGGGAAACAAACCATGCCCCAAGGGTAGGATGCAAAAAAGGAACGCATCCTATCCCAATCTGCTGACTTGTAGTGCTAAAGGCAGCGGGTCGCTAGTGGTCTGCGACGTGGGCGTTGGATAGGTACTACACTCCTGACCAGGCAATGGTCGGACGTACCAAGAGGGGCGTCGACAGAGACCTGGTAACTATCGGGATGTGTAGTCAGCAGAAGATCTAATAAGGACGGCATGTGGCTATCCACATACGGGAGCCGCGTTGGTGACTCACTCATTTCGGACAGACCAAACGCCAATGCAAAATTATGCACAGATCTCCCTGCGTAGTCTGTGGTACATGACCCAAGCCATTCGGCATTGTGCCCGTTGAAATCAACTAAGACAACGATTTCAGCGGAGGGGATGTGTGCAAACACTCCGTAAATTGCAGCTTGAACGCAGCCCATGAGGTGGTCCGTTTCTGTGTTACCACTATGGGACCTGTAGACGCACGCATAGATACGGACACGGTCCTCAAAATCAACACGGAGCCAGAGAGTAGACAGGTCCTAACCCTCGGCCTCCGGTCCTCGATACTAACCTATGCGAAACATAGCGGCAGTAGGCTACTTTACACCGGTATTCTGTGCGAGTGTTGTAATTAACCCGGACGAGTCTGGCCCGATTGTGCTGACTCCCACTTCTAAAAAGCCCTTAGTCGCCTCTTACGACACCATTGGGCCTGGGACTACCCTATTATTTTTACGTCCCGGGAAAGCACAGGACTCAGTTCACTCCAAGTGTGGACCACTTGTAGATGATCACGATACTCAGTCATGAGGGAACCACTAGAGAGAGAATAACTAAGTGTCTAAATGAAATTAATAGAAATGAAGTAATATCCAATCTATCTAAATTATTTATTTTGTTTTTTCAGTTATACTAAAATAACAATATTAAATAGGTGCCTCAGAAACAAAAATTATATACAATTGTAACTTTAAAGTGTTATATGATTTAGTTAACCCTTAATCAAATATAGGGAATTATTTCCCATTTGACGCTACCGTAACGTTTCTCTTTTATTTCTTTATTGGTATTTCTAATCAGTACCAACCTCAGAAACAAAATAATCCTACAGATTTTTTAAATCTAATGTGATGGCAACATTTTGTACAAAGCCGCGAACTGTCACCGTATGGCAATGTCAAAAACACAGTTTGAATATTTTGCGGAAAAACCGGTTCTGGTGGCATTTTTAATAGTTTTTGAAGAAAAAAAATCTAGTAAACGCATAAAGACAATATTCTTGTAAGGTAGACATGTTTTCTGAATGCTTTTTTCGGGTTTTGCCTTCGTAGCATTGATATTTGATGTATTTTCTTAGGTTTAACAAAGTGGGAAATAATTTCCCATTGTTTGTTCCTGCATTGAAAAAATACCAAGTTTTTCACACTTTTCCACCTTAATAACACTATTTTCCTTAATAAGTTTCAGTTTATAGAAAAACATTATTCTTAGCGTTGTTGTTTCATTTTATAAGTTTATTCACTCATGTTACTTTGCTTGTTTTTTATTTTATTTTATTAGATAAAAAACAAGCAAAGTAGGAGCAACTAATATGTATAGATTTGTAGTTGAAATGTCCAAAAGTTGACGCTGTTCTGGATATTGGGAAATAATTTCCCACTAAATTATATTTTGCTTTGAAATACCGGATACTGGGTAAGGTTATATAATTCTATTAGAATATCTTAGCAGACTTTATTGCATGTTTATAGTTCTATAGTATCACTATTACATAACCCTAGTTGGATTAATGTTAAAATTAAATAGAAGATAAGGTGAGACAGTGAGAAATTGATAAACTCTGGTGCAAGGTCACGGGTTACTCGAGCCAGTCAATGACCGTTAGAATTAAAAGACTTGCCCAGAAATGTATTCCTGTGCTTCTGTTAGAATGGTTAAATCACAAGTGTTGGATTTTTAATTTTAAGTAAACTTTTTTGCATTCTGATTTAAATTAGCCAAATAAAAGAGACCACTATAAATTACGATCTAAAATGTATACTGTATTCGATGTAATAAATAAATTTCATACCAGAGGTATGTTTTTTAATGAAATAAGGGACGAGACGAGCAGGACGTTCAGCTGATGGTAATTGATACGCCCTACCCATTACAATGCAGTACCACTCATGATTCTTGAAATACCCAAAATCCTGAGCGGCGCCTTTCAGACCGAAACAATAAAGTTTATAGATTACTGTTTTACGCAGAAATAGGCGCCGTTGTGGTACCCAAATGAAAAATGAAAATGATTTTTTTTTACTTACGTGAACTTACAAAAAGCATCTGTAAATAATCATAAAATGTTCACAAGTGCGCAAAAGCGTCAAAAAGTAAATTACGTAAGTAATTAAAAATACGTCAGTGGATGCTACAGGGCCGCAGACTCGCGATATGAATGGTACCGCACTCCAAACTTCTTTATCCTCAATATATTCCTTAATATTATAGTTACTTTTTCAGTTTTTATGTAATATGTCTTGAATGTTTTGTCAGGCAATTCTGTTATGGTCGTGCGGAGCTTATTATAGAATCGAACAGAATTTCCCAAAAATGACTTATTTGCCTTAGCGGTTCTAAAACTGGGTATAGCAATTTTATGTTTATGTCTGGTATCAAAGTTAAGCTGTTCACACTTTTTAACATATTTATGCATATGTTTCCTAGTATACATAATATTTTGATAGATATATCCTGATGGCACTGTAAGTATATTTATTTCTTTAAACAGATTTCGTAATGAGTCTCGATTCCAAGACCGTATATAGCACGAACAGCTCTCTTCTGTAAATTAAGATGCTATCAATATCATATGTCTTTTTGATTGGCTTTTTGTAAATTCGAATTGGTTTTTATGTAATATTCCATTGATAGTAAAGTGTGCCAACAGTTGTTCGAACATGATTTTTTTGAATATTTTACTTTACGCTGGCAGTATAGATATGGGCTTATATTCAGTAGGATTATTCGAGCAGTCAGTCTTGAATATGGGCACTAACTTGCTTATTTGCATTAAATCAGGAAAGACACCATCACTTACACAGCAATTAAAAATAGCCGCCAAAAGCGGAGCAATATTTTGTATAATAGACTCAACAGCCTTAACAGACAGCCCCCACAACTCTTCGCTATCTTTCATTTTTATACTTCTGAAAGCTTTTATTATATCATTCTTAGTTACAAATTTAAAACTAAATGTGGTCAAAATAGGTTTAATGCTGTTCTTTAAAAATAGTTCAGCTGAATTTGGTGATGATGAAAGATACTTTGTGGTTTCTGTAGGTATATTTGTAAAAAAATTAGAGAAATAATTGGCAACAGTGAGAGAACATCTGAGACAGACTCGTCATTAATATTTAGAGTGTATAATATAATATTATTTACAGTGCATAATCTAGCCGGCTTCCTGTGCAACGCCTCTCACTGGTAAAAAGTACCAACTCACCTATCAGGTAATAATAGCAGCCGACGGCGTACCACGCCGCCCAGCTCTGCGGGTAGGCGTCCACCAAGGTGTGCGCGAAGGCGAACAGTTCGGTCGACTTCTTCAGCTCCACGAGGCAGGCCGTCCTCACGTCGGGACACGCCCAGGGGCCCGCCTCGTCCAGGGCCTTTAGGGCCTCGGACCAGTCCCCTGCTGCCGCCAGCTGGCGCCCGCGGGCCTCCGCCCCCGTCACGCTGCGGGAGCGAGACACTTCTACCGCAGCAGGAACCTACGTGACAATACCACATGAGTACGACATAACTACAGGTAACGCGCGAGTTGAATGGAATTCAGTAATGCGATAGTGATGTGACCTAATTATAATTGATGACCATAATACCATTTAACACTAGATTAAAATGACGAAAAATATTTTTGAAGTTATACATCTTTAGGCGTGTTAAGAAAAAATGATGAGAGTGAAATTTTAAGAAACGCGCGCATCACTGTAAAACAAAAGTAACAGGGTGAAGTTGGTTCCTAAAATTTTCTGACTATTGCGACATTCATTATTATTTGTTTTGGTTTCTTTGTCCATTATTAGGATAGGCGATTCAAGCCCGTGCAACCCTATTCGTTATTTAATAATTAAATGTCAAAGTCATCTTTGCAAGATCTTTACAAAATTGTTCTTTCTAAAAACGTAAAATAGCAAGAGGAATTAATCATTTTATTGATTTTGCTTCGAGAGTAAAGAAGTATAACTTCTTGCCTGCATACATAAGCACACACACACTTTTATCAATTTTTTCATCATTTTAAATTCCAAACATTAAAATTTCAACTGTCAGGGACGGCACAGCACTACACTACAGGCGCGCGAGGTGAGAGCTTGCAGAGAGCGGGGGCTATGCTCCCCTCTCAGCTCTTTACCTCAGACCCCGACTGCATTCAACTCGCGCGCTAACTCTAGTGGGCAGTGCGCCTTTGGACACGATAACGAGGCGATGTTTTCAGTTTCAAACATTCTTCTGCCAGCACAATTTGAATAGAAAAACAATCAACAGTTACCGCTGGCTCTCCCTCCTGGGGTGTCGTTGGTAGCGGTGCGTATCGCAGCACTCTCTCTCTATAGGCCGCGCGCAGCAACGCCGCTTCGGATGCATTCAGCTGGTTGTTTATTGGGAGTGATTGTATAAGTTCTTTTTCTGAAAAGCAGTTAGTAGTCTATAGTAGAGATGGGTCGTCGACGATTTTTTCGTAAACTAAACGAGACCGTTCATTGTCGATCGTCGACTAGTCGATAAACCAGTTGAATTCGTCGACTAGTTGATTTTGTGAACTTATTAACTAACAGTCTACATATTTAAGCGATGCGTCAACGATAAACCGGGTCGACGAGTAAAGTGTAAACTAGATATAGTTCTATGACGAAGTTACTCATAATTATTGAGCGAAATTCGTCACGAACTAACTAAATCGAAATAAAACAAAAATAAATAATAATAAATCAGTTTACTTCGTTTGCGCTGAGTAGCTGTGCAACTGTCGCTTTCACACATGTAAATATATGTAATTGCTATCCTTTTCCATCAATCAAAAGAAAATTAAGAAGAATTTTAAGAACCGTTTAACTCACCCTAAATGTTTATTTAAAAATGAATACAGTGCACGAGACTTTAAAGTTCAAATTCAATTGACCTTCGCGTCCCGTTGACCTATCTCCGGATCCTTGCAACGAAGTATACGAATGTTACCTCAAACAAACATCGTTTCGTCTCGTCGCGCTTGTTGAAATGAACGTCTCGACTCTCGACTACATATATAGGCGTCTACGAATTCAACTAGTTTATGAATGAATGATAAACCGTCGAAGCGTCGAATGTCAATCGACGGTCGATTCACCTAGTCCGTTGATTAAAACTCCCATCGCTAGTCTATAGTAAGACCCCAAGCTTATTTATTAGTAGTGCTGACTTATAAGCTTAGGAGTCCCGCGCTTATGTGCCGGTCGGTTCAACCGTTTGTGTGATGATCAATGTTTTTTTTTGCTACTCATGTGGGGAACTCATACATACAAACGATGCCTAGTTGGGAACTGAACAATATCAGCGAATATGCTTCTCTAAAAAAAATAGCTATAATGAATTTATTAGTTATTTATGCAACTGTTGTGTAATTAGGGGGATGAAAACACGAGTGTGCGCCAATTCTAGTAACCATAATATCATCCAAAGGAGTGTTATTATGAAAACGGATGATATGATGATGTACTGAATTTCATTACAACACTCGTTTGGATGATGTAATGGTTATTAGGACATTGGGTGATTTAATGGTGGCAATAAGCTAACTCTAAAATCTTTAATAGAGGATTTAAAGCATGGTGTAGATAAAAAAATATACATAATCTATATATATAAAAATGAATTGCTGTTCGTTAGTCCCGCTAAAACTCGAGAACGGCAGGACCGATCTGGCTAATTTTAGTCTTGTTATTTGTGGAAGACCAGGGAAGGTTTAAAAGGTGAATAAATAGGAAAATGCTGCTAAATTGAATAAAAACAACAAATTTGTTTTTCCTTTGATGTGTCCATACATAATTTCTATGAGAGAATTTATTGACGCACGGTTTGACAGTTCCGCTGTGAAACAATTTTATTACGACAGCAGGGTGCATATTTTACGAAGTAATTTTTGATGTTATGATATATTATTGACAAATTTATATAAAAACATTATTTCCCTTATTGTATACAGAACAACCTCTGTCGGGTCAGCTAGTAGGTATATAAATATACATTATATATAAAGGTATTATGTCAGCTGCGAGAATTTATTAGTGTTTATAAAAAATATGATAACTTTAATTTTAAAAATATAAAGCAGAGTTTCACCGTTCACGAGTATAACGCATGGACCAGCCATCGCCTTTATTGGTGGAATTGATTGACTACACTTATATGATAATGATGGACATAAGGGCGCAATATTACTAACCTAGAGCAGGTGTAAGCGCGTGTTGTTCCAGCAACAGATCTAAAGCCTCATAGCAAGCCACATCAGCTCTCAACGCTGTCTTCAGAGCTTCTACGGCAGCATCTCGTCGCTCCAACGCGGTGAGCGCGCGTGCCTGAGTCACCAACACCCCGGACAACGCTCTCTGTAACACCAACAATGAACCTGATCCATCAACATGAAAATACCGCCCTTCGATGCGAAATTTATCCTAGATGGTTTATGGCTATTTATTTTTTTGGCTACGTATTTATTATAAGATGAATAAAATTTATTTCCTTTTAAAATTTGCCCGGCAGCGGGAACGGCTAGTGAGCATATATTTTAAACAATTTGTTATCTTTTTAAAATGATTACCCTCACTTCTAGGATTAATACACAAACAAAATGTGATAACAAAATTTTACTAACGAACTTGAACCCGCCACCTCTCGCGTTCCGTGCGAGTAATCTTCCAACTGAGCTAACCGTTCGGGTGACGTATCGACATAAAATCTTGTATGCTTTGTTTGTTCAGTTGTCAGCACTCGCACGGAACGCGAGAGGTCATGGGTTCGAGTCCCGCATCGTTCATAAAATTTTGTTTTCAAATTTTATTTGAATATATTTTAAGATCACCCCCAGTACGTCTGTCTGTCAACGAGCTGAAATACATTCATATATGATATAACTCAATAATGAAAATGTATATGCTCCACTATAAATGTACGGGAAGCTACCTTCCTTATGACCAGCTTCTTGAAAAATATAGTATACTTGACTTGCAGTCAAGGCGCAAACAACTTGAAGCTATGCTCTTATTTGATCTGTGTCATAATAAATACGACTGTATTCCTTTAACTCGTAAACTCTGTTACAAAATACCAGTTAGAAGTCATGTACGCAATAATCAAACGCATAAACTTTTTGCTACTATAAAATGTCGTACAAATTCTGGCGAGCGCTCACCACTATGGAGAATGACACACTCATATAATGCGTGCTTTGGCAATATTGATATTTTTTCCACTCGTGTGGGCTCTTTCAAAAAGCTGGTCATGGATTATCTTAAGAAGAATATTACTATATTAGACTAAGCCTGTAGAATAATAACAATAAAACTAAACGAATATATTTTTTATATCTACACTTATATTCATGTAACTTTTGTAATTAAGTATTAATTAATAATTATGTGGTTCACGTAGTTGGTAGCATGTATAGTATTACTGTATTATATTATTACTGATTTTTTTCTAAGCACTGCGTGCTACTGTTTGTTGACCCGAATAAATAAAATAAAGTGTTTGGATAAAACCAAGATAAAAATTTATTTAACGAAATCAGTTCTTCTTCACAAGTCTGGGGCGTATCTTGTCGAATGGGTTGTAGATACTGGCATTCAATAAGTGAAATTCCTACTTTAAATAAAAATATTTGAGTTTGAATTAAGGTCCTTAAATGACACTTATGAATGTTAAAAAAAATTACATTTAACTATCTAATTCGCTAGATGAGAAGAAGTGGCAAGAAATAAATATATGTAATTAAATTTCGAAACTGCTGTTTTAATTTCAGACATTTCTAAATGTAAAATTGCAAAATATCTGACATGACACTAGGTGGGGGGGTTCTCACAAATGTTACAAGGACGGGCGTAAAAAATAATAATGGCCCATTATCAATATTTTAAAAAATCTGAATATTTTCTCATTTTTAGAAAATATAAAGATAACTATGGTAGTACTAAAACATAATCTTAACTAACTACTTATTACTATTATTTGAGTCACTATTTCTCCATTCCATTAGAGATAGAGCAACAGTGACTAATACATCATCCATACCAATCATCTTTATTTTATTTTTTAATATTGAGACACTTTTTACACAAATTATCTTGCCCCAAGTTAAGCATATATCGCCTGTGTTATGGGTTACAAGACAATGATTATTTAATACAATATACTTACTTAAACATACATAAATTCATATAAACATACATAAATACATTTAAACATCCATGACTTGGAAACAAACATCCATATTCATCATATAAATGCTTGCACCTACCGGGATTCGAACCCGGGACCTCTAGCTTTGTAGGTAGGATCGCTAACCACTGGGCTATACAGGTCGTCATCTTCAGGATAGCGTTGGTGCTGCCCCTCATTCTGCGCACCAGAGAACCACATCTTTTGCGAAAAGTTGCGTAAAACAATCTACTCGCGTCGTCTCGAACTTCCCCGATGCACTACAGACGCGAGGCACCCCAGTCCCACTCTGAAGGTATTTGTATATTGGACGCGGAGGGCGCTGTAGGATCTTTGCGTGTACCTGTACCACAGACTGCACGTGGAATAACTCGTGCAATATGGTCGAAACATATTCGCCCTCACAGACAACGCCCTTCGCTCCCCTTTGATATTGGCATAGTCCTTGAGGCCGGGAGTCTACACATGCCCAAGGTATTTGAGAGAACCTATCCAGTATGTTACCTTATAGCATATATTACAAGACAGATCCTTAAAGCTATAGGACATGAAGGGTTAAACAGTACTCACGTTATGTGTCTGATCCATGTTACGAGGCTCCAAGAGGGAAGGGTAACATTCGTCCATTAGATTGAGTGCTGTTGACGGCTCCTTTGCTGCTACAAAAGCTCTCATTGCTACACCCAGACATAGCAGATGACTCCTGATAATGGTTTGGTGTAATGTTTCTAATTAGTCAGTTCTTCTTGGAATTGAGGTTTTGAGAATAAAATTAATTAAGTAGTGGTAATTTGCTTTTTTATACATAATTGGGGTAAAAAATTTTTTTGCCTTGCACTTTTTTTATGTTATTTATCATAATTACATAAGATTATTCTCTTGCAACTCATAATAAGTTAGGATACCTTGCAAAGTCAAAGCAAAAAAAGCGGCCAATTTGGAAGTGTCTCTCGCACAAACTATTCAGTTTAGAAAAAAAATTATATGAAAACCTCTATCTCATTTTTGAAGACCTATCCATAGATAGGCATGCATGGGTTGATGAATAAAAATTTTCGAGTTTCTGTTCTAAGTATGGGGAGCCCCAAATGGATTTGCTTTTTTTTTCAATTTTTGTGTGAAAATCTTACACCTACGTAACAAGTTTCAACAGCATAGTTCTTATAGTTTCAAAAAAAGTGGCAGTGACACACGGACAGAAAGACAGTCTGACTAGAGACTAGAGTCTAGACTAATCTATGTGTTCCGTTTTTTGTCATTTGGCTACGGAAGCCTAAAAACATCAATTGAAAGAAGGGGTAACAATTTTTTCTAATTACTCTGTTATACTTTTTTTCTAAGTACTCTTTTGTACTTTTTCAGAATGCTGAAAGTACAAGTCAGTTTTTTGGATTTAACTGGATCTTACATGTGCAACCCTCTCGAAGTAACAGCATGTGCAGCTCTGTGCAGTTCTCCTCTAGACAGCATTGCACTTGATAATAGCCAAATGTCATCACCACTTGCTGCTTCTGTGCCACTTGATGCTGCTGCTGCATCGGCCCAAAAGAATGCACTTGTCCATTGACCCTGGTAAGATTATTAATTTTAAATCAGAAAAATTACACTCTTATCATAAGACCTAATTTGTAAAACATATTAAGTTCCAATTTCAATAATGATATGTCCTAACAAATCTCTATTTCTTGGATATAAATACTGAACAACAACAAATATTTATATATACTAGCTGACCCGACAGACGTTGTTCTGTATATAATAAATAAAATAATGTTTTTATATGAAATTGTCAATAATATATCATAACATCAAAAATTACTTCGTAAAATATGCACCCTGTTGTCTTAATGAAATTGTTTCACAGCAGAACTGTCAAACCGTGCGTCAATTCTCTCATAGAATTATGTATGGACACATCAAAGGAAAAACAAATTTGTTGTTTTTATTTAATTTAGCTGCATTTTCCTATTTATTCACCTTTTAAACCGTCTCTGGACTTCCACAAATAATTCAAGACCTAAATTTGCCAAATTAGTACAGCCGTTCTCGAGTTTTAGCGAGAGTAACAAACCGCAACTCATTTTTATATATAGATTACTTTGGGCACTTTAAGAATAGTGACTGTTATTTGTGGATAAGAAAATAGAAACCGAAGTTAAAAAGAGGGGTCTGCATTAGAAATTTGCATCCTTATTTAAGGGTTGAGGGTGGAGGGTTGGTATATACAGCAACACCCCACCCTTCATTCCGAATGTGTGGAGTGGAGTAGTTTTATTTTACATTTTTCAATTTGAGTTTATGATAGGATATTTTTGTGAAGGGTGTGCAAGCTATTTGTATCTTGCCTTTGATGTTTTACCTGACCCTTTAAAGCCTGAACTATTAGGTCATTAACCGTTTTTCGCATTACTTTAGCATTTTAAGGGATTTTACTATGGTCATTGTAAGTGTGGGATAGTATACAAAGAGTTTTTGAGACTAATTCAGGTCTCCAAGCCTCCGGCTTTTAAATACACCCTAGGGGTAGGGCCGACTAGTACTAAGTGGAAGTTGTGGTCCACTGATTAGCTTCTGTCACAATCTAATAAAAATTATTTTTTTATATTTTTCATAACTTTTATTAGTTGCAAGAAAGACTTCGGGGTGTTAATTTTTTAATTCCATCCCAAAAAGAGACCCAACCTACTACAATTATTGAAGTTATTTTATATTATGTTTCAGCTTATTTTGCATTAAAAAAAGGTTTGGAGTGTAACAAAATCATTTTAACAAGAAATACTTTGGTATTCATTTTATTTATATTTATTTGATGTACCACAACACAACTGGTCAGTTGCACAAACATACATAGACTTATGGATGTGTTATTCAGATGTTTAGGTTAGTGGTTAGTGTTGGAGGCATAATATCCAAAGACATGGGTTTGAATCCTGCATTGTCAATTATCTGAAGATATATATTTTTAAAGCAAAGTAACCTAACATACAGTTTTATTTAAACACTGAATCCTTGTTTTGTCAAGTGTGAGACGATTAGTTTATTTTTTAAAAGGAATTACTTACTAATTCAGAATATTGTTTCACTAGAGATCGCATGAAATCCACATTGAGATTGTCACCTCGGTTTCTATTACCGCTATCAGCCTTTGCCATTTTAATTCTTTTTAGGAACTATGAAAGTAATCTATTAATGCAGAACGCAGTTAATCCTTTTTCAAACTTTAAACCATTTTTAAATTTGGTATTCGTCGCTAAAGTCCTAAAACCACAAGATTTAGACTACTTCTAAGTAAATGTTTTAAGAGCTATTTAGTGTGTTTTACTGTTTTTTTCCTCAAATTATAATTATTGTAATATTTAAACTAATTCGGTTTAAAGTAGGTCCAACACCGGTAACAAGACCAAAACAAACCAACAAAGAGGATGTAAATAAAGTACAAAGTTACTAGTTAGGCAAATTAAATTTAGTTTAGTATGAAACGAACAGTGATTTGACTTTAGGATGAAATAATACTAATTACAGTATGGCGATTGGCGACGATGTATAATACGGCTAAGATTTCGGCAATCTGCGTTTTTACGAATTAGAGCCGTCATCTGTCAATCTATCAATGACTGCACGTTTCATACAATCGAGTGAATCGCTTTTTGAGAGTTTCGTTGCAAAACAAAACCACAGGATACAGGCTTTACAAATAAACTGTAATACTTTATCCACAGAGTACTTTTACTTAAACTGGACTTTATAATTCATACTAGTAGGGTGGTATTTGGTAGACATAATCACACAATGTATATATCACCCACCGACCACCAGGCACAATCGCAGAACTGAAAACACTGTACTGAAAAATTTAAATTCACTTTTTTTTAATTTAACATATTTATTCAATATAATTACCATTATTATATATACATTGCTGCCTTCTAAAAGGAATCATATATGCCATTGCGATAGAACAATGGTAATCTAGATTCGACAAACTATGCAATAGCATTTTGTACTGCCTCCTAAGAACACTTTTTATTTTTATTTATTTTATTTATTATCACATAGAAAATTGTCCAAATCACGAAAAAAAAAGGTAGTCCGTCGGAGCAAGGTTTCACGAATAGGTCTACGGAGAGTGACGAATGTTATCTAATTGCAGTTCCCGTAATGCTAAAACGATTGCTCGTGCTGTATGAGATCTCGCGTTATCATGGAACTCATGGTGAAGGTCGGTTCATGAGTTAGGGCTGTTTCACTGCTAGTTTTGCTATCATTGTTCGGAGTTCGGCATAGTAGACATCTGCCGTTATTGTTTGACCAGATCGAAGAAATCCATAGTGAATAACACCATGGTGAGACAACCCATATATAGTTACTATTACCTTTTTATTGGTAAGCTTTGCTTTAGGACACTGTTGCTGCTTTTGATCTGGGATCAGCCATTGCATTTTTCGCTTAAGGTATATAGAATAATAAAAAATCCACTTTTCATCGCATGTCACAATTCGATCCAATATTCCCTCATTTCTGTATCGATTCAACAAGGCAACGCAAGTTCCAACACACATTTATTTTTGCAGATCAGTCAAATCATGAGCCACCCATTTTTCATATTTTATTGATTTTTCACAAATGAGTCAATATTACTGGTAAGGTAACGTTAAATCATCATCTCGGATTGGCTTCCACCATCTCTTTCAATTCAATAACAATTATTCACCTATGTGAGCGGTCTTCCACGTGGTTCGTTCTTCATTTCAAAGTTTCCATTACGAAAGCATTTAAACCAAAATCTCGTGGTGCGTTCTATAACAGTCCTGTCTCCAAATGCAACATCGATATTGTGAGCTGTTTCTGGCGTGTTAGTTCCGCGTCGGCTGAATAAAAAAACAAATTAAAGTTAATAATCGAATTTTGCACATTCTTAAAAGAAGAACGACATGGGAAACATGTCAAAAAAGTTGAACTCTTTTTGAGAGTTGAACTGATTTCGCGTGATTTCGATACCAACTCAGTCACGGAACAGAAAAAACTAGTGGAAGTGGCATGTGGTTGTTACCCTGTCGCCACTATTGTGTACAAATGTACCAACTCGAGGCTCAAGTAAGACCAGTCGTTTGATGTCAAGTGAAGCATAATTATATTTTAAAAAATACAAATATACCTATTTGTGCCATTTTTGACTGTAGAAATCATAGCCGCAATAAAAATATGTCCAATAAAGAGATTCCCTATCATTGGTAATAATAATTTCTCGAATTAAATTCAATTAAATTTTTGTGTGTTGCTATATCTTAAATAATAATACAATATATTGCTACTATATTGATGTGCCGCCGATAAGGTTGATTCGAGGTGGAGTAGAAGAATAACCTCATCATATTTTCTTGTAATGAAAATAAGGGATGAGACGAGCAGGACTTTCAGCTGATGGTAATTAATATGCCCTGCCCATTACAATTCAGTGCCACTTAAGATTGTTGAAAAACCCAAAAATTGTAAGCGGCACTACAATTGCGTTCGTCACCTTGAGAAATAAGATGTCAAGTCTCATTTGCCCAGTAATATCACTAGCTACGGCGCCTTTCAGAACAAAACACAGTAATGTTTACACATTACTGCTTCATGGCAGAAATAGGCGCCGTTGTGTTACCCATAATCTAACCGGCATCCGGTGCAAAGGAGCCTCCCACAAGTAAATACGTCACATCATGGAGTAGAGGAAATACGTCATAGAATTGTAAAACTTAGATCGAAAACCATTAATTCTGGGAATGTTTGCCATCATTGGAGTACATAATCATCATATTATAAAATATCATATATCATAAGACTTATTGTAGATTAATGGGTGATTTTGGCAACATTGGTTAACATAGTAAAATGACATGATACCTCTTCTACTAGTTTTTTCTGTTCTGTGAACTCAGTGGTAGAAAATTAACAAGACGTGTTTTTCTTTAAGTAGGCATCGATTGAGATTTTATTATTATATTAGTCAAAGACAAGTTTATTTTTATGGTTAAAAAAAATTTAAATCTATCGTTTTGTCGTAGTTTTTTGGAAATAATAAAAGATAATTCAGACTGTGTTAAAAAAATAAATATAAGTATGGATGAAAGGTTTCAGACACTGAACTCAGTGCATTTGAAAACGAATTCACGTTCCAATCAAGCATTAGCACAATTCGGCATTGTGCGGCACTGAGTCGCATTTTGCTCTATAATTAGAAAACGACCTCCGATATTTATAGGAGGTAATGCGTAAACTTGAGTCTTCTGGGACACGGTTCATTTTACCTCATTCCGCCACCTTCTCAAGTGAGGACTCGATAGAAGACACAAGTTTCCCCCGGCATCCAATTTTTTTCCGAGAGAGGCCTGCATGGCCCATGTATACGGCATCACCAGTGTTTGTCGTTTGCATAGCAATGTATGTTGGAGGTGTCCAACATAATATCAGCTGCTAGAATTTTCTGGGACCCTGTGCACTGTGAACGGCTAGATCACTTAGCGTTGCGGAAAGACGTCACTTCATTGTGTGTCTTCTACCTCATTTAGTTGTAGTGTTCCAAAGAGGTATTTGCTCTTATTCTTGCCACTGAATTCCACCTTCGCACGACACGCAATCAATAATTAACATATCATCACCGCCATCTGGATGTGTGGCGTTCCTCCAAAGTGTGGTTTTCTAGGAACTTTCTTCCGCATACAACCATGCTGTGGAATGAGCTTGCTTGTGCGGTTATTCCAGTACGATACGACATGGGGTGACGTGCGTACTAATTACACATGTCAGAAGTGAAACTGCTTTGGTAACCTTATTTTTAAATCTCTTTAATATTTATACTTAACTGTTTTCTAAATCTTATGTTTTTCTCAATATTAGAAGTTAATATTTAGTTTTTTTTTAATTATAATTTACCTGTGGTAAATAAGATGTTCTACGTGAAGTGAAGAAGTTTAATTTAGAGTAGAACATCTTTCCTACTAGCGTTGTATCGTATCGTATTAGGTTTAGTATGTGGCCGAGAGTAAGTAGAACATCTTCACTTCTAGAGTTGTAACGTGCAGGTTAAACGCAAAGCTGCAAATAAGTAGAACTACTTACCTAACCTGCAAATTTAGCGAAAATTGTAAAATATTTTCTCTACTAGCGTTGTGTCGTGTAAGTTAAACGTACCACCGCTAGTGAGCAGAACATCTTCACACATTCGTCTATCTATCGTATTTTTCAGATGTTAGGGCCCATCCGCTACCGATTCGCTAGAAATGGTGTTTTGAGTGAGCTAGTGCCAATTTAAAAGAAGGAAAATTTATTAATTCACGTTCTTGTTAGTTAATTTGTTCTTATTAATTAAATTTAGTGCAGTTTCCCTCGCGAAAAATCTTGACTTCAAATGATAAATAAATATTTTTTACTCTGACAGATATATATTCCATGTTCTTAGTCCTTGACCCAAGTTTTAAAATATAAACTGTCAATTCTTTTGACTGTTGACAGTTTCTATTTTGATGACGGAAAGAAAAAGGTTATACACAGTAAAAGAGGGAATAGGCTGAAAATATAATTAAAGAAATTGCTGAAAGAACTAAATAATAAAAATAAATATTGAATAATTAGTGAAATAGTACATACATATAGTTACTTCTGTTACACCGAATTTTTTAATATATTTTAAATAGTAGTCTTGATCATAATAGCAACGTGTCCTAGGTTAGGCCGTTAAGAAATCATGTAATTGTTGGCGTAACATGACTGAAAGGAAAATGTGCAAATTCTATAATTTGAACGTACCTGAGCGCAGAATTGGAGACGTTGAACAACAAGACCACGGAGGCGACGAGGAAGATGATAGAAACCCCGAAAACCCGTTTGAGCACTACGTCCCACCACATGAGCACAAATTGGAGTATAATTACTGGATGTGGTTTTCGCGGCGGCCGCCCACCAGAGAGCTGTCTGCGACCATCAGCGGTTACGGAGAGGTAGCCACAGAAAACTTATTACTAGTAGCTATTAGAAGAAGTTTTCTTTTCGTTACTGAAATGGAACTCCTCTTATTTCCCTGAGGAAACTATTCATGTTTCGTATTATTTGGTAGGTCATTCATTTAGGCAAGAGTTACTAGTCCCATAAAACCTTTTTTCTCAAAGTAAATAATATATTAGTATCATATCTAATAATAACATTTCCAAAAAAAAAAACAAAGTTGCTTTGTGAATTATCAGATTTCTGTTTTAGCAATGTGAATTACAAAATTATTTTTTATGTGATCCCCATAATTACACTGAAACCGAGTTAAAATTACTTTCTAACCTTTGAATATCACTTTTTTTCTCTTGTGAACTAAATAATATTATAATGTTGCCCCACTTTCATTACAATCTAGCGTTAAATTACACTAATAAGTAATTCTACTTTAACACTAGCTAGATAGATTTAACTAAGAATGTGTCCATTAATAAAAAAAAAGGCATTTATTTTCTCAAAATTGATTCCTTTAGAATTCTTTTTGATGTCATTTCTAATGCTATAAAATAATCACAATCTAGTCCCAGGCTGTCCAATCATTTAGATATTCAGCTGTGGAGTAATAGGATTTATAACAGAGCCATTTTAACTTTATTTATAGATAATGCTTGAACAGTGGCTGGGACTTTATTATAGAAGTGTATACATTTACCCTTAAATCTATTATGTATCTTATGAAGCCTACTAGAATTAGTTACTACACTACAAGCAATCCCTTATTTCTAGTGTTATAATAATGAAAGTCACTATTAAGAGCAAAAAGGTGAAAATTTTTGTGAACATATTAAATTTTCATAAATATACTGACAGTCATAATATTTATAGTCTTAAAATTTTTCTTTGAGAAACTGCCCATAACCAAGCTGATATATAGCATGAACAGTTCTCTTTTGCAGAGCAAAGAGTATATTAATGTCAGCAGCATGACCCCATAGTAAAATACCGTACATCATGATGCTGTGAAAATAACTGAAGTACACTAATCTAGCGGTAGCAACATTCATGTACTCTCTAATCTTTCTAATGTCATATGCCGCAGGGCTGAGTCTATCTGCTAGATGGGCAATATGTGGACCCCACTGAAGGTTTTTATTTAATGTGATACCCAAGAAGACCGTAGTGTCCACAAGTTCCAATCTCGGGTCATTTATAAGTATGTTTGTTTGTACCTCCGCTGGGTTTGGTGTAAACACTGTGTTTTAAACTTAAACAGTATAAGTGCAGATTATTCGACTAAAAGCAACACAAAGACCGTTTGCCATTTACATTGACTATCTGAACTCTTTCACCTAAATATGATTTGAACAGATTTAGGGCTCTATTTTTCACTCCCTAATGCTTTAGGAGTAAAGTTTCATGGTGGACACAGTCAAATGCTTTGGACAAATCACAAAAAATGCCCAATGGGTCCTGTGACTCTTCCCAGGCATCAAAGATGTGCTGAATGAGTCCAGTACCCGCATTATTTGTTGATAAGCCCCTAGTGAAACCAAATTGATTTTTGTTCATTAATTTACAAAAATGCATTTGTAGCTGTTGAAGCAAAAGTTTTTCAAAAATTTTACTAAAAACAGGCAGCACTGAAATAGGTCTGAAATTAGCAGGGTCAAAGAACTGCCCGATTTAAACAAAGGTTTGCACATTGCTGTATTTTATGAGGTGAGGGAACACACCCTTACCTATGCATTCATTAAATATTATTGCTAATTCAGGTGCTATAATGTCAAGTATGTATTTTACAATATTAGTTGAATGGCAAGGTCTTTTGTATTTTATAGGTTAATTAATTTGAAGATTTTTATTATATTGCTACCTGTGACATACTTAAATTTCAAATCAGTGGAAGATACTGGTATGTGTAATTTAAGCATATCATGTGCTGCTTTTGGTGAAGAGTTAAAGTCTTTGGTCATGTCAGTTTCATTGTTAATTACACTCCAAGTCGCTTTTACTTATTATTACTGCTTTTAATTTTATCTGCAATGAAACCTGTTTTCATTTCATGACAAACTACTTTAAAGAGCTTGGAGTATTTTTTTACATAAATTTTAAATTCTTTACTATTATTGTAATGTTTCTCATAATAAAGGTATGACCTTTTGTGGAGGAGTTTACGACTTTTGTGGATACCCATTGTTGCCCAATCATTAAAAAATGTTTGTTGTTTACTGTTACCATTACTGGAGTAAAAATCCTGTCAAATTCCTCACAGAAGGAATTGAAGACTAAGTTATAGTGAAAATTAGCAGTTTCACCACAGTGTAAAAATGATATAGTATTTACCAAATTATCTCTAAACCTCTCAAGACGGCTACCCGTAACTGGTATAATCGTTACCTTTTTTGGTCTGACATTCTCCAATCTTGTATTTACTTTTATAAGTTGCCCACTATGGTGGGACTGAAGATTATGAATTATTATGAGTTTACTAGTAATAGTAACATTTGTAAAAATATTATCTAAACAGGCTGCTGTTGTAGAAGTGATTCTAGTAGGTTCCCAAAATACATTGAACAAATTAAAACTGAAATAAATTTTTTTGGCTAGTACAATTGGCTGAAGGTTCAAGCAAGTTTATATAAAAATCTCCACACACTATAATTGACTTGCTGGTTTTGCTAAATTTTGATAGTACCTCCTCCATTCTATGTTGGAATTGTTCATATGATGCAGTGGGCGGTATACACTTACAATAATAAATTGCTCTAGTTCTATACAAGCTATCTCAATTAGTTCTTCTATAGAGAGATTATCAATATCTCTTCTATTTTTACATTTTAATCTATTATTAATAATAATTAGGGAACCTCCATGTATTGCCCTACTTCTACAAAACGAACTGACTACTTTTCAAACTATTTTAATTATTTACATGTTGAACAATAATGGCTGATTTTAAGAGATGCATTCAAAGTAAGATAATTACAATAAAAATAAACATTATAGCTTCATCTTATACAATACATTACAATATGTCTTCATGTTAGTCTTGCTCAATAGTAACACTAACAATCTACTTCTACAAAACGAACTGACTACTTTATGTTCTCTTAAACTAACTGGAGCTCATGACTTTTACGCCAATGTTCTGTAATTCATAATATATCTATATTACAGCAGCTCAAAAACATTTCAATTTTTAATTCCTTACTTATGATACCTTGTATGTTCTGGTGAACAATATTTATGAGCTTTTTATTATGATTATCTCTAGCAGTAACACTTACATTTGGTGAATGTTGCCTGTATTGGTATTGGTAAAGGGCTTCTGTTTCCGCAATTAGACCGCTTAATTGGGTCCATTTTGCGTACAGTGTTGGCCAGTCATTCCAACCAGCCCAGCTCCTTCCAGAAGTTCAGAACACTCCTGGGGTGTTCGCAGACTTCCTGGAGCGACCTTGTATTTACTAAGGTTTGTGCCCGTTGGTTGGCCACCCGAGCACATTCCAGGATTACGTGAGTGACCGTTTCATCTTCGGTTAGACAGCCCCTGCACTTAGGGACTGTCCGTAACGCCGATTGTAAATAGGTGTTTGTTCATTGATGTGTGACCCGTTAGGGTGCCGACCATAATTCGGATGTCATGTCTGTTTAGGCTAATAAGTCGACGTGTCTGTTTGGGCGATAGTGCAGGAATCGCCTCTTTCGACTGTCTGCAGCCTGAGACATTTGTCCATCGGGTTCCATGTAGGTTGTTGGTGAGAGAGCGTATCCATGACCGCATTTGGCTGAAGGGTAGCGGCAGGACTGGCCCTGGGCCAGCCACTTGCGTTTCCGACCTCCGCCTTGCAAGTTCAGCCGCTGCATCGTTCCCCAACGAACCGCTGTGTCCTTTGATATGTATGTGTGAACCCTAGAATGGTTTCTAGGGCAGATGTTGGCGTAGTGCGCATGCAACCAGTTATGTTGTTAGCTCTGTCCTGGGCCACCAAGCTATTGCTCCGTAGGTGATAATTGGTCTAATAACTGCTGTATATAGCCATTTACATATCTTTGGAGCAAGACCCCAGGTTCTCCCTACGAGTCTTCTACACTGCCAAAATATTATACATGCTTTTTCCAGCTTGTGGTCTATGTGTTTATTCCAAAGCAGCTTACTGTCCAGTATGACCCCCAGGTATTTAACTTCTTTAGTAAGGCTTATCTCGGTATTGAACAACTTAGGTAATGTAAGATTGCCAAAATTGCGTTTGTTAGTGAAAAGTATTAGCTCAGTCTTTGATGGATTAGCGGTTAGCCGATGTTGTGTGCACCATTCCTCGATTATCTTAAAAGCAGATCTCATGAGATTACATAGGACATTCTCGAATGGACCTGTTATTAGAATGGCGAGATCGTCCGCATAGCCTACTGTGTATAGTTTCTTTCTGTTTAGCTCCGCGATGAGCTCGTCCACCACAAGGTTCCAAAGCAGTGGTGAGAGTACCCCTCCTTGTGGGCATCCAGTTGCCACCACACATCTTGTGCTGGTGTTCACAGTAAAACTTAACGCTCTGTGCCTCAACATGTTGTCTATCCATCCGGCAATTGTAGGATCGACATTGTGTTCAGCTAGCGCTCGGCCTAAGCTAGTAAAAGGAGTTTTGTCAAAGGCGCCTTCAATATCAATAAATGCACCTAAAGTTGATTGTTTACGTGATAGACCTTTACCTACAAGTGATGTTACGCAGTAAAGGGCAGATTCAGTTGATTTGCCTTGACTATAGGCATGTTGGTTGATGTGTAGTGGTTTGTGTAGGAGAGCATTTTCCCTAATATCCCTATCGCAAAGTCTTTCTAAAGTCTTCATCAGAAAGGATGTAAGACTGATTGATTGGTCTGAACGATTTGGGATTCGTGTAGTCACTCTTGCCGGGCTTAGGGATAAATACTACTTTCACCTCCCTCCATTGGAGTGGCACGTATCGGTGTGCTAGACAGGCCCTGTATATAGCTGTGAGATGCAGGGCCAGCACCCCGGTGTCTCCCCATTGTAGCAGCCCCGGAAAAATACCGTCAAGGCCACCTGTTTTAAATGGAAGAAAGCTATTGATTGCCCACATTACCTTATCTGTGCCTACCACCCTGTGAGCTGTGGTCCAATCCGTCTGATCCGGTGTGCTACTCTGCGACGCCTCATTCCACGACTGGTTGTTGGTGATGCGGCAGCCAGGGAAGTGAGTTTTCAGGAGCAATTCGCAGGTCTCGGTGTCGGATTTGGTGTGCGTTCCGTCAGATTTTTTCAGGCAACCTAAGTCTCGCTCTGGATCGCGTGAAAGTATGTTTTTAACTTTAGCCGCTTGATTAGTGGGTTCTATACTGGTGCAGAAGCGTCTCCATCCTTCCCTCTTCCTATCGCGGATACGCTTCTTGAACCGGCACTGGGCTTGCTTGTACGCGTCCCAGTCGTCTGGTGCCCGGGTGTTCTTGGCTCTGTTGAACAGCTTCCTTACTTTGCCTCGCAGCCTTTCCAGCTCTGGACCCCACCACGCAGATCTGTTGCTTGAAATGGACTTTGTCGAAGTAAGAGGGCACGTCTGTTCATAGCTGTTGATTAATGCATGAGATAAGTCAGTTATATGTGTGTTAATACCCGCCGTGTCGTTGTATTCATACGGTATGGTGATGGACTGATGTTGCCTGTTTTGTATGATCTTTTCTATCTATCTTTTATAATATCACTATTTTTATACTGTTTTAAAGTAATTAACTAGCACTACACTAGGTTAAAACTTAGTGTACCATAGCATGAATTTTGAGGTAAAAAATATTGTAATTGATAAAGCTTTAATCCACGATTATAATGCTACAGTAATAATAATAGTATTATTATAATAGTGGACGAAAGCTCTATTGATTACATTATTTTTTACCTCCTAATTTGTGCTACGGGATACTAAGTCCAATCCCTACACTAACTGAAATGGTTTGTGAGAGAAGTGAAAACAGTGGCAAGAAATTGAGTGTCAGTATGTTCCAAAAATACTATATAATAATACTAATACTAAGGTGATATAATATAAATGATTGAATAAAAGTAATGTGTCTCTCTCTCTCTTCTCTGATGAATTGTTCAACTTTTTAATTAGGGTAATGTTATTTTTTCTAAAGTAGGATATATAATTTCAATTTAATGTCACACAGGGATTAGAGTTAGTAGGTGTTGTTGGATCTGTTGAGCAGTGGTGGGGTCTATACACCCATTTAATACGACCATGTCAGCTGCCACCCAACTCTGACCTGCATTTGTTTAAAGTTGGAATCAAACCTATGTGGGAAGATCCCGCTAATGTTAATGGAGGGAAATGGGTGAGTTATATATTTTTTTTTATGAATTCACAAATTTTATATTATAATTATTATTATTTTATATTATAATTAATATTAAAACAGACATTGGAGTTTACCCCACAAGATCTCATATATACTCATATTCTATAGCAACTTAAGGTGCCCCAAATAGGTAGAATATTTTTTTTTTTAAATTGCATGAAAATCAATTTTATTAATTAAATAGCCTGAGGGTGATTACTTCATTCCCAAGTTGTCATGAGAATCACTCCTGAAACATCAGATGTAATCCAAAACTGTATTGAATCCCTAAAGGTCAACTGGTGGGCAAAATTGTAGAACTATATTTAGATCAGTACTGAACCAATTCTAGCCAGTGCAGTGCTTTATACATAAAATAATTTTGTATGCAAAATAAATTACAGGTTGTGAAACTCAAGAAAGCAGAAACGGGCCCTGCTTGGGAGGAACTATGCATGGCAATGCTCGGTGAACAGTTCCTGGTAGGTGGGGAGATGTGTGGCATTGTGCTATCTGTGAGGTTCCAGGTTAGTTACTACTGAAAGTTTCAGATCAAAAAATACCTTAATAGTTTGTCGCTAGAAATAAATTTTGCAACACAGCTTGCAATGTTACAAAGAGTAAATTTTTTTCAGCATTTGCAGTCCCATTTTCATAAAACACTAAATATAAATCATAACTCTTCCGAGGTTGATCGTAGAACTTTATTTTGCTAATGACCTCACCTAACCCCCTTGTATTTGACCCAAAACTTTTTGGCCAACCGGTATTATAATAAATTAGTGGTTCTAGAATTTATATCACATCTGCAAGCCTTTTGAGGTCACTGTGCTAGAAATATGAAAAGTATTCAGCTTGTATAGTAGAGAGCTGAGAACTGAACCTTGAAGAAAATCCTTAATAACCCACTCGAGTGTGTTGTAAACACCATGAACTGCTTCTGAACATATGATTTAACACCATGTTTAATCATATGATCAGCAGATATCTATTGCATTAAACTTCGAACAATGATGTCGAATCTCGCGTAGAGTCAGCCCCGACGTATCGATCGATCTTCACCATAATTGCTCTATGACAACAAACTTCCATTTTTTCGATGTTTGAATATTTTTTAAGTGGCTATAATAATTCGTCCCATGCAAGCAATAAAAAATGCTTTCACAGAGTTGAACCCAGACATAAAAGACATTCCCATGAGATTGTAGAAACGATTTGTAATATTATTGTTCCTTTTTTATTATTATAACAGTAAGTAATTATGGACAAATCTACATAATGAAATCGTGAAATTGCCGTGCACCATACATTTTTTTCATAAAAGCAATCTGGGCCATACCGAAATATTGTTTTCAGATTTTTTGTCTGTTTGTGCATTTTAGTCACGGAAACGGCTAAACGATTTAGAGATGCAGAATGAGATATACAGCCAGTCTGTAACATTATATTAGTGTTTACGTCTGCCTAATAGAAAATGTAACTGTGTGTGTTCATCACCAACTCCTCCGTTCAGAGTATGCATTCTTAATAAATCGAAAAATATTGCTTATAATAATTTAATGATTTTTTATGTTTTTATAGTGATAACACTAACTTCTAGGATTAACACACAAATAAATTTATGGCTTCAACTACAGGGTCTACTTTACAGTTGATAACCTGCTCAACCTCTCGGTCAACTCTGATGAATCCACAACCTGCGAGTTGAACAAAGCATACAAGATTTTATGACGATACGTCACTCGAACGGTTAGCTCATCAGTCGGAAGAGCACTCGCACGGAAAGCGAGAGCTCGCGGGTTTGTGTCCTGCGTCGTTCAAAAAATGTTGTATTCAAATTCTATTTGTGTTTAATTTAATGATTGGAAATTTGCAGGAGGACCGCATAGCAGTGTGGCACCGGACAGCAGCGGACACGGTGATAGCGGCGCGAGTGCGCGACACCATGCGACGAGTGATGCAGCTCCCGCCGACCCTGCCCATCGTGTACAAGGCGCACAGCGACCGCATCTTGAGGACACACTCGCTACAAGAGTCACCGACCTTCTTGCGACAGGACTCCACTAGCACTTCGCGACAGGAGCCCGCGAGCACGACGCAACCGGACTCTGCCAACACGTCGCGACAGGAATCTGTGACCAGCCCGAGGCAAGAGTCCGCTGACAACACGACACATGACCCCGTCCCCAGCAACGATAGTCGCACGTAACACGCGACAAGGTCTCACTCGATTCTACGCTGCCAATTCCGCAAAGCTCTGTGACACTTTGAAGTTAATGTAAAAACACCACACTCCAGTTATTAACAAGCTATCTTTAACCACTACCACATGATAGGTGCGACAACTATTGTCAGTTAAAGCACCAATGTTTTTCAATGATTTTACTAATACGATGTTTTTATTTAAACTTATCACTATTATTTGAGAATAATTCATTTAATAGGTATCACAGTACAACTTTGTAACAATGAAAATACTACAATAAGTTTATAACCGACACAGCTCCATTATCATGTCAATATTTGTCTACAAATATACCAGGATTCTAACTTGGAAAAGTATTCCTGTTTCCTGCATTTTTATAGAAAATAATTTTCAATTCAATTTGTCATGTCAATCAGCATATTGTCACTTTTCCGACACTACTTGTTGCATTTAATTCTGTTATATTATTTTGATGGTTATCATTGTATGAGTTTGAAATGAAAGTCATCAACAAAATTGAATTGTTACCCACCTTATTGTGATTTTCCTACAATGATAATTAACAAGTTGGTCGAATTTCGCTTGAACATACATTTCCTGAGTACCTGTTATCAGTTTATTAGATACTGTCCATACCATACCATACCAATTGTCACACAATAATTTTTATGCAAATATAAACTGTTTTTATGACTGAATCAATTTTGTGGATAGTACTTTGAAAAAAACTACTCCAAATGACATTGTAGTAATATTATTATGTGTTGGATAAGTATAGAACATCATATGTCTGTCACTTTCATATGTAATTTTGCTGTGCGAGTGCAGGCTGTCGTGTCACTACACAACACTAACTAATTTTTACTTTGTGCATCCAATATGTTGTGACTCACTATTCATTTATTCTGTGATATATAAACATACACGCTTTGTCTGTTTTTTCAATATTTGATTTTCATATTATGTGTTTTTATGAATGATGTTGTGTAATCTTGATGTGATATTGACATAAATTTGTCGCAGGTTCAATATAATCTGTAATAGAAACATTGTTAGGAGTGTTGAGGTAATATGTACTAGCTACTAGAGAACACATCTCACCTTGATAGTTTGTAGCACAAGCTATGGACATTTAAAATATACCTTCATGTGTACTCCGATACCGTTTTAAATCTCTCAAGACACAAGTAAAAGACATTGAGTTTAGGTTCAACAAGTTATTATCATTAAAACAGACAATGTTATTTATTCTGTCAATTTAACTCATATTGTTGTGTCATCATGTATATATGTACTCTATAGCTACATAGTATAGTGTTTATTAATATGATGTATATATCTTTATATACAAATATCTAATATTAAGTAAAAACATGAGATTAGAGAGAGAAGAGAGAGATATGGATTATTATTACACACAACATTTTATATTTTGAAACAGTATAGAACCATTTTTGACAAAACTTATACAGTTTCCTTATAAGTAACATATCTAATCTAAATTTCATATACTTACATATGTAGACAGACAAATGAATATACATAAGACATATATCTGAATAATATTCATTCAATATTCAAAGAGTTTTGAATTCGAAAAATAATTTATCCAGTCCCTGTGTAAACATTAGTCTTGTCTGATTAATCTTATATATAAAATTCTCGTGTCACAATGTTCGTTCCCGTA
Organism: Leptidea sinapis; assembly: GCF_905404315.1. Taxonomy (NCBI): domain Eukaryota; kingdom Metazoa; phylum Arthropoda; class Insecta; order Lepidoptera; family Pieridae; genus Leptidea; species Leptidea sinapis. The sequence continues at coordinate 1,110,684 of NC_066296.1, read as the reverse complement.
CTCCTCCGAAACGGCTTGACCGATTCTCATGAAATTTTGTGAGCATATTGAGTAGGTCTGAGAATCGGCCAACATCTATTTTTCATACCCCTAAGTAATAAGGGTTGTTCTCCCTTAATTTTTTTTTTTAATTTTTGGACGAAATTTTTTGTTTTTAAATGTGGCATTAAAAAAACATACAACTTCAAATTTTCACCCATCTACGATCAACAGTTACTTTTGTATCGCGATTTTAATATCGGCAATACAACGTTTGCTGGGTCAGCTAGTTATTATGTATAAAAATCTGTTAAGAGTATATTATAATGTTCTGTTGGTCGCCTGTTTGGCCAGTTTCAAGTTTCCTTATTATATGATTGGAATAACTTCTCCAGTATGTATTACCTCAATGGTTACGAGTAGGTACCTATATTATTATTTAATATGTAGGTAGTTATTATAAATAAAATTAAGGAAATCATGAGGCATATATAATTGGCACCATTGTATGCAATTTACACGTTTTTTTAAATTGTATCTAAATGCCAATAATATTCATCAAAGTTCTGCAGAGAAATGGAATTATTAAATTATACATATAATATGCTATGTATTGGGAGGACACAACATTCACATGTTACTGTATATTATCTTACATTTTTGTATTATTGCTGGCAGATTAATATTATGGTTTCTGTTAAGTCTTCCTTTGTGTGGTGTAAGGTGGAGTGAGACTAGCCGTGTCGGTGTCTCTGTGTTCAGATATATCTTTGTGAGACTCGCCATAGACAACTCACAAATTCTTCATAGAAACTGCTATACAGTTAATAAAGATTTTCATACTTTTAATGTTTTTTTTTCATAGACTTTGTGTTTCATAATTTATGTCCAGCCCTGTTATTATATTTATCTACACTCATGCTTTAAATCATAGGTTCTCAACGTGGGCGTATGAGACTTTCGGGGGGCCAGTAGAAGACCCAGAGAAAATTAGGGGGCATTGAGATGGCGCAGATGGGGCGTGGGTAGATTAAAAAATATAGTCTAAAAAGGCAAAAAAAATGCACGCTAATCACGTACTAAAGTAAAATAAAAATTAATATCGTTTAATTTTTGTTATTATAGGTATTGTAATCATTTTTATCACGTGTGCACGTATTTTGGTAGGACGAGCAATGGATTAAAATCATCATTACTAAAAACTATAAAATAAAAAGTACTGCAATCGAGGTTAAAGTACAGATATTAAGATTATATAAATTTTAATTTCCAAAAGATAATTCTTATTTGTTAAAATTATAATAAAATAAACATACACAAAACATTAATTAATAATTATTAATCGATGTTTTGTGTATGTTTATAATCTAAACTGACAAGCGAACCGGTTTGTTGCCGTGGTAAACCCCTACCATAAAATTTCAGATTTATTATATCACTAAAATGGCCGAATGGTTTTTATTTTTAAATTTTTTGTTTGTCAGGTTCTTCGGGGCATTCGGGAGTCAGCAAGTGACGTACATGCGTCGATAGGTCTGAGCCCGCATGTCTGCTCTCGCGTCGCCCTTGCCTCGCGCGGCGTCCGCCCTTACCTTTCGCGCCGGGTGTTCTAATCGAGTCACTGCATTTTTATCTTATTCCTGTCGTTACATGTTTAATATCCCCAACCTATATAAAGGCAATGATTGTTCATTTTTTTGCATTATCGCGCGCATTTGAGAATAGGGTTTAAGAAGTTTATCTTTTACTCACGTATCTATAAATTGCAAACCATGTCGGAAGCAAAAAAGAGGAGGCGGCAGTATTGTGCGGATTATATTAAATTCGGATTTATCGAAAATCCCACAAATCCATCATCGCCATTGTGCCTTATTTGTAAAAAAATATTTTCAAATGAAGTAATGAAGCCTTCTAGACTTCAAGATCATTTTAAAATACACCCGGATAAGAAAGGCAAAGATGTGACCTATTTTTATTTTCATGAAAAAGAAATACGAAATTCAGCCAACTATATCAAAACTTTTTTCATCAGCTTCTAAGCAAGACGATGACGGACTTCGAGCTTCGTACAATATCTCATTGTTGATTTCTAAAACAGGGCATTCACGACTCGTGGTCACACCAATGGTTTTACTACACCCTGTTGGTAATTTATATAAGTGATGTGTCAATTTCTATTCTCATGATATCGACATTCTCAATAGTTTAGATAACGAATGATTAAGGATGGAAATTGTTTTTTCCTCGCCTTCACACCGCGGGTTTAACTACACTACTTTATTAAGATATAAAATTAGTTAAAAAGTTAGTGGTGTAATAAGTACCATAATATGTCGAAATAGGCAAAGATATATAACTTTTGTACATAGGTATATTAATTAGCGAAGTATTTCCATAAAATGGCCCAAAGAAATATTATTATTAATAAGTTTCGTTTGGGAATTAATGATCAATTTGTCTCTTTTTCCTTGGGCTTTTTTCAATGACAATTTCCATATCCTCTTTTAAGACAGTTAATAATGTATTAACATAATTTTTGTTAAGTGAAGAGTGCCAACTTTCACAAACATTTTTTGTTCTGAGTCATTCTCCGTAAACGTTCCATTCTGCAATGAAACTTTCATGTTTGAGCCAGTATTTCTTCATGTACCTACTCTAAAAAATCTTTTACTTTGCCAACTGAGGCACCCAAATCTTTGGCTTCATTTTTTATATAATCCCATCCGTCAGTGATAAAATCTGGAGGCACGAGAGGTAACACTGTGCATAAACCAACAATTCGTCTGTGTAACTTTCCATTTATACCAATCGATTTTGATTTGCGCCAGAAACTGTTGCAGAAATGAAAGTAACATTTTTTTATATCTACATCGGAGAAAATACTTTTAATAGCTTTGGTGACGCTAATCTCAAAATCTGCGTGGAACTTTTTAGGACACCAAGTGGGAAAAATGCTTTTGATGATGTCGAACAACGTTATATAAGACTCTTCATTTTTATTACTCACAAGAACATGAATCAACGGCACTAAATGAGTCATTTTGGATGTGGTCCCGAAATCACCGTGGATTGAAAATAATTGAGCAAAAGGAGGTGGGACACTCTTAAAAGAAGCATCGCAAAAATACTCGTCTATAGTTTTTATTTGGCATCATTTGTCGCAAATATGATTATCCTACTATCGCCACATTTTGATAATCTGCTAGAAAACAGTCTTCTTAACATTGAGTTTTGTTTTCGTGCAGTATAAAGACAACATTTAACGCTGTCAAACGATGGTAGTGTTATGCCCTGACACAGATATGAATCAGCCAGAGAGGGGCTAATTCTTCTTACCTCGCATACCCGCGGTATGATCTGGAACACTCCTTTATACCGCGGGCTGGCATATGCGTTTACGTCAGGGAGGATGTCTGTTCTCGACGCTCTTATCCATCATCTGGCTGCGTGTAGACTGCGACGACCATCCGCGAATCTACGCATGCCCGTAGGTATAGGTTCCCTAACGGTAACGCAGACACTGACCGACTCCTCGAGCACATCCAAATGGCTACAGATTCCGTATTGGAGCAGATCTATACTGCTGAGATCGTGTTTCTTGGCGATTTAAACGCCCACCACGCCGAATGGCTAGGCTCACGTACCACCGATCATGCAGACGGACCTCACATTGGGACGTCTACCGTTTCCGTTGACCCTACTCTGGGGTCGTTGGACCACTGAAAACAAAACCGGAATATACACACCTGGGCTCCCTCTTCGCGTCTAACTCGACTCTGGATGACCACCACCGCAAATTCCGTGGTGTGAGTCATACATGTCGGAGGTAAAAATCCGGCATGACGCCATGCCTAAGGCGCTTCTCACCCTGGACATTCACAAATTGAGCGAGCCCGATGGCATTCCCCCGATAGTGCTGCGGACATGTGCTCCGGAACTGGCGCCGGTCCTTACCGGTCTTTTCCGGCTCTCCTACATCATGCGTCCCGTCAGTCCCGAAATGATGGAAGGCGGCTTTAGTGCACCCGATCCTTAAGAAAGGTGAACGCTTGGATCCGTCTAACTACCGCCCCATTGCCATTACCTCCATTTTCTCCAAAGTACCGCCTCATCTACCGCCAGCTTAAGGGATACCTAGAGGAGCACGAGCTGATCAGCGACTGCCAGTACGGTTTCCGTCAGGGTAGCTCAGCTCGTGATCTTCTTGCATACCTCTCCCATAAATGGGTGCAAGCGGTTACCCTACAAGCCTACACTGTTTCTTCTGCACATCAATGATATGCTGCAAATCAGCAGTATTCATTGCTATGCAGACGACAGCACAGGGTATGCTTCCTACGCCGGCCGTGCCAACATGTCCCAGAACAAACTTGTGTCTGAAATCGAGACTATATGCTTTGCAAAGTCTGGCCAAACTGGCATCTAAAAAGCACTCAGTAAGACGAGACAGTACTTCACTAAAAGCCACCGCCTGCAACTATATAAGGCGCAAATTCGGCCTCACATGGAGTACTGTTCTCAGCTCTGGGCGGGTGCTCCCCAGTACTTACCAGCTTCTTCCATTTGACCGCATACAACGAAGAGCGGCTCGAATCATCAACGATCAAGTCATCTCCGATCTGCTTCATTCTTTGGCATTGCGTAGAGATATGGGTTCTGTCTGCATCTATAGTTCTACCGCATTTATCACGGGGACTGCTCAGTGGAGCTGTTTGGGTCGATTCAAGCGGCCGAATTCCACCACCGGACATTACGTGCAAAGTACCACCCGCATCACGTTGACGTATGGCATTCCACAACCGCCTGTTTTGCTAGAAATTTCTTGCCTCGCACAGGCACCTTGTGGATTCAATTACCGGCTGCGGTTTTCCCGAACAGATGTGACTTAGGGACCTTCAAGAAAAAAGTATACTCCCACCTTAAAGGCCGGCACCGCATTTCTTGACACACCTGTTGTTGCGGATGTCCATGGGCGGTTGCCTCACCTCTCCCCATCCCTTGAGCCTCTTGCCCGTTTTGTCCTGTCATATATATATTTATATATATAAAAACCAATGTCCTAGTAACCATTACATCATCCAAACGAGTGTTGTAATGAAATCCAGTACAATACTATATCATCCGTGAACACTCCTTTGGATGATATTATGGTTATAATAGTCCTAGTAGACTGGCCTTTTTAATGTTAGCAGTAAGCTAACTGTTTCAGAATCTTTTATAGAGGATTCCCGACAGTATAACAGAGCTTTGATTTATACACCGATGTAAATGATATAATTACATTTTATCAAAATAAAACAAAAATTGTATAAAATATATTTAATACATCAATATTCAACAGACATTCACATTAGTTAGTCAAAAATAAAATGATAAACATTATTATGAAGTCAAAAGACTACCTACTCAATGTTAAAGTTAGGACAGACCTGATGAAGTCATCCATGATATAAAAATGATATGAATTCATTTGATTATGATCGTCGTAACAATAAATTACGTAGAGAATTTGTAACTAAAGAAAGACAAGAGTTCAAAATTTTTATTAAATAATATGTCCGACTTTCAGTGGAGGCGCTTATGTGAAGAAGAGTAAAATGTTTAAATAGTATACAAATATGGAAAAGGTTTCTTGTTTTGCGATTGAAAACATTAAAATTAATAATGAGAATGCATCTTATGATTTGATAACGCCATCTATTAATCCTAAAATAAATGATTACTGCCATTATTAATACTACAGATGTCAGTCAGGTCTGTACTCACACTAACGTTAGCCTATTCTAAGACGAAATATTTTACACCCAAGTTGTGGACAAGTTGACATAGATCATTTTGTCTTTTTGACAGAGAAGTAACGCTAAACGATAACTCCCAATATGTCTACTACGTACGTAATTATAACTTTTATACGATATATTTATAGGACTGATTTTGTTTTGGCTTTCTTCTTACACAAATTCAAATATTTTTATTCAAAACCACTTATTAAACGTCAAAAACAGAGACCTGAGAACGAGCGCATGAAGCTCAGCGAGCTTTTTTTTAAAATTAAAAATATGGATAACAATCTAATATCCTACAATAAACACTATAATTAAAGAGCCTGAGGGTGAGCCTAAAATCGTTTATGCTATAGTAACCTTTCCCACATAAACGTTTTTTAACCATTCTTTTAAATTTCGTAACACATTTTTTTGTACATTTTCCAGAAAATATGATCCCAGGATCATATTGTAGAAGCATATACATCGCCCAATAAAAGACTTACGAACTCGACTTAACCGATTAGAAGGCATAACAACAGAAAGGTGTCCTGTTTCAAACTTTATCATTTCATGATGTCTAAGAACCAAAAAATTCTCAGTATCGACGCGTCGATACTAAGACTTTTTTGAGACGGTTGATGAGCAGACTCCCATCTTAAAGGCCGGCAACGCATCTCTTGACCCCTGTTGTTGCGGATGTTCATGGGCGGCCTTACCACTCCCAATCCCGTGAGCCTCTTGCCCGTTTCCCCCACTATTAATAAAATGTAATTGCCACTGTTAGCCAGTTAAAAACTGCACATACCTATACTTACACTTGCATTTTAAAGAAAATATGAACTGCATTTTATCGGCCTCAAGAGAAAATCCACGTTTCTACGCATCTCCACCGTGACCTCAAGACCGATATCTCTGATAGATCTGGAACTCTACGCAAGTCCTGAAAGATCCAAGGTATAGAGCAATGCCGTATAGAAGGGCTCATTCTACGCAATGTTCAACAGTGCCGCCAGTCAGATGTCAAACTTTTGCCGCGGGTCGAAGAAGAGGAGATACAATGTGCTTGTTACGTCGCCCATTGGAGTCATGGAGTAAGTTGGCTAGGAACCGTTAACGATCCCCCACCAGGATGGACAAAATATCTGTTGCGTGCCCGTGAGATTAGTAGTTTAGTAACCTGATAATTTTGTTTCATTAATAATTTAATACAGAGATTCCCAAACTATTTTGGACACGACACCCCATTTCCAAAATTAACTGATATCTCAGACCCCCTTGCAAAATTACTTTAAAATTGTACCGCTACTTTTTTTCATATTTTCTTTCCTTGACGAGTTTTTCAACTGGTACGTACTTGTGCACGCGCTTATTATGTTGTTGACCTGTATGTAAATGTATGTACTTTCTACTAAACTATTATTGGTTAGACAACGTAAAGGTACGAAATAGTATCTTGAAAGTTTCAAACAAGAACTTGTGTTATTTAAAAGGGGTGGATTTTTAGACCGCCAAAATCAATCGTTAAGCGTCACTTCACGAACAAAAAGCAAAGGATAGAAAAGAAGTCCTAGTCTATGGCTATTCCGACATTGTCCTAGCATAAAATATACAGCTAATTTACAATTTGTCTTAATTTATATTTAACTATGGCTATGTAGGCCACGATATTATGACATGATTATAAATAACGCAACCCTGAGTATAATAATGTGCTCCACATACAAATATGACAATTGTTAGAATAAAACAAAAACCGGCCATATTTTTTTATTATGAGTATTGCTAACGAAGTCATCAGCTCAAACCAAAACACGTTATCAAACATTAATAACCAAAAAACATCTAAAATGTTTCGTTGCGTGTAGCTTTATTTAATTTCAAATTTGGTACATATTTTTGTAATATTAAAATTCTGATAACTTTCTGCAATTTTGAGAGATTGATATTAAATTGCAAAACGGAATGGATTTAAAAAGAAAACAAAATTACTTGGGAGATAGAACAGTAATGTATAATGAACAAGATGGAATTAATACTGTTGCAATTAAAGAAATTATATACATTTCAATTTCGGACCTGTCATTAATAAAAATATACATTATTTTGATAATAATGCAGTGAAAAGAAAGTGCAAAGAAATTTGAATTGCTGTGATAGCATTTAACACAAAGTGAGAGTGGAGTCAAATGCAATTTTTGAATCTTCATCTCCAGGCGTGGCTGTTCACGTACCTAGTATTTGTAAAGTAAAATTAGAAGAAAACCTTTCCGAAAGTATATATTTCACCTCAGAAATTTAATTTAAAACTTATTACTGTCGTATGCATAATAAGTATATTTTTCAACATATTATATTACTTTAACGCGATATATTTTCATGCGTAGCACATTACAATAGGGTTGTCAAACGCTTACATTATTTTTACTTTCCTTACCATAAACAATGATATCCTACCGCGTCCATAACTTAATACTTTTCAACATAATTCTAATACTACACTATATTTACATTTGGCAATTTATTAGTCTATACATAGGTGATATGCTCTTGGCTATGGATACCAATTGTGGAATCCAGTGATATTTTACAAACCTTAGATGTTTATCGAACTTCCAGTTACATTGAGACATAGTTTGATGTGTTTATGATACATTAAAAGTAAATTATTGTTATTCAACTCCGGGCCAGCTGCAAAGATTTCTTTCAATTATTATTTTATGCTAGCATCAGTAACAATTACTAGAACAATAATATTTTTTTTTTTATAAATAAGGGGCAAGACGAGCAGGACGTTCAGCTCATGGTAATTGATACGCCCTGCCCATTACGATGCAGTGCCGCTCAGGATTCTTAAAACCACCAAAAATTCTGAGCGGTACTACAACTGCGCTCGTCACCTTGAGACAAGATGTTAAGTCTCATTTGCCCAGTAATTTCACTAGCTACGGCGCCCTTCAGACCAAAACACAGTAATGCTTACACATTACTGCTTCACGGCAGAAATAGGCGCCGTTGTGGTACCCATAATCTAGCCGGCATCCTGTGCAAAGGAGTCTCCCACTGGTAATAATTGTACAACCGCGTAACTTTATACTTGGTAACCCTATAACCTCTTATGGGTTCGAATCACTAGTAGTGCACACATTTATATAAAGAATACAAAAGTTTGTTTCCGAGTCATGATGTTTATATGTATGTTAGAGTATGTCTAAATTGGGGTTTTGATAATTTGAGTGTAAATATAAAAAAAATGTTATAGTTTAGAAGTACAACTATTAATATTAGTATCGACAGAGTACTATTGGTTGGAAGTTGTTGTACCAATAGTAGAATCTCGATAGAAGATGTAGGACGGCTTCATACGGTTCGATTTTATCAACTGCTTTGTCACCAGCGATTTAACAGACTTTCAATGGAATCGAAGCGATAAAAAGCTATCAAACAAATGTTTGACACTTTTCCAATTTTATCGCTTCAACTTTCTTCTTGAATGAAATTAAACATGTCTGTATGATTTAATGTATCAAATGTGGTTAATTTGTATGTTTGTTTATTTGTTTCTCGTTACTCACTTTCTCTTATTTGATCTCGCAAAAAGATCACAAATATTTATGACACATTAGTGGGTAAGTTATGAGCCAATAATTAGTACGTACTTATTAAAGAAATAAGAACTTTATGCGTCGAACACAATATATATCTATGTTCGATATGATGAATTTAATTAATTATATATTTAGTTACAAAACTATATATTATATTATGTTATAGTTGTTGTAGGACTGAAGTGAAAAACTTTATAATTCGGTTATTTACAAGTTTTTCTTGAAGTTCGGCGTACAGATGCTGTATGTTTTTATGTCAATCAATGAAACTATTGCTCCGTGAATTCTTCAATAATTGCTTATTGTTTTTGGAAAGTTATACACATCACATATCAGATACTAGGCATTGTTCAGTCTGATATCTCCAAACGGGTCACATTGAATTTATTGTAAAACAACTAGTGAATTGTATGATTTTTTTCAATAAACAAAATGTTTTTATCTTACGATAAATCTATTAATCATATAACCCAGCCAGTGTTAAATTATCATGCATTACATATTTCAACTGTGAATATGTTTTTTTGTTTTAAAAGTAGGCGAGAACAAAAAGTAAGTAAAAATAACCGTTAAAAAAATTCAGCCACCGTCGTTTCTAAGCCAATTAATCTAGCCATGCCATTTTAGGCATGCTCTACGTAGGTATAATATTTTTTTTTTATAGGTACGTTCCTATAAGTATATTCAATAATTCTTATAAATCTTTTAGTCGTATTAACACAACCTTAAGTTGATATATATTTATAAGATTATTAGATTTATCCAAGGTAATATTAAAAATTGTCTTGTAGGTACTCTCAGTAAAAGCACACCTTATGTTAACACAGAGTACTTCAGTTAGGAACTGCAAAAATAATGTGAAACCGTAAATTATTCTAATCGTAAAACGTCAACTATTATAAACATTTGATAACAAACGCAAAAGGCACAAATGCAAAGACACTAGTTAATAAAATATTGCTTAAAACATGAATCAATAACAAGCTGCTGAAACACAAGCAAAACACTTTTGTATATCATTCACACACATAAAAACACCACCTAGATTATAAACGCTTCAAGATGCCTAACAACAATAAACGAGATACGCACAATATCGCAAATATACATAAACCCGCGACATTTTACAATTATGTTTTTTTCTCGAACAGACAATCTTCACATCAAAGTTGCAGATTTATGACATTTTTGTAGAAATTTCATTAAAAACATATGATTGGAAATTCATTTAAGCCATTTTACAACGGCTTTATAACTGACAATAACTGATTCCCTATAGTTATCTGTTTCCTGCTGAAAACCAATAAAATTAACAGTCTTTTAAATTAAATATCTTACATTTTACTATGATTATATTTCTCTTTTAAATTATATGTTTTTTTTAAACTGAACATATCTAAAAAGCTCTTAACCTCTGCTTACATTCCCAAAAAAGTTAAATCCCGTATTAAAATAAATTTTATAAAATCATCAAAATAAACTACATTCATACTTAAATTAAATGTTTCTAATATATTGAACCAGTAGCAAAATATATTTAACTATAAAAGCTTAAACGAACTAAAATCTAACGTTGGACAGAATAACATACAAATTACTAATAAGTTTTCGATAAAATCCAATTTATAATCTTTATATAACAATATGAGTATACTCTTTCGGCATGTCACCTAAAATAATATGAACTGCAACTCAAAAGTCAAAATAGGTTTATAAATTAATTTATAAAAAATAGCCCGTTCCAAAATGTATAGTAATATATTGTAGATAAAATCCTATCTCCAAAAGGAAAAAACACACATAATGCCAAAAATATACACGTGCACACAAGCAATTCTTTCCCAAGGTCCTTCGTTATCATTCAACAATCATTTTTCATGATTTTTATTGAAAGAGCAACGAGGCTGTTTGATTGTGAAACACGTGTTGGTTGGTTGTAGTTATAGGTGCGTTAGTGTATATTATCATACAATGATGAATGTATGTTTCCTTTGGTAAGGAGGCAAGGTGATAACATTCCATAATTTATGAAAATTGAAAATTCATCTCTTAATTACTGACATTTTTACTATATACTTATTGCGATCTATTTCAATCAAAATAGTTTACTTTTCTTACTGTTTATACAAAAACAAGTAATTACAATAATTAAAAAAAAACAGTTTAGTGAATTTTAGACTCAAATATTGTCAATAAATAAAATTATAAGTCCTGCAATTGTTCAAGTTCGATATGTCATTTTAAAATAATTTAATTGCAAATAATAAACACAATTATATTATTAAAATACATGAATAAAACTTTAAAAAAATAGTTCCACATAATATGGCACATTAACTATATCAGACTAGTAATAACTAAAACTACCCCTTACAATGTAATCTGTAACTTTCGATTGCTATACAATTGCAAGGGGCAATGTCTTCGGTAATGTGCTAGTGAGAAGTATAATAATTTATTTATAGTACGCATATTGCATCTAATTCTCAGAAAAAATAATGTCTTGTTTCTACTTTGTACAATTAGTGTCTATATACTTCATTTTATGGCTCCAGATGAGTGCGAGGAAAAAGTTTGACAGTTAAAAAAATGGCCATTGTAACTCTGTTAGTAGTCTCGAATTCAAACGCCGAATTTAAAACTATTCGCACGACGCGACGGAACGAAGTGTCATTTCGACGTTTTCTATCTCGTATGTTAAAAGGGTTTTTCGGCGAGTGGAAGTGAGAGGTCCAATACATTTTTAAAAATGTAAATTAAACGTTATTGCTAAAATTTTAAAGTCTCATTTGAAATCACTCACAATCAGAACTGTATCAACGGCAGATCGTGTACGGTGAGGGGTCAGCACGTCTCGTTGAGCTCGTGAATGAGAAGGGGCGTTGTGTCCGGTGCCGAGTGGGGTTGAGATGGACGATAGGTTACGATTCGCTCGAGCACGCATGAAGCGGAGAGACGCGCTTCGGCGTCGTGATCCCAGCACTCCTCCATGGTATCACACAGCACGCTTAAACCCTGAAACAAACACATTCACATTGGTACGTGTAAATCTGTGACTACTGCGACATCTGTTGTCTCGCATTCGTAATACCGATTTATGTTCTCAGTGTACCGACCACTGACCTTCTACTATTTTATACCACTGGACTGGCGTCTGTCAAAGTGCTTTTGTGCCTGTTTGGTATTCGCCATTTTGGCGCTGTTAGCCATGTAGCGAGAGTCTGCGGTACTAAAACTAGTGATGACAACCTCAGCAAACATTAATTGATGGTGGGAAACTATTTACCAAAAAAAATATTTTATTACGTTGATTCCTGAAGTATAAATAGCATGGAAAACGAACGAAATAAGTTCAAAATGTAAAAATACTTCAGAGTATTGTACGTGCCTTTGCAGCCATTTGTATTATAGATCAAAATTAGTTCTCTGGACGCTCGCGAGTCGGGGCTTCAAATAGGCACCAAACACTTGCTGTCAAACATATGAAACAGCCTGTCCAGTGGTATTTATACAGGTCAGTGGTACCGACTCACACACTTGCGTATGAATCATCCTAACTTATTCTATGAGATAGTTTCCGACTGCATAAAAGGAATATTTTCTTTCTAAGGGTATAATCGCCCCAGCGGCAACCGGAAGTCACAAGGGTCATTGGGCTTTACGGGTTTGGGTTGGTAAGGCAATTGTCATCTCACGAGCGAAACCGACCCTGTGGAGAAGTCACAACAAAATTTGTGGCTCCAGCAAACGAGCAAACCCTGATTCACGTCATACATATCAGTGGGAAGCTCCTTTATACAGGAAGCCGGCTAGATTATGTGTACCGCAACGGCGCCTATTTCTGCCGTGACGCAGTTATGTGTAAGCATTACTGTATTTCGGTCTGAAGGGCGCCGTAGCTGGTGAAATTACTGGGCAAATGAGACTTAAAATCTTATATCTCAAAGTGACGTGCGCAATTGTAGTGCTGTTCAGAATTTTTGTGTTTTTCAAGAGTCCTGAGCGGTACTGCATTGAAATGGGTAGGGCGTATCAATTACCATCAGCTGAACATCCCTTATTATCATAAAAAAAATGTAAATTTCCGTTCTCCCTATGGTATATTCACAAAACCCTTTACCGACTTCAGACAGTAACCGGTCGATCAATCATATTTATTTCGGAAATAGCCACTGTACTGCAAATATCCCGGATACAATATTATATCAATCCGTGTCAGAGAAGCCGAGAATAGTGTATAAATATTTGAGCGGTGAACTTGTAGCACTGTTTCGTAGCTAAATTGATATTGGATCACCTACGAACTGGGTCATGCTGGCAACATTTTAAATAGCTTTAAGTGTACAGTTTTATCTTTTAGTAGCTGTATTCCGCTTACACACGCAATATATTTTTGTCAAATAATACCTATTTTTACAATAAGGAAACGGTATCTCGAATATTGTTTTAGATGGACCAACAATCGATATTTTTGTAGATCATTCTATTATATTTGTATACACTATATGTATGTATGTATCACTAATCATCTATACTTATATTATAAAGAGGAAAGATTTGATTGTTTGTTTGTTTGCGTTGCATAGGCTCCGAAACTACTGAACTGATTTGATAAATTTCACTGTTGAGAAGCTACACTATTCCCGGGTGACATAGGCTATGTTATATTAAATAAAAACTTATTTAATTCAAATTGAAAATCACTTTGTTCATGTAGGTCACGGAAATAACACTTATGAATGTCAGAAAAAAATATTTTTTCTTATTGAATCTACCGCTACTTTGTAAAGGGTTGAGCTAATGAGAACTAACTAAACTAACTTAAAAACACTAACGGCCTTACAAATAAAAATGTGTTATAACAATTATAGATTCCATCGTTATACTGATTATGGTTATACTTGGTGTAATATGAAAATAGAACAAGAAAGTTGTTGACAATTAAACCAAATATTGCCTTCTCTCTTCTGTCAAAATACGGTGAAAATCATGTCAAAATGTACGGTTCGGCAACAGCGCAACCAAAGAGAAGACACAAAAAATTTATCTTTGCCTGCTCTGTGTATATTGTAAGTTTGACGTATTGATACTTCACTTTTCGAATTCGTTCTATAAGACAGGCCGCACACCAAAGTAATACGCTTCACGCCAGCAATGTTTTATATATATATATATATATATTATATATATAACATATATATCGCTTTCAAGTAAAACAGTGCTATTGTGTAATCCACCAATTGGAAATCATCGTCAGACGATATAGATACGATTTGTGGTGTGATTATAATGAGGAAAAAATGTTATGTTGTTAATGTAAGTTTTTGCGTGAAATTCAATATGGCCGTTCATTTTGTACCCACGTGGGCCTAAAAATAATGAGATTGTCACAAACTGCTCTCTAATACATCTGTGTATCTGTTATGCCTGTTTGCATTTAATTTCTATATACATGTGCAGGAAAAAATACTTAATAACAAACGTTATTAAGTATTGTAAACACATAATATGTCGTAGAAGTACCAAGTAAAATAGAAATGACTTTACAAACGAAACCAAAGTTTAGGATAGGGATTTTTTTCATTAACTATATTATTTGTATCTAGTAAGTAAAATTTGAATATAAATAGTTGCACGTTGTGTGTTGCGTCTGGTCTTCTTAGACCTGTGCGATTTTAACACGTATATCATAGCACTCGTACTTAAAAGGCATAGTCACAGAAATATGGAAGTCAGCCATTGTCCATCCGATCTCTAAAAAAGGTGCCAGCTCGAAACCAACAAACTAAAGGCTTCTTTACTTGCTAGCCAAAATCTAGGAGACCATTATAAAACACAAGCTGCCTATGCTTTTAGTACGGCTGGCGATATTTTGTATACCTAACACATGGTACGGTGACGGCTATTGAAAGCAAGGGTGAAGAGGTACACCAACTTCCCTACTGAGCGCAGCATTTAGGTAGTAGTCGACGGTTCTTGTTCAATCCTTAACTTCGTCAAAACTAGCTTAACTAGAAAACTATTTCTTCTACGTATCAATGTTGGATGATGGATCCCTACAATATGCATTATAATGACAATAATAACATGTTCTTATAATTATTAATCAGTTATTTATAAAAATATTTGTTTTGTAAAACAGGAACTAAATGTGGCTTAACACAAGTTTATGTCTGGTGTGCGGCCTTGCTTATATATTTATTCCGCAAGTACAAAGTATAGTTATATTCTGTATAAATTGAGAATAATACAAGAATATTTCGCGACAAATAAACGCAGTATTACTCTGATATAACTATTCTTTCGTTTTTGTCAAGATATTCGGTTTGGCAAGCTCAGTGTGACGTATCGTTGAATTTTTTCATTAATTACATTCTCTAAAAAGTATTTTATGCTATTTTTATATTACGAAATTTAACAGAAATAAAACTTGTAACATATTTGTAAAATTATTACACAACAGAATTATTAAAAAGTATTATGATAGCCGGACACAAATTCTGCATTTAATAATTATTTCTGTCTGGATGAAGGTCCTATATTATGCTAAAGGAAATAAATGTAATCGTAAAAGAGCAAATTATTGGCTTCATTAAATTATTAAATTTCTTGCTGTAACTTTGTAATTATCAATATATGTTTAGCTGAAATATACATTGTCAATATATTAATAAAAATAAGTAATTGTGTTTTGGTATGTTTATTGGTTATATTTTCGTATTGATAGCATAATATCAGTAATGCCTTAATTATAGTTAGATTTAATATGTCTCACCATGTAAATAAAATAAACAACACAACACTGTTTAGACACACCGACAATACCGAACATTATGCAGATCTGAATTTCTGTTTAATGACAATAATAGAAATATATTTTATAGATTCAATAGAGATAAGAAACAGCTAATTAATCAGTGAAAGCCTTTTTTTTTTAGAAATATCCAAAATTATTATTAGGTGCTTAGTCATATTTAGAGACTTTTTAGGCAATTGAGATTCAGTTCAGAAATACCGCACCTGGCACATTACTATTTCACAAAGTCGCTTTGCTAGGTAAATGTATCTAGTGAGACGTGCAGGGAGTGGAATTTCGCATTTTGTGGTATTAATATGAATAACTCCTCTAAGTACATGAGTATACATGAGTTGATGTTTGGCCAACAGCTGTGCCTTTGGAATAGAAGGACAAACGACCGTATGGGTCACCTAGTGTTAAAAAAATTATATTAGAAACATCAATATCATCACCTCACACATATGGGTTTAATGAATTTTTTTTTTTTTTAATTTCAGTTCAATTTCAAGAACCTCCAATTTTTTTTTTATATTTTTTGTGTGAAAATCTCAATGCGTTTCACAAAATACATCAACTTACCAAGTTTCAACAGTATAGTTCTTATAGTTTCAGAAAAAAGTGGTTGTGACATACGAACAGACAGACAGACATGAAGAATCTATATCTAAGGGTTCCGTTTTTTGCCATTTGGCTATCCTAAAAAGCAACAGGCTCATGAAATGTATGCAATAAATACTAACACGGTGGTCCCTCCACTGCGGCGGAATGTGCGGTCTCATCTTCCGCTGCACTACGGTCTCCTGCATCTCCTCCAGGCCGGGGTGGGAGCCCACCTCGTCCTCCAGCGGCAGACGATACTGGGCCGTCGGGTCGTTACCGCGCTCTTCACATCTACCAACAAAACACAAGTGTGAGCATTTTTTTATGAAAATAAGTGACGAGACGAGCAGGACGTTCAGTTGATAGTAACTGATACGCCTTGCCACTCAGGGTTCTTGAAAAACCCAAATATTCTGAGCGGCACTACAACAGCGCTCGTCACCTTGAGACAAGATGTTAAGTCTCATTTGCCCATCAATTTCACTAGCTGCGGCGCCCATCAGACCGAAACGCAATAATGTTTACACATTACTGCTTTACAGCAGAAATAGACGCCATTGTGGTACCCATAATCTAGCCGGTATCCTGTGGAAAGGAGCCTCTCATTGGTAAGCATTACTCTAATAAAATTAAATAAACGGGCAGGATTGGCTTTAGCACATCTAGCGCCCTGGCGCATTTCAACACCGGCAGTTGCCCTCAATAAGGGTACAGCGAAAATGTCTTTCAGCGCCTTTTGGTCAACATGTTTAAACCACTCCTTTTATGTGAGAAAGTAACGAGACTAAAAAGACGTTCTCCTTATGGTAAGAGAAGTAACATGTCTATTACAATGATGGAAGTTTTTTGATTGAACTCAAAACTCACACAGAACAATGTAAAATTATTTTAGGAAGCGCGGTACACCCTGCCCTGCCCAGAGGGGTACTTATATATTATGGCTTTTTCCAATTGCATCACACCTTTCGGGCTAATGCTAAGAAATCATGAAACCTAATCGTGTATGATTCGTCTTGACGACTATTTTTGTGCAAGATGGTAACCAGGATCTGATGATGGACCTGGAAGGACCTGGCTACAGGTACTCAGTAATTAAGGCACACCAAACAAGCCGCGTCGAATGTAGATTCTGCCTTTGATTAGATGGATGCTATTTTTAGTAACAAGAACGTAATAAAAACGTGTTTTGAAAAAGTTCTTTTCTTTTAATTATATTCTATTATTGTACAGAATACTTATTACAATTATAATTTATTTCAATTAATACAAGTACAAATAAATCTTTCAACACTATAAACGAAGTTGATGTAAGGAAATAATAATCATATATAAGTTGGATATTCTGTCAACAATAGAACCAGAAATACGACAGTTAAAACCCAAATACCGGAGAGTTAAAAAAGGAGACCAATATTTACGTGTCATGTGTCACGCGGCCGGTTAAATTAGTTCGTAAGAGCGCTGGGTGGTATCTCGAGAGGCGCGGGAGGATTCCCACATCGTCCATAAATTTTCATACATTTCCTCACATACAATTATTGAGGTTATCAACTCAGATCATGTAGATGGCGCCACGTCACGTCATATAAGAAGAGCACATATAATTTGGTAGCATCAAATTTGTATAAAAAGAGTTGAACCTACCTTGATGCTATTTCCCAAAGTACCAAAGCACAAGCATACATATCAATCCTCAAGAATGCATCTTTTGTGAAGTTGATAGCACCATCTAACACTTCAGGCGCCATGTACCGACGTGTTCCAACTTGCCCATGAGTATCCCCACATCCATGACCAGAGCGGAAGATCAGAGCCAGTCCAAAGTCAGCAATACAAGCACTCATGTCTGATTTTAGGAGAACATTCTTGGATTTGAAGTCCCGATGTGCAATTGCTGGTTTACCACCACCTTCCTCATGCAAGTGGGCGAGACCTCTGGCAACACAAGTGGCTATCTTCCATGCTTCCGGCCAGGTCAATGTGTGAGCTTTCAGATAGTCACAAAGTGAACCCTGTTTTAAAGTACAATTAATTATTATATTCTAGGTCTATCATAATAAGAAAAATTAATACAAATTATATTATTTTATTCAGATTACATTACAATTACAACAAAGCTTATGATTGTACTAGTTATAAGTTTGACATTATAAGTTCACGATATATGATTGCTTTCTGCTTAAACATTTCAAACATATCTGTTGAAGTTAGTTAGTTAGTTGTATGATTATTGAAAATATCATAGTTAATTACCTTCTCATGATATTCTGTGATGAGCCAATATTCAGCCTGTAAGTTGTCACCTTTTTTGTCAACACCAATGTAGTGTAATATGTCCTGGTGGTCCATTCTAGGTAGTCTGTATATCTCCTGCTCTGCTACCCAAGACTGCTTGTCTTGTAACGGGAAAACTTTCACTGCAACATCCTTTTGCCCAAACTTAGCTCGCCACACAGCTCCAAACCTTCCTCGAGCTCTTATCTCACACAAAGTGACCTGCTCCAGTAAACTAACACCTTCATTTTCCATCCCAGTGCTGGCTGAGGGTGGTCTTGATAGTGATGCCTCAGCACTGGCTAACTCGGCAAATGAACTACCCTTACGTTTTCTATACAATAAATAGCAAGCAATTAGAATCATGAACAGTAGGAACAATGGAGTCAGGGTATATGCTATCACAGCTTTGGTGTCATCATTATTTGTTGGCAATGGGGAAGCAGGAACTAAATCAGTTGGAGCTTCAGTCTGTTGAGACAGACTTGCTTCAAGGCCTGGGAATGTTGAATTTTCATTGCACATATCTCCCTCACAACAGCAATGAAGAAGAGGTAATTTCATATTATGCAGACGGCAGTTTGAAGCTCTGTCATTGCATGCAACAGTGTCAAGGAAGCATCCTTTGAACATGACTATTGCAGTATTTGTTATATTATCATACTGCCACAGAGTAAAGCAGTGATTGCTTTTATCTACCTCTAATGCTTGACATTCTTCTTTTACTACATTTGGCACACATGTATCATTTTTACTTTTGTCGCATGGCTCTGGGAGTGTGTTGTTGTAGAACTCACAAAACTGAGTGGTTACCCCTCCTCCTTTCGGGCGGGGTGGAAGTTGATGATCAGTTGGTAAAGCACCATCAATGCCTAAAATAAAACAATTATAATAAATTTCACATATCATATCATCATATAATGATATGAAGATAATGTGATTAGTTATCACTCTAAGACACTGCTATTGTATACAAATTATCATTTCACATCCATCTGTTCATGATATTTATAAATTTTATTAAAAAATTAATTAAATAAAATGTTGGTTGATGGCTTTTGATTAAATTTAATAGCATTTGGTATCCTCATAAAATTGTAAGTACTTTTAACACATTCCTTCATCTTTAGACATCCAAGCTTTTAATAGTAGTATTACATTTATCTTAATTATTGAAACATCATGGTTTTGGCAGTGCAAATTATTAGGGATATGACAGATACAAGAAGATTACTTCCAGTTAATGTACCACACATACCCATCCCAGAGACTTTAAGTTATAAAAGTTAAAAAAAATTATAGGCTCTAGGCCAACTTACGCTGGTCCATGGATGCTACAGTAAGATTAATATAATACAATACACATACATATATACAAGCTATATCTCGGAAGCAAACATTCGCATTCAATTAGTCTTAATGGCTAGGTAAAGACTTCATATTATTTGTAAGCTAAACATATCAAGTTTTAATAAATCTTTAAATAAACTTTGATATACTAAGAAGTATCATACAATAATTACTTTATTATTTAGATTTGGCATCATTTATTCATATTAATTTAATTAATAACTTATTTGTATTTTTAAATATACGGTTAAAACGTAGCTAGAAGCCGCAGTATTCTTTTCAACTTCTTACAGCCCAAAAAGTAACACTGCATATAAAAAATTTAAGCACTTACCCAAAACAATAATTGCAATAAAAATGAAGAAACTCTTCAAAGACATGATAAAAGTATGTTTAAATTAGGGTATTATGTAGAGACGTCCGTCCTACAACCCAATGTTATTTTTATACTCGGTTCAGGCATCAAGTCTATTTACGAACTTCATATTTTCGAGTTTGTTCATTGCAAATCAAGAAAACAACATTTATTCACGAACCCTCACTATAATATCGTCTATTCAAAGCATTCACTCCCGTATTTCTAGGAATAAATCTTCTGAGTTCTGATTCACTTAAATAGAATAATAGCTGTGATTCAATTTGTTTTTTTTAATACATTGATTTGATTTTGCTCAATGAGGAACAAATTACATTTACAAAAGCAACACAAGAGAAGAGTCAAGAGCTGTTTTTTTTATTTAATGGCACGGAGACAAGACTCTTGTCATGTCAAAAGAGATGTTTAGGTCTCAAGATTGTAAATGTGATTTTCCCCAGATTGGATATAATTTTTCCCCAAATATAGTCATCCTATTTTGCTGCAATATAACTTGCATACAGTGAAGGCATATAAAACATGGAAGCATTTTTGAGTTCTGATACTTAAAAATAGCGCAAGTAAAACTATCCCGTCGTGGGTAGGGCTAACAAACTTATCTTTTATTTATTTAATTTAAGTTCAGTTAAGCGCATGAGTACGAACGGATCCGGGTCAGCCGGGATTTTAAAAACAGATAAAACATGGATTTATAATACATTCAGTTGTTATAAGTGGAAATTAAAGTCCCAAAGAATTCAATCACTTTTCATGTTGAAGTATACTAATAACTTAAAAAAGAAATATAATAGTAGATTTTACAACGAGTGCACAAAACGAACGATTTTATCCGAAACTTTAAGCAGCCCGAGCCAAAGGTAAGGGCTGGTAGAAATGTCGCGGATAAATATTTTTGTGGACGAGCTATAAACTCTGCCTTTCATTTCGATTGCAAGGAAATAAAACAGTGGTATAACATGGACATTTTTAACAATTTTAGCAAATTTGAAGAAATTAATAAACGCACGAAAAAACAAGACATGTTTCCCGCCGCTTTCTTTTTTAATCTTACGACATTGATATTAGGCTTTAGCTTCAGACATAATAAATATATATATATATAATTATATATATATATATATATTTAATAAATTAAATAACTCACCGTATTTTAATTTTAATATCTTGTATGTCTTAAAAACACACGACTTATCAATCAAACTTGGTAACAGTAACAATATAGTTCATTTCATTTTCTATCTTGCTGTATCTACGTTGAGATTTTCTTCTCCGTAGCATACTTTTTCTATATGCTAGCATACCTACTGTAAGTTTATGATCAAAACCGTTTGTAAAGAGTTTTTATCTTATTTTCAGCCATTTGCATTTTTAAGCAAGATGATTCTTATCACAATTACCTAAATATCAATGGGGACAAAAAGGCATTGGTGGAGGTGTACCATAAAGGCATTTTTTTTTATTAAAAACTAAATGACAATAATTTATTTACACGTCTAGATAGAGCCTATGACAATAGACCGGTGAGGCTGGGCTTATTAATTTATGAAGAATTTATGTGTGTATTATCGCTACGTCTACACACGCGATACATCTGTCACTTTGTAGTGTATGTGCGTAATGATACCAGATGTTGAAGAATTATTATGAAAATAGGAAAAAAAATAATGCGCTGTGAGTATTGTTAATTCGAACTCTACTATCATACGTACCTACTTTTATTATCCAGGTACGTATATTTAAAATGTTCATTAACGGCCGTTCCCAACATACTATCTACAGATAGAGATAAAATACTACCTTCTACTGTCAGTAATTACCTGTCAATAATCTGAAGCTTTCCCATTAAGCCCGATAAGTCATTCTTATCGCCTTATATTGGGACGCATGAATTGCAATTTCCATACAAACTTTATATCGCTGGTATAGGTTATAGGTTATAGGTTATCACGGGCTATTATCCGCAACTCGACGACTACAGCGCGCCTATTTTGCGTGGTATATCGCTGGTAAGTAAGCTATCTATTTATTTATTTATTTATTATTACAAGGAAACATAACAAACACATCACAAGAACTGAACAATATAGGAAAGAGATACAAAATATAAATGTAGATGCGTCCTAACACATGTTTCACAAATACAATAATAACAAAAAGAAAAATCAAAGGTATACAGTCACAAAACGCAAACATTCACAGAAGTAACTAATTTAAAAGATGTAGACAAATGAAATTAATTAAAACTAAACTTGGGGCAACGATAAGAACGATTTTAATTTTAATTCTAAACTGTGTCTGAACACAGCAGAGGAGCACGAAAATATGTCGATGTCGAGAAAACTATTGTTGTAAGATTTACACATTCTGTGTAATGGCGCGCGAAACCCAATGTTTGTTCTTGGGGACGATAGCTCAAAAGTAATGCATGTGCGGAGAGACCTGGCTGGGACGTGAAAGCCTACGAGACTGAGGAGCTCAGAAGATGTCAGCTCACCAGTACATATTTTCTTTAAAGTTACACAGTCTGTTATAGTGCGGCGCTGACATAGCTGAAGAAAGTTGTATTCAAGCAACAAATCATTATAGTGGGCTCGATTTCCTTTTACACGATAATTTAATGTGCGTAAGAACTTTTTTTGAACAGTCTCGACTCTTTTTTCGTGGATCGAGTAAAAAGGATTCCATATTGGGCTTGTATATTCTAGTTGGGGTCGCACGAGGGACTTATAAAGATATGTGTAAGTACACTTGTCCTTAAATTGCTTGGACACACGTGTAATAAAGCCTAGCATGCGAAGAGAGCTATTTAGAATATGGTCTATATGGGTGCCGAGGGTTAGTGTGCAGTCTAAATGAATACCCAGATCTTTGATGGTAGAAACTGACGTCAGCTGTTGATTGCCGAGCTGAAAATGAGTCGTGATAATATTTTTATTTCTGGTGAACACGATATGTTTACACTTTTTGTATGCCAAATATAGTTTATTACGTGTGCAGTATGCATCAAGTCTGTTAAGATCCTCCTGAATACGGACAGCGTCAGATGGACAAGTAACTGTTTTGTACAGCTTTAAATCATCAGCGTAAAGTAAGTAATGACAATGTGAAAAGCACTGAGATATGTCATTGATAAAAATAGTGAAGAGCAAGGGTCCAAGAATAGAGCCCTGCGGTACACCGGATGTCACGCGAACTGGAGAGGAACGATATCCATTATCAATTACCGACTGAATGCGGTCCTGCAGATAGGCCGCAAACCACCTCAAGAGGTTACCTTTAATGCCATTGAAAGAAAGCTTCTGTAAGAGTAATACATGGTCAACCTTGTCGAAAGCCTTCTGGAAGTCTGTGTATATAGTGTCTATTTGTGTTTTACAATCTAAGCCGGTGAAAATGAAGTTGGTAAATACGAGAAAGATTGGTGAGAGTTGATCTGCCGGCAACAAAACCGTGTTGTTGATAAATAATAACATTTTTTTAAGCTGGAGAGGACATGACGGTGCAATAGCCTTTCTAGAACTTTGGGAATTGTAGAGAGGATAGAAATGGGACGATAATTTTCTATGTCATTTCTTGCTCCAGATTTAAAAATGGGTGTAATGTAGGCCGATTTCCAGAGTCTGGGGAAACAGCCTGTTGACAGGCACTTGTTAAAAATAATTTCTAGTGGCACACAAATTGACTCGTGTGTGTGTTTAAGAAATATTGGACTGATATTATCTGGTCCAGGGCCTTTATTGCGGTCGAGTGTACGCAGTTCTCTGCTTATTTCCGCCTGGGAGATGCATACGTGACTAATTAGAACATGCGAGTCATTGACGATACTCTCACCAACAGCACTGGAATCAGAGAGAACCTCCTTTGCTGAAGGCTCGAAAACTGATTGAAAGTACTGCGAAAACATTTCAACAATGGCGTTTGGGTCACTAGACAAAGTGTTTCCGTACTTCATGATATGTGGATACCCTGAGTTAGATTGCTTTAGCGAGGAAGTATATTTCCAAAAATGTTTAATGTTGCTTTTTAGGGAATCTTCAACACATTCAATATACCGATTATGACATATCTTAAGAAACATTTTCACTCGCGCTCTTAACAGAGAAAACTCTTGATAATCACGAGGGTTTTTATAGGTTTTCCAACGACCCCACAGATTTTGTTTTCGTCTGAGAGTGCGTATTAACCCTCTACTGAACCAAATGGGGTATTTATGTGATTTAGGCTTCATCAAGGGCACGTATGTATCAACGATATTGTTTATTTCCGTGTAAAACATACTTACAGCCTCATCGCATGGCAGTGGTGTTAAGAGTGACTTCCATTCAACCTGTTTGACTACAGTATTTATAGTTTGATAGTCTGCCTCAAAGAAATTTCTTTTGCGAGTACGAATATGGGGCATTGGATTTAATTTCTGTATATGGCAAAATATTTCCAAGGCCGGGTGATGGGGAACAACGTTCAGCAAGGGATTAACAGAGGATTCGGTAGAATTTTGAAGAGTGGTCAGGACTAGGTCAAAAATCCTTTCGTTTTCATTAAATATATAATTAGATTGTTCTAAGATCATGTATGACATAGTGTACAGAAGAATTTTTACTGTTCTGTAATAGCAGATTCTAACAGGGCGTCAGGACCGGATGTCCAGTTAAGCTGAGGTAAGTTAAAATCACCGGTAATTAAATAGTTATTAAAACGCGCAATGGAATAAATATCATGAAGTTTATGAAAATACGAGCTATATGCTGTGGAGGGAGTAGAAGGAGGAAAATAGCATGGGTTTATCAAGAGATCTGACAAGGAAGGCAAATGAATATATATTTCCTCTAAATCTAGTGCTTCAAATTCAGGTAACCTTATGGCCTTAATAGAGTTCTTAACTAGTACTAAGATCCCACCGCCCCCTTTTTACCGGATATTGAAAGATTTCTATCACGCCTAAATATTGAATAATTGCCCGTGCACTCTCCATCAAAATAAGACTCTAACAACCAGGTCTCCACCAATACAATAATATCATAGCTGCTTAATGCAATATTATGTCTTAATTCGTCGAGTTTACTTTTCATGCCACCACAGTTTCAAAAATCAAATACAAAAATGGAAGAGTAATTAATCTCATTAATAAAAATCTTCGTGCCCCCAACAGCAATGATCAAATACAAAAAGAAAGAAACAAATAAAAGTGATAATAACAAAGACTGGAGAAAAGTCATAGTTTTAACTAGTCATACTATTTTACCCAAATCGTTTCCGGATCGCAGTTGTATAACTTTTGACTCGTCCGTTTTCCTGACAAAGATACTATTGTTTTTACCCACACGTATTTGTAGCCCTTCTCTTTTGCGATCTGTCGAGCTTTGCTGAAGATGATTTTATTTTTCAAAGTTAGGTGTTCAGCGATGAAAAAACTGGAGCCACTGCCAGGGGTCACAGATACACCAAATAATTGTTCAGACGTCAGCGATCGCCGCGCCCGCGCTGCAGCAATCAGCTCATCTCGCTGTCGTCGAGTTGTCAGCTGTAATATGATGTTTTTTGGCCGGTCCGTTGCCAATCCGGGAGCAATACGGTGAATGCTCCTTATGTCGCTATCTTTCAGATCGACACATAACAATTTGCCAATCGCCAGCGAAAGTTGAACGAGATTTTCACCTTTCTTTTCCGGTATATTTTGTATTTCAACGTTACAACTCCTTGAGGCTTGATCCAGATCGTCAAATTTTGAGGTCAACGTTTCCAGCTGAGTTCGTAGTGTGGCATTCTCCTCTAACAAATTGGTGGGCGAGGATTCAATACTGGCCATCCGATCTTCCGCTTGCGAAAGTCTGTCTTCAAATAGACTCATACGCGATTCAAGGGCGAGTATATCGTCACTAAGCTTTCGCGTCACCTCCGAAATGGCCGCGTTTAGGTCGTCTCGCCACTGCTGCCTCAGGTCTGCGAGTTTTGAATCCATGTATTTGGTCAGGATCTCTGTATCAACGTTTAATGAGGATGCCAAGCCTGATTTAGGCGACATGGATAAAGCAGGCGCAGCAATCTTTTTAATCTTACATATCGAGCACTTCCACTTTTTTTTATTCATAGGAAGCATTCTTTTAAAATCAGGCTCTGATAAATCAGCGCAGAAGAAATGCAGCAACGTGAGACAAGATATACATTTAATAACTTCGGTATCGGAAATATTTTTAGAACATTTGCCACAATCCATACTGATTTATGTACTTTATAATATTCAAACAAATAAATAAAAAAAATGTGGCCTTTCTACGCAGGATCGATCTAGCCTCTCACGCTACCCCAAACCTAGTGGAGATCGATTGAGCCACAGCGACTTTAGTGAGACTGGCGAATGTTATGTATAAATCTTTCAGTTTTGATAATAAAGTTAGGTAGGTATTTAAAGCGAGAATGATTTATTACAAGTCACGTACACAATTTTTACACGTTTTGATCTGTATAATAAAATTTACATCCTCAAACGGCTAAGCTGGTTTAGATGAAATTTGGTGTACAGAATATCGTAGACACTTGATTTATCGGAAATAATCGTCTTAAACGTGTCTTGTATCGAGTCCTCTATTTAGAAGGTCGCGGACTGTCGTAAAATTCAACCTTGTCCAATTTAACCTCCAGTATACTCAAGTGTGCGCGGTAAAAAAATCTATGTGTTGTATCACTCGCCTCGCCTACTATGGGAATATTGGGTCTCAAAATCTCGAGTGATCGCTAATTCCGCGGTCATTTGGAAGGCAATGCCAAATTGGCTTCAAAGAAGCTGGGTGCCATAAGAAGAGTACGGCAATACTTCAAGCCAGCCCGGATCCTCACTTTCTGGATGTGTGGGGTTACTCCACACTGCGGTTTCTAGGAATGGAAGAAAACTTCTTTTCCATAAATTAAAAAAAAATACTCATACAACATGTCTCACACAAGTTAAAAAAGAGTAAATTTATTAAAACAAAAACCACAATAGCTACCGAGTACAGTAGATGCATCTTGACAATACCACATAGGTATGGATTCTTTCTGCCTTCTTCCACTTAGATCAATTCAACATTAGTTTTGGGCTTCCTGAGAGCTTATGCAAGTGGACCTCCAGCTTCCTCACTGGGCGCAGCATACAGGTCGTTGTCGACGGTTATTACTCGAATCCCAAGCCCATGAACGCTGGAGTGCCCCAAGGCTGTGTGCTATCTCCCACGCTGTTTCTTCTGCATATCAATGATATGTTGGACACCTCCAACATACATTGCTATGCAGACGATAGCACTGGTGATTCCGTATACACGGGCCATGCAGGTCTCTCTCGGGAAATCGTCGACCAGTGCCGGGAGAAACTTGTGTCTTCTATCGAGTCCTCTCTCGAGAAGGTAGCGGAATGGGGTAGGTTGAACCTTGTCCAATTTAACCCCCAGAAGACTCAAGTTTGCGCGTTTACCACTAAAAAACCCCCATTTGCCGAATCACCATTCTTCGACAAAACTTCCCTTAAAGCCTCGCCTAGTATCGGAATACTGGGTCTTGAAATCTCTAACGATTGCCAATTCCGTGGCCATCTGGAGGGCAAAGCCAAATAGAGCACGGCAATACTTCAAGCCGGCCCACATTCTAGCGATCTACAAAGCGCAGGTCCGGCCACACATGGAGTAATGCTGTCATCTCTGGTCTGGCGCAACCCAGTATCTAGCTCGATCCATTAGACCGCGTGCAACGCAGAGCTGCTCGAATTGTCGGGGATCTAGTGCTCTGTGAACGGCTGGATCACTCGGTGTTGCGTGAGACGTCGCTTCACTGTGTGTCTTCTACCGCATTTATCACGGGGAGTGTCCCAAAGAGCTGTTTAACCTGATTCCAGCCGCCCAATTCCACCTTCGCAAGACACGCCACAAGTTAGGATATTATCCCCACCATCTGGATGTGTCCGGGCGGTCCCCCACAGTGCGGTTTTCAAGGAGCTTTCTTCTTCACACTATAAAGCTATGGAATTTGCTTCCTTTTGCGGGGTTTCCGGGGCGATATGACATGGGTATGGTCATTTGTCCTCCTGTTCCATAAAAAAAAAGCTTTATTATTATTAACACTTAAGTTTTTAATAAATTTGTTGTGGTACTTGCTATTACAACACATTTAATAATTTAATATTTCTAATACTACTATACTATACTAAAGATGAGATCAATGTAAAAGAAAAATATTAATAGAATCCCAGTTGTACTTTCCAAGCAATGAAAATAAAATAAGGCTACTATTTTCTTAAAGCTATATTGTAATATTTGAGTGGTGAAAAATTTAGGATCATTACATCTGAATCTGAGTTTCTCTTCAAAAACACTTGACATGCCTTTGCATATTCTTCCATTTTTCTAAGATCTTTGATTTGTGACAATGATGTATCAGATTTATTTAATTTAAGTAGCTGCTGCATTTTCTCATCTGAAAAACATTTAAATGGACAACCACCTTCAGAACATGAATTCTCCAAATTCTGCAGCACTTGACAGTTTCTGGAGGTATAATTTCTTTTAGATCCCTCTAATCCGTACATATGTCGTATACCATACACATATTTTTTTTCATTTGTATTCCAATCGTGACAGCAACTATGGCTATTTGGCATATTCAAATATTCAGTCTTCCAGAATTTCACTGCCTCATCAATTGGCATTCCGATATCTTTAAGAAATAAACTGTAGTTAAATCTATGTTGATGTGACAATCTATGATGTGTTCTTAGTTGTTGATGTAGGTTCAACATACATGGAGGAAAATATACACTCAAGTTATCAATTTCATTACTTAAAACCATATTCTTTTCACAAATATTTTTACAAGCTACCATATTTTTTATTTTCTTTGATAATTCATTGATCCTCGGATCCCATTGTATAGACTTCAATCTAGTTTTAAACAGTCTATTCTTTAAATTAAAACTAAATAAATTATACAAATAATCTTTCCAAATACTACAGGATATCACTGCATAGCCATTTTTTATTTCTACCTGTCTTTTTGCCACAAAATCAAGGCAAAATTTGAATTTTATTCTAAAATTATATGTTGAACATTTTGCATTGCAATCAGCACATATGTGTTGAGTTATTTGTCTTAGATTTAAGTGTTGGCATAATACTTGTAATGGTTTTAAAAAATCTAAGTCAATATCAGTTTTTCTAATGTATTTTAACAGTTTTTTTGCAAACCGTCTTAAATCGTAGGCGGAAAGTAAGCTTATTCTGCTTTGAAACAATGCTATTTCAGTTTCTAATATAAAAGTAAATAGTTCATCATTTTGTTCTAACAAAGCTGCAGCACACAGCATAAAATGTCCAATATTATCGTATATACTTCCGTCAATGGTATATTCATTATATTCTATATCACAGTTCCTTAAAATTCCATTTAGGTGTTCCAACCTCTTCAGGACGATAATTTCCAGCATATGTACTTGCAAGTGTCCTTTTGCAGGATATAAATAGAAAACTGACATTTCATTGCGCTTTTAAGTTCATTGAATTTATATTAAATCAAACGGCTATGATTTTAGTCACATAATTTTATTATAAAGACAAGACAAGACGTAATAATAACAAATTAATAATTAGTAAAGTTACAACTTACAAAGTAAAATGTAAATAAACAAGAGTCATCAGTCAAGACTCAAGAGGAGTCAGGGCTCGGGCAAGTGAGTCTGAGTAGTGACACTGACTAGTGACAACTGACAACAGCTATCAGTCTAAATTAGTCAATTTCAAATAAGCTAAATAATTAATGGCACAGGATCCAACATTATAAAAACTTCCATACCCAAAACTTTATGCATAAAACCTGTGTGGGTTCAAGTTACCAACCTGTAAGACTCAGCAACTGTGCGTGAAATTAGTTCTGCTTCTCTGATATACAGTCACAATATACAAAACAAACAATACAATTTTTATTAGTATACAAATTCACATTTACATAGACTGTATAATAAATTTTACTAAGGATATTATAAGAAGATATTACTCGTAATCTCAACAAAGGCTGGATTTGAAGTACATTAAAAAATACAATAGTTCTATAGATATTTCATCGCATTTTTAATTTTTAATCTTTTTTCACTTAATTAAGTTACTATTTTAATTATGTTATTTTGAGAATTGAAGTACACCTGATTCTCATATTATTATTAAAGCACTACATATACGCCTTTAGATGCAAGTTGTAAAATAAACATTCCTTTATCAAAATTGTAGGTAAAAATAAAGAGTATGAATACTTCAGAATACATAACAAACCTTAAAGAGTGTTCAATCACATTTCTATTTTCTACGTAGCGGCAGCGCACTTTAAGTACACATGTCAGAAGTAAAACTTCTTTGGAAAACTAATTTGTAAATCTCGTTTATACCAATTATCATAATCTGTTAATGTTCTACTTACTCGCAGCCACGCGCTAAACCTGCATGATACAACGTTAGTAGGGAAAATGTTTTACTTACTCGCGGAGCCATGTGCTTCATTGTACCGTCGCCCTTTCTCACTCTGTCTCAATCGCTCTCAATCTCCCTCTCCCTCTCCCTCTTCTTGGATAAAAAGTCCCACATTTCCATGACACTTTATTCGCACATATAGACACTGGATTTAAAAAATGATCCCAAATTCGTTCTGCACCCTCGAGAGCCTCGGATTCGATATCAATATAGTTGAAATCATAAATTTGCGCGGCGGCCATATTGGATTTAAAAAATGATCCCAAATTCGTTCTCTGCACCCTCACGAACCTCAGATTCGATATCCATGTTGTTGAAATTATTAATTTGCGCGGCGCCCATCTTGGATTTCAAAAATTATCCCAAATTCGTTCTCTGCACCCTCGCGAACGTCGGATTCGATATCCATGTTGTTGAAATTATTAATTTTGCGCGGCGCCCATCTTGGATTTCAAAAATGATCCCAAATTCGTTCTCTGCACCCTAGAGAACCTCGGATACGATATCCATAATTTTGAAATCATAATTTTGCGCGGCGGCCATCTTGGATTAAAAAAAATCCTGCACGACACAAGGCTAGTAGGGAAGCCCGAGAGTAAGAAATACTCTTCCTCAATCGGTCTCAATCGCTGTCTCCCTTGAACAAAAATCTCCTCCTCTTCTTGATCAAAAACGTTTCAAATTTCCGTGACGCTATATTCCGTTTCATTTGTAAAAAAATTACCCTCATTTTCCTAAGAGTTTGCTTAAAACACATAATTTTGAGTTAAATTGCTAATTGACAAAATTATCAATGGCCGACCCGCGTATTGTTTACAACTAGTAGTTGTTGTCACATTCGAAGAAATCGTTAGTAGCACATTTTCTTTTTATTTTATTAATAATATTAAATTTATTAAAAAAAGTGAGTATAGTCAGCTCCGACGCACGACTGGAGTTTACTCCTCAAGAACGATTGTCTTTGAACAGGTACTAAACAAAATCAAGTCCAATGGAGTCGGTTACAAACAGAGATACAGGAGAAGCTAATAAAAGGGTATTAATTAAAAAAGATCGACATCATATGTAAAGGTAAATAAACGCATTAATGAAAATTCTTAAAGAATATACACTGGCCTGCAAAAGTAAGTATCACACTTTTCAAATTAATTTTTTTTCTTAACTATAGAAGGTTGAGATTTAAGATTAAAAACGTTTTGTTGCAAATTTTATAGGCTTTAATTCTTAGAAACTAAAATTATACATTAGTAATATTTTTAACTTAAAAAAGATAAAACAATGAAAATAGACATTTTTAGTTTAGTGTAAAAAATTCAATTAAAATCTATTACATGTTATTTAATTTTTAATAACTAGTATTGCCTCCTCGAGCTCTGATTACAGCTTCGAGCCGGTTCGGCATACTGAACACTAGGTTTCGGAGCCGATGTTGGGGAATATTCTCCCATTCTTCTATCAGGGCCTGCTTTAGTGCCCTGAGGGTAATAGGTGGTGGTCTGCGATTTCTGACTAGCCTCCCAAGCTCATCCCAGGCGTGTTCAATCGGGTTGAGATCAGGACTTCTTGATGGCCAAGCCATCACGCTAATACCGACCTCCTGAATATACTCTTGTACGATATGAGTCGTGTGTGGTCGGGCATTATCATGCATCAGCATCGATCCATCACCCATATTTGCTAAATACGGCCCTGCATACTCATTGAGAATCTCTTGAGCATATCTTTGCCCAGTGAGGGTGCCATTTTCTATGGCTACTAGCTCTGTGCGACCTTCTGAAGATATGTATTGGACTCTTTCTGAGATGCAGGCTTGAAGGTATCGCTCACAAGGTCGCCTGCAAACACTTCGCCTTTCATCAGAAGTGTAAAGGGAGAATCGAGACTCATCTGCAAACAAAATTCTTGACCATTCTTCTTCATCCCACTGCATGTGTTCACGGGCGTATCGCAGTCTCGCTACTCGATGCTGTCTCTCGACTTTTGGGCCATTCGCTGGTCTTCGGGGTTTCAAATTTGCTTCAGCAAGTCTTCTTCTCACTGTACTGTCACTAATGTAGTCCCTCCGGGTCTGAAGTAGCTGTTGCTGGACTTCAACTGCATTTTGGTGGCGATTTCTTAACACAGTGGAAATAATATAACAATCTTCTCGGGGACTGGTGGAGTACCAGTGGGTGGGTCTACCATTACAAGGTCCCCTCAGTTGGTGTCAAGTCTCTTCGTACCTTTGCTTTACCATCTGGACCGTTCGTACCGTCACACCCACCATTCTTGCAGTGCGACGCATACTGATGCCTAGTTCCAGAAAAGCCATGATCCTAGCATATTCTTCAACTGAAAGAGGCATGATAAATAAATGTTATGTGCTTTTTAGCATAAATTTTTAAAACAAGACCCATCGACCTTGAAAAAAATTTAAAACAGAAAGAAAAATGTGAATGGTAAAATTGTAATTCGGAAACGTCCACTTTGAAAAAGGAATGGTTTTGTTTTTGAAGTTTTTTTTCAGCCAATTCTTAAAAGAAGGTACCGACTATAAAGTTTTTATGTACAAAATTAAATTTTCTTTGGAGTCCTTTTTATTTCTAAAAGTGTGATACTTACTTTTGAAGGCCAGTGTATAATAAAATCATAATATCTTTAAATTTTTTTAGATATTTAAGAAAAATAAAATAATAGGTTGGTTTAAAAATTGTCTGTTTGGCGTGAAATGCGGTATATATTAAATTAAACATTAAATTATGTGCATAGCTCATATAAAACCCCTATCGACGTCTATGTCTGCCGTGAAGCAGTAATGTGTAAGCATTATTGTGTTTCGGTCTGAAGGGTGCCGTAGCTAGTGAAAATACGCACGAGACTTAACATCTTATGTCTCAAGGAGACGAGCGCTATTGTAGTGCCAATCAGAATTTTTGGGGTTTTCAAAAATCCTGAGTGGCACTACATTGTAATGGGCAGGGCGTATCAACTACCTTCCATTAGAAGAACAGCGCAAGAAACTCGGGGGGCTTTTTTGTAATAAAGTTTCATTTAAAAAATTTAATAGATCGAGGGCGGTATTTCCGTTCGGAAATATACAACTAGTATCATTAATTACCAATTACAAAAATGTATTTTTAAGTAAGAGACAAGACTTAAAAGACAAAAAATGTATTGAACTCGACTGAACCGAGTAGACATAACAATTTCATCCTTGTTCATGCTGTTAGCCACTACGATTATCACAGTTTCACGGAAATTCGCTAATGTGGCTATGAACATACATAACATCATAGAATAATAACGCTCAGAACGATAGTTTCATTCATAGTTCCTGTCATTAAAGAAGTAACATTATGATTAATGTGTGCGTGAGCGTCACGTACTTACATTCGCCAACACGCACGCACACAGCCAAATAATGTTGCAAGTGAATAGACATTTCCCCAGATCGGTAAATTGTGAGAAATACTAGATTATATGTAATAAGGAAGAAGAAATAAAATAAAAATTTATAATTTAATAAAAACAACACGTGTTTTTTTTATGGAATAGGAGGACAAACGAGCGTACGGGGTCACCTGTTGTTAAGTAATCACCGCCGCCCACAATCTCTTGCAACACCAGAAGAATCACAGGAGCGTTGCCGGCCTTTAAGTAAGGTGTGCGCGCTTTTTTTAAAGGTACCCATGTCGTATCGTCCCGGAAACACCGCGCAAGGAAGTTCATTCCACAGCTTTGTAGTACGTGGAAGAAAGCTCCTTGAAAACCGCACTGTGGAGGACCGCCACACATCCAGATGGAGGGGATGATATCCTAACTTGTGGCGTGTCGTGCGAAGGTGGAATTCGGCGGCAGGAATCAGGTTAAACAGCTTTTCGGAACACTCCCCGTGATAAAGACACACAATGAAGCGACTTCTCTACGCAACGCCAAGTGATCCAGCCGTTCACAGAGCACTGGGTCCCCCACAATTCGAGCTGCTCTACGTTGCACGCGGTCAAATGGATTGAGCCGATACTGGGGTGCGCCAGACCAGAGATGACAGCAATACTCCATGTGTGGCCGGACCTGCGCTTTGTAGAGCACTAGAATGTGAGCCGGCTTGAAGTATTGTCGTGCTCTATTAATGACGCCCCGTTTCTTTAAATCCAATTTGGCTTTGCCCTCCAGATGACCACGGAATTGGCAATTGCTCGAGATTTCGAGACCCAGTATTCAGATACTAGGCGAGGCTTTAAGGGAAGTGTTGTCGAAGAGCGGTGATACGACAAATGGGGTTTTTTTTAAGTGGTAAACGCGCAAACTTGAGTCTTCTGGGGGTTAAATTGGACAAGGTTCAATTTACCCCATTCCGCGACCTTCTCAAGAGAGGACTCGATAGAAGACACAAGTTTCTCCCGGCAATGGTCGACTATTTCCCGAGAGAGACCTGCATGGCCCATGTATACGGCATCACCAGTGCTGTCGTCTGCATAGCAATGAATGTTGGAGATGTCCAACATATCATTGATATGCAGAAGAAACAGCGTGGGAGATAGCACACAGCCTTGGGGCACTCCAGCATTCACGGGCTTTGGGTTCGAGCAATATCCGTCGACAACGACCTGTATGGTGCGCCCAGTGAGGAAGCTGGAGGTCCACTTGCACAAGCTCTCGGGAAGCCCAAATGATGGAAGTTTGGAGAGGAGCGCCTTGTGCCATACACGATCAAAGGCCTTCGTTATGCCAGGTCTTCCCCCTTGCTTTCAATAGCCGCAGCCCATCTATGTGTTAGGTATACCAGAAGATAACCTGCCGACTGAACATGGCGAAACCCGTATTGTCGGTCGTTGATCAACTGGTGACACTCTAGGTATACCAAGAACTGACGGCTAATTATGCTCTCCATGATTTTGGAGAGCAGGGAGGTAATAGCAATATAGTTGGCCGGATCCGAACTGTCTCCTTTTTTTGAATCGGATGGACAAGGGCTGACTTCCATGAGTCAGAGACTACGCCTTTAGTATAAGAGTGCCGGAA
This sequence comes from Leptidea sinapis, assembly GCF_905404315.1. Lineage (NCBI taxonomy): Eukaryota > Metazoa > Arthropoda > Insecta > Lepidoptera > Pieridae > Leptidea > Leptidea sinapis. Next base: position 1,074,454 of record NC_066296.1, on the reverse strand, counting down.
TAAACGCGTTAGCACCGGCGGCAACTCAGGGGCATACACTCTAAGCACAATTGAAGAAATGCCATCCAGCCCACTCGACTTCCTGACGTCCAACGAAAACAGAGCTCGCCTAACAGTTTTCTGTCTGAACTGTACTTCAGGCATAGAGCTCTGACACCGCGAGATGGTCGGCGGTTTTTTTTCCGTTGTCGTCAAGAGTGGAGTTGGAGGCGAAAAGAGAGCACAGGAGATCGGCTTTCTCTATTGCCGTATGGGCTAGGGTGTCATTCCTATACATTTGCGCGGCAGCCATCTTGGATTTCCAATATGATGCCAAATTCTTTCTCTGCACCCTCGAGAACCTTAGATTCGATATCAATATTGTTGAAATCATAAATTTGCGCGGCGGCCATCTTGGATTTAAAAAAAAAAATGCCGCGTAACCAAAATCCATGACGAGTAGCTATAAAATTTCTCTCATACGTCGATAAAGAAGTAACTCTTCAAAAACATACCGACGTATTGTAAACCTCCTCCTTTTTTGAAGTTAAAAGATTAAAGGTTAAAAAAGTGGCCGTTAATGTTCTCACGAGCTCAATTTTTTCCGAACATAATATGGTAAATTCAGTAATTTAAAAGAAATATTTATAGTAACTGTTCAAAGTGCTTAGTTTAAGCCTAATTGAATTAAGATTGTTTGACTTTGACTTTGAATACTTATAACATCATGTGGCGTCGTACATTATACCCTCCTATCAATATCTACCAATAAACACAAAAAACTATCCCAGCGGAGGAACTCTATAAGTATAATATATTACATTCATAGCTGGCAACATACTTTTTTAATGGCGTCTGTTGTTTACAAAATATTTTGCTGTTTTAACGAACGAATTAAGCTTAAATTAAAAGTTGTGAAATAATATTTAGGTGTGAAATGTGATTTTCTTATCTTTATTTTTATTTTGAGATGCGTTGTGACACCCTTTCACTGCACAGTAAGTCATTTTTAAATTAAATTTCGCGCCCTGTTTGTCATGGAAGTTGACAGAATAACACTGACGCGGCGGCTGTTATTATTCTATACATAACATTATCAGGAATATAATGAGAGGCAACAGTTAAAATTTTCATATATTTAAAAAGACTTTAAATTTAATGATGCTTTAAGACCTAGGTTATAAATAGCGCGAATAGCCTTCTTCTGCAGCACAAAAATGCTATTAATATCGGCTACATTGCCCGTAATACTATATAGTATAAACATAACTAAAGTAAAGTAGTCGCTCATATCTAAGCCAGTTTGTATATATTTATAATACCTATTGTCTAATCTTTTTTACCACGTACCTATGCTGCAGAACTAAGTGAATGTTTCAATATGGAGGCTACATTGTAATTTCTTTCTTGACAGATCGATTTGAAAAGACACCTGCAAGATCTTAAAAAAAATAATTTATGAGATGGTAAGTGGATCAATCATCTGGTCATGATGGTCTTAACATCGAACGCTTTAGATATTCTGGAGTAGGTACATCTACCGCGAGTCCTTTCTCTGTTTTTCAGCTTAAATATTAGTCACTCTTACTTACCGGAACAGCTAATAAGAACGATTGTAGTGTCCGTTGTCAGAAACAAAAATGGTGAAACATCCTACATGAGAAGTTGCAGACCCATTTCGGTGTCAACCACTGCAGCCTAGGTGTTTGACAGCGTGATCAATATCTCCAGAAATACGACTATATAAATGATGTAGATAGAGAGGTACAAACCAAAGAGAACACACACAATACAAAGCTGATTCAAATTGAAATTCAAATATTTTTATTCAAAATAGGATTTAAAATCACTTATTGAACGTCAAAAACTACCACCCATTCAAAAGAGACTGCCTCAGACTACGAAGAAACTTAGAGGGCTTTTTTTTAATATAAAATATGGATTACAATGTGATATCATACAATAAACATTTATAATTAAAGAGCCTGAGGTTGGTGGATTCCCAGTCCGTGGTGTCATTAAGAAAATCGTTTATGCTATAGTAAGCTTTCCCACACAAACGTTTTTTAACAATTCTATTAAATGTCGTAACACATTTGTTTTGTACATTTTCTGGGATCATATTGTAGAAGCATATACATCGCCCAACAAAAGACTTACTAACTCGACCCAACCGAGTAGTAGGCATCACAAGTTTATGTTTGTTCCTCGTGTGAACATTATGAATGTCACATTTCTAGAAAATGCCTCAATGTGCTTATGAACATACAAAACATTATCAAAAATGTATTGAGTAGAAATAGTCAAAATGTTTATTTCTTTAAATTTTTCTCTTAATGATTATTTAGGACCTAGGTTATAAATCGCGCGAATAGCCCTCTTCTGCAGCACAAAGATGGTAGTAATATAGGCGCACTGCCCCATAACAATATACCATAGGACATAATACTATGAAAATAACTAAAGTATACTAGTCGCGCCGTATCTATGTCAGTTAACCGTCTAATTTTCTTAACCGCATATGCTGCAGAACTAAGCCTATTCGCCAATCCTTCAATATGGGGGCCCCATTGCAATTTGGAATCAAGAGTAATGCCAAGAAATACAGCAGATTCCAATGGTTTTACCACCTCTCCATTTAATAAAATATTCGCATCTACATTTTTTACATTTGGCGCGGTAAATTTAATATATTTGGTTTTATGACTATTTAACAATAAGTTATTGGCGCTACACCAGTACACGATGTCAGATAGAGCATTGTTTACTTCGTCATATAAAACTTGGCTTCGTTTCACTTTGAATATAAGTGAAGTGTACCACCTTGTGTTTTTTTTCTACAAGGTTAGGTAGATCATTTATATAAATTAGGAAGATATACGCTTACCCCCTTGTCTTAAAGCGTTTGATCTTGTCTCATTTTGACGTGCTGTGGGGCAAGTTGAGTATTGGTTATTAATTGTTAAACGTATTATGCATAACTTGTGGACGCTTAATGTTCCTAGTTATTAAGTTTTTTTCTATCAAAATAGCCTATAACAGTATTATTAGAATAAGATTTTTTTTTATTCATTCACTGTATGTTGCCAAAATATGAAACAATACATTAATAAGCCCTAAAAGTACGTTGGGTTCATAATACACAGAACTTGCTGAGTTAATTTGTATTTTGAGCTTACAAATATCACGATTTTCATGATTTCATAGGTAAGTATATTTTATTTATCTCTGAAGTTATTTATTATTATCTTAAAAATTACCACTATTTTTTATTGATCTTTAGGGACTTTCTTACTTAATTAATCTTTTAATAAGAGGGACAAACGGCTAAGAGGCTCACGTGTTGTAGAATGCTGTATTATGTTAACATAATGCGAGTGGGCATTATGTTAACATAATTGCATTTTGACGTAATGTCCGTTGGTGGAATTTGGCTGCCAGTATCAACCTGAACAACTTTTCTGAGCACTCCCCGTGATAAATGCGGTAGAAGATGAGGACCCACTTCTCTACGCAACGCCAAAGAATCGAGCAGATCGGAAATGACTTGATCGTTTATGATTCGAGCAACTCTTCGTTGTATGCGGTCAATTTACAGAAGCTCGTACTCGGGAGCGCCCGCCCAGAGGTGAGAACAGTACCTACTCCATCTGCAGCAGTAGTTGCAAGCGGTGGCTTCCAGTACAGTACTGTCTCGCCTTACTGAGTACACCAAGCTTTTTAGAGGCTAGTTTGGTCTTCTCTTTCAAGTGACCACGGAACTGAACGTTGGTTGATATATCGATGCCAAGTATCTATGTCGATACAGGCTGTGGCAGTTAGAGGAGTGATCTTGAACCGAGGGGTTACGAAAAAGGAAGACTTTTAGCGGTGAACACATAAACTTGTTTCTTCTTATAGTTAAATTGTACAATTTTTTTCCGGTCCCACTTCGAGACATTGCAAAGCATAATTTATCATAAGTTTGTTCCGGTTCTCGTCGACGCTACTCCGGGAGAAGTTGGCACGGCGGATGTGAGAAGGATACCCTGTGCTGTCTTCTGCATACACACTATAGAAGCATCAAATATGGCAATATTGAAACAAGGGCTTAGGCTATCCAAAACCAAAAAAAATGTGAACAATGAAATGAAAAAAATATAATATATGACAAAACCCCAGAATATAGAGTAATACTAACCAAACCTACAAATGCCTACTCATAAACTATGTAAAATGTGAAATGCAATAAACATAAATAAATATATATGTTTGCCGACCTAGAAGGTCTCCGGTCGTTAACAATGATTCATTAGGCTGGGTCAAACTCACGGACAAATCCACATTACAGACGCTTACGTTGCAGCTAATTAGTTTTAGTTTTAATGCCTTGTAAGTCGTCTGTTGGCTAACATAAAGCTGACGACCGGCGGAACTTTTTATCGGAATATTTCTTATTTCAATCATAAATGGGGTTTCATTGATAATAGCGCCTGTCGGAAATATAGATAGGTAATGTAAACACATGTTGCTTTTTTAGTTAATTTTTGAAGGTGAAATTTAGTGTTTTAGTACTAAACAAAACTACACTTATTATATTTACAAAATGTAGGTGATTTAATTTTGTTTATGCCCGTTGTACTAGATCCGCGATTGCTTTCCTTTTTATACGTAATAGGAGTCCTTTTTCTCTTTTCTGGCTTCTTGGTGGCTTAGAGGAGAGGTGCTCAGACCTCTTTCATATCAATTCTATCCTCTGCCCGACCACGCTACAGCTTCTCTCACAGATCAACCGCTTACGTGAAGATCCGAGATTCCGGAGGGGAATTCATTGTTTTTCCTGATGCTGGCTTCAATTTCAGCTTTACCTTAAGACAACAAATTTTCATACATAAAATCATACATGTAAAAATATTCATACATACAAATCACGTCCGTTTTTACAGACTGTTAAGCCCAACGTAATTATTTTATCTAGAGGTTGCCTGTAGGTCATAATTTGACCAAAATTCATGAAATATTAAGAAAAACATATTATTGTATTAGTTTTTATGTATGTTATTGCTATGTGATAAATAAGGGCATCATTTATAATGCCCGGGTATTATCAATCATGGCGAACTACATCGGGCCAAGTGATTAATTACTATCTAAACTTCATTATTTATTACACTCTCTGATCATTATGAATATTGCTAAGTGACTGTCAGGAAATCTGATAATATAGATTAAAGACATGTTGATGAGTTGCGAGAAGGGAGTATGCGTGACACGCGCTGACCTATACTGTAGGTACTACATAAAAAACCAAAGAGAAGATAATATAAAGTATTTCCAACAACTTGCTTATATTATTGTGGTATATATTGTAGTACCAAAATTGAAGTGAGTTTAATGAATATGTAATTTTTTAGTATTAATAATTTTATTTCTTTTCACTTTAAAAATGTAAACTTAAAACAAAACGTTAACATTGATATGATTACCATAATATGATTCTCGTTGAGATCTTTAATAACAGAAAAAACAATGGATATAGTAATTTCAATTACTTAAATTATATTTTCTGCATTTATAGATTATGTTTAGTTTCACAAATTAATGTGAGATAATACGAATTGAAAAAACTTAATTAAATTTATTATCACATAATTACCTTGTAGATTTCACTCTGTTAAATTCAACAGAAATAAAATCTGGGTTCGAAACATGAAAAACGCGTTATCAAATACATAGAATCATAAACGCGTCTATTTTTGGAAGATTATCTGATAAATAATTAAACAGATCATTCAATAATAAAGAACCATACATATATATATAAAACCATTTATGTAATATATCGCTAACCACCGAAAATAATATCTGTACCAGTGATTATGTTTATCGAGACTTTATAAATATTTGAACTTAATATAAGTTACATGCATAATATACCCTATTTAATTTCAATAATTATTACCATATCACCGTTTCATATTGGTTATTTTTCTAAATTTCCGGACATTTTATATAATGTCGGAGTAATCATTCAGTCCGTAACATACAGTGTGGAGCTACAATGTCGACATTAAATAAACTTAACTGTAATAATAAAAAATTTGCTCCAGTCTGTACCTTACACCAAGAGAAGAAAAAAAATATCTCTCTAATCATCATCATCAGCCGGAAGACGGCCACTTCTGGATAAAGACCTGCCACAAAAATCTCCACGACGATAGATACTGCGCTGCCCTCATCCAACGAATTCCGGGTGTTGCACCAGAATAGCACCACACCATCGCTTCCTGTGGTTGTTGGAAGAGACGACTAAGGGAAACATAGAACGGAACCCCCCCGCCCCTAATGAAAGACATTCTCTAATCGCTTAACCCTAAATTGAATACAAATTAAAGTTAATGTGTAACTTATGTGAAAACACGTACAAAATTGAAATCCAAAATTTTTACCATATTGGTAAAAATAATTTTAGTATTTAGTGTCTCATTCAACTGAGGGTTCTAATGATGATAATTTTAGCACTTTACAGTCGCGCAAAACCACGTGACCTCTATCGTTTGGTTTGTGAAATATGTTCTAAGTGTTTTAATAAGTTGTTATGTCTATTGGAGCAGCTTTTATTGTATGTGAAGTCTACCAATGATCACGTTATGTATGTACTTAAATCTTTTGATTTTATCATAAGCAATTTATCTGATATTTTGACTCATGTTTGATTATTTAAAAGAACTTATAATGTTTTTATTAATTTATAATACATGCTACGTTGTTCCTGATTGATTTTCTAATTAAACTGTCACAATGGCAAAAGTTACAATACCCCGTGCCCAGTATCGCAAGTTTTTGCGTTCCGTTACCCCTCTCATGTATGGTAGATATCGGCGGACCTGCTTCACTGGTCGTGTTTGTCAGTCAATGGCAAATAAAGTGCGCGATTAATGAGAGTGCGCGGTACAAACTACAAGTGCAACAGTTGGTGATGATAATCTGCTTTAAAGATCAGTACCTAAGCACAATTCACAAGTAAGCACATTCCCATATGTATGTGTAGGTTTTCTAAATACCGTATTCACCAGGCTACCACTAGGTTTGCGCATCATTAGTTCATGCAGCCGTTGATGTAGCATCAGGCAAATTATACACTCACTGACACAGATTGGTAATCTTCTACAATCCTCTAAAGATTTGGATTCGCTGGGGAGCCTTAGCGTCTACGAAATAATCTGCGAGTGCTGCAATAGCAACATTGAAGAAATAGGACGCAACATAAAAACATCGTTTCAACTCTGACACTTCACATTGTTTTCGGTTCGGTAAGGTGAAAGTATTGGCCCGCGGTAAGAACTTTGGGTCTCGCGAGCTTTTGTGACCGGCGCGGCGAATTAATTTTAATTATAATTTAGTTTAATTTTAATAAGTTGGTCTCTGCCACCAACTTGGAAACCCGTATTGTTAAATACATCTCGGAATAAGACCCATAGTGCTGATGATCATATAGCGGACACTGTGAGTACATTCTGTGCACACTTTAACAAAAGTTTCAGTGATACCGTGCATCGTCATCACCACCGGTGCAACCTGCGTGGGGGGCCCTGTCAAGCGGCGAACAACGAGCGCAAATCCGTAGTGTGAGACGGGACTTTATCACTATAAACTCACCCTGATGAAGGGCCGCCGAATGATGCGAAAGTGATTGCCGTAAGTGATTGATATACAAGATATAATAGATTATTTTTATTGAATTAGGCGTTACTTTGCGGAAATCCATAATTATACAAATGATTTAAGTTTTCTTTAGTGTTAATTCCGCCAATATTTGTTTTTAAAACAATTCGACACGTGTTTCGCCTCTACACGAGGCATCCTCAGGACGTGTTGTCTCGCTAAAATCTGGCACGAGACTGAATGAGTCTGACTCTGGCATGAGATATCTCGTGCCAGATTTTGGCGAGACAACACGTCCTGATGATGCCTCGTGTAAAGACGAAACACGTGTCGAATTGTTTTAAAAACAAATATTGGCGGAATTAAAACTAAAGAAAACTTAAATCATTTGTATATAATAGATTGCCTATTTCTTATGTACATCGTAATTTAGATTTTATGTCAATAAAGTGTTTTGGACTTTGACTTTTGAATTTTATAAGAAGACTAGTAGTTTGATAGCTATTACGTATATATACTGCAGTGATCACCAACAAACATGTGAACCTTACGTTTGTATATCATAAACATCACTTTCACATTACCAAGCCCACTTACCTGCAAATATAATGACTCATCGGACGGATAATTTACACTTTGTCAAGTTCAAGCGCTAAGTGATTAGTTAGTTTTTTATTGACAGTACAAGTTTCAAAAGTCAGTAATAAGAGTCTGAATTTCTGTGAGAAGAGGTACCTACCACATAACACTTACTGAATTAAGAAAAGCTTTCTTATAAAAAAATTATATATTAGTAATAAATTTACTTTACATTTCGCAATGTGATCGTTGATACCTTAATTTATTGTTAACTGCGTCCTCGCTTACGATAAAGTGTGAATTAGCTGTAACTGAAATACGTTCACAGACACTGAAGTGTAATGATAAGAGTTCAGTTGTGGATTGACTTAGCTTGCGGCATGATGGCTTTTCCTATCTGTTATGGCGGGAAACAATATGATTTAAACGAATTCCTACGAGACCATCCCGGGGGGCTTAATACATTAGAAATGTTTAAAGGCAAGTCTGTGACTAATGTAATGAAAAAATACGGGCATAGTTTGAGTGCGTATCATATGCTAAATGACTTTAAAGTGAGTGAGGATATTAATTTAACCGGGAGACTCAGTGAGAACGGCAGGATCATCACCAAGGAAGAGGAGAGCAGAGATGTTGAGGAGATTGCGTTTATGGAAGAATTAGAGGTACAGAATAATTACATTTTTACAATTTAATCGTTTTATGTACAATTAGTAACACTACCTTGGTAATTCTTAGGTTTCTGTAAGTGAAAGGTTACCAACGTGAATTCTATCAGTATTACTAGCCTCCGCTGTTCGTCCGTTAGTCAGTACGTCAGCAGGCTGTATGTCAGAAACTGTATTAGTTTCTTTATATAATAACTACAACATTGCATATACTATACATACAAACTATATATAATACAGGGTATCGTGTCTGATATAAGATTACAATGATATAATTTAATAGTTACACAGTTGAAGATTCATATGTTTTTAAAATGATAACCCTCACTTCTGGGATTAATTACACAAATAAAACCGAAAAGAAAATTTCTACTTTAAAATTTTTTTCTAAGAAAGGAAGTCAAGAGCTAGAGTGACATCTCACGTCAATTTCCTAATATTCAAATATTGGGGTTGAGCAGATTATCAACTGTAAAGTAGATCCTGTAGATGAAGCCACAACCTGAGAGTTGAACAAGATATACAAGATTTATAAACGATACGTCACTCGAACGGTTGGCTAAGTTGGAAAGAGCGCTAGCACGGAACGCGATCGGTCGCGGGTTCGAGTCCCGCATCGTTCATACAATTTTGTTTTCAGTTTTATTTGTGTAGTTTAAGATCGGATAGTGTGTGTTTATGTGTGTGACAACAAATGACGAAAGTATTATAAAGTAACCAATACTATATTTTATATGCTAGTACGGAATATATTTCGTCCGTGTGCAGAATTGCAATCTCGTACACTCCATGGTCACCACACCTGACCTCCCTGTTTGTTATTTAACTTATTGGTTGGTAAAAGTTAATGTTGAACAATTGAATCTTAAAGTTTTTCGCAAAACTTAAATTTTTGTTAGAGCTTTGTCATATACCCTCAAAATTCATACTGCACTTGAATATCAATACGAAATATGTTTGACATAGGTGGTTAATTACCTTACTTACCTTATAAGTTATATTTTACTTTAAGTAGCCGAACTAAACTAGATACATAAAGCACACTAGCTTCAGCAGTATTTTTCATTCAGTACCTACCTACCCTAAAAAATATAGTAGACAGGGAATTAAAAAAAAATTATTTTTTAAATCATATTTAAGTATATATTTTATTACTGCTTTGGGATTTCATTGATAGGTTTTTATTTTCAAGGAACTTTCATTACAATCTACAAAATACCATTAACTCTGCTTTACTTCAACTGCGCTCATCTTTCCAGTTTGTTCATCACAGAAGAAATGTGCTCTGTTTGCTGATAAATATAGTAGTTTCGTTGATGCCTTAAAATATTGGATACTATATTATAGAGTGTGGTTGACAACCCTATCATACAATAACATTTACCCGGAATCAATCTTATTCGTATCCTTAATTCTTTCTCAGGACTGATTCTTGTCTGCCTCTCATGAGACCTTGGAGTTATTGTACATTGTCAGCTACATTTTAACATACGCACATTATTAAAGTACTTATAATATAACAACTGAGATTAATCTGGCGTGTCTTAAAACCACTTAACAAATATTAAGTTTTTTTCTTTGCATCACAGACTTACATGAAAACATGTTATACAAGAAAGCTAACAGCTTACAAGATAACGTAACTCGATCCTCGTGAGTTACGTTATCAGAAATATATATTTCAAAGAATATAATTTTTCTAAATAACAATCCAATATCTAAACTAAATTAGGTTGAATGGTCGTTTTAGATAAGAAAAGTGAAGAAAAATAAATATTAAGGGATTTTATGTAACCTCGTCTTTTGTCATCTTCTCGCTAGTATTTATAGTACCTATTTCTCTTAAGGCGACAGATTCCGTTGATGTTAGATAAAAAGCGTGTGAATTCGTAATTCATGGGAACCATTTTTTCTTAAATAAATTGTTAAATGTTAAGTTTAACACAAATATTCTACAGTCTTATTATATCATTTTTAATACTTCAAAATGAACACACAAAATATATGATATTAATCCTTATCATTTTATTACTATTTACTAAAAAAAATAAATCATTCATAAATAAGTTTCTGTTTCATTTTTAACTCATAACTCTTATTACATATTTCTGTTAGCTTTACTACATTTTTCCCGAATACTTACACATTTTTTTTCTATTGACAGAACAGCGTCTGTCGAGTCAGCTAGTTTCAATGTAAAAATCAAGTACCTAAATCTGTCACATTGGTCCAGGGAAGTAAAAACGCACCCCACATCAAAGTAGAGGTATTTTAAATATTTTTTTCACCGAACCAACTAGAATTCCGAATTAAAACTATGGCGATCTTGTGCGAGAGAGGTAAAATAGTTTCGCCCGATTCCTCAAGGCCACCGGCTTAGTCCCCAGCCTTAAACGAATACTTTTTTGTTTCGTCTCTTTTTCATACCTATTCTTAAGTCTGAGATAAAGAGATGAATCAAACATGAAAAGCATCAAATTAATAGTATTATTGTAAAATATATTTATTTTGAATTAATTATGTTGATAAAAAATAATGAAACGCCTATACGTGAGAAGCGTTCATGATAAGAGGCTGTTTAATAAAAATACTGGTTTGAAACACAGTTAATGATCTCGGACGAGTTAAAGAAGAAGGACTCCGTGTCACCTACTTACATAACAGTGGAGCATCAAAGCAATCTAGTTATCGAGTAAATACATAGCCCCGCGCACACACTTACACTAATATAAGCCATCAGCCATCATTATGATATCTGCCATTGTCTGTGACGGATCAGTTTACGTCGCATTAAAATATTTTTTAAATGCTACCGCGTATTGAGAAATTGAGTAAAAACAATGCTAGGGTACAATAAAGGTGTCAAGGAATTACCTTTCACAGATAGAATAGTAGTTATCACACAATTTTTTGTTCTCTTCAACCGACTACAAAAAAGGAGGAGGTTCTCAATTCGTCGGTTTTTTATTTTTTTTTGTTTGTTACCTCAAAACTTTCGACAAGGTGAACCGATATGGATAATTCTTATTTTATTTGAAAGCTGGTGCTTCCCGTGTGGTCATATACAATATAATTCTAGTTACGATTATTGAAATTTTTGGAATCGGTGTGAAAAATACGCAATAATTTTTATACTTTTTAGTGCTTATTATATCTATTGTTTTGGAATAGTGTTTTTGAAGTCGGTTGTTTTTTTTTGTTAAAAATATTTTTAGTTCATCTATCTATTGTTTTGGAATAGTGTTTATTTATTTATTTAACACCAACAAGACAAACACTAACAATAGTATATTAATATTATTACAATAAATAATAAATTCTAAGTGTTGGCTTCATTATAGGTGTTACACACATTTCAATAACATAGACACAAACATATTTAATTAAAATGAATGCAAACATTATCGGTATATTTACAAATTGAATTAAACGTAAATGAATAAGAGAACAATAATATTATATAATAATTAAAACATGCATCATTTCACAATTATATAAAACAGTCTTAAACTTATCAGTATTTATAAATTATTTGAATAAAATTTACTTTTTGCCTATAATTTACAAAAAAAAAATATGAATAAAAATGAAATAAATTCCGTTTAAATGACGAAATATTGTCTGAAAATATATCAATTACAACTTTTTTTATTTTTTTCTTTATCCTTTTTTTATTAACAGTAGTTGTTACGACTTCGAATTGAATTTGTTTAATATCTATTGTTTTGGAATAGTGTTTTTGAAGTCGGATTTTTTTTTTGATTTTTAGTGAATTTGAAGTACACTAACTAAGAATTCGTCTAAATATGTGCAGATACACTAAATTTTTCAATGCAGCAATGAACGTAAGCGCTTAATTGAAGAGTTCCGATACTTTGCCATGGATTCCGTAATCAGAACCTAACCAAGCTCTCACCAAACTATCTTTGAAATATATGCTTTCCAATAATTCATCGAAATCGGTTGGCGCGATATTGAGTTATTCGGAAATTTATCATCCACTTTGCTATACGTATGTATAGCAAAATTTAAGACTTTTATGGTCTTCTCGTGGATTCCATTGTCAGATCTGGACCAAATTATGAGACATGGACATAACAATAGGACCACACGGGAAGCACCAGCTTTCAAATACAACAAGAAGAATTATCAAAATCGGTTCACCCGGTCGAAAGTTTTGAGGTAACAAACATAAAAAAAATACCGACGAATTGACAACCTCCTCCTTTTTTGAAGTCGGTTAAAAGTATTAAAATAATTGCGTATTTTTATACAATCTAATTAATAAATCTAATTGTAGTTACGATTAGTGTAATTTTTGGAGTCGGTGTCATCCAAGATAGGTGTAACTACACACATAGTTATATGTGAGATGTGCTTGAGTTGTCAGGGATCCAGTAGTCTGTCAATTTTGACAGACTACTGGATCCTGGAAAGTTTTCCAACACTGGGCGTTGTGCAGAGACGTGGCGTCTTACCCCCCTATTCATAATAGTCTGCTAACTTAAAGCATTGCTAATTCGCACTCTGTCTTCTTCTATTGACCTAAGTCAGAATGAGAAAAAACACTCCTTTGCGGCTGTTTAAAGTTAGCGGACCATTATGAATAAGGGGGCTAGAAGACACAAAATGGCTGACAGATGGTAGACCGCATTTGTCACGGACATAAAAGTATGAACTGTAATTTTACTTATTTGATTTAGAACTTACCCTTTACCCTTTATTTAAGAGTAACTATACCTTACTTAGCAACCAAATCACTATAAAGCACATTATTGTTTGTTCTCTAAAAATCTCCTTATTTGATACTACGTCAGTGGCAAAAAAAGAATTTAAGAATGATTTTTGTGAAGCTATTCTTAAAAATAAGAAATGTTAGTACGTAATTTTTATATCAGTTAAAACAAAGATGCTGCAAACAAGACATGGGCACAAGAATCAAATCCTTACTTTCTAGGTGTAACTTGTTTATTTACTCATAATATGCCTGCGATTATATTTATTGTTAGTTTAGAAAACAATCCGACTATTAGAATTTAAGAAATCGGAGTTAAAAGTAATGTGGCTATATAACACTATGACTAATAACAGGACATACGAGTATTTTGCGTTATCTGGTATCCCCCGTCACTACACACACACTAGCCTAATGGTGCTTCACTTGTTGATATCACGGCGCGGAGCCCTTCTTTTTTTATTCGTCCGTTCTTGGCATGTGTTTATGTTAAGGATAAATTCGAATTCATATTCAAATACTTTTATTCAAAATAGGATATGATATCAGTTATTGAAAGTCAAAAACTACCACCCATTCCAAAACGAATGCCTCAGACCTGAGAATAATAGGCACAACAAACTTAGCGGGCTGTTTTTTTGCATCAAAAATATTTTTACAAAGTAATGTACAATTAAACTTATTATTTAATAGCGTGAGAGCGGTCGTTCCATTCCCAATCTGTGGAATTATCAAGAGAGATGTTATTTCTTTTGAATATCGTAGTACCTACTATTGTTTTGAACATTTTCTGGGATCTTGTTGTAAAAGCATATAGATCGCCCCATAAAAGACTAACTAACTCGACTTAGCCGAGTAGTAGGTATAACAAGTATATGTTTGTTCTTCGTGTTATCATTATGATTGTCACTGTTTCTAGCAAATTCCTCAATGTTCAAGTTCATTATCAAGAATATATTGAAAAGCAACAGTCAAAATTTAAAACAAAAGTATGAGATAGTCAGAATATAATGTCAAAAAATCTATATAATATAGAAAAATCAATTCCTGTTCGTTATTCCTGGTGTCACTTAAATTCAGATATGGCTGGTGCCAATTCGGAAAAAAACGCACTGAAATTCAAAATCAGAAAAATCGGAAATGGTAATTCTGTATGGAAATGAGGTATGATTCGACAGTCATACTTATGCTCTGTTAGACAGTTCTGCTTGCGTTAGTGTGTCCATGATAAAAACAAATCGCTTGATAATTTAGGAGAAATAATTAAATTAATAGCAATGTCGGCTGTGCTCATATCTTTGACAAATTCTCATTAGAAACATGTTTTAAGTGGTCCGAGAAAAGTCATCTATAGACTGTCGGGTCAACTATAGCGAATCCTATAATTTCAAAATAACATAATGGTGTGAAAAAAATGAAATACGACAGTCAATTACAAATGTAAAAGGCCGCTATGTATGATTTGCACATTCCAGATTGTTACGACATAAGAAGTAACTCCTTAGACGGTGTATGTTTCAGTAATGGGCAGAGTCAATCATTTACTATACGGTGAACCTCATTTTTTATATTAATAAAAAATAATCTCCCATATATTTCATTTAAAGGGAAATTTGCAGTACCAATATATTCAGAATAATGGTCGCATTGAAACCCCCCACTTTTGGGATGTAGTGAGTTGTCATATACCCTGTATATTTATATACTATTAAGAAATAAGAAGACTTTGAAGCTGAAAGTAAAGGCCAATCGACTTTTTTTAAATGACAATAAAGGATGAGTCGAGTAAGACGCTCTGCTACTACGTATGTAACTGATACGCCCTGCCCATTACAATGCAGCGGCACCTTAAAAACATAAGAAGTCTCATTTGCCCAGTAATTTGACTAGCAGCGGCGCCCTTCAGACCGATACACAATAATGCTTACACATTACTGATTCAAGGCAGAAAAAGGGGCCTTTGTAGTACCCATAATCTAGCCAGCATCCTGTGGAAAGAATCCTCTCAATGGTTAAAAAAGAAAAAAGTTGCACTGGTTCCTTTTGAAGATTTGCGAAAGTTAAAAAAGTCCTTCGATTCTTCATCCGTCATCAAGAATATGGTTGCTTGCTACTACAGTGACGATTGAAAATACAATACAACCAAGGACAGTTACTAAGGATTTGTTATGTTAAAAGTGTTTTTGAAAATGTTTGCGAAAAACTCCTCGCGGAAAAGCCGTTCTTCGTCATGACAACTCCGCTGTGGTAACGTTTGAGTTTTGAAGGTCTCGAAAATTAGAAATAAGCGAAGAGGTATACGACTTACAAGACATGAAGAGGCGATGAATGCGTTCCAAGAGGTCGTGCAAGACGTCTCTCGGGAAGACTGGAACAAATGCTATACGACGGTTCCAAAGAATGCAAGCGTATGTAAATAGTATGTTACTTTGAAGAAATAATAATAATATACATAATATGCGGCATTATTAATGAGAATCCAAAAATGGATGACGTAAGTAAAGTAACACATTAAGAGCTATTACGCACTGTCGACTTGTCGTCGGCGACCAAAACATAGGCAACTAAGCCCAGGAGACCAAGCCGAGTGACAGTATTCCAAGTACATTCGTATTTCGTGCAGTATGGACGTCGAAGAAGCTTATAGTAGCGCTACTAATCAAGAGAAAGAAAAATAAAAAAAAATCAAGAGAGTATTGGGTACATCCTTTGTTATAAGAACGGAGATCAAAAGGAATGCTTAAAATATTTTATGAAGATGTGAGAAAATACCCTCGTCAATCCCTTTTCATCTTCTGCTAATCCTTCACCTCCAAATAACTCCACTATTTTTCTTCAAATCCCGATTAGAATATTCGTCAGTTAGTAAGTCCCAAATAGCTTTTCGGAATTGTATTTCCATGTTAAATTTCTCGGTATCGAAAGCCTGAGTCATTTTTGAGACAGTTGCTCGCAGAAATGTCGCAGTGTGAATGCTTCCATTTGAAGCCGTGCTCCTATTGGTCGCCGGCAGTCGCTTCTGCGTCGCCTCGTCGCGGCGAGTCGCCCAGTCGCTTGAGCGACCGACGACCAAGTGCGTAAACACCTATTTAAACTGTAGAAAATCACAGTCGCCAGCGACCGAGTCGCCGACGACAAGTCGACAGTGCGTAATAGCTCTTACAGTAGGTGTGTACAATTATAATTGTGTATAAATTACTCTGGTATATTTTGCTACCTTATAGTCTAAACACATGATCAGATTTGGTACGGCCGGACCATCGGCATAATTATTGGTTTAACGTCGTACTCGGTACTGGACGGTAATAATAATAATTTTGTGCGAAAGACAGTGAGACATATCATAGAATATTTGTATATTTATTAAGTATTTCAACAGATTATTACATTTACAATAATATAAACTTTACATTATTTACAATTCACAGCATTGAATAATAATAATTTAAAGTAAGTATTTTATAACTAAGTACAAATGGAAGTAAATGTGAGAATTAATTTAAGTTTATAGTATGACTTAAAAGTATTTTAGTATTTTATTCTTAAGTGAAGCCATGAGAGTCATTGAATATATCATTATTCTTTTATTAATTCAACATTTAGGTGTTTTGTAACAAGCATGTTATATTGTTCACCAGCTCTGCTAATTGGGGAGTTCAGTCCTAAATTTGATTTTATAAGAGGTCTGCTAAATGTATTATGAATACTTTTACGATGCCTCGAAGGTACGGTGAAAGATATTTTATCGAGTAGCTCCGTATTATTGACATAATTGTTAACTATTTTCGATATAAATAAGATATCAAACATTTTACGGCGCGTGTTTAGGGATATCATCTTAAAGAAAGAAAGGCGCTGTGTGTAAGATCTACCGTACCAAATCCGATTATGTGTTTAGGCTATTAGTAATGAAAATGCTTCACATTTTCACTCTATAAAATTATCCAGAAACTATTAGTTACCATTAAACCACTAGTAATTACCAACAGTAGGTGTGACAGACCTTCACAAGTCCCTGCGTGATGTTATCGGTCGTTATCGTACCGATGGTTTATTGATAGCTCGACAGTCACGAAACCGTTACAGCCATAGATAATACTAACGCATAAAGCAACGTTAAGTGAACTGTTTTTATTGAAATTGTAAACTACCGACATTGCCCATGAACCAGACAAATCTGATGATCCGATTGCAACCAAATAAAACAGGAATAGTTGCTCGGTGAAGGTTGCCTGCATATTTTATCATTCATCATTTCAGCCGGAATCGTTCAAGTAGAAGTACATATAATTAAGTAAGACGTTCAAATATCCAATGTTTGGTAACAATATCTAGATGTCCACAATTATTGTACTCCATCTCAAGGGCCAATCAATTTGTGAGTCTTGCCTCTAGTGTTTATTAATGACTAGTGGTGGTCGGTGATTTAATTGCTGCGGCACATATTATTATTGTGAACGTTGCTAATAACAGACAATTCCCGTTGTATCAAGTTTATTAGTGGGTGGGTACCTATAGAGTAGATAGGTAACTAGAATACAATATTAGCTATCAGCTTGCTGGGCGGGCCAAGCGTCAGATTTAGCGATAAACGAGAACATCAGATTTATTGCCGTTACACCAAATAATATGTAAGTAGGGGAGCCTGTTGAACCTTGGCACTATGTGTACCTAGGCTATTACGCTGGTTTCAAATTTTTTAAAATTCTATTGCGTCACGTAGACGTCTGGCATTCCACAACCGCGCGTTTTCTTCGAAATTTCTTGCCTCGCACAGCAACTTTGTGGAATCAACTACCGGCAGCGGTCTTCCCGAACAGATACGACTTAGGGACCTTCAAGAAAAAAGCATACTCCCACCTTAAAGGCCGGCAACGCATTTCTTGACACACCTGTTGTTGCGGATGTCCATGGGCGGTTGCCTCACCTCTCCCCATCCCGTGAGCCTCTTGCCCGTTTGCCCCCTCTCATATAAAAAAAAAATATTGTCTAGTCTGGTGTATTCTGTACGTCACTACAGACTATTCAATATGATAGTAGTCACTTACCGCCATTAAGCCGGTGTTTGGTGTAATCGACGTTAAAAAGTTTTTTGGGGAATATTTTTTAATGCCAATAAAAATTTATATGCCAATGGCTCTTTTCTTTAAAAAGTATTAAAACAATGATAACATTACGAGATAAGTAACCCCAAATTATTTGACATACCACCGTTTTGTTGAAGTTAGAGTAGTGGTGTATCTTGGTCTGTAGCCAAGGTACATTTAGATGTTGTACTTTGGCCAGGAAAATATTTTCTTAAATTATTTCACATTTACGTAATATAATACTCCTAATAAAATATAAAATAAAATAAAATATAAAAGCTTTGTCTCATTAGAAAAAAGAAACTGTGAATATCATTTTGTTTTGTTCAGAATTTGTGAGTTATTTTTTGTTGGACAGGCAGACACACGAGTTATCCCTTTTACTTCTTGCCTCTTAGAGTGAACGTGAGCGATAACAAACTATCTCAAATCGTATCGCTGTAGTTTTTTTTTTATGAAAATAAGGGACGAGATGAGAAGGACGTTCAGCTGATAGTAATTGATACGCTCTGCCCATTATAATGCATTCTAAGTGGCACTACAATTGCGCTCGTTACCTTGAAACATAAGATGTTATGTTTCGATTGCCCAGTAATTTCACAATCAATGGCGCCCATCAGACCGAAACACAGTAATGCTTACACATTACTGCTTCACGGCAGAAATAGGCGCCGTTGTGGTACCCATAATCTAGTCGGCATCCTGTGCAACCCACTGGTGATTTGATAGTGAGAAGAGCAACATGCAGAGATAAAGCCTACATTGAACAGAGTTGGTATTTGAGTTTGTTCAATAAAAACAAAAATACATAAAAATGTAAATTCTCCCCATAATATCTGTATCTATACTTATAATAAATCTGTAGAGATCAAATTTCTGTACAAAGAAAAAAAAACCGAGTCAGGGGGATGTTAGAAGAGAAATAGAACAAGTCCTGATTTTTTTGGATTTTTTTGTTTCTCTGTCTGTTTGTTTGTTTGTACGGGCTAATCTCTGAAACTACCGGACCGAATTTATTGAAATTTTGCATGATGATACTTTATATCCTCGTTCAACATCTTAGATATTTTTCATCCCTCATAATTAAAGAGTTAGGGGACAGTTAAAAACCTCTAATTACTTAATTAGCGTAGTACACAACAACGTTTGTACATAATTCAATAAAATTTGGCATATTGTTACCTTATATTGCCAGTCAACATCTTAGATACATTTCATCCCGGATAGTTAAAGAGTTTTCGTGGGGCAGTTAAAAGTCTGTAATTTCTTAAATAGCGTAGTACACAACAACTACTGCACATTATTTAATATAATTTCGCATGTTGATATATATATATTTCCGGTCAACATCTTGGATACTTTGGTCAACATCTTCATCCTGGAAAATTAAAGAGATCCCGTGGAATATTTAACAAACTTAAGTAACTTTTATGCTTAGTAAACCATAACTTATGCACATAATTTAATCAAATTTGGCATGTTGGTAATTATATTGCCGTTCAACATTTTGGATACCATTCATCCGGGAAAATTAATGAGTTCCCGTGGGAAAAATAGAAAACTATAGTTTCTTATATACCTAGATTAGTGAGCAATAACTTATGACCTAATTTAGTAAAATTTGTCACGTTGATAAAAATCCCATAAAAGTGAAACACTGCAAAAATATAGCCCAGCATGGCGTTATTCATATTTCAATTGTGTGATGTGAGGGACGTCATTTCCACCTGAGGCTAAGAGTGAGAACGACAAGTCGTTTAGGTCAGACATAGTAAATAGGTACATTGATACCTTCTAAACTTAATCTTACAACCCTGGGAAAATCTCAGCCGTAGGGCTTCTTCTTCTGCTTTCGAAAAATGTATCTACTAGTATTATAAATACGAAAGTTTGTAAGAATGTGTGGATGTCTGGATGTATGGACCTGTGAAAATCTCAGCCCTAACTTCTTCTTCTGCTTTCCAAAAATGTATCTACTAATATTATAAATACGAAAGTTTGTAAGAATGTGTGGATGTCTGGATGTATGGACCTGTGAAAATCTCAGCCCTACCTTCTTCTTCTGCTTTCCAAAAATGTATCTACTAATATTATAAATACGAAAGTTTGTAAGAATGTGTGGATGTCTGGATGTATGGACCTGTGAAAATCTCAGCCCTACCTTCTTCTTCTGCTTTCCAAAAATGTATCTACTAATATTATAAATACGAAAGTTTGTAAGAATGTGTGGATGTCTGGATGTATGGACCTGTGAAAATCTCAGCCCTACCTTCTTCTTCTGCTTTCCAAAAATGTATCTACTAATATTATAAATACGAAAGTTTTTAAGAATGTATGGACGTCTGGATGTATGGATGTATGTTTGTTGCTATAGAATAATAACGTACATTTAAAATTAACAATGCATTATTTAATTTATATACAATATTAATTTAATTAAATAAACTATTAGGCAATGCCTAATTATAAAGTCAGGTCGCAATTAGGGTTACCATTAAGTAATTTTACCAAACTTGGAAAAATCCTGATATTTCGATAAAAGTCCGGACTTTTAAGTTGATATCGTTTAGATTTTATTTCTCTTAAATACTTATTTGATATTAAACAAATGATTTAAGTTTTCTTTAGTGTTAAACACGTGTCGAATTGTTTTTAAGAAACAAATATTGGCGGAATTAACACTAAAGAAAACTTAAATCATTTGTATAATTATGGATTTCCGCAAAGTAACGCCTAATTCAATAAATTTTCTTATTTGATATTAGTTAATATCTAGTTTAGTTACAGTATTTCATCGAATTTAAAATAAAATTCGGACTAGAGGAAGGCTTGCAGCGTTACCTCTCTGTATGGCCAAATTTATCCTCTGACAGTTACCTTCCAGATTTAGGGTTGCGTAAGGTCACCCGTCAAACCAGTTAATCACCTGTTAAACTTTTTTTTGAAATATATATAATATATACAGACTTATTTACTCAGATTATCTTTTCTCAAACTGGGTATAGGCTGTACTCTGGGGTCGGGTACAAGACAACGATGTATCTAATACATTATTAAACATAAGTAAATACATATACGAGGGGCGGTCAAAAAGTTCGCGGAATGGCGGGGTTGGCGGGGGTGAGGTCGCTCCTCCAGGTAGCCGCTACTTGAGTAACTCATAATTACTATATATGCCAATTTCTAGCCTAATTGGGTCATTAGCTTTCGAGTTACAAACGAGTGAACAAGTAAATCGGGAACAAACTAGCCACTATGGAGAAAATTGAACATCGCGCCGTCGTAAAGTTCCTCACCAAACAAGGAAAAGCGCCTCAAACTATTTTGCAAGAGATGTTAGCTGTTTACGGAGACTCTGCTCCTGGTAAAACCATGATTTACAAATGGCACGGCCTTTTCAAGCAAGGAAGGGAGTCAATTGAAGATGATCCTCGACCTGGACGGCCCATTGAGGCCACTACGCCGGAAATCATTGAAAAAGTTGAAAAACTTGTATTGGAAGACGGAAGGTTGAAGAAGAAACAACTTGCAGCATCAGTTGGAGTATCAGAAACCACAATTTTAAATATTCTTCATCAACATCTTGGCATGAGTAAAGTGTGTTCAAGGTGGGTCCCGAGAATGCTCACGCCGCTGCAAAAACGTGAGCGCGTCAACTGTTCCCGCGAGTATTTGGACCGCTGTGGAGAAGTTAGGGAAGAAATTATGGCCCGAATTGTAACCGGTGATGAAACTTGGGTTCACCACTATGAGCCTGAGTCAAAGCAGGAGTCGATGCAGTGGCACAAAAAAGGCACACCACCCCCAAAAAAATTTAAAGTGTCGCAATCGGCCGGAAAGATCATGGCGACTATTTTTTGGGATACTGAAGGTATTCTTTTGATCGATTATAAAGAACGTGGTGTTTCTATAACGGGAGAGGACTACGCTTCCCTATTGGACCGATTAAAAGAAGCTATTAAAGAAAAAAGAAGAGGAAAACTGACAAAAGGTGTACTCCTTTTGCACGACAACGCGCCCGTTCACACGAGTCATGTTGCGACGGCTGCCATTCATCGATGCGGTTTTGAACAACTACGCCATCCACCCTACAGTCCAGACCTGGCCCCTAGCGATTTTTATTTATTCCCAAAGATGAAGAAAGAGCTGCGTGGAAAAAAATTTAGAGACGATGATGAAGTCAAGTCGGCGATTTCGGCGTATTTTGACGCCCAAGACAAAACCTATTTTTTCGACGGTATTAATAAGTTATATGCCAGATCCCAAAAATGTATTCGTGTTAAGGGGGAATATATTGAAAAGGAAAAATAACATAATGTATCATTTCATCTTTTTTCCCAGTCATTCCGCGAACTTTTTGACCTCTATATGTGTGCATCTATCGGAATTCGATCCCGCAATCTCTAGCCCAGTGGGCAGAGTAACTAACCACTGGGTTATATGAGAACTTAAATTGAATGAACATTGTAGTTTAAATTACTACCTTCTACTGTCGGTAATTAGCTGTCAATAATCTGAAGCTGTCCCAATATACCCTTATCGCCTTATATTGGGACGCTTGAATTACAATTTCCATACAAACTTCCATCGCTGTTAGGCTATACGTCGTCCCATTGACAGACAGCGTGTACGGATAAGGTGAGTTACCGTCGATAAGTTTAATGGGACAGAAAAGTCAACGATAGTTGACACAACAGGAGTTAGACTGAGTATTGGGAACAGCCGTAAGTCGATTTAAAATATTTGTCAATTGTCACTTGAGACACATAATCTATCAGTGGGAGCCTGGGAGGCTCCTTTGTACAGGATGCCGGCTAGATTATGGGTACCACAACGGCGCCTATTTCTGCCGTGAAGCAGTAATGTGTAAACATTATTGTGTTTCGGTCTGAAGGGCGCCGTAGCTAGTGAAATTACTGGGCAAATGAGACTTAGCATCTTATGTCTCAAGGTGACAATCGCAGTTGTGGTGCCGCTCAGAATTTTTGGGGTTTTTCAAGAATCCTTAGCGGCACTGCATTTTAATGAGCAGGGCATATCAATTACCATCAGCTGAACGTCCTGCTCGTCTCGTCGCTTATTATCATAAGAAAATTTCATAGCAATGGATGGAAAATTATTTTGTTCGTAATGACAGCTTTTGTAGCTAAAGATTTTTGAACCATATCAAAGATGACTTTTCCTTTTTTTTTTCTTCTCGTAGTTCCTCAAGGCATAACAATTTCGTCAACCGACATGATCTTGAAACTAGATGTTACAAAACCTTGATTTAAATTATATAGTTATTATTTTTTTTTAATAAAGAGCGTACGGGTACCTGGAATGTTAAGTGATCTCCGGCGTTCACATTCTCTTGCAATACCAGAGGTATCACAGGAACGTTGCCAGCCTTTAAGAAAATTTTACGCGTTTTTTTTTGGAGTCCTCCCTCACACGCGGGATCGTTATAGAATCAAACAATCTAATATTCTGCATTATATTCATTTTATAACTGAATACATCTTATTATATTTTATATTGGGCCGAAGGCCGACCGTTCTTATTTTACTTCATTCACTATTCTTTTAATCTGTCTTATTTGAATGTCTTCTCATCCGCGTCAATCTTCAAATTTAAAATAAAATCTAATTTTGGCTTGATGGCCAACCATAGAACAATGAGTGACAGTACCCATGTCGTATCGTCTCGGAAGCACAAGGAAACTCATTCCACAGCTTTGTAGTACGTGGAAGAAAGCTCCTTGACAACCGCACTGTGGAGGACTGCCACGCATCCAGATGGTGGGGATGATATTCTAACTTGTGGCGTGTCGTGCGAAGGTTGAATTCGGCGGCAGGAATCAGGTGAAAGAGCTCTTCGGAACACTCCCCGTGATGAATGCAGTAGAAGACACACAATGAGGCGACGTCTGTGATTGTTTCCATCAATTTTTATAATGGCGAATAGCTGAGGTTTGTATATTTGAGTGTCTGCTGTAGGTATTATTATTTTATAGACTTATATATCACACAGATAAATAAAAGAAACGGGTTGTACATAATATATGTTCATATATTAACAATATAATATATTGTAAGTGTATATTATGTAACTATAATTGTATATACAATAAGTTTGGTAAATTTTACTCTGACAGATCGCACTCCCTTATCGACTCAAAGTGAAAGTAAAAAAAAAACTTTATACAATTACATTTAAACTAAGCGCTTTTGAATCGTCACTATAAATATTTCTTTTAAATTACTAAATTTACCATATGTTCTGAAAATGTAGAACTCGTGAGAAGAACATACAAGAAACTCAATGGCCACTCTTTTCAATCAATAGAGTATTTTACAATAGCAATTCAAAACAATTTAGTTTGTAAGATGCTGCATCAAATATCGTGCTAGTTAAAAGCGTTTTAAATACCAAATATTTCATAAAAAGTTTGAAGCTGACTTAACCCAAATGAGCGCTACTGATCCGAGCGTGACAGCCCAGTCTCATTCATCAGCGCGTATAGAAGTTCTCACTTCAATAGTTAAGTCAATTAGTTATAATTCCTCTTTAATCGATTATTGAAGACAATTTAATTATTTATGGTATGCCATTTGATTAAAGAATATTTCATTGGCGTCCTACAGTCAAGTAAAATCGATTTTCTTGAATCAATTGCCAGCAACTAGCGCGCACCTTGAAACTGTGTCCGTCAAAGCAACTGACACAAATGGCATACTTATTCTATTATTTATGGTGTTATCAGCACTTGCAGACGGTTTTTATAAATCAATAAAAAGTTCTAGGGTTCCTAGTTTATATACGAAGATGGGACGATGGTAGGATGTACCACGTAGCGATCATAAACAGTAATGTGTAAACATTACTGTGTTTCGGTCTGAAGGGCGCCGTAGCTAGTGAAAATACTGGGCAAATGAGACTTAACATCTTGTCTCAAGGTGCAATTGTAGTTTTTCAAGAATCCTGAGAGGCAATGCATTGTAATAGGCAGGGTGTATCAATTCAACATCAATAAAAATATATACTAGCGTATAGATAACCTGACAAGACGATTATGCGTGACCAGTTTCAATTTGCCAATGTGTGCGTTAGTGCAGGCTAGCTAATGGTTTAATATTTTAAATACTGAGCCAATGTCATGCGTGGCTGACTGTTTACGACTTTTTTTTTCGCCAAATTAAAATACAGCTAGATTCGTATTAATTTGAAAGTCACCCTAAATTGAATCAGAACACAACATAAGCAAGGAGTAGAACTCCACGCGTTGAAGGCGGTACCAGCTTAACTGGCTAAATCTCAATCTCATTTAATAATAAACCCTAAAAAAATTGTAATTTAAAAACAAAAAACCCGACTGTGTTTCTGTGTAATTTTTGTAATGAAAAATCCTAAAACAAGAAACTCTTCATACCCAATTTACTTTTTTTAGTTTTCTTATATCACCGTCTTTTTGATTTCTTATTTAAACGCATACCTAATAGTTCTATTGTAAAAATTTTTTTTATACTATTAATCATTTACAGAAAGAATCTTAAAAGCATAGTCCCGCAAAACTGTTCGGACAGTTTGTCTGCAGGATCAAGTCTCTTGTTATACATTAATGCTTATTAGAACATTGACTTTATACAAGTGTAATTACTAAATATTGATAAAAAATATAATAAAAAAATCTAATTTAAATTTTAAGGCAGTGTTGACAATAAATATTTCTTATGTTTAGTTTAAAATTCTCTTTTACTGGTTTCTAGTCGAATGTCCTCAGGCAAGCTGTTTAATAGATAAGGTACGCGTTTTTTATTATTAATTAATTAATTAATTAATCTATAAACCCTTTTTTTCTGTAATGTACGGTGAAGTTATGGATTTGACATGCATGGGCATGCACGTCATCAAGTCAATAATTTTTAAACTACTTCAAAAAAAGAATATAATAAAATTCATAAACTTTACACATAAAATAATATTTGTGTGTTAATTAAACCGCATGATTATTTAATTTTGTACCTTTTCCTCATATTCGTTGATATTATTATATTTATTTTTTATTGTTAAAGTGAGTAGCATTTAATTACTCTTTACATTATAAAAACCAACAATTGGAACTCCATTTAACATTAATTCAGCAAGATAAAAGTATAATTTAATTATACATAAGAACTAAATAGCAGATATCGAAGAATATTAACCTAAATTAAGTCAGATTATATTGTATGTCTCTTTAATTAACATAATATGTAAGTAGTGTCACAATTTCAAGTGAATTATTCTATACTTATCTTTTTGAAGCGAATTTTTATGCACTTTTATATGAACGTTCGGGCCGCTGCATCACGCACCGCGGGGTCTCTATCCGACCTACGCGTCAGATTTTGGCGTTACACGAGAGCGTCAGATTTAGGACCGTTCCACGGTTCATAATAATGACGACCTACATAGCCCAGTGGTTAGCGCCCTACCAACTAAGCATTAGGTCCCGCGTTCGGATCTCGGTAGGTGCAAACATTTATATGTTGAATATGGATGTTTGTTACCGAGTCATGGATGTTTATATGTATTTATGTATGTTTAAGTAAAGTATATTGTATTAAATATATCGTTGTCTTATACCCATAGTACAGGCTATGTCTAGTTTGGGGCAAGATAATTTGTGTAAAAGTGTGTCAATATTATTATTATATTATGTTTACAGAGGGACAATTACCGCGCGCTACCCCAAAACCAAAACGTGAACAGTTTTTGGGTATGGAATGACGATTTGGAAAACTTTAGTATAAAAACGATGTATTTCTGAATACCAAGAGTATTTATTACCTAAGTGTTACGTAGCTGTGGAAGTAATTAATTTTTATGAAGTATTGGTACCTATTCAAATTATATTTTGTTGCCGAGTCGTTTCTTTCTCGCTCTATCGTATAAAATTGTTCATATCGGTAGTAGACTCTCCGCAGACGGCAAGTTTTTCTTACCGCCAGACGCGTCGTTCGGTGTAATTCGTTTTGTGATATACTATATAGTATCAACCGATTTTTATAAACTTGGAGCTCCTCCGCTATGAACTTAAGAATCTTTTTTGTTTTTTATTAGGGTACCGTAGCCAAATGGCATAAAACGGAACCCTTATAGATTCGTCATGTCGGTCTGTCTGTCCGTCTGTCACAGCTACTTCTTTCCAAAACTTTAAGAACTAATGATGATAATGATGAAACTTGGCAAGTATGTATTCTGTGAACCACATTGAGATTTTCACACAAAAATAGAAAAACAAAAAAACTTAGAACTGAAACTCAAATTTTTTATTCATCAAACCCATACGTGTGGGTAGGTAGGGGTATCTATTTAACTTTTTTTATTATACGCATATTGAGGTTTCTAATATATTTTTTTCTAATCCGAATAGTTTGCACGAGAGACACTTCCAAAGTGGTAAAATATTCCCCCCCCCCCCACCCCACTGTAACTTTTAAAATACGAGAATGATAAAACTAAAACAAAAATATGATGTACATTACAATGCAAGCTTCCACCAAAAATGGTTTAAACAAGATCTAGTAAGTAGTATTTTTTAATACGTCTATCGTAAACAGCAATTTACCTAACATTCAATCAACTCAAATATAAAGTTACAACCAAATACAAGAACTTATACTTATACTAGTCAAAACAAAATAAGGGCCACCACGTTTTTACAGTATTCTCATGAATTCTTGAGGTTTAAAGGTTGATCAATGTTTCAGTTGGATAAATTGATTGATGTTTATTGTAGACAGCATAAAATAATGATGCATTCCATTAAAAAAAGAAATTTGCTCCACTTTTTCTAAAAATTGACATTTTTACAAAAATAATTAGTGAGGAAAAAAATTCTGAAAAAAAACATAAAATGTTTCTTGATTTATGACTTTCCTCAATATCTAGTATGCCGTCCTCGATTACTAATGCACTCTTGAAGCCTAGAAGGTACATTCTCCACCAGGTGAACCACTGTTTCTTGAGGAATTTGTTCCCAGCTTGATTTCAGAACGTTTATTAGCTGTCTTTCATTGTGCACGGGTTGGTTTGTGCTTCGAACACTGCATTTCAGTAAATCCCACACGTGTTTAATGGGATTTAGATCCGGACTGTTTGCAGGCCAGGCCAACACCTGTATACCAGCCTCCTCTAGGGCTTCTCTGGTGGCCCTAGCTGTATGAGCGCGAGCATTATCGTGCATCAGATGGAATCTTGCGCCGATTCTATGTGCATATGAGACCACATGGGGTCTTATGACCTCCTCGATGTAACGTTGAGCTGTTATTGTGCCTTCGTTTAGAATTACCAGCTCGGTTCTGCCTGACATAGAGATTCCTCCCCATACCATAACATTGGGGCCCCCAAATCTGTCACTTTCATGGATGCAAGCATCCGAAAATCACTCACCTTCACGCCTCCAGACCCTAATGCGACGGTCATCACTAAAAAATTTAACTGTGCACTCATCCGTAAACAATACAGTCCTCCAATCATTCATATCCCACGCCAGATGCTGCCTTGCGAATGATAATCGGTTTGCACGATGAGCACTTGTTAATGGTATCCGCACTACACGTCTCCTGGAGAACTGCTGGTCTTCGTGTAAACGATTTCTAATAGTTTGATCACTAACACGTGTACCGGTCACCTGCAGCAAACGGTTTTGTAACGAACGGGCTGTTATACAGCGTTCTCTACGCGCAGTCAAGCGCACGTAGCGGTCCTCCTGTGCTGTAGTTGCTCGAACTCTGCCAGATCCCCGTCTCCTGGTTAGTCTCCCAGTCTCTTGAAAACGATTTCAAGCATTCTGGATCGCTCGCCGGGAAAAACCCAGCTGCAACGCCACAGAACGCTGCGAATGGCCTTCTTGAAGCAATGTTACGGCCCTAGTTACGGTTGGCAAGTCCATATGACTTCGAATTCTCGGCATAACTTTTTTAAATGTTAATTCAGCCACTAGTCAAACGAAACTTACAGTGTTCCTGAGAGAATCGTCACTTTGACTGAGTTGAAATCCGTCTTAAAATCGGGTAGAATCAAGTGGTTGCAATAAATTATCTAAAACTACCCACTTTAAACAATTATGCGGGTGGAATGCTCAAAAAAGTGTGTAAACAAATAAGGTAACACCACAATAAAGTATCAGCTACTTGAGAATGCATAAAAAATAAATTATCGCTAGCAAGGCCACAAAAATCAAGTGGCCCTTATTTTGTTTTGAATCAGAAAATAATGCATAAATTATTTAATATTATTAATGCGTTAATATTCATTTAAACCTTATTTGACATAGGAACAATTCTATTTATACATATACATATATAAAATATATTATTATAGTCGTTCAGTAAATAATAGTCAATTAGTTGTTAGTAAGAGAGTGTTGGTGACGCACAAACATTTTTATTTGTCTCAATTTGATCATCAATACTGTCTTTTTAACCGACTTCAAAAAAGGAGGAGGTTCTCAATTGTAACTATTGTAACTAAAATAACTATAATCGTAACTAGAATTAGATTAATTAACTAGATTGTATAAAAATACGCAATTATTTTTATACTTTTCAGTGCACATTTTATCTATTGTTTTGGGATAGTGTTTTTGAAGTCGGTTGTTTATTTGTAAAAAAATTTTCTTTTTTATAATTCTATGGTTATATAATGATTTATTTTAATAAATATAATGATTTCTTAGGATATCAAAGGTACAGATTATAATATCTTATGTGTCGCCTAGGATCAAACGTCGCCACATTCACTTTAAAAATATAAGGATTTGGTCTAAGGGTCCACATATTGTGTATATCTAGCAGATAGACTCAGCTCTGCGGCATATGCCGTTAGAAAGATTAGAGAGTACACGAATGTTGCGACCGCTAGATTAGTGTACTTCAGTTATTTTCACAGCATCATGACGTACGGTATATTACTATGGGGTCATGCTGCTGACATTGATATAGTGTTTGCTCTGCAAAAGAGAGCTGTTCGTGCTATATATCAGCTTGGTTATAGACAGTCTCTCAAAGAAAAATTTATTGAAATAAATATTATGACTGTTCATTCTCAGTACATTTATGAAAATTTAATATACGTTCACAAAAATCGTCACCTTCTTGCTCTTAATAGTGATTTTCATTATTATAATACTAGAAATAAGGAATTGCTTGTAACTAATTCTAGTAGGCTTCATAAGATACATAATAGCTTTAAGGGTAAATGTATACACTTCTATAATAAGCCCATAACTAATAAATCCCAGCCACTGTTCAGGCATTATCTATAAATAAATATAAATGTTTTATAAAAAAAATGGCACTGTCGTAAATCCTACTACTCCACTGCTGAATATCTAAATGATCGGACAGCCTGGGACTAGATTGTGATTATTTTATAGCGATAGAAATGACTGTACAATATTGTATATTTTTATTGAAAAGAGCGCAAAAAAAGAATGCTGGGAGAGTTTCTTGCGCCGCTTCTTCTCTCTCAGAGCGCCATTTGTTTCCGAAGCGGTAGTAGTATCTAGTAGTTATTAGAAATGACATCAAAAGAATTCTAAAGGAATCAATTTTGAGAAAATAAATGCCTTTTATGCCTTTTTATGCATTTTAAGATTAAGGATCGGTCTCCACTGCGCTCCAACTAGATACCGCACTTCCTAAGAACAATAGTTTTATTATTACGGCATCTTCTAGATCCTTGTGTGCGTGACATCTTGACACTCAACGGCTTCTTTCAAATTTTGTAACATACCCTTCGTGTTATTTTACATTGAAATAAAAAAAATACAAAAAACTTACTTATATATTATTTTTAAAATGTTTTACTACGCAACCCGGCATTTTAGTTTCAAATATTAGCAAAGTTTAACAGAACATGTGGTACGTCAACGTCACACATTGTTTGGGTATCTAGTTGGAGCGCAGCGGAGACCAATCCTTAGTCTAAGTAGGTACTTGGTCTTATTGAAATTTGTTTTTATTTCTTACAAACATAACTAAATTCTTCCTAGTCCTTCCTATTCACGCTAAATCCCAAGTAATTTGAGGCATAGAATTAGATTTAGTTCCGCAACTATTCATTGTCAGTAGCCGCTACATCCGCATTAACTAATTTGAACATTTAATAATCAAAACTCATTTCAAGTTCAATTCATGATTCAAGTCTTGTCCCTTACTTACTTGTCTTGTTTCTTACTATGGGTATAAGACAACGATATATTTAATACAATATACTTACTTAAACATACACAAATACAAATAAACATTCATGACTCGAAAACAAACATTCATATATATCATTCATCATATAAATGAATGCACTTACCGGGATTCAAACCCGGGACCTCTAGCTCAGTAGGCAAGGTCACTTACCACTGGACTATAGAGGTCGTCATACAATATATTACCTAAATATTAAACTAAAAATCATAACAATTACAACTATTATTTTTTTTAACATTTAACTTATAAAAGATTTTCACTAATACACGAATGCAAATAATAATTTATATCTATCTGAATTAAATTTATTTTACATGATATAACAGGGCAGGGATACCTTCAAAAAGGCTATTTCCTTCAACTTGAGGGCTAGCAACGCTCCTATGATTCCTCTGTGTGTTTTAAAGAGAGCGGCGGCGATCATTTGCCATCAAGTATCTATAAAATTTCTGTCTTCCAGTCCGTAGACTGTCATTTTGTTTCTGGACGTTACTGGTAAAACCACGTATCGTCGATGGCTGTAAAATGAGCTAAGAAATTTTCAGGGTTTTCTAACAATTCCAAAGCAGCTCGAGAAATGTTTCAATTATTTTTGGTCATCATTTGGGCAATATTTTTTTTTATCCCTAAGCGTTCTATCAATCGAAATCTTTGTTTTTCGGCTGTAAAACGTATTTAATACGATGATCTTCTAAAAACATTTTTACAACTACTTTATCCATTTATTTGATTTATAGTTCTTACACTCATAATCTATCAAAAACACGCGTGCTTTAACGCGTGTTTTTCACTTAATATTACCGCATATATCTTAATAAAAGAAATCTATAGATAAAAAGCAATTTTAAATACCTACCACCTAGACAATATGGTCAAAACGAAACTTAATATTTGCTTTTGTCAATCGTAAAATTGTAAATTGTGTAAGAAAATATCTCGATAAGATAAAAGAATAAGTCATTGTGATAGCTATAAATGCCGCGTTCGCTAATACTCTGATAATATCTGTCCGCCGTCCGCGCCTCACTTGAACCTAACTAATCGAACCTGTCTAATCCTACATTCATATGGCCTTACAAATAAACTTGGTATAAAGTTATACCTGATGATAAACAAAGAATATGCAAAATATTAACAATGTCGTTGACAACACTGTCAAAACAATGACAATTCTGAAGTTTTCCGAATATCAAGCAGCCTTGCAAATAAACGCGGGAAACGTTATACGTCCGAATAAACCAATCATAAGCAAACTGTCTATTTGTAAACATTTTGCATATTCTTGCTTTATGTCAATTTTATTTGTAGGGCCGATAGTATTTTATGTTGCCTTGGTACCTGGTAGCTAGTTATATGCATTTAATGTATTACGTAGAGGATACATTACTTATTTCTCCGGTTAATAATATACTTTTAACATTTACAAATAGTTTTTATATTATTAAAATTGCTTACCACTTAGACACATCAAAAAAACTGTGACTTTAATAAATACTAGCTGACCCGGCAAACGTTGTTTTGCCATATAAAGTATGATTCACGCGATAGTTTTATAAGTAATAAAATATTGCCTATATTATAGCCTGTACATCATTTTGTTCTATTGTCAATAGGTTTTGCAGCGCACGCAAAAATAGGTTTTCGATTTTACACCTTGTGTTACAAAATAGCAATTTTATAACGGATCCTTAATTTTGAAAAAAACATAGCCTATAGCCTTCCTCGATAAATGGACTATCCAACACTGAAAGAATCGTTCAAATCGGACCAGTAGTACCAGAGATTAGCGCGTTCAAACAAACAAACAAACACTGCAGCTTTATAATATTATATTGTTATATTATATAGTATAGATAAAAATATTTAATATTATGATAATATTTCATTATACACAATAAGTGACATTATAAATGCAAAAAATATTTTCTTTATTACACAAAGTTGTTTTTGTAATAAGTTTGGTATAACCAGCTATTAACGGTATTGCTAAAAAACAAGTATCGCTTTGTCCACGAATATATGAACCATTTTCGCTACGCTTATGATAATCTTCCACACAACGTATGTGCATTGATCACGACACTCTCGGATCCCTTTTCAGGCTCGTCTGTGGCTCTGACGCATCAATCTCTCTCTCACCATCTCGCTTAGTTCATAATGTACTACACATCCGGTCGTTACATAAGAAGATTCCAGATGTAGTATATGTATGAATTGATGCGCTTTCTATGTAAAGAATAGAATAAGCCGTAGAGAAGGAGAAGTAGTAGAAGTACCGTTTTTATTTTTGTATTACCACAGTATACAGATGAGAGATACCGGAGGACGACACTTTTGTTCATTGACGTTTAGACGTTAGAGACATCACTATACCATACCTATATATATATAGCGTATCTGTATGTATTTTTTTTAAATGAAAACTTCTCTAGCGGCGTTGAGCAATTTTCTTAGGATGGGTATAAAATGTTAATTTTTTTATGTACTTAATATAAATTGTCATTTTTGTGTACGATAGCGTAATACATGAATATTACATTATTATTACAGCATTAAACCATTTATGTGGTTTGTTAGTTTTGGAGTCGGTGTCAGCCCAGTTAGGTTTGTAACTACATACATATTTATAGGTGAGATGTGCTTGAGTCGCACGCGTGAGGAGGCGAGAGGCGAGAGCGGTGCCGCGGCGGGAGGACACCGATTCCAAAAATATTGATAATCGTAACTAGAATTTGATTAATTAATTAGACTGTATAAAAATGTGCATTTATTTTTATACTTTTTAGTGCGTATTATTATATTTATTGTTTTGGAATAGTGTTTTTGAAGTCGGTTCTTTTTTTTAATTTTTTTCTATTATGTTCCAACATTAAAATAATTTGGCCAGAAGTTCTGTTAAATAATAATTCATTTATTTTTATTTATCGAATCCTCAGCAATACTTAATAAAAAAACATTTCTAATCGAAATTACATTCTATGGCTCAAATACAGGATTTGTGACCAGTCGTCGCTCATCTTTAATTCGGCTGCCTTGATTTCTTTTACTATTTATAGGGTACCAGTTCATTACTACTTTGGATCAACCATTAACTTTTATTCCTTGTATATGTATTCTACGCAAGAGCGAATCAACAGCCCTTCCTTACTAACTTTAGGCAATAATAGCATTTTTCTCGTCCCAAACGCGAGAGTGCGCCAAACGCATGACTAGACAGATTCGTCGGACCTCTGTATGAAATATCCTTACTCTGTGATAATACGCACTATTTATCTACGTTACAATTTTCAATTTTAAGGTATTATATCTTATCGCAAAGTTGACTCACTAGTTCATATCACTAGTGTCCACATTTTGTCGAAATCGTAAATAATCAGATAACATATACCTAGTAATAAATGTAAATGTAGATTATTTCGTAATTGATACATGTATGACTATAACCATGACTCATAACGTAAGAAGGCCTGTCTCACTCTCCGTGTAATTAAAAAACTGAGCTATTTTTATAAGATGGCCTTATACTAGGTAGGTACAGTTTTAGGTATAGAAGTCAACCCTAATGTCGTCAGAAGAGGTAAGAGACACGCGATAGAAAGAGAGGCAACTTCTAGGTGATTAAAAATGTAGGTTAATAGTGCTGTGCTATTGCAAGTGTCCCTATTTCTTTAATTGATTTTGCGGAGTGAGACTTCTGTATTAGATTATTCTTTGACAAGTATGTATGGGTTATAGGAGGCAACCTTTTCCTACGGACACCTCCGAATATAACTTTATTAGAGTAGACTTACTTAACAAATTAAATTAATTGATAGTAATAATAATTATAGTAATATTATAGCGAAAAATTGCTAACGTTTTTTTTTTTTAATTTTCGATGTGTATACTAAGATGTGTATAAAAATATTAATAATAATATTCCAAGATAATCGTATATCCAGGTATATTCCTAACTGTCTGAGATAGAAAAATTAAAACTTTTAATATATACTATATAATAAAACTAGCTGGCCCAGCAAACGTTGTATTGCCATATAAAGTAATAAAAAATTCAATAATTAATATTTTTAGGGTATAAGAATAGATGACGACCGATTCTTAGACCTACCAAATATATCGTACATAAAATTTATGGTACTACAATAATCATTATATTCGATTGCCATATTGCAACTCTATTGCGTGTCTGTCGATGGATTAGAATAATATTAAAATAGCGATCCAAAGTAAGTGTTGTTCGTAGATGAGTGAAAATTTGAAATTGTATGTATTATTTAATGCTGACTCATTTATTTACTTATTTATTTATTTATTAGTCTACCAGCGATTTTACATAAAAATATTTCTTAAACAATTAACAATTTAAATTACATGTGCAGGGTATGCAAAATCATTTAAAGGTAAACACTACATGCTAATTTCGCTTATCGATACATTATTACAAATCTAAAAGTGAGTTAAAAACTAAAACCGGTGAAAAAAAAATATGAAAAATTTGACAGTCTGCAATAATCAATTGAGAATTGTTTAACAGATAGTTAGAAACAAATAATAAGCGTTTTAATTACATATAACTAAGTATAACAAAAATCTAAATCTAAGCTAAGAAATTATATAATAAAATAAAATACACTAATCTTTAATTAAAATATATAACCTATGTTATAACTAACAGAGCAAAGTAATCTATCACACTCATAACTGGCTGGCTAGATTGCTGATAACTAATTTACGAATAGTGTTAGGGGAATCAATATTTATATCAATTAATGAACTGAATGTATTATATACTTTACACAAGCGAGGGATAGTGCAGTTGGCGCCAAAGACTGTTCTAGTGCATGGAGGCACGACCGGAGTAATTGCAGTTCGGGGATATCTGCGTGGTACTCGGAAATTAATTTTACATAGTAAACTGGGGCAGCCTAAATTGTTTCTTAGCAATTTATATAAAAAATTTAAGTCCAAAAATTCTCTTCTTTGTTCAAGAGTCATCATGTTAAAGTGTTCTAATCTTTTTTTATAAGACACCACCGTTTTGTAAATATTCGCTGAGTATGATAGATGCCACATGAACCTTTTCTGCACACGCTCCAGTCTTAAGTAGTGTGTAGAATAATGTGGGCGCCAAACAACGCTACAATACTCTAAATGACTGCGGACAAGGCTGTTGTAAAGACAGATTTTTGTTTTGGCATCTTTAAAATTTCGACCTTGTCTCATAATAAAACCTAATAATTTTGACGCTTCGTTTATTACAATTTCTATGTGGTAGAGATAAGTCAATTTCCTATCAAGCATAACACCTAAGGGACTTGCCTTATGAGTTCAACTTCTTTAAGAGTATTACCATACAGTTCATACCTTGTCGGAATAATATTATTTTTGCGAGTAAATTTAATATGCACACATTTACTGCAGTTGAGTTGTATGCCATTAGATTCACACCAATTGGTAAGTTTATTTAGATCGTCCTGTAATAGAATCGAATCACTTGGTGAAGAAATTGTTCTCGTTATTTTTAAGTCATCGGCATATAAATATGGTGTGCAGTGTTCAAAACAAGAAACAATGTCGTTCACAAATATATTAAATAAAATTGGGCCAAGATGTGAACCTTGTGGTATACCTGATGTTACCAGATTAGTTGAAGAGCTAAATACATTAATGACTACATAGAACGAACGGTCTTGTAAGTATGATGAAAGCCACTTCATCCCTGGGCCTGAAAACCCATATAACGATAATTTTCCAATGAGTACTCCATGTGGAACTTTATCAAATGCCTTTTTAAAGTCGGTATATATGGTATCCACCTGCTTCTGCGAGTCAATAGCTTCTGATAATGAAGATGTGAAACTAACCAAATTAGTTGTGGTAGACCTACCTGACAAAAATCCATGTTGATGCTCAGACACGAAACGTTTGAAATGCATTTGAATTGTCGGACAAACTAAATATTCAAAGACCTTTGCAAAAACCGAAAGAATCGATATAGGCCTGTAATTGTGTATGTCTTTCTCGTCTTCACTCTTATATATTGGAACAACTTTTGCTTGTTTCCATAAAGCTGGAAAACTACCCGAGTTAAGCGAGGCTTTAAAAATAAGATATAAAGGTGAAGTTAAGCTTGATGCACAATTTTTTATGAATGCCGGTGGTACATTGTCCGGTCCCGCACCTTTTGCAATATCGAGACTTTCCAGCTTTTTATAGATGTCATTCTGATTTATTTCTATGCCTGCAAGATTTTCACTAACGTCCAGATAGAGAATCTTTCGTAAATAAGATAATGAGTCTAAATTACAAGAACTATTTGATTCATCATATACCGAAGCAAAATAACTAGAGAACATATTGCAAATTTCCAATCCGCTAGTTGAGGTTTTAATTCCGTTACTCATTGCAGCTGGATACGAGTTAAAATTACTACGTTTACTCTTTAGGAACGTCCAAAATGCTTTCGGATTTTTCTGAATTTTCTTTTCCAGGTCTTCATTAAATTTTTTATAGGCCTCACGCGTAATTTTCTCACAGCGATCACTAAGCACTCTTAGTTCTATTTCATCCATTGGATTATTATATTTTTTAAATCGTTTTAGCATTTTGTATTTTTCTTTAATTCTTTTTACAACCTTACGATTCATCCATGAAGGGTACCTACTGCTTTTAACTTTTTTTAAGGGAACATAATCTGTGATAGCAACCTGTAAAATCTCGTAGAATACTTTAACCATTTCATTTATATCACCTCGGTTCAATATCGAATTCCAATCAATTCCCTTCAAGTACTCATTAATGGAATCGTAATCGGCTTTATAAAAATTGTACCGTTCGTTTGAAGTATTAGTCGCAAGTCTATGTTGTCTCGTATAAGGAATACTAATTTCAAGGGGGGGATGCATTGGATCAATATTACTAATTGGATTATAAGAGTAACTGACGGAACATACAGGTAAATCTACGAGTACAAGATCAAGTATCTTTTGCCTATTATTAAGAACATAGTTACATTGGCGCAGGCCATTTCCTGATATAAAATCCAGTAATCTCTGAGCTGGGGGTATGTTATAGTCAGCTGGGTTTAAAGATGCATTCCATGAAATACAGCTAAGATTAAAGTCGCCAATTATACATGTTAACATATTATGTTGCTCTGAAACTCTATTGCAGTTATTTAAAAAAATATCGAATAATTTCTTATTTACAGGAGGTGAAATATATATACTACAAAATGCTATATGGCGTATACTGTTAAAATGGGGCACATCTACAACCACCCACAAATCTTCACAATCGCTTTCCCAGTTACAAACTCTGTTTGAAATTATATTGGTCTTGACAGCGATTAGAACGCCCCCACCATCAGACTTAATGTTAAGCTTTGCAGTCTCTCTGTCTCTTCGATACACGGTGTAACGAGTGTCAAACAATTCACTACTTGAGATTGAGCTATTCAACCAGGTTTCAGTCAAAATAATAATGTCATAATTATTAACTGCTATGTTACGGTAAACATCTTGGGTTTTGGTTCTTAGTCCGCGAACATTCTGGTATAACATATTAATCGAAGCGCCTTTTTAGGATTATGACACCATTACGTGACCTCAACCTTACACTCTAACTTAAATTACTAAGAAAGTCTATGCTTTTTATTACTTTGTAATCAGAAATATCGTCCTTGCGCATTAGTATACGACCATTTCGAACCCAAACATATTTATATCCTTTTTCTTTGGCTTTGAGTCTCGCCGCGGCATGTAGAGCTTTATTCTCAGGTGACAGATGCTCCATGACATAAATTGGTTGTTTTTCCCCACTTACCCCGATTCCAATGTGAGAGGTGTTCAATTTATCTCTTGGGTTGGTCTTATTATACTTTATCACTGCTGCCAAAACAGTGTCCCTAGTAAGCGGAGAATTGAATTGCACTATGACAGATCTCGGTCGAGTACTTTGACGATTTACCTTTGCAACTCTCATTACATTCATAATTTTGTCAGTAGCTATATCTAACCCTATTACACTGCCCAGCTGCTCCACGATTTTGATCATGACTCATAATCAAACAAATTTAAAAAAAAGTTCAAAAAAATAAAAAATAAATCGTGTGGACCACCCTTAACATTTAGGGGGATGAAAAATAGATGTTGTCCGATTCTCAGACCTACCCAATATGCACTCAAAATTTCATGAGAATCGGTTAAGCCGTTTCGGAGGAGTTCGGTCCCGCACACCGTAACACGAGAATTTTGTATATTAGATAATATCTTAGAACTTACCCTACATTACCCCGCTTCCTCATTACAACCGTTTCAATAAATATAAATATCCATGAAATTATTAGGAATGAACGTACTCTAAATACGTACTTTGGAATTGAATTAGTTATTTTTATATTTAAAGGATCTTTATCGAGAATAACTACGTTTTTGAACTTTTAGACTAGACTCTTCTTCTTGTAGTTTTTACGAATTCTAGTGAGTGGTGATTTGATGCATAATTTGGAAATATTGTGGGTAGGCTAACAGTATGATGTGAATCGGCTTATAGTCATTTAGTTCTTTTAGTAATAGGAAGCAATCTTTGACATCTTTGATACCTGGGAAGAGTCACATGATGCATTGGGCATTTTTGTGATTTATCCAAAGCATTCGACTGCGTCCACCATAAAACTTTACTCCTAAAACTAAAACATTATGGAGTAAAAAATAGAGCCCTTAATCTGTTAAAATCATATTTAAGCGAAAGAGTTCAGATAGTCGATATTAATCCCAAACGGTCTTCGGGTAAACCTCTGGGAATAGGTGTTCCGCAGGGTTCTATTCTCGGCCCTTTTTTTATGGAATAGGAGGACAAACGAGCGTACGGGTCACCTGGTGTTAAGTGATCACCGCCGCCCACATTCTCTTGCAACACCAGTGGAATCACAAGAGCGTTGCCGGCCTTTAAGGAAGGTGTATGCGCTTTTTTTGAAGGTACCCATGTCGTATCGTCCCGGAAACATCACACAAGAAAGCTCATTCCACAGCTTTGTAGTAGTAGAGGAAGAAAGCTCCTTGAAAACCGCACTGTGGAGGACCGCCACACATCCAGATGGTAGGGATGATATCCTAACTTGTGGCGTGTCGTGCGAAGGTGGAATTCAGTGGCAGGAATCAGGTTAAACAGCTCTTCTGAACACTCCTCGTGATAAATGCGGTAGAAGACACACAATGAAGCGACGTCTCTACGCAACGCCAAGTGATCCAGCCGTTCACAGAGCACTTTCTTATTTCTTATATATTATATTAACGATCTACCGTTTGTGGTAGATGATAGCCATGAGATTGTATTGTTTGCGAATGATATTTCACTTATTTTTAAAGTGAAATGACGTGCAGATATTGATGACGAGGTAAACAATGCACTCTTAAAGAAAGTGCGTTGGTTTGAGACGAATAATCTGCACTTAAACAGTAAAAAAACAAAGTGTAAAAAAACAGCGGAGGTACAAACCAAAGTTCTTATAAATGACCAGAAATTGGAACTTGTGAACACTACGGTCTTTTTGGGTATCACGTTAGATAAAAAGCTTCAGTGGGGTCCACATTTTGCCCAGCTAGCAGATAGGCTCAGCTCTGCGGCATATGCTGTAAGAAAGATTAGAGAGTACACTAATGTTGCGACCGCTAGATTAGTGTACTTCAGTTATTTTCACAGCATCATAACGTACGGTATTTTACTGTGGGGTCATGCTGCTGACATTGACATAGTGTTTGCTCTGCAAAAAAGAGCTGTTCGTGCTATATATCAGCTTGGTTATAGACAGTCTCTCAAAGAAAAATTTAAAGAAATAAATATTATGACTGTTCATTGTCAGTACAATTATGAAAACTTAATATACGTTCACAAAAATCTTCACCTTTTTGCTCCTAATAGTGATTTTCTAATTCTAGTAGGCTTCATAAGATACATAATAGCTTTAAGGGTAAATGTGTACACTTCTATAATAAAGTCCCAGACAATGTTCAGGCATTATCTATAAATAAATTTAAATGTTTTATAAAAAAATGGCTCTGTCGTAAATCCTATTACTCCACAGCTGAATATCTAAGTGATCGGACAGCCTGGGACTAAATTATGATTATTTCATAGCAATAGCAATGAAAGTACAATATTGCATATTTTTATTAAAAAGAGCGCATTAAAAGAATGTTGGGAGAGTTTCTTGCGCCGCTTCTTCTCTCTCAGAGCGCCATTAGTTTCTGTGTAGCATTAAATGAAATAAGTCAAAAATCCTTATACATGTATTCTTATTTGCCAAAATAACAGGTTCTTTAAGAGATGTTAATATATTCATTATGAAGAAAGATTTTCATTTGCCTCTGTGCGATTGTTTGGCTATTGCATCTAATGTCCGCTATTGTTATTTTTTATTAGTCTAAGAGTATCTTGTTGAATATCATACAAATGCCTTGGTTGCAGAGTAGACTGGACTGGTCGAAGCCTCTCCTATCGCAGCTGCATAAGATAGCGCCTCATTACGACGCGTGGGTCAACAGCGCTGTCTTCAGAAAATGCCGACTCTTTTCCAGTCCAGTACTGGAAAGTCTCACCTTCACCCCGTGGTACGTCGTGCCAGCGTTCTGGGTTCCCATTATCTTGTACCTAGCAACCACACAGCTGTTCGAGCATGTGTTGTGTGCAGGTAAGTGCAGTTTTTCTCCTACTACCCTTTAATAGTCCCTCGAGATCACCCTAGATTTCATTAACGTAGTACTCTTATCACGGAACTCTATTTCATTTTCAAATACAAAAATAGCCAAAATTACTCGTTATAACAAATTCC
The DNA here is from genome assembly GCF_905404315.1 of Leptidea sinapis. Taxonomy (NCBI): domain Eukaryota; kingdom Metazoa; phylum Arthropoda; class Insecta; order Lepidoptera; family Pieridae; genus Leptidea; species Leptidea sinapis. The sequence continues at coordinate 1,031,699 of NC_066296.1, read as the reverse complement.
AACATAAAGTTCTGTAAAAAAATCCGTTTAAGAGATTGAGAGAGAGAGAAATTGATCTTGTAATATTTCCGTACATAAATCAAAAGGCACTCTATAACTAAAAAAAATTTGTAACAAAAAAAAACAACCGACTTCAAAAACACTATTCCAAAACAATAGTTATAATATGCAATCTAATTCATTTTAAAATAAATCAGTGTCCTTCCGCCGCGACCTGCTCTCGCTTCTTGCCTCCTCACGTCGCGTGTGTGACTCAAGCACATCTCACATATAACTATGTATGTAGTTACAAACCTACTTTGGCTGACACCAACTCCAAAAATAACATTAATAGATAAATAAATTAGATTGTTTAGAAATACGCAATTATTTTCATACTTTTTAGTGCATATTATATCTATTGTTTTGGAATAGTGTTTTTGAAGTCGGTTTTTTTTTTGTTATTTTTTTTTATTTTTTGATTTTTTGTGAATTTGAAGTACACTAACTAACAATTTGACTAAATATGTGTAGATGTACAAAATTTTTCAATACAGCAATGAACGTAAGCGCTATGCAATTCGATTAGAGACAGTTAGAAATTCTGCCACAGATCGTTCCCTTAGTGTAAGTCATTAAAGATTGATCATCGTATTCGACAACGACAATTACTTGACCATAACTACGTTATGGTAGATGACTTAAATATCCTACTAGCATAAAAAAAATCAGCCGAGTGTCGTTAATTTGCTTCTAAGAATTGAAGAGTCGTCGTTACTTTGTCATGGATCCCATTATCAGAATCATCGAAGTCGGTTTGCTTTTTTTCTTAAATTTTTGTCGTCGCAATACGTATAGCAAAATTAAGACTTTTATGGTTTTATCATGGATGCCACTGCCAGATCTGGACCAAATTACCACATGGAAAGCACCAGATTTCAAATAAAAAAAGAATTATCAAAAATCGGCTCAGTCGAAAGTTTAGAGGTAACAAACTTTAAAAAAAGAACATACCGACGAATTGAGAACCTCCTCCTTTTTTGAAGTCGGTTAAAAAAACCACTCTCCTTCCGTTTCTGCTGTAATTTGGATAGTTTCCGCAGTGATGTATATTACAATAAATAATTAAAAAAATGACTGAACCCTAAATAGTTTAAATTCAAAAAGATGTTTCATTTACAAAAGTATTTAAAAATACTTACTCCATAATTTTTTAATTACTTAGCTTTCATACCATGAAGCCATGTCACATACAATCGACATGGAAATTGGAAGAAAGTTCTACGAAATTCTTACTAGTAACAAGCACCAGATATGGTTGGTATATCTCTGATATGGTTGGTTTATTTATTTGGCTGCTGTGCTTCATCTTAATCAACCGCCTGCTGCTACATAACATGGAGTACTGATGTCACTTGATATTAGCAGAATCTTCTAGAGGCGAAGTTGAGTTTGTTAATTCTGATAATGGGCATGATTGTATTCCTTTGGTTGAGTAGGATGGAATGTAAATTTCAGATGGTGATCCAGAAGCGAAAGTTGAAAATGAGATTGACTCTTTGGATTGGATGGCCAATGCACGCTTTGGATTGGAAACGTTTGAAAACACTCTTATTGCAAAATATGAAATGCGTTGGCAGTCTGATCTAATTCCCAGAACACAAATTGGTAATCGAAACATTATTCGTCATGGAGGCGGGGCTGCATCTTTCAGTCTACTTTACAATCGAATTGAAATAGGTTTGATAAGGATGTAAAATGACCCTTTGTTAGCTGATACAGAAGCTATACGAGATATTTCGGCTAGTTTCATTTCAAATTGGAATAAAATCTACGAGCCTTGTGAATGTATTACCGTTGACGAACAGCTATTTACTCAATACATGGGATTGAACCTGAAACCTATGGCATAAAAATATTCTGTGCCTGTGATGCAAATAATTCCTACCCCCTGAATGGATAAATATATACTGAAAAATCGTGCGATGGCAATCGTCAAACAAATATTGGAGAATGCACTGTATTAGAGATCTAATATAGATCATTTTGGCTAAATAAAAATTCAGGATTGAATCACATGGAGTACTGATGTCACTTGGGGCTACTCAGTCCTTAGTCTTGCAATAAATACTGAGACAAAAAAAATCCATGGCAAATAACATTTATTACTTTCACATTGTGTTAGTTTAATACATAAATATAAAACAATTTAAAACATAAAAAGCTTATTCGAAGTGGTCCCCATTGGCTGCAATACAGTCCTTTCATCGTTGAGACCAGTTATCAATAGAAGCACGAAGTTATCAAAATCGTCTCAAATATTTTCGTCTGTGTGTTGCATGTCGCGTGACGGTCGGGAGGCGCTTATAGTTCGCAGCAGCTGACCGTGTTGTGTATAGACTATTCCTCTCATATTCATTTGTGCCCATACTCCATGCCATTTTGTTTGTTTTTGTCAGTGTTTAATGTAAATGTTGTTATTTATTAAACTGAAACTTTTATTCGCTTAGTCTACCTTTATTATTTCCCATTATCATTCCAATTTTCCAAGCATAAAGCAAGATTGATAAAGCGATTTTTATACCCTTAATGGATATTTCAAAAAATTTTAGTTAAATGTCTATAATGTGAAAAAAAGTTTCACTTTTACCGTGGTTTCATAAAACCACTCAATCCTTTTTTTTATTTGAGCCTCTCTTTCATTGCTATTCAGGGTGAAAGTTACCAACAGTATGATTATGAATTTTAGCGCCTTTTATTGCCTCAGAGAGAGCTTGTTACATTTTTGCATACTTTTTTTTGAAAATTAGGGGTTTTAATTTGCAGATTATTGATCCCAGCCCACGGTTGGATATACAAAACCACTAAAACAATATTAATTATTTTAAAGTACATGGTATATTTATTTATGATTCCCTACTTATTAACAAAATGTAAAGAGTATAGTAAAAATAATATAGAATAGATTAAAAGGAGTACTTATAACAGTTGAATAGTATGTGACAAATATTGTAGTTTAAGAAAAAAACAACTACTACGAATACTACATAAAAATTAAGAAAAAACTTACAAGAAAAAATTAAATAGAAAGAAAAGAAGACTTTGTATCCATATTGAGTATTTGTTTGAATATAATGTTTAAATGACGGTGTGACGATAAATAAATTATCCTGAATATGCTGATTTAGGGAGAAGGAGTTAGTCTCCTACAATTTAAAAAGTTTAATGTCAGTTTTTTGAACCTCAAACGTGATAAATTGAAAATGTCGACGAAGCAAAATTTCTTATTATAAGTCAGGAATTCGAAATAGAGGTGAATATTTAAGATACTTAGTAGAAGCAGAGGGATGTTACAAAAATTAGTATGATTGGTTCACAATGTTGGTACCTGGAATGATATTTTGTTTAAGATAGGTGTGGTGGCAGGATGATCCTGTTGCCGGAGACTCGGTTTCAGATTCTTAAAAGTTATTGTGTGTATATATATGTATAGATATATACACATTTATTTATTTATAATCGCTTATAAAATGCTCACAGAATACCTTTATTTATTTATGGTGTATGATGCAGCTACTGTACTCAATAACTTTTGTATTAATTTAGATTTACTTTTTTGACTTACTCGTGTAAGACATTGACTATTTGACGTTTGAGTGTGTCTGTTGCATCATTTTACATATTATATTGTAATTTGAAATGATTTGTAAATCGATGTACTTAAATGTAAATCTTGATATAAAAGAGTGGCAATGAGTTTCTTGCCACTTCTTCTCATTAGATCAACCCTTTACGAAGTAGCGGTAGATTCAATAAGAAATTTTTTTTGACATTTGTGTGTGTGTGTGTGTGAGTGTGTCAAGTGTGTCAAGTGTTATTTCGGTGACCTACGTGAATAAACTGATTATGATTTTGATTTTTGATATCTGGACAGTCAAATTTACAATGTAATACATCATAAAGGAGTCACAAGTCAATAGCATCTCTTCTATCTTCCAAGGCATTGATTTTATGCTCGTACTCATAGTATTTGTAATGTATACTATCATTCAATTTAGACTAAAGTACGGTTATCTCATTGATAACGATGATAATGCCATTATCTGACAGATAATTCAGATTATAGCCATGGCAGATATAGATGCAGTAAAAATGTATCATACAATGTGATACTATGAAATATAGTATCGGTAAAGATAATTTTTGTTGTATTACATTTATACTGGGTGAACAGCATCATTAAAAGCGAATATATAAACGGTATCAGATCTCAGGCAATCAAAATAAACCAAATTTTATCAGGTCGGAAACCTCAGCAAAGCACATGGGCCGGCCACAACGAAGTACAACATACTACTAGAGTTGTTTTACGGATTCTTAGCGACGGAGAGACGGAGACGAGTATAGGAATTTGACATCTTTCTACGAACAAATCTTCGATTTATCTATTTTGTTCGTAGCTTCGCTTAATTGAAATCTATAGGACACACACACAGCCTTTTGTGTCTTTTTAATGCCTTTATTTTTAAAAGTTCAACTCTTATAAAGTCTGAACGTTGGTTTAAGGCCAGGCTTGGGTATTTCGTGCCTTGTGACCAGGTGCAGAGTCCTGCTGGTAAGTCCAAGGTATATTTTTAAAAAGTTTATTGCTGAGAGGTTTCACAACATGATCCAGGACTTTATCTTGATATACTTTGGCTGAAGTTTTCAGTCCTTTTTCACAAAAATGTAGTTTGTGACTCCTTGATAAGACACGCCCCACCAAACTATCACTGACGCAGGATGATGACCACGTTGTACCTTTCCGACAACTTGAGCAACTTCTTTAGAACTGTGAGCGTACACTTTATCATTTTGCTTAATGTAGAGTTCTTCAATCGTGAAAATATTTCATCGTTAAAGAGGATATTTCTGTGCCTTTCACCTGCGTATCGCGACAGAAGTCTTTTTGATCGATCCACTCTCTTTAATTGTAAAGATTGATTAGGCATGTCCTGTATATTGGCGATAAGCACCGAGCTTCAGGTATTGTTTTAATTAAATATTAATAATTATTGTTATTATTTAATTAAAACAATTATTATTAATAGGAAATATTAATTTCTCGCGATAAGATTTTTTGTTTTCTAAAGCGGTTTAGACGAATTCTGGCTTTAACAGCATTAACAGCCTTTGTAGTTCTAACAACACGCGGCCGCCCCGATCTTTTCTGGTCTTCGACAGACGAAGTGTTGCTGTATCTGTTGATAATACGATATACGAACATACGGCTGATGCCAAGCTTTTGAAGTGTCTGTAATATGATCAACGGCTCCATAACGTCTGTAAAGCTAGAAAGGTCAAGTCAGCAGAATCACTCGTCTTATATCTCAAAATTTAGTGCTCATTTAGTGCTAATTTAGCGCTGATAACAGATATTTGGTGCTGTGATAGGGGAACTAAAAATGAGAACACTGCTAACTTTTCATTAAGCTAGCAGTGTACCATCGTGACTAGAAAGGTCTAGTCGGCAGAATGTCTCGTTTTATATCTCGAAATTTAGTGCTCATTTAGTGCTAATTTAGTGCTGATAACAGATATTTGGTGCTGTGATAGGGGGACTAAAAATGAGAACACTGCTAACTTTTCATTAAGCTAGCAGTGTACCATCGTGACTAGAAAGGTCTAGTCGGCAGAATGTCTCGTTTTATATCTCGAAATTTAGTGCTCATTTAGTGCTAATTTAGTGCTGATAACAGATATTTGGTGCTGTGATAGGGGAACTAAAAATGAGAACACTGCTAACTTTTCATTAAGCTAGCAGTGTACCATCGTGACTAGAAAGGTCTAGTCGGCAGAATGTCTCGTTTTATATCTCGAAATTTAGTGCTCATTTAGTGCTAATTTAGTGCTGATAACAGATATTTGGTGCCGTGATAGGGGGACTAAAAATGAGAACACTGCTAACTTTTCATTAAGCTAGCAGTGTACCATTCGTGACCGCGTTATGATACAGTTGGACTGAGAGGCACAGCAGCTAATAATTTAGTGCTCAATTAGAGCTGCCTGTACAAGCAAACAGATTTTCCAAAAAAAAATTTTTCAGTTTTTAAGTATAGATAACTGCTGACATAACGATACGAGCAATCATAGAGCTGAAAGATGACTTTAAAATCGGTATTTGTGAAATTGAAAAGAGGTACTAATTAGTTCTCAATTAATGCTACCGGTAAACCCAGGAAAAATTTTAGAAAAATCATTTTTCAACTGCCCGCTAAAAAAATCGAAGGTTTTCAATAATCGAAAAGTTATGGGTATTATTCTCTATTGCAAATATTGAGTTCATCAGATCTCAACGTTATAAGGTAACAGAAAACTACCCTGACTCCCCTCGCGATGTAGCCGCTGTGTGTGTGTGTGTGTGTTAAAAAAAAAAGAGGAGTTGCACTCGGGGACTGCCGCGGTAAAGCTATTGTATAGCATTTTTTATCAACTTTTGCAATTATAATTATTTATTTATTTTATTTTTGCAGTATTTTTTTCCTTTATTTTTTTTTATTAGATATTTAGATATCAAGTCTGTAACTAATATTTCTTATTTCAGTTACCATAAACCTATAGTTTAAATGATAAATATTCTTGAATAACCTACATGTATTGTAAGATAATAAAAATATTTTGAACAATACTAACTTCTCATTTATTTAATAAAAGAAAAAAAATTGTTTTCTTATCGGTCACCACGCTCAAAAAGTGTAACTTGAATTAATATCAAACAAAAAAAAAAACAGAGGAAAAAAATACTGCATAAATAAAATAAATAAATAATTATAATTGCATAAGTTGATAAAAAATGCTATGCAATAGCTTTAGCACACAGCGGCTACATCGCGAGGGGAGTCAGGGTAGTTTTCTGTTACCTTATAACGTTGAGATCTGATGAACTCAATATTTGCAATAGAGAATAATACCCATAACTTTTCGATTATTGAAAACCTTCGATTTTTTTAGCGGGCAGTTGAAAAATGATTTTTCTAAAATTTTTTCTGGGTTTACCGGTAGCATTAATTGAGAACTAATTAGTAACTCTTTTCAATTTCACAAATACCGATTTTAAAGTCATCTTTCAGCTCTATGATTGCTCGTATCGTTATGTCAGCAGTTATCTATACTTAAAAACTGAAAAATTTTTTTTTGAAAAATCTGTTTGCTTGTACAGGCAGCTCTAATTGAGCACTAAATTATTAGCTGCTGTGCCTCTCAGTCCAACTGTATCATAACGCGGTCACGAATGGTACACTGCTAGCTTAATGAAAAGTTAGCAGTGTTCTCATTTTTAGTCCCCCTATCACAGCACCAAATATCTGTTATCAGCACTAAATTAGCACTAAATGAGCACTAAATTATTAGCTGCTGTGCCTCTCGCTCCAACTGTATCATAACGCGGTCACGAATGGTACACTGCTAGCTTAATGAAAAGTTAGCAGTGTTCTCATTTTTAGTCCCCCTATCACGGCACCAAATATCTGTTATCAGCACTAAATTAGCACTAAATGAGCACTAAATTTCGAGATATAAAACAAGACATTCTGCCGACTAGACCTTTCTAGTCACGATGGTACACTGCTAGCTTAATGAAAAGTTAGCAGTGTTCTCATTTTTAGTTCCCCTATCACAGCACCAAATATCTGTTATCAGCACTAAATTAGCACTAAATGAGCACTAAATTTCGAGATATAAAACGAGACATTCTGCCGACTAGACCTTTCTAGTCACGATGGTACACTGCTAGCTTAATGAAAAGTTAGCAGTGTTCTCATTTTTAGTCCCCCTATCACAGCACCAAATATCTGTTATCAGCACTAAATGAGCACTAAATTTTGAGATATAAAACGAGTGATTCTGCCGACTTGACCTTTCTAGTCACGAATGGTGTGTACCAGCTAGCAGTGTTGCTAGCTTAATGAAAAGTTAGCAGTGTTCTCATTTTTAGTCCCCCTATCACAGCACCAAATATCTGTTATCAGCACTAAATTAGCACTAAATGAGCACTAAATTTTGAGATATAAAACGAGTGATTCTGCCGACTTGACCTTTCTAGTCACGAATGGTACACTGCTAGCTTAATGAAAAGTTAGCAGTGTTCTCATTTTTAGTCCCCCTATCACAGCACCAAATATCTGTTATCAGCACTAAATTAGCACTAAATGAGCACTAAATTTTGAGATATAAAACGAGACATTCTGCCGACTTGACCTTTATAGTCACAATGGTACACTGCTAGCCTAATGAAAAGTTAGCAGTGTTCTCATTTTTAGTTCCCCTATCACAGCACCAAATATCTGTTATCAGCACTAAATTAGCACTAAATGAGCACTAAATTTTGAGATATATTACGAGTGATTCTGCCGACTTGACCTTTCTAGCTTTACAGACATGGCTCCATACCTACTTTGTGCAAGGCGATCACTGCAATCCTATTTTCTTCAACACCCCATTCCATGTTGTAATCGCGGACGAGTAAAAAAAGAAGGACTCCGTGCCACCTTACAAAACAGTGAAGCACCAAAACAAGCCGTTTAATGTGTAAATACACCGGATTATATTAGTGTAAATGTGTGGGTGCCCCACGCACACATTTACACTAATATAAGCCGGTCGGCCGCCATTATGATACTGCCGTCGTCTGTGACAGATCAGTTTGCGTCGCAATAAAATATTTTAAAAATGCCGTCGTGCGTTGTGTAAAAGTGTAAAACAATCTATCAGAATTTAAGAAATCAGAGTTTAAAGTAATTGGGGTATCCCTCGTAACAGTACACACACTAGCATAAAAGTGCTTCACTTGCTAATCACGGCACGGAGTCCTTCTTTTTTACTCGTCTATGGTTGTAATTTGATAATGAACACGAAAAAATATGTGAAATGGAGCAAAATCGAAATAACTTTAAAAAAAAATAATATACGTGTTCCAAATTCAAAATAATTAAAAAGTTGAAAAAAAGAAAAGTTTTTATGTAACAGTATTTATGGCCAGACTATGTAGTTACAACAGAAAACGATGAAAATAAATTTGATGTTTAACATAATGTTGAAAATAATTTTTGATTAATTAATATCTATGCATTTGGATATATTATTTTATTATTAAATTATTATGATTTAGTAACTCAGCACATGCACATAGCCTGATTGCTCTGCCGGCACTAAAGTAGAATACTGCCTCCACCGCACCGCGTTTTCCTACTTGTGTCAGAGTTTAAACTCTATGCCACTTTTTTAAATCAATATTAACAGCTTCATCATTTAACGTCTATTTTAAATTCAATATATTCAATCTGACACAACAAAATACAGTAGATGCAGCGTCCACACACATTGTAATTAAATAAAGGTACTATGAACATTTTATAAGCGTGAAGTATTTGAAAAAAAAAGCCTTTAACTGTAACATTTTTCTGCTGGTAAATCGACAGTCACAAATCTTCTTTATTTAAACTATTGATATTATGCTGACGTCTATACCGATTTCCAGAAGGAATTTGATAAGGTAAAGCATACTGTCTTATTGTATAAGCTTTCAAAGCATGGAATATATGAAACTTATCTTGAATGGCTTAGACTTGAGATCGCATATCTATCTAGCCGAACGTGCAGGGTAGTGGTTAACAGTTTCATATCTTCTTTCTTTGAGTTGACGTCCGGTGTGCCACAGGGATCTCATTTAGGCCCCCTTTTCTTTAATATTTTCATAAATGACATTGGAAACACCACAAAAAGTTAGAAGAGATTTTAACTTTTTTGTAGGATATACAGCTTATCAATTATGTCTTACTTGATACTTGCGATTATTTATGATACAATTACTGTATGATAGGACTAATATATAGGATTGTCTCTTTCTATACAAAATTGTTAACAGTGGAATTGATTGCACCGATATTCTCTCGTTAATTAATATATCCGCTCCCTACTGCAAAGTCTTTATAACGTAGGTCACTTTCGTACTCTTGACAGAATTGTTCGCACTTATAAAAGACTTCCCATAGTTGATCGAAGTGTAGACATTTTTAATGATAAGTTTCCTGCGTTTCGGAACAAACTTCAGAAACAGCTATGTTGCTAGACAGGAATATTTAGTAAACGTTCAACAAAAATTAAGCACTTTTTGTAATATTTTAATTCTGCTATTAATTAAATAAGTTTTGTTAGTTTTTGTCAATTTCCACTTTACTTTATAGTTTATAATAATTATATTGTATTTCTTAGTTCTTATGATGCAAAATTAAATTTTAGTTTGTATTTGCATGTTTTCGTTGCCTGTAAGTGCAATTACACTTGTATTTAGATTTTAATTAAATTTGTAACCAAAATATATGAACGATGCGGGTCCTATTAATCCCAGAAGTGAGGGATATCACTTTAAAAATAATAAATTGTTAACAATTTGTTATGTTTTTAAAGTGATAACCTTCACTTCTAGGATTAATTCACAAATAAAATTTGAAAAACAAAATTTTATGAACGATGCGGGACTTGAGAGTTGAACAAAGCATACAAGATTTTGTGACGATACGTCACTCGAACGGATAGCACAGTTGGTTAGAGCACTGGCCAGGAACGCCAGAGGTTGTGGGCTCGAGTCCCTCTAAGTTCATAAAATTTTGTTTTTAAAATTTTATTTGTGTAATAAATTGTTTAGATTTAGATCTACTAAGAATAATATTTAATGTTATTACTCAAGTGGTTACTGTGTTGGATAAGCTAATAAATAAATTAAATTTAACAAAAATAAAATGTTAATATTGACTCTAGATCCAGTTTGGCGCGATGTCTTCACTCGGAAAACTTGTTACTTTCTCTATTCATCGAATGAAAATATACACAAAATATCATCTGTACCCTTGTAGAGTATGAGATGTTTTCCGATACATTCTTATTATTCGAATTAAATTTAAATATAAAAATCGATGCGTGTACAAAAAAATACAAACATTCTATTAACCCTAAAACGGCTGAACTATTTTGATGAGATTTTCAAATAATCATTGAATCTTAAAAGCACACAGAGGTATTTTAGCACATCCACAAAATGGCTATTGTTGCACGCGTTTATTTGTGACCCTATTTCTTTTGCCTTCACACATTGAAGACTTTATTATTACCAATAATTTGAACAATTTCAGAGAGTTGTAGAAGCAGTCAACTAACGGTGCTGCAGTATGCTTGGCACTTGGTGCTTGGTGTGATGATCTGGACCCTGCTGGAATACTCTCTGCACCGATGGGTGTTCCACTATAACCCTGGCAGCTCACTCATCGTGATACAGATGCACTTCCTCATACATGGTATGCACCACAAGGTACAGTCGGATTTTTAATACGATAAAATCATTGAATTGTCTCAGTCTTTCTTATTCTCTTAAGTTCTCTTTTTGATACTCTCGAGCCAGAAGTGACCAGATGAGAAAGGTGCTCACTTGACAGTAAGCTATCCCTTCCCCACTACAATGCAGTAACGCTCTGGATTTAAATTGAAATATTTTTATTTAATATAGGATATGATATCACTTATTGAACTTCAAAATTTACCTTTTTATTTAAGTTTTTTGGCCGTTTTTATTTTTATTTTTTTTAATATAGCCCGACGGCGATGGTTTCATTCTCCAATCTGTGGCATCATTAAGAATGTCATCTATGTTATCTTTGCTGTTGTTCTGACCAAATTTCAGGAATAGAGAAAACCTGCATTTGTATAAAGGTTTGCCATTCATATCAAATAATAATTATTAAAGTATTATTTCAGGTGCCATTTGATGGTCTACGTCAGGTGTTTCCTCCGATACCAGCGCTCGTCCTCACCTGCATCCTGAGTGTGCCATTGTGGGTGATCTTCAAGTATCCGCTCATCAAAATAACAGGAGGCTTGATAGGTGAGCTTCAACGTCAAATAAACTAAAAAAGGCTTAAACTGAGCGCTTTTGAATCATTTGTCCAGTAATTTCACTAGTTACGGCGCCCTTCAGGCCGAAACACAGTAATGTTTCCACATTACTGCTACACGGCATAAATAGGCGCCGTTGTGATACCCATAATCTAGCCGGCATCCTGTGCAAAGGAGCTTCCCACTGGTAAATTGTTGCGGGATAGTAGGCACTTTACACACCACGAGAATTAGAGTAGACTAAAGACGCAGTATCCAAAGTCAAAGTCAAAAAATCTTTATTTAAATAGGCTTAAGATAAGCGCTTATGAATCGACACTATAAATATTTCTTTTAAATTACTGAATTTACCATATGTTCGGAAAATTTTGAGCTCGTCAGAAGAACATACAAGAACCTCAACGGCCATTCTTTTCAATCAAATAGAGTATTTTACAATGGCTGTAATATACATAATTTTGTTCTTGTCAGGTCTGAGCCATTCATTTAGAAATGGGTACTAGTTTTTGACTTTCAATAAGTAATTCATATCCTATTTTGAATAAAAATATTATATATATTAAATAAATTGGATTAATATTACATAAATTGAAGCGAATTAATTTTATGCGTAAATAACTTTTAAGAACTCGGATCAAGTGAATCTTTATTAGCGTAGGACCCATTTTTCTATGACCGGAATTAAAAACGCGCTGCCGGCGTAAAGGAATAGTATCCATATCGCGTTTTGCGTGAAACGTTTACCGCTACCATGGAAGGGGTATGAAAGCACTGTTGCATAATTCACCATTGTTTTATTCATTGAAGTGAAAACTTCTTTAGCATCGTTGTGACTTGAAAGTCGATGAAACGAAAAAGCGACAGTAAAAAGAGCAGACACAAATATTTAATAAATTCATAATATCATGGGATGAGATAATGAGATAGGAAGCATATATAATGTTTTGGTACCAGGCGATCACAGTTGAAGAACAGATTGTCTTATGTATGACGCGAGTATACCTTAATATATTCTAACGCCATGCGCACGACGTATTACTACATGGACCCCAGGAGAACATATATATATTACTGGTGATAGTAATGTCTTTCATAGCGGTTGAAATCATGTGTCATCCTAGCAACACTTACCTTCATATGCCGTTTAGAGGTTCATGCACAATGCATGGTTTCACTTCTTACATGTTTACTTTTTATTAAATTGATAATGAAATTGACATTGACATGTTTTTTTTTTTATGACGATGAGGGACGAGACGAGCAGGACATTCAGCTGATGGTAATTGATTGACTGCCCATTAAATTGTATGGAATTTTTGAATTGAATGTATTTTGTATCCAGGTTACCTGACCTACGACATGATACACTACTACGTTCACCACGGCTCACCAGAAGATGGTTCCTATTTATATACCATGAAGCGATATCACTCGAACCATCATTTCGTTAATCATGATAAAGGTAAGGTTTATTAATTCTACTATCGTTATTTTATCACAGTAACAAATAACTACTTCTTTTGTAGAAATTCACAACTCAATAGATATATCAATAATTGAAGAGCCGGCGACGTTGTTATAGTATATATAGTATATATAGTTATAGCTATTTCTAAGTGAAAAATAAATAAAGGTTCCGGATAAGTAATCTCCATGAATAAAACACTTAAACCTTCTCTGAAACACACTGCATTTTATGGTATAAGTACTATTCAGATCGGTTCAGTAGTTTTCGCAGTATAACTGAAAGAAAAAACGGCTCTGAGAGTGAAATTTTAGATGCGCGCGCATCACTGTAACACAAACGTACCAGGGTTAAGTTGATGGAACCATAAATATTCTTATACTCTTTGAATTGGTTCCTAAAATTTTCTGACGTTTGCGACATTCGTTATTTTTTTTGTGGTTTCTTCGTCCATAATTAGGATAGGCAAAGGGTTCAAGCCCGTACAGCCGTATTCGTTATTTAATTTGTCAAAGCCATCGTTGTAAGATTTCTACAATATTGTTCTTTCTACAAACGTAGAATAGCACGAGGAATAAATAAATTTAAGGATTTTTGCTTTGTTAGGCCAAAGAAGTATAACTTCTTGCGTGCATACATAAGTAAACTTTTATTAGTATAGATATGTAATGTTTTATAATAAGAAGTGATGAGAATAGTTGATCGCTAAAATGATACTCCCTGCAAATTTTAATGATGTAACTCTTTCAAAGCAAAGGATTCTTGGACAGCCTAAGTCTTAGTTTTCCAGTTATTGTCCTGGCTATCATGGCGCCATCACAAAATGGCGCCTTATGACATTCAACTAGCCGACATCTTTAGCTAATGTGTCATTTAATTAAATAATTAATTGCTTATTTATTGAATTAGACTTTATTTTGAAATCCATAATTATTATTAAATTGTTATGAGCTTTTACTTCATGTTAATTCCGCTAAGTTTTTGTTGTTGTTAAGTTGTCTTTAGTTTTAATTTTATTAATGATTGAATTGTGATATCCGACATGATTTAGTCTAACAGTACTTTGTTGGTACTTCGACAACTCTATAACATATTTAAATAAATAAGAAATTTCGTTTATTTCAAAGATTACATATACATTTTAAGTGGTTGAGACTTAAGTAAGTTGTCTTAGGACACTTGTATTGGGAATATCTCGCAACTTCCTTAGCAGATACATTATAAAGAGGATAATGAGACAATTAATCTGATTCTACTGAAGAATTCTATTCGGGATGTAGAAGAGAGTTGGTCGAGACGTTGGATGCCAGTATTGACTAATCAGTCAATCGACTACAGACATTTATATAGAGAACTAGCTGACCCAACAAACGTTGTATAGTCATATATAGTAATTTAAAAAAAAATTTAGAGTATAAACAATAAATGCAACCAATTCTCAGACCTACCAAAAATATCGTAATACAATTATTGTATTCGATTGCCATCTTGCAACCCTATAGCGGATTTGTAGATGGAACAGGATAATATAAAAATCGCGATACAAAAATAGGTGTTGATTGTAGACAGGTGAAAATTTGAAGTTGTATGTATTTTTAATGCTGAATCACAATAAAAAAAATGAAAAAAAAAGTGTGTGTGTCAGCACCGACGCACGACTGGAGTTTCCTCCTCAAGAACGATTGTCTTTGAACAGGTACTTAACAAAATCAAGTCCAATGGAGTCGGTTACAAACAGACATACAGCAGAAGATAATAAAAGCGCATTGATAAAAAAATCAAATAAATCCTTAACACTCAAAATATGTCAGGAAATGCCCAAACACAACTCCTGTTAAAAGCGGAACTCAAAAATTGAAAATTTTAAAAGGTCCATCAAGGAAGTTACATTTTGGCACACCCTAATAGGTATACTATACTACATGCGTAAGCTATCATGCACACACACAAGTATACACACAAACACATACACAAAAACGTTACTATCCCATTTGATGAGTAGGTTTTACTCTCCATATTTTTCTCATACCGGGTGCCTTATATGAAAATCGATTCTTAAGAAGTAAACTACAATAAACTCCAAAGTATAGTGAAAAAGATAAAAAAAAAATTAGGTGTTGGTTTTCCCTTACCTTGTAGGAGTACGAAAAATAGATGTTGGCCGATTCTCAGATCTACCTATCGGGTTTATAAAATTTCAAGCAAATCGGTTCAGCCGTTTCGGAGGAGTTTGGTAACAAGCACTGGGACACGAGAATTTTATATATAAGATGTTTTTTGACTAGTTGTACATATTAAGTTATTTTTATTTGTTTTCAGCGTTCGGGATCAGTAACAAAATATGGGACCACGTGTTTAGAACCATCGTTAGCGTCAAGAAACTAGGATTTAGTCTTAGATGGTAGTGTAACAAGCGCTTCGTTCAAATGTGATGTTAGGTATTATATTGTTGTACTGATGTCAAACACTCAGTGCCCGTAAGACAGTATAAAATCACATTTAAATCCCTTGAGTGAGGCATAGTGACGATCCTCTATCGATGAGAGTCTATAAAGGGATAATGAAAAATACTTATACGCTGTTTTCTAATTTACAATGATCTAACGGGCGCGTTTTGTTCTTCTCTGACTGATTTTGGTTACATAGATTTAGTTGCATTTACCTAGCATTGGATACGATTCAGCCACTGACAATTTGCTTTGAATTACCAGTATGTATAAAATTCCAAATAGTATCACATGTCTAACACCTTCTAAATTCAAAAAAGTTATAAAAAATCACCTTATTCACAAAACCTACGAAACTTAAAGAATATATGTATATAGATGAATAAAGAAGTATGGACAATAGAAGGTTCTGGTCCACCTAATAATCCTTTATATTATGATTGTATAATCGAATGTATGAATAATATAAAATATTCTATTGCATTATATAGAATAATTTGTATTTCTTTAGGCATGCTTTGTAAGTATGGATTTTGTAATTTTTAGTTATCATGCGTAGTTTATGCTATAACATGGTTCGTCATGCTCTCTAAATTGCATTGCTTGAGGCGGCGTCGTGTGCCATGTCATCCCCTTCCTTCAAATATGTGCGAAGGGGACGAGGGCTGGTCCATGCGTCAACTTGTGAGCGGGTGCTGCTTGTGGTGCCAGGTCGACCTGTTATAGTTAATAAATCATTGTATTTGTTGGATGCAGTTACTAATAATTGTGACAGTAATCAGTTCTATACGATTGAAATTGCCTTTAATTGCCTTTGAGTTTCTTATACGTTCTTCTGACGAGCTCAACTTTAACGAACATAATATTATGGTAAATTTAGTCATTTAAAAGGAATATTTGTAGTGACGATTCAAAAGCGTTAGCCTTAGTAAATAAAGTTTATTAGACTTTTTAAGTTGATGAGCCAAATATATATTAATATATAAGTAAGAGATGTATGTAGAAATTAGCTAAGATAAATCTTGAGCTAGAATTAAAACCAATTGGAGCATTCTAGTAATTTATGTAATCGCGGGCAACGACTGATTGACATCGATACTATTTGTTAGGGCTGGTGATAATATAAACAAAATGTTTATTATTTAAGTAAATCAAAGTTATTTTTCTGTCAATTAGATGCTTAGAGTTACACATTGTGTTGTTAATGTTATTAAATTATATTATAGAAAAAAGTTGTAAATAATAGAGGACCAAAATACGCACCTTGGCTTATAATGCGATAGTATTTATTATAGTTGATAAATATGTTGAGTTTTATTAAGGCACCGAAAAATTTACCAAAATTGAATTGATTTTTTAACTCGACCGTTTATAACAACCGATTATAAAAACATAATTTTCGTACTCAAGTCGATGTTAGTGTTATATTCGACCAATATTAAAACAGCAGTATCGAAGGTTTTATACCTTCGGGTATCTTAATTGTGGCCTCTGTTTAAAATTGAAAAGTAAACTGTTTTACTTTTGATGTGATTTATAAATGGGCTTTCTTTCTAATGGAATTCGGCGTTCGAAGTTATTCGTTACGTTTGAGAGATTTTATTGTTATATCTTTGTTATAAAATTCTTTGCACAGGAACAAAATTTCATGTTTTAATAAGCTTTAAATATTTTTGTAAAACTCGAGACATTAACTGTTTTTATAATTTTTAAATAATTAGGTAGTTACCTACAGGTATTTTTAAGTTTATTTTGTTTTTTAATTTTAAAAATCCTATTTCACTCTCTGCTTTGTTGCTATCATAGACTTATATACTAGCTTAAAGACGAACTGACAGCCCGATAATACATGACAAATATAGTTTTGTGAGTGTGTTCATTAGCTATTGGTTTAATATTCAAAATACTAAGGACCTAATGCCAAGAGTGCCACACAGTTTTTGATTTGTCAATCTATTTTGGTTGCATTAACAATTCATTTACTTTTCTTTTCTATTTTGCTGTATCTCCATTAGATATTATGTTCTTCTCTCTCGCACTGTTTGTTTGTCTAAACGCTAGTTTATGGTTGCTACACATAAAATATCGATGTAATATGGTGTAACTGAGAAATAAATTATTTTTATTAAAATGTAATTCTTTTATTTTCTTATGATACAATTTACAACTACGAATTCACACAATTTTTGCTCAAAATATATTTTGACTTAGAGAACCCTCAAACTACCTATCTATCGATCGGGTAAAAAATATAATAAACATGTGTAAACATTACTCTCTTTCGATCTGAAGGGCGCCGTAGCTAGTGAAATGACTGGGCAAATGAGATTTGACAAATTATGTCTCAAAGAGGAGCGCAGTTATAGTGCCGTTAAAAATTTTTGGAGTTTTCAATAATCCTGAGCGGCACTGCATTGTAATGGGCGTGTCGTATCAATTACCATCAGCTGAACGTCCTGTTCGTCTCGTCCCTTATTTTCATAAAAAACCGGCAGTTCTACTTTTACTAAATTAAATAGTGCTTTACAATTCTGCAGTACAATATTAGCAACAACAAGGTGTCGTACCATACGATGCCGTAAAAATATTCAATTAACATTATGCTAAAGCCCATTGAATATGCTTAAGACATCAATGATTCATTGAATTATTATTGTGTTGATATAATATTATGATATGTATTAGGTAATATTGATACGTTGAACAATCACAATGCATTACCTGCAAGTTTACGTAATGTTTGTACGTGATCGGATAAGATGCCAAGATTTGAGAATAATATAAGAAATACAATCTCACAAAGGCTTAACCTATCAAGCCGTGTTAAAAAATATTTATTTGATTATTTTATGTTTTATATGTTACGTCCGGGACAGGCAACGGTCGAATGTCATTCAGCCTCATTTCTTTAATATCATTGAATATAAGTAGTATTTTAGCGGCCGAAATATTGCCAGTGTGAAAACAAGTTAAATATCTATTTAAATTATTTTAATAAGATATGTATTTCAAAATATGTGTGATTATTTCAAGTGTGTTTCTGTTGTGTCTATGTGTTAGCGGTTGTTTTGCTTCGGGCTTGGAGTGTTTGTTGGATGACGTCATCACAGACCTGTGTCCCATTCTGTCCAGCACAACAACTAAAATAAAGGATTTATTCAGCCTTTCTTCTCCTGGTTAGTATCACTTCTCTTGTTTATTTTTTACAATGGAAAAATGAGGGAGCTTGTGAGCACTGTTAGAATAAGTTCCAAAATATTATATTTTACTCAAATAAACATTGCAAGGACTAAAATGATCACGTACTTAAGCAATTTACCACCATTTCGGAAAATCTGAACTGTAATAAGAAATGGTTATTCTTCAATTTGGATGAAATAATTTCATTGTTTATAATATTTATAAATTTTCTTGATTCTAGTAAAATTATGTTCTGATTTTTTATGATAACTTAGGTACATGAAACATTTTACTCTCTCTCTGTGTCTGTAATCTGTATATTGTATAGGAATTCAAATAAACTTTGAAATTTTGAAATTTTATGAACGATGCGGGAGTCAAACCCACGACCTTTGGCGTTCCGTGCCAGTGCTCTAACGAACTGACCTAACCGTTCGAGCGTTATAAAATCTTGTATGCTTTGTTCAACTCTCAGGTTGAGGCTTCATCTACAGGATCTACTTTACAGTTAATAGCCTGTTGAACTCCAATTTTTGCATATTAGTAAATTGATTTGATTAATGGTTCAAGTGTCGCATCATTCATATTTTTTTTTTCAATTTTCATTTGTGTATAAATCTTAGAAGTGAGGGTTATCACTTTAAAAACATAACACATTGTATAGATATGTTTCTTAATTCCTATCGATTTTTTAATAAGAAGAAGAGTAAACGATGTTATTTAAGGGGATTTAATCTAATATTTCAGAAATACTTAAAGTTCATTACAAATTAAAATAAAATTGGCTTGAACGAACAGTAGGGCAACGAAGATTTCATTGCCTTACTTGACTAAAATTTAAAATTTGTTTAAAATTTAAATTAAGCTTCAGAAGAATATAATGTTGATTTGATAAAAGTCTAAATAACCTGCTTCAGTATTATCAGAAGATTTGCAATATCACAATAAAGCTAATGTATTTGGCTGGCTCTTGTTTTATATTGTAACTTTTCTAATTTAGAAGTTAATTATATAAAATATAATAAATATCTATTCTATTGAAATCTTTGATTATATCCCGCCATCAAGCCCCGTAAAGAGGAGGAAATTTCCGGAGAAGACTCCCGGAACTCACTATTTTTATAATTTTAATTGAATGCCGAAAATAGGTCTCCAGTGGAGACTCTCCACGGAGTCCTAATGGTGCGTACAGATTGGTGAAATGTAACATGAAATGCAATGAAAGAATTCGCTGAAGTCACTGCAATGTATCACGAAAGGTTTTTTTTCACTTTGTAACAATATCTTATAGTTTCGACGTCTTGTGCACGCAAAACCAGCATTTCACGCTCGCGGCTGAATGGCGGAAACAGACGTACGAGGGAGGTTCGCACATAACGCGCGTTATGAGCGCAATAAAAAACGCGCTCTGCAAAAGCTGATCGTGCTATATATCAGCTTGGTTATAGACAGTCAAATTGAAAGAAATAAACATTATGACTGTTCATTGTCAGTACATTTATAGAAATTTAATATATGTTCACAAAAACCATCACCTTTTTGCTCTTAATAGTGATTTTCATTATTATAACACAAGAAATAAGGGATTGCTTGTAACTAATTCTAGTAGGCTTCATAAGATACATAATAGCTTTAAGAGTAAATGTATACTCTTTTAAATAAAGTTCCAGCCACTGTTCAGGCATTATCGATAAATAAATTTAAATTTTTTATTAAAAAATGGCTCTGTCGTAAATACTACTAGTCCACAGCTGGATATCTGTGTGATCGGACAGCCTAGTCCTAGATTATGATTGTTTTATAGCGATAGAAATGACTGTACAATATTGTATATTTTTATTGAAAAGAGCGCAAAAAAAAGAATGCTGCGCCATTTGTTTCCGATGCGGTAGTAGTATCTAGTATATTAGAAATGACATCAAAAATAATTCTAAACGAATCAATTTTGAGAAATAAAATGCCTTTTATACCTTCTGTACGCACCTCGACGCTATGGTTCAACTACCGCTAAAGAGAGTATACCAAATAAAATATATTTTTAGTATTTAAATATTTCAATAAATTTTGTAATCATCCAGAAATTGTAAGGAATAAATAGCCGTTAGAAAAAAATGTTTTTTTTTTTTAATTTATACTTACTTTGGCTTACCAAAATTTGTTAACTAATTAACAATTTTTTTTTCTATCTCTGTTTATAATAGTTTATTAAAAATGAGTTTTTATTATTTTAACACAACGTAGGAGGAAGGAGGAGTTTGAGTTTGGTGACTAGACTATTTATATAAATATTTAATTAAAATTCGTCGCAAAGGCAACAAAATAGCAATGATCCTTACAAGCAGTGGGTACACAGTGACATCTATAATTTCTGTCCAATACTTCAAGCCTTGTTACGTTTATTGAGAAGTTTTCACCTGGAGGCTCCTTTGCACAGGATGCCGGCTGGATTACTGGGCAAATAAGACTTAACATCTTATGCCTCAAGGTGACGAGCGCAGTTGTAGTGCCGTTCAGAATTTTTGGGGTTTTTCAATTCAATCAGCTGAACGTCCTGCTCGTCACATCCCTTATTTTCATAAAAAAAAGTTATTTTATGACCTTTCAGCAATACTCTTCTACTTGGATGAAAACGAAAGTTTCTGATTTTATCAGTGATGAAGACTTATAGCTTGACTCATTGTTTAAAGGATTGTTTTAAAGCCAATGGAGATGTTTTTGAAAGTATTTTTTAATGTTTTATGCAATAGAAACAAAAGTCTCTTCCTTGTAATAATATTTATGGGAAGAATAGGTACAAAATATTATCTTAGTCATCCTAATACCTATTTTATAAAATTTGCACGTCATAAATGTGGCAAACATGTACTTTATAATATTTATGTAACATCAATCTAACATGTTTATGCAAATAAAAACTTTGACTTTGACTTTGACTATAAGGTTAAAAATGTGTCAAAATAAGAGGATCTTGCTGTCCTGATACGCGGATAATAATCACAAATATAAAATGATGTGGTGTCGTGGGACACCAGGTAGGAACAAAGTTCCTTCGGCTAATGTAGAATCGACACAAATTGCAAAAAAAAATCGTTCTAATATTGCTATAATCGTTATCATATATTAATATAATAATATTGATAATATATACACTATTCGCTTGTAAATGCGACTGTCGCGCCTGCGCACGTTTCATTTAACGGTTTTAATCCACGCACTTTTCCACGCACTTTTTTCCACGGATTTTTTCTTACGGTTTTACTTTCACATTTTTTTCAGTTCGGTCGCGCAGCAAAATCCCTATCCCCTCCAAGCCTGCCGTAAGGAACTTCGTTCCAATAACTCTATATTGATGAAAAACCACCATTAGGCAGATCACTTTTTGTAAAAATTATTTCTAGACTTCAACAAAGTCTTTCAAGACACCGTCTTTAAAATATATCTTGGACATTCCAACAAGACATAAAACTACGTATGTGATTTTATGTTTTAATAGTTGTAATACATAGAATTTAATCCAGTTACATAGAATTGAATCAATTCCGTAATGGATACTCATGAAAACCTCAATGATTTTCATCTAATACCTACTTTTAATTTCACAATTACAGATGAAGACTGTTTAATCCCCGCGGAAACGGTCTCAGATTGTGTTCGCTGCGGGAAAGAACTTTCCAGAGCTGCAGCGAAACGGGCAAACGAGCTCGTCAAAAATGGCGTCACATTAGAATCATGCTCCCCCGCACTACTTCATTTCTTCTCACCGAAAATTCCCAGAGAGCTGAAGAAGTCAATAGAAGTTTCCAATGAATTAGTTACAGCAACGAAACTAATGCAAATGAAGTTATGTACCAGGTAATATCACTTGTTTTTAACTACTCAGACGTTTTGTTATCGTTTTATTATTCTACCAAAGAAAATAATGACGATTTACCTAAACTAGTATTATTTAATATTTAATATTTAATATTTAATAAGATAAAAGATTCATTAACCAAAATTTGCATAAATTGGAATAATGGCCTAACTTAACCTAATATTAAAAATTTGCCTGTTGGGTGATGACCAAATTATTGACGTTAAATAAAATAATACATATTGATTAACGGAAAATTAAATGAAATTCTAATGCAATGGTTAGAATGCCACATAAAGCATTTATGTGAGAGAAACCGCATATAAATAAATATTTTGAAGAAACCTCGATAGGCTTATTAATGAAGCATTAATTATAAAAATTTGCTTCAATTCATTAATTCCTTAAGTATTTTGCTTATGCTATACAATACCAACAGGCGAATGTAAAGTACCTACTCTTTACTCAAATTTGAAAGTTATATGGAATACAATAAATATTATGTCGAGAACTTAGAAAAAATCCCGCAATCGTAAAGAATTTATAATCTTGTCGACAAGTTCAAAAACGTTTTAATTCTCGATAAAACTCCTAAAAATAAACAAGCGATGGATAACTCGATTCGGAATGTTGTCTAGGAAAATGTATCGAAAGTCTGTAGTGGAACATAAAACATTTTTATTGAAAAATTACGATGAAAAAAGATAGCATTTAGATTATCGTTTATAAGTCAAACCCTAAATTATATTTAAGTAATTTGAAAAGATTTATCTGGATTTATTTTTAGCTGCCCCTAGAACTTTGAATACCTGACCTTTTCGTGTAATTCCATTTTGTATTTGGAAAAGATGCTGGAAGCTCTTGCTATAACTCATTCTAGCTTACCATCTGGTGCTAAATGAAAAAATATTGTTCATTTGGTTCTTGGGTGCCCGACCTCTACTGGTGGATGTATAGCATATATGAAATAAGTCTTTTGGGTATATCGGATTAGCGTACCTAAAATTTAGTAAATTTCTTTAATACTGTTAACCGTTTTCAAGAATCTAAATAAAATATATCTTGAATATTATGTGATATTAGGATTACTAAAGTACACGTACAATATTTTTTAATTTTCAGCTCAAAAGTGACCCCAAACACATTCCTGTCATATTTAGAAAACGAATTAATTCGGCCGAAGGATTATTTTTGCAAGCCCTATACCAAAATATGTCATTCTTGTGATAAATATAGAAGTATTGATGGAACCTGTAACAACTTGGAGCACCCTGGCTGGGGCAGAACTGGAGCACCCTTCAATAGGATTGCAACGCCGCGCTATTCAGACGGTAATTGAAACAGTATTGTAACGAGTAAGGGCTAGATATAGGACTAGGATTGGAAAATACCAGCATAATTCCGCAAATGATTTCTTACACATTGAAGGAGTCAGTAATTATAATATAAGGAGTTGGATATTTATCTTTACTTCCGTTTTCAGGTATATACGCGATGCCAACAGCCAAAAGTGGTGGTCCTCTGCCAAATCCTCGGCTTCTTTCCACAAGGCTGTTCACTGATAGACCTTTATCCAGTCGTGTGTTTACTTATCTAAACATGCAATGGGGACAGTTCGTTACTCATGACCTCGTATTCCAGGTTATGGAAACTACAGGTGTGTATGAATTAAAAATAATATGTATTTATGAATTATTAGTATAGAAGTAGCAAATAGTATAATGATAATTATTAATAATTATATAGTAATAAATCATAAATCAGTTTGATTTTATGCATATATTAAATCTTAATATATATAAATCTCGTGTCACAATGTTTGTCCTCAATGGACTCCTTAATTTAATGGTGATTACTTCATGGAGTGCAGTTTGGACCAACTTGAGAGATAGGATACTTTTTATTTCGATTTGGGACCCATAATTATTTTTATTTCCAATATTTGTTTTGTATGGACATATTTTCTGTGGGAGAATTTATTGACGCACGGTTTGACAGTTCTGCTGTGAGACAATTTCATTATAACAACAGGGACAACAGGGTAGGTATATTTTATGAAATAATTATTGATGTTTTGAGATATTATTGACAAATTATTAAAAAAAATGTATTTTATTATTATATTATGTATACAGAACAACGTCAGTCGGGTCAGCTAGTATTAAAATAGAAAGTTAAAGAATTGAGTGATAAAACTGCAAAATATGGTTAGATTCCAGTCTAATTAAAAGCCAAAAATTTATAATTATGTGTATTGTTGTCATTATCGTTATATCTGTGCATGAAATAGACAGAGAGAGAGATCCTCTTGATTGTGACTTAATTTTTTAAGGCTAGGCTTCCTCAATTTTATTATGACATTTTGACGAGTTTATAAATAAACCAAATATCTAAGGAAATATCCAATCAAAGAGAAATTTAAATATAATAATATATGTACTAATAATATAATGTACTTTCAAAACTTTTTTTTTCCGATGCCTGAAAACACGCTTGGAAGACATTTATTCGATACATTTTTGTCGAAAATTCTTATTTCTAAGAATTCGAAACGTCTTCGACGAAGGTAGTAATAATACCTATTCAAATTGTTATGTTTTTAAAGTGATAACTCTCACTTCTGGGATTAATTACACAAATATTATTTGAAAATAAAATTTTATGAAGCCACAACCTGAGAGTTGAACTAAGCATACAATTTTATCAACGATCCATCACTCGAACGGTTGGCTCAGTTGGAAGAGCACTCGCACAGAACGCGAGAGGTCGCGGGTTCGAGTCCCACATCGTTCATAAAATTTTATTTGTGTATTAATCCTAGAAGTGAGGGTTATCACTTTAAAAAAAACATAACAAATTGTTTATAATATCTATTATTATCCATTATGAAATTCTCTAAAACACGATTAGTATAACATTGACAGTCAGAAATGAACTACTTAGTAGATACGTCGTGAATTTGGTAATAAGTATGTCAATATCCTGAGAATTTATTTATTTTTGTTTATATTGATACATTTATGATCCAATGCTTAGAAAATTTATAAGTCTGAATAGACTGTGAACATATTTCAAAAAATAGTGGCGAACAGTTAGCCTCTATTTTTAGCAAACGCTGCGTGCGCACTAAAGCAAAGTGACTGTCGTATCGCGAGAGTGTAAGACGTAGCTGTCAACCACACTAAAGTAATAAATCTGTTGTCATGTGTTGAATAACAGGAACGGGCTCTATCAAGATATTTTTTTAATTATAATAAGCGACGAGGCGAGTAAGATGGTAATGAATACGCCTTGCCTATTACAATGTAGTGCCACTCAGGATTCTAGAAAAACCCAAAAATTCTGTGTGGCACTACAACATAAGATGTAAAGTCTCATCTGCCCAGTAATTTCACTAGCTAGCGCGCCCTTTAGACCAAAACACAATAATGATTACACATTACTTCTTCACGGCAAAAATAAGCGCCGTTGTGGTACCCATAATCTAGCCGGCATCCTGTGCAAAGGATGTTAAAATACATATAAATTATTTAAAGTCCAAACTGTTTCAGACGAGGGAGGTATCCAGTGTTGCCTGGGGAATGGTGTCGATGTGCTTCCCCAAGACTTGAGGAATGACAAATGTATTCCCATCTGCGTCCCCGACAACGACCCGTTCTATTGTCACTTCGACATCAAATGTCTTAACTTTGTCAGGAGCGTCACTACAACTAGAGATGACTGCAGCATGGGGTATGCGGAGCAGGCGAGTACACACACACACACGCACACGTACACTGATCTCTCTGAGAATGCGGCTTTAAAGAATTGACCCACAACTTAGTCTTGCCATCCAAGCCCACCTTTTATTTGCATCATACTGACAATATACGACCAAAGAATATATAGTAGTACAAGTACGGAAGTCTCACTCCGCAAAATCAATTAAAAAAAAAGTGTGTGTGTACTTATGTATGCACACAACAAGTTAAAATTATTTGGCCTAACGAAGCAAAAAACATTAAAATAATAATTAACTAAATATATATAAATTATCGTATGATAATAGATGCATCAACCTTCAGAGCTTGAATTCATTGTTTGTGTAAGGATGCTTCGTGAACATGGTGGTCGTGATTACTGACATACATAATTAGTAATCGCATCTAATAAATACACAGATTTTTTCACTATAACAGGTCGAAGCTCCATGGCACCAGAAGCAGCACCCGTTCACGAGTTAACGCATGGACCTCGCACATATTTGAGGGAAGGAGACGACCCGGCACACGAAGCAATAACACTACACACAAATACTCTACACTTATATACATTTACACATAATTATGAACACACATACATATATCACTGCACTCGGCGGCGAGTGCGAAGTCTCGCCCCGCGCCTGTGAGCTACATTTTCGGCCTCCAAGGCCCCCGCCAGGCTTCGCTGTAAAAGCCTTTAGGGCTATCAGTACAGAGGTTTTTAGTCGGGGTGTTTACACCTGAGCCCGACATATGGGTCCCTCTTCGGGGTCTTCAATACGTAAATGTATTCAAAAAAAATTTCACCGACACCGGCACCGACTTCAAAGCTATCAATATGTGTAAAGGTGTATTAAATTAAATTTTTAGATATTTGATACTTTTCAGTTTTTGAAGTTGGTTTTTTTTAAACGTAGTTTTTTTTACTTTTTAGTGTCAGTTGATAATTATAATATATAATCAACCTGAATTAAAACGCCTAAAAAGTCGTATATGACCGAGGTAAACAAAAATTTTCATAAATAATGTTCACAAAATGAAAGCTACTGGGCCAAACTATGTAAAAATTTTAAAAATTACGTAAATCGGATTATAAATATCAGAGTAATCGGTATACATACATAAAAAAATACCGATCGAATTGATAACCTCCTCCTTTTTGAAGTCGGTTATAAAAAGGCATACGACGTCGCCGCAAGCAATACAATTTTAGAGAACATGACGAACCGTGTTATAGATATATGATAACTAAAAATTACAAAATTAATGCTCACAAAGCAAGCTAAATAATTCTATATATACCAAAATAATATAATATTACTAGCTGACTCGACAGACGGATGTTATGTACATGATAAATATAATACTGGTTTTTATGAATTTGTCAATAATATTTCATAACATCATGAATTATTTCGTAAAATATGCTCCCTGTTGATACAATGAAATTGTTTCACAGCAGATCTGTCAAACCATACGTCACTAAATTCTCTGATGAACGTTGGAACAACGCATTAAATACTAATATACAAACATTGAATTTTATACATTACTAGCTGACCCAGCAAACGTTGTATTGCCATATAAATGCCATAATTAAAAAAATCAATAATTATAGATTTTGGGGCAAAAAATACACTATGACTGATTCTCAGACCTACCCAATATATGGTACTACAATTATTGTATTCGATTGCCATCTTGCAACTCTATTGCGTATTTGTCTGTGGGTGGGATAGAATAATATAAAAATTGCGATACAAAAATAGGTGTTGATCGTAGGCAAAGTAATTGTTGTAGTTGTATGTATTTTAATGCTGAATCATACTTAAATAAAAATAAAAAAATTGTCAATAAAATAAAAATAATATTTAGGGTGGTCTTATCATTAAGGGGTATGAAAAATAGATGTTGACCAATTCTCAGACCGATATACACAAAAATTTTCAATCAAATGGGTTAACCGTTTCAGAGGAGTTTGGTAATAAACACCAAGACACGAGAATTTTAATTTAATTAATTGATAATATATAATTAGACCTTAATACAATAAGGGATAAGAACTTAAATTATTCTTCCTTCTGTTACAATATCAATAAACAGAATACACAATACTGAATTACATTTTATTATAGATGAATACAGTCACAAGTTACCTGGACGGATCCCCTCTATACGGATCAGACTCAAAGCTGGCTGTGAAACTTCGAAAGAAAAGTGGCGGCAGGCTCAAGGAGGAATCACGAACTAATTGCAAGAAAGGTTTTCTTCCGACAGTGGATGATAAGACGGCTGTGTGTGACCTGAGAAATATGTCTGAGCCTTGTTACCATGCAGGTAAGAAATGGTAACTAGGTTTTCAAATTCAAATTCAAATATTTTTATTCAAAATAGGATGTCACATCACTTATTGAAAGTCAAAAACTACCACCCATTCCAAAATGAATGCCTGAAGAATGGCTGCAACAAACTCAGCGGGCTTTTTTTTTATCGAATAAATATGTTTACAAAGTAATAATTTAACTTATTATTTAATAGCCTGAGGGCGGTCACTCCATTCCCAATCTGTGGTATCATTAAGAAAGTCATTTATGTTTTAGTAACCTTTACCACACAAACGTTTTTTAACAATTCGTTTGAATAACGTTATACTTTTGTTTTGAACATTTTCTGGGATCTTGTTGTAAAAGCATATACATCGCCCCACAAAAGACTTACTAACTCGACTTAGCCGAGTAGTAGGCATCATAAGTTTATGTCTGTTCCTGGTGTTAACATTATGGTTATGACAGTTTCTGGCAAATTCACTTATGTGCCTATAAACATACATTACATTATCAAGAATATATTGAGAAGCAACAGTCAAGATATTAATTTCTTTAAATTTTGCTCTCAATGATTCTTTAGGACATAGGTTATAAGTAGCGCGAATAGCCCTCTTCTGCAGCACAAATATTGTATTAATATCGGCAGCGTTGCAATTTAAATTGCAATGTCTCAACTATAGATTACTTTTTTTTATTAGAAAAAGAAACGAGACTAGTAACAAGTTCATCTGATGGTAGGTGATGAGACCTGCCTATTATGCAAATTCAAATATTATTATTCAAAATAGTATAAGTATGAAATCACCTATTGAATGTCAAAAACTGCTACCCATTCGAAAAAGTATGCCTCAGACCTGAGAAGAACGCTCGCAAGAAATTCAGCGGGCTTTTTTTTCATAAAAATATCGTTACAATGCAATATCGTAGAATAAAATTTATTATTTAATAGCCTGAGGGCGGTCGCTCCATTTCAGATTTTTCATACCTTTACCACACAAACGTTAACAATTCTTTTGAATTTCGTAATACATTTGTTATGAACATTTTCTGGGATCTTATTGTATATTTATAGACCCACAAAAGACTTAATAACTCGACTTAGCCGAGTAGTAGACATGATTGAACCCAAAAGTTTGAGCCATAAGATGTTAAGACCTTATATTCCTTTTATTTCTGCAAATATTTTAGGGGATAGCAGAATCAACCAGACCCCGACATTAGCCGTTCTTCATACAATACTGTTGCGAGAACACAACCGTATTGCGGACATCCTGAGCTCTCTGAACCCGCTGTGGAGTGATGAGAAACTGTTCCAAGAAGCCAGGAGGATAGTGATCGCTGAAATACAACATATTACGTACCAGGAATGGCTGCCCTTCAATTTTGGTGAGTATCATCAAAATAAATTATTTCTTAGTGTTCCGTATAGTATAGTATCACTCGTGCCGTCGTCTATCTGTTTGTCCGTCCATCTATCACACCCAATTTGCTCCAAATCTACCGGACTAAATCAGATTTGTAGAATGGTGTTATCCTATGACCCAAACATAGATGTACAAAGAAAATTTTCGGCGGACAGATTAGGATGTAAAGAAACAGTTTAGCAAACCTTACTGTGTCATATATCAAATGATAGAGCTCCTTACAAGGATCTCAAATACGTATTATTATTGTAAAATATATAGTTTAGATTTTATTCATGATAGAAGACGAAAATTGACCCTCTCTAAAAAGGAGGAGGTTCTCAATTCGTCGGTATGTTCTTTTTTTTATGTTAACAAACCTCAAAACTTTCGACTGGGTGAACCGATTTTGATAATTCTTTTTTTATTTGAAAGCTGGTGCTTCCCGTGTGGTCCCATTATGATTGGTCCAGATCTGACAATGGCATCCATGAAAAAACCATGAGAAAGTTTTAAATTTGCTATACGTATGTGGATGATAAATTTACGAATAACTCAATATCGCGCCACCCGATTTCGATGATTCTTTTTTTATTGGAAAGGATATACTTCAAAGGTAGTTTGGTTGGGTTCTGATTATGGAATCCATGACAAAGTAACGGAGCTCGTAAGAGTAACGGACTCGACGGTCATCCAAGATAGGTTTGTAACTACATACGAGTACATAGTTATAGGTGAGATGTGCTTGAGTCGTGAGGACGCGATAGGCGTGAGCGGGTCGCGGCGGAAGGACACCGATTCCAACAATAATCGTAACTAAAATTAGATGAATTAATTAGATTGTATAAAAATACGCAATTATTTTTTACTTTTTAGTGCATCTATTGTTTTTGAAGTCGGTTGTTTTTTAATTAATTTATTTTTCATTTGTGCAAATTAATAATAAAATTACTTTCTGTCTATCAAAAGTACATTAAAGGTACAAGTCCAAAATGGACTGCAGACCGCCAGCTTCTCCTTTATACCTACGTCGAGGCGGAGTTTTAAGGATGGTACACACAAAAAGTAAAATAGTTTAGATTTTTATTGTACCTATTTGTTTTAGGTTCGTGAATGAAACATGTTAATTTAATGATTATTTATCACATAGTTATATTATAAATTAGTAATGCTAAAATATTTGTTTTAAATGCTGTTCTTAAATATAATTACT
This sequence comes from Leptidea sinapis, assembly GCF_905404315.1. Taxonomy (NCBI): domain Eukaryota; kingdom Metazoa; phylum Arthropoda; class Insecta; order Lepidoptera; family Pieridae; genus Leptidea; species Leptidea sinapis. The sequence goes on along the minus strand of NC_066296.1, from coordinate 1,000,167 downwards.
AATGCCACGTTATGACGACGACGAAGACGGCGCGGCGGACAGCGATCAGTCTCGTCGGCGTACGGCGCGGGCGTGGCGATTAATAGTTTTGTCTCCCCAAGATTGCTTAGCGGCCGTGTAAGTTATATGTATGTGTGCGTGCGTCGATTCGGTCGCTTTAGTACGATATTAAAGTACTATTTATTCTACTACTATTCCATTACTGTATTGTGACACTTGTTTCATAATATCATATTATTTCAAATACAAACGCATCGGAAAACTTGTGAACTGTAAGAGAATCTGCTAATATGTTTTAGGTGAGAACTACATCCGTTACTACAGAATATCACCGACATCTTTCTACAGCCGAGACTACAGTGAGGATGTGAATCCAGGAGTGATCAACGGCTTTGGAGCCGGCGCGTTCAGATATCTACATACGATGGTACCGGACTCCCTGATGAGCTGCCCAGCTGATTATCAGGCGGCGTATTTATATAAGTAAAATATTTTAATGATACTTGTTAAAAGAAAAGAGTGATAGATATAATAACAATACATGACAGATATTATAATAAAATTGGAGAAGCTTCAAGGATATTTAAGTACACATCATCATCATCATCAGCCGGAAAACGTTCACTGCCGGACAAAGGCTCTCCCAAAGATCGCCGACTTCGTATGTATTCCGGGGATCTTGACCATATCGTCAGTCCATCTTGTGGGGGCCAACCAACACTATGTCTTTCGGTAGGTGGACGAGCTATGTGTGGAGCTATATGTGGTGGTCGAGCTATGTGCTCTGCCACTGCCACTTCAGTTTCGCAACCATCTGGGCTATGTTGGTAACTTTGGTTCTCCTATGGATCTCGCCCGCTCATTGTATGAATTGTCATATGTAATTAAATATCATTGACTGAATTATTTGTATTGCGAATATATAGGTATTTCTAAGTTAAAAAAAATATAGGTCCCGGATAAGTAACCACCATATAACTATCTTCTACGAAACACGCTGCATCTTATGATATCAGTAGTTATTACTCCGATCAGTTCAGTAGTTTTAGTATTGTAACCGAAGGAAAAAATAGCTCTCTGTTATTAGTATATATACTACTATTAATAATAGAGAGCTATTGAGATACTTAAAATATATGATATTACGTCATCTCAATTATACAACAACTCGAAGTTAGTCGTTAAATCTCCACGAGAAAGTAGTATACATAACAAGTTTATGTTTGTTCTTGTTTGTTAAATTTACTTTGTCTAAAACTCAGGCAAATTTTCGTTGATTTTGACGTCTCCAAAACTCTAGAGACTATATTATTAAACAATGTTTTATTTATTATCTTTATGATAAACATGTCTACTGCAAATCATTGCCGCTCAGGTTTCTTAAAAACACAAAATTCTGGTTGGCATCGCTATTGAGAATTATAGACACCTAGAGCGTAAATAACTTATACTTTGTTTTTTTTTTACAAACGAGGTCAGGTCACATGTGGTACGTGATCAGCACCGCCCATACTCTGTTGCAGCATAGCCATAATCACAGGATCGTTATCAGCGTCGTATGGTCCTTGAAACACCGCATAAGTCATTCCTTAGTTAGGTTGTAAGACAAGCACTGTAGAGAAGCACCACACATCCATGGTGGAACAGTTTACTGCGTAATTCAGACGAAGAAATAGACTATAAAATAATCAATTTATTCAAATCAAAATCAGTTTATTCATGTAGGTCACGGAAATGACACTTATGAATGTCAAAAAAAAAAAATTTTTCTCATTGAATCTACCGCTAAGTTTGTAAAGGGTTGAGCTAATGAGAAGAAGTAGCAAGAAACTCATTGCCACTCTTTTATATCAAGATTTACATTTAAGTACATCGATTTACAAATCATTTCAAATTACAATATAAAATGTAAAATGATGCAACAGACAATATTCCTATAGAAGTCCTCCTGAATAAATAAATACCTTGGAAAGGTCACGAAACCAAAATAATAATAATAATAGTTTTAATCCTTACAAAATTGTTTAATTTAAATAATCAATTTATAATAATACCTACAGGCTAAGTGATCATTATTTCAATCCGAGCCTTGTGGAAACGTCAGACGAGTCATTCGACGACCTGGTCCGTGGCTTCGTAACCCAACAGGCTGGTGAGTCCGACCCGCACTGTACGGGGGAAATCACCAACCTGCTGTTCAAGTCGCACAACAAGTGGGGCTTGGATCTGATAGCCATGGACATTCAGAGAGGGAGGGATCACGGAATCGCTTCATATAATGATTACAGGTACCTATTTTGATTTTTCTCCCTAGTTTTTCCGAAATTCACGTTCATTTTCTCACAAACATAAAGGTGCGTACGCATTACACGCCGCGCTCCAAAGTGCCGCGAGCGGCGGGGCGAACCGCTCGCTGTCCGTTCTTAAGACCGCATGTCCGCATCAAAGAAGCTTCTGTCGTTCGCTCGCACGCATTTTTAACCAAGTTTCCAAGTGCCAGAAATTTTAACGTTATTGTTAATTTGGTTTACAAGAATGAACTGGTCTATCTAGCGGCCTGTTCAAGCTGGATCGACTGCCGCGCGCAGTAGTCACGTTCTACTAAATTTATATCAACATATTGGCTCGCGCGGCAAATGAATGTCAACTCGGGTCGATCATGGGCTCGCGTGGTTGCTGCGCGTAATTTGTACGCACCTTTACACTTTTTAGCTGGAGAGCTAACCATAAAACTTGCCTTTTTATTTAAATAAAATACTTTTAAAAGATTAAATCTAGTGTAATTGAAGCTGAATTTTTTACTAGGTTTTTGCATAAAAGTTACATTTTCACATTTTCGGGAGGTTGAAACGTGAGCCTGGAAAGGTCACAACAGGTCGGGTTAAATAAATAATTACAAAAATCTTCACACGTCTTAATCCTTTAAAAAGTCTTTTATTGAAATAAATGTGTAACACTCGCGTTGATCAAAAAATACTATTTGCCTCTTTTTTAGGTGTCTCAGTCTGCCTGTCTGTATTAAATAAATTGCAATGGTTATAAAGCTGAAATTTCGGAATAGATTAGTAGTATCGCCCCTATAGCAATAAATAGCCGCAATCGTTAAAACCATGGAAAAAAGTATTTAAAACATGTAAAGTATTTTAAATGGAAATAAGTAGTGTTACCTACAGCTCGTACGATGGTAGCGAACCCTATGTGTGAAGTCCGTCTCGAACTTGAACGGCTTTAATTAATAATTAAATAAAAACCAAGTTTATTATAAGTATAATATACGAAAGAAATAGTACTCGCCAAACGTCACGTAACCTTAGAAAGTTCGGCTGAAATGAATTAAATTTATTCAAACAAAACAAAACTACCTTTACAATACTGTGATAACATTGGGGAAACATAACAAGAATACTGGCAGCATTTCCATGTTGCATAGCTAGACTGATCCGCCGACCGAAATAGAATATAGTACTTTGTACATTCTCCGCGGCCCCGCGGGCCAAGTGTCTCGACTCCAAACGGCACAAAGATGTATGATTCACTGAGACCAGCATATTTGCGACGCTTGCTGTCTTCGGCAGTCGAAGCAGCAGCCCCAGCACCAACTTACGTAACTTGGACATGAAAAGGAGCCGGAGTGTAGACGCAAGTCGCGTCCCACGCCACTAGGGTCATTTCATCAGGACACTTGCCATCGCGGCGGGTACTACCATTTGGGTCTAAAATAGCTGGTATATGCGGATGACTTCATTAATGCTGGCGTGACGAATGATACGGCCTGCCGGGCTTAGGCAGGATGGACCGTGACGCCCAAGAGCATCTACCTGAACGCCACATCTACATTGATGTGGTTCATTCAGTTTTATACCTAGCCTCTTTTACCTAGCCAGTTAAGGTATGGTAGGGCGGGGCTAGTTGAGCAATTTTTCACTTGAGCTGCCATAGCTCCTCAACGATAACTCTTAATGTCTTGCTCTGCAAACTGATCAATTACTAATATATCCCTTAGCAAAAGAGTCCATAGTAATTATTTCTAGCTAGTTGAGTTTAAGAGCTACAGCTGTTTAAATACAGAAAGTCATATTTGCTCAACATACCCCATGGGTGAGGTAAGTTGAGCAAGGGATATGGGGCAAATTGAGCACTCAGATGGATTCAATGTTAAGTAGAGTATTTTTGTATTTGTTACACAAATAAAACTGAAAACAAAAATTGTTTTATAAACGTTGCGGGACTCGAACCCGCGACCTCGTTCCGTGCGAGCGCTCTTTCAAACCCACCGTTCGAGTGAGGTGTAGTTGATAAAATCTTGTATGCTCTATTGTTATTTTTATCAACTGTAAATAAATATCCTATAGATGAAGCCACAACCTGAGAGTTGACCTGAGATAAAAAAAAAATGTTTTCAGTTTTATTTGTGTAACAAATAAAAATTTTGTTTTCAAATTAAATTGTGTGATTAATCCTAGAAGTGTGGGTTATCACTTTACAACATTACAAATTGTTGTGTTTTTGTTTTTATTTTTTCTGAAAATTTAAGGGAAATATGTGGACTTCGAAGAGCGACATCATTTCAAGATTTATGTAACGAGATATCTCAAGATGTGAGTATACCTTTGTATATAGTATTTGATAACAGTTGCTACATCATCTACAAAATGTGCCTTTGTATTAATATCAGAACTGGGCCAACAGTGCGTCCTTTATTACGTATAAATACGCGGACAGAAAAGTTATATAAAAATTAATTTCCCACGTCTTCCTCATTTTGACTTAGGTACTCAAAGTGAATATTTTGTGACACGAAAAACCGCGAAAAACAGCGTTAGTCAGTCAATTAATATATTTATAAAAGGCCGTCTAAAAGACAAATAACTTTCTGCATTTATTTTTCTCGTAGGTGAAGTATAAAGCAGTGTGTATCACTCGGGGCTAAGCGTTATTGGACTACTCGGGCGTGTTGAGACCCTCGACTACGTCTCGAGTCTCTACCTTTTTGCTCTTAATAGTGATTTTCATTATTATAAACACTAGAAAAAAGAAATTTCTTATAACTAATTCTAGTAGGCTTCATAAGATACATAAGACCTTTACGGGTATATGTACCTACACAGGCATTATCTATAAATAAATTGAAATGTTTTAATAAGAAATGGATCTGTCGTAAATCCTAATAGTCCACAGCTGAATATCTAAGTGATCCGACAGCCTGGGACTAGATTATGATTATTTCATAGCAATAGCAATGACAGTACAATATTGTATTTTTCATTATAAAGAGCGCAAAAAAAGAATGCTGGGAGAGTTTCTTGCGCCGCTTGTTCTCTCTCAGAGCGCCATTTATTTCTGAAGCGGTAGTAGTATATAGTATATTAGAAATGACATCAAAAAGAATTATAAAGGAATAAATTTTGAGAAAATAAATGCCTTTTATGCCTTTTTATAAATTGCACCCTCACTAACTTTCTCTCTTTGGTGAATAATATACCTACTGTTTATTTCTGTTCAAGTGAAGGTAAGGTTTAATATCCTGTATAGTATTACGAGTAGAAAACGCAAAACAATAAGTTTAAGATCCAAATAGGAACCGACATTCCCCCATTAATGGATGAAAAGTGTCTTATATCAAAAAGATCTTTCGCAGACACAGTTGTGTCATAGAGTTCTATGTGACCGTATTCGAAATGCCTGTTTAATTTTTTGTTAGGTACTTAGGTAAATTTTTACGTTAGGCATTCAAATAATAACTTAATCGATTTGTTATACATTTCAGCGTATCAACGCACTTTCTAACTTGTACGAGAGTGTGGATGATATTGACTTATTAGTCGGGGGTGCAATGGAGACAGACATTCACGGCTCAATTCTGGGGCACACGCTGCAGTGCATAGTGGCTGAGCAGTTCTACCGGACCCGCACTGGAGATAGGTTCTTTTATGATAACAGCGAGATGCCACATTCATTTACACCAGGTATGGAGTTGGGACCTAGCGGTTTAAAGCTACGTAACGTCCTGTTACGCTAATTAGTCTTAATATTCATGAATAATTAGTCCTTTAATGGGCAAGACCATACGAGAACCATTTGACGAAAGCTGAATTCAGCGCTGAGATTATAAATTCGTATTCCCCTAATATCGACCATATTATTGGTGCCACACTAAAAAAATGATAAAGGAAATGATCTGAACTGCACTCTTTGATCAAACAATCTAACATTTGAATAGATAATCCGAAATCGTTTGTAATGGCCCAACTATAGCAGCCATGTAAATTGCGTGCATGTGTGCGTGCGTCGATTCGGGCGCTCTAATACGAAGTAAAAGTACTGTTCTATTAGTTGTTGCCACCGTCTTAGAACACACGAGACTGTTCTTGATCTGTCACTTGGATAGATATATATTTGACACCCTTTTGACAACATTTATTGACGTTAATGAGAAGAAGTTGCAAGAAACTCATTGTCGCCCTTTTTTATCTATATTAATAGTTATATTATATTTTATACAATGTATGTTAAGTGATGCACCACAATTACTCAAACGTTTTGACTAGCTTGTGTTAGATAAAAGAAATGATTAACAATAAAAAAATTAATGATTCGTTCATTACGTACACTGTAAATAAATAAAGGTATTATAGTAGCAATAATAATATGTTTATTGTTATAACTTAATATAGTGTTTTATCAATTTAAAAACAATATTTATTTCAGAGCAACTCGCAGAAATAAAGAAGTCTTCAATGGCTCGCTTGCTATGTGACAACACCGACGGGGTCAAATACATTCAGCAGAAGGCATTCGAACTGGAGTCCACGTACAACCCCAAGTACAGATGTGATGATTACGATCATATTCCACGTGTCGACCTCACCGCGTGGAAGCGGCCTAAATACGAGCTGTATGACTGATAAATAAATAAAAAATAACTACTGATAAACACCTTTTGTATAGCACAATTTATTTTGGAAAGTTAAAAGCTTATAGGGTCCCCGTCAGGAACGAAGTTTCTAGCACCTTTCATTGCAAGCCGAAAATCCGTAATGAGTAGTACAAGTACTTGAAGTCTTAATGTTATTCGATTCGGATGTTTTGGTTGTCTAGTACATTTTCTTCTTTCGTGAAGGAAAAAGCGTATTTCAGGCAACTTTTGGTACTACAGAGGTATACAGATTATTTATTGTACTTATTTGATTTTTCATTTTCTAACTTGTAATCTGTTCACATCCACCGGCGATGACTTTCTGTAAAATCCAATATTGTTAATCATTGTTCAATGGACCTTTAAAAAAAGAGCGACTCTATAGTTTTCATTTCTGACTGTGTGCTTGTCGCGTCCTTTCATCTGTGTCATAATCACATGCGGGAGAGAAAGGGATGTGAATACTTGTCAAAAATTTTACCGTATTTAATGAAAAAATATTCGTTTTACTAAATTTTTAACGCTTCTTGCAAACCAATCTTATATAAATAAGATAAACTTACCGCTGATAAGTCACACCATCTTTTTTGCGTCGTTAACATATTATTTGAGCACTTTTTTATAGCACGCTTACACTTGGTGATTGACACACGACTAAGGACAGAAGTGTGCTTACATTGTCTTTATGCATACTTTTGCCGTTCCGCTATCAGACTAGGGATATAGGACGTTATTGATCACATATGTAAATTGTATTGTTTCTATTTTTTATTTGCGTATTCTTTTACTCTCTTGTATATTAATCTATATTTTAGTAAGTATAGTATATATTTATTTATATATAGTATATATTATATGTGTGTATATTTTTGACACTTTTCTTACAATTTTGATGCACTGTTTTTCTCTTTTACTGTATTACAAATTGTTGCCTGGAAGAGATCACTATATTATAGTGATAAGGCCGCCATTTGCACAATATGATATTATTATGTATGTTAGTATTTAAGTTATATTAGTTTGCTAGTGTGGTGTCAAAAAAGTGTAATAAATAAAAAAAATCTATAATTACAGAATTCTAAAATATTGTAAAATGATTAAAAACATACTTTTTTTAATTTGTAACCTGAAATACGATACTCCATCCTTTTTAAGTTTGGATGTGCTGTTATTTGGACAGTTTTTAATTTTTGTCATTGAGTCGCGTTGTATTTAAAGCGAAACACAACTAAACGAGAACTCTGCCTAATAGACGCGTAGGCAGAGCTTGGCTTGAGACAATTTTTGAGTCTAGCTGTTGTTTATGGTACGTCAATGGTTGGTCACTCTTATGTTAGTTTATATGTGTAGATATGAGTTGACAGTGTATAATATTTGACGTTAAATCGTACATTTCTTTTTTCATCAATTTTATACAACGATATTCTATACATATGGACAATTCACGTCATACAAAAACATAGCCGAAATATGACATATGCCACAAATGACTCCATACTAAGCTTCGACTGCCAAATCTATTCATACTACATTTGGCTGCTGCCTATTTAACATTATTTCAGTTTACGCTGCGTATATTGAATTTAGATCCTGATTTAGACAGTGACAACAGTGGAGTAGCAGTTAAGTATTTTTTTAATCCCTTAAAATGTTAAGTTCCCTGAAATATTTGTTAAATTTTGTCTTTGAGACTTAGACATCTTTTCCAGGTTATCTCTTTTGGCATTTGTAGTAGTAAGCGGACACCAACATATCCGTGAATGATACTTTTATCACATTATAAATGTGGCTAATGGACTTTTGTGTGTGCCTCAATTTGACTAAATTGAAAAATATAATTAGGAAATAAGATCAAAAAGGGGTTTTAAGCTTCTAAGAATAAATTTCAAACAAGACAAAGACTAATATTCGAATAGAAATCGGGCAGGGTAACGTCCTAACTAGTCAACTGTTGCAGCGAAAATGTATCGACGCTAGGGAGACGTCGCCTTTTATAGACGTCTTCATCCTGTCCACCTGTCACTGTCAACACAATTTAAATAATTACTCACTACTAACAATCAATACGAAAACGGACAGAGTTTCGGTGAGATGTTCATGTGAAGTAATGCTCACCACACCTGGGTCTTCCGCGTAGGCCCTTACGGGCCTCGGGGTAACTGTTCGGGGCGATGGCCCCTTTCAGTGGTATGAACGCCGCTTGCAACTGCAGGCGGGGCACTGGGTGGGACCGGTTGGTCCATGGTGTAATGTCCGGTGGTATCCTGCTGCAGTATGATCGAGCCCGCGTAGTGTCGCGATCGATCTGCGGACTGCGGCAGGGTGGTAGGTCCGTGGTTGGCTTGCGCCCGCCGCTCAGCGAGGTCAAGCCAGCCGGAAGTGTACCGGTGAGCGCCCATCAGCCAGCGGCGAGGAAACGGTCGTGTCCTAGGAGACTAGGTCACGTGGTAGTCCTCTTATGTCCGGTGGTCGTCGATGGTATGGCGCGATGCCACGCAAATGCTGGGATCGCGCTCCATCGGCGCGCACGAACACAGAGGTGCTCAGGCGACGAACGAAGTCATCCAGGCTCTCCATGTGCAGGTCTCTGGAGATGACCTGATTCCGTACGAAGTGTGGTGCTCCAGGGATGGTGCGAAGCGCCAGCGACTGCTGTGCTCGCAGCGACTTGCGACCCGTCTCGCTTGTCAGCGCGAACCAGGCGTTAGCGTAGGAGAGAGGCGTGATGTGCAGCAACAGTAGCTTCTCGAAGACTTTCGAGGTGGTGGACAGAAGAGTGATGGGACGGTAATTCCCAGGCAGCATGATGTTCTTGCCTTCCTTGGGAATTAGGATGCGAGTCATCCTAATTCCCAAGGAGCCGAGCTTCCATGACGATGGAAAGTGCCCGGTACGGATGATTCCATTGAAGATCCGCGTCAGCGTCGCGATTGCTCGCGTAGGTAGGTGACGCTGGGCTTTGTTGGTGATTCGATCGGGGCCGGGGGCTTTACGTAGTCTAGTTCGTCGAATCATCCTTTGAACTTGTCCAGGGCAGAACACGACGGGGTCTTCTATCGGCCCTATCGGCGACTCGGAGTAATTCTTCAAATGTCGCTCGATAGTCTCTACGTGCTGCACATCCGCAGTTGGGTTGGGTGTAAGCTGCGTCTCCAGGTGGTCCAAAGGCAAATATCTCCGCTCGATCCTCAGAAGGTAGCGATGTTGTCATCGGGGTTGTCTTCAGCGTCAATAGAACTGCTTGGTGGTCGGAGATGAGGTGGTCATCCAGGACGTCTAGCGACGGTGCGGCGGTTAGGCCGCGCGTGACGGCTATGTCGATGACGTCCGGCATGTGGGCTGCAGAGTACGGGTAGTGCGACAGGACCTCTAGTCCTAGCACCTCGTAGCCGTGGCGGTCTGCGTCGTCCAGGAGGCGTCTGCCATCCGGGCTCACAATGTTGGAGTTCCACGCCGTGTGTTTCTCATTGAAGTAGCCCGCGAGGATCATGGGCAGAGGCGAGTCCAGCAAGGTGTGGACATCAGCCACTGCAAGTCGATTCGAATAGAAGTAGTAGAAGGATGTAGAAGGCGAACACATGGGTGGGCTAACGCTCGATGCAGATCTCCACGCCTAGGGAGCGCGACGTCTGCAGTTGAGGTACTGGCAGCAGTTGGTGGATGACATTCCGACGCACCAAGACTTCTGAACCCCTGTCAGCAGTCCCGATCGGCGAGGTGTGGACCTCCCGGTAGACATAGTATCCGGAAACCTTCAATTTTCACGGTTCTCAGGTGAGTCTCGCTAATCAGGCCTATGACCACTCGACGCTGAGAGAGCAAGGTCTTGAAAAGACGGGCTTTTTGTGATGAAAGCCCGTCAGCGTTCCAGAACGCGATGCGGAGCTCAGCCATAAAAGGCGCAGAGATCCGTGAAGCAACCAGGGGATAGGGTCACGCTGCTCCTGGATGGTTATCAGCACCTGGTTCAGTGTTCTGATAAGCTTGGTGAATCGCAGGTCCAGCGGCGTCACTCGTTTCGCCTGCCTTGCGGGGGTGGCGACCACGATGGGCTTGGATGTTTTGCTGCGCTGGATAGGTTGCGGTGCGGCGGGCGCAGTAGCGCGAGGCGCAGTGCGAGGTCCGTAGGTAGCACGGCAGGTGGCACGCCTTGGCGCACTTGAGCGTGTTTACCGCGCTTGCGTCGGCGTTTACCCGGTCGCTGTGGCTGGTTGGCGGCAGCCATGAGCGAGCCGGGCGCGTTGGCATCCTATGTGTAGGCGGTGGTAGCATGCGCGCGCGTAGCTGAGTCGGTGCGTGCAGTGGTGCCTGCCCGGCGGTTGCGCGTCTCCTTGCGGAACACCGGGCAGTTGGCGTTGTTCGCCGTGTGTGCGCCGCCGCAGTTGGCGCAAGTGCTTACCAACTCTCAACCAGTTCTGCACCTTATATAGCGGTCTGTCGGCTGAAAGTGCGGAGAGGTGACGTCACGTCTTGAAAATTTTCTTATGTTTCTAAGAATATATTGACTTTCCAAAGAGATTTCCATACTTTTAAAGTAAAAAAAGTTTTATCATACTTTATGGATAAGAATTTTTAAACGCTTAAATATTTAAGTAGTTATAATATATAAAGCAGCCTCGAGGAAATGATTCGAAAGATGAAGATGTTTGTAATTTTTTACGTTCTTGTAAGCTGTTCATAGGTATTCACCGGCTGTGACTTCTTGAGCACAAAATACAATATTGCTAATCATCATTCAAAGTGCTTTTAAAAAATTTAGGAAAACGGTGACGCTAAAGATCATCCTTGCAACTTCCCGCTAATTCTATACCTATCGCTTCAAATTGTAGGTACAGACGATTTAGAGCTCTTCGAGCTCTAAAATTTTAGTTGATTTGAATGGTTTTGAGCTCTGTTGTCTGAAAGAGTTACCTGTTCTATGTATTTGAGCTCGAAGAGCTGTTTTTGAGCTCTTCGAGCTCAAATGTCTGGTGTTTAGTAGTTTAGTTTAGTTAAAGTTTACTAAAACACTATTTTTTGAATTTTCAAACGGCAATTACTTATGAATGAATGAACCGATTTCAGTTTTACGAGCCTCATCTCAAATATAAAAAAATCGAGTTTCAATTGATCGAACTCGGAATTTAAAAGTATTTTCGGTTTCATTCGTGAACGATAACTCACGAAAGAATCAACTGATTTTGACCGGCTTGGTGGCTATCGACGTGGTTTTTGATGTTATGAGCTGATTAGTTTTTGGAATTGAGCGGGAAAGTAATTTAAAATTATTCCAAAAAAAAAACGTGAATTTTTTTTGGGGTAAAATTTTCCCGAATTTTCAATTTTCTTAGCGGGAAGTTAAAAAAGTGACCCTATGGCAGTTTCCGTATACAAAATACAATATTGCTAATAATTGTTCACTGAGCCTTAAAAAAAGAGCGACTCTATAGTTTTCTTTTCTGACTTGTCTCGTCCTTTCATCTGTCTCATTCTGACATGTGGGAGAGAAAGGGATGTGAATATTTGTCAAAAATTGTACCGTATTTAATGAAAAAATATTAGTTTTACTAAATTTTTAACGCTTCTTGCAAACCAATCTTATATGAATAAATTAAACTTACCGCTGATAAGTCACACCATGTTTTTTTTGCGTCGTTAACGTATTATTTGAGCACTTTATTATAGCACACTTGGGCTTGGTGACACACAGTTGATACACGACTAAAGAGAGAAGAGTGCTTACATTGTCTCTAAGCACACTTTTGCCGTTCCACTGTCAGACTGCGAATGATATGTCCATATGTATAGAACGTCATTGATTTTAGATAATCCTTTGATATAAAATAAATCAGTTTTGTGTTATTCAAGAAAATAAACAACAGTATTTAAATATACATATATTTTCAAAATTGAATATTTATAATAGGTAGGTACTATGATAAACAGATTACAGTGATATTACAATGAGGTACTTAACATGTATAAGAGTAACCAACGTAATTAAAATATTATGAAACACATTATAACATATCGCAATAGTCGACAGAGAGCTTACTTTACTTTAATAATTAAACGTCTAGATAGAGTCTCTTGCTGTAAGACAACCGATAAAAAAAGACCACTAATAATACTTTAGTGTGCGTGAATTGCTCAAAATAGACCTTAATTCTTAACTCAATTTTTTTTTCGATGTTTTCACAGCTGTCATAGTCTTTATATTAATGATCTAAGTACACTGACAATATTTGGTTCACGTCTTACGGCCGAATTTTTATTCAACCGCAATCCTGAAATGGAGATTATTAAGTAATATTTCAGATCAGCCGCTTGACTATTTGCTCCTCTAATTAACCTACCTATATAAAAAAATGTAAAATCGATACTCAGAGTAAAGCTGGAAAAATAAGTTCCATAGGTTCCTTACAACATTTATTGGTCATTTATATATCAGTATTTTTAACCGACTTCAAAAAAGGAGGAGGTTTTCAATTATTAGTCGGTATGTTTTTTTTACGTTTGTTACCTAAGAACTTGCGACTGGCATAACCGATTTTGATAATTCTATGTTTATACAATCTAATTAATTAATCTAATTCTAGTAACGATTATTGTTATTTTTGGAGTCGGTGTCAGCCAATGTAGGTTTGTAACTACATACATAGTTATAGGTGAGAAGTGCTTGAGTCACACGTGCGATGTGAGGAGGCGAGAGGCGAGAGCGGGGCCGCGGCGGAAGGGACACCGATTCCTAAGATAACAATAATGGTTACTAGAATTAGATTATGTAATTAGATTGTATAAACATACGCAATTTATTTTATACTTTTTAGTGCATAGGTAGTATATCTATTGTTTTGGAATAGTGCTTTTGAAGTCGGTTGTTTTTATGTTATTTTTTTTTATAACAATAGTTAAATATCAATATATTGTATTCTCAACTACATAAAATAAAATTGCTGAATGTATGACATGATATGTCACATGCTGATTGGTTGATTCTTAAACGTCAATATTTTGACAGTACGCTGATTGGTTAAGGCTTAGTGACATTAATGTACATTGGTCAGTTTGTTTTACTCAATATCGATGTAGAAGTGATTTACTATAATAATAAAATACTTCTATTTTACTACAAGGAATGTATTATCGCAATATCGCTGCGATAAAATGCAACTGTTATAAAAGTATCTTTATGGCTATACTAGAAGTGATAAGTGGATTTATTTGATAAAATAAATGAAACGTAACAAGTGGGATTATACATTATTTGGCATTACATTGACAAGTTGTTTTTGAACAAAACAATTTTCTTTGATTCTTTCATTGTTGATGTTTAATAAATAAAAGAGATTTCCACCTATGTATCGACTCATCACAATATCTCCCGAACCATAAAGCCGAGAGAGACTTGAAATTTGTAAGAAATAATCAGTCAGCTAATTTACGAAATTTTTTTTTTTTTTTTTATAATGAACAGAACTACGTCTGTCGGGTCAGCTAGTATTTAAACAAAAATATTTTTAAATCACTGTAAGTATTTTTCAAGTTCATATAATTAAAATGCAATAATTGCGTATACACAAGTAAATATTTCAGGTATGCGATATGCAGAAATGTATGTTTAGCGTGTATAAATTATATATACAAATAATGTCCCGTAACAATTAATTAAAGTCTTTATTACAATAATATTACTATAAAATCGCATCTGTGTAGATTGAGAACAGAAATCAATATTGATTGCAATGCTATTTATAACCTTAGGTCCTAAAGAATCATTCAAATATTTAGAGAAATAAACATTTTGACTGTTGCTTCTCAATATAATCTCGATAATATAATGTATGTTCATAGGCACATAAGTAAATTTGCACTAGCAACTGTCATAATCATAATGTTAACACCAGGAACAGACATAAAACTTATTATGCCTACTACTAGGCTAAGTCGAGTAAGTAAGTCTTTTGTGGGGCGATGTATATATGCTTATACAACAAGATCCCAGAAGATGTTCAAAACAATCAAATAAAGTCTGAATTAAATGAATTTTATTTTTTTTTATTTTTTATTTTAAAACAAAAGTATTACGAAATTCAAAAGAATTGTTAAGAAACGTTTTTGTGGTAAAGGTAAAATAGCATAAATGACTTGGGAATAGAGCAACTGCCCTCAGGCTATTAAATAATACATACTATTGTACGATTTAACATTGTAACCATATTTTTATATAAAAAAGAAGCCCGATGTGTTCGTTGCGCCCATTCTTCTCAGGTCTGAGGCATACCTTTTGGAATGGGTGGTAGTTTTTGACTTTAATAAAGTGTTTTATTATCCTATTTTGAATAAAAATATTTGAATTTGAATGATATAAGCAATAATATCAATCTGGTATAGATATGATAAGATGTAAGATATTATGTATGCATAGTCATCAAGTCCTCTCTAAAGTTTCTATCATTCGAGCCTTGATTTCGTAAGTTTGTAGATATTATATCAACAGATTCCTATTGCTCTGTTTGTCTCGACTCCAAAGAGACGCCAGTTTATTTTGGAACGAGCTCCACGTAATAGAAGTGTTCATGATGCTGGGAACCCCGCCGGAGCTGGGCCGAGTAATTCTCTCCAGGAGCGGCCTCTTGTACAGTCTGTGTGATTCATCCCTCTGATCATCTGTGACCTTTCTGTCATCGAGGTGGTAGAGGGATGGGAACTGCGATATCACGAACAGTCTGAAAATATATTTTAGTCGTCCTTTATATTTTGTAAATATCGTAAAGTAAAAATATTTAAGATTAATAAATGAAATTGTGATGTGAGACGAGCAGGACGTTCAGCTGATGGTTGAACAATGCAGTGCCGCTCAGGATTGTTGAAAATACACAAAAATTCTGAGCGGCACTACGATTGCGCTCGTCACTTTGAGACATAGGATGTCAAGTCTCATTTGTCCAGTAATTTCACTAGCTACGACGCTCTTCAGACCAAAACACAGTAATGCTTACACACTACTGTTTCACGGCAGATAAAGTTGCCGTTGTGGTATAACCATAATCTAGCTCCCACTAGTAAATGTTCTAAGTCGCCTCTTACAACACCCTCCCTATTCTTTTGTTGCCCCGGGGAAGCACAGGACACTAGACAGTTACACGTGAGTCACATCTTTCTTTACACAATATATAAATAAAATTGAAGTATCACTTTACAAACTCATAATACATAACAGGTTTTCCACAGAAACCGGTTATTACCGGGTTTTATCTATCATTTCGTAGTTCGAGTAGTTAAAGAAATACATGGTAAAATATAATTTAAATTATGAATGAGCTTCGAAAAATTACTCGGCAATGAAAGAACATTTATAAACTGTGCTATTCAATAAGAACTTTATAATGAATATAGATAACCAAAAACCGTAAAATTCCTGGTTAAAGGTTTTCCCATCTTTATTTAATGTTGAAAGTAAACAATTATCTATAATTGTACAACGTGCTTATATTAAATTCTCATAACTTTAGGCTTGTCTATAGCTAAAAAGAAAAGTCCAAGAAACATGTTTTTAAAATGCATATTATTGGTGTAAAAAAAGGTTTTCAAATGTCCATTGTGTCTTGATTGTAACCAGTAGGTATGTCAAGTCCTAATATTAGCGACGTTGCCAAACTTACACTTACAAAGTTTATCAAAGGACTTTATAATCAATTAAAGTTTCGTGGTGACATATTTTTCATTCATAAGTAAGTAGAGTGTTGCCAATTTTCTCGTAAGGGTGTGGGACATTTATATTTGATAATTATTTCAATTATTTTTTATGAAAGATACGAAACGCAAAAAAACATATTTAAAAAAATCATCCAAAATTCGATTCTAATATACAATCTCGTTAGTACCTTAGAGTCATGGCAATATAAGTCAACATAAACACGTTGTATATCATATATATGTACCTGTACTGGAGATATTCGTAAAACGTCCCTCCATTAAAATAGCTTGGTGCTGCCGGGTTCCCCATCAGTGATAAATACTGTAGGTTCGGACATGACTCCTTTAACTTACCCACCCAAGGATAAAGTGAAGCGATTTTACAATAATTTAACCTGAAAAAAATACAGATACAGAAGAGTGCAAACGAGTCATCTGGTGTTAACACCAGTAAGTTATCACCGCCGCCCACATTCTCCTACATCATCAGAGGAATCACAGCACCTTTACCGTCTTTGTAGAAAAGTGTACGCGCTTGTTGTAAAGGTACCCATGTCGTATCGTCCTGGAAACACCGGGCACGGAACTTCATTCCATTGTTGGTTGTGAAGGTGGATGTCGGCGGCAGTAATTAAGTCAAACAGGTATTCGGAACACTCCCTGTGATAAATGCGGTAGAAGGCACACAATGAAGCGACGTCTCTTCGCAACGCTAAGTGATGTAGCCGTTTGCAGAGCACTGGATCTCCGATAATTCCATATCAATCAGATGGTGTCTACACCATTACCTTTTATATTGGTAAAGCAATTTTGTTCTCTCATTAGAATTACTTTATTAAAACACAGTAATAAAATAGTACCTACACCAATAATTCAAAGCGTAAACTTAAAAACTATGCTCAAGATTGTATATTGCTCTAGTGGTGTGTAACACAAACTAACAATCTACTTTTGGTTATTAATCAACTCATTTGATTTCTTTATTGATATAAATTATATTTAACACACTTTGTTACCTACTAATATAATAAATCACCAGAATTTGGTGAGACTGTGCATTTGAAGCAAACTAATAGAAAATAAAGACTTAAGAAGAGTAATTAAATACAAATCCACTGTTTGTCTGTTTGTTAGGAACGGAAACGTTTGTTACGGAAGTAACATTAGTACTTCCGGCAGAAAATTTATATATATTATTATTTTTTTCAAATTGCTCTGTAATATTTTCTGAAAATCTCCAAGTGTATTTGTTCATTTATGACTACTTTGTAATAAATAAAGTTCTCAGTCTGACGTTTGCCACATTCATTAATTTTTCTTCGTCCATCGGACAGGCAAATGGTCCGAGCCCATAGAGCCATATTCGTTAATATTCAATAACAACGTTATATAGATATGTGTGATATTAATAATTTAATTATTTTTATTCAATTATTTATTAATAACACGGCTTTACTTAATGTAAGTATATATTTAATGGTATAAATTAAATCTTCTTGTCTTTCAACTTTTTAAGAATATTTGTTATATACTAGATGTCCTAGAATAGGTGGGACAAACAAGGGCAAACGAAAATAACATATTTTGTCTATGAGCTTTCAGATAAGCAAAAAAAGTATATATATGTATCTGTTATTTACTCCTAAAGTCAATTATAATTAAGTTTTACTTCAATCGCGCGTAAAAATTACACACACGCACACTTTTTATGGTAGGTATGTGTCGTTTTGGGTTTTAATTTGGAAATTATAATAATCTAATTTTAGCCCCTCTTCTATACTGAAATTTGGATGTTGTTTATTGTCAATGGCTTCACATACAGTGGGTTATGCTGTTTATTTTTTTCATATTGTTCTCATGTGGTCTGCTGACAGATGTAGTTTTCGACTTTATTATTTCAAATATATAAGTGGGAGGCTTCTTTGTATGGGATTCCGCTAGGGTGGGTTCCTACCACAGCAGCCTGTATAATGTGCAAGCATTACTGTGTTCTGATTTAAAGTGTGCCATAGCTAGTGAAATTACTGGGCTAATGCAGTGCAGCCGATATCAACACCATCTTTGTAGAAGAGGGCTATTCGCACTATTTATAACCTAGGTTCTTAAGAATCATTGAGAGAAAAATTAATCGTCGACCAGTGCCGGGAGAAACTTGTGTCTTCTATCGAGTCCTCTCTTGAGAAGGTCGCGGAATGGGGTAAATTGAACCTTGTCCAATTAAACCCCAGAAGACTCAAGTTTGCGCGTTTACCACTAAAAAAACCCCATTTGTCGTATCACCGCTCTACGACAACACTTCCCTAAAAGCCTCGCCTAGTAACGGAATACTGGGTCTCGAAATCTCGAGCGATTGCCAATTCCGTGGCCATCTGGATGGCAAAGCCAAATGGGCTTCAAAGAAACTGGGCGTCATTAATAGAGCACGGCAATACTTCAAGCCGGCCCACATTCTAGCGCTGTACAAAGCGCAAGTCTGGCCACACATGGAGTATTGCTGTCATCTTTGGTCTGGCGCACCCCAGTATCAGCTCGATCCATTTGACCGCGTGTAACGCAGAGCAGCTCGAATTGTCGGGGACCCAGTGCTCTGTGAACGGCTGGATCACTTGGCGTTGCGTAGAGACGTCGCTTCATTGTGTGTCTTCTACCGCATTTATCACGGGGAGTGTTCCGAAGAGCTGTTTAACCTAATTCCTGCTGCCGAATTCCACCTTCGCACGACACGCCACAAGTTATATATATCATCCTCATCATCTGGATGTGTGGCGGTCCTCCACAGTGCGGTTTACAAGGAGCTTTCTTCCACGTACTACAAAGCTGTGGAATGAACTTCCTTGTGCGGTGTTTCCGGGACGATACGACATGGGTACCTTCAAAAAAAGCGCGTACACCTTCCTTAAAGGCCGGCAACGCTCCTGTGATTCCTCTGGTGTTGCAAGAGATTGTGGGCGGCGGTGATCACTTAACAGGTGACCCGTACGCTCGTTTGTCCTCCTATTCCATAAAAAAAAAAAAATTAAAAGAAATAAACATCTTGTCTGTTGCCTCTCAATATATTCTTGATAATTTAATGTATCTACATATTGTACGATTTTACATTGTAACCATATTTTTATATAAAAAAAGAATCACAGTACAGAATAAATACAAAAATATATTTTCCTTACCATATTAATTGTAATTTGGGCATCGGTGGCAAAATACAATTCTCATTGATCAGATTGTCATCAGCTATCAAAGATGTTAAATGTTTGAAGTGTACTATTGGATCCAAATTGCTGAAAAGATAAATATACACAAGTTTATAGTTTATCAAGTTTGATTCTGGTATATTGAAATATTATGATAAAAAATAGACTACTTATTTGTTTTCTCAGTTTAATTTACTCACCAATAGCAGTATTTTTTATGTGTTTTATTCATAGAAATTCATCTTTTGTTTCTATTTGTTTATCTGAACGCTACTAATTTAATAATCACTTATTATACTTACGTAATTTTATTGTGACTTATATCTAAATACTGTATGTAATTTGAAAACTTTTCAACAATTGTTCTTGGGATTTCATTTAACCTTTCATATGCTAGAGTAAGCTTTGTTGGCTCTTCATCATCATTATTGGTGACATCAGAACTGAAAAGGTGATATTTGTTGAAAACAACCAAAAAAAATTTCTGAAAAAGTAATAATAATAAATAATTAACTAAATAAGAAAAAGAAAATTTTCTCAAGTTTATTGAAAGTCACACCAGGGTTACAATTCTCAGTTTAATTCTTGTACATTTGACAGGAATTTTATGACCTGATAACTAAGACATTTAAGTATACTATAATATCTGGACGACCGAGCCTTGCTCGGATTTTTAAGAATGTTCAAACCTTGAACAAAAAAAAATAGGGCATCTGGATTCGGACGGGTCTTCTGCTTTACAGATCACCCAATGTCACATCTGAGCTATTCTTATTAATTCTTGTTTGTAATTCTTCTATTATTAAATCTTGTATATAGTAGCGAAATTTACCTTTGTATTCTAATGTTATTTTAGCAGTTTCTCATTAAAACATGGATAAAACTAAATTTTTTTAAATTGAAACCTTTAAAATTATACATTTTTTATATATTAGGCCTAGTAGGCGACATACTTAAAGGCCGGCAACGCTCCTGTGATTCCTCTGGTGTTGCAAGAGATTGTGGGGGGCGGTGATCACTTAACAACAGGTGACTCGTACACTTGTTTGTCCTCCTATTCCATAAAAAAAAATCATATTCTATATTATATCAACTGACAAAGATTTGATAGGTACTCAGTAGAAGTTTAGAGTAAGGTACTGTTAAATATTTTTTATTGGGTGTAAGGTCTGTATATTTAGTCTTTGTTATTCTTTATTTATACAATCTTAATAATCATTTCTTTGCATCTCCTAAATTTCTTTGGCAATCATGTACCTTATATATCTTATTGAGATATAAAAAATCTACTTTATCAAGACATGTTTTGGAAATTAGATTTATTTAATGTTTATGAATAATGTGTACTTAAGTTAGAGGTTCATGTAAGTAAAACAGTAGTATAATACTTAAAGTGCTGTTTTCATTGTTGTCTTAAATTTTAATTTGATTTAGAGTAATCAACAAGTACCCACTTTAAATATACATTAAATTCAGTATGGTAAAATTCACAATTGTACAAAGGTAATTGCTTCTTCTAAACTATAATAAATCGTCATATAATATAATATTTTAATACGATGTAGTACATACATAATCAACTCAGGTGCTATAGCTGTTTGAGGCATTGCTGTAACAGAATCTACTAGGACATTACTAGAGACATCCAAAGCAATAATTCCCTCGTCCTCTTGTATTGCTGTTGAAAGACTGAAACAAAATACCTCACCAGATACAACATAATATCGGATATCAAGTAGTAGTAGTAAATATCACATATTTATATATTTTATGCTACCATTTAGAATCCCAAAGTTTTTCTTAAATTACTGTTAATATAATATATTGTTTCATACTTTTATACAGAGAATAATATATTTTTCTAACGCTTCTAATTTTTATCTCACTAACACTCACCTTACTTAGATAACTAATTAATTAATTAATATTTAGTAATTAACTAAATAATATGTATTATATTTTATGCAATTATAGAATAAACATCAACAGCTAACAGTCAACTTCAACAAGTCAAGAAATTTCCCATTTTGGCACATTTTGACATTACACTTTGGCATTGACACTTGACAGTAAATTATTAAATCTTCGCGACTCGCGTACAATGTAGGTACCTACAAAATTAAATAGAGCCCATATCTAGGGTTCCCTACCTTATTCGCAGAATTCCTATCTTAGCACAACTAATCAAAATAATTTTATAAATATCATCAGCTACAATCAATGGCTAATCCAAATAAATAATAAAATTGTTCTTGTATTTCCAAAGTTCATAATAATTATTTAGTTCTCTATGGTGTGAGTGAACATAAGGTCGTTGGAATTGGCAATATCCGTAATAAATCACTGTCTGAACCTATAGTTTTACTTTTATTATTACTCGTGAATCCTATATAATCTAGGTACTACTCGTTAGAATCACTGTTGTAGGTGTTTTGTACCGTATCTTCCACCGTAGAGTAAAATAATAAATATACAATATTCAATTCAAATTTAAACAGCAAGCCCGAATTGCGTCGCAACTAAATGAGAGTACAATGTTTCTAGCATCTCATATTAGTAGGTATAGAACAATTACGATATTAAAAATAATAGGTTCTATATTGATTTGCAATGCATGGTAAACGACTTTGCAAGGGTTGTCTCAGGCATGGTACCTACAGAAATATGTAATGCAAAGCTATATTATATTGGCTCGTTTAGTCATTTATTTCAATCATAGGTACGCACTGTTTTGTTTTAATACGTACAAAATATCTAAAGGATTCATGATTCCATTCCTGAAGTTAAGAAACTCCCACCGAACAATCAAATCAAAACAAATTGAGTAATTTGTCACTCTTAAATTGATTGACTCTGAACAAGTATTATAATAGTTATACATTTATTTTATGGTATTTACGATACTTCAACAACAATCAAACTTACATATTCGATGAAGTTATTTCACTTTCCATTTTCTCAATTTCCTGATGGATGCACTAAACAGAAGTTCCAATTGATTACAATATACGTAAATAAAGCACTATGCAGATAGTTTTAACATTGTATTTGTGTGTACGATTCGAAGTTGTAATGCACAATACAAGGGTAGATAAGATAACTTCGAGTTACTGACCTCTTTTTATAGTTGTAGTATATAAATAACTCGTAATTTAAGTTTAGCACACACTCTGAAGACTTTATTAATAAGTTAGACGGAGCTTTCTTTGTGTATAAGTGACGGATCGAGCACAGAGACGGTGATGATACTTT
The DNA here is from genome assembly GCF_905404315.1 of Leptidea sinapis. NCBI lineage: Eukaryota > Metazoa > Arthropoda > Insecta > Lepidoptera > Pieridae > Leptidea > Leptidea sinapis. Next base: position 977,130 of record NC_066296.1, on the reverse strand, counting down.
AACGAGGGAGGCGATGACTGGTCCATGCGTCATGCTCATTGAGCTGAATAATACTGTCATCGGAAAATCTGCTTCATGATTTTAAAATTAGTTACCTTTTATAGTTTTATATAAGTAATTATAATATTGTAACCCTTATTTATTTAACCCTTTATTTATTTTCGGTGTGTTCTACTCTACTCAATAACTCTTGTGTTTTTATTATTAATTTACATTTATTTTTTATACTTACTCGTGTAATGCTTTGAGTATGTGACGTTTGAGTATTTTTTTTTGAATCACTACAATATGTATAATAAAATAATTTATATAATGACTAGGCTGTTAATGTCGAACTAAAATAATGGCAATGAGTTTCTTGCCACTTCTTATTAAAGCTCAACCTTTTCTGAAGTGGTGATAGGTATAATGCCTATTGCAGAAAAAAATTGCGTAAAGCAGTAATGTGTAAATATTATTGTGTTTCGGTCTGAAGGGCGACGTAGCTAGTGAAATTACTGGGCAAACGAGACTAAACATCTTATGTCGCAAGGTGACGAGCGCAGTTGTAGTTCCGCACAGAAATTTTGGGGTCTTTCAATAATCCTGAGCGGCACTGCATTGTAATGGGCAAGGCGTATCAATTACCATCAGCTGAACGATATGCTCGTTTCGTCCCTTATTGTCTTAAAAAAAGGTGGTGGTCCTTGATCCAGATGAATAAAGTTTAGTAGAATAAACATCACCCAATAAACGACTTACAAACTAGACTTTTAGTGCCTAGTAAGTATGCATAATATTAATTTATGCTTGTTCCTGGTGTTAACGTTATGATCATCACAGTAATTCTAGAAAATTCGCTATGTACTTAAGCAGTAAGAGGCAAGAGAAGAGAGAAGTAAGAGGCATTCCGCAATAGTTAAAATGTCTATTTCTTTTATTATGTAATATACAACTAACGACGTAAACCTCCAGAAAGGTTTAATCTAAAAGTTTTTTTTTGAATTTCGATTAATAGTTTTTTGTACAATATATTATGTGTAGGTACCTCCTACAACTAAAATTACAGACTTCTTATCACTGATTTATATTGTAAAAAATATGAACTAAAAGTATACTTTAATAATCTTACTCAAATTACTATTATACTATAATACGAAATGTTTTTCTTATGCGCTCCTTCTATATTTTAAAGTTCATGAAGACTCAACATAAATCATTCATAAATTATGCACACTACGAAAAGTTTGTGAAAATTATTATTTACGTTGTTTATTTATGTAATTGCTAGACGAGTTTGTTTATGCTTCAATGATTGTATAATTACGACACAAACAAAACTATGCCAAACATATTGTGTCTTGTGGCATCATTCTTAGGTGTGAATGTTAGTAATTAGGGTAAATAGTATGTATCTACCTACAAAATTGTACCTACAGCTGTTGGTACATAATATCTTGGATACCTGTATGCATTTTGGTAGCTAACTGGTTCGTTCACTCAATTACAGAAATAAACATTTTGACTGTTGCATCTCAATATATTCTCGATTGAACTTCATATGCTTACTACTTGGTTAAGTTAGTCGGAGAGTCTTTTATTGTGCGATGCTTTTATAACATGATCGCAGAAAATATACAAAATAAATGTGTTATATTCAAAAGAATTGTTACAAAACGTTTGTGTGGTAAAGGTATACCGTAAACTTACTATAACATAAATTAATTCCATAATTATTACACAGACTGGGAATGGATTGAACACCCTCAGGCTATTTAATTATATATTTTAATTTATGATACTATATATATTGTAACAAAATTAAAAAAAAAGCCCGCTGAGTTTCTTGCGCCCGTTCTGAGGCAGTCTGCTTGAATGGGTGGTAGTTTTTGACGTTCAATAAGTGATTTTTAATGATATTTTGGATAAAAATATTTGAATTTTAAAATCTCTGCAACTTATAATTACTAAGACCATAAGACTAGCTTTCAAAGTTATTGTCTCCTTGGTTGGTCGACCTGTTATAGTGAAAAAAATCTGTGTTTTTGTTAGATACGATTACTAGATAATTACGACAGTAATCAAGACGATCATATTCACGAAGCATTCTTACTCAAACATTGAATTCAAGCTCTAAAACTTGATGTATCCAATATAGAATAACGAGCTCTACTTTTTCCGAACATAATATAGTAAATTCAGTATTTTATAAGAAATATTTATAGTGACTATTCAAAAGCACTTAGTTTATGTCTAATTAAATAAAGTTTATTTTACTTTGACTATACTAATACTTGTGCCCGTTTCCTTGTTAACGTGGACTTATTACATATTATTTATTACTTATTATCTCGGAATGTAATCTACACTGCTATATCTATCCCTAGCCTCTGTCTGTTACGAGAATTTTTTGTCAAATGATAAATAAACACTGACACCAATTCTACAATGTTTGAAAATTCTGCTTGTCGGTTTGTATGTTTTTTTATAACTCAAGAACGGCTTGATATTGATGAATGTTGGTGTTTAGGAAGATTTGGCTAGCTATATATTATGATGACTAATTTTTTTTTATGACAATAAGGGACGAGACGAGCAGGACGTTCAGCTGATGGTAATTGATACGTCTTGACGATCACAATGCAGTGCCGCTCAGGATTCTTGAAAAACGCAAAAATTCTGAGCGGCACTACAATTGCGCTCGTCACCTTGAGACATAAGATGTTAAATCTCATTTGCCCAGTAATTTTACTAGGTACGGCGCCCTTCAGACCGAAACACAGTAATGTTTACACATTACTGCTTCACGGCAGAAATAGTCGCCGTTGTGGTATCCATAATCTAGGCGGCTTCCTGTGCAAAGGAGCCTCCCACTGGTAAATTAATTAATTAATTCTGCCGGCGACTCTTAAATCCACTTTTACTCTATGTCTATTCCTACCCAGAGTGTGTGTCAAATTTTATGATTGGTAGTGTAGTTACGGCGTGAAAGCCAAAAAAACAAATATAAATAACTATCTGACCCACGTTACCGGGGCCCCATCGGTGTGAAAGAGCTGAGTGGCAGACTGAACAAGTGAATAGATGCTGACGCTGAACTTCGATTGTCTATAACTTAATATTTTTATAATTCACTTTCGCTCCAGTCTTGTTATAAGTAACACGTCATATTTTAATATCATTGTAATTAGTTTTGTGTAATAAATAATAATTTTTAAAAAGACCTTTTATGATCGTCCGAACATAACTGGCGCAGTCGGTAGGATATCATCGATCGCGAGGCTCCTGTATCTATTAAAAACTTACCTTTATATTCAGGTATCTCGATATAGGGCAAATGATCTTTATAGTGATGATTCAGTTTTACTAGCTCTGGTTGTCTGTGTTGTTGCCATCCCGAAAATCCAGTTCATCACTTGAGGTAATTGCCTGATTTTCCCCAATAATTTGTTCATGAATTTCTTCAGAAGGTGGCTGCTCCTCAAAATACTGGTGGTGATCATAATCAATTGGGTTACTTACCTGATAGTAGTCGTTCGGGGTGTAGAACAACTCTTCGAAAGCAAATTGTGGCTTCTCTGGCTTATTGACGGACCTCTTACTTACATCTGATACTTTTTGAGTCGGATTTATATTTTGTTGAGGCATATTGGGTTGATGTCCAAAATTATTACGTACATTACCTGAAGTCTTGTGACCTTGGTGAGAATTCTTCCAAGGCAGGCTGGACTGTATCCACTGCTGTCGTTGTTGTGAATTCATATTATTTTGTTGGGGTACAAAATTAGGATTGAATAATCGTGGAGGGTTATTATTAATAGAACGCAAATAATTATTTTGTGGGAATAATCTAGAATGATCTGTTTTCTGTCTTATTTGCGAAGTAGATGCAGTATTTGTACCAGGATTTGCTTGCCTATAATAAATTAGTTTAGCTTCCTCCTGTCTAGCCGCAACAATCGTAAGCTCTAACGACGTGGGTTTCATAATCCTAACACCTATTCCTAGGTTAAATTCTAACTGACTTATATAATGTTCTATTACCATACTTTCATAATAACTTTTATCGGTATGTTTTCCGACTGTAAATAATGTATCTAATATGTCCCTAAGTCGTTTTCCAAATGTTTCGGCGTCCTCCGATTTAAGGCGACGCATTCGAGTAAGTTCCTGCATTACTTGGATCTCGTTTCTCGTTTCTCCTAAACGTCTTAATAACGCATGTTTAACCTCCGGCCACGAGTCCAGTGAGTTTTCGTACGCTATAGCATCTATAGCTGCGCCACTAAGCCTACTCTTAATTAAACTTATTAACACGGGGTGCGCTTGCCAGCCAGGCTCTATTAAACTAATAACGCTCTCTACTTCTCGTATATAATAATTTAATGTTTTGGGGTTACCGTTATATCTCGGAATTAAATCACCCATAGTCTTAATAACACTATCGCAATCTTTAAGAGACATTATAGCTTTCACTGTACCCTAGCCTTACTTAACAATGCAATAATTCTACGAAGTATCCTATATCCGTGTGAAATCCGTGGCGATTTTAGCCTAACGACAACACACGCGAGCGGATACCATCAGGTGGAAATGGACCCGAGTGACGTAGAAAAAACAGCATTTTCAACAGAAAGAGGTCATTATGAGTTCCTTAGGATGCCATTCGGTTTAAAGAATGCGCCTAGTACTTTTCAGCGTCTTATGGACCATATTTTACGAGGTGTAGAAAATATATTTACTTACCTCGATGACGTAATTATAATTTCTACATCATTACAAGAACACATACATAAGCTAACACAGGTTTTTGAACGTTTTAAAATGCATAATCTCAAGATACAGCTAGATAAGTCAGAGTTTCTCCAAAAACAAGTGACATTTTTAGGCCATGAACTTACAGACCAAGGCTTAAAGCCAAATAGGGACAAAATTAAAGCAGTGCTAGACTTTCCACTTCCAAAAACGCAGAAGGAAGTCGAATGTTTTCTAGGTTTGGTTGGATACTATCGAAAATTTATAAAAGACTTTGCAAAACTCACGAAACCTATGACCATATGTCTCAAGAAAAATCATTCAGTCATTCATTCACCTGAGTTCATCGATGCGTTTAACAAATGTAAACAAATATTAACAAATGCACCTCTATTACAATATCCAAATTTTGATGAACCATTTATCCTTACGACAGATGCATCAGAAGTAGCAATTGGTGCAGTACTGTCCCAAGGACGTGTGGGTTCAGATAAACCAGTCGCGTACGCGTCTAGAACTCTATCTGAAACGGAAAATAGATATTCTACCATAGAGAAAGAGCTGTTAGCGATCATATGGGCAGTAAAATATTTTAGGCCGTATTTGTATGGTAGGAAGTTTACCATATACACCGACCACCGTCCGTTAACTTGGTTAATGTCACTTAAAGACCCAAACTCAAAATTAACACGCTGGCGCTTAAAGTTGGCAGAATATCATTATCAAGTAGTTTACAAGAAGGGTCGGCAAAACACTAACGCAGACGCATTGTCAAGGGCAAAAATTTTTCATAATAGTATAGATTCGTTAGCAGTCAACTTCGATGATAATGATGGTGATGAAATAATAAATAGAATATTTGAACATGCACGTAGGGAACAGGCAGGCGAACTGCAAACGGACAACCTTGAAGTAAACGAAAATGTCACACCATCAATTATAGTCACAGAAGGAGATAATATAACGGTAGCAAATGACCCTGAACAACTCGTATCCACTAATCACACACAGCCAGATAATGAGAACAGGGGTATACCTATAATATCTGAGGCTATAGATAGACAACAAAAACAATTTCATATTAGGTCGACCCCAGGATCAACTTACCGCATAGAAAATAGGTCAACAAGCTCTAGGCAAGTAATTAAAGATGTGTTTATCCCTGTAAATAATACAGAAGAGGAAATAATTGAATTCTTAAAGGAACATACTGTAGCAGATCGAGTATTTCACTGTTTTTTTCATAATGAAGAGTTATACCTTGCATTTTCACGTGTGTATACAACAGTATTTAACGACTGAGGTCCAAAATTATTTAAGTGCACATCACGGGTAACCTTAGTGGAAAATAAAACTGAACAGGAGGATTTAATAAAACAACATCATATAGGAAAAACAATTCATAGGGGAATACAAGAGACATATAAACAACTCCGTAGAAAATATCATTGGCAAAATATGTTACTTAGCATTCAAAAATACATCAATCAATGCGATGTTTGTTTGCGAGCTAAATATGAAAGAAACCCACTGAGACCACCTTTGGCTTTAACGGACACGCCTACAAAACCTATGGAGCATCTCTTCATGGACTTATACTCCACAGGTGGGGCAACTTTTTTAACAGTTATAGATAATTTCTCAAAATTTGCGCAAGCCATCAACCTAACTGCATCAAGTAGCGTTCACGTAGCAGATGCACTATTACAAATATTTTCTGTTTTCGGTTTACCCATGAAAATCACTACAAATTCGGATTCGAAATTTGAAAATGATTTAATAAAAGAGATCTTTGCATTACATGATATTAGCATACATTTCACAACCCCTTACAACCCTAACTCAAATTCTCCAATAGAACGATTCCATTCCACTATTGCTGAAATAATAAGAATTCAGAGAATGACAAATAAAGACGATCCTATGCCTTTGTTAATGAAATATGCACTTATCGCCTATAATAATTCAATTCACTCCAGTACTGGGTATACACCACATGAATTAATGTTTGGACATACAGCATCTAGGAATCCACTTGAACTGTATTACCCGAAGGAATTCTATCAAAATTATGTTCTAAAACATAAAAATAACGCAGAAGCTGTACAAGAGTGCGTTACAGCATACATGTCTAAAAATAAGGAGCAGATAATTAGCAAGAGGAACCAGGCAGCACATGAAGCGGCTTTCAAGGTAGGTGAAACTGTTTACAAACAGGTGGCAAAAACGGCGCGAGACGACAAAACAAAGCCTACTTATAAAGGTCCGTATAAAATAATTCACTTGCATCCTAATAATATAGCCGAAATTATTGGTAGTCATCCGAATGCCAAATCGATAAGAGTTCATTACAAGCTGCTCAGACGGCCTCATCTTGTTACAGGATCTTCATCTCAAGAGCCTTCATGCTCTACGCAGGAGCCCTCGTGCTCTACGCATCAGCTGACGTAGCTATAGACTCAATAGATAATACAAATGGCATTGTACTTATTAAAGAAGGGCAAGTATTTAAGCAGATCGATTCCTTCAGCCTAGTATGTGTATACAATATTACAGCACTTCAATCTTCGTCACTGAAATTACTTTCTCTTTTTATGATAACAAAGTCTTTAGAAGTAAATACAGTATCCGGAGATTCGCATAAAACATACAAAGATCAGTTAAATTACACTTTTACTTTGGTAGATAAGAAACTTAGCTTATTTAGATCTTATTCTAATAATTATAGAGTTAAGCGAGGATTAGTAAACGGGCTTGGCTCAATAGTAAAAGCAATAACTGGAAATTTGGACAATAATGACGCAGAAAAAATAGAACAAGAAATTAGTTCTATACAGAATACCGTTAATAATATTAAAAACAAGCAACAAAAATCATTTTTTTTGGCTGAAAATACTATTAAAGAATTTACCTCAGAATTAGAAAAGATTAATAAGAATCAGAATAAACTAGCCTCGATAGTTAATAATGTTTCTAATAGTTCTAATTTAGTTTATAATCAATTACATTTTCTAGATATATACGTCCAATTAAGTTTTAGTTTACAATTAATTTTAAATAAGCTAATGATATTAGAAAATGCAATTACGTTTACCCGAATGGAAGTCATGCATCCTAGTATAATTAATCCTCATAATTTAATTAATGAATTACTAAGTATCAAGGAAAACTATTTTCTCAACCCAATCTCGGAAATAGGTATACGTACAATAGATGATATAGAGAAATCTGTGGTGGTTAAAGCTTATAAAACAATGCACACACTAAATTTTATATTAGAAATCCCCTCGGTTGACCTCCAGATTTATGACCTTATTCACCTGTACTCCATCCCCGATAAACAAAACCTTACGATAATCCCAAAATCCAAATACCTTGCACTTGGAAGTGAGGGGTACGCTTACCTTGATGACGGATGCCGGCATATCTCCGAGACTACACTTCTATGCAGCCAACTAAATGAATTGTCTATAAAGAAAAATGAAGACTGCATCATCGCACTGGTGCAACACAAACCTGCCAGTTGCACACTAGCTAAAATGGTTTTGCGTAGTGGGAAAATTCAGAAGATCAACGACAACAGCTGGATTGTTATTCCAACAACGGAAGAGCTAGTGAGGAAAATGTGTGATGGAAGGACTCATTACGAAAAAATAAAGGGACTCCAAATCATTACTATTTCAGAAGGATGCGTGATTCAAATAATGAATAGAACACTTCAAGCTCATAGATTTTTTTTAAATATGAATGAAATTATACCATTGCCACATCAACAAGACTATTCATATAAGTCACCAGCTGATTTCACTTTGCATATCGAGGATATATCATTAGACAACATCCGTGGTCTTATTAACCAGGCACGAGAGGTGGAAGATCCAGATGAAGTTAATCTGCCCCTCATCATGGCGACTCCGAGTTGGACTACAGTAATATTATACTTCATAGGCTTCGTGACAATATCCAAAAAGATCTATCAATGGCTTAAGAGCAAGCGGATGAAGCCTAACCCAAGAGCCAGTGAAGAAGCCAACGAGGACGCTGGAGGAAGCTGCAAGTTACGCTTCCATCTTGAAGGGGGAGGCGTTACCGGGGCCCCATCGGTGTGAAAGAGCTGAGTGGCAGACTGAACAAGTGAATAGATGCTGACGCTGAACTTCGATTGTCTATAATTTAATATTTTTATAATTCACTTTCGCTCCAGTCTTGTTATAAGTAACACGTCATATTTTAATATCATTGTAATTAGTTTTGTGTAATAAATAATAATTTTTAAAAAGACCTTTTATGATCGTCCGAACATAACTCCCGACAGACGTTCTTCTGTTCATCATAATTAAAAAAAATGCGTTTAATACACCTCTTATGCAAACCTTGACCTTTAATATTAATAAAATACTATTATTTGTATGTGCTACATATTGATGGGTTTTAAGTCAGTGCCAAGCCCTAAACAAAATAAAACTTAATATTATAAACAGCTTACTTACTGTATTTATTTAGGCTGTCTGGCCTTGCGTGTCTGTCCGCTTGGGTTGTTTTTTTCTAGACGAAGCTATCCCGCTCAAAGTCACACGTGGCGAGTGTAGGTACCTTTATTACATTTGGCTTGGCACCGACTTCAAAGATATGAATATGTAGCGCATACAAATAATAGTATTTTATTAATATTAAAGGTTTGCATAAGAGGTGTATTAAATAAAATTTTTAGTTATTTGATACTTTTCAGTTTTTGACGTCCGTTTTTTTAAACGTAGTTTTTTTAATTTTTACGTTTTAGTGTCAGTTAATAATAATATATAATCAACTTGAATGAAAACTCCAAAAAAAGCCGTACACAGAAAATAATTATATCATCCAGGCAGACGAAAATTTTCATATAAATGTTCATAAAATGAAAACTACTCGGCCAAACTATGTAAAATTTTTATGGGACCAAATGGCATCTATTTCGCATCAAACAAAAGAAGAATTACATAAATCTGACAGTAATCGGTTTACATACATAAAAAAAATACCCATCGAATTGATAACCTCCTCCTTTTTGTAGTCGGTTAAAAAAACTCTTGCGGGTGGAATTTCGTAAAGTTCTTAGCCCTATCCCTACTCGGCGAAAGGAATATTCCTACAAGTCTCTACGCCTTATGGTTCCAGACATATCTTGATGAGTGAATACATTAATTAAATTCCAACATCTTGGCAAATCAGAAATTAATGCGTAGTAAGGACACGACGATAATAAATGATATTAATCATATATTATGATATTGCTACACTTTATGGAAATGATTATTAGTTATAAACAATGACGTTCTATACATATATATAGAAAGTCATTGGTTATAAATTATGAATCCTATCTTTTGAATTGGTTGGTAGCTATAGTCGTGTGTGTCGGTTTGTGGATTGTAATGTAAGTCTGTTATTTAATTAGTTATATTTTGACTCAATCAAATCAAATCAAAATCACATTTCTTCGAGTCCTCTTGAGAAGGTCGCGGAATGGGATAAATTGAACCTTGTCCAATTTATCCCCCAGAAGATTCAAGTTTGCGCGTTTACCACTAAAAAAATGTGACACGGGACGCCTGGCAGATGTGAAACATCGACATTATTTTGTAAAAGTATTATGCAGAAAAGAACATATTGTGATAGGAACTAAATATGTCATAATGATAAAATAAAATATTACGTTTTTTTCCAGATAACGATGAATATTTATTGAATAAACATTTATTTTCATTAAATACAAAAATTTACGAATTTATTTCAAATCGTGACTACTTAATTCGTTTAATCAGTGACTTCGGTAATAGTTATTTTCGATGTTGCCTCTGAGGACAGTATTACTGTGACAAGGCGACGCGTCGCCACGGCATGCGTCGCCACGCCAGAAATCGGTTTTACGTGCGGCTATAGATGTTTCACATCAAAAAACCCCATTTGTCATATCACCGCTCTTCGACAGCACTTCTCTAAAGCCTCGCCTAGTATCGGAATACTGGGTCTCAAAATCTAGAGCAATTGCCAATTTCGTGGCCATCTGGAGGGCAAAGCCAAATTGGCTTCAAAGAAACTGGGCGTCATTAATAGAGCACGGCAATAAAGCCGGCCCACATTCTAGCGCTCTACAAAGCGCAGGTCCGGCCACACATGGAGTATTGCTGCCATATCTGGTCTGGCGCACCCCAATATCAGCTCGATCCATTTGACCGCGTGCAACGTAGAGCAGCTCGAATTGTCGGGGACCCTTTAAAAAAAAGCGCGTACACCTTCCTTATGGGCCGGCAACGCTCCTGTGATACCTCTGGTGTTGCAAGAGATTGTGGGCAGCGGTGATCACTTAACAACAGGTGACCCGTACGCTCATTTGTCCTCCTATTCCATAAAAAAAAACTTTATTCGCGTGGGCCATGGAAATGACACATAAGAATGTCAAAAAAAATATTTTTCATTTTTGAATCTACCACCACTTTGTAAGGCAAGAAACTCATTGCCACTATTTTAATAAATAATTACATTTTCATCGTTTTCCAACGATTTCAATTAAAATATATGTAATCCAACAAAAATACTCAAACGACAAATAGTCAATGCCTTACACGAGAAAGTCAAAAAAGTAAATTTAATTAATACAAAACAAAAGTTATTGGGTACAGTAGCTGCATCATCCACACATACCGTAAATAAATAAATAAAAATTTGGGATAAAAAAATTACTTTTAAGAATCTGAAGCAGTTTCTGGTAACAGGATCATCCTGCCACCACAAGTACCTATAGGCTATAATGAAACAAACAATTATTTGGCATGTTTTTGGTCATCATGTTATTTCTAAAATCCTTTATAGGTGTATAACTATATAGTGAATCGTGAATAGTCTTTTAGCACAGTTTAGGATACTCAAATAGTTATTTATGCAACTGTGTAACAAGGGGTATTAAAACACGAATGTGGATTTATCAAACGAGGCGAAGCCCAGTGTGATAATAGTATCACATGAGTGTTTTAATTCCTAATTATCAATAGTTGCATACAAGACTTTATCTACACCCAGAATATGAATCCTCTAAAAGATTCTGGAACAGTTAGCTTACTGCTAACTTTAAAACACCAGTCCTAGTAGTAACCTAATATCATTCATTACTGATTATATACAAATTAAGTAAGTATTAATTAAACAATTATTTATTTTAGTAGTAATTTACATTTTGTGTAGTGCAATAATTAATATTCACTCGGATATAATGTTCTTTTGCAGCGTGTAAAATGAATCGCTCCTTTTGTGTAAACAAAACAATAAAATATCGAAAAAAAAATGGCGGGGATTCGAATAACCCTTTTTTTTACGGTGCGCGACGTTCTGGTAGTGTGGAACGCGCTTAAACGAAAATGTTTTTTTTTAATTCATATAGATACCACGCATCGAGCAATTAGATTGTGGCTGTCTGTTTAAACTCTTTGCGCATGAAGGGATAAAAAAACATAGGAGTGTTGTTATGAAATTCAGTACAACATTACAACACTCTTTTGGATGATGTAATGGTTATTAGAACATTGGGTGTTTTAATGTTGGCAATAAGCTAACTGTTTCAGAATCTTTAATAGAGGACTTAAAGCATGGGTGTAGATAAATTATATAGCGACATTCTATTGAAAGTCAATACGAACATAGAGAATTTAACAAGCACATACTGTGCTAATAAACCTGAGAGTGTTTCATATAGATTCCTCTTCATTTAATTTTTAATAATTTTCTCATTTTGATTGAAATGTGTACCTACATTCTTCGTGAGCTTATGTTTCGTAATAACCATTAAAAATCAACAACAAGGTACCAACTGTTTCCATTGCATGCGTAGTTTTGTGTGTAGGTATACAATTACTTAAACGTAAGAGGAGAGATCTATTACTTCTTTCTTGATTAGGTACCTTGATAGTATCTTTCTACTATTCATATTTCTATTTTGCTAGATTATAAAATCACAGCAAAATGTTTACAGATAATTGTGTGATTAGGTACATACTAATTATTGTTTTCTTTTAGAAATATACCATTACCATCGACCTGGCCCGGCTTCGCACAGAGAGAAGACTATTAGATTTATATTAAACAGACACGTATGTCCCCACTTCTTCAAGATTTTTTAAAATATGTTATCTCCTATTCAATATACATTCAATACTTAACATACTATTTAATAATTTTTATATTATTTTATTTCTAAGTACGTTCATAGATTAAATTACAAAAAAGCCTATATACTTACATGAATCAATTAGCAAAATGGAATGAGCTTAAATACCTTGTGCGGTGTTTCCGGGACGATACGACATGGGACCTTTAAAAAAAGCGCGTACACCTTCCTTAAGGCAACGCTCCTGTGAATCCTCTGGTGTTGCAAGAGAATGTGAGCGGCGGTGATCACTTAACACCGGGTAACCAGTACGCTCGTTTGTCCGATTTTTACTAGACTAACTAGAACTAGACAACACAAATACTTACTACAATTTTTTTCTTATCGGTTGACTAGATAGTTACCAACTTGTGATGTTCCATGGAAGCTTTATATCAAACTAAACCAACAAAATGTGTGTGTGTGGCTAATTAAGTGATTTGGTACAATAGAGCTTCAAGTTTGTAAATTGAATTTTGCTGCTTTGCCCCTACTAGCTTGATAGAGTGTTGTACAGGGCTATCAACATGTTCATGAAATGCTCAAGGTAACTATCGAATTCGTCTAAGAGGATAAAATCCATTTCGAGCTTTCCAATTAGCACATTATAAGTATGAGACCATTATTTTGATAATTATGACTGACTCGGGGCAAACAGAGCAGGAGGTTCAAACCACCCTCCTCCACACTCGCTGTGGACTTTTGTAACATCAGGGGGCTTCGCTCAAATTTAAATGCCGTCCACTTTCACCTGGAGACGGCAAAGCCGGCCCTGCTCTTTTTAACCGAGACACAGATATCCTCCCTGGTTGATTCACCTTACCTTTCGTACCCGGGGTATAATTTGGAACACTCCTTTATGCCACGGGCTGGCGTGTGCGTTTACGTCAGGGAGGATGTGTCTTCTCAACGCCTGAGTTTTCTTGAAGGACAGGACCTATCCATAATCTGGCTGCGTGTATACTGCGATTACCATCCGCGAATCTACGCCTTCCTGTATAGGTCCCATAGCGGTAACGCAGAGACTGACCGGCTCCTCGAACACATCCAAATGGCTACAGATTCCGTGTTGGAGCAGATCCCCACTGCAGAGATCGTGTTTCTTGGCGATTTTAATGCCCACCACGCCGAATGGCTAGGCTCACGTACCACTGATCATGCAGGGAGATCTGTTTATGTCTTCGCCTTAGCATATGGTCTGGCGCAACTGGTTATTGCGCCAACGCGAATCCCAGATGTGCAAGATCATACACCTTCACTGTTGGACCTTCTGTTGACCTCACATCCGGATGGCTACCTAGTTTCCGTTGACCCTCCTCTGAGATAGTCGTACCACTGCCTGATCCGGAGCACCGTGCCGATCATGCGCCTAACGCGGCCCCGCTTCTTAGGCTGTCACAATCAAAAGATCACATCAATCTGAGACCCACCATCCATACTTGACACAACATAGTCCATAAAACAGCCTAAATTAGTAGTTGTAGAACGCCCCTTCATAAAAGCATGTTGCTCTTCAGGAATTAATGTACTCAGCGCAGGATAAATATGTGTATGAACAACTCTTTCGATTAACTTACTGAGAACATCAAGTATCGATATGGGGCGGTAATTCTCTGTAGGTACCTTGACCCTTTTTTGTGAACTGGCACAATATGAGCAGTTTTCCAGATGTTCGTAAAATATCCCTCATGTAGGCATCTATTAAACAGCAATGTAATAGGGTGTGTATGGCTGTTGACCGTGTGAGTAAAATAAATTGGATGTATGTTATCAGTACCAGCGCCCTTGTTTTTATCGAGATGAAGAATGATTTTTCTTATTTCTTTCTCTGTAACAACTATTGATTGAATAATACTTGATTGCGGACAGTTATCAAAACTATTATCTTGGTATAGCTTGGTAATCGTTGATTAAAATATTTGGTAAAGAAATGATTAAATGCTGTACATATATCAATCGGGTTAATGATTTGAGAAGTACCAAGGGTCTTTGTTGAGGACAGGAAGAAACATTTTTTCGTTTGGACTTTACATAACTCCAAAACATCTTAGAGTTGGTTTTAATCGTATTTTGTGCAAAGTTGATATATCTTTTATAATATTTATCTTGTAGACTATTTTGCGTTTTCCTCAGCTCAGTAAAGTCTGAGTCATCGTTAGGATTTCGGGGCTTTATCCAATTGGCATATATCTTATTTTTCTCTTTAATTAAATTTATAAATGTTTAAGAATACCATATTGGATAAGTATTACTACTAGAGCGAGTTTTGGCACATATGTTTCTATAATATCGTTGATAATTTTATAGAACTTTGTAATGACATTTTGCAAATCAATATCCTCAAAACCACAAAAGACCAATCGGTTTGCATTAAATAATTATAAATTTTTAAATAATCTGCTTTTCATATTGAAATATAATTTTAGATTTAGGTTTGAATGGAGGGACTTGTATATCAGGTGCGGGATGGAAAACGTCTTCTTTTACAAGGGGATAATTAGCTTTCTGTATTATTAAAGGGAAAGTTGAGAATATAAGATCTAATGTGTTATTGCAGCTGTTAGTAAGTGTATTATATTATGAGAAAGACCAAAGAAAGATAGATCAGTAATTAGGTTGTGTGCAGCCTTTTGTACCTCGACTGAACCCTTTTTTAATATTTTAGGGTGAGTATTCAGACTCCAATCAACACACGATAAATTAAAATCACCCGCTATCAACAAGTTGTCGTTAGGGTGAGTAATCTAAACGTCTGAGGCTATTTTAAGTAGGGTGTGTATTTTTGATGGCAGATTTGAGGGCATATAAGTCAAAGCTATATAAATATCGTATAGAGACCTTACATTTTTAGCGGGTATGGTCATCCATATGCATTCTAAATTATCTACATGAAATTCCGGCCGCACACGTGCTTGTATGCTAGATAGACATAGAACCATAGTCCCCTCCGTGACCCTCGACTCCTATAGTGACCATCGGTCCAAACGGAAGACATTATATCTATCGCAACACAGTTCCGCATCGAATATCCCATCATGTAGCCAAGTCTCAGTAATAAGTATAATATCATAGTTCTGTGGTAACAAATTATCATAAAATAGTTTTGTCTTTGTTCTTAGGCCTCTGGCGTTTTGATAATAAATTTTTAATGTTTTACAATAGTAACAATAGCAATAGCTATCCATTTTTATTTACGTTATTAATATATAATTTATTATTTAAATAGGTAATATTCTGATAACTAATCGGTTGATACTTATGTGAAATTAAATACTGTATTAATGTAAATTGGAAAATGAGGTAATGTGTGTGTAATAAGGCTTTGTTTCTATAAATCTGAATGAAGCTGTTATGTCTGTAATGCTGTTTATATATGTGATTGAGTTGATTAAGGTTATGTTCATGTATAGTGTAGTTTGTTTTAAATGTACAAAAGAGCGCTCAGAAGATCGGATTTCTCTTTTGCCGTATGGGCCAGGGTGACATTCCTCATGTGCAACGGCGGCAGGGATGGCTGGTTGAAGTTACCAAGAGCAGCTTTTGACAACGACCAGAACTTGCGTGTTCCAGTTGGGTAACTGGAAAGCTGCTCGCCGATTTTGACAACGTGCTTCGATTTCGCACGTGCGGATTGCCGCTTAAACAATTTGTATGTGCTACATATTGATAGCTTTGAAGTCGGTGCCAAGCCAAATGTAATAATAAGTACTCACACTAGCCACGCGTGACTTTGAGCGGGATTCAGGTCTGAGGCATTCATTTTGGAATGGGTGGTAGTTTTTTAACTTTCAATAAGTGATGTCACATCCTATTTTGAATAAAAATATTTGAATTTGAATAGCTTCGTCTAGAACAAAATTACCCAAGCGGACAGACACGCGTGGTCCGACAACCTTAACAATTACAGTAAGTAAGCTGTTTATAATATTGAGTTTTATTTTGTTTAGGGCTTGGCACCGACATAAAACCTATCAATAATTGGTAGCACATATAAAATTAAATTAAATTTTTAGTTATTTGATACTTTTCAATTTTGGAATTCGATTTTTTTAAACGTAGTTTTTTTATACGTATTAAAATATTTTATTTGACTTGTGTGAAAGTGATTTTGATTTGACTACCCTAAAGGATTTGAGCTTTTTATTACTGTGAGTAAAAACATAATATTAATAATTACAAATGATTTTAATTATATTATATAATATTAATTACAAATTTAAGCAGAATTGTCAAATTGTAAGTAGAGGTATTTGGTGAGTATTGCATGATATTATGTAGATTAAGATTCTTTTTTGTTGTTTGTTTGAGTTCTCGTAACAGGCTTCGTCATGCTCGCTTAAATGTCATTGCTTGTGGCGGCGACATGGGAAGGGTCGTCCCCTTCAGGTAAATAAACAATAAACTTCAGTAAAATATGGTTGAGGGAGGCGATGGCTGGCTCATGCGTCATGCTCGAGAACGGGCGCTACTTGTGGTGGCAGGATGATCCTGTTGCCGGAGGCTCGGCTGCAGATTCTTAAAACCACTTATAAAATGTTCACAGACTGCCTTTATTTATTTACGGTGTGTGTGGATGATGCAGCTACTGTAGATACTCAATAACTTTTATTTTGTATTTATTAATATTGGCAAAGGCATAGACTACCTATTTGACGTTTGAGTATGTTTGTTGCATCACTTTACATATTATATTGTAACTGAAATGATTTGTAAAACAATGAATATGTAAATCTTGATTTAAAAGAGTGCCAATGAGTTTTTTGCTACTTCTTCTCATTAGTTCAACACTTTACGAAGTAGCAGTAGACTCAATAAGATTTTTTTTTGAGATTCATAAGTGTCATTTCCGTGACGTACATGGATAAAGTTATTTTTATTTCATTTAAGTACACGCGGTGGCCACACCAGTAGGGACTCACGAGACGCACGCGTGGGCTTTGTTGTCATCTACTGTCCGACCGATATTTTAAAAATAGAGAAAAATAAAAAAAATACAAAACATATTAAAAGCCATTGCGATCCAAATATAATTTTTTAAGCTTCCTTAAGACGCTAAATTAATCTAATTTACAGTGATTATTATCATGAAATTACCATTCCATGTTAGCTACGTATTTATTACCTATAGATATTACTTGGGTTTGAATGGTTAAGTTTCGTTTTTCGATACAAAGAGGCGACCGCAAAAAAGTTATATATAGTTCCTAAGAGAACGTGTCCAAGCTTGCGTCGGGGTTCTGTTTAAGCTCATAATTTTCTAAACATTCTTTTACACAAATTACCTTGCTCCAAACTAGGCATAGCCTGTACTATGGGTACAAGACAATGATATATTTAATACAATATACATATTTACTTAAACATATTATTTATATATAACTACATATTATAAACATCCATGACTCGGAAACAAACATTCATATTCATCATATAAATGTTTGCACCTACCGGGATTCGAACTCGGGACCACTAGTTCAGAAGGCAGGGTCACTAACCACTGGGCTAAATGGATGTCCTATTTAAATAGTTCCTACTTTTTGAAGGAAATATGAACTATGTTGACTATGTCTCGGTCTTCCGACACATACAACATTACTATCTGCAACTAATATTGGTTTGATAACGAAAGATTATTGATTTAAAATTACGATTATATACTTAATTATAAGGAAAAAACCTTTTTTATAAGATTACAGTTTTAGGTAAAGAAGACAACCCTAAGGTCGTCAGAAGAGGTAAGAGTTACGCGATGGACAGAGAGGCACTGTGCGATCTAAATTGCACCTTATTGTATAACTTTAATTGAGTGAGTGAGCCTTCTGTACTTACATATTCTTTGCTTCTACCCCAATTATCACGGGGAGTGTTCCTGTTCGCGCCATTTAGGTACTTTTCAATGCCTAATTTAAAACGTTATCCACCTGGGGTGAAGAATGGGCACCACTTCCAGTCAGCCATATTAAAATATGATTCGTCAGTCTTCGCTTGAAACTTCTGCCGATATCACTTTCGAATCCACGTCAATATATTTAGTAACTTAAGTATTGTGTTTCGACTTCTTTATACCCCGGGATTATTATGTGAACTAGTGATACAATTTGGAGCACTACGAGCTGAGCACCGCAATATCAAGTCAGTCCCCCAGTGATAAGGCCACGTTTTCATAGAGAATACGTACCCGCCTTAATATCATATAAATAATATAATTTTTATTCAAAATAAGTCCCAGAAAGGCAGTATGACACGAGCCACTGACTTATTCAGTTCCAATAAGCTATTTGATCTGTTCCTGCCGCCGAATTCTACCAGCGCACAACATGCCACGAATTTAAATATCGTCCTCACCATGTGGATGTGCGGCATCGCTTCACAATGGAATGAACATCTTTGTGCCGTGCCAGGACAATACAACATGACCACATATTATTTAAATGAAAATGAAAAAATTTTTATTTCAGTAACAAAAATGGTACAAACATAATAGTCGATGTGACCTTCTATTAAGTGAGGAACACTTGTGCCAGAAGTCCACGCACGTCCATATCAATTAAAATTAACAGTACCAAAAAATAGGGATCACAAATTAAGTCTATAAAAATATAATATCACAAAAGAAAAATATTATACGAATAGGATGTCTGTGTGTTTGTGTATGTGTGTGTGTGTGTGTGTGCGTGTGTATGAGCATTATATTGAGTGTCATTGTTACTTTTCGTAAAACACCACTTATTGTACCTACTATCAAGAAGGACCTTTAGGAGTACCTATTAGGTATACTTATACTATATATTCTTGATAGTACAAAAGTCCAAATTAAATTAAGTTAAATTAAAATTTAGTCCGTGTAGTTAAATAGCTCTTCCATTTCCACATAATTCATATATTTCAACCAATTGGTTAAACTTCGTCTACATTCCACTTTGTTAAGCGTATAGATCTCGAGTTTTTCATTAATAAGGTTATAAACATGTTCTGATTGTTTCGTAAACCGTCGCTTTGCAAAAGTGGTGTTTTCACTAGTTGTCTTAATAATAACATGTTTTCTCCTTTTCAAAGGGTAAAAAGGATCAGGGATTAAAGTTTAGTGTCCTTTAAGAGTAACATGTATGACATAAAGTTTTCTAAAGCATAGTACGTCGCAGTCTTTATACAATTGTTCAGTACGATAGAGAATCTTGGCTTTAGAAATGTCAGTTTTAAAATTCAACTGTTTTCTTTCAAAATTATCTGTGATCTTTCCACAGTTAAGAATTTACTTTTTGTGGCACCACGTCAGACAGGAATGCAGTTAATTAAAATTGACTGTGCAAGAAAAGTATATAATAAACTAAGCAAAGATTTGGAAGCAACATGCCTTAGTTTTTTAAATATCAATATTTAAATTATAAAAAGCTGGCAACGCTCCTGTTATTCGTCTGTTTTGCAAAAGAGTATATTCAGCAGGTATCACTTACCATCTGATGATCCGTAAGATCGTTTGTCATTGATTGTCACGCTTGCCCCATTAACATCGGTGTCGTATTGAACGGTTCGCTTAGTGGTAAGTAACTAGATACGGATTTGAATCCTGCACGACCATTAATTTTGGCACGTTTACGAAAATTGATAAATATTTTCTTTGTATCAAACCCCTATTAATTTTTTGTGATGCTTAGGTATCTCCAGAGTGGAATATGTCAATTTGAATTTTGCGGTTTGCCAACTTGCCAAGTGGCAACAGCTGACAGCTAACACTTCACAGGTGACAGGCCACATTCCACATTCCACAACACAAACTTGATCCTTCTAATAGAAATGTTTTTATTGTGTTATTAAAAAAACTTTATATTAAACATCAGTATTTTGTATCTAAAAATCCTTTTGTGGGTATCACTACATTCAGCTTTTTTACTTAAGGCCAAGTCAGTTTAAATCATAATTGTGAAATTTCAAAATCAGATATGGAAGTAAGTTATTGCTTGGATTTAAATTTTTAAGGTGTTTATTATTTTCAATAACTTAATAAACTCATTTTTCATTTATTTAGGAGAGCAACATACCCATTGATATAAATATCGGCAAACTTCAAGATTGGCTTATAAGCCGTCGTCATGTAAATAAAGATTGGCAAAAAAATATATTAGCAGTGAGGGAAAAAATTAATAATGCCATACAAGACATGCCAAAACACGATGATATTGCTGCTCTACTATCAGGAAGCTATATAAACTATTTTCACTGCCTAAAAATAATTGAGATATTAAAAGAAACTGAAGCAGACACTAAAAATCTTTTTGGAAGATATGGTTCACAAAGAATGAAAGATTGGGTGGATGTTGTGAAGTGTTATGAGAAGGACAACTTGTATTTAGCTGAAGCAGCTCAAATACTTGCTAGAAATATTAGCTATGAAATACCTGGCTTGAAGAAACAAATAGCAAAAGAGGAACAAGCTCAACTTGTAAGTTTCATAACTTATTGTAGTCCTTACATATCTTATGTTTAATTGAAACATACATAAATCAAATCAAAATCAGTTTATTCATGTAGGTCACAGAAATGACACTTATGAATGTCAAAAAAATATTTTTCTTATTGAATCTACTGCTACTTCGTAAAGGGTTGAGCTAATGAGAAGAAATAGCAAGAAACTCATTGCCACTCTTTTATATCAAGATTTACATTTTCATCGATTTACAAATCATTTCAATTACAATATAATATCTAAAATGATGCAACAAACATAATCAAATGTCAAATAGTCAATGCCCTAGATGAGTTAGTCAAAAATGTAAATGTAAATTAATACAAAAGTTATTGAGTACAGTAGCTGCATCATACACACACACCATAAACAAATAAAAGTATTCTGTAAGCATTTTATAAGTGATTATAAATAAATAAAAAAATATAAATATTTATATACATACTATAAACCTAAGCATTTTTTAGTCCTAACTACTAAGTCAGGTAATGAATGTCAATTGCAAAATTTATACCTTTTCATTACAGGACTTATGAAAAAAAAACAAGCCCAATCTTTTGCCCATTCAGTCTGTTTTAGATAGAGTTATTCATTATATACAAACAGATGGTTTCTTTTTATTAATTGAAAATTAAGTGTCATACTTTCGGTTTAAAGAACTTTAATTTCTCATTAAGACTGTCATCACTTACATGAGAACATAAAATCACTGAGTGAGAGGCGAATTTGCTCATTGCTGCTTTCCGGTTTTTTAAGGTGCTGGTCCAAGTTACAAAATAAAGTTTATTGTTATTATGATAAGATGTTTTTATTCATTGCTTTGTAAATGATATAGCAGCCTTTTTTTGAAGATGTTGAGCGAAGTCGCTTCTCTAACAGTTTTCGGTAGCTTATTGTATAGCTGTGCTCCTGCAAATGTTTTTAATACTTTGAGTGTTAAAAAATAAGCTAAGTATAAAGATTTAAAAAATATCTTAAATTTCTGTTCAGACATTATAAACTATACATGAAACAACTGCCGTAAGTTGTAAGTTCAGTCAACTACAGTGAGAATGGACTTGCAATAGCTAATTCATTCCACTCATCCTGATGAAGCACCTCCCATTGTTCTCTGGTATGTGTATGATGCCATTTAGAAATATATACATCTATACTATAATATAATATAATATATAATAATATTATAAAGCTGCAGTGTTTGTTTGTTTGTTTGTTTGAACGCGCTAATCTCTGGTACTACTGGTCCGATTTGAATGATTCTTTCAGTGTTGGGTAGTCCATTTATCGAGGAAGGCTACATGCTATGTTTTTTTTTCAAAATTAGGGATTCGTAATAAAATTCCTATTTTGTAAAACAAGCTGTAAAATCGAAAACCTATTTTTGCGTGCGCTGCAAAAACTATTGACAATAGAACAAAATGATGTACAGGCTATAATATAGGCAATATTTTATTACTTATAAAACTATCACGTGAATTATACTTTATATGGCAAAACAATGTTTCAGGGTCAGCTAGTTTATCTTATATGAACAACCTTATTAACTTCAAAAGGGGCATTTCTATCAATTTGGCACCCTTACAGTTGCTATTGTTTCGCAACAATCATTACATAATAATATAATCTTCTTATAATTATGTATGATATAATAATGTAACACATATTTATTTAAGTACAGGACTGTGAAAAAAAACACACTGATTATCTGAAGAGTGAAGCATCAACGAAAAGTGAATTTCTTAATCTGTGTAAGCAGCTTGGCATCAAAGGTGACAAGATAAAGCGAGAATTAGTTGAGAGGCTTCAGGAATTATCTGCGATATATGATAAGGTAATATATCTCCTTTCTATACCATATAAATTAAGTATTACGGATATAATGAAATAGACAATATGAAGATGAAATAAGGATAAAAAAGGGTAAAGTTAAAACAATAGAAACATTTTTTTATATATAATAAATAAAGTAAAATTGATATTACTTAAGTATGTCATTTGTTTTTTAAGCTCAATGTTAAAGGGTTATATTATGTCCTGAATTGTCTTGCAAAATATTTCAAATGTTTAATATTTATTTCCATGGACACCAAACATGGTCTGGTCTTAATCGGACTATAACAATAAATCTTAGATAATTTATATGTGTAGTTAGACTGTGACAGCAGGAATGTGCTGGGGTGGCCAACCAACGGGCACAAACCATAGTAAATACAAGGTCGCTCCAGGAAGTCTGCAAATACCCCAGGAGTGTTCTGAACTACTGGAAGGAGCTGGGCTGGTTGGTATGACTGGCCAACACTGCACGCAAAATGGACCCAATTAAGCGGTCTAATTGCGGAAACAGGAGCCCTTTACCAATACCAATAGACTGTGACAGCTGTGAACACAAAAATACAGGCGAACTGTTAACTTCTATTTTCAGCAAAACTATCTATCATCTAGCAGTCATGCACACCAAAGTAATAAACATGGCCTATTTTTCTATGTTGCCTAACAGCAAGAGGCTCTATCTACACATAAATTATTTAAGAAATGCTAAAAATTTGCTATATAGCAAATAATACCAGAGGCCAATTATTATTAGCAATGTCTCCACAATTAGGTGTGTGCAGATGGGTTGAAAATTGTTAAGCTGTTTTTTACCTGATAATTTACCCCAAGATGGATGGTAGACACAGATTACGTTAGGAGCTCCGAAAATGGTGCCATAACATATCTTGCCTATTAACCAAATGTTTACCCCAATAAACTATATTATGTAGCCGTCATAGAAATTTATTTGTTTACTATAAGGAGTGATGTTAACATAACATTTTGCAACAACAATTGGTAAACATCACACATAGCCTATTTTATCTAATATTATATACAATTTTAGGTGGCCTGTGCAGAACCAGTACTTATAGGTGAATAAACGTTTTACTTACAAAATTATGATGAATTTCAGATTGGAGGGTCACTGAAACCATTAAGACCAAGTATAGAATTGTACACAGCATTTTCAAAATACATCCTTGGTGATCAGGCTACAGAAGTACTGCCACTGCTGCAACATGTGATAGAAAATGGTAACACAACAGTATATGAATGGACATATGGTGAAGCACCACTGCAGATTGAAGAGGACCCTGTGCATATTGATGTTGATGATGAGCAGGGTGCAGGAGATCAGGTAACAGTGTAAAAAAATTAAATGACACTTTGTTGTGAAGTTACATCCACTTTATCAGTCAAAAACACTTTTGGGCATTCAGTAACAAACATCAAAAGTATCATAATATGATACTCACACCCACAGAACATTCTAGACAATACTGTCCTACTAGTTTGCTTCATAAAGCAGACTGAATTGGTAAATGTAATTTTTAAATGAATATAGACATAAATATATAGTAAAACCCATAAAAGACATAAATATAATATAAAATAAGCCTTTATTTTCTACCACAGTATCAGTTTTACATGTGAAACTTATTCTAGTTTTAATAAATAATATAATGTATGAAGTACATAAAATAAGTCATCCACATTTGTAGTTGGAGATGTCTCTCAATCCCTCATCCCCATTCTCATAAACACATTTGTTCTTTTCCGGTAGCTTAATTCTTTTCTGTACATCTAATATTTTTGTCTTAGTTTTTATGTTTTCATTTGTATAATTTTACCATAAAACATGAATACTTCCTTCCATTTTGTGTTGAAATTTACATATTTTTTTCTCATCCTCTTATCCAGTAATACTGTTCCTTCTTATAGTTTCATTATTTCTTTAAACCTCTTTGAGAGAAGACATTAATATGCTTGTGTAATAATATGATACAGATTGATTTTGGTGATCACATTGATTTTGGGACCTTGGATACTCCGGCTGAAATAGATTTCGGTGACGGAGATGCAGCTGAGATAGACTGGGGCAATTTGAATGCAACAGCTGATGTTGTAAGTATTTTATAACTATAATGAGAAGAATGTTTTGCTACTAGTCTACTGTTAGTCTTTTTACACTTGAACAATCTTTTAATATCACTAAAAATAACCAATTTATTGATTGATGGATACACCAGTGTAATATCAAATTTTAAATTGCTGTATTTTTGATATAACAGATTTAGTTAGTTAATAGTTAATTAATAGTTTAATCGATAGTTTCTAACACCACCAACAGTATTGATGATGTGATGATGTCTATTTAAAATTTTTACTCTTTGAGGAGTAGGGTCTGGACAGGCGGATGGACAGGCAGACAATAATGTTATCGAGTAAGGGGTTCCATGTAGCTATCGCGTACGCGAAAGGTAACTAACTAAGGTAACCTTATAAAGAAAGTATTGTCATCAAAAGAGTATGGCAATACTTCAACGCGGAGCTGCTCATGTTGTCTTGGATCTAGTACTCTGTAAACTGCTGGATGTAGCGTTGCGGACAGACTTCGCTTTATTATGTCTTCTTCTGGCATATTTGAGCGAAGAGGCGAAGAAGATTAACATGGTCCCTACCGCCATCGAGTTTTCAATGAGCTTCCTTCAGCGGTCTTTAAACGATGATGCGAGATGCCTTCAAAAGAGCGTGAACATCTTCCTAAAAGGCTGGCAACCAACGTGTGAGTTTCTTCTGGTGTTGCAAGGGAGTGTTAGTAGCGGTGATCACTTAATATCAGGTGACATGTACGCTGTGTCCTTACATCCGGACGACTGTGTGTCTATCAATGGACTGTATCTCATAAATATAATAGTTGTAGTTCAGCCTGGAAATAGACTGTATACAATGTTAGTTTTTTTTATGACAGTAGGGATGAGACAATCGGGACGTTCAGCTGATAGTAATTGATACGCACTGCCTCATGGGCAGTGACGCTCAGGATTCTTGAAAAACCAAAATTTTCTGTCCTACAAATTGCGCTCGTTTTTGTTGAGACTTATGGAATAGGAGGTCAAACGAGCGTACGGGTCACCTGTTGTTAAGTGAACACCGCCGCCCACAATCTCTTGCAACACCAGAGGAATCACAGGAGCGTTGTCGGCCTTTATATAATTTACATAAGTGTCTCAATGTGACGGGCAGTCTAATATGCCGATTGTCTCACTCCAATTTAGCCGGCATCCTGTGCAAAGGAGCCCTGGTAACCGCTCTTAGTTGTAGTACTAGTAAACATTTATTATAGAATGTGAGTGGCGAGATCTCGGGGGTGTCTTTGGAGGAGTCTGGTATCGTGGTGGAGGCACAGGGCGTGGCCGGAGGAGTTGCTCGCGGGAGGGAAGCTCTGCGCCTACTGGACCACCCCGCCACCAGGAACCAGATCATAGATCAACTTGTCGAGGTACAGTACCACTCGTGTGCGAAGGGATGAAGGGAACGGGATGAAGGCTTATCAGGGCATGTCACATTTGACAGTATTTGAAACATCATTTAGTATTATAAATATCATCACAAGACTGGAACAGAAGTACTGCTTACAAATTTTTTCTTTATATAGATATATTATATGTGTGTATGTATGCACACCTTATTGAGCGAATATTTATAAATGAAATCAAAATACATTTATTAAATGACGTCACAAAATGACGAATAAAAGCATTGAACATTTTTGCCAATTTTGATAAAGAAAGGTCATGAAGAGTGGCCAGAAATACATTGATACTCTTCTAAATATATGTTTAATTATTGTACAAAAACATTATTTTTTAGGATCAAAGCCAAAGATTAAATGATCCTAAACAACACATGCAGCCCCGCAAGACGAACAGACTACCCATCGCTTTTGTTGCCATATTTTAAATAATGAGCACTAGTTGATGTAACTAGCCTAGAATATTTTGAATAATAGTACAGTCAAAAAAGCAGATCACAATATGAAAAATAAAAATTAAAATAGAACGGCATCTATTTAAGGTAGATTATTAGTGGATAGTATATATGGAAGTTAATTGGTTTATTGTTAATGACAGCTTTATTTGTTCCCACGATATAGTCTCCGAATAGTGCGTCGATTGATTGACAATTCAAAATTCAAATATTTTTATATAAAATCACTCATTGAATGTAAAAAACTACAACCCATTCCAAAAGATATGTCTGACACCTGAGATGAACAGGTGCAACAAACGAAGCTTCTTTTTATATAAAAATATGGTTACAATGTAAAATGGTACAATAAAATTCGCTCCGTTCCCAATCAGTGGTATCATTAAGAAAGTCATTTATGTTATAGTAACCTTTACCACTCAAACATTTCTTAACGATTCTTTTGAATTTCGTAATACATTTGTTTTGAACATTTTCTGGAATCTTGTTGTAAATACATATATACATCGCCCCGCAAATGACTTACTTACTCGACTTAGCCTAGTAGTAGGCATTATAAGTTTATGTTTGTTCCTGGTGTTAACATTATGGTTATGACAGTTTCTAGCAAATTCGTTATGTGCCTATGAACATGCATTACATTATCAAGAATATATTGAAATTAATAATAATCACAATGTGATAGTCATACATATAAGCTTGTAAAATATTGAAACTTATTGTAATTTTATGACAATGCACATGTAAAAGCTTAAATAATTTATTCGTCTAGATAGAGACTCTTGCTGCTAGACAACCGATGAAAACAGGCCAAGTTTATTACTTTAGTGTCCGTGACAAGCTACGACTTACACTCGCGATTTGTATGACACTTTGTGTTAGTGTGCGTGCATTGTTAAAAATAGAGATTCATCAGATCAGTCAACATCAATTATTTTTTAAACGTTTTCACAGCTGTATAATTATAAATTATTCTTATACATAGAACATTACTTTATGTATAATTTATTTTCAGCTAGAATCATTCCTGAAGATGCGACTCCACGAGACGAACGTTTCCAACGAGAGCTCGAGCTTCTCGTTGATACAACAACTGCCGACGGAGAGCGTCGCTGCTCTGGCGGCCATGTTGGACTCCGTACACGTGGCGACCTCCTCGCTGTTAGCGCCGGAAATAACTCACTTGCACAACGTTAAACATTCCCCTAAGTAAGTGGGTACTTCCTGTTTTAAGGAGAACAATAACCACGGACCTGAATGATGCTGTCACTAACCGCCAATGAACGTTCCGAGCGGGATGCTCGTTACGAAGGCCGTTTGTCACTTTCTAAAAATAATAAATTCACAGACATGACATTTCAAAGCGTCAAGTCAAACGAGAATAGGATCGATCCCACTAGTGGGAGGCTCCTTTGCACAGGATGCCGGCTAGATTATGGGTACCCTACTTCTGATGTGAAGCAGTAATGTGTAAACATTACTGTGTTTCGGTTTGAAGGGCGCCGTAGCAAGTGAAATTACTGGGCAAATGAGACTTGTTATTTCTCAAGGTGACAAGCGCAATTGTAGTGCTACTCAAAATTTTTGGGTTTTTCAAGAATCATGAGCGCCACTGCATTGTAATGGGCAGGGCGTACCAATTACCATCAGTTTAACGTCCCGTTCGTCTCGTCCCTTATTGTCAAAAAAAAAAAATCGAAGCAACCTTATGTCAAAAGTTATCTCTCTCTATCTCTCTCCTATCACAGAATGACGGTTCTATTCCGATTGTGATGACTGATACACTTTTGATGATACGATTGTGATGATACACTTCTATCCTTCAGAACGTAAACACAGGCTAGTGCTCCATTCAGCCTCATTGCAGTTGTGTCATGTTCCACAGATACGTGGACGTGTTGAGCGGCCAGCTACAACAGAAGCTGGCCGTGTGTGACAAACTGTCGCGCCTGGCCGCGCGCGAGCGGGACAGAGCTATCGGCGCGAGCGAGACGGCCACGGAGCTGCGGCCCCTGCTAGCGAGGATCATTGAACGAACTAAGGAGTTGCAGGCCAATGTAAGACTTTATCATTGGGATTCTTTATTAATTATACTGATACGGACGACGGAACGAAAGACGCAGTCTACCAACAGACCCCCCACAAGATGGACCGACGATCTGGTCAAGATCGCCGGAATATGTTGGATGAGGGCAGCGCAGGACCGTCGTCGCGGAGATCTTTAGGGGAAGGCCTTTGTTCAGCAGTGGACGTGTTCCGGCTGATGATGATGATACAAAATACACTTTATAAGTCGGGATGTGGATATGTGAGTGATATCGGGCCAGACTCGTCCGGGTTACTTACCACACTCGCACAGAATACCGGCGTGAAGTAGCGGCCTAGTGCCGCTATGTTTCGCATAGGTTAGTGTGGAGGACCGGAGGCCATCCCTTCCCCCTCCCCCTCACCATCACCCCCCAAAATATGAGAGCAGTCCTTAAAAAGATATTACCACATTTTTAAGCGGCAAATCGCCCGTGCGAAATCGATGCATTTCGTCAAAATTGGCTAGCAGCTTTCCAGGTATCCGACCGGAACACGCAATTTCTGGTCGTTATCGAAAGCTGCTCTTGGTAACTTCAACCAGCCGTCCATGCCGCCGTTGCACATGAGGAATGACACCCTGGCCCATACGGCAAAAGAGAAAGCCGATCTCCTGTGCACTCTTTTTGCCTCC
Organism: Leptidea sinapis; assembly: GCF_905404315.1. Taxonomy (NCBI): domain Eukaryota; kingdom Metazoa; phylum Arthropoda; class Insecta; order Lepidoptera; family Pieridae; genus Leptidea; species Leptidea sinapis. The sequence continues at coordinate 947,232 of NC_066296.1, read as the reverse complement.
AACTCGACTCTTGACGACAACGGAAAAACACCGCCGACCATCCCGCGGTGTCAGAGCTCCATGCCGGAAGTACAGTTCAGACAGAAAACTGTTAGGCGAGCTCTGTTTTCGTTGGACGTCAGGAAGTCGAGCGGGCCGGATGGCATTTCTCCAATCGTGCTTAGAACGTGTGCCCCTGAGTTGACGCCGGTGCTAACGCGTTTATTCCGGCACTCTTATTCAAAAGGCGTAGTCCCTGATTAATGGAAGTCAGCCCTTGTCCATCCGATCCCAAAAAAAGGAGACAGTTCGGATCCGGCAAACTACAAGCCTATTGCTATTACCTCCCTACTCTCCAAAATCAAGGAGAGCATAATTAACCGCCAGCTCTTGGTATACCTTGACGGTCACCAGTTGATCAACGATCGGCAGTACGGCTTTCGCCTTGGTCGGTCGACTGGTGATCTTCTGGTATACCTAACACATAGATGGGCGGCGGCTATCGAAAGCAAGGTGGAAGGCCTGGCAGTTAGCCTGGATATAACGAAGGCCTTTGATCGTGTAAAACTTCCATCATTTCGGCTTACCGAGAGCTTTTGCAAGTGGACCTCCAGCTTCCTCACTGGGCACAGCATACAGGTCGTTATTGACGGTTATTGCTCGAATCACAAGCCCGTGAACGCTGGAATGCCCCAAGGCTGTGTGCTATCTCCGACACTGTTTCTTCTGCATATGAATGATATGTTGGACACCTCTAACATACATTGCTATGCAGACGACAGCACTGGTGATGCCATATACACGGGCCTTGCAGGTCTCTCTCGGGAAATCGTCGACCAGTGTCGGGAGAAACTTGTGTCTTCTATCGAGTCCTTTCTCGAGAAGGTCGCGGAATGAGGTAAGTTGAACCTTGTCCAATGTAACCCCCAGAAGACTCAAGTTTGCGCGTTTACCACTAAAAAACCCCATTTGCCGTATCACCGCTCTTCGAGAACACTTCCCTTAAAGCCTCGCCTAGTATCGGAATACTGGGTCTCGAAATCTCGAGCGATTGCCAATTCCGTGGCCATCTGGAGGGCAAAGCCAAATTGGCTTCGAAGAAATTGGGCGTCATAAATAGAGCACGGCAATACTTCAAGCCGGCCCACATTCTAGCGCTCTACAAAGCGCAGGTCCGGCCTCACATGGAGTATTGCTGTCAGCTCTGGTCTGGTGCACCCCAGTATCAGCTCGATCCATTTGACCGCGTGCAACGCAGAGCAGCTCGAATTGTCGGGGACCCAGTACTCTGTGAACGGCTGGATCACTTGGCGTTGCGTAGAGACGTCGCTTCATTGTGTCTTCTACCACATTTATCACGGGGAATGTTCCGAAGAGCTGTTTTATCTAATTCCTGCCGCCGAAATCCACCTTCGCACACACGCCACAAGTAAGGATATCATCCTCACCATCTGGATGTGTGGCGGTCCTCCACAGTGCGGTTTTCAAGGAGCTTTCTTCCTCGTACTATAAAGCTGTGGAATGAGCTTCCTTGTGCGGTGTTTCCGGGACGATACGACATGGGTACCTTCAAGAAAAGCGTGTACACCTTCCTAAAAGGCCGGCAACGCTCTTTTGATTCCTCTGGTGTTGCAAGAGAGTGTGGGCGGCGGTGATCACTTAACACCAGGTACCGTACGCTCGTTTGTCCTCCTTTTCCATAAAATAAATAAAGTAGTCTTAAATAATTTATAATTATATTAAAATAATATTTATTTCAGATTGAAATGGAAATCTCTAAAAAGTACAAAGGGCGTCCTGTCAACATAATCGGCGGTGTTAAATTCCTGTAACTGTCTCAAATTATATGATGTTGTTGACCGAAAATATATATTTTTACGTTTCTATGTTTTTTTATTTAAAAATTAAAATTTGTTTTCCAATAATGTTGTAAATGCTCTGTACCTTACTATGATTGAATTAATTATTTGAGATCTGGAGATTATATTCTATATAATTGACCCGGCAACGTTATCATCTCATCGCCTAGATATGCGGCGATACGCTTTTTTTAACTCTAAGCCTCTGAAAATCCATATCCACGTGGTCACCCGACTAAACGAAGTACATATACAGCCTCATCAAATAAAAATTCTGTAGAAACCCGTGTCCACCACGTCCAGTGAAGACGGACGAGATTTCTGAGTCAGTAGGTAATTATTTCCTCTGTCATAGTCAGTGCCAAGTTAAGTGCTGGTCTCGTAGCTAATTCTTTCAAAGAGCCCTTGATCTGTAATGGAAATAGTCGGTTACCGAGTGTCTAACGTGGATTGTCATAGGAGGAAAAGCTGTACAAGTAAATTCAGTACACCACGTATTATTGAGTAATAAGCTTCACTCGAAAAATTACGCTCAGACAGAGATAAAAGGGATTTAATATGCGGGGCCCCTTATTGCGCGGGCCCATTACAATTGCTGATCTTGTTACGTGCATAATTCAGTACTGGTCATAGTGTATTTATTCTGTCATAGTGTATGGTAGTTTTGGCTTTATCAGATTAGTCATCGAATTGACAATCAGAAGAACATATTATGTAACTAAATAGTTACTTACAGATAACACGCGAATTATTTCGAATTATTTAAATATTGTAAAATACTGCCAGTGCAGGCTAAAGTAAGATTAGCAATCCTAAAGGGAATATCTTAACATGAAGGGATTAAAAGGTAGGGTGCGTAACGCCAATTTACATAAATTGGCTAACTATAATAGGTTTGAGTTGCAAAAAACCAGTAACACATATGGTAAAAGAAAATGGAACTATATATTGGCCAAAATCGTAAATGTCTTGACACATTCTATTATAGATACCAGTAATACAAAATCATTTTTTTTAGCTCGATGTATGACACATTTCTTGGGAATGAGTAACGCGGATCATGGCCACATACTCTAGGAAATGTCTTTTACTTTATTTTTTTCTTACTTTATTTGGATAATTTTAGATAATTTATTTAATATTAAAATATTTTAAGTTTAGAATAAGTGAACTCGCCATTCCTCACATAAACACTTAATTTCATGAGGATGGCTTAAATTATTTAGAAGTTTATTTCTTGTAAATTTTTAACAATAAATAAAAAAAAATACCATGAGTGTTGATAAATTTCAACAATGCTCCAAGTTTACCATTTAACACTAAATTAAAATGATGAAAAATATTTTTTTAAATTTTTATCATTTTAACGTAATGATAATTAAATCTCAAATATTTGTTCTGCATTTCTTCAAAACACATATCTAAAACATTTTTCGCTAGGTTTCGGGCTTGCCGATGAATATAAACCCGTTTTTTTTAAAGGAAACTGATTGTCTCGGATCAGTCAGTATTGAAATCGAAAAAGTGATGGGATTGAAAATTTACCAGGAGGCTCCTTTGCACAGGAAGCCGGTTAGATTATGGGTACCACAACGGCGCCTATTTCTGCCGTGGAGCAGTAATGTGTAAATATTACTGTGTTACGTTCTGAAGGGCGCCGTAGCTAGTGAATTTACTAGGCAAATGAGACTTAACATCTTATATCTAAAGGTGACGAGCGTGTAGTGCCGCTCAGAATTTTTGGGTCTTACAAGAATCCTGAGCGGCACTGCATTGTAATGGGTAGGGCATATCAATTACCATTAGCTGAACGTCCTGCTCATCTCGTCCCTTATTTTCATTAAAAAAAACTTATATATACAAGCAGATAAAGTACATATTTCTTTATAAGGTTTGGGTAAGTGGACCAAGTACAAGTACTTTATATTCTGTGACCTAACCGCTAGTTATATGCTCTGGAAACTACAATTTAGTGCCGCTTAGAATTATTGAAAATACCAAAATTCTAAGCGGAATCGTATTTGCGCCCGTTACTTTGAGACATAAGAAATTAAGTATCATTTGCTTAGTTATTTTATTAGCTACGGTGTCCTTCAAATTGTAACAATAAGGCTTGGCTACAGAAAAAGATAGCCCTCACTACCATAGAATGATGCCAAATACCAAGATGGTTTGTCATAACAAGAATTCGTAAAGGTTATCACTTTGATGACCAGCAAACAATATTATACCACATTTCATAGCAGATTTTCCTTTTTCGCGAGGGCTCCACAAAAGGTACAAACAAAACTCATTAATCGTGTATCTAATGGCCACATAATTCCGTAAATATCTAACTTCACAATTCCGTAAATATCTAACTTCAGAAGTGGGATGGGTTTCGGTACTATAGATTTTATATCAGAAGTGAAAGAATTTCCAAATAGGATTGGCAATAAGATTTTTCCTTTTTGCCAAGGTTCCACAAAAGGTACAAAGACGTCTAGAGTGAACAGTGCGGAGGCTTTAACTAAATCGCTTCACTGTACTTGTAGACAATCATTCACTTCAAACTTCCACTATTAAATTCAAACAAAACTCATTAATTATGTAGTGGCCTCATAATTCTGTAAATATTTCACTCCAGAAGTGGGATACATTTCGGTACTGTATATCTTACCACGCAGTAGTGGGATAAATTTTACATCAGAAGTGATAGAATTTCCAAATAAGATTGGCAATCACATCACAATTCTGTGAAGCTGTTTTATTGTACTATGACATAAATAAAATAATTATTTAGCAATTTTTTATTTGCCTAACCATAGTATACAAATGGATATACATAGTATGGATACTGAGAGTAGTAATATTGGTACGGATAGTAATAATATTGGTACGGATAGTAATAGTATTGATACGTATAGTTTTGGCAAGGATGATGTTTGCTACATGGGTCCTGGTTCGGTTTGATCTCACAACACTCATATATGATTTCCGTGTCAGAGTTCATGATTATGGCGCATAAAATGATAATAAAGAATACAATATTCGCCCCCATTTTCTGAAAAAATAAGCATACATTATAATTATTTAGAAAAACACCTAGAAAATAAATAATAAAGAGCGTTTATTTGCAGAAATCCATTGCTATTTAATAAAATTTTATGAATGAAGATGCGAAACACATGTCGAAATGATTTTGTGAAATAATTATTTATTTTTATTATTACAAATAACAGATTACTATTATTACAAATAAAGGTACATTTATTGGATACGTAGCAATTTATTCAAACAAAACAAATTTTGTAACTATATTTACAATACTATGACTACATTAAATTAAAACTATCATTACGGAGAAGCGTACCAAGAATACTGGCAGCATTTCCGGTTCACCGAGTTTACCGAGATAGCTGCCAGCGCTTGGCTTGCCACGAGCCCTATTGAGGTGAGAAGATAGTAGTTCTTTGTACTTTCTTCGCGCCTCTGGGCTCCACGGGCCAGCTGTTTCGACACCGAATGGAACTGGGAACCACTGGAACCGATATATTTGCGATACTTGCTGTCTTCGGAGGTCGAAGCAGCAGACCAAAAATATAATAAGCTCTTATAATAGTATAAAGCGGTATTTTACTTATTATAAAATTATACTCACTTTGTTCTTGAAATAAAACTCGTTAAATTGGTGATCTCACTTTGAAAATTGTGTTTGTGACAATATGTCCACATGAACACAGAAGACCATGGAATCAATTAATACTCGCATTATCTGCAATAGAGATATCAAATCACTTTTAATTATAATCCGCCGTTGTGATTGATCTGCGCAAGCGCTCGGTTTATTACCAGTTGCCAGAAAGTAGAGTATACAACAAACCAATAAAAAAAAGTGTGTGCCTGTAATCTTTACGCGCGATTGAAGTAAAACTTAATAAAAGTTAACTTTAGGAATAATTAACAGACACATTAATATATTACATTAAATAAAACCGTGTTACAAACTATGCACTCACGTATTACTGAAGAGCTAGGAGCATTGTTAGATTTATTGGTATTTTTGTTCTCGGAAAAACTGACGATATAACTTCATCTTTTGAACAAATTTGGCATTTTCTCTACATATATAAAATAAAAAAATGCCTTTATTAATATATAATATAACTAATGTTTTTTTATCAAGTGTGATTTTATATATTTTACAAAGAATGATATAATGTTATGTTTTGATATTATTATTCATTAGAATATAAACTTACACTTTTTACAGGTCAGCTCATTTTCAGATTCTTGATTTTCTCTTTTATTCTTATTTATTGATGAAAGAGAAAAATGTTCCTGGGATTCCGCCGTTTTATTTGACTGATTATTATTTTCATTATATATTCTATTTATAATTCAGTTCATTGTCGAATCGCACATTTTAATATTTTCACTCATTAATAAAATAATTAATAATGAGAAATTTAAGGTTTTATTATTATTAGCACATATAAATATGACGTATTTATTAAATATTAACAAATATGGCTTTATGGGCTCGAACCTTTTGCCTATTCTAATAATGGAAACGAAAAACTAAAACCAAAAACAAATTAACGAATGTCAGAAAATTTCTGAAACATTATTAATTGCAATATAGTAATAAATTAACAATAAAACACTTGGAAATTTTTAAAATATATTACTGAGCAATTTGAAATATCTTTTAAAACCATTAAATTATAACGGCTCAAAACATTCTTTCAACTGACTTTTGTACTGAGCGTTACTTCCGTCAGAAAGAAAATTCTGAGTTACCCCCAAGTCGTGTTTACCTAAAGCCCTAGCCTTTTGGTAGCCCTATAATGTGTTAGTGATGAAGATTATATTGTCAGTAAAATCACAATGTAAGGGATCGACCGATAGTAGTACGGACGATTCGTTTTTAGTTTATAGGAAACGGCTATTAGTGAAACACGCTCGCTAACATTAGCTCTTTCAGCTTTAAGAATTTTAAATAATATATCTACCGTCTCACTAACGCGGGCGAGGCAATCATAAGTACGATAAGGACACCTGCAGTTCTGAATTAATATTGCATGTAAAAACTAAAATTGTACAATTTCCTCATCCAGAAATTAACTATTCGTGATAAAGTTTTGGAATGTGAATGGGAAATAAATGTTACGTGTATCGTAATAATATGTTTTTTTTTTACCAAATGTAAAATAATTTACTATTATTTTTCTACTATCTCCATGCTATTTTCCGCGAGTCAAATAGAATTTTTAGTAACTGTGTTTCCCGGCTTCTGTGTTACACCTTGCTTTGTGCAGAGCCAGCACTCAGTACAAATAGACTACAATGTATTAAAAAATTCACAATTAAGATAAGTGTACCTATCGTATTAACTTTAATCACTTTGTATGTTTCTTAATTTTGTTAATAAAGAACAATGGACATTTTGGCACCACCCTACAACAGCAATAACTGTTGTATCGTTGAATAGGTCTCAATCATACAAACAATATTTACGATGGCCACTTTCACGAATTCATAGTTCGTTTGTCAATATCGCGTTATGAATATGTAGAAAAAAAATTTGTTTTTTTCTTATTTTAGTCAAATGTTATTAACCGACTTCAAAAAAGGAGGTTCTCAATTCGTCGGTTCTTAATTTTTTTTTTATGTTTGTTACCTCAAAAGTTTCAACTGGGTGAAATTTTCATTTAAAATTTCCATTCCTATCATTTATAATTTTTTTGAGAATTTTTATATTTATTCACCTTTTAAACCTTCTCTGGACTCCCACGAATTAGTTCTTGAGTTTTAGCGAGACTAACGAACAGCAATTCATTTTTATATATATATTAAATGATAATGAACAGATTCTTAAATGAAATCTCAGTCTAACAGACTACTGAGATGACAGTTATGGTGTGGATGATGATTTTCCCCCAAAAAGCGATATATTTAAAGATCTACCCCCTTATTCATAATGGTCCGCTAACTTTAAACTGCCACTTAGGAGTGTTTTTTCTCATTCTGACTTAGGTCAATAGAAGAAGACAGAGTGAGAATTAGCAATGCTGTTAGCAGACTATTATGAATAAGGGGGCTAGTCCCTCACAAACAGTTAATTCGACATCAGTAAAAACTGACAAAAAGCAAAGTTCGAAGTCGATTATCTCCGAACGGACAACAAATCGAGACAAGCGCCATACATACTTGTGTATATATATGTAATAGCTTTCCGGACATATAAAAATCATAGCTGTTGGAGCGGGTAGCAAGTTCCATACATTTTTGCCCATTGTCCTTTGTAGTAGGAGTAAAAACCATTGAGGAAAGAGTCGAGAGCTTTTGTATAAAAGAATAGACATTAGGGTTTCCTTTTAAATAATGTAACGCAATTAAAATAAATAAATAAATAAAATTATTTAAGAGAGCGATACAATCACAGTCACGAGGAATAAATTTTTGGGATATCCCGTATAACATCCGCATTAAAAATTATCATAATTCCTAAGGTTAATTGCTCACCTTACCTGTTTACTGCAAATATATAGTCAGCGTACGTCTTCGGTTACCTTGATTTTCTTTATTTAGACCTTATTGTCGGAAGTAGACGCCTCCATCGCTATAATGGTGTAAATATCAAGATCATTTTAACACTTTGAATGTTGATTTACTTTCGGCTTATCTACATTTTAATTCAGATTAAAAAGGCAAATAGATACAATTCATAGTATTCATTAATTTTAAATACGAGGAATTTACCTAGTGCAGATTTGATTGATTGATTCATTGTTTTATTTGATATTTGAATAGAATACGTAGGTACTATGTTTTGTTCTTTTATTTATTTATTTATTCAATGAACAAAATTATCTTAATATATATAATAATAAAGACATACTCCCAAAACCTCTAAGGTTTATGTGCGAGCGTTAAGTTCGCATTACAATACAATTGTTTTAATTACTTAAGACTTAATATAACATATAGTAGTATTATTTAAAATATACATCATAGGTATTCCTGGTTATTAGCTTCTAGATAGTATTTTTTTAGCTTTACTTTGAAATTTTTCTTTTGTAGATATATATCTATTAGATCATTAGGTAATGTATTTAATATCCTTGGTAATACATAGTTACAGGTTCTTTTACCATATACATTGTTATATTTAGGTAGACAAAACTTATTTAGGTAGGCTAGTTTCCTCATATTTTGTTTTCTTTCATGTTTCTTAACATTACAATATGTATTATTATATTCTACAACAATTATACTACAACAATTATAACTGATATTATACCGATTGTTTTAAAAAGAGCATATTTTGTGGAACTTTTTTCCGATTCCTATCAACAAAAGTATTTTTGTCAAATTTGTGGACCATCCTCCTTTTAATAATATTCATTAATTTTCTTTTTCTTTTAATTATATCCACATTAAAGCTCAGCTATAATTGCCAAAATAAAATAAGCCTAAAGATTCAATTAATGAAGAGTTTCTTAAATATGGCTTTCAGTTTCAGGCAATACCTCCATGCAATAATAGACTCAAAAAGGGAACTCTTTGAAGTTCCTGAATGTTTGATTTTCTTAAATAGTCTTTTCAATCAGGGAAAGTCACAAAAGCTTCAGACAAAAGCACTAACGCGCCAGTCTCGGTGTTCCCCAAGCTTATGTGCTATCTCATACTTTATTAAGTAAAGTAAGTATTTATTTACTGACATACCAACAGCTTGCAGCACTACATACTAAACATTACAAAATAATTATCTTATACGTAATCTGGTATGAATGCCAGTTACTGGTGTATACATCACTCTCAAAGATTTGAAGTAAGTTATTAAAATAATAGAAATAATAAAAATAAGAAATATAGTTTGCATGAATATCATATATATTATTATTTGTTTATTAGTATTATATTATTATTCTGAAAATCGATTGTATTCAAAACACAGCCTTGATAATGTAGAATGTTTAAGGGCATTTGTCCTACTTACTGGTTGAACAAGTATGTTAGTAATGGGATTACGTAAATATCTGTACGGGATCCAGCAATTCCCTGCATGCTGTGTGTCCTGATAACAGCTTTTTGAGGTTAGATCCAGTACTGTGCGGCGATTATAGAGTGACATCATTTCAAAGTGTTTCAGCCGCAGGTCAAAGGTGGCCTTATCAAAGTTACCAGAACTATGATATATCAGGTATCTTAGGTAACAGTACAGTGCTGGAAAAACTTGTATATCCCAACGAATTCTCTCTTGAGAGGTCGCAGATAAATGAACCTTGTTCAGTCCAACCTCCCAGAAGAGTTTGCGCGTTTACCACATAAAAAATATTTTGTTATATCACCGCTCTTCGAGAACATATTTCTAAATACCAAGCCTCGTATATTTCGTTCATCTGGAAGGCAAAGAAGTCAATATAATACAATATTTTAGCGCAAAACAAGGCGCAGGTCCGGCAACATATTGAGTATTGGTCTCTCACTTTTTGTCCATTGAATCAGAAGTGCAACGTCCTCTACGTTGCTTGTCGTCTATTACCTCATTAATCACGGGGAGTTTTTCGAAGAGCTGTTTGACCTGATTCCTGCTACGGTATTCAACCTTCCCACGATACTCAACTTGGATATCACCATATCGTTGGGTGACCTTCTTCCACAGTGCGGTTTTTAAGCAACTTTCTGGTACGTATAACCACACTACTGATTGAACTTCCTTATGCGATGTCTCGGTCGGTTAGCTTCAAAAGAAATGGGTATAAAGACCTAAAAACACTCTTGTAATGTTACTAAGGAATATGCCTTTAAATGTATTCTGTCAATTTGATAATTGCAAGGGGTCAGTCTGATAATTGCAAGTGGAGCCAAGCTGTACTACAGTACTGTCTATTCATATGTAGGCAGGTTAATAATCTAAGTAGTGATTTGTATAAGCTACCATAAGAAGCAAAAGAAAACGAGATATTTAAAAATATTATATTTATTTTGATCAATATCTTGACTAATGAAAATTTTACGTACTTAACCTATAAATTCTCATCAACAAAACATTTTTTTTGTTTCAATTACTAATAATATTCACTTTGTGTGCTATGATACATTAACGATTTCTTACATAAGACCAGTTATTGTGGTAACTACTAAAACACACTCAAATGATGATGCATACTCTTACAAAATCAACTTAGATACATTTAAAATTTATATTCTATGCAAAGATATCGTAACAGATCTGTCAAACTTATAAGCTAAATTAAAGTTTATTTTTTTAATCCCTTATTATCTTTGATGTGTTGTAATATTTGTACGTAGAAATTAACAATTAAATATCGTAACGTTATTATTTGTAATTAAATTATTTGTAAAAAAAAGATGCTTCGTGAATATGATGGTCGTGATTACTGTCATAATTAATAATCGCGTCCAACAAAATATACAATGATTTATTAACAGCACAAGCAGTACCCGTTCATGAGTTGACGCATGGACCACATTCCCTTCATTCCCTTCGCACATATTTGAGGGACGGTGGCGGACCGGCCCACGACATCACCGCAAGTGATGCCATCGACTGATGAAGTCGATCTCATTGGGTCTTAAATGTATGTGTTGATGTACTTGTCCTGTGAAGCCAGAGAAGGTTCCTCAATAAAGAAACCCAAGCGCTGACTGTTATTTCGGCCATCGGATCAGCCTGGCTCGCTAACGTATAAATGCTGCCAGTACTCTTGGCCCACTTCCACGTTTTTATTCTTACATTCTTGTGAATTAAATTGTATTACTTCTATGTTCACTTAATAATTAAAATGTTTAAAACACAACATTCATTATAGCAGCCGGAAGACGTCCACTGCTGGACAAAGGCCTTTCCCAAAGATCTCCACGACGATCGGTCCTGCGCTGCGCTCATCCAACGTATTGCGGCGATCTTGATCAGATCGTCGTTCCATCTTGTGGGGGGTCGACCAGCACTACGTCTTCCGGTACGTGGTCGCCATTCGAGGACTGCCCCAACGGCCATCTGAACGTCGGGCTATGTGCCCTGCCTAAGTTTCGCAGTCATTTGGGCTATGTAGGTAATTTTAGTTTTGTGTGTGTTTCGTTCATTAACCATGAATGTTGTGTTTAAAGTAGAAAATAAAAATTAATAAATTTTATTAACAATTTCCTTATCTAATAATATGTTTTCACAATAACCCTTTTGTTTTTAGAATAACTTACATGTCTGATGTAATTTAAGCATACATCTTAAATCTTACTCTTTTGTTCAGTTGCCACGGTTTCTACACGAAACGGTATTGGCAAGAGCATTACATGAAATACAGTCAACTGTTATTGAGTCACCTGTACCTGAAGATGTACCGTCAGATGGCGAAACATCATACTAAGATATATTTGTGACTAGAGATGTAATAAAGATCTAAAGGGCGTTAATTTTTTATCACATTTGCAGTATCGAATGTTAACGTTACAGATAGCTGGCTCCGAGAATGTCCCAAACAAATCAAGGCCCAATTAAAACATTCTGCAAAAATCTAAAAGGCGACGATGTACACAGCGGTCTACCAATAGGACAGGTATATTGCTTGACGCACATCGCGAACCTTCTGTCGCACTCACACAAGCGGCCAGCACAGCCGTTGATGTACTGGTGTCTGGTCAGATGGTTCTCGAGGGCACAGAGAGGTTCGTTGTTGAAGCACGTCCAGTAGTAAGGCTGGAAGTACACCGTGTAGAAAGCGCATCTAATATTGTCGTAGCATTCATCGTGGATCTTGCAGCAGCTGAAATTGAATAAAATGAAATAAAGTGAGGGAAGGTGTGTATTCAGGAGGTCGTTGGTTGAGAGTTTTTTATGGGAATTTGTGTCGCAACCAGTAACTAACCCTGATGATTAGCGGTGCTACATCATCTCCCATAAACTGAAGCATAACTTCAGTGATGCCGGAGGGCACTCTTCAGTCTAATGTTAAGATGCATTTACATCTGCAGTATATGCAAAGTGTAACTAAATCGGAATCCACATCCTTTAAGTCAAAACACAACAGTACGAGTACATCGTTACTTTAGGCAGAAATAGGTGTCGTAGTAATACACATGTATTAAACACATATGTATTCGCAATAAAAAATGTCTAACATCTGAGGTAAGTGCGTGCGGGCTACTGAATGCTCATTGGTCAGGTTAATGACCACAACGTATCGTGATTGGTCAGGTAATAATCACACCAAACCGCAACCAATCATTACTGGCTATTGACAAATACTCAAGATACTGTTAGTTCTACTCCTACTAAATTTAAGCTACTATATTTGATATATTTATTATTATTTCCATCCTTGATGATGTCGAGTTAATCATATTTTGGACCTCACGCAATTATTTAAGCAATCATGCTACGGAAAGACGACAACGAAGAGCGGCTCGAATCATCGGCAATCAAGTCATCCCCGATGGACTTGACTCTTTGGCGTCGAGTAGAGATGTGGTCTCTCTGCATCTTCTACCGCATTTATCACGGGGTGTGCTCACCGGCCGAATTCCACCACCGGACATTACGTGCAAAGTATCACTCGCATCACGTTGACGTCTGGCATTGCACAACCGCGTGTTTTGCAAGAAATTTCTTCCCTCGCACATCTCTTGACACCTGATGTTGCGGATGTCCATGGGCGGTTGTCTCATCTCTTCCCATCCCGTGAGCCTCTTGCCCGTTTGCCCGTTTGTTATAAAAAGTTTTACACTAAAACTTATAACTTATGTAAAAAATGAAGTATTAAAAGTTACATACTTGTCGATGCCATCCATAGGTCTCCCCGTGCCTCCGATGCCGCAGTAACATCCATAACCCTTATAAGTCACTGGATCGCAGCCGGTCGCACATGTCAGCATGTTGTACAGGTGCAGTACTCCACGCTTAGCGCGCTCACTATTGTTCATAGAGGCTGGTGGTTCTATAACCCTGTTAGAAATTAGCATTTGTGTACATTAAAAAAACCGGAAACTCGTTGGTTGAAAATACTGCAAATCATCCATATCATAGAGATGGTGTTGGGAATGGAGCGACCGCGGTCAGGTTAAATTATAAATTTGGTTGCATCGAAATTTAATTTAAAAAAAAGGAGAAGCCCGCTGAGTTTCTTTCGCTCGTCATTCTCGGGTCTGAGGCATTAATTTCAAGTGGTTTCATATTATCCAATTTTGAATTTAAAATATTTGAATTTGCATATGGCTCTCATGAAAATTACCATTATGCGTTGTAGTAATCAGAGATAAGCCACATGGCGAAATTTCTGGCTTATGATATGGTTACAATACAATGACTGTTGTGGTTAGTGAATGAGACTGAGGCATCACGCTCGACTATATAAACATGTCATTACTTTATGAGTATTAAACAAAAAAATTCTTGTAATTAGTATTATTAACCTAACCTTGATGAAGTTTTCATGAAGTCTCATGTAGTGTGGGTGTTGACACATTTGAAAAGACACGCCCCAAAGCTCAGAAAAACATGAACAAGAAAGTCAGCGGGCACTCTTTATAAATGTAATTGTATTACCTACATTGAATATACATTTCATGAAACAGTCAGTTGACGATCGTTTCAAACAAAGATGTGGCAACTATCATTTTATAAAGTCATTCATGTTAATGTGTACTTTATATTTTGGTGATTCGTGAGCGTAGGTGGCGTAATGATAAGAACCTCTTTCTAGCCCCGGTTCGATCCTCGCGCACCTCGTAGGTACTTGTTGTTGGTACATGTTGGTACTACACTCTATGAGGTCGGCAACGCTTTTGTAATTCCTCTGATATGACCTTTTGTGGTCGTGGCCACTTCTTCCTTAAAAAATAAATTATAGTTAAAATCACTTTATAAACTAACCTGACTCCTTTTAAGTAATCAGCCTCGGGAATTGAATACCGGAACGGGTCATGCGAGGTACCCACTAACAATTGAGGCCTGGTTCTACTTCGATATGCCAACTTCTCTCTGCTTCTCACTGCATTTCTTGAGTTGTGAATCTGGTATATCCTTTGTAACGGTCGAATTTGGGCGTAGGCTGTGTTGTTATAGATTTCGTCATAGGTGAGACGTCGATCTGAAATAAAAAAATGTTTCAGTTAGCTGTGAAAGAAGAACCCAAGCTTGGGATGTGTGTATAATAATGTGTGGGTCTACATTGATATTTTTTTTTTATAAAAATAAGGGACGAGACGAGCAGGACGTTCAGCTGATGGTAATTGATACGCCCAGCCCATTACAATGCAATGCCACGCAAGATTCCTGAAAAACCCTAAAAATTCTGAGCGGCACTACAACTGCACCCGTCATCTTGAGACATAAGATGTTAAGTCTCATTTTCCCAATAATTTCACTAGCTACGGCGCCATTCAGACCGAAACACATCAATGCTTACACATTACTGCTTCACGGCAGAAATAGGCGCCGTTGTGGTACCCATAATCTAGCCGGCTTCCTGTACAAAGGAGCTTTCCACTGGTAAGATACGAGATCTATCCGATATTAGGCTTTCGATTAAGGCTCAGTCACGCACAGCAAATCGTTGGGATTTTTGTGTGACTGAGTGTGACTTTTTTTGGTGTTAAGACACTTGTCTCGTGGGGCCCGGAGAAACGGAGAATGTACAAAGTATTATCTACGCACCTCAATAGGGCTACTGGAAACCCAACTGGCAAATAGCTGCCAGTATTCTTGGTACACTTCCCCGTAATGATAGTTTTAATTTAATATAATCATAGTATTGTAAATATAATTACAAGATTTGTTTGATTGGATATTTATTTCAGTACCTGGACGACCGAGCCTTGCTCGGAATTTAAGTACAAAACTTGAACAAAAAAAAACTAATAGGACATCTGGATTCGAACCGGGGTCTTCTGCTTTCCGGATCACCCAATGTCCCATCTGAGCTATTATAGTCTTGTAAATAGGAGCAAAATATACCTTTGTATTCTAATGTTATTGTAGCTGTTTCTCATTAAAACACGGATAAAACATTTTTTTTTAAATTGAAACCTAGCTAGATCTATTGTCGCCCGCAAAGCCACCTGTATACAAAATTTCATTAAAATCGTTAGAGCCGTTTCCGAGATTCAGATTTTATATATATTTATATACAAGAATTGCTCGTTTAAAGATATAAGATATAAACTAGTTTAGTAGACAGTCTGCCGTATTAGCTTAACAATTACATAATATGTTGATATAATTAAAATATTACCAAATTACTCAGACCATTTTGTAGTAAGAAACCTATGCATATCATTTTCTTGTTGCGGTTCTTCAATACATAGTGCAGTGAACAAAATTACGGTATTATGACGACAAGTTGCAATCAGCGTTCATGCAATCGAATACCAAGCAATTGTGTAAATAAATTTGGTACAATTACCTATTGATAGCATCTATAAAATATGGTTGGTAATACCACAGCGACCGCGTTGTAATACTCAAAAAGATAACAGCTTAGATGATAGATATAATAATATTTCAAAATGCTTTGTTACCGACACATCTATTTCATAGGTCCTTAGAGCTTACTAAGAGCAGGGGCGTGCATATCATATACTAGCTGACCCGGCAAACGTTGTTTTGCCATATAAAGTATAATTCACGCGATAGTTTTATAAGTAATAAAATATTGCCTATATTATAGCCTGTACATCATTTTGTTCTATTTTCAATAGTTTTTGCAGCGCACGCAAAAATAGGTTTTCGATTTTACACCTTGTGTTACAAATTAGCAATTTTATTACGGATCCCTAATTAAAAAAACATAGCCTATAGCCTTCCTCGATAAATGGACTACCCAACACTGAAAGAATCATTCAAATCGGACCAGTAGTACCAGAGATTAGCGCGTTCAAACAAACAAACAAAGACTGCAGCTTAATAATATTAAAATAGTAAAGATAGGCAATTAGGCAGTGCCTACCTCGCCATGAACCTAAATAAATATAGCATTTGAGTTAAGTTCCGTTATCTTATAACCAAACATTAAACAACCCCATAAAATGTTTCTTTACGCTAGATTCTAAATATCTATATTAAGCAACATCTAGGTTATATCCAATTCCATATTCCAAAGCTCAATTAAGACTAGTTAGATGTACAGTGCCTGCCTACCTTGCTAGAAAACGAATGTACGCCCCTGACTAAGAGTACCGGTCAAACAAGGTAAATATAAATATTGCTTTGGGAGTTAATTTTTATGGTTTTTAGTCATCGGATTGCACTCAACCTAAAGATGAGCAAAGATAATGTACCTACAATTTAAAATATGTAAAATTTTAAAATATGTTGCGAACATTTTAGACCCCATTTTAAAAATGTTGCTGGTAAGTTTTGGCATAGTGAAAGTTTACATATTGTCTATGCAGTGCAGAAAGCTTAAACAAATAACGTTGTTACTATATCTTTATTTCGAATTAAACCTTTTCGAAAACCTTTTTGTTTTAAACCTTTTCCGATGTGGTGCAAAATATAAAAAAAAGGAAATATTTTGACATTCATAAATGTAATTTTCTTGAGTAACTTGAAGACAGAGATTTTGATTTGATTTAAAACATTTGAAATATATAATCATTGTGTGCGTTCGTATTCAATATAGCTCGTATATTACTTACGCAATACCTATCTTAATTTTTTAAGTATAATGTTAGAACTGGACCTATGGGGGTCCTCTAGTACACATTCTGTCCGTCTCTAAAGGCTCTTATTTTGGCGCGGTCTTGATACTTACGTGGCTTTCTCTTTCTCTCACAATTCATGTACCTTTCCAATACTGGAGGTAAGGAAACAGTGGACTCCACCCTGTCTGTTCCAAGCGAAACGGATCTTCCCCTCTGATGATATTTATCAATGGTCCTGGATGTTTCAGAGCTATTTAGAAGTTATAGAAGAAGAAGAGAAGATTTTTCTACTCACAATATTCTTTTCATACAAGGTTTTGCTTAGTAATAGCTCTTTCTGTCTCGTAAAACCCTTAATTTGCCACGGTTCTAACATACTTTCCTGGCTATCTCTCTCTCTCTCTCTCTTCATTTACCTTTCTAATACTGGAGGTAAGCCTTCCTATCAGCGAGATTTTGTCTTTGTTTTGTGTTTTGTGCCAAAAAGAAACAGATCTTCCACTCTATTGGTCCGTTCCCTGATGTTTCGGGGTCATTACTTTCAATCTTAAGCGCGTACCCTATATTTTGCACATAATTAGAAGTTTAAGAAAAAGGTGATCCCTTGCATGGGACACTTTTTAAACTTTCTAATTGTATTCTGTAATTTGTGCAGCATATATTACATATCGTATAGAGAAAAAAGTCACCTTTTTGCCTACAAGGAACCTTTTAGTGAGTAGATTTCACAGGAAGCAAGAAGTGGAGCATAACGACAAGTGACTCACTTAATGGAAAGTGATAACCTGGACATGTGCAATAGTAAAGTTCTTAGTGATACAGTGTGGGCCTTTGATGTGACATTATGTTCTAAGGCGAATATCTATAGAGCGAACATACAATTTAATCACGACTAAGAAAAACTCAGACTATAAGCCGAACAAAAAGGAGATTAACAATTCCCTGCGTCATCACAACAGCTGTTGTTATCGTCATTTTCTGATAAAATAATAGATTCCCATCAAACTTAAGCAAATTTATAATATCTTTGTCTATTTAGATCATAGACTTACGATATACTATCGTAAAGACAAACTGATCGAAGAGAAGAACATCTCTAACAGAGATATTAGAATAGAGATATTATTAAAGATTTATTTTATGACAATAAGGGACGAGACGAGCAGTACGTTAAGCTGATGGTAATTGATAAGTTCTACCCACTACACTGCAGTGGCGCTCGAATTCTTGAAACACCCAAAAGTTCGGAGCCGATCTACAATTGCGCTCGTCACCTTGAGACATAAGATGTTTCATTTACCCAGTAATTTCACTAGATACTGCGCCTTTAATAAAAACTTATTTTATTTATTATTATCATTATTTCAAAAAAACTAATAATCAGATAAGCTTAGGATACTGTTATAATTTTAGTTTACTTTCTATTGTAATAGTTTCTTTAATAATAATCGACAATGTTCTGTGTATAATGAAACGCGCGCTTTACATTTCAATTGGGCTGTCTTAGCGTAAACTCAACCTCAACATAATCTCGGCTGTCAATTGAGAATGAACACATTAAGGATTCCGCTAAGTTTGAACTCAAATAAGTTTTACGTAAGTAAAATCTGAGCTAAGTCTAAGTAAATTCAACACGAGTCAGGCAAACGCTACATTGGTGAATCGGGACGTAGCATAAAAACCAGGCTCAGCGAGCACAAGGGCAGTGTACGAAAAGTAGGCAGCAACCCCGACACGTCACATTATATTAGGTTCGATAGGGTGAAAGTATTGGCTCGCGATAAGAAGTGTCCGTGATACCGTGCTCGTCATCACCACCGGAGCCTCCCGCCCTGTCCAGCCGCGCACTACGAGCGCAAGTCAGCAGTATGAGACGGGACGTTATCGCGAACCCACTACACTCACCCTGATGAAGAACCTCCGAATGGTCCGTAACTAGTCGGTACTCATACCGATAAAACGTGACGAAAGACGTAATAATAAGTAAGTTGAGAATGTCTCACGAAAGTTTCAATAATTTAAAAGTGTAAGTACGCTCTATTGATCTCAGCCTTAGACCCATATCGAGATTAAATATAATTAGATACTTAAAATTTGTGTCCGAGTGATTTTGTCCTGATAAAATACATTGGTAATCCGTGACGATTTCCATCGGATTGCCTATTGACACACCATCTGGTATTCAATGAATATCTTACATGATACTTATATTTGTTACATACTTCACACCAAGAATAAAACCAAGTGACATCACAAGCACCCAAACGTAGAAAATGTGTAATCATCCCGAAAAAATAAAATTCTGTGACCATATTTAAAGTTGCATATCGCTTCAGTAGTTGTTTCGATTTTATCACTCTATTCTTTTTTTAATTATCAGTTAAGAAATGACCAGTACGCGTCTTAGGCTGCAAGTCCTGAGTCATCTTTTAAAATACGCGACATGGTGCTTGCTTCATCTCCCTAGATAAAAATTTTGCTTTCGGACAGGATTAATTCGAATTATTTCCCTTACCGCGTTGACTACCTTTTTCGTACGAACACTACGTGGACAAACAAAAAGTGGTGCCATGGTACTGTTGACACAGATAACATGGTATATTTATTTATTGAACCAATTACATAACGTGTTCATTTCATGCACTGGAAACCATAAACAATAGGTCGTGATCTAGAGGCTTTTCATTCATGCGGTTGTGTATTATATAATGAAAATGATACAGGTCATTTGGAGTGTCGCTGTTTGGATAATTGTTTTAGATATTATGACCAACAGACGACTTTGGGGATCGGTTAGTATAACATCCGCGCACTGGAACAGAAGCAATAAATATAGTACAAGATAGAAGGTTTTAAGAAGTACCGAGGTTGCTTCTGTTCTATTAGTAATTACGGAGTCTTATGAAAATACGTGACGTCACCAACATGGCGGCCTGTCCGCATCTAAACGCGCGGGATTTAATTAGATATTTGAACACGATTCCATGGATTTTATTTTTGTGAGCGAAATTCAAGTGCCTGCAACTTTAAATCCGATTTTAATAGGTCCCTCTATTTTGAAGACAAATTTGAATAAACAAACAGACAATAATTTATTAAAAAAATTATGTTCAGGTTAAAAGGTTAATAAAGAGCTGTTATTTCACAAGCAGATAATTCATTTTTATTTACGCGTACCATACCATACCTAATCAATACAATATATAATCTTCATCAAATACTTCAAGGTGATGGCTACACATAATTTATTTTGTAATCTGTTGTGTAAGATGGACGCAAATCTTTAGTAATCGGAATATTATATTACTGTTTATAGTTTTTTTATAAGAAAAAGTGACGGGTTGAGTAAGCCGTTCATCATTTGGTTGGTGATATAGAACACAGCTCCGTTCACGATTATTCAAAAACCCAAAATCTAATACTTAATTTTTTCAACAGGTTCCGTACACGAAAAATAACCAACGGAAATCCTATTACTAAGACTACTGTCCGTCTGTCTGTATCTCATAAATCCCAATTTATCGTAATTTTAATAGAGTTGAGTTTCGTAAGTCGTACGTTCGTTCACAGAATCACGTGACTTCATCAGATGACGTTGTTGCAGTCACAGGACTGTTATGCATTTTGAAAAAAAGACAGATTAAAGAATAGCCATATGTGAAGTGATCACCGCCGCCCAAATTCTCCTGCAACACCAGAGGAATCACAGGAGCATTGCCGTCCCCTTAGGAAGGTGAACATGCTTTTTTAAGGCTCCCAGCTCGTGTAGTCCTGTAAACAACGCACTAGGAAACTTATTCTACAGTTTCGTTGAGGGTCACAAAAAAGTTCCTTGTACACTGGTGTATAGAGGAACGCAAACCACATATCCAAGTTTGTGGCGTCTTGTATGAAGGTGGAATGAATTCTGCAGGTCAAAGAGACCTTTGGAACACTTCTCGTGACAAATGCGGTAGAAAACACACAATGAAGCGACATCTCTACGCAACGTCGAGGTAGCTTACAAGCTTACCAATTACTCCAAGTAGATTCGAATTAACCATGTCTACTACTCGGTGTTTATCAATATTTGAATCAGTTATTACTGATTTGATGCTTTGATTATAGTTACCCTTGATCTAGTCTATATCTTATTTCCCCTATCATGTCGGGCTTGTACGGAGTGGGGTACCTTTTGGCGTCAATTTTCTACAAGCAAGGTTCAAAATGACATTTTTCAACTCTATCAACGATTTGCTATATCTGACAACTGCTCATTTTTTACTACACAATTTAAAGTGTGAATTTTATCATTGTCATTTCAATTGTATAGTTCTCGGTATTGTACACACACACGTTTTAACAGGGTAAGTTATATCTAATGTTATTTCAATTTGATTGTCAATTCGACTGCTCAGATAAAACTGAAGGTATATAGCCCGTATCACGAAAAATCATTGCATATTTCCTTATTAAAATGCAAATATATTCAAAGACCATTCAGTGATCGTGTTGTTTTATAAATATTATGCAATCTCATTTTGATCTTGACCACATTCTTTTTATTGTCGAAACAACACTATTACTTCAAATCTAGGGTTATCTGTTATACTAGTAGTTGCCCATTGCATTCGCTAGTAAAGGTTTTATCTCAATAAAATGTTTAATATGAGAATAATCATTAACAGAGAGAGTTGTCATACTAAAACATGCACACACTGACCTCTACTATATACCACTGGACTGGCGGCTGTCAAAGTGCTTTTGTGCCTGTTTGATATTCGCCATTTTGCCGCTGTTGGTCATGTAGCGAGAGTCTGCGGTACTAAAACTAGTGAGTCATCACAAATCACATCTAAAACTAGGTAGTCAAACCTCAGCAAACATTGATAAATATTGGGAAACTATTTACAAAAAAAAATGTGTACTTTAATACGTTGATTCTTGAAGGACACGGAAAACGATCAAAATTAATTCAAAATGCAAAAATACTTCAGAGTATTGTACGTTCCTTCGCAGCCATTTGTATGAAACGTTAAAATTTTCTCTGAAGGCTCGCGAGTAGCGCTTGATATAGGCACAACAAATTTTTGCTGTCAAACATATGGAACAGCCTGTCTAATGGTATTTATACAGGTCAATGCATGCAGGGCAAGCCTGTCAGCCACTAAGTTGGCATAGCGACATCCCATTCTGCACGG
The DNA here is from genome assembly GCF_905404315.1 of Leptidea sinapis. NCBI lineage: Eukaryota > Metazoa > Arthropoda > Insecta > Lepidoptera > Pieridae > Leptidea > Leptidea sinapis. The sequence continues at coordinate 924,566 of NC_066296.1, read as the reverse complement.
ACGCACGCCAAGATAGGGAAGATACCTTATGTAGATAGGAAATATTTTAGTTTAAGAAAATAGGAAACTATTTTTATTGAGACTAATGTTTTGTTGCTCTTCTCCATTTTTGTAAGTGATGATTTTAATTTAATTTAGTATGAATATGTATACATTCATGCTTGATTTTTTAACGAGAATCCAGTCTAATCTTAATTTAGTAAGTATTGCATAATATGTAGATGAACATTGTTTTGTTATTCGGTAGATTTCTCGTGACAGGCATCGTCATGCTCGCTTAAATGCCTCTGCTTGTGGCGGCGACGTGAAGCGGGGCCCTTCCCTAAAATATGGTCGAGGGAGGCGATCGCTGGTCCATGCGTCATGCTCGAGAACGGGTGCTACTCGTGGTGGCTGGATGGTCTTGTTACCTGGGAGGTCTGCTTGATGTGTTTTTTATTATTATTTCCTTTAAAGTTAAAGTTATTATATATTTTATTTTATGAAATGCTCACATAATGCCTCTATTTATTTACGGTATGTGTGGATTGATGCATCTACTATACTCAATAGCTCTTGTGTTTAAAAGTATTAATTTACTTTTTTTTTTGACTTACTCGTGTAAGCCTTTCAGTTTTTATATTTGAGTATTTTTGTTGCGTCACTTTGCATATATAGTAATTGAAATGATTTGTAAAACAATTAAAATGTAAATCTTGACTTAAAAGAGTGGCAATGAGTTTCTTGCTACTTCTTCTCATTAGCTCAATCCTTTACGAAGTAGCGGTAAATTCAATAAGAAACAATATTTTTATTTTATTTTTTGACATTCATAACTGTCATTTCCGTCACCTACATAAAGTGTTTTTGAATTTGAATTTGAATCGAGCTGAGTAAAGAATATTACCTAAAGAAACAATTGAAAACAATTAAGGACAAGCAAGTAAACGCAAATAAATATTACCGTATGAGATATTTAATTATTTAATTAATGTTACTAGGACAATATCATTACAAACTAAAGAAAGGGGGTTTTTATTTAAAAAAAGAGATCGTCGCAATACAATTATAATAACCGTAAAGAAGTTTAGAATACAATACGGTTCTATTAAGGAGTTCTGATCCCAGCGTCATCACCTGAGTAGTGTTATTGAGAACCTCCTCTTTTTTTGACGTCGGTCAAAAAAGATCTCAAAATGTAGTAGATATGTGCTTCCTGGGCATTAAAAGAATAGCCAAGCCCCAGGCCCAAGGGTATCGTAAGAGGCGACTAAGGGCATTTAGCAGTGGGAGGCTTCTTTGCAGAGTATGCCAGCTAGATTATAGGGACCACAAAGGTGCCTTTTCTGCCGTGAAGCAGTAACGTGTAAGCATTATTGTATTTCCACCTAAAAGGCGCCGTAGCTAGTGAAATTACTGGGCAAATGAGACTCAACATGACTAGCGCAATTGTAGTGCCACCTAGAATTTTAGACTTTTCGTAGAATCTTGAGCGGCACTGCATTGTAATGGGCAACTGGGCAAGGCGTATCAATTACAATCAGCTGAACGTCTTGCTCGTCTCGTCCTTTATTTACCTACTACATAATATAATGAATTTCCGTAACTAACATATAATAGTTTCGCGCTACCACGGTCGCTACTATACATTATCTGCACAGGTCACTCATATCGTAATTTGGATAGTGAAACAAGAGTGAAGCGGTCCGAACTTGATTCGAGAGTGAAAGTTTGTTATCCGAATTATTTGGGTAATATTACCAGTTGACCGCTAAAGAAAGTAACTGCTGTTATGAAACACGATGTCAGATAATAACCAGATGCTTTATATTATCATGATTTATATCGTGTGAACCACAAACCAATTTAATTTGTTAATATTCAACGTATACATATTGTATATATACAAATGAAAACAGCGTGGCTATACCTAGTCTTAAATATTCGCGATATTTTTGGTATTTTGATAAATGTTTTTGTTACAAATAAATAAAAAATTGTATTTTATTTGATTAGTTATATCAGTTAACCCGACGTTTTAAGACCTTTCCAGATCTCGTCCCCCTGAAAACGAGACTTAAGTTAAAAAGTAACTTTTACGCAAAAATTAATGTAATAACATAGTTACAATTACACGCGTTTAAATCCTTTAAAACTGTTTTATATAAATAGAAAATTTAAGATTAAAATGAAACCATTTTTTTGTTTGGGAAGTAGTTTAAGGAAGTAGTAGTAGTTTGGGAACCTGCACTTCCAGTTAAACAACGAGATAAAACTAGTAAAATCAAATTAAAATCACTACATTCATCTACTTTAATGAAATGACACCTACGAGTATGAATGACAGAAGTTTGTTATTTTTACCAGTTACTACCACTTCGGTAAGACTGAGCATTAATGATAAGAAGTGGCAAGAAAGTCAAAGCCACAAAGATTTGTAAGTAAGTTTTACAAATTATTGTAATAACAATGTATAGTAAAGAGATACAACAAGGATAATCAAACATTAAAAACTCAATGGCTTACACGAGTAATAATTTTTTTCGTTGTAACTTTAATTTTAAAAATATGAAGCATACTTTGCTTGTACCGCTTGTAGAAATGTATTATGACCTCATGCAGACTTATAATTTTTATACCTTTAATAAATTACTAGCTGACCCGGCAAACGTTGTTTTGCCATATAAAGTATAATTCACGCGATAGTTTTATAAGTAATAAAATATTGCCTATATTATAGCCTGTACATCATTTTGTTCTATTGTCAATAGTTTTTGCAGCGCACGCAAAAATAGGTTTTCGATTTTACACCTTGTGTTACAAAATAGCAATTTTATTACGGATCCCTAATTTTGAAAAAGCCTTCCTCGATAAATGGACTACCCAACACTGAAAGAATCATTCAAATCGGACCAGTAGTACCAGAGATTAGCGCGTTCAAACAAACAAACAAACACTGCAGCTTTATATATTAGTATAGATAATTTATTAAAAATTAAATTATTTAAAAAATATCGTAATTTTTTCCTCTACTTACAGATCAGGAAGCGCATGATTTTACTTAAATATTTAATTAAAGAAACTTTATTTTATATCGGCTGTATTTATAACTGCATCAAAATGTCCAAATCAATCGGAGTTTTTGATAATCTATTTTTTTTTTTAGATTTTTTAAAGTCACTAACTGACCAAACATTGTATTGCTAAAAATTGAATAATCAAAATTTTTGGGGTATAAAATAAAAATGACGACCGATTCTCAGCCCTACCAAATATATCGTACTACAATAATTATTGTATTCGATTGCCATTTTGCAACTCTATTGCGTATCTGTGGATGGAACAAAATAAGATTAAAATCCTGATACAAAAAAAGGTGTTCATCGTAGACGGATAAAATTTTAAGTTGTATTTTTTTTAATACAACATACAATAAATCATAATAAAATAAAATTAAAAAAATTGTCAAATAAATAAATAAATAGTGTTTAGGGGTGGGTAACCATTATCATTAAGGGGTATGTAAAATAGATGTTGGCCGATTCGCAGACAAAATTTTATCAGGTTTGGTAACAAACACCGGGACACGAGAATTTTATATATAAAGATAATATGTAACTACATATTAATGTTATTGTTTATTTTATAGTTAAAATAAATGAACTCATTGAACGTATGTTTCACCAGTAGGTCCCACATTCCGAAGGCTTGTTATATTTAGTATAAAATTACCCAATTTTAATTCACCTACGTTTCATACCATGAATAATTATGCTCATTACTTAGTTGCTAATTTCGTGACTTTTATAAGTAGATAATAACTAGCTTATTTTTTAAACTCTACGCTAGTAAATTTGTTTTATTATAATAAAATGAATATTAAATTATTATGTTTGAATAGATTATTAAGTAAACTTTCACAAAGACTCTCGTGCGTTTTTTGTAATTATACTTTCTCATGTAAATGAATGAATGTTCACCATAGAGCATACGTAGTTGGTGGTTTATCTCTAAATAAATAAAATGCATTTTATTAAAGTAGAAATTCAAATTCAAATTCAAATATTATTATTCAAAATAGGATGTGAAATCACTTAATGAAAGTCAAAAAAACTACCACCCATTCCAAAGTGAATGCCTCAGGCCTGAGAAGAATGGGCGCAACAAACTCAGCGGGCTTTTATTTTTCATCAAAAATATGTTTTCCAATTAAAGTAACATTTACAAAGTAACATTGTACAATTAAACTTATTATTTAATAGCCTGAGGGCGGTCGCTGCATTCCCAATCTGTGGTATCATTAAGAAAGTCATTTATGTTATAGTAACCTTTACCACACAAACGTTTTTTAACAATTCTTTTGAATAACGTAACACCTTTGTTTTGAACATTTTCTGGGATCTTGTTGTAAAAGCATATACATCGCCCCACAAAAGACTTACTAACTCGACTAAAGCCGAGTAGTAGGCATCATCAGTTTATGTCTGTTCCTGGTGTTAACATTATGGTTATGACAGTTTCTGGCAAATTCACTTATGTGCCTATGAACATACATTATATTATCAAGAATATATTGAGAAGCAACAGTCAAGATGTTAATTTCTTTGAATTTTGCTCTCAATGATTCTCTAGGACCTAGGTTATAAATAGCGCGAATAGCCCTCTTCTGCAGCACAAATATTGTATTAATATCAGCAGCGTTGCCCCATATCAATATACCATAGGACATAATACTATGGAAGAGGATTAGTTAATCAAAATAAAATATAATGAAAAATAATGTTAACATAAATATTGCACGTTTGAAGCACGTGTTTATTCTTTTTCATTTCTCAATTAATCAAGGTTTAAATACAATTTATCGGTTACTTATAGTAAAATGTTATTTTGTATAGCTGTTTGTTGTTCCTAATAAAGTATTTAAAAAAAGTAAACCACATTAAAAAGAACTGATTAAACCTATGGTCTCCTTTTATAAAATGTCCCTCATCTCGGTGTGATATTTAGTATAGGCCTCTGTTGAGATATTTTCTCCGCAACCCTTATCCGATGTGGCCTTAAAGTTAACTAATAATTGAGTATAAATAAAGTGAAAAGTATAATATTATTATAGCAACTACAAATCGCAAGCGATAACTTATTCAGATAAACACGGTGTTAACTTGATATTGTATTATTATTGAAAATACTAAGTCTTATTCTATTTATTGCTTGATAGACTTAGGTAATAGACAAAGGTATAGAAGAATTTAATAACAATATAACCTTCATTTTAGACATACCGATCATGAAAATAAACGCTACTATCATGATGGTCTCAATCAGAATATGTACTTATATTAATTTTATTTTATTATTGTAAAGAAGACGTTCATTTGGACCTGAAATGCAAAATTATTTGCCTGCTTTTAGCGGGTAAAAATCACGTAAAAATTAGTATAAGTACTTTTACTGCCTTACAAATAAACTTGGTATAAAGTTATATCTAAGAACAAAGTGGATGTAAATACAACGTTATAAAAGGCGAAACTCCCTGAGTTAAAATTGAAATTTAGTTTAGTATGAAACGTGCAGTCATTTGACATAACATTGAAATCGTTGTATTACCAGTATTCCGATTGGCCACGAAGTATAATCCGGCTAAGATTGAAAGCGAACAGTTGCTTAAAACGTAGTGGATTTCGGATATCTCGATTTTTTACAAGATTATAGCCGTCATCTGTCAATCTATCAATGACTGCACGTTTCATACGATCGAGTGAATCGCTTTATACTTAGAGCTGCCTAAGAATTAACCAAGAATACTTAAAGAATATGCTTAGTGTTGATTATATCGCTGAAAACGCTGTCATTACAATGATAATTCTGAATTTTTCGAAAGAGGTCAAGCAGCCTTGCAAATAAACGCGGGAAACGTTATACGTCGAATAAACCAATCGTAAGCAAAATGTCTATTTGTTAACATGTAGCATATTTTTGGTTTATGCTTAGATATAATATATAACTTTATACTAGGTTTATTTGTACGGCCGTTAGCGTTTTACTCTTAAACCAACAGAGTAATTTACTACTTTATTAGAGTCGGTTTTGTGTGTAGAATACACACGTGTTCGTTTAAAACTTAGTCAATGTACAGTTCTTATTTTGTTATGATTTCGTAATAATAGGTTGCGGTAAAAAGTTCTTCGAATTTTATATAAAAACTCCAGACGTTTTATTCGCAGTTTATTTAGGTTCATTTAATTGCAGTGATATGTGCCATTTAGTTCTAATGTTTTTAATTATTTATTTCAGTTAATGTATTAACCATCTTTGTGCTTATTTAGCTCAAACTCTTAAAAACGTTTATACAAAATGCAAGACTCATAATAAAAAGCATTCGTGACAATATCTCATAAGAAAGACAGCACTAATTAAAGATGTCTGAAGTAATTATCATATTAGAGACTCGTGAATTTTAAAAAGCTTTGTCTTAGAGCAGTATGCACAGTGTTAACCTTGACAAATGCTTGAGAATAAATTGAACATTCAGATATTTCGTAATCTAAATGATTAGAATAGAACAAAGTAATGAATAGTCAGTTTGAGATAACGAAACAATCTAATGGTTTATTAAGATTCTTTGTATTTTCATTAAACATGGATGTTAACATCTAGTATTGTATGCAAATATTTCTATTAATATTAAAACAACATCGGAATCAAAGTGGAAACTAGGACATTTAATCATGTCTGCGTTGACAAGCTTAAATGGTATCATGACCGTGCTAGGATCGTGTCACACAAACATATGAAGTATTTAAAAGAATTTATTAGTATTATGTCGTTTGGTATATTGTTATGAGGCAGTACAGCCGATATTAATACCATCTTTGTGCTGCAGAAGAGGGCTATTCGCGCTATTTATAACGTAGGTCCTATAGAATCGTTAAGAGAAAAATTTCAAGAAATAAAAGTTTTGACTGTTGCATCTCAATAAATTCTTGATAACGTTCTATATATTCATAAGCACATTAAGGAATTTGCTAGAAACTGTGACAATAATAATGTTTACACGAGGAACAAACATAAACTTGTTATGCCTACAATACCTATATGCTTTTAAAATATGATCCCAGAAAATGTACAAAACAAATGTGTTACGAATTTTAAACGAATTGTTAAAAAACCTTTGCGTGGTAAAGGTTATTATAACATAAACGATTTTCTTAATGATACATTGAAATTTAAATATTTGTATCAAATTATTTGAATTTGAAAATGATCATAATACTGGATTCGGTCACCGCCTAGTGTAAACGGGTTTTCAGTTAGCCGTAAACAACCACAGACCGTTTCCGGTGAATACGGCTGCTTGATATCCAAATTCTCCTCCCCTAAATACCCTTCTTCATCTTTTTCAAAATTTCTTGTATTATATTACCATTTTAATACATTTAAAAATTCCTTATCGTAACAAAATAATTATGTTTGACCACGATGATGCTTTCAACACAGGTGTACACAGTTCAGCTGAATGCGGTCGCCAAATCCAATAAGCAGGCTAGCAATAGGCAATCTTGCCACGACGATAGGTCCTGCTGCCCTCATCCAACCTATGCCGGCGATCTTGAACAGATCGTCTTCCGACTTCCGGTACGTGGTCGCTATTCGATGACCTTACTGCCCCACCGGCCATTTGTCAGTCGAATTATGTGCCCTGCCCTACACTTCACTACACACACTTCACTTCCACATTTTTTTGGGATACATAATTTATTGGTAATCATTTATTTATTATTAACTATTATTAATCAAAAATTCACTAAACAAACATTTAAATTAGGTAATTTTGACCGAAACCAATCTGGTACAACCGTAAGGGATCGCCGAAATCGGTCAAATAAAAACCTGATGAAAATAACCCAATTCGGATTACCGAAAGAGTTCAACTCTTTTAGTTATCTCTTAACTTGGTCGTCGTATATAGTGCCGAACTAATGCAAATGAACCATTATATTACGATCACATGACCGAATCGATAAACAGCGGCACGTGGTTTACACGAAACGTCAAACATATTCGTGATTAGCTGCGGGAAAAGCAGTTCGTGTCGTTTCTATCCGTGACTGAAACCGCCTGTTCTGTGACTGAAACCAACTTAACACGGTCATAGTATAGCATGGTGTTGTGGCAAATACAGCATACACAGATATGCATCAGACGCTACCTATTTAAATTGAACGACTTAACCATCGACTGATACACACAATACAATGAATTTTATTTAGAGCAGTGCCAACTAGGATGGTCTAGTTGGCACTGCTTTTATTAAGAGCTTAAACTCATTAAGCACACAGGAATATTTTAATGATTATAGGAAAAAAAGCATAAGATCTGCACCAAAACTATAAAAAAAATATATTAATAAGGAAGATATTTGGATATCTGGTTTTGTTATTTACCTCCCGATAAGGCTTATATTTTCCTTCTATTGCAATTTACTGTATCACACTATATATTTTTCACTTCTTTAATTTCAATTATGAATCCATAAAAAATATTATTTTCAATCACAAAGTTCTTTGTTTTTTTTATTATCGAATTTAAAAAAAAATCAATAATGGCAATTATAATTTAGATATTATGTTTTGTTTTTTGTTTTTGTTGCTCAATGGTTTGTGGTGGTCAATGGGTTCGTCATGAGATCTATAAGATTTTATTCAATTCAGTTGGCACCAAATACAACTCAAACAATGTCGGTGCACAAGGTCGATTACTTCTAATTATTTTAACCTCATTTACTAACATGAAATGGTCATTTGTATGAAACACACTCTAAACACCAGTACATACTGTTTTATCATCAATTATTGCCAATACACATGGACACATTGAACATCAACAATAGATATATGTAATACGTCATTCTAATTTTAAATGTTTTAATTCTTCGCACCTTTATTATTACTTTTTTATATCCAGGTGCCGAGTGCTGGAGTACTAACTCCACAGCTGAATATCTAAGTGATCGGACAGTCTGGCACTAGATTATGATTATTTTATAGCAATTACAATGACTATACAATTTTGTATATTTTATTAGAAGGAGCGCAAAAAAAGAATGCTGGGAGAGTTACTTGCGGCTCTTCTTCTATCCCAGTACGCCATTTGTTTCCGAAGCGGTAGTAGTATCTAGTATACTAGAAATGACACCAAAAAGCATTATAAAGGAATCAATTTTGAGAAAATAAATGCCTTTTATGCCTTTTACGTCGAGCCAATTACAATGTATTGCTGCTTAGAATTCTTCATTGAAACCAAAAGAGCAGCATCAAAATTGCGCTCGTCACATTGAGACGTGAGATTTTAAGTCTCACTAGGACAGTATTTTCAATAGCTTTTGGTTTTGGTAACAGGTTTGAAGGGTGCCGCTTCAACCCGACATCATTTCAGTTTGTACATTTCCGCTTCATGTCACAAAGAGACTCGGTTGTGGTGGCCACAAATTTTTAACAGGGGATGAAAACCCCAAATATAAAAGCTCATGTTAATAATCAGCCACACAAATTTTATAAACGATGCGGGACTCGAACCCGCAACCCCTTGGGTTCCGTGCGAGCGCACTTCCAACTGTGCCAACCGCTCGAGTGACGTATTGTTGATAAAAAAAATATGCTTTGTTCAACTCTCAGGTTGTGGCTTCATCTACAGGATCTACTTTACAGTTGATAACCTGCTCAATATTGGGGTTGAGTCAACCCCAATATTTGCATATTAGAAAATTGAGATGTCGCCCTTCCAAATCTACTTTGAGTATTTTCAACAAGAAAATATGAGATGAATGCCATATAATGACAACTTCTTTAAGAGAAAATATTCGCCGAGGCAACAACACACCATCGCGCTAACGCGGGCGAGACAACTATAAATGTGGTAAAAACAACTGCAACTTCGACTTAAAATAGCGAGTTAAAAAACCAAATATAAGGGTTTATTTCTCGGTAATTTCCTCCTCAAAAATTTACCAATCGTAACTAAATTTTGGAAACTAATTGGAAAGGAAATATTCCGTGTCGGACTGATTTTTTCGCTTATTGTTGTCGGATTTGAATTTAGACCTATTTTTTGCGGCTCAAATGATTGAGCCGTTTTAAACACTTTTATGTACCTAGAGTAAAAAGTAACACAGAGAGACACAGTTAATGATGATTTTGCTCTAATTTGATAATAATTTTGATCCAGGGTTAAAAGTTAAGCATAAAAGGATTCAGAACGTTTCCGTGTTTCCAAATCCGTGTTATAGTCCGCTGACAGACAGACGGACGATTAGCAGAGCCATAGTCATTAAATGCCATTGGTGATCCTTTCGGTAGGGAACACTATAATGACAATTCTTACATCTATACGTTCTATGATGCAACTGGAACCTGGATTAACAAGATTAACAAATCAAATCAAATCAAATCAAATCAAAATCACTTTATTCATGTAGGTCACGGAAATGACAATTATGAATGTCAATTTTTTTTTGATTCTAATCTTTAATATTATGTTTTTCATATATCTTTTGAAATTTATTGCCATTTTTATGAACATATACTATGTTTTCATTCGTTAGAAACAGTCATAATTTTAAAATCTTTAAATTAAGATCCAAGCGATTCTCTTGGTCCCATACCATAAATTGCCCGAACAGCACTTTTCTGCAGCACGAAAATAGAATCAATATCAGCAGCATTACCCCATAATAATATATCATATGACATAATGCTGTGAAATAAACTAAAATAATCCAATCTTGCAGTTTCAATGACTGTCAAGGAACGAATCTTTTTTACTGCATATGCAGAAGAACTAAGTCTACTCGATAAGTTTTCTATATGAGTTTTCTATATATGATTTTATATATCTGGCGTTATTCCACGAAAAACAGCGGTATCAACTATATCTAATTTCTCGTTTTTAACTAAAAGCTAGTTGAAACAAAATTGGTTGCATTTAAACTACAATATTCCTTTTTAAAGTAAGTTGGAACCCGTTATCTACCTACTGAATATTATAAAGCTAAGTAGTTACCTACGTACGAAAAGCTAATTAACAAAAGTGGAAATTCCTGAAATTTCCTTAATTAAATGAACATACATTTATTCAACGGGAAATAAATGCATCGTCTTATCTCTAATATCTTTATTTCACTTAACGTTGCATTTTGGAATTCGTACGTATAAATAAAATATCTTAGATTTTTTATACGTCTAGATATACTATGACAAGTGTGAAAGCGTGAGTTTAGAACTGGCCTCTATTTTGAGAAATTCATGCACACTAACACAAATTGTCATAAAAACGCGAGTGTAAGGCATAGCTTGTCACGCACACATAAACTAATATTCCTGGCCTGTTTTTATGGTTGTCTAACAGCAAGAGACTCTATCTAGACGTATAAATTATCTAAGCAGTATACCAACTAAATAGGAGACTTCAAAAGTATAGTTTTTTTTATTTTTTATTAATAATATATGACAATCTTTATTAATACTTATATGTGAGATCTCATTGTTACGATTTTGGCCTCACAATCAAAATAATTTAATTTATGTTTGAAACATCTAAATGAAAGAGCCCATATACTAAAGGGCTCAAATAAATAACTACTGTAAGACTACTGTTACTTTGATTTGACTATTTTGCGATTATCGATTATATAGAGAATTGGATTCATATTATTGTCTGAAGCTGAAACGATTATTTGTACTACTTTACTAGTTTTTTCTTTTGACTTCACAAAATATTTATTCTTTTAATCGAACACTATAAAAAAGTAGTAAATTTTGTAATGTATTAATAAAAATAATATTTAGAATAACGATAAAGACCCGCAGAGAATTCGCTCTTGGCAAGGTTTTCCTGGTTTCCTGATTTTCCTTAGAACCCGAACACGTAGATAGTGTTATATGAATAAGTTTTGTAAGACATACATTTAATGCTTAATTGTAAATTGTTTTATTTAAATAGATTTAATAAGCGAAAAATATAATAGTAGAAACCTGCTCAGTGTCTTGCTCCCGTTCTTCTCGGGTCTGAGGCATATGTTACCGAATGGACGATTTAAAATTCTATTTTGAATAAAAATATATGAATATGATGTGATGAATGAATTTAACATTTAATCTATAAAACCTAGGTTATTCCGTTGATTCCGCTTCGCTTCACCTTAAAAATTTGACGTCACATAGCAATGGTTCAATTGATAAACATCACTGCCACCAGCGCCATCTATCCTATATAAAATGTATCCGGCACCAACTTAATTATGTTTGACGGAGTGTGGTTGTCACCCTCTATATGTGTGCAGTCTCATTTTAATTGGGCTAAAAATTTTCGACTTTTAGGTAAATACACATACATTGTATTTTATGTGTAAAGATAAGTGAAGCTAATTAATGTTAGAAAATAAATTTGATGAGTTTTGTAAAATTTTATTTAAATTTCTTGATTTAAATAATGTTTGGCGAAAAAGTAAATACTTTTAGTTGTATTCAATATCCATGCTACACTTAACTAGAATATATTTTGTTTATTTGTTATAATTGAACTCTTACTAAATGAAACACGTTATACTTATTTAAAGTTATTAACATTTTTATAGTAATTGTATATTTTTACTGATGGCACTCACCTCTTTGCGTTAATATAAATGGAAAAAACACCATTAATATTAATAAGCCCGCATATATATTTTTTATGATAACACATTTACTGCACTTTGTAACACCATTGGTTTCACTGCTAATTGTACACTTTAACTGAGAGAACATTTTATCTATTATGATGTTATTTATTTATTTTATTTATAACATTAATCAGTATAGCTTTAATTACAAATTAAAATCATTTTAGCACTATTTTATTTATTATTTTTGGCAGGTAAGATGTATTTACACGTAGAAAAAAATTATCACATTCAAACAAAGGTCTCTTTCGGGTTTTGGCGCCAAAGTCGTACGCCGAGCGCATGCGCAGTACGATGATGCGTACAATCCCACTGCGCAGTGAAATGTCAATGGTATTCGCAGCATCTCTGCGAGAACGTATAACTTGAATACCCCCAAAACAATATTAACATGGCAAGGTTATGATGAGTTAATGATAAACGGCTCATTTTGATTGTGTTGTAATCGATCAATTATGAGATGAGTATGTCAGTAAGTCCACGACGTGCGTTCTTTTTACCGCGTTGACCTAATTTTCTTTATCCATCATTGACTTAACAGCTTCTAACAGCCTTATGAAAAAAAAAATAATAAAAACAAATGATTCCAAGTTTCCCAAGAACATTGCAAATCATTTCATTAATCACATGTTCACACCCTTGAAGTTTGCATTTGTAGTTGCTAAAAAACCCGAGCGGCGTTTTTTTTTAAGACAGTAAGGGACGAGACTAACAGGACGTCCAACTTATGGTAATTGATACGCCCTGCCCATTACAATGCAGTGCCACTAAGGATTCTTGAAAAACCCAATAATTCTGAGTGGCACTACAATTGTGCCCGCCACATTGAGACATAAGATGTTAAGTCTCATTTGCCCTGTGATTTCACTAGCTACGGCGCCCTTCAGACTGAAATACAATAATGCTTACATATTTCTGCTTCAGGAAGAAATAGGCGCCGTTGTGGTACCCATAATCTAGTCGGTATGCTGTACAATGGAGCCTCCCACTGGTTTTGGCGTTGTATACATTAACTTTTATAGAAAGCATTAAAACTTTCCTTCAAATTAGCACCTCATTTCGTGGCAGCTATGTTCCAAATATATATATATATATATCTATATTTTATTTATAATCGCTTATAAAATTCTCACAGAATACCTTTATTTATTTACGGTGTGTGGATGATACAGCTACTGTACTCAATAACTTTTGTATTAATTTACATTTACATTTTTCGACTTACTCGTGTAAGGAATTGACTGTTTGACGTTTGAGTATGTTTGATGCATCACTTTCATATTATATTATAATTGAAATGATTTGTAAATCGATGAAAATGTAAATCTTGATATAAAAGAGTGGGGCAATGAGTTTCTTGCTACTTCTTCTCATTAGCTCAACACTTTACGAAGTAGCGGATTCAATAAGAAACATATTTTTTTGATATTCATAAGTGTCATTTCCTTGACCTACATGAATAAAGTGATTTTGATTTGATTAGATTATATACGCTCATAAGAAATTAAATGTAATTAACTGTTAATTAATGATCTGTTAACAATTATGTTACTTTTAAGGTGCACATTTATCGATTAATAGTTGTTGTGAACAAACAATATTATGCTCAAAGCCTACCTACGAACTTGTAACACCTAATCTGTTTCGAAAAGATCAACCCTAGAGTTTCTTGCTCATTCTTCTCTAAGGAAATTTGCCATACGAAAGAGCTGTACAAAAAATAAGAAATGACATATTTCAAGTGTAATATGATTTACCTATGAAATTACAAAATATTTTTGATTTAATTTACCACAAAATTGCCTAACAGAATGTCAATCTTTAGAATTTAATTTCACTTCCATCAAAAATCACATATTCAAAATTTAGATATTTTAGCTGGAGTTTGAGCTATTAACAACTTTCTTTCTGTTTAAATAAGTATTGAAGAAAATAAAATATTAAAAGACTTACAAATTAGTCTTGATACTAACGAACAGCAATTCATATTATATGTTATTTATATATTCTCGATTGATTGTTTCTATATTCAAACATTGTTTGAATATAGAATCACTTAATGTCATGTTATAACATTTTATGCCTTTTTCTGATACAGACTCATTTCTCAATCAACAAAACCATACAGTTTCGTTTTTATTCGTGTTATAAATATTTTACAGCTTTCATGTGAGTGCCAATAATTCTGATTCAGTTACAAGACATTCTCATTTTTTGTAAAATAAATAAATGAAATGAATTAATTATAACAACAATAAATAAAAACAGATTATTGCAAACAGCTCAGCCAGATCTAGGTGTTTTCTTAACAAATTGGTTTAGCCGTTAACAAAAATATTAAAATAGCTTTTCTGGGGTAAGTTTAATCCAAATGGGGGGCGACAATGAAAATTTTGTATTATTAAATACTTAAATCATTATTATATCCACTTGCTCAGAATCTCTCAACCACAGGTTCTACTCGCGTGACCGCCACTGACTTCGATAGATTTAGTGCAACGTTTCACGACATTGTTGTAACACCGTCGTATAAGTCTTAATCGTATCGATCATTGTAACGATCTGGGCTCTCATTTCCTCCTCAGTTTCACATTTTTTTCGGAACACGTATACCTCGAGGTCGAGCGGCATGTGGTCGGGACACCGCGGCGGCCAAGCGACAGGACCACCTCTCCCGATCCATCGAGTACCGTACTCTCCTTGGAGATGCTCTCGAATGACGCACGAAAAAATTTGCGTGGACGTCGTATGAGCAAACTCAGGTGGCAACTCCAAACCGAGTGGAAGTGTCAAGTGCATAACTTTGTTCGTAATCCCTACGAGCTGCGGCGTAGTTACAGTTATACATCTTATTTACATCATCATCATCTAGTTTACATTCGAGTACAAGACGCACACTTATAAACTACGTACGGTACGAGGCGAGATGCTCCGCCTTTTTCGTTTGAGCCGCCGCTCTACGCCATTGGACCGAGTTCAGGGCGATGACCTTAGTTTACTGGTAGAATATACATTTCAGGGGTTCTCAAGATTTTTGAAACCATTTTATATGAAATGTTCTTTTTACTATTTAATTTATAATTTTAATCTTAGGGGTTTTGATTTTTTATTTCATTTCTAGTTGTATCTCCGCAATCTACTTCATATCCGTGTCAATTGTCGTATGGTTTTTTCAACACAGTGTATCAAAAATTGTAACGCTAACTACTATGTATCTATCAATCTAGCTTGAATCATGCACAAAACGCTTGCAAATGCCATTTGGTAGCCGGTGAAGATAAATATATAAATAATAACACGTAATAAACAACAAATTCCCTTTGATGTGGCAGAAGGCCCTAGTTTTCCCGACACCAAAATCTTGCAATCCGACGACTTTCAAGGATCTGAGGCCGGTGAGTATCCTTCCATGTTTGTCTAAAGTACTGGAGAAGATTGTGCACATTCAACTTATAGATTACCTTGAAAGTAATAAAATTTTGTCAAAGCTTCGATCAGGTTTTAGATGGCACAGGGGTACTGCTGCAGCTTTGTTGGATGTAGTAGATAATATATTATGTACGCAAGATCGTGGCATGGTTACAGTTTTGGTATTATTGGATTATTCACGGGCCTTCGATACTATAAATATCCCACTACTGCTAACAAAACTGTATTATTATGGTTTTAGTCAGAAAACAGTGCAATGGTTTACTAGTTACCATGGTAACTGTTGCAGTTACCAGGAACGATGGTAAAACGAGATACTCTCAATACAGATCTGTTAATAGAGGAATCCCACAGGGATCTATATTGGGACCAATACTATTCAATCTGTACACTGCGGATTTAATCAAAAACATTAAATATTGCAAATATCATCTGTACGCCGATGATGTTCAATTATATTATTCATTTAATCCCAATGAAACATCTGATGATTTATTATAAATACACAGCGATCTCAATCGCATATTTGAGTGGTCAGAACAAAAAAACTAAAAAAAAATGGAGCTTCAAACAGTTCAATTATCTATTAATGGCGTTTTTTCGGGCAGGGTGAAGGAAACAAGAAACTTAGGCATAATATTTGATATCTTCGGTTTGAGAAGCCCATTAATACAACCATTGCAAACTGTTTTTACCGCTTGAAACTTCTCTACCGTATAAGAAACTACATCAACACTCAATTACGTTTAAGACTTTGTGAAACACTAGTGCTTAGTAAGTTTAATTACGCTGATGTTATGTATGGGCCTCGACTTCTCAGTAGAACTAAAAAAGCAATACAACGTGTGCAAAATTAGTGTGCACGATTTTGATGGGACATTCCTCCTAGATCACATATTACTCCATATGTCATTAAAGCGAATGTCTTAAATATGGAGTACCGGAGACGGTTACACCTAGCTACTCTTCTCTTTAGAGGTGTGACGATCAAGACTCCAATATATCTATTTAATAAGCTGACTTAGATAGACAATTCTGTTTATAATACCAGGGCTACACAGGTCATGTTAAGCCTTCCAAAGCACTACACAGCGGTTTTAAGAGGTATAAGAAACTCGAAAACAGTATTTGAATTTAAACAACGCTACAAAAAACTTATATATATCGAATACAAGAACCAACCTTAGTCGCATATACACTGAACAATCCTTTAATATATATATATATATTTTTTTTCTGTTCTATCACATTCATTACATTAATAGTATTTTATGTATATGTATACAAAATTATTTTTATATTAAAGATGGCCGACAGGTAAGTGTTTTAATGTGTTTCATTTCTTTTTTAAATTTTATTGTTAACTGGCACTCCGACAGTTAACCAGGTTAGATGCTGAAAATCAGCGCTGTAGCCAGTGGTGGATTAACGCATAGGCCCGTGAGGCCCGGGCCTAGGGCGGCACGATTTGGGGGGCGGTAATATTTTCAGAACGCCGAAGTATTATTCCAAAAATTTATTTTTAAATTGGTTCTGTTTTTTTTAAATTTATTAAAAAATTTCTATGGACTATAACATAATTCTTTTTTTTTTACTTTTCAATTTGAGGTGCATTATTAATATTTTGATGGAATCAATTATGGTCTAATAAGTGTAAGAGTAATCTCATCAAAGATACAAAAGTGAAAAGTTATTTAGTAATTCTAAAAGAAGCTTATCAATTTGATTGTTTCTTTTTAATAACCTTATTCGATAAATTATATATATATATATATATAAAGCATTTGAAATAACTTATTGGTTTTTAATTTCCCGCTTTTTCTTTCAAAATCGAAGAATCTCAAAACAGAAATAGGGAAGTTATAGTTTTCACCTTGATTTTCAAAAATCTTGTTCTTTTCGTTTTTCAAATTCAAATATTTTAATTCAAAACAGGATGTGACATCACTTATTGAATGTCAAAAACTACCACCCATTCCAAAATGAATGCATCAGACCTGAGAAGAATGGGCAAACAAACTCAGCGGGCTTTTTTTTTTATCGAAAAAATATGTTTACAAAGTAATATTGTACAATTAAACTTATTATTTAATAGCCTGAGGGCGGTCACTCCATTCCCAATCTGTGCTATCATTAAGAAAGTCATTTATGTTATAGTAACCTTTACCACACAAACGTTTTTTACAATTCTTTTGAATAACGTAATACTTTTGTTTTGAACATTTTCTGGGATCATGTTGTAAAAGCATGTACATCGCCCCACAAAAGACTTACTAACTCGACTTAGCCGAGTAATAGGCATTATAAGTTTATGTCTGTCCCTGGTGTTAACATTATGGTTTGACATGACATGACAGCAAAAATTTTGTATTAATATCGGCAGCGTTGCCCCATAGCAATATACAACAGGACATAATACTATGGAAATAACTAAAGTATACTAGTCGCGCCGTATCTTTGTCAGTTAATTGTCTAATCTTATTAACCGCGTATGCAGCAGAACTAAGTGTTCGCCAATCCTTCAACATGGGTGCCCCATTGTAATTTGGAATCTAGAGTTATGCCTTATATATATGTATATTATGTGCCTTATATGTCTAGTTATGAGTTTAAATGTAAAAAATTGCACCGAATGCCGCTAAGCCGATCAAAATCGGACGAGCATTCAAAAGACACATCGCAATTTAAAATTTTATAAAATAATGTTTTCTTCGATCAAGGCTCAAGTTTATAATTATAATCCGAACCCAACGAGTTTGGAAAATCAAAATTTTAAGCTCGAAGAGCTCCAAAAACAGGAAAGTCCTTCTATTGAGCTTGAAGGGCCCAATAACTTTGAGGGATATTTTCGAGCGCTTTGATTCAAAATAAAGTGTTGCAACAAATTTCTAAAGAAGTGCAATTTGCTAAGTATTTTAGTGTGATTGTGGATTCTACGCCTGACATTGCACATGTTGATCAGCTTACGATAATTATTAGATATGTACGTGATAACGGTGAAATTGTTGAGAGATTTTTAGAATTTTTACCAAATAAGGCTAAAGATATTGAAGATGCTTTATTAAAATCTCTTGAAAACAGTGGTTTGGACATAATGAACTATCATGGTCAATCTTATGATAACGCAAGCAATATGTCAAGATTCAGGAGTGCAGTCAAGAATCAAAACGATTAATCCATTAGGAGAATATGTTCCTTGTTCTGTCCATTCATTAAATTTTGTAGGAACTTGTGCAGCTGAGTCTGTAACCGAAGCAGTTGACTTTTTTTATACTTGACAAGAGCTTTATAATTTTTTCACTATATCAACACACCATTGGGAAATCTTAGTGCAGCATACAAGTTGAAGACTTAAGAGTCTCTCACAAACTCGTTGGTCTGCTCGTCATGATGCATGTTATGCGTTACAAAAAGAGTGGCGTGGAATAATTAATGCACTGAAATTTATTGCTCAAAATCGTGATGAAAAACCAACTACGCGATCTGAATCTACAGGATTGCAGCGAAAATTACAGCATCTAGAAACGGCAATTTTGGTCATAGTTTGGAATGTTATATTAGATCGTTTTAATGCTGCAAAGTAAGAAGCTTCCAGAACCTCATGCGGATTTATCATCTGTTGCATAAATTTATGGTTCTTTGGCATTATTTCTTCAAGATATGAGGGACGAACATTACTCTGAATATGAAAAATTCAGATAGATGAGTCACGGGTGAATGAAACAATACCTTCATCTGGTCACGAAAATTTTCACACCAATGTGTATTACCGAATTTTAGATACTTTAAGCGTACAATTGGCCGGACGTAAAAGTTCTTATAAACTTTACGAAAAACTTTAATTGTTTTGATAATTTATCTGACATAGATACGATTGAATTGAAAAATCTTGCGAATTAATTAGTTAAAAGTATCCTAATGATTTGGAAGTGACATTAGAGAATGAATGAATTCATTTACAATATCAGCTCAAAGATAGCAAATACGGAAGATGTACGCTCCGCACAAGATATATGCAATGTATTGCATTCTCGAAATCTTCGAGGTGCTTATCCGAATGTAGACATTGCTCTGCGTATTTTTTTGAGTATTCCCGCTACCAATTGCTCAGGAGAAAGAGCTTTTTCCACCTTGAAAAGAGTTAAATCTTATTTACGCGCAAGTATGAGTTAAATCTTATATACTTAATGCTTTGGCATTGCTGTCTATTGAAGCTCAACTAGTTCAAGAAATTGATTACGTTGACATAGTTGATGCTTTTGCTCGGACAAAAGCCAGGAATAAAAAATAGAGCACTCTCTAATGCTTCGCATTATGAGTCGTGTAAAAAATAAAAGCTATATTTTAATAACAATTGTGAAACAAAATATATAGAATTTTGTTTATCAAAAAGGGCTGCATATCAGACAGGGCCTAGGGTGGCAATAAGCATAATTCGCCACTGGCTGTAGCCAGTATTCGTTTACAGCACAAGCTGAGCATCGGCCTTTTCTTTTGCCACACAGCATATTAAGTTAAGTTAGGATTAGGAATATATATTAAGTATTTAGTTATGTGTGTGGCACAGAATAAAAATTTCTTACTTTCTTTCTTCTTTCTAATATTTAATAACTTAAACTTGAAGCGACGCGATGTTTATTAAGCCGTGACGTCATTTATGTTTCAGTTAACGTTAACTTAAATATGATTATAATATGTGTACGTTAAATGTTTAATTTCATTGAATATCGTTTTAATCTCAATATTTATAACAAAACTGCGTTCACAATTTCTTTGAAACGTTTCATCACATATGTATGTGTATTTTCTTAATATATCATTTTGTTATTCTTTAATCCTTAATCATCACACCTGTTGATACTATCTAAGGCAAATAATTACAAAAACAACAATCTTATGAATAAAAAATAAAGTGTCGGTAGTTATTAAGGTAACCACACATTTACTAATTTCATATTTTTAAATTATCGTTAAAATACGCACTTAAGGCGCGTAAATTCAATAAACCGGTAATTAATTATCGATAACGTAATAACATAAAATTTCAAAACGCTGACCACGTTTCATGTTACTTTGTTTTTATTTTAAATATAAAAAGTGAGTTCTTAAGAATGTTTCGACGAAAACAATATATTCTTCTGTCATTTATAATAATGGCGGACTTTTATACTGCGACAAAGCAATCTATATATAATCCGGATTTGAAACAAACTAAAGAAAACAATGATCAAAAACAGAGGCCAGCGCTACATTTTATGTTTTATTGTTCCTATTTTTATTATTACTATTTTTATTATCCCTACTATTATCCCAATTACTATCCGTACTATTCATATTACCCTGCTTATTACCTGACTCACCTATGGGCAATAGGATAATTTTATATCAAATATATGTATGATTTCTGATAATATCTTTTATTTAGCATTTTCGTCTACTATTGATGAGAAAGGATAGTTTTGCTATTGAAATGTTGTAGGCGCTACAAGTGTATTTTGATAATTTACATTTCAACAAATATGGATATCAAAAAGTAAGTTTTGAATCAATAATAACGGTTTGAAGTGTTTTAAATATCCAGATATATTTGGTATTCAAAAGAAGAATGTATTGCTTGCATTCGATATGTTTACCGTCACAGAGTTTGACAAGTGGTAACTTGAATAGTGGGAGCAGTTCTATACAGTCTCATTTGATCTTTTTTTTTGGAGAGGACGAAAATGCATTTACGTATTGAAGACCCCGAAACGGGGCCCATATGTCAGGCTCGGGTGTAAACATCCCCTACCGACTAAAGACCTCCTCTGTGTTGATAGCCCTAAAGGCTTTTACAGCGAAGCCTGGCGGGGGCCTTGGAGGCCGAGCTCCTTTGATTGTTGTGTCTACTTAAAACAAATCAGATTAAATTAATTAAGACTGAACACTTTGAAGATTTCGACCGGCTTGGTGACGATCGACGTGTGTTTTTTGATGTTAAGAGCTGATTAGTTATTGGAATTGATCGGTAAAGCACTTTAAAAGTAATTCCAAAAAAGCAACGTATGAAAAAAAATCGTTGTTTTTTTGAGATTTATTAAAATGTACTTGTTGGAATCGGTCTAAATTGTATTCAAAAGTTGTAAGAGGTTTACATACATCCATACATACACACACACACACACATCACACTATAGTACTAGTAGCACTGTACACTAGTATTACAGAATTAGAAATAGAAAAAAAGTATAAGAATATAATCAATATGTAATATTAATGATAAAAAAATGTTTAATAGATGCGAAGTTTGTGGATCTTCGTTATAATCACCAAAGCCTCCTCGTATCATAGAGACTGGGGTCCAGTAATAGCCCCGTTTACCCCAGGTCTGGTACCAATCCAAAGCGAGTGCGAAGACCAGCCTGGAAGACCGTGCTTGGAAATACCATCAAGGGACATTTGTAAGAAGAAGTTATTGCAGCCTCCGAATCCCTGGTTACCGCTACCGTGGTGGTATCTTTATTGTAAGCTCCTGGTTGCACCGAGGCCAACTGTCCCTCAATCAACATACACGGTTCATCAGCATTATAAGGATACCTTGAACGAATTGAAAAGGTTTAAAGAGGTTTATAGATTAAATAATAATTAAGTAAAGTAATAAATTTGTTACTACATAATTACGTGTATCAAGTGATCACCTACATGTTTGTCACCTTGTGAGGCGAATGTTGATGTCAGTATAAGTCCTTCTAACACAAACTTACATGAGTACAATTTTACCAGTGGGAGGTTCCTTTGCACAGGATGTCGGTAGAATATGAGTACCACAATGGCGCCTATTTCTACCGTGAGGCAGTAATGTGTAAGCACTATAGTGTTTCGGTCTGAAGAGCGCCGTAGCTAATGTAATTACTGGGCAAATGAGACTTAACATATTATGTCGCATGTACGCAGTTGTAGTGCCGCTCAGAATTTTTGAGATTTTCAAGAATCTTGAGCGTTGATAGATGTCCACATTGTAATGGGCAGGGCGTATCAATTATCAACAGATGAACGTCCTGCTCGTCTTTTCTCTTATTGTCATAAAAAAATTCTGTTTAACTAGGTTTGATACATTATGCACTATATTTTAATCTTTAGGGTTGCTAGTACAAAGATCAGATCCGTTGCCTCTCAGTGAGGAGGAGCAGGTTTGATCCACACACACTGTGTGGACTCACCATTCAATACGATATACCAATATATTTTTAATTCTTCGACCTTATGTGTTCGTTTTTCGACGTTTCAATGGGAAGGAAAACATATTAGTAAACTCCGCACATCTCAAATCAAATCAAATCAAAATAGATGCCTATACATAGTAGACATTGAGTGGTGCAAAATAGCCTGTAAATACTTAGCTACTAAAATAAAAATAAAAAACAATATTCTTAAGATATTTTAGATGTTGACTGTACCACTGAAAATCAGACGTGAATGTTTATCAGTTGTTGTGTCTTAACTGCTATAGGTTCATTGCTTCTTTTATAAGCACCCCTTTGATTTACATACTTTTAGAAATGGTTACTTAAGTAACTCTATTATCATAAAGAGATACTCATAGAGCGATAAATAATATTTGACGAATATAAATGGCTTATTTATTTGAATACTTATCTTTCTATACGAAATAGTATTCTGAAAGATCTAAACAGTAGATAAACTCATCTCCAATTCGCTCCAGTTTCTACAAAGTAAAGCAAATACAAAAATAATGTGTTTGTATAAACTATGTACTATATCAGTATATATTGTTACTTTTTTTCATAACAAAATATGGTTACAAAGTGTTGTACTATTAATTTTATTATTTAATAGCCTGAGGGCGGTCGCTCCATTCCTAATCTGTGGAATCTTTAAAAAAGTCATTTAGTCAAACGTCTTTAAAAAATTCTTTTGAATATAGTAATACTTAATTCGTAATATTCAAAATAGGATTGTTAAATCACTCATTGAGTGTAAGAATAGTGTCAATGTTTACCACTCACCCGAAACCGATATCTACCACCTGACGAGGACGGGCGCAAGTAACTCAGCGGGCCTCTTCTTTTAAATAAAATTTAATAATTAAATAGGAATACATACTCCGTGAGGGTGGAGGGTGGTGGTCATCTTCCCCCACGGTGACCAGTCGGATTGGGGTGCTGATTCCTTTTTTGGTAGTCTGTTTGCTTGGTATTATGTTCTTATTGCGGATGCCAATGCCGTTTAGTTTTTTGATTCTGAACAAGACAAACATCGTGATCGAGTTACGTAATCGAAAATGTTGTTCGTGTTTGTTTTCTTAATAGCGGGTCTGTTGGTGGTCGTTTTTTCGTTAGGTGACTCTTTTGGATCTCTTTTCCTTTTGATAAGGTTGGTTTCTTTTGGATCTTTTGTTATCAGTTTATCTTTCACTAAGTAGGCAATCTTGCCTCTCTCCCTCTCTTGTAATAGTTGGGGCATGAGTTCCTTCCTTTTAAGTAATACTTCTTTGGAGAAATCTTCCATTCCATCAGGTAAACGATGCACTGGTAGACCAAAGCAGAGATGGGCAGATGACATCGTGCAGTCGGTGGGGAGAAACTGGATCGATCAGGCCAAGGATAGGGAAAAATGGAAAAAGTTGGGGGAGGCCTATACCCAAAATGGGGTCCATAACCAAAGTTATATAGAATAAATAATTAAACTGGTCACTCTAAATAAAATTAACACTAGATTTTAAGAACATTAAATTACTAATAACTATATTATGGGTTATGGAATAAATGGCTTATTATATTATTATATTATACATACTCCGTGAAAGTTATACCTGTCTACCTATTATCGTTTATGTTATACGGCACTTTGACAGACAGAGGGACAGACTCATAATTAAAGGGTGACTGATTCGACTGAACTCTTAAAACCACCGCATCTCATTTAGTTTTTCACTTACCCGTTATGAAAATGGCGATCCCGTTTACTATTACACCTTACAAACTAATTTGTTATGCAAACATATTAACATTAACAAAGCTATTGTAAAATATTCGTTAAGATTTTGACGACCCCTATAGCTCAGTGGTTAGTGACCCTGCATACTGAGCTAGAGTTCCCGGGTTCGAATCCCGGTAGGTGCAATCATTTATGATTATTATTATATTATAATATTCATATTCATTGTTTAAGTAAGTATATTGTATTAAATATATCGTTGTCTTGCACCCATAGTACAGGCTATGCCTAGTTTGGGGCAGGATAATTTGTGTAAGAGTGTGTCAATATTATTATTATATTCATTTTAAATAGTGAAATTTCATTAAAGTATAGTTAGTTATATCCAATTGTAATGAAATAACAACATATAGACAATGCAAATTCAATATACATAGTTGTTACTATATTATGAAGTAATTACAGTGAATAAAGCGTAAGGTCTTTCATTACTCTTTCTTTCTTGTTTCTTATTATATTCTTTTACCAAATTCAACCCCCGAAAAGCTTTAAATGAGAATAATTTAAGTCCAAAAAACATGTCATGGCGTCGTTGCAAAATTGTCGTCATTACAAAATTTGAAGGCTGTTTAAAGTCTTTTGTGTTCTTATCAAAATTTTAATCGTAATTTCAAAAGATTTGCATTCAAACATTGTCGTTTTACCATTGCGTTAATTAAGTACTAGTTGCAAATAAATTATGAGAAAAAGCAACTAATTAACCTCTTTGCTCTTGAAATGTTTCTATAACAAAAGATTTTTAAATATAAACAGAACAATAGTAGTGTCTTGTACTTCGCTGTGGCGAGCATTCACAATAGTTAATATTTAATCTTTTGATATCTCAATTTCAAGCAAATGTTGATAAGGTATCTATTTTCCTGATTTTAATGTAAATATATAAGTAAGTATGTCTAATTCATAAATCTTACGATACAACTATGTACTTCCCTTAGGTTACTTATACGACTAGATAGACTACAACAGCCGTGAAAACGTCGATAAAATCAGTTTTAGAGTTAGCCTCTATTTTGAGCAATGCACGCACACTAACACAAAGTGTCATACAAATCGCGAGTGTAACAAACTAAAGTAATAAACCTGGCCTGTTTTCATCGGTTGTCTAGCAGCAAGAGGCGCTATCTAGACGTACGAGTATCTAAGAAGTTTTAGTTTTTTAATACGTAATATATTTACAGTTTTTACAGAGAGATTGGGAATGGAGCAACCGCCTTCAGGCTATTTAAGTTTTATTGTAATGAAACTTTATTAAATAAAGAAGAAGCTCGCTCAGTTTATTTCGCCCATTCTTCTCAGACTTGAGGTTTTAATTCTTGAATGAGCAGAATGCATGATGAGTCTTTAATTAGGCATTTTCATTTTTATCTTATATGATTTTTGTTATATCATATATATTATGTTTGTCTTGTCCTCTTCCAATTTCTGGTATCCTTTTGTCCTTATCTGCCCTCAAATAAAAAAATATTACATAGGTAATATTATTTTAATATAAGCTATAGAGCTTAAATTTCGTTTTTCCTAAATGTAGGCATCAATTTTGAAATCCAGTAAAATCCTAAGATGAGTTGCTATAAAAGAATAAAGAAGTGAACTTCAGTAGAACAAAATATTTTGCTTAAGAATATTTTCAGCGGTGACGCTATCGTTAAGAATAATTACTTTGCAACAAACTTTACAAGATTAAAATGTGATTAAAAAAAGCGTTTAATAGCTGTTTATTAAACGGCTATTAGTTGTGGTCATAATATTTTTATTGTGAATTATACTGGAGAGATTTTCATAATGAAACAACAGGTTAGTAAATTTTCTGAAACATAACAACATTTATAGAGTCATAACATTGATATTATTTAAACACGACTCATATATTGGACGCAGCACCTTACAAACGAATTTGTTATGTATATTACAGCCATTGTAAAATACTCTATTTAATTGAAAAAGAGTGGCCATTGAGTTTCTTGTATGTTCTTCTCACGAGCTCAACGTTTACTGAACATAATATGGTAGAGTAAGTAATTTAAAAGAAATATTTATAGTGACGATTCAAAAGTGCTCAGTTGAAGCCTAATTGAATAAAGTTAATTTGACTTTGATAACCTGGGAATCGTATTCAGAGGTTACGGGATACTAAATAATTATACGCGTGTTAAGAGTATGTATTCAAAATATAATGGTCATCTCACATTATTTCCAATATGTGAACAACTCAGAATGAGACATCTCAACCTAATTTTGACTTCAAAATTATGCTATTTATCAGTCTTACGGTATAATACATCACGATATGGTCTAATTTTTTGTGACATTTTTAATAATATGAAAAATCATATAAATTTAAAAACAGACCTGTGATAGGATCACTTGATCATATAAAGTTGTTAAATACATGCTGTTTACTTATTATATTATGAATTATTATTTATTATTTATCTATACTAATATTATAAAGCTGCAGTGTTTGTTTGTTTGTTTGTTTGTTTGAACGCGCTAATCTCTGGTACTACTGGTCCGATTTGAATGATTCTTTCAGTGTTGGGTAGTCCATTTATCGAGGAAGGCTATAGGTTATATTTTTTTTTCAAAATTAGGGATCCGTAATAAAATTGCTATTTTGTAACACAAGGTGTAAAATCGAAAACCTATTTTTGCGTGCGCTGCAAAAACTATTGAAAATAGAACAAAATGATGTACAGGCTATAATATAGGCAATATTTTATTACTTATAAAACTATCGCGTGAATTATACTTTATATGGCAAAACAACGTTTGCCGGGTCAACTAGTTTATAATATTTTTTCGAAGGCACTTAACAATAATCTAGCTTATTAATAATATCTTTGACAAAAATTACAAGTCTCACCAATCTATACTCGAAAAAATTAATTATACTCGAAAGATACACATGTGTATGTATGTATTTTAGTTTCGAACTCTGCAACTATGATTTTAAAAATACTTTCACCAGTAAATTTGTTTATTACCACTGAGTAACTTAGGCTGACATAGTATTAGTTATTTAAAAGGATCCCTAAGTAAATAGCAAAAGCAATTTTACGAAAAAAAGTGACTGCCTATGGCAGTGATGCACAGAAATAAAATACTAAGCGGTCGCGTTGCGATCGTCACATTGAGATATAAGATGTTAAGGTTGCACTAGACGGTCATTCTGCCATACAAATTTAGCATGAAGGTTATTGATTGACGGTGTACGTTTAAAATGATATGTGATAAAGTAAAAGTTGCAAGTTATAGGTTATAATTATATTGAAACTTCCATATTACAACAGTAATTTTAACGCATATTTGGACAAGAAAAAGCTTATGGAGTTTGGAAATGGAAAAAACTGTCATTAATACAGATTAGTTACTTAAAAATTAAAATAATTTTATATTGAACAGGTACATTCAGTAGTTTTTTCAAAACATCCAAACGCCCAATGGCTGTCTATACATCTATACATTAATTTCATTCATTCAGTGTTATTCAATTTGATTAAGAACTGTGCAAGTGTTGTAAACTGTGTAAAGAAATATCCCATTGGTGAAAATGTAATACAGAAAGAAAGTAGCCAATATTTTATTTGATAAACTTTGCTGATAAAAATTTCAAGGAGTAAATATTTTAGTTGTTAAACGATCACATTAATGACTGAGCCAGCTAGTGAATAAAATTATAATGAATTATCATTCTTTGTTGTAACTAGTTCAAGGGATTCAAACGATACCGACTTTTTATTACGTACAACCTCATTAAAAAATTTGTGTGGTTTTATGAAACCACGGTAAAAGTGAAACTTTTTTCACATTATAGACAAAATAGCGTGGAGCACTGGCACAAATGAATAATAGTCTATAAACTACACGGTCAGCTGCTGCGAACTATACGCACCGCCCGACCGTCACGCGACATGCAACGTTTGATGTAATAAAAGTTTCGCTTTAAAAAACTGCGGAACTTCGAGCGTGCCGAAGTGAAGTGTAGTGTAGAAGTGAAAACTTCAACATTTACGTATGCATTTATTAAGTTGTCAGGAATTTTTTTACCAGTGGGATGCTCCTTTGCAAATGCCGGCTAGGGTACCACAATGGCGCCTTTTTCTGCCGTGAAGCACTAATGTGTAAGCATTACTGTGTTTCGGTCCGAAGGGCGCCGTAGCTAGTGATATTACTGGGCAAATGAGACTTAACATCTTATGTATCAAGGTGACGAGCGCAGTTGTAGTGCCGCTCAGAATTTTTGGGTTTTTCATTAATCCTGAGCGGCGCTGCATTGTAATGGGTAGGGCGTATCAATTACCATAATCTGAACATCCTGCTCGTCTCGCCTCTTATTATTATAAAAAAATATGTCTTGTTGTGTAAGACATACTGTCCCATCTTTATAATAGCAACATGCATGTCTATCTTTGTACGTACATACAGAGTGGTTTTTTCCTTCTCTTCTTCTTCTTAATGTTGCCATAAAGTTTATAGTAATTTAAGTGTATATCATTTACAGGCAATTGTATACCTATCTATCATATCCTTGGCATCTTGTTCTTGGTATCCCGCAACAAAACAGCTACCTAAGAATAACTCACCATTATTTATAAGAAATGAAATCACTAAGAACTCTAAAATACCAAACAAAGAGTTCTGTGACTTTATGCAGATGAATGGTGCGGGAACATACCTGGTGCTGCCGTGGTGGAAGGAATACTGTCAGTTATCTGATGATGACGATGTCCATCTGTTTGAGATATTCTACAAGCCAATGTACAGTGCAATTGTTGATCAGATACAGTCGTTTAGGAAACGTGGGATCTTCGAACCTGGTATGATACAGAAGGAAGCAGATTATTACAAAATATAAATGTTTGACAATTACAAAGTGTTTTTGTTAAATTATGTCTCCATTAACAACTTAAAGAACTTTAAGAATGTACAAAATTAATTTTCAACGCTTAACTTAACTTAAAATTTGATCACTTGGATAATATTTTATTCGTGTTGATCTACTCTCCTCTAGCTGTTGTCATAGGCCAGGTTTATTACTTGAGTGTACAAGATTACTTAGCTTTAGCTTTAGTTTCGGGTTACACTCGCGATACGTCAGTCAATTTATTTAAGTGTGCGTGGGTTGCTGAAAATAGAGGCTAACAGTTCACTGCTATTTTTTTCGAAGCTTTCACAGCTTTTGAGTCTCAGAATCTTTATGTATAAATTATCTAAGTTTGAACAGTCAAATTATTTACACAAAGCAAATGACTCAGGTCAAATTAAAGTTCAAGAATTAATTGAGTTGGTGAGTTGAGTTTTTGTTAATCTAGCAGTTTTAATATATTATAATGTTTCATGTGTTTGTGTCATTCTAAATAGATTTTGCTAAGATCATTTATACGTGTAGAAGGAGTGGTAGGCTCCTTTGTACAGGATGCCGGCTAGATTATGGGTACCACAACGGCGCCTATTTCTGCTGTGAAGCAGAAATGTGTAAGCATTTGTGTTTCGGTCTGAAGGGCGCCGTAGGTAGTGAAATTACTGGGAAAATGAGACTAATCATCTTGTCTCAAGGTGACGAGCGCAGTTGTAGTGCCGCTCAGAATTTTTGGGGTTTCAAGAATCCTGACCGGCACTGCATTTTACTGGGCAGGTCGTATCAATTACCATCAGCTGAAAGTCCTGCTCGTCTTGTCCCTTATTTTCATTAAAAAAAAAGAGTATCTCGCTGTTAGACAACCGATAAAAAAGGGCAGGAATATTAACTAAACTAATATTATATTAGTGTGCGTGAAAGCTTCGTCTTACACTCACGATGATGATGTATGACACTTTGTGTTAGTGTGCGTCCCTCCCATATATAAAAAACACCTTCAATATGATCGAAACTGTATCTTAGATTTCGATGAGAATATGATAAATAAATGAGCCTGTAAGTTACGTCATAAGTAAGCTATACCACCGTCCATGCTATATTAATGCATGACTTAAAATTAAAATGACGTTCAGCATTCAAGAGATCAAGTACGGTAGTAATCGGTACAGGTTGGCTACGAAGAAACTGGATGTCATCAATAGAACGAGGTGGTACTCCACTCACGTTCTCATACACGATGTCTACAAAGTACAAAAAGCCACACATGTAGTATACATAGTTATAGAATGCTCACAGAATATCTTTATTTATTTACGGTGTGTGTGTGTGTGTGATGATGCAGCTACTGTTCTCAATAATTTTTGTTCTGTGTTAATTTACATTTACTTTTTTGACTTACTCGTGTAAGGCATTGACTATTTGATGTTTGAGTATGTTTGTTGCATCATTTTACATATTATATAGCTGACCCAGCAAACGTTGTATTGCCGATATTAAAATCGCGATACAAAAGTAACTGTTGATCGTAGATGGGTGAAAATTTGAAGTTGTATGTATTTTGGCTGACTCATAATCAAACAAATTTGAAAAAAATGTCAAAAAAATTAAAAAAAAAAATTTCGTGTGGATCACCCATTTAGGGGGATGAAAAATAGATGTTGGCCGATTCTCAGACCTACTCAATATGCTCACAAAATTTCATGAGAATCGGTCAAGCCGTTTCGGAGGAGTACGGGAACGAACATTGTGACACGAGAATTTTATATATATAAGATTGTAATTAAAATGATATGTAAGACGATGAAAATGTTAATCTTGATTTAAGAGAGTGGCAATGAGTTTTTTTGCTACTTCTTCTCATAAGCCTTTACGAAGTAGCAGTAGATTCAATAAGAAAAAATTTTTTTTTGACATTCATAAGTGTTTTGATTTGATTTGATTACTCCGTAATTCGACAAGGGTTTCGCCTCGACACGAGGCATCCTCAGGAGATGTTGATTCGCCCGACTCTTGAACTTTGAAGTTTGAATAATTATGAATATCCAAAAAATTAACGCTTAATTCAATAAAAAAATTATAAATTGTCTTATCTAATATTTCTACTGTAAATACAAGTGTTTGAAAACACAGAATCTCCGAATATTTTTTTTTATTAAATTGATGTTTGAGTTCTAAGTCCAGTTTTATCAGACTAATCGAAACACTTGAGAAGTTGTTTTCCAAACAATCTTTTGTTAAACCCCTGCTGTTATACGTTTTAGTTTTACGAGGTAATGTGTCCTGCAATGCGGTTGTTAGTTATTGTGAGTATTATCATATTGTTATTGTCGTAGATTTAGTTTTATGTGCAATCTTGATGACTTTATGATTTCCTGCATAGAATAAGCTGGAAAAAAGATACGAAGAATTTCTAAAATTA
The DNA here is from genome assembly GCF_905404315.1 of Leptidea sinapis. Taxonomy (NCBI): domain Eukaryota; kingdom Metazoa; phylum Arthropoda; class Insecta; order Lepidoptera; family Pieridae; genus Leptidea; species Leptidea sinapis. Next base: position 892,172 of record NC_066296.1, on the reverse strand, counting down.
AAAGATTTGTTTTAAAAGAGTGCAACTTATTGAGTTCCTGTTTATTCATTGTTAATTAATAAAAATGGTATTCCTTTGTTACTTGAAAGTTGTTCGTCTAAAATAGTTTTACCCCGTTGTTGTAAGATGAGTCGCAGTCGTATTATTATTGTCCTTCTTATCTATCTTTACAGATAAAAGTTTTGTGTCGCGTTGTTTGTCCGCGATGAACTCCTAAACTACTGAACCAATTTTAATCATATTTTGCGCACCGTGAAGTTTGATCCAACTTAAGAGATAGGACAGTTTTTATCTCGATTGGTGAAGCAAAATACTTTCAAATTTAAATTTTTTATTTCTATATGAATATGAGAAAAACATTTAACACACATTTTGACATTTCTGCTGTGACATTATTTCATTACAAGAACAGGGAAAAATAAAATAATTATTGCAATTGTTTAGTTGAAGCGAAGCGCACCGGTCACCAGCTATTTAAATATAAATTCTTCTATTAAGTCTTTTAGTCATATAGTACCTATATATTATTAAAGAAAACAATTTGGTATCTATTAATTCATTATCTTACAGTATTTAATAGAGCAAATGTGTATATATCACAGTAAAATGTTTATAGATATGATATAGTTATATCCATATCGATATATACAGCGTGATATGGTTCTGGTGGTGATATTATGAAGAAGATATATAGCGGTGGCGTAATTGGTTGAACCGTTGACTCTCATCACAGACCCCACGGTACATTTCGTTCCTTGTTCGCCACGTATTCATAATGAGTTTAAAGGCTAAATGTGTTCTGAATATAATGTCAATTTATTTGGATACTAATCCATTTATCGTCGAGACGAACGGCACATTTGTGAAAGTCCAGCTTAACAGGACTATTAATTATATTATATAACATTATTAACCAAAAACTGTTTTTTTTTCTTTTCAACTCCACTTTTCCTAAGGCGTAATAGATAGTATAACGTATATATTTTAACATATATATGTGTCATGTACGACCTAAATAAATATATTTCTTTGACACTTTGTTGTGATTTAAATTAATATCAAGTTTTATTAAAAACAGATATATTTTACCAACATTACAACTGTACAATTTGCAAGAAACCGGCTGCTGGTTTTAGCATTTCCAAGTCGATTCGTCTAGGAGGCATTAAAGCTAAGAGCGATCCCATATCACAAAGACTGCATATCTTCAAGTCTCTCTTAATGTAAAAAAAATTAATAGATCACCACTAATACCTAACAAACATTTGTTCCGTAGAAGACAGTAATATACTTAACAGCATTAATGTTACAGATGATAATACTCCAAACATCCGAGATAATGTGTAAACGAAAATACCGAAGCTCATCATCAGAAGAGAGTATTGAAAACGTGCTTTACTACCAGGACTGTAAACACAAACGTGAACAACCAGAGCCAGAGAAACTGCGCGCCAGTGAAGCTCCACCACCAAAACCTCAGGAATGTAAAATGTCTTGCAGAATGTGCTGCGGAGAAGAGTGCCAACAAACATTCGTCGGAAAGACTGCGCCGAACAAATTCCAACAGGCTGCCTTCCTCCCGAAACCACCATCTATCAAACCAAAAACACCCCCAAGGCTTCCAGTAAAATCAGAGGATACGACTAATAACTTTGATATACAACATGCTTTTCTTGGTCGCAGAGATTTGAGCCTTACTAAAGAAAATATAAAGAATCTTATATCTCAGGATGCTGATATTCGGAAAATTTTGAGAGACCTTGTCAGGGTGACTATGCAGAAAGCAGATTTAATGCAGATGTTGAGCGCAAGACGGAACATTGAAAAAGAGAAGTCTGTGAATGATGATAACGATTTGTGAATTGGACCAATTGTGACTTATACACCTTCCACACCTACATTTATAAAGTGCTGTTTATTTATTCTTTATTTCTCATCAGGTGGTCTGCGAAAACTACTGGTTTTTAAATATACTTATGATTTAGAATAGAAGTAAACATTTAAGTAGGCCTTTTGCGCAATGTTTTTCACTATTTTAATGAAAGTATCTATTCCATAATGAGATCTCATAATAATGGTGACGTGAAAAATAAAATGTATATTATATATTATTCTACAGTCTTTAGTACCTGCTAAATTAGCTTTTAGAATAATTAGCAGTTCAATTAAAAAATAGGGTTCAATCTGAATATTTTAAATATTATTACAGTAAAAGTTCTTGCTACAATTATCATGAATTATTCTCAAAATGCTGATGATGTCCTCAGAGATACGAAATATTAACAATATAATGCAAATTTGTGGAAAATTCAGCGAATAATTTCGCTGAAAAGTAAAAGCACGGTAACAAACTTTACAATTCAGTTACAAATTATTGTACGTAGTTGTAAAAATATTGAAGTTGGACTAACTCAATCATCTCTTTTTATATACGTAATATCATAGGACTGTTTGTGAATATAGATATAAAAGCGAAACTTCCGAATCAGGTAATATATGGTTTCAATTTATTAATCACGTCAAAATGATTCTTAGAAATTTATTTATTATCAGATCAAATGCGAGATTCTTTATAAATTTTTCTCAAAATGAATCACTTTTCACGTGCAGGTGGCAGACCAATTACTTAAAAATACAACTTAGTATATTTTATTTGAGGGATGGCATTATGCACACCGTAGTAGCACATTTTACTAACTTTTTATTATAGAACTAAAATATTTATGTAAAGAAAGATTTGGTAATCGTTTTCACAGACAAGGTTCTTTCCCTGTTCCAACGATTGGGGTTTAAAGTCACGCTACTCTTGTCTACGTTGTTGTTCTTAGTTTATTGAACTATTTATTATTTTTTAATGCATACGTAGAACATTCTATGAAATTGAGAATGCAAATATTGCCGGTTATATGTTAATTCACCCGGTACTAAAACCGACTGCATTGAAATATTAAGATCTTTATTATGTAAGTTGAATAATAGAAGTTAATAACGTATCTATATAAAGTATTATCACATCTTTGTATAGCTATTTCCATAATTCTCTTTTTTTTTATAATAGACATACAATTAAGTCATTATTAATAATATAATAATAAAATAAAAAAATTAGTGACACTCCTAATGTCAATACTAGAAATAGGGATAGGCTTGCTGTTCATGTAAGTCGACTTCAAAAAGTCACAAATTCATTCAGAGGTGTGTGTATACGTTTTTGTAATAAGGTCCCTATTGACATTCAGAACTTACCTTTAAATTAATATAAATCAGTGCTAAAAAAAAGTAGTATACAAAAGGGTACTATAAAATGTCTGAATATCTGGATCTAAATAACCCTTGGGACTGAGCTGCTGGGCTGTTACATGTCTGTCTTAGTTTGATAAATGTCATTATAGTTATATAATTTAAATATTAATATTGTTTCTGTTTTTTTAATAAATTTTAATAAGAATAATAATAATAATTATGAGTTATGGAATTTGAAACACAATTGTAAGTAGAGGCATTTAGTGAGTATTGCATAATATGTAGATGAACTTGAATTGTTTTGTTATTCGGTAGATTTCTCGTGACAGGTATCGTCATGCTCGCTTAAACGCCTCTGCTTGTGAGGGATAATATGGTCGAGGGAGGCGATGGTTGGTCCATGCGTCATGCTCGTGAACGGGTGCTACTCGTGGTGGCTGGATGATCTTATTACCGGGAGGTCTGCGTGATGTGTTTTTTATTACTATTATTTCCTTTAAAGTCATTATATATTTTATTTTATGAAATGCTCACATAATGCCTCTATTTATTTACGGTATGTGTGGATTGATGCATCTACTATACTCAATAACTCTTGTGTTTATAAGTATTAATTTACTTTTTTTTTCTTTTTTTGACTTACTCGTGTAAGCCTTTCAGTTTTTGACATTTGAGTATTTTTGTTGCGTCACTTTGCATATATTGTAATTGAAATGATTTGTAAAACAATAAAATGTAAATCTTGACTTAAAAGAGTGGCAATGAGTTTCTTGCTACTTCTTCTCATTAGCTCAACCCTTAACGAAGTAACGGTAAATTCAATAAGAAACAATAAACAAATTATTGAAAGACCAAACAGTTTTGGTAGTTTGCATCGCCGTTTCTCACAAATTTTGTTACACAGCTATTTTATTTGTTCTGCATTTAAAGAACCAGTAACATTAGCGCTATGGTCGAGATATTGAATTATGATCACCCTCATACTATCCCAGAAAAGAGAGCCCATGATCTTTCTAGTCAAACGACTTGTCTTAAATTTCTTAGAGGTTAAAGAGAATGGTCTCTTCCACGTAGTAGTTTTGAGTCTGTATTATAATGTTTAAGTTTCATCAATCACTTTATTCACGTTTCATGTATTATTATAAGCTAAGAAATATTTAGGAGCCTGATGTAGCAGTTCCAAAGAGGCTCGAGAAATGTTCATTCCCAGTTGAACTCCTCAGAAGATGAGCGCGCGGTAACGTTTTTCATTCCTAATAAAATGCTGTGCCCACTACCAAAATCTTTGTTTTTTCGGTTATAAAAAGTACTGTGACACGATGATCTGCTAATACAATTTTTCAAATTTTTTCACCATTTGTTTAGCCACTACCATTATTTGTTGACCCATCTCGGGTCACCCCTGGTGGATATTGTTCCACGTTTAAATTTAGAACACTAACGCGCAACTGTATTATTATTATATTTGAACCTTAAGTAACCTGTAAATCTTGATCAAATTAACAACCGCACGCAATTCAATATTATCCAGTTTTGAAAACACGCTCAACAAACTAGCAAACAAAAGACTTTTAATTCCAAAAAAAAAAAAATCCACACCAGCACGTTAAAAATAAACATAATCCGTGCCATCATTATTCTGTATTTATATCGTTCCTGCACAGTGCGGATTTCTACAAACTTTCTTCGACGTACAACCAAACAACCTAATGAACTTCTTTTCGTGATATTACCAGGACGATATGAAATGACATATCTTAAAAGGGCTCTCCTGTAACTTTAGTGTTGCAAGAGTTTGAAGAAGAATGAGAGCATGGTCAAGGATGATGGTGATGATTAGGTATCAGGTGAGCTGCATTCTCGTTAGTCCTCGCGTTCTATAAACAAATAAAAGTGCTGTCGAGAAACGTATCTTTGAGTGGACACGTTGGTCCGTGTAACAAATGTTCTGCTTTACAGAATAATAGTTCTTTGTGAAGTGACAAACGATGCGAGACGACAAAAACTATTTTATCACAAATTGTTGTGTGAAAATCTGTTGGAGTGCACGGGACTTGAAAATAATTATGTTGAAAAATATATAAAGGCTTTCAACACAATTACTGCAGCGATTTAACTGAGGTCAAAAAGGAATCGATTTTGTGAAAATTAATGACTTTTAATACATATGTTAAAAGTTAATAATGATCGGCTTAGTAGTTAAAACATTAAGGCGTAACAAACTAAAAACTTAGTCACTTAGTCAAGTTGTGAGAAGTATTCAGGAAAGTTTTTAGTACAGATAATGTCAAGACTTGGGCTGCCATTTTGTGTTCAAGTTCATCCCTGTTTGGATTATGTTCGAAAAAACAAGAAAGAGTTTTTGTTTCCGTATTTTTTTACATTTGAATATAATGTCTATTATAGTTTGTTTTCCAGCTCAATTCCATTAAAGTTTTGTTGTGGACATAAAAGTATTAACTAGTTTAAAAATGAAGATGTTAAAAAAATGTATCGTCTGTCAAATGATGAAATTGTGTGGATCAATGTAAGTGGGTTGTTTTATATCTTTGCTAATATTAAGATTCTAAACAATATTTAGATACCTACCAAATAACCTTGTGACAATACGTGTTGACGAGGATAAAATTTCAGTTATTTAGACCGAAAGTAGAAAACATTCACAAACAGATTTTTCAGGCTTTTTCAATGATACGGCAGACTTCGGTAGAATATATATACTTCATCAAATGTAGCGAAGATGATATGCTCAGGTAGCTTTTGGCCATTTACAAAAGTTTATTGAAATAGGTCTCTTTTGTGTAAAAGTATTTTGTCAGACGTATAAATAAGGATCCCAAGTCTTCGTTCACTTCTTCATCTCAGGAGTTCACCAGGGAAATATAATGTTTTAGTATCTTTATAATTTTCGTATGTATACGTGTTCTTACAATGAGTATTATAAAATAACTTGTAGCCATTACAACAATACAGTAACAACTTTACCTTCATAGAAGAGCATCCGCACGCACACATACACATGGTATACACGGCCGCTAAACAATCTTGGGGAGACAAAACTATTGAGTGCTACGCCGCGTCGTTCACCGCTGATACTGATTGCCGTGCGAGGTAAATTATCTGCGCCGCGTCGTCATTATTTTTGTATGTACCAACCCTAACGCTCCAGCCAGGCGAAGGTAAAAATTTCATAGAGGTCGCTGAGTTACGCTACTGTTCTATTACGTGTATTGAGCACGTGCATTACGATTCTTAAGCTTGAAGTTAATAACATACTTTATTCACTTATATCTCTAAGTCCCGACTTACATGATTGTCTAACTTGTGCTGCAACTAATATACATGAAAATTGCTTAAAATGTTACCATATTGTGACAGTGAAATATACTTACTCCTTTCTGTTAGTGAACGTGTATTGAAACACCTTGAGGCTGCAACTGGCAAATACATTTAATCTTCTTCTAAAGTCGAAACTTTTTAGTCAGCTACAATGACGTTCTACATCTTGAAAATATTGAAGTTCAGCGGCGGACGTGCCGGAACTGATTGATGAAGTGCTGCGATGGAATTTCCATTTCCGTTAACAAATAGAATTATTTTAAATTGTTTCGAGAACATAGAAATGTAAAAAAGAGTCCTGCTATAACTACCGACCACGGCCTAGTCGTACATAAGAACGTCCCGATTTGTCGAACAGATTTATTCTACCACAATATATAATTATTTTGTATGACTCATCAAATAAATTAATTACAAATTTGTTTTCTAAAAAAATAAAAACAAACTATGAACTTATTAACTAATTACAAATGTTGCAGTCTGCTCGTAAGCCGGCTGTTATCGCTTTTAATTGCAGAAGCTATTCTCTGACAGAGGTGTTTTTAAGGAGGATGGGCACAAATGAGCCTATAGATCACTTGATGTTAGGTGATCACCGCCGCTCATATTCTCCTACAAAACCAGAAGAAACACAGGAGAGTTCCCGGCCTTTTCGGAAGATGTAAGCGCTTTTTATGTCATGTCCATGTCATATCAATCTTGAAACCTCAAACGACTCCTCAACAAACTAGTATCTTACATTTCGAAACATTCGATCGTTTTCATAAAAGAGTAGAGACGTAATTTCAGTGTTTTTAGAGTAAAAAAATCTAAATATTATCTAAATATAATATCTCAACAAATTTTGTCAAAATATGTCACAGTAAGTAAGTGTTGCTACTATATTAAATATCCTGTCTTGGATAATTTATACGTCTAGATATACCGACAGCTGTGAACACATCGAAAAAAATAGCGGCTAACTTTAATCTCTTTTTTCAGAAAACACACACTAAAACAAACTGACATTCGTTTCGTGAGTTTAAGACGTAGCTTGACACTCACATCTATAAGTTGATGCGCAGATTAATGTCAATACAAGTTCACAACGAACCTTTTTTTGTCGTTAAGCAGGCTTTGTACAAGAATTATTGTAAATTTGTTTGAAAAGTGCCTTAACTAGTGAAATTACTGGGCTGATTATAGAACCCTGAGCAGTGCTTCATTGTAATGGGCAGTGCGAGTAACTCTTTTTTTATGAAAATAAAGGACGGGCCGAGCAGGACGTTCAGCTGATGGTAATTGATACGCCCTGCCCGTTACAATGCAGTGCCGCTCAGGATACTTGAAAAATCCAAAAACTCTGTTTCACGGCAGAAATAGGATCCATTGTGGTACCCATAATCTAGCCGGCATCCTGTGCAAAGGTTAATTAGGATTTCATCCCCACCATCTAGATGTGTGGCGGGCGGTCCTCCACAGTGCGGTTTTCAACTTATGTTTTATTATTTTACAATCGTACATGTGAAGGAAGGGCTCACACGTTACAGTGTTGCCACAGACTATGAAGTATTAGGTAGTGTTGTTATTAACTTTGTGTTCATTGAAGAGAAGATCACCGTTCGTTGATGTTATATGACACTAGAATGATGGTGAGCAGAAGTTAAATTTACCGCCTACAATAATATATACGGCAGAATTTATATTGCAGAGCTAAATTAAAGAGCTAATTCCATGCGCCACGCGGGACATCTGTCGCCTATACATCACCTTTTTGCCCTAAATAGTAATTTTCATTATTGTACCACAAGAAATAAGGGAATGCTTGTAACTAATTCTAGTAGACTTCATAATATACCTACATAATAGATTTGATTGGTTAGGCATTATCAATAAATAAATTTAAATGTTTTATTAAAAAATGGCTCTGTCGTAACTTACTACTCTGTGGAGTAGTAAGCTACGACGAAAATACGAATATCTAAGTGATCGGACAGCCGGGACTAGATTATGATTATTTTATAGCAATTCAAATTCAAATTCAAATATATTTATTTAAAATAGGATGTGACATCACTTATTGAAAGTCAAAAAACTACCACCCATTCCAAAATGAATGCCTCAGACCTGAGAAGAATGGGCGCAACAAACTCAGCGGGCTTTTTTTTCATCGAATAAATATGTTTACAAAGTAATATTGTACAATTAAATAAATTATTTAATAGCCAGAGGGAGGTCGCTCCATTCCCAATCTGTGGTATCATTAAGAAAGTCATTTATGTTATAGTAACCTTTACCACACAAACGTTTTTTAACAATTCTTTTGAAAGAAGTTTTGTTTTTATCATTTTCTGGGATCTTGTTGTAAAAGCATATACATCGCCCCACAAAAGACTTACTAACTCGACTTAGCCGAGTAGTAGGCATCATCAATTTATGTCTGTTCCTGGTGTTAACATTATGGTTATGACAGTTTCTGGCAAATTCACTTATGTGCATATTATGAACATACATTACATTATCAAGAATATATTGGGAAGCAACAGTCAAGATGTTAATTTCTTTGAATTTTGCTCTCAATGCGTTGCCCCAAGTTGCAGTGGGGCCCCCATATTGAAGGATTGGCGAATAGGCTTAGTTCTGCAGCATATGCGGTTAAGAAAATCAGACGGTTAACTGACATAGATACGGCGAGATTAGCATACTTTAGTTATTTTCATAGTATTATGTCCTATGGTATATTGTTATGGGGCAGTGCGGCCGATATTAATACTATCTTTGTGCTGCAGAAGAGGGTTATTCGCGCGATTTATAACCTAGGTCCTAAAGAATCATTAAGAGAAAAATTTAAAGAAATAAACATTTTGACTGTTGCTTCTCAATACATTTTCGATAATGTTTTGTATGTTCATAAGCACATTGAGGAATTTTCTAGAAACTGTGACATTCATAATGTTAACACGAGTAACAAACATAAACTTGTTATGCCTACTACTCGGTTGGGTCGAGTTAGTAAGTCTTTTGTTGGGCGATGTATATGCTTCTACAATATGATCCCAGAAAATGTACAAAACAAATGTGTTACGAAATTTAAAAGAATTGTTAAAAAACGTTTGTGTGGGAAAGGTTATTATAGCATAAACGATTTTCTTAATGACACCACGGACTGGGAATCCACCAACCTCAGGCTCTTTAATTATAAATGTTTATTGTACGATATTACATTGTAATCCATATTTAATATTTAAAAAAAGAAGCCCGCTGAGTTTCTTGCGCCCATTCTTCTCTGGTCTGAGGCAGCCTCTTTTGAATGGGTGGTAGATTTTAACGTTCAATAAGTGATTTTAAATCCTATTTTGAATAAAAATATTTGAATTTGATAGCTGCGGCACGCGCAGAAGATACATTATTATGTACAGAACTTATGCTTTTAGTGAATCTTCATTCCAAAAGCCTCTTACAGCTACTGACTTTCGCTATTATTTATTGGGCATCTAAAACAAATGGGAAAATAATGTTCTTTTAAAGTAATATATAATTACTGTAGCCAGTATAATATGGCCATCATATACCAACTAACAACTATCTCCTTTGCCTTCGGAAGTGATGACCATACCTAAAAAAAAAACAGGTCGCGACACGATGCGAGTAATTTCGAGGTTATGACACATTGTTACTCATATATTTTGCAACCAAACCAAGAATAACCATTATTTTACGAAACTAATAACACGCTAACCGTAAACAAGAACCCTCTAAAAATATTTCCACTACACAAAACAAATAATAACAATTTTACTTACTTTTTGATTTTTTTTCGCAAAAAATTTGCACGCACTTTTGCTCTCATGCGCGTCACGAAGCAAACTAAACTATTACAAGTGCCATCCAGCCGACAGTTCAGGAATTATTTCGATGGGCTATCTCTCCCTTAAGGCCATCTACCCCGGAATCACCCTATATTAGAAATGACATCAAAAAGAATTCTAAAGGAATCAATTTTGAGAAAATAAATCGTGGTTTTGAATTCATATTATTTACGTATTCCCTGTGAGATACGACAAAGGGTATATTTGTCGCTTAGATCATTTATACGTCTAGATAGACTGTGACAGCAGTGAGCACGTCGAAAAATATAGCGGTAAACTTTTAGCCTCTATTTTCAGTAACGATTGCACACAAAATAAAGTAAATTAGGTATCACAGTATAAGGCGTACTTTTTCATGCACACTAAAGTAATAAACCTGGCCTGTTTTCTTGTGTTGCAGCAAGAGGCTTTATCTAGTCATAAATACTGGTACTGACGTCTGGCATTCTACATCCGTGCGTTTTACTTACTTTACAGTGTGCTTACTTTGTGGAATCAATTATTACTGCACTGCACCGTCACTAACCACTGGGCTATAGGGGTCGTCTAATAATATTTACCTTTCTTTATTTAGGGCGTGTATGAATTGATGCAACTACTGTAGGTTATTAACAACTCTAGTGTGTTTTACTTATCATGTAAATGAAACAGTAAGTCAAAGAAGTAAATGTTACTTTTTTGACTTACTCGAGTATCTTTTGAGTATTTTTTGTTGCAATTGATTTAAAAGAGTGGCAATGAGTCTCATTACAGATCCACCTTTCCGCAGTGGTAGTAACTTTAAAAATAATAAAACTTTTTACATTTATAAGTGTCATTTCGTTGACCTACATGAATAAAGTGATTTTGATTTGATTTATCATATAATTAATAAACATGAAGTATTTAAAACTGCATTAAAGTAATTGAACATAATTTAAATTTCCTAAGTCACAGAGTAGATCGGTACTCCTAATTATTAACCTAAATACAGCTAGAAACTGCTAATATTTTTTGAAAGGCGTCAAACTTTTCTTGTCAACTTGTTTGTAAAAGGTAAGCCTTTACTGTCTCGCTGACAGTTGACCGTACTTCACATTAACTTTCATATTTTTATTGATAAGCATTTCATTTTCATAGATTACATTTTTAATAAGTCCTTTTTCAATGCTGAGTTGTTTTCTGGAGAGAGATATCACGGTATATATCATATCCCGGTCACATTATAATTACAAAGTAATTTAAAATTATACGTTTTCAGAACGTACCTTTGTATTTATGTCGTGACAACTGGGTCGAAAACAATAAAATATACAGGTGACACTTATTTGGATATTCAATATCTTAACAGCCTTTTAACGTCATCATCAGCTGGTTGACGTCCACAGTTGGACAAAGGCCTCCCCCAAAGATCTCCACGACGATTGGTCCTATGCCTCCCTCATCCAACCTATTCATGTCCATCATGTGGGGGGGCCTACAAACACTGCGCCTTTCGATTCATGTTCATTTCTGATTCGATCTCGCAGGAAAACTCCGAGCATAGCCATCTCCATTGTCCTCTGAGCGACCATGAGCTTTCCCATAAGGCCCATAGTTAGCGACCACATCTGTACGTTCTATTGTACCGTAAGTCATCACTGGCAACACACAGTGGTTGAAAACCTTCGTCTTCAGACACTGTGGTAACAGTCTTTGACATTGGCGAATTAAATTTTACACAAAAACTATATATAAAAGTCTTAATCTTTTTGTTTAAAGGGTAATGCTAATTAATATCATTCTGCGTTTAAATTGTAAAATTTATTTTTGAAAAATATATTAAAATTCATTATAAGTATGTGTAGTATAAAGAACTGTGAGCCATCGGGGGAAAATGTGGTTCAATCACTCCAGTGTATTGAAGACTAATTCCACTCTTGGTGGGAATCGCAGACTTCTTTTGGTTAACAATGAATTATCTTTATATGCCAAGTAAGGTCCAGGCCATGCAGTAAGTAACCTCCATACAATAGAGGGAGAGATAAGCATCTCTTAGATTGTTTTGACCTCAAGAGGTGGTTAAGATATGTATATATTAGAAACCTCACTATCATTTTTGAAGACCTATCCATAAATATGGGTCCACACGTATGGGTTTGATGAAAATAAATTTTGAGTTTCAGTTCTAACTAGCTCCCAAAATTTATTCTATTTTTGTGTGAAAATGTTAATGCGGTTCACAGAATACATCTACTTACCAAGTTTGGAAAAAAGTGGCTGTGACATACACGGACAGACAGACAGACATGACGAATCAATCAGGGTTCCGTGTTTTGCCATTTGGTGACGGAACACTAAAGAGAGCAAAACAGAGAGACAGATAATAATATGATAATATATCTAGGGTTAAAAACAAAAAGAAGTAGAGCTCATTTTTATGGTAAAATCGATGTTAATTAATAATTTGCTCTTAATTGTTAAAGTCCTATTTCCTTAACGGATGCATCCTACAATTAGTTTGAATTTCGAATACAGTCATAAACTGGATGGTTTTGATTGTTCGAAATGTTTCCCAATTTGATGCAGAATATTCAAGTTTGGAACTAAGTTTATCGAGAAGCTAACATTGAGTAAGGTTCAAACAATATAATTTTGCTGCATGTATATAGGTGTGGGCTAGAAAAGTAAAACAAAGATGATGTTAACACTACGTAATAATAGGCGGGACCGTCTTAGTAAAAATTGAAATTTAATTTAATATGAAACGTGCAGTGATTTGACATAAGTTTGAAATAGTAGTAATTACAGTATTCCCATTATTATTAACGAACAGTTGCCTAAAACGTGGTGGATTTCGACTGTCTCCTTTTTCGATAAGATAAGATTTTCATAGAGAGTTTCGCTAGGCTGGAGTAAAGTGCATCATATTCAAATTAGGATGAAGTAGTAAATGCTTGGTTCTTTATAAAGGAAAAGGAGTAAGTGCCCAATATCGCCGAGCAGATAGAATAACCTACGCAGATGCTTTGTAACACTTTTTATATTTGTAAGTAATTGTCTTAAGTAAATGCTTTCTTGTAAAGTTGAGTAAATACAGAATAATTGTAACAAACAAAATTTAACTTCAAGTAATGCTTTGTTTAAGTAATTTCTTTTATTCAAACTTTCACTTTCACAAACAATAATAATATACAAACAGTTTAAACCGTCACAACAATTTCGACTTTTGTTTGTTTTTGTGTCGAACACAAATGTATACTTAAACCATGTTTGTGCAATATTTTGAATAATATTGTCAAAAATGGAAAAAACAAACCTGAAGGAAATAACTTGAAAAAAAAAAGACGTGTGGCACTCGGGGACTGCCACGGTAAAGCTATTGCATAGCATTTATTATCAACTTATGCAATTATAATTATTTATTTATTTTATTTATGCAGTATTTTATTTTCTTTGATATTAATTCAAGTTACACTTTTTGAGCGTGGTGACCGATAACAAAACATTTTTTTTTCTTTTATTAAATAAATGAGAAGTTAATATTGTTCAAAATATTTTTATTATCTTACAGTACATGTAGGTTATTCAGGAATATTTATCATTGAAACTATAGGTTTATGGTAACTGAAATAAGAACATAGGTTTCAGACTTGATATCTTCTAAATATCTGGAAAACACCGCGTCAATGGTGGTCCCATATTTTGTTGTGGATTCTTGTGGATCATTATTCATTTTCAAATTTCAAATTCAATATCTTCGAAAGAAAAGTTGTCAACCGCTCTGATTTTTTATCAGCGAAGTTGATGTTGAAATCGCCAGCCAAAATAAGTGGAAATTTATTACCATTTGTACCAAGTATTTTCGACCCTTCTTCAGTGTACTCCAGTAAAGTGCGATACATTGTGCTATAAAATGCTCTACCTCGTATATAATATTATATAAGAAATTATAAAAATTAATATTTTTTTGCCAAATTTACAAGAATTTATCACGTGCAAATATTATCATTTGAACACAATCAGTTATACTATTGGTCTGTTGACAAGAATATACAAAAAAGCTTCAGAAGAAATGCCATATTAATTATAAACCTTCCTTAAATATTGTGTGATATTAATAAACGCATAATAGGCACTTATTTTCTCAAAATTGATTCCGAATTAGAATTCTTTTTGATGTGACTTCTAACACTACCACCGATTCGGAAATGGCGCTCTGAGATGAAGCGGCGCAAGTAACTCTCACAGCATTCTATTTTTGCGCTCTTTTTAATATTATATACAATATTGTACTGTCATTGTTAGTGCTTTAAAATAATCATAATATAGTCTCAGGCTCTCCGATCACTTAGATATTCAGCTGTGGAGTAGTACATAGAATTTAGCTGCAGAAGAGGGCTATTCACTCTATTTATAACTTAACCTAATCATTGAGAGAACAATTAAAAGAAATAAACAGTTTGACTGTTGCTCCTCAATACATTCTTGATAATGTTCTATATGTTTATAAGCACATTAAGGAATTTGCTAGAAAATGTGACAATCATAATGTTAACGCCTACTACTCGGTTAAGTTGAGTTAGTAAGTCTTTTACTGGGCGATGAATATGCTTTTATAAAACAATCCCAGAGGATGTAGAAAACAGATGTGTTACGAAATTTAAAAGAATTGTTAAAAAATGTTTGTGTGGGAAAGGTTACTATAGCATAAATGGTTTTCTTAATGATACCACGGACTGGGAATGGAGCGGCCACCCTCAGGCTCTTTAATTATTAATATTTAATTTTTTGTACGATATTACACTGTAAATCATATTTTTATAAAAAAAAGCCCGCTGAGTATCTTGCGCCCCTTCTTCTCAGGTCTGAGGCAGTCTATTTTGAATGGAACTGTTTTTGACGTTCACTAAGTGATTTTAAATCCTATTTTGAATAAAAATGTTTGTATTTGAATCTAGGACAGAGCCATATTTTAATAAAACATTTAATTTTATTTATAGATAATGCGACTAGTAGAATAGTGACTGGGACTTTTTTATAAAAGTGTATACATTTATCCTTAAAGCTATTATGTATCTTATGAAGCCTACTAGAATTGGTTACAAGCAATCCCTGGTTTGTAGTGTTATAATATTATAATAATTCAATTAAAAATATTAAATAAATCTTTAAAGTTGAAATACATTTACCCTTAAAACCATCAATAAGGTTATCAACAACTGAAAAAGACAAAAACATAGCTTTTAATCTTTATCACCCCTTTGGCATTTTTGTACACCTGCAACAGATATTTCATAATATTCAGTTGCAAAACGCGTTTCATTGAATCATAAATCTTTCCTGTGAAACACAACAAAATAAATGTGATTCAGTTTTAAAAAATATATACACCGATGGTTTCTACTATTATCCTCATGGCAAGGGATCAAGTGATCACTCGGGCGAGAACAGAGAAATTTCCCACAAGCACACAACCGGTCTGAGGTTCGAGTCTCCTTAGGAGACGCCCCGCGACTGTTGTTGCGTAGTCTTTGCGGCCTCCACGGCCCACGTCCTACTTCGCTGTGAAAGCCAGGGCTGCTAACAGCACAGAGGAGGTTTTAGTCGGTATGGGGCGTCCGCTTACGCGGACACTCGAGTCCGACATATTACGCCCCGATCCGGGGCGTAAATACGTAACAGTATTTCCTCCTCTCAAAAAAAAAAAAATCATCTTTGGTGTATTAAACATCAATGAATCATGTTCATCCATTGATAGCTAGCACTAAAAAAAGATCAAGAATTATTTATATATTTAAAATAAAATGAAGTGCATATAATTAAATACAATAACATAAACTTTATAAAACTTATCTATGTATGTTAGCCGCTTAATTTGTAATTACAAAGAATGCTTAAAACGAAAGGAACAATTTTCAATTAGAGTTATTACATCACAGATCGAATCGATAGCACAGTACAGAATAAAAACTAAATAAAAATAAATTACCAACTCTACGTTAACAATCACAGATTTGTGTATTAGTTATCTAGTTAGATAGTTTCAAATATTTTATTTTTATGTCAATAAGGGACGAGACGAGCAGGACGTTCGGCTGATGGTAATTAATACGCCCTGCCTATTATAAAGCAGTGTCGCTCAGGATTAGGTGCCCTTCAGACCGAAACACAATTATGCTTAGGTACACATTACTGCTTCTCGGCAGAAAAAGGCGCCGTTGTGGTACCCATAATCTAGTTAGGTATATACACTGGCCTTCAAAAGTAAGTATCACACCTTTAAAATTGGGATAACGTTTTAAGTTCACAAGATATACTTTCGAAATAAAAAGGACTCCAAAGAGAATTCAATTTTGTACATAAAAACTTTATAGGCTAACTATATATAAAAACTTTATAGGTAACCTTCTTTTAAGAATTGGCTGAAAAAAAACTTCAAAAACAAAACCATTCCTTTTTCAAAGTGGACGTTTCCGAATTACATTACATTACGAATTACAATTTTACCATTCACATTTTTCTATCTGTTTTAAATTTTTTTCAAGATCGATGGGTCTTGTTTTAAAAATTTATGCTAAAAAGCACATAACATTTATTTATCATGCCTCTTTCAGTTGAAGAATGTGCTAGGATCATGGCTTTTCTGGAACTAGGCATCAGTATGCGTCGCACTGCAAGAATGGTGGCTGTGACGGTACGAACGGTCCAGAAGGTAAAGCGAAGGTACGAAGAGACTGGACACCGTCTGAGGAGACCTTGTAATGGCAGACCCAGGTGTACCAGTGCCCGAGAAGATCGTTATATTATTTCCACTGTGTTAAGGAATTGCCACCAAAATGCAGTTGATGTCCAGCAACAGCTACTTCAGACCCGGAGGGACTACATTAGTGACAGTACAGTGAGAAGAAGACTTGCTGAAGCAAATTTGAAACCCCGAAGACCAGCGAGTGGCCCAAAACTCGAGAGACAGCACCGAGTAGCGGGACTGCGATACGCCCGTGAACACATGTAGTGATATGAAGAAGAATGGTCAAGAATTTTGTTTGCAGATGAGTCTCGATTCTCCCTTTACACTTCTGATGGAAGGCGAAGTGTTTACAGGCGACCTGGTGAGCGACACCTTCAAGCCTGCATCTCAGAAAGAGTCCAATACGGTGGAGGCAGTGTACATGTATGGGCTGGCACATCTTCAGAAGGTCGCACAGAGCTAGTAGGCATAGAAAATGACACCCTCACTGGGCAAAGATATGCTCAAGAGATTCTCAATGAGTATGCAGGGCCGTATTTAGAAAATATGGATGGATCGATGCTGATGCATGATAATGCCCGGCCACACACGGCTCATATCGTACAAGAGTATATTCAGGAGGTCGGTATCAGCGTGATGGCTTGGCCGTCAAGAAGTCCTGATCTCAACCCGATTGAACACGCCTGGGATGAGCTTGGGAGGCTAGTCAGAAATCGCAGACCACCACCTACTACCCTCAGGGCACTAAAGCAGGCCCTGGTAGAAGAATGGGAGAATATTCCCCAACATCGGCTCCGAAACCTAGTGTTCAGTATGCCGAACCGGCTCGAAGCTGTAATCAGAGCTCGAGGAGGCAATACTAGTTATTAAAAATTAAATCACATGTAATACATTTTAGTTGAATTTTTTTACACAAAACTAAAAATGTCTATTTTCATTGTTTTATCTTTTTTAAGTTAAAAATATTACTAATGTATAATTTTAGTTTCTAAGAATTAAAGCCTGTAAAATTTGCAACAAAACGTTTTTAATCTTAAATCTCTACCTTCTATAGTTAAGAAAAAAATTTAATTTGAAAAGTGTGATACTTACTTTTGCAGGCCAGTGTATGTGAAAACTTGTAAACGGCTTTTTTTATACGAATAGATGTCAATATAGAGTTCTCCTAATTAATAAATAAATACTAAAGTATACTAAAAGTGATTGAGGGAGTTTTCTTGGAAAATCATTTAACTTAGTATTTTCTTTAATTAAAGCGAGTTACAGATTTAAATAAAATAAACTCTTAATGCTAATGGAAAAATTCATTTATAATTTATACACGTTCAGATCCCTTGGACAGTTATATTTAAATCGTACATACATCATGTATAAGTTACCAGATTATACAATGTAAATAAATTAAAGAGTCTTTACCTTTAATCTATTTTGGTTATTAGTTTATCCTTCAGTTATTTTGTTTGGTTATTAATGATTGAAATGAGTGTTTTCGTCGATGTTATCAAAGCTATTTACAACATCGAAGCAAAAAAAACAACATATTATATTTGTAACAGATTTCAGTCTGATAACATATGGTCCGTAATTAAAACAGCTACAAGTACTATAATAAAGTGAATAACAGCTGAGTAACTGATTGCAGCTTTAATAACTTGAGTGCGTGAGTTTTGGTGCGAGCGAGAAAACGATATTGGCTGTTCTCTCGCTTACACATAACGGTTGGACTTTGGTTCAAGTATTTGTGAGAGTTGCGAATCCGTAGAGTCGGCCTTTTTACTTCTATTGTATGTAATTTTTTATGGAATAAGAGTGAGGTACATCCAATGGTAGGTGATCCTCTGTGCTTGTAAAGATTCACCTCTATTTATAATATACGGGCTCCCTTCAATTTTTATATTGTGTGAGGACTGAATTAATGATTATTCAAAATTTGTTTTTAATTAAGCAAATCATAATAAAAATTAAGCAACATTATTTTAATTTATACGCAATGTAATATTTCGCTGTGTGTTAAAAAGGAATTGATGATTAAAATAAGACTTTCTCATGTCGAGAATAAAAAAAAAAACATTCTTAGAGTTCATTTAGCTTTGCGATCACCTTGTTAGTATTATCACTTGTAAACTGTAACAGAGACGAGAGACAATTTTAATAATAAAGTGTTTAGATACATTTTAAAATTAGAGTGAATTTTGTTCAAAAGACAATTTCGGTCATTTCACAAATTGACACATTTGACCTAACTCATTTTTTTCTTTCAACGTGAAACTAAATCGTTAATTCCACCAAATTTAAATGCAATTAATTCCTTAAATATAATAAAAAGAAAGTGATTATAGTAGAAAGTAGTTATCACTTTCTTTTTATTATATTTAGTAAGGAATAGATTATTTTTAAAAATCCTTTGTTTTATGATAGTAAGGGATTAGATGAGAACGACGTTCAGCTGATGGTATTTGATACACCCCGCCCATTCCGATGCAGTGCCGCTCAGGATTCTTGAAAAACCCAAAAATGCCGAACGGCACTACAATTGCGCTCGTCACCTTGAGACATAATGTGTTAAGTCTCATTTGACCAGTAATTTCACTAGCTACGGCGCCCTTCAGACTGAAACCCAATAATATTTACACATTACTGCTTCATTGCTGAGTCTATATCTCCTATATATGCTAATCTAGCTGACATCCTGTGCAAAAAAACGTCCCACTCCAACTCTCCACTCAACTCTTTACAATATACCTTTACTTTTATAAATTAAGTAGTAATTGAAATAATATTCTCAATCTTAAAAGGCTTTCCTACAACTTTTTCGACAGAAAGCACCATTGAAACAAAACCGATGACGTGTCTGTCTTCCCACGCAATTTCCTAGGTCTATAACAGCTTAAAAGCCGGCGTGCACTGCGCCCTAACGTACTCCACGTAAACTCGCCCCGACCGAAGGTTCCTGAATCTTGTCACCTGTAACTTAGCCTGAACTTCAGACGACAAGTGAAAACGTGAGTATATTTTAAAATCTTTTATTTGTATATGAGTGTATAATGTTTTTCGCTTGGATAATTTTTTCTATATATAAAAAATTAACTTCTGATTTCTTATTCTCGTAAATATCGTAAAGCTTCTATGATACTGGAGGAACATACAAATAAAAAAAATATGGAATAAAGTTGCTTATTCGTCCGATAAATTATACTTACGTTATATATCTTATTAATAATGATACTATGTTAATTAAAAAAATATTTTACATATTTATTCTATTTTCTGTGATAAAATACGTTAATAATATTACTTGTTTGTAAAAATATTATAATAAAAGTGAACATAACAATATTTAAACGTCACAATTCGTAAAGAACGAAATTTAAATAAATTTAACTTAATTGCCCATTATTTAATTCTCAAAACCCCTTTTTATATAGGTTATTTATGTACACATTCTAAACTAATAATTTAAAATTTACATCCACATTCAAAAGTTTGAATAAGAGGTAACATGACAATAATTATTATTTTCATATAGTGGCGGCAATATATACATTTGTTATGAGTTATAATATATATATTTTATATATATAATTTTATTATATGTGGAGGTATTCTATACAACACCAAATATACAGCTGATAATGTGTTATAAAACGAATAAAAGTCGGTATTTAGTGAAAGATACTTTTTTTTCATAATGTTCAAGTAAATCAGTATTTTATCTAACGTGAGCTACTCAAAGTAAAATATAAAAATTATGTTTGAAATAATATACCTTTGAAATGACATTCAATTCAATGAAATGAATCATTTCATTTGTAGCAATTGAGGAAATAAATTTGACACTACAAAATATTTTTTCTAAGAATTATAGTTAAATAGGTAACTCATCTCGGATCTGCACTAATAAATACTCGTTAGGAAAGATTTTTGTTTCTTAAATAAAAATAACCATTAAGGTATTGTATTTTACAAGCCAAATAAGATCAAATACTATTTTGGATAACAAATAAAGTTGAGTTGATAGTAAAAGTTCTACCTTGAAGGCAGTTTGTTCATTTAAATATATTTTAACATGAAATATTGGCCTCTAACATACCGCATAGAACTATAAAATTATAATAAATTACTTTTCATATTTGCGGGTGAATCAGCAACATATTATATACAGTTTATACAATACTCCTGGGAATTGTATTAATTATCTATACTTTAGTATGTAATGTACAGTAAAAATGAATAATTTTTTATGCATCGCCTGGACGGTCCTGGTATTCAGTACTTATATCTGAACTATATAAATTGCCGGGTACCAAAATAACAGCATCAATTATATACCCGGGACATTAATAAACTGAACTGATTTTGACGAGAATGTAATTAAGGCTTGATATTGTAGTAAAGTTACAAGAAAATTGTAATATTTGTAACATAATTCGATCTTTAATTATAATCCGAGTAATCAATGATTGAAGTTTACTAAAACATAACAAGTTGCTGATTTAAAATACAACGAAACATGCTTTAGTATGTTATTATTATGTATATGTCTACATATACATAATAACATACTAATATATAACAGCAACATTGTCATGTTGTATATGACCACACAACCTCAGCCTGTACAAATATTAATCTTTTTTTTTCTTCAGATGCACAACCACAATATTTTTTGTGCATTAAAATCTATAATCACATCATATATCACACATATCATCACACTATATATCTTTGATAATAAGAGAGGTATCGTCAAATAGTCAATTCTCAACTAAATTGAAAATATACCTTATTATAAGCTTACTCATTTAATTTTTACACTGTTGTGTTTTAGACATATATTTAAATAGTTTAAATTTGAATTAAATTGATATTTATGTAATGAATAATGTATTTTGTATAACTGTATGTATTTGTCAAAAATATGGCAAACATGTACCTTATAATATTTATGTAACATCAATTTAAAATGTTTATTCAGTAAAGTATACAACGTCATTGTGTTTATACAAATAAAATCTTTGACTTGGACTTTGAAAACCCTTAAAATTATTAATTTTTAGTAAATTCAAATTTAAATAATTTTATTCAAAATAGGATGTCACATTACTTATTGAAAGTCAAAAACTACCACCTAATCCAATAAGAATGCCTCAGACCTGAGAAGAATGGGTGCAATAAACTCAGCGGGCTTTTTTTTTCATAAAAAATGTTTACAAAGTAATATTGTACTTTAAACTTATTATTTAATAGACTGAGGTCATATATTATGTTATAGTAACCTTTACCACACAACGTTTTTTAACAATTCCTTTGAGTATCGTAATACTTTTGTATTGAACATTTTCTGGGATCTTGTTGTAAAAGCATATACATCGCCCCACAAAAGACTTACTTACTCGACTTAGCCGAGTAGTAGGCATTATAAGTTTATGTCTGTTCCTGGTGTTAACATTACGGTTATGACAATTTCTAGCAAATTCACTTATGTGCCTATGAACATACATTACATAATCAAGAATATATTGTGGAGCAACAGTCAAGATGTTAATTTCTTTAAATTTTCTCTCTCTCCATGACTCTCTAGGAACGAATGAGAATCCTATTACTAAGACTCCTCTGTCTGTCTGTCAACGGATTGTATATCATAAACCACTATAGCTAGCTGACATTATACAACATATATATATATATATATATATATATATATAAAACATGGTTGCTCATTCCAAAATGGCCGACATGCAAATAAAAAGAAATTACATTATCTTTTTGAATTTATTTAACCATAGTCCATCCATACTAAATAAAATAGAACAGTATTCAATAAATGCATTTCCTTTATTACCACAAGTAGTTATATCAGTGGTCATTACATAATGCCAGTGACACCAGTTAACTTTTTTAAAATTATATATCGATCTTGATTCCTGACCTAGACGAAGGATTTATACGTCTAAATAGAGTATGACAGCTGACAGCTGTGGAAACGTTGAAAAAAATTGAAGTTAGAACCACTATTTTGAGTAATTCACGCACACTAACAGAGTGTCATACAAATCACGAATTTAAGACGTAGCTTGTCACGGACACTAAACTAATATTCCTGGCCTGTTTTCATGGGTTGTCTAACAGCAAGAGACTTTATCTAGACCTATAAATTATCTAAGAGATTTGTGTAGAATGTGTAGTGGTTAGTCGTTTATTCTCCTCTTCTACAAAAAGGTAATAAATAATACGCGAACTTAATTACCTCGAATTTCATCCAATGAGATGGAAATTTTAAAATTCTGTGTTAAAATTTGGTTTACGATAATATTGCGGCAACTTCAACGCCTCTTAAATATGTCGGTACATGTAAAGCTTATAATATAATTGTGCGTTGTATTATACTTGATACCTTTTTGTCTTAATACAGGCATTTAAGAACAGACAAAATATAAAAAATCACTGGTTTTTCCCTGTAAGTTGAAATAATCTCAGAGCAGAACTGTTGAACTGCGCGTCAAAAATTGATTTCATAGACTTATTCACACGCAAATAAAATTAAAAAATATTAAGGTTCACGAATCGAAATAAAAACTGCATAAAGTATGCTAAATTTGATTAAAATCGGTTCAGTTCTTTAGGACAAACAACGTGTCACGAAATATTAAATATTATTTATAATTATTAAATTTATTTAAATCTCAAATATAAATATTCCAGTAGATAAATAAACGAGTGCTGTAAAAAATAGAGCTCGTAATCTCTATGACTGTTATTTTGTCATGTGAAAAGTTTTAGCAGCCATAATAATTAAAAAGTTATTTAAATTAACATTTACATTAACTTCTAATTGGCAGGCAAACATGTTGCAGTACAGATTATTACCGTTCTGTAGTTTATTGCTCTGACAAGAGATTAACCCTTTAGTATTCATGTTCTGTTATATAATGAATGACTATTTATTGATTATATATGAGCTACAAGTAATTTATTGATAAAGTTATTTTTTAATTGTAATTTATAAATATAAATCAAGAGTCCGTTATTATGTTGTTTTTTTTGTACAGCTTACGTTTAGCTAAATTATGTAATTACTATAAGAAGCATAACGACAAACTCTGTACAAATCAGGCATAGTTAAGGGTGTGAGATGATTTCCCTACTATTTTTGTATTAACTTTGTGCATATTTCTGGAAATTTGACTTGCAAAAAGAGGTAGTAGTATTGTAGATTGATATAGATTGTCAAAGAAAGTTGGCAAATTTTAATGCTCTATTAAAAAAGGCTCTGTCGTCAATCCTACCTTCTACTCCACAGCTGAATATCTAAGTGATCCGATAGCCACCAGGGCTATATATATTGTATATTTTATTAAAAGTAGCGCAAAAACAATGCTGGGAGAGTTTTTCGTGCCGCTTCTTCTCTCTCAGAGCGCCGTTTGTTACGGAAGCGGTAATAGTGTCTCGTATATAAGAAATGACATCAAAAAGAATTCTAAAGGAATCAATTTTGAGAAAATAAATGCCTTGTATGCCAAATTAGCTATTTGTCTTGCTAGTCCCTACTATTTTAAATGAACTGCCACAGATATTGTTAAAATATGTTTCCACGAAAAATTACTTTAAATACATTCTAAGAAAAACATTATCTGTCACTACAAATGGATTTTATCAGGTACATTATGACTTTTTTTTAAATCTGTATTATTATCTAATTACTTCACAGATGTTGGTATATAAGTTCAATAATACAACATTGATTTTGGTTTTATGTGGGAGTTTCTTTTGCACAGGATGTCAGCTCGATTATGGGTACCACAACGGCGCCTATTTCTGCCGTGAAGAAGTAATGTGTAAATATTACTGTGTTTCAGTCTGAAGGGCGCTGTAGCTAGTAAAATTACTGGGGAAATGAGACTTAACATCCTATGTCTCAAGGTGACGAGCGCAATTGTAGTGCCGCACAGAATTGTCGGGCTTTCCAAGAATCCTGAGCGCCACTGTATTATAGTAGGCAGGGCGTATCAATTACCATCAGCTGAACGTACTGCTCGTCTCGTTCCTTATTTTCATAAAAAAAATGTAAGTAACACTATTATTGTTACACGAGAACTACTGTGAATCAACTTACGTAGTTTGACAGGTTATAATTATGAAATGTGTTATGGCTACTTGAATAAATGAATTAAAAACAAAAAATAAACAGATACTTTAACATTGAATCAAGTCTATTTGATGGACACTTAATAAACACCAGAACAGTGCTGAAAATTGTCAGGTTAACAACTAAACAAAGCCGTGTTGAGCTTTCTCTAAACAAGCAAGCGGCTAGTTTATAGGTACCACAACGGCGCTTATTTCTGCCGTGAAACAGTAATTTGTAAGCATTACTGTTTTTCGTTCTGGAGAGCGCCGTAGCTAGTGAGATTACAGGGCAAATGAGACTTAACATCTTATGTCTCAAAGTGACGAGCGCAATTTTAGTGCCGCTCAGAGTTTTTAAGTTTTCAAGAATCCTGATCGACACTGCATTGTAATGGGCAGGGCGTATCAATTACCATCAGTTGAACGTCCTGCTCGTCTCGTCCCATAGTGGCATAAAAAAAGACTATAAGGCTGAGTTACTTGAACTGATATACTAATATAAATACTAAATATAATAAAGTAATTAGCGGACGCTAGCTTGTGGCTTAGTACAATTATAAAACACTAGCTGACCCGGCAAACGTTGTTATGCCATATAAAGTATAATTCACGCGATAGTTTTATAAGTAATGAAATATTGCCTATTTTATAGCCTGTACATTATTTTGTTCCATTGTCAATAGTTTTTGCAGCGCACGCAAAAATAGGTTTTAGATTTTACACCTTGTGTTACAAAATAGCAATTTTATTACGGATCCCTAATTTTGAAAAAAAAAAAACATATAAGCCTTCCTCGATAAATGGACTACCCAAAACTGAAAGAATCATTCAAATCGGACCAGTAGTACCAGAGATTAGCGCGTTCAAACAAACAAACAAACACTGCAGCTTTATAATATTACTAGCTGACCCGGCAAACGTTGTTTTGCCATATAAAGTATAATTCACGCGATAGTTTTATAAGTAATAATATATTGCCTATATTATAGCCTGTACATCATTTTGTTCTATTGTCAATAGTTTTTGCAGCGCACGCAAAAATAGGTTTTCGATTTTACACCTTGTGTTACAAAATAGCAATTTTATTACGGATCCCTAATTTTGAAAAAAAAAAACAAAGCCTATAGCCTTCCTCGATAAATGGACTACCCAACACTGAAAGAATCATTCAAATCCGACCAGTAGTACCAGAGATTAGCGCGTTCAATAAACAAACAAACACTGCAGCTTTATAATATTAGTATAGATATGTACTTACACAGAACACTCGTAAATATTATTAAAATGTTTATCGCATCATATAAAACTAATAAGTTACATTATCATAAGCAGCTTATTAAAACAGTATTTTCACATTGTATACATAATGAATTACATTTGTATTGTAAAAGCGAAGTGGTTACTGATTTAAGGAGACAATTCGGCTAAGTGAACACACGAATGTTATCAAATGAGATGCAGATCTAATAATATCGTAGATGGAACGCTCTATCTAATGTTTTGTGTTCATAACCACTTAATAAAAGAAAGCTTTATAGAATTATTAAAATGCATTAAAGGCATTTATTTTCTCAAAATTAATTCCTTTAGAATTGTTTGATGTCATTTGCTTCACAGCCGTCCCTGTGACAAGATTATTCTTTCTTGTGTGTCAACCCAAACATTTTGACACTTGGCATGTAATCATAACTAACCAAACACTTCTTCCCAATTACATAACATTATGTCTGGCAATAAAGGTATTGCTTTATTAATAAACTGTACACGTGTAACTTTAGTATAACCAACCGAAAACTTAGACTAAAACAATTGACAATTTGACAGAATGTAGGTATATTTTTATTTAGCATTCGCTGTATAACAAATTATGCAATCGAGTCTATTATATTTTAAGACTATGGAAAGAAGACGCCATTTGGTCTGTTTTTAATAAAAGTGATTTAATCGACTGAAGCAATATTATTATACAATTTCATTTTCGTGTGTATTCAATGTATTCGATGTAAAGAAATTTTGTTGTGGGTTATTAAACTATATAATCAATTTAAGATCTTAAAATTGATATTAAGGTTTTGAAAACTTTTGAACTTCAACGATATTTTTTGCAATGTTTTAAATAAACTAGCATACATCTTGTACGATATTTATTGTATATGAGTGATTATTATTATGTTATTAAGACCCATGAATAAAATTAACGGAAATTCAATATATTTTCGTACAAATGCCGCCAACGTCGGTGTGACCACAATTTATTACATATATCACTAACAGCCGGGCGCCCCCTCACTACCTATTAACCAATATTTACATATACTTAATCAAAAACATGTACGTATAAAATAATGTTTAACAGTTTCAATCTTGGTGTATGAGAGTGATTTAATTTTGGGTGACCCGGCAAACCGTTGTTTTGTCATATAAAATATTTTTACTCGTTGTCCGTTTTCTCTCCGACTTACTTTTAAATCCGGCTACCACGAAAAAGTCTTTTAATTTTTTGGGTTAATATAATACAGCCTATGACACTCATAAAAAATGTAGGTTTTTTGGTAACATATATTTCAAAATTGGTTCAGTAGATTCAGAGATTATATGTATCATTATTAGACACGGGACACAGCCAAATCCAACAAATTAAAAATCATGAAAATGGTCTAGCCGTGCTCAAGTTATAAGTATTCGAACAACTATATTGTGTACGGTATGTAAATTTATGATGATCACATTATGAGACATTATAAACGCTATAGTTTGTAAGGATAGATAGGTACGGATGTATATATTATTTATATATAGGATGATAGATGAAAATTCAAAAGTTATAGGTAGCCACTGCTATATACTCCTATAAACTATATTAAACGTTTTTTTCGGTCAGCATAAACATGCAGATTTTGCAATTTAGAAAAGTGTGAGCAAGCCACGTAGAGCTGGCCGTGGGAAAAACATGGCGTTCCCAAATGTACACCTGCTATCTCCCTGCAATGTGTTAATAGTCATTGAAAATGCAACTTTTAATGGGAATTGCAGGCGAAGTTAATAACACGTCCGCCCGCAGTTGTACAATCGCCTGAGCGCCTGTCCCATTCGCCCGCCACCGGACCGCACCATAATATCACGCACTCGGTTGTTTATCGTCATCGTCATAAGTATTCAAAAATTTGTACAAATCACATAGAGTCAAAGTTTATCTACTTTAATACCAGATTCGATAAAAGAATATATTATGTATTATGATATACGGATCAATTTGTTACTACGAAATATGCGTTAGAAATACATGAATAATTTGTATTGTATTTATATTTCGCTATTTTGGCGATAATGGCTTTCACATAAAATATAGATATATTCTGTCGCGGGCCTTTTGTAGGATTATTTAAGATAAAAATTTTGGTTTTGCAGCGCAAACATGGCAGATTTTTTCCTACTTACTTGACACTTATCGTTGGATATTTTGGATAATTCTAAAATAATAGTTTTAATTTTTGCAATGGTGTTATCAGTTTTATATTTAAACACATTTAACAAAAAATACCAACTCTAAATCCAAAAATAAATATTCTCTAGGTACAACATTATGATGTTGATAATATCAATAGATTTTACCGTTTCGGATGAAATATATCTGTCGTATGCATGAAAAGACAGAAAAATCTAAAACTCTCGCCAAATGTGCTTGAAATTATCTAATCTCTCATAGAACTTCTTACATCAGCTCTCGGTTCCCAAAGGAGGTTCTGTCGCGTGTGATATGTCAATTTGAGAGTATTTGTTCCTTGAACAAAATATATTTATCAGTACACCTGGGATTCATACTGGAGTCAAGCGTAGTTGGATTGTATTATTCCTTGGAGGCAGTGTTAAAGTGATACAGGATTGTCATAATGTTGCTTTATGATAATGATAAACATTCTCATCATAAAATTATTTAAATTTGCAAATGAAAAATATAGGGTATGTAAAATAGTTTCAATGATTTATTGTCTATTCTCGAAATACCTCGAAATAAAATCAGTATCACCTACATCCAACATTCAACAAAATAAAATTTAAAATTATAAACAGCGTTGTCTGGCCACGCGTGTCTATCCGCTTGGGTTGTTTTGTTCTAGACGAAGCCACGCGTAGCGAGTGTAGGTACCTACTATTACATTTGGCTTGGCACTGACTTCAAAGCTATCAATATGTAGCAATTAACAATGTAGCATAAAGAGAACAGTTAGAATTTCATTTTAAAAATATGTACTGGCTTCTAGGAAGACACTCTAAGATGTCAGTACAAAATAAAGTTTTATTGTACAAGCAAGTTCTTATGCCTGTATGGACTTATGAGATCCAGCTGTGGGGCTGCACCAAACAAACAAATATTCAAATCATACAACGCTTCCAGAATAAAGTATTGAGGGAAATTGTGAACGCACCTTGGTACATTTGAAACAGTGAACTCCACCGGGACCTTAACATTGAGTTTGTTGACAAAGTAATCCAAAAATATGCTGAAGCTCATCAACATAGACTTCACCATCACGTGAACGTCGAGGCAATCCAGCTCCTTGACAACACTGATATAGTAAGAAGACTAAAACGAACAAAACCTTGTGAGTTAGGGTAGTGCTAGTGAATTAGTGTAATACAATATAAAAATAGTGATATTATAAAAGGCACATGAACAAAGTGACTTCCCCTTAATAGAGACATTAAGAAATGTGTTAATGGACACATTCTTAGTTTAATCTATCTAGCAGTTTAAGTTAAAGTAGAAATACTTTTTAGTCTAAGTTAATTGTAATGCAAGTGGGGCAACATTATACAGATTGAACGTGCAGATAGAACGTGCATATTTGCATCATCTTTTTTCGCGGGGTAGAAAGTGCGCGGGCGGGGGGAGTCTGCATCATTGGGTAGGCGGGCTCATGGAGTTTTAGTCACTATGAGTCACTTCGACGGGAAGCGTCGCGCATTTTGCGCATTTTACGAGAACTCTCGTTCATGCATCGTTACTAGGCGTTTATATTGTTCTGAATATGGACTACGGCAAATTAGTGAAGCTCCGAGTGCTAATTCCATTAAAATATGGGTACAGCGTTTTGAAGAGACTGGTTCAACGTCTAACCACAAGCAAAAGGTCGTCCAAGAACATCTAGGACCGACGACAATATTGAGAGAGTTATGCAGTCTGTACGAGGAGATCCACAAATGTCTACTCGCAAGAGATCGTCTGTCTTACACTTATCGAGACGAAGTTTGCAACTAATTTTAAACTTGGATCTTAAACTGCATCCTTACAAGCTGCAGTTAACACAAGAATTGAAAGAGTCTGACTTCGGAGCAAAGCTCGCATTTGCTAATGAAATGCTTAATCGATTTTCCAAATTTGACAATATCCTTTTCTCAGATGAGGCCCACTTCCATATCAATGGGTTCGTAAACCGTCAAAATTGTCGTTACTGGAACAGTGAGAATCCCAAACTCAAGCACCAGAAGCCACTGCATAGTCCTAAAGTGACAGTATGGGCAGCAATCTCTGATAGATTGATACCGTTAATCTCTGTTAATACCGAACGCTATGTTGCGATGTTGGAAGGTTTTTTGGCTCCAGAGCTTGAAAATTCAAGAATATTGAATTCTAGGACTTGGTTTCAACAAGACGGAGCTACCTGTCACACATCAAATGACTCCATGGCTGTTGTGAAACAGATGTTCCCTGGCAGACTGATTTCGAAAAGAGGTGATATCCCATGGCCCCCACGTAGTCCAGGCGTGACGCCTCCTGACTTTTTTTTTGTGGGGATACCTCAAGAACAAAGTCTACAGCAATAATCCGAAAAACATCGATCAGCTCAAGGAGAATATCCGTGGTGAAATGGCAGCAATTACACCAGCATTACTGAAGAAAGTTTTCAATAACTTCCGTTTGCGATTAGAGGAGGGTCGTCGTAGAGAGGGTCATCATTTAGACGATGTTATTTTAAAAAAATAAACTTCCGTTATTTCTTAATAATACCTCAGTTTTATTTTAACTATACCTTTTGTATTTATTTTTTAATCAATATTTTAAATATGCACGTTCTATTGCGCCACCCTGTAATAACTACATTATTATGTTCCTTAATTGAAAGGAAAAAAAAAATATATGTAGCACATACAAATATGATGATGATGATGATTTATTAATCATCAAATTTTCATTCAAATTTTGTTTTTCAAATTTTATTTGTGTATTAATCCTAGAAGTGAGGGTTATCACTTTTAAAGGTTTGTATAAGAGTTGTATTAATTATTTTTTGTTATTTGATACTTTTCAGTTTTTGAAGTTGGTTTTTTTAAACGTTATTTTTTCTTTTTAGTGTCAGTTAATAATAATAATATATAATCAACCTAAATAAAAACTCCTAAAAAGCCGTACACAAAAAACAATAATACCATCCACGTAGCCAAAAAATTTCAGAAAAACTGTTCGTAAAATGAAAACAACTGTGCCAAACTATGTACAATTTGTATGGGACCAATTCTATTCCGCATAGAACTAAAGAAGAATTACGTAGGTCGGATCATTAAAATCGGGATCGGTTAAAAAGGCAACGCTTAATTAAGACATGTCAACGCGGAATGGAAAGAAGATTGCTAAAATTAATAAGGAACACAGCCAGAAGATAAAAAAGAAAACAAAACTAACTGATACCTTAAATTAGTATTTAGTGTATGAGAAATGGAGGAAAAAAAGGAATCAAGTTTGAGAAAATAAATGCCTTTTATGCTTTAAATCAAGAATTAAAACTAATGGGCCGGATATATTTCCCGAATAACAGAACTAAAGGACTAAGATGACGTTATAGAGATTGGCGTAACTAACTGTCTCGATTAAGGACAAAATAGAAAGGAATGGATGAGGCTTTACCCAAGTGGGATTTATTTGAAAATAAGATAAATATGAACTAAACTGATATAGCTTATAATACAAATTATTGCCCAAAAATGGTCTGAAGCAAAACTCTACCTACGAGTCTATCTAGGCACAGTATTCGTTCAGTTGTGTTTCGACCGCGCTTTGAATACAATGCCACACAATGACTAAGCTTGCAGTGAAAAACGGTCCAAATTTAAATAATTAATTTAATTTAGGGAAGTGCCCCTTTAAATTATCAAAATTGTGTAACTTGACGTTTTAAATCATTTTGCTCAATAAATACATTTCAATTGCTAATGCAAAATGTTCTTGCCTTGTGTTCGCGTCCGCGATTCTAATGATCGTATACAATCGACTTTGAACATTATCGCCACGAAATAAGGTGTTATTTGAATGTGATTGGGAGTCTCGTCCTGTACCTATTGTAAGTCAATGTATCAGCAGCATTTTTACCCACAACTAGTTCTTTCATAGGTAGAAACGATATAATATCTCACATTCGATCACGCTAGGAAAGAATGCGAGAGAAAATTCACTTTTTTCAGTAGATAAAAGGTAACGCCTAAGTACACATTCTACTTAGTATAATTTAAGAAAATTTCAAAAGAAGCCCATAAAACCTATAACTGAGAAAGTTTAAGCAAAATTGAATACGTTTGTCTTAAATGAAATTTGACTGTATCATAAAACAAATCCCAGTTGATACAGAGTTTCTTTAGGATTGGCCACATTTTCTCATGTTAAAAACTTCGCATATTACTAGCATTATAAGTTTAATGATTTATTCGATACTACAATAAACAGAGTATCGTGTATGAGTCCTTACATTTTTTGTCACTCATTTTATCGTATTAAGAGTTTTAAATAGCTTCTGGTTAAATTATTCGTTACTAATTAAAGGAAGGTAATGCACACGACAAAACCTCTTACGATGCTTATGAAGCATGATTAAACAGAGTAAAATACTTTTTTACTTCAAAACATTATGAATTAAGAATTTAGATTAAGAAAACTGGTTAATTGCCAGATAGTTATGGAAAGAAGCCTTTGTAAAAATAAAAAGAATACATAGATATATGTGATGACCTACACTACAACCTAAAGATAAGATGGTGATGAGCTAGTCATATAGCATGCTATAGACAGGAAAAGGGATAATAATATGGAAAGTACTGAAAATTTGATGCGTTTTTATTGTTTGCTTACAAAAATGTATACATTATACTTTATCAGGGGTAACTTTCATATAGTAGAATATTTTTTTAACCCATAATTTCCAACCTAATCCCTAATTATAAGCTATGTCGGTCTCACTAACATAAAACCGTTATTTAGTTAAATATTTTAAATATTCCGTACATTTTAAACAAAGCTTCGTTGTAGCTATAAATAAAACCGAAATCTGTACCGAACGTTTGATACTTACGTAAATTAACGCATAAAATCGACTCAATGACTCCTTCCTTTATCTTTTTCTTCACATGAATAAATTTACTGCACAACACTGAAGTAGTATTTCATGTTTTAGTATACTTGATAATACTATAGGAGTATTACTGAGTTTATTATATTAAAATAGTTATGTGTTGTAATGTTTATATCCCTGAAGTCTGAAATATTACTTTCTTGGATAAAAATAAGTAATACTTTATATTTAATAGTTGTTTATTCTTGATGAGTGTTTTGTAAAACCTGTAGGCAATCTACACATCGCAGTGTCATTTATTTATTTTAGTTTGTAAAAGTTATTTTATTTTTTTATAATGCCTTTATTTTATTAACGGTATGTATGGATTGATACATCTACTGAATTGTACTTTAAGTGTGTACTCAATAATCATAACAGCTATGTTTTTACTTATTAATTTACATTATTTTGACTTACTCGTGTTAGGCATTTAGTAATTGACGTTTGTGTATTTTGTTGCATCGCTTTGCATATATTGTAATTGAAATGATTTGTAAATTTAATTGAAAATAAGAACCTGTAATACCATTCTATTTTGAAAAGAGCAACCTTAGAGTTTCTTGCTCGTTCTTCTCTAAGAAAATCTGCACTCAAAACGAGCTGTATGAAAAAATTACATATTTCAAGTGTAATGCAATTTACCTAGGAAATAAAATATCTTTGATTTGATTATTGAAAATAAAAATTACATGCATAAGCCCGCTAGGTATAAGCTAAAGGAATGACTAACAAACATTTAAATTACAAGACGATTTGAAAGTAGAAAACTTTAAAAAAAATACCGCATTGAGATATAATATACTTTAAATATGGCAACTTTAAATTAATCAAAATATCTTTAAAATTTTGAAATTGGTATCAATGTCACATTGTTGTAGTAAAGAAATGATTTTATCTTTTACCAAATATGAATAGTGCGTCTCATAACCATTTCAGTAATTGCAAACATGCTGAGAAACACGACTTCATTCAATACTTTGCATTAGTGGTTCTTCACCAGATCAGTTCAAAGGTACCTGTTTACTATTTCGTCGCCAGCAGTGAAAAACTTATCACTAAAAAGTTGCCACTTCACGAATATATACTTTCTGTATGCAAATGCTTGAGTTGTTTTGGGTTGAAGTTGAAGAACCAATTGCGTATTAATAAATATTCTCAAATTAAAACTTTTGCATTTATCTTACTTTTGTCGCTACAGAATTACATGAAGGGAGAAGAAATGTTTAACTAGGAGTAACTTTTTATTGCGTTTATTAATAAGAAAGTATAGTTTCCCTTTTTTAAATTTGAAGTTACAGTTTCCATCATTAAATTAAATGTAAAAATATTCAAGACAGACGAAAGAAGGAATTCTGACGAAAAAAATACACACACCTTCTACAAAGTCAAAGTCAAATAAACTTTATTCAATTAGGCTTAAACTAAGCGCTTTTGAATCGTCACTACAAATATTTATTTTAAATTACTGAATTTACCAGATTGTTCGGAAAAGCTCGTGAGAAGATCATACAAGAAACTCAACGGCCACTCTTTTCAATCAAATACAATATTTTACAATGGCTGTAATATACATAACGAATTAGTTTGCAAGGCTGTTTGTAAGGCTGCATCCAATATATGAGATAGAGAATTTCATAAAAAGTAATAAAGAATTAACCGTCTATATATATAAATTATCGTATATTAGATGAATCAGCCTTTAGAGCTTGAAAAAATTGTTTGTGTAGGGATGCTTCGTGAACATATACAATACATATGGTCGTGATTGCTGTCTTAATTAGTAATTACATCCAACAATACACGTTCGATTGATCGATCGATAAAATACCCTTTACAGGAATCTTTGTACCATAGTTAACTATGCTGCTTATTCAACGTCGATTTATTAATCCTTCGTTGCATCGAGAGATCTTGTTAAACTGGTTACCAATCTCGTCGCGGGTGACAGATAGGTAACCGAATTGTGTTCCGACTACAATCCGATTACATTTATGCACGAATCCCTGGCATGCAGAATGATAAATGGATACTCAAATAAACTAGAGATACTTAATTGAATTCACTGTTTGTCAGAATTATTACATTGTTAATTTTGGTCCCTTTGAATATAATTTGCAAAATTAAGCTGGGTATTGTTGAAACAATATTGATAGCCTGTAACAAAATACATTATAATAAAACAACGACATAACCAGTTCAAACTAGCTTTGTAGCCATTGCCTTTGATGACTTTACATTGGAAGCTTATTATATTATTCAGAAAACTTATATTATTAACAAAAAAGGCATGATATATATGTATGAGCACAATATATTTTAAAACATAATCTGTCTGCGTCAGTCTGTTCGCGATAAACCAAAAACGAAAGACAGAGTAATTCATAAGGAAGGTACTCTAACCTAGAGAATATTATGTTGAAGTTTTTTGTACAATCAATATGATAATTATTGTTGAAAATGTCTGTGAAAATCAATCCGGCTGGAAGCTTACATAAAAACGCAGATATGGAGGGATTGTTTTTCTTTTTTCCAGTGGGAGGCTCCTTTGCACAGGATGCCAGCTAGATTATGGGTATCATCGGTGCCTATTTCTGCCGTGAAGCAGTAATGTGTAAGCATTATTGTGTTTCCGTCTGAAGGGCGACGTAGCTAGTGAAACAACTGGGCAAATGAGACTTAACATCTTATGTCTCAAGGTGACGGGCACAATTGTTTGTTGCTCAGAATTTTTCGGGGTTTTCAAGAATCCTGAGCGGCACGGAGCGGTTTATCAATTACCTGTAGCTGAACGTCCTGCTCGTCTCATCCCTTATTTTCATACAAAAGTCAACAAAGAGGTCCGTCTATAATTTAAGGATAAATTACTAAACCTACTCTTTTCAAAACCTATGAATGATAACAGAAAATAAAAGTAACAATACAAAGTTCTGAGTGAATGCAAAAATATCTGAATACTAGATTTGCTTTCATCATTGAAAACATTACAAACAGTGACAGTTAATGTCTTTTACGTATTCAAACATAAAAGAATTGATATAGCAACTCGTCTGAAACTAAAACGTGATTATATATAATATTATAAGTGTATAACACTTATAATATTATATTACCGGTGAGAAAATAATAATTAGTTTTTGTTCTAGAGTTATTGTTTCTGGATTAATTACGCCCCAGGGATACCCTAAATCTTAATATGAAACTTGTAAGGTTCTTGTTACACCTAATTTTATTACAAATACCCTTGTTTGAGAAGTAAATATTTATATGTGTATATGTCATCACCAAGAATGAATGAATGAATGAATGATTTATTTATTTATTCAACAAAATGTAGGTACAATAAATCGAAAATAATTTCTGTTGAGCCTTATACATTTTACCAGTATAGAAAATAAACAGAAACAAGATAGGATTATAAAGTTATGTTATGCTAACAAAGCATAAAAATAAAATAAAAGTAATGATTAAAATGTCAACATAATAAAAGTCCAAATCCAATTATTGTCAATAACTTTAAAATATCCCTAACCATGTTCTAACTTTTATTAACAAAATTTTATATGGCAAGGAAAAAACCATTTTTTTCATATTTGCGGGTGTATAACGAAACACTAATGGCGTTACAAATAAACTTGGTATAAAGTTATACCTGAGAATAAACCTAAAATTTGCAAAATGTTTACAAATAGACATTTTGTTTATGATTGGTTAATTCGGACGAATAGCGTTTCCCGCGTTTATTTGCAACGCAATTATCATTGTATAAGTGTTGTCAGATATTGTCAACATTTTGCATATTTTGGTTTATCTTCCGCAATAACTTTGAAGCAGTTTTATTTGTAAGGCCGTAAATTTACAATGGAATATGTTAATTTTTTTACTATAAAACTATACAGTTTCTCTTCCTATAATATTATATTAGAATTTATTATAGTGTGTATATTTATTTCAATAATTCTTTTAACAATACATTCCAGATACAAGTTTAACAATTTATTAACTTATTAATTCACGAAATGCCTTCATTCGTCTTAGTTACCAAACAAAACATGAAAGTACTAAATTAAAACAGAGAGAGGCAGACATTCAAAATTTTATTCCTGAAGGTTTTTTTTTAACAGATTAGTAACTTTATTTCATAAGTAGCTGTTTTAAACTGCTTATAAAGTTTATTAATATTTGTTTCGGTTTTTAAATTTTTTGTTAATTTAGATTTAGTTTGAATAAGATTATTTTTAAAGCTAGGTATGTTGTGTTGGGTTTTCTGTGATTTTGGTGCAAGAATTGGGGTGTATTTTACTAACTTATATATTTCCGGTAGTAAATAAGCACGGTAATGATTGAATATTGAGTTTTAAAAGTAAGGTCGCAGTTTTCTTTGCTTAATTTATTTTGAAAGCACACGAATACAAAAATTTGTGTCCATCTACACTGTTACCCCACACAATGACGCCGTAAGTTAGCCAAGCTTGTGCGTAGGCGTTGTAGAGTAATTTATAAGGTATCAGATTTTATATTACTGAAAGAAGGCTATAGTGTATTTAAGGGGAGCACTATACCAATGCCTATTATCTACTTTTTAATATATTGCAAAGTTTACATAGTAATAATAGAAGTAATTATTATTAGAATGCCTTATAAAGGTATTGGGACTGTATCCATAAAAGGCATAAAAGGAATTTATTTTCTCAAGATCGATTCCTTTAGAATTCTTTTGGATATCAATTGCAACGCTGCCACCACTTCGTTAACAAATGGTGGTCTGAGAGAGAAGTCGCGGCTCAAGAAACTCTCCCAGCATTTTATTAATTCCATATCAGACAATTAACTTTAAATATTGTTATATACTGATATTGACAAAATTGAATAGTGACTCACTTTATTATGTTTTTTTAGAGTCATAATTCCTAAGTAACTGTTTTTATTTTATTAGACACTGAAAGGCCACCAATGGTCATATAATCTTTTTCGTGCAAAAAAGACACTTTTCTTAAATGCGGGTAACGCTACTGTTATTCCTCTGGTATTGTAAGAGAGTGTGCGCGGCGGTGATCACTTAACACCAGGTGACCCGAACGCTAATATGCCCTCTTATATCCATAAAAACAATATAAACCTAACTGTTTATGTATTTAAAAGAATTATTAGCAATGTAAGTCATAAATTAATTAAACATACAAATCCTCTTGTTAAGTTAATCACAATATAAAAAAGCTGCATTGGTACTTTATTTTTAAAAGACAAACATCAATTTCCTTTGAATACAGAACTGCCGTTCCGTTAATTATCACCCACATGTGTATTTACGTTTCAGATTTATCAAAGCAAGTCTAGAGGTCAGGATAAAATGGCCGCCATGTCGATACAATCCGGTTTGTGGTCCTCAACCACTGCTGTTTGACTTGTATTTAGTCCGACACACACTAACGGACAGTTATGTATACCAACTATTTAAATAACTTATGGCACTAAATATAATAGGGTACACCTTTAAAATACGTGTTATACTTAGCTGTTGGCTTTACTTGTACTTTGGTGTTGGCTTAACGAGTTTTTCTGTTTGTGGCATCATAAATTCCTTCCAAACGATTTGATGGCTTTTATTGTCTTTATTTTTTTTCAAACTGCTGATGTTAGAAGATATACGTAATAGACGAACTTACTTGTTTTTAATTTCGAACTTTTATCGAATTATTTTTTATCGAATTTCTTCGAATGATTATCCCGTGCCTTGTCGAGTGTTATCTGCGTCCGCCTATCGAGAAATGGATCTTGCTTTGATACCCGCTGGGTGTATGATTTTTCGATGACATTCAGGGGAAAATGAATACTTTATTGCTGCATCCTGACGCAGAAACAAATCAACGTTCTTAAATGAAACGCCTTTGAAATATAGATTGTACGTTTTGGTTTACGAATTAGGCACGACTCAAAACTTTCAGTAGACAATCTATCAACGCCTGACAACTATAGCAGGGAGGTACGATGCTTTTATTATGAATTGTATCATTTTCAATAAAAATGTCTATAATTATTAAGATTTACTAATATATCCATAAGATTTTTGCTCTAATATTATTTATACTATGGATAATACAAAACTGAAATAAAAAGAAATAAGTGATGTAACAAGCGATCATCATAATTACTATCACCTACTATCAAGTGAATAACATTCTTGAACTACATTCAATCGATGCGTCCTCGGAATTAAGTAATTTAGCAAACATTTTTACCTTTCTTTTTGAGAAGACCAATTCTTCAACCACTTGAGATACGTCAGCTTACTGGAAAATATATAATAATATTAATAAGAGCTGTAGTTAACAGCAACTATCACAATAAATCACATTGGTCTCTGTGAAACAGGACTGCACTGAACTGTACTAACCACATCAGCAACCATAGCCGTTACCATTATCAGATCTAATTTATTTTTATAAATCAAATCAAATAAATCAAATCAACCTGTAATTCATGCAAATTTAAGATTCTGGAATACAAACTCAGTCTATTTTTTATTTCTGTTATAATTACAATATAGTAAGACCAATTTTTCTAATATGACTTCATTGACTAGTCTCAGATTTAAGGATATTTATTTCTCATGTTATTTATTTTTTATTTATTATTATTATTTATTATTATTTAATTATTATTTCTCATGTCATTCTCATCATAATTAATAAATAATAGTAATAATACGTTTTAGCGTTCGTTACGTATCTAGAAGCTTGCTATATTTGCTTGATATATTATATCTACTTAAAATATTCTTCAACACAGTACACGGGTCACTGTCGTTTTACAAAAAATATAATACACTGATCAGTTTCAAACATAATTAATAATAACATCTGTCTGTCGTACTATGTGCCCTGCTCACTGCCACTTCAGCTTCGCAATCACTTGAACTATGTCGGTGACTTTGGCTCTCCAACGTATTTCCTCATCTCTGATTCGATCTCGCGGGAAAATTCCAATCATAGCCTTCTCTGTTACCCTTCGAGTGAGAATGAGCTTTCTCATCATATTATTTCATCATTAGTCATTACTGGCAACACACACTGGTTGAAAACCAACGTCTTCAGACACTGTGGTATTTGGGACGACAAGATTTTACGGAGCTACCCGAATGCTGACTATTTGGTCGGATTCGACAGGGATGAGGGCAGCGCAAGAACGATCGTCGTGGAAATCTTTGGGGGAGGCTTTTGTCCAGCAGTGGACGTTTTCCAGCCGATATTATAATGATGACGATGGTAATTTCTTCTAGCTGAGCAGTCTGATAATTATAGACTGTTCTATTAATTATTATCTCTACTATAAGTAGTTCCGTTAAATCCGCCTTACTCGTAGCACGGGCTTACGCACTACACTAAGCAATATTTGATTAGACAATTAGTTAATGTACATTCAGAGAAGCAATTCGTTAATGCATAGCTTCCGGTTGTAAAGTTATGGAGAGGTTATAAAAAATTTGGAGCACTCATTGTTGTCGTTGGAGATATGCCTAGAGGCGAGTCTCTGTTATTATGCCATTTGTATTCGAATATTTCGTTGTGAGGCAAAATTAGCCAGCGAAATTTTTTCTTGAAAATCGCGTGCAGCTATTGTCGATTGATTTGAAATTGTCTCCTATATTTAAATATTATAAAAATATAACTATAAAAATATACAGTATGGATTAAGCATATTATATGAAATTAATAGGTAGGTACACATACTTGCTAGCATATTTGCTGACGACATGCAAAAAATTAACAAAGTTCGTACGTTAGTTTTGTCAAAAAGTAGACTTTTCATTTTGAGCAAAATTGAACATACTGTGAAATTGGGTCACTAGGTAAATCAATGAACTTGAATATTTGAACATCAAAAAGAGGCGTTGTTAGTTTGCCGCGGGGTGCACAGGGCCATGGCACAGGGTCAATGACATGGTTCGAGTTGTTGATAAAA
The DNA here is from genome assembly GCF_905404315.1 of Leptidea sinapis. Lineage (NCBI taxonomy): Eukaryota > Metazoa > Arthropoda > Insecta > Lepidoptera > Pieridae > Leptidea > Leptidea sinapis. The sequence goes on along the minus strand of NC_066296.1, from coordinate 850,566 downwards.
TCTTGTATGCTTTGTTCAACTCTCAGGTTGTGGCTTCATCTACAGGATCTACTTTACAGTTGATAACCTGCTCAACCCCAATATTTGAATTAGAATTTGATGATGATGATTTTATTTAAGAACCCTACTTTTTTATGTAATAGGAGTTACCTCGTGTTAAGTGACCACCGCGCACCATACTCTCTAGTTTCACCAGAGCAGCGAACACTCTTCTAAATCAAGACGGTAATTACTTAAAATCAGATGACCCGACACTAGCTTGTCCTCATCTTCCGAGAAAGAAAAGTTACACTAGCATTGTATTCATTATTCGGCATGGAACCCCTTATACCTATATTAATCAGATTGAAAAAATCCAACAAACATTTTTAAGGAGATTAAGGTACAAATTTGATGACTCAGTGCCGGAGTTACATACTTTAGAATTAAGGCGTGAACACAGAGATCAGACGTTCTTGTACAAAATAATTAACAACTTTGTTGACTCTCCACTCCTACTTAGTCGTATTTGCTTCAAATGTCCAATAATAGGTCATCGATCCACCGATCAAATATTTTTAGTGCCATTCTTTAGGACTAATTATTGTAAGAATAGATTTCTTATCAGAGCTTGCAGAACACACAATGACTGTTATAACCACATAGACATATTTCGATGTAATAAGTACGATTTTGTATCTTTTGTTAAAAAAATTGGTATCTAAAGGTTATATTTATTTTGTATCAGTGAATTTATTGGCTCTTTAAACTTTTGTATTTTTTTTGTAATAATTTTTATAAGTCTTAAAACTTCACTATGTAATAAGCATCGTTAGGAACTATTTTGGCTAGTGTAATATTTATACATTATCATACTTTTATGTAATATAAATAGCTGTAAGTTTCTTTATACAAATAAATAAATAAAAAATAAATTATAACGCGTAGATCTACTGAAAATATTTAAGTACGGGGCGGGCGAGGATCGATCGGGGACGAACGGAGACTCCGTGGTGATACTCAGCAGTTCTACTTACCGTTCACCGACACTTTCTTTTGCTAAAACCAAAAATAGTATTTTACTAAAATTTTACAGGTAAATTGATTACTGTTTTCATAAAAAATATGGCACTTATGTTAATTGGTTTTATTACCTGACTGACGGCTCTATATTGCAGTGGTTCGTCACAGGTTAGTGGGCAGGCGACTAAGCTAGAGTTCCCAGGTTCAAATCCCGGTAGGTGAGAAGCAGGACGTTCAGCTGATAATCATTGATACGCCCTGCCCATTATAATGCAGTGCCGTTCAGGAATCTTGTAAACCCCAAAAACTCTGAGCGGCAATACAACTGCGCTCTTCAGCTTGAGACAAAAGATGTTAAGTCTTATTATTTGATGAATATGGATATTTGTTTGAGAGTCGTGGATGTTTATAGTTAAGGATGTGTATGTAGCTGTTAAGTAAGTATGTATTAAATATATCGATATCTTGCAATCCATAAGATATGGACGGACTATGTTTAGGGCAAGATAATTTTTTTAAAGTGTGTAAATATTAATATAATTATACTAATAACTTATTATTATTACCTATTCGCAATTGACGGTATTTTAACAATTTAATTGATAACTAAATGGACAGATACACCGACAAATTTAAGACTTATTCATATGTAACTTTATTCTTAGCACGGATCCAAATAAGCATTTTTTTCATTTAATTTGCGTTTCAAGAGGAAACCATTAACGCGTTGAACACAAATATTCGTTAAAACCCCCAATTATAATTACATTATTATTGTGAGAGTCTTTTGAGAGAGAAACCTTCCATGTTCAAAGTGTTGAAACAAAGATCTTTGTATACATTTGTTTTGGGTATATTTTTCAGTATTTACATTATTATTTTGATAACAATAATTGCAAATAATCTATTATTGAAGTAAAAACTTATTTAGTCGCACTTCGACACATTTTGTACTAATTTTTATTTATAAACTATAATTTATTTAAATTTCGAGTATTGTGGATTCAGTAACAGTAGCTTTTTACTAATTAAATTACTGTTATTTGTTTGTTGGTGTTTATTTTGATACATTACTTGTATAAAGCGAGCCACTAGCAACTAAATGAACATACGGATAGAACAAATTATCCGTCATCATAAAAATATAAATGTAAAAATTAAAGTAAATAATTGATATTTCAAATAAACAAATTATTTAAAAATTATAATTTTAATCACCTTGGGCGCTACCTCCCTATTAACTCTGATAGGCTACGGCATAGGCCAAGCAGGTATAGAAGAGAGGACAAACGAGAGTACCTGATATTAAGTCAACCCCGCGCTAACATTCCAGTGGGAGGCTCCTTTGCACAGGAGGCCGGCTAGATTATGGGTACCACAACGGCGCCTATTACTGCCGTGAAGCAGTAATGTGTAAACATTACTGTGTTTCATTAAGGTGACGAGCGCAATTGTATTGCCGCTCAGAATTTTTGGATTTTTCAAGAATCCTGACCGGCACTGCATTGTAATGGCAGGGTGTATCAATTACCAGAACGTCCTGCTCGATTCGTCCCTTATTTTCATAAACAAAAACATTGTCTTAGAACGTCAGAGGTACAGGAGCGTTGCCGGCCTTTAGAGATAGATGTACGCGCCTTTTTTGTAAGCACATATGTCGTATCGTCCCGGAAGCTCATTCTACAGCTTGGTTGTACGTGGAAGAAAGGGCCTTGAAAACCGTACTGTGGAGGAACGCCACACATCCAGATGGTGGGGAAGACATCGTAAGTTGTGGCGTGTATAATAATACTTAACAATAGCAATTGTAGCTGTAGCGTATTTTCTATTTATAACTATCATAATATATATTAAGTAATAATTATTAATGTAATAGTATTACTTTTCAGGTACATTATGGCGCAAAACCTGTTAGCAGCCTGCCTTCTAGTCGTTCTGGTCATTTCAGTTGGAGTGAGCGCGAAACGTGAGTTATTATAATAATATTATGTAATTATACAGTGTGCTGTTACTATGGCGACATTAATTAATAAACACACTGGTAAAACTACTAAATCATAATCAAAAAAAAAAATCAAAAATTAAAATACACAATTCATCTAAATCAATTTTTCATAACATTATACTTTAAGAACTGTAAGTTATCTCGTAGCCGCGAGCTACTGTAGGCACTTACAGGCTCCGCCGTAGCTGTCAGAAGTCGTAGGTGAGTAGTAGTGATTAAAATTCTGTTTTCTAAAATATATATTTTTTTTGTGCTATGTGTAGACACACTTAAATGATCACACGGGTAGACACCCGTGTGATCATTTAATGTCACCATTGAATTAATGAGGAACGATTAGTTATCGTGCCTTTCGTGTCTGTAGTCTTATATAATTAATCTGCTATGAACACGTTGAAAAATATAGCGGTGAATTGTTAGCCTCTATTTTCAGCAACGCAACCACATTAAAACAAGGTGACTGACGTATCGCGAGTGTAAGACGTAGCTATCATGCACACTAAAGTAATAAACCTTGCCTGTTGTCATGCCCGCAAGAGGAATGTGATCGATTGTGACTGATGAGAGTGGTTATTTAAATTCTTGTATTACATGACAGCATTCTTTAAAAGAATCCGCACTTACCGAATTACGAATTAATAAGTATCACGAGTTAGAAGTAACGGAATACTTAAGATGATAGCTGCCAGAGCTGACTGCTCCTTCCAGATACACAGGATACAGTTAGCTTACTTATACAGATCTAGGTTTATCAATATACAAGTGCTAACCCAGCAAAGGTTGTTTTGCCATTTAAGTACCTCGAGCCCGCTCATTGTTTGAATTATCATTTTAATGAAATATTAATGACTGAATTATTTGTATATATGTAGGTATTTCTAAGTATAGGTTGCGGATAAGTTATCATCAATATATACTAAAATACTAAAACCTTCTCCGAAACACGCTGTATCTTATAGTATAAGTATTATTCTGATTGGTTCAGTAGTTTTCGCAGTATAATCCGAATAAGAAACTAACATAGTTCATAAGACATATTGTTACTAATATATATGAATGTTTCTTTGAATTAAATAAATAAAAAGTAATAATATAATGTCAGGACAGGACCGATCGTCATGGCGTTCTTCGGGGGAGGCCTTTGTTCAGTCGTGGATGTCATCCGGCTGAAATGATGATGATATAAAGGCTTCAAAAACTCTATTGGATTTTTTTATATATTGGCATGCTTTTAAATAGATTCCCTATTCAGTAATGTACCATTTATCTAACGTGAGATGACTAATGGCATTTAGAAGTTACATAAAAATGTCATTATCATGTCATTCATTCGGTTGATAACGCGAGTTATTGTTCAGTTAAAAGCTATGGCGGATTTATAAAACTCAAGACCACGGAAGGAGTATTATCATTTGAGCGTTTTGATTGGACTTAACATGGCGCCTTGTACCATTTTCTACGCGCGGGGATTTTAAATAACCACAATACAGTAGTATTGTGGTTATTTAATTTAATTAAATTCCGTTTTTGAAGTGGAAACTTCTTCTGGCGCACCACACACACATATAGGTTGAAAGTTAGGCTGATCTGTCACGCTCTTTGGTGAAAGGCTCGATCGGGAAAAACGCTTATTGCAAATAATCAGGGCTTACATGCAAGAAGATAGCTTCATTCAAAAAATTCTAAGCAATTCTGTACAACTTAAAACAGAAAGAGATATTTTGAATGATTTTATCCAACTTTTTGTATGAGAGAATGATTAAATACAAAAAAGGGTAGGTTAAGGAAAGGCAGACGGTAGTACTTGCCTGATTAGAGCTTTCCAAATTGAAAATGATTTGTGAAACTCGACCAAACATTCCTAATGAGGGCCAAACCCCTTCATTGGCAAGCTGTATTGTACGCTTCTTCGTAAAATTTTCAACAATACGTTATTTATAGTCCACTTTCGGTTCTTGTTATTCATTGTTAGGTCTAAATGTTTTCATTAAGTTGAAAAAAGGAAAATGTAAGAAACTCCACAAAAATCAGACAAAAATATTATTATCCGCTACTCGACGTCTGCTGTATCTATTTTGCGTGTAAAAAGCCTTGGGTTCAATCCCTTTACATGAGCTAAGAGTGAGTTGGGCAACTTAACTTGAGCGTCGAAAAATCGAATAAAGTAATTTGAAAATCGAAGGTCGCGAGTGGGTACCAACCAGCACCTCTTGGATGAGAGGCAATGGCGTTTGCGTCAACGACGCTTACTATATGTATTATGAGTTCAACTTTTAATGAATTCGCTAAAAAATAAATAGCTACATATATAAAATTCTAAACCAATTAATGAACGATGCGGGACTCAAACTCGCGACCTCTTCTCGTTCTGCCCGAGCACTCTTTCCACCTGAGCCAACCCTTCGAGTACGCATGGATCGTAAAGTTTGGTATGTTTTGTTCAGCCATCAGGTTGTGGGTCCATCTACAGGATCCAATTTACAGTGGATAATCTACTCAATAATAATTGGAATTACTGCGTACCTACTCGAACGGTTGCGCTCGGATGGAACCCGAGAGGTCGCGGGTTCGAGTCCTACATCTTTCATGAATTTTGGTTACAAATTTAATTTTTATAATTAATCCCCTTTATTCCTTAAGTGGGGGTCAATTTTGAAAATAACAAATTGTTTTAATATAAAGTTATGGAATGATAGAAAATAAATATGTGTAACAAGGACATTAAAGGAAAAGGTGGACTCTTTATATTTCTTTGTCTGTGGCCTGAGGCCCTAAGTCTTGGTCTCCGCCACACATACTGTTCTCTCTTCTCTCACTCTTTTTCATTATTTAACGTTATTCAAATTCAAATTCAAATATTTTTATTCAAAATAGGATGTGACATCATGACTTATTGAAAGTCTATCTATACTCTACAGTTAAAGCAAACAGTAGGGACGAATACTTCACATATTAAGTAAAATTCAAATATTCAAATTTAAATATTTTAATTCAAAATAGAATATGATATCACTTATTGAAAGTAAAATACTACCCATTCCAAAATGAATGTCTCAGACCTGAGAAGAACGGGCGCAACAAACTCAACGGGCTTTTTTTTTCATCGAAAAAATATTTTTACAAAGTACTATTGTATAATTACACTTATTATTTAATAGCCTGAGTGCGGTCACTCCATTCCCAATCTGTGGTATCATTAAGAAAGTCATTTATTATTAGTTATTTTGCCAGCTTAGTGCCAAGTCGTTATGAACGTATAACTAGTGTGTTCAAGTAAAAACTTTTAAAATCAATAGCTTCTACAAGAACTTAGTGCAAAGTAAATTGCTTATTAACCAGACGCCAGGTGGTGCTGCTAAGTAAATAGGTATCCGTATGTTCAAGTGAACTTTGTAACTTATACTTATTTTATTTATTTATTTATTTATTTATTTATTTATAAAGGCTTACCAACTAAATACAATTTATTAACTTATGCACTAAGAATTAAACAAATATAATAAAATAGTTTAAATGTACTTAAATTATAGGTAGGCACAACATTACTATAAGAAATACATGTGATATTTTAAAATCTAAAATCTATAAATTTTGGAGAGCAATATAAATTTGTTTTTTAAAATTAAGAAAGTTTGAAAAGAAGATATCAGTGTTTTCATCTATATTAAAAATACAATTATATAATTGTAACATTAGCTGTAGAGGAGAGTTTAAGCCATAATTACTGTGGTGGAATTTAATGTGCATTGGGGAAAAAGTACTAAGCCGACAATTGAAGGTGCTCTTGTCCAAATAATATTACTCATATTAAAATCCCCCAGTATAAGATGGTTCCCCGAGTCATTAACTATATTTGAGGCGTTTGTCATGAACGATTCAAGTATCACTGTGTTTATTGGAGGTGGTATATAAACAGCACATAGTTTTATGTTTTGAGATCGACCTTTAAAGTTAGAGTACTCTAGCTCCACCCACAAATCTTCGGCTTTGCTTTCGAATTTTGGAACCCTGTGCGATTTTATAGATTTATGCACGGCGATCAAAACACCTCCCCCCTCCTTGTGGCCAAGCAATGGATTGGACTGTCTATCCCTTCTATAGACTTCGTAGCGGTTATCAAAAAATCTCTCCATCTAATATGTTATCATTGAGCCAGGTTTCAACCAGCACAATAATCCTGTAATTTTGTGTTAAAACATTTTTATTAATATAGTCGAGCTTAGTTCTCATTCCCCTAATATTTTGGTAATATAGCATATTCTCATAGCTAATGAGTTCATGAAGCTTAATTTATGATATGTAATATATTTGATAACTATATTCTTCAACGTCATTACTAATGCTTCCACTTGAGCTTAAAAAAGAGTGATCAATTTTCAGAATAGATGGCAAATAATTTTGATGCTCTTTGAAAATCCTCCGAAATAGTTCTTAAATTTGGCTTTGACATAATAATATGTAATTGTAATATATAAATCATTATACACATAGTTTCATTTGAACTCGACGTCTGTCTGCTCCACTATAAATATTGTCATCCACTTTGTGAAACACATACGTGAGTTATCTTCATCTGTTGGTAACTTAACAAGAACACTTCAAACACAACTTCAGCTATAAATATAGTAAAGATATTGGAATTGGTAATCGTGTTACAGTTGAACTACCGATTGTTGGTTGGATAAGTTGAAGTAAGATGAATCTAAACATTATTACTTATTATTCAAAGAGTTACGCCAGAAACTACTTCGGTAGTTAATGTAACGTTTGCGCACTTCCTTCACACGTGGGATCGTAGCACAATAAAACAATATAATGCTCTCTGGTAATATCATATTAATTTATTCTTACTAAAAATTATTTCAAACAATTCAAATTATTAGAGTAAATGAGACTCGACTTATTTGGTTTGTGAAATTCTTCAAATCTCTCTCTTCCTACCAACTAACTGGCATCAATTCTCTTTCATTATCCCGTGTACGGAAAAGCTGTAAGATATTATATTTTAAAGATTTGTGTTGTAACTAAGTATCAATTATCAATAACATCTACTAATTACCGTGCAAATAGCACTACTTTGTAATTAAATTAAGAGCGACTCTATAGTTTTTAATTCTGACTGTGTGCTGGTAACGTTCTTTCATCTGTCTCATTCTTACAAGCGGTAGAGAAAGGGATGTGGATACAAAAATATTCGTTTTACTAAATTATTTACGCTTTTTGCAAACCAATGTTATATAAATAAAATAAATTTACCGGTCATAAGTCACACCATCTCTTTTTTGCGTCGTTAACGTATTATTAGAGCACTTTTTTATAGCACACTTAAGCTTGGTTATAATAATAATAATAAATATTTATTATTTTTATAACTATTATTATATTAAGGTAACAAGCAAATATAGTACAGACAATTTTGATTATGCTTATGCTATAATAAATGAAATACAATAAAAGATTACTAAAACTATGCGTGGGCGTGTGTGTGTGATGTGTGTGCATACGTGGGTTCACTCGCAGTGTATGAACTAGATCAATTCTTCAACTACGTAAGATCAAGAAGCCATTTAGAAAGTTTATTTTTACAGTTATTGTATGTTAAATTGTATAAATTAAGGATTTTGTTTATTTTATTATATAACATCGGACTAAGATAGTCAAAATGACTTCGTACTATATCTAATCTTGATTGTTCCGTTTTGCAGACTTTGTCAGTTCTCCTTTTTTATATGTGAAGAGTAGGATCATAAGACATTTGATTGTGCTTACGTAAAATTGTGCCACGAACAAAAAGTTTTCTTATTGAATATACTTCCAAAAGTGCGTATAAGTCAACTGGAGGGAATCTAATAGGCTTATTGGATATGACCTTAAGCACTGCTCTTTGCGTTCTTTCAAGGCGCAGCATCAAGGTCTTACCAACTGCACCCCATGCAACAAAACGATATGATAAGACAGATTGGGCTAAAGCAAGGTACACAATTCTTAGGGTGCTACTCGTAGCATCTATTATACCTGACCTCAATTTTTTAAAAACAAAGATGAGTTTCCTTGTACGAGACATCACTGCTTCAATGTGGTGCTTCCATGATAATTGGGAGTCAACAAGGACAACAAGGTATTTAGTCAAGTGGACACGCGTAATAAAGGAACAGGAAAATGTATCAAGTGGAGAAGAAGCACAATTATGAGCTTGCAAAACAAATGAAGAGTTTGGTTGCGAGGATAACAGAGGTGAAAAAGTGATAAACTTGGTTTTTTCAAAATTAAGTGTTATGAGGTTTGTAGATAGCCAGCACATAGCAACGCGCATTACTGACTCAGATCAACAAAACAGTCTCATCAGCATAATATGTTACAAATTTAGTATCTGAAAATTGGAGTTTATATAGATCGTTAATATATGTTAAAAATAGAGTAGGTCCTAGCACACTACCCTGTGGTACACCATAGGAGATCATGACTTCATTACTGATAGCCCCGTTTATAGTAACACTTTGGTGGCGATCGCTCAAGTAGCTCCGGAACAGCTCGAGTACTATTCCTCGTACACCAAGGCCTTCAAGTTTATCCAATAAGGTAGGGACAGAGACAGTGTCAAAAGCTTTAGGAAGGTCTAAGAATATACCGATTGATTACTTCTTATCTTTCATGTTGTAAACAATTGATCTAGTCAATTCTAACACTGCATCTTCAGTGGACTTCCCTGATCTAAAGCCAAATTGATTATAATATCATTTGAATTCAGAAAGGACAGTGATATTTTAGTTATAAATTTTTCAAAAATATTATAGTAGGGATACCATCTCAACCTGCTGCACTATTTATTTTTAAGCCATTAATGATTGTCTCAATTTCCTCAGTGTCGGTTTCAAGCAAAACCATCGAGGATTGCTGATTTAGTTTAGGGACAGGTTTTAGAGGGTCTAATGACATTGTACCCTAGTACATCCTAATGTGAAGTTACATTAAGTGCTAAATTCTTACCAACATTGGCAAAAAACTCATTCACAGCATTAACTGAATCTACTGGATTTTCATTTATGGTTAATAGTTCACTAGAGGATGAAATGTTAGTATTTGTACTTGAGATATTCTTGATTAATTTCCACGTCTCTTTAGGGTTTCTTTTATGTTTTTCGAATTCAGCAGTTTCGAATTCTCATTTAACCTTCTTAAGGAGACTGTTTCAATAATTTCGATATCTTTTATAGGAGATAGAATAATATTATTAGATTCAAGTTTCGTTTTAAGACAATGCTTGTCCCCATGACGAATACACCGCAGAAGGTCAGGTGTAATCCAAGGCCTACGTTTTCTACTAGATACCTTAATAGTACGAGAATTTAAGGAAATAACAGATGTTAGAATTTCCATTAGATCACTTGCAGATTTCTCAGCGTCCTCACTACATAATACTGCCGAGAAATCGGTATCTTCTAGTGCTGTTACACAAGCAGGGATGTCAATGAACTTAAATAGTCGCGAAGAGTTTCTTTGAGTTTTCTGATGCCCAATACATAGAATAACAGGAGCATAAGAGAATTAAATACTAAAGTAGTAGCCTTTACACTGGTTTTAAGAAACACATGATCTAGGCAATTGTTGAGACGAGTAGGGAAGGAGTGCGCAGGCAAAATGGCATGAGAAGCGGCAAGGTTAAGAAGTTTATCGGAGTCGGGGTCAGAGTTTTTAGGTGATATATTTGTTTCTCTCTTTTTATTTGAGTCTCGTGCCAGATTTTGGCGAGACAACACGTCCTGAGGATGCCTCGTGTAGAGGCGAAACACGTGTCGAATTGTTTTAAAGACAAATATTGGCGGAATTAACACTAAAGAAAACTGATATATTTGTGTTAAGATCACTAATAATGGATATAGTTTTAAAAGCTTGTAATGAATAGAGTGCTTCATCGAGATTTGCAATAAAATTATCGACGTTTCTATAAGAAGGCGAACGATATAAAGCAAGAATAGGAAGGTCGTTACCACTCTTTATAACTAGGCAGTTACAATCAGAGGTGGGGGTTCTTCAATAATAAAATTTAGATTTTCATTAATATATACAACGATACCATCATTTTGACTATTATGTTTAGATGAATAAGCTAAGTACCCTTTAAGAGTAGGAATATAAGGACTTTTACTGAGCCAACATTCTGACAAAATCAATATGTCAAGATCTATGTTTGTTCTGTTTAAAATAAGTTCTAAGCTGCTAAAGTTAGCATCATTCCCAATGTTTCTAATGTTCATATGAAATATATTCAATGACTGTCGTACGTTGGTAAGGTACCTACCGCAGTCTTCAGGGGCACATTCTGATGCACTTGAGACTGTAATGTCTTCAGTTTCATTTATATTTTATGATGACGCACGACTAAGGAGAAAAGTGTGCTTACAATTGTCTTCAAGCACACTTTTGCCGTTCCACTGTCAGACTGTAAATGATATTATGTCCATATCTATAATGTCATTGATCGCTCTCCTTCGCAAATTCTTAAATATTTCAGGATCAATTTTATGGTGTAATATGTACATATGTGCATTTTATTTTAGTCATTCTTGAAACACTTGAAATTGAAAAGCAACTACAAAATTTCCTTTGCTCTATACTATGACAATTTGTTTTTTTATTTTTTTTATTATTTATATATATTCTTTATAAACATGTTGATTAAGTCGGCTTAAACATATACAAATACTTATAAACAAATGTGCCAGAGAAGCAACAGCCAGGGATAACTGGTGTAGAATCGTTCGTCGTTCAACGTGACCACGACTGCTCTGTCAAGTCATCCGTCGAAGTAGAAGAAGAAGGCTTATAAACTATGGCGAACAAAGTTTAAAAAATATTTGTATTGTTAATATAATCTGTTCGTACAGCTAACGATTGAACGATGAAACTCAGTAATCTGTCACCATGTTCAGCTATACAATTCTCTAACGTTACCAATCGTGGCTATACTCGTCGAGTAGCCTCGATGTCGAGCTAGCCTTCAATTCGACGTTAAGCTTACCGCTGTCGAAATTCATATTGAGCAGTGAAGTTGGAGCTGAGTATGTTATGAACCATAAACTGCAAGTATAAGAAAGACGACTGAGTGTCATTTAAACAGGGGTTCCTTGAATTATTATTTAATTTGCACTCTAATATTAAATGTAAAAGATCCTCCTCAAGATGGCATCTTAAACAATTTGGGCTGTCTATTTTATGCATCAAATATTTAAATTAATTTATAGGAAAGTGGTAGGATCGCAATCTTAAACAAATCACCATGTCTCTTCAGTTCAGACTATTTGTTGCCCAATTCAACTAGCAAATCATTCAGTTCTTTGATCCCTTTCGTCAATTAATAATGTTCGTCATAGTTCGCTTGAAGTTTGACGCCATAGTTCACACGTCAAGGCTGTTAACATAAAGACGATGGTTCGATGCGATGAGGTCATATCGATAGTTAAGAAAGGTACATTGTTGGCCTACGATGAACCTAACACGTCATGGTTTTGTTGCTTATACCTACAGTACTTGATGATGTCTTATTATTATCTGATAATTATTATCTAATAAAAGTAACTTTACAAGCGTTACAAATAGCCGAGTGTGACGGTTCATTCAATACCTACAACAGAAAGTGTTTAACGCGCCCAAAGAAGTTTCCACTACAAAAGTCTTCTTGTATGAATAGTTTTTCAGTGGGAGGCTCCTTTGCATAGGATGCCGGCTAGATTATGGGTACCACAACGGTGCCTATTTCTGCCGTGAAGCACTAATGTGTAAGCACAATTGTAGTGCCACTCAGAATTTTTGGGTTTTGCAAGAATCCTGAGCTTCATTGCATTGTAATGGGCAGGGCGTATCCTGCTTGTCCCTTATTGTCATAATAAAAACTATTTATTTATTAACAATGTGTGTGGAATGATGCTTCTACTCATTAATTTCTGTGTTTTTTTTTAATAAAAACAAATTTACTTTTCTAACATACTCGTGTTATTCATTGAGTACCTGACGTTTGAGTATTTTTGTCTCATCACTTTACATAGATTGTAATTAAAGTAATTTATGAAACAATGAGGCTGAACATGTTGGTATAAGAGAGAGGCCATGAGATTTTTGCCAGTTCTTATTTTTAAGCCTCAACATCAACCGAGGTAAAAAGTATTATAACTTTTAAGATTCATTACCATGATTTCTTTAACCTAAATGTGTAATGTGATATTGATTTGAATTAAAAAATGTATCACGAAGATTGATAGTCAGTTTTGATACTGTAACCTGTCACTGAGTGAGTCAAAGTTTGTCCTATATAAACTTATACAGTCGAATAGTTAGTTTGGTTAATAAAGCTCTAATTAACATGCATTTACATGTTTCATATAATGCTCTGTCCACGTAACGAAGTACAATGTGTCCCGCTACGATATGCCCGCTAACAGTTGTACAAGTATTAAACGTCACTAACAAGTTATAAGAGTAAGCGAATTAAAATTTTAATAGCTGTGTTGATTGACTGATGAAACAACTGAGCGAATGTGGATGTTGCAAAAAATGTAATTTCCACCATAAGATCTGTTGAGGTCAAGAATACCAAGAATAAAAATAAACTCTTATCCGAGAATTGTTTTTTTTTTATAATACTGGTAGTTGATTGGACTATGGAAGATTAAGGTCTCTCAACATTAGACAGATTTTAAGACCACTCCAACGTAGAGAGATGTAATTGTGAAATAGTATACGCGTTTTTAATTTCTATAGAAATATCTATTAGAAAAATAACTTAAGATTATTGAATTATTTTTTAATTTCTAAACTAACGTCCTAAAAATTTGAAAACAAAAATTCATAAGTGGCTAAATTATTTCGTAGAATCACGATATTTCATAATTTTTTTTCTACTTATTTTTGTATGGCAGTGGAAGAAAGTAATCAACACAAATGAAAAAAGATAATACCTATATAATATATTATAAAATTTTATATTTATATATCGTCAAATTAATATCGTCAAATCGGTTTCGTAGTTTTTGTTCAAAAGAAAGGTCAAAATTCACTCTGACGTCGTTTTTGAAGAAAATCGCATTGAATAGCTTCTAGCCACATGCAAGATGAAGAGTTTTGCTATCAATAACATTTACAGTCTTGATAATGTTATGTTTCATATTCTCAGAAACACTGAACAAAATTTACCGAAGTCAGTCGTTTGTCAGAAAGACCTCTTAACACAGAAACAGGATTCTTCAATAAGTTTTCGTATATTTCTTACATCTCCATCTTTAAATTAATTAAAACCACGTTTGTTATGTTTGAAATAATTTATAAAAATCTATAATAAATTGTAACAAAGTAAAATCTGTACATTGAATATTTCTTATAGAATATTTGCGGGGTGTTCTGAAAACAAACCGAAGCCAAAAAAGTATTTATGCACAGTTTTATATCTGTCCCCCTACGTCACCATCTGACTTATCAGACGTAGGCTAGATTTCATCTAAACAAATTCTGATATTGACCGTAGGAAGCATCTTGCCTTAAGTTTTATCTTACGCACAGTTCTGCTAATGGAGCAATATTCCCGTGTCTGTTTTTCAAAAATATCGTGATACAAGTGTTTCCAGGTCCATTCAATTGGCTTCTACTGTCTGCACGTTCTACATCCTTAATATTGTTTGCCGTTGAGCAAAAATAAGGACAAATACGCTGTCTCTTCTTTTTTTCTGTAAGAGAAGTAGTGACAAGGTGAGTGTGACAGCCACTTTATTGTTAGTGACAATTAATTGCCGCGCAGGATTAAAGGCAAAGAAGCCATTTATTTCCTCAAAATTAATTCCTTAAGAATTATTTTTGATGTCAATTCAAAACATTACCACCGCTTTGGATACAAATGAAGCTCTGAGCGAGAAAGAGAAGATGGAACTCTCCCAGCATTCTTTTTTGCGCTCTTTTTAATAAATTGTTTGATTGTTGAATTAAAAATTCTGCAAGTGTGCTCGTCACTCGACACATAAGGTGTTAAGTCTCATTAGCCCAGTAAAATCACACTCTTCAAAACAATTAAAATTATATTTGCTCTTTATTGGTTTATCACAAAAGATGTTTTTGTGTGGTACCCAGCTTACTGATACCCTGGGCTTAGAACTGCTTAAATCATATAATTAAAGCTGTACGCTTTTTTAATAACTTGATTTAACCACACTACTTTTAGATTTTGATATATTTTATAAGAAGGTAAATTACATTTACAATAATTGTATTTAAAACTTTACACAGCAGACAGTGACAGCAAATAAAGTGTTCAGCGCGCTTTAAAAAAAATTAATATAAATCGCCTCAGCGTGTCAGTTACACCAGACAGGATTAAGTGATAGTTTCGTCGGGTTCGTTAGAGGTTAACATAATCTTGTGGGAGCTCCACACATTAGTGTTTAGCAGGTTCGTTATATAACTCACCAAAACTGTGTTTATCATTTAATATAGCGTTTAAATATTTGGTTGAACATTACGCAAAACAAAGTGTGATTTGTTTTTGACTTTATACTTTCAAATCTAATCTATTTAATAATGACTTAATGACATCCTATTTAAATTGTAGAATACAAAAGGTGGATATCAATGGAAAGAGGTCCTCTGGATCAACAGTTAAAATGGGGGTTCCACAGGGCTCGATTTTAGGACCTTTTCTATTCCTTATTTATATAAATGATCTCCCTTATATTGCAAAGGATAAATATCAAATTGTGTTGTTTGCTGATGATACATCACTCATGTTTAAAATACACCGTTGTATACCTAATTTTGATGTTGTTAACAATGCTTTAAGTAAAGTTGTGCATTGGTTTGAAGCTAATTACTTGTTACTTAATACTAATAAAACGAAAAGCATTAAATTTACTTTACCTAATGTTAAGCAAGTGTCAATCGATATACAGCTTAGAAACGAGAAATTAGATATAGTTGATACCGCTGTTTTTTTTGGAATAACGCTAGATGCCAAACTCCAATGGGGCCCTCATATAGAAAAATTATCAAGTAGATTAAGTTCTGCTGCATAGGCAGTAAAAAAGATTCGTTCCTTAACAGACATTGAAACTGCAAGATTGGTTTATTTTAGTTTATTTCACAGCATTATGTGATATGGTATATTATTATGGGGTAATGCTGCTGATATTGATTATATTTTCGTGCTGCAGAAAAGAGCTGTTCGGGCAATTTATGGTATGGGACCAAGAGAGTTGCTTAGATCTAAATTTAAAGATTTTAAAATTATGACTGTTTGTAACCAATATATATATGAAAATTTAGTGTATGTTCATAAAAATGGCAATATATTTCAAAAGGTATATGAAAAACAATATTAATACTAGAAACAAAAATTAACTGTTAATGCCCACTTCTAGGCTTAGTAAACTCGACAAGTCATTCATCGGTAATTGCGTTAGATTCTATAATAAGTTTCCTGAGAACATAATGGAAATGTCCCTCAACAAGTTCAAAGCCTATATATTATTATATTAAACATAAACTTATGGAAAAATAATATTACAATTTAAAGGATTATTTAGATGATAAGAAAGCATGAATTGCTCGAAAAGATTTGAGCTTTAGTTTTCCTTAATTAAATATAAAAGTATTTATAATTATGAATAATTTTTGAAAAATTACCTTTATTTATTTACGGTGTGTGTGAATTGATGCATCTACTGTACCATAGCCTGGTATTATTGTTGATACAGTAGTAGTCGGCCGTGAATGTACTCAATAGCTCTTGTTTTTTACGTATTAATTTACATTTTTTTTGAGTATTTGTAGTTTGAGTATTATTGCTGCATCACTTTACATATATTGTTACTGAAATGATTTGTGAGTGATTGTCACAAAGAGTTTCTTGCCACTTCTTATTAAAGCTCAACCCTCAAAGGAGGTGGATATAAAAAGAAAAGTCATTTCCTTGACCTGCCTGAATAAGGTGATTTTGATTAGATTACCCTAAAGGATTGATCTTTTGATTACCGTTAGTAAAAATATAATATTAATTACAAGTTTAAGCAGAATTGTCAAATTGTTAGAGGTATTTGGTGAGTATTGCATGATATGTAGGATTATATGGGTGTATTAGGATTATTTTATTGTTGTTTGCTGAGTTCTCGTAACAGGTTTTATCATGCTCTAAATGTCACTGCTTCTGGCGGCGACATGGGACGGGTCGTCCTCTTCCCTAAATATGGTTGAGGGAGGCGATGGCTGGCTCATGCGTCATGCTCGTGAACGGGCGCTGCTTGTGGTGGCGGGATGATCCTGTTGCCGGGGACTCGGTTTCAGATTCTTAAAAGTTATTGTATATATATATATATGTATGGATATATACATGTTTATTTATTTATTATCGCTTATAAAATGCTCACAGAATACCTTTATTGATTTATGGTATATGTGGATGATGCAGCTACTGTACTCAATAACTTTTGTATTATTTTACATATTATATTGTAATTGAAATGATCTGTAAATCTTTATATAAAAGAGTGGCAATGAGTTTCTTGCTACTTCTTCTCATTAGCTCAACCCTTTACGAAGTAGCGGTAGATTCAATAAGAAAAATATTTAATTTTTTTGGACATTCATAAGTGTCATTTTCGTGACCTACTTGAATAAAGTTTTTTTTTATAACCCTTTATTTACTACAATCTGTCTCCTTTCTGGACATTCAGCAGTATGTTGGTATGTGCTATCGCTGGCGCGCTCGAATAAACTTGAGTAAACTGATTTTGATTTTGATTTTGAAAAACAAAAACCTTCCGATCCTTTTTTAAGAAAGCTGCACATACTTAGTGAAAATATACACAGATATATAAGTGAATTAAGCTTAATAGAAAATAATTGGCATTTGTAAGGGACTGCCAATAGAAGTGAAAACTTAGAAATTGTAGTATTAGTCAATATATTATACATAATAATGTTTTTTGTTCAATTTATTTTTAAGACTTATATTCAATAATATATTAATAAAACAAAAACACTATTTCAATAATGCGCAGTACGAGTATATACACATTGAACTTTTAACTAGATCCATTCTATTTTACTTATAAGATATACACAGCACTAATGTTGCACAATACATTAGTTGTATAGCTACAGATATACTGCTTTGTAACTATATCTATTTATTTTCTAATTATTTATTTATCGCGTGCACCAGTTATGAGCATGTCAGCGACGCGAACCCATTAGATTTTCCCCTCCCAAAAACTGACCAACGCTGCTATAGAAATTGTCACTTCAATAATATACGTTACAAAAAAAATAATTTGACAAATCTGTACAAATTCTTATTCTTAATTGTTCTATCATTTATGAACGAGAAAATATACAATAACCTCATAAACGCTATATAATAAATTAAAAAAACCTTATCTTAACTAGAAATAATGACCTACAAGCGACCTCTAACATTGTTACTATAATTAAGCCGTGCGGTTGGGCTTTATGTATGTAGACTAAAAAAACTGTGCGAAATTAACAATTCAGTACTTGTTCTATTACATATTCTTTGACTTAAGGTAACTCATAATATTAAGATAATTATAGATTACACTAAATAATGCCTAGTTCAAGTTTTAAATGAGATTTAGAAGTAAAAAATTTCAAACGTATGTACTACAGTTAACATTCAGAATCAGGTATTAACACAAAGGCCCCCAATAACACAAATACACCTCGAATCTATTTTGTTTGTCTGCGAGCACACAAAGTCCCACCTCGTCGCTAAAATAGACCTGATGACCTCATTTAAACAGGCAATTAGTACTGGTTTGAAGACGTAGGTTCCTGGATAAACTATTCTATTAATACTTTTACAAGTTTGAAAGGAAGTAGCTTAAAAATGGTATTTGAGAAACTAGATTGCGGTAACGCTTGAAAACCATACGACAATTAACAAACGCAGCAATAACTTATTTTCAGTTGTGAGAACAACTAGCCTTGGGCCGTTAGTTTGTGTCAAACCCACAACTTATTGAGTAATTTGTATTCTCATTTTGTCTGGATGAAATGCCAAGTGAATTGATAGAAAATATTTATAAATGTCAAAGTCATACCTAGTCATGGTTTTTTTATTTGCAAGAAACATTTACAGCTAAAGTTGTTAGAAGCATAATACTAGATATATGTTTCATTTCATGCAAATATTTTTTACATTTTATTTCACATTTTAGCTAGTTGTGCTAAAATTAAAAAAAAACTGGCAAAAAAATCATTGCCTCCATATGGTAAACCTCCAGAAAACCTTTTCTAGAACGATATTATAATTAACAAACGAGACACGTGTTATATCATTACAACAAACATAAATTTTAATATTTGAATGTAAACAAATATATATTTAGCTTTGTATAAATTACTCATGACATTTTTATAATAAATGTTCAAGGAAACGACTACGTTTTATTTACATAGAGGACAATAAATATTTTTGTCTTGCAAATTAAAACATTACAGGTACTTTAAGCGGTGTTTTCATTCAATGTGTCATAAATATTGTAATATAAAGGTCCTAAATAAACAATTTCATGTAAAACGAAGAATTTATATTCCATTAGTAGATTTGTTGTGGAACTTTGTTTAACTGACTATTTTTGTGAACGACTAAAGTCGAAAAGCTCTTCGACTATAAACAGTTGCGATTCAAAGTTTTCTATGTAGGTACATGCATTGACGCACTACTGTCGAAGTTATGGTATATATTATTTTTATTCAAAATAGAATTTAAAATCACTTATTGAACGTCAAGAAACTCACCGGGATTATTTTTTTCCTTAATTTAGTTACAATATAATATGTAGTATTGTACAATAAAATGTAAATAAATGTTAAATATCCAGAAATCATTCGCTCTATTCCCAGTCTGTGGTACCATTAAGAAAATGTTAAATTAACCTTTGCCACACAAATGTTTTTTAACAATTCTTTTGAATTTGGTGTCACATTTGTTTTGTATATTTTCTGGGATCATATTGCAAAAGTATATACATCGCCCAACAACAGCTCCTGTCTTGATACACCATTTCGTAACTAGCTTCTTAGATATGTCTAAATTGAGTTTATCGCTGTTAGGTAAATGATAACAGGCTAGGTTTATGTACATGTACACTGAAATAATAAGTCTGCCTGGTAAGTGATAGCAACATCTTACACTCAGGATACGTCAGTAACATTGTCTTAGTGCGTTTGCGTTGCTGAAAATAGACGCTAACAGTTCACCGCTATTTTTACAATGTATTAACAGCTCTTACAGTCTATCAAGACGAATAAATTATGCAAGGTATTATCACATATAACGTTATACATAATAACGGACGCAATCGCGGTGCCAATCACAATGTCAAGTTCAAGGTAACCTTGATCGTCAAACCTTTTCTGGCTATTAAAAAATCTAGTCTATACCAAACTATTCTTATTTCGAATAAAATTTTAATTACCATGTTGTGCTACTGCCTGATTAAGAATAATATATATTAGTAGTACAACGTGATTAAATTAATAAGATTTCAATCTTAATCTGAATATTATATTAAATTGTTGATAATTTACAGGTGGATGTTCAGCATTCGGTCACTCCTGCTTTGGTGGTCATGGCAAGAGATCAGATAATGCTATTTTGAATGTAAGTATAATATTATGTTATACAATTTTAGTTTTTTTTATTTAAATTTATAGCAATGGTAAAGTGTTTCGTAACTTAAATATGTACAGAGTAACACAAGTATCACATCTGTATGTATTAATAGGTTGGTAGGTTAATTAGGTATTGGTAGGTAAATTCACCATAATGATTGCTATGCAAGATTTTTATAGAATTATATATGATCACAGAGTAGAGATGGATTTTTTCATATTTACAGAAAGACATCTCCCATTTTACGAATGAAACTACCATAAAGCACATTACAACATCGACTGTGGTGAGCAGAAGGAATTAACACAAATAATTTTTACTTAGTTCCTCCTCGCGTTTCGAATGTGTTATAGTTACGTTATGTTATTGATACCAGATGGCGCTTAGCACAAAACTTGTTGTATATAATACCACAGAGTAGGAATGGGTACTTACGTGAGTAGAGGCGATCATCACTCTTGTAACCTGAGTACCATAAATAGGTTACACAGGCTGTTAGGTCGTCTATATTATGGATATATGCTGTGGCTCGCACCTACGAGGTCTCTCTCTGCTCTCAATGGTTGTGATATATTTGTTGATGGATGGCAGATGATTTTTTTCAGAGTGCCTGCGTTTTTTGTGAGAGGAATGCATTAATGGTATTTGGATGTTTATGTATTAATAGTAAATTTTGTATTTATAACATATATATTAATGTTGTTTGTTTGTAATTAATTACTTAGTTTAAAATTGTAATTTGTTTACGCCGTTTTATTAAAGTATTAAAAAGCATCAAATCTATGGTTACATACATTTATAGTTCATTTTGCAATATATTCGTGTTATGATAGCTGTACTATGATAATATGAATCTCGCTGAACAGTTTGTATAGGTGTGAGTGAGTAAGTCTCCGGGCGAGCTTTCACAAAGTTGTAAGTTGTGGTTGTTTGTGGTGAGTACACACGGGTCACGTGACCGGAGAGCCTTACAGTGTTTACTGAACGGGCGGGGCGGCAAGGTACCGTAATGTAACTATGAAACAGTTACATATTGCATTGTTAGCTAACATTTAGATTAAATAACACTGGAGCTTACCTAATAAGAAAAAACTTCGAGAAATCGTTTAAAATGAAGTATTATAACTATCATTATTATTAAACGTTTGCATATTATGAACAAAGTCTAAGACTATATTTAGCTCTGCCTAGTATTGGATAAAACGTTTTAAATATGGATTCAGATTCTACGTTCATTCTCTTGATGTAATTTTATGGATTTTGTGAGAAGTTGAATTTAAAAATATATTTATAAAATTTCTTTATCAAAAAGGAACCCTAAGGAAAGGTGCACTAATCAGATTCGAACTATCTGAATTTATACTTTTACTTTGACTGTTAAAGACAATTTTAAGCTACCAACAATTGAACTTCTTTTTATGTATATTACCAAAGCCCATGTCATAACCTTTATAATATTATATACTAAACTATTATTATTATAAATAGCATTTATTAACATAAAACAATTCTTATATCTTTACAACACTTAATATAATTATATAGTAAAAACTGTTACTACGTAGAGTATAACCAGAACACTGGTAACATAAAT
Organism: Leptidea sinapis; assembly: GCF_905404315.1. Taxonomy (NCBI): domain Eukaryota; kingdom Metazoa; phylum Arthropoda; class Insecta; order Lepidoptera; family Pieridae; genus Leptidea; species Leptidea sinapis. The sequence goes on along the minus strand of NC_066296.1, from coordinate 828,294 downwards.
ATATATTGAATAAGTAGGTTGATATTTGGCTAAAATAACTATTTGATTAGCTCTGTTGAGATGCAAAGTCATTTGTACAATGTTTTGTCTATGGGCCCCACAAGACAAGTTTCTCGACACTAAACGGCACAAAGAGGACAAAAACTAGCTGACCGACGCGATGTCTGCTGTCTATGGTAGTAGATATTGCAGCTACAGCATCAATTGAAGTAACTGGACATGAAAAGCTGCCACGAGTGTCCACGCAAGTCCGGTGCCCTTCCGCATATCCAAGTCGATATAATTCTACAAGATAATTAATCTTTGTTTATCGAATTAATGTTGTTAGCCATCAAGCATCGAGTTGGGTCGTCGTCAACTTGGCCAAGAAGAGACTCCGCCACATCCCGTGTATCCTCATGCAGGTTTTGGCATTCTACCTTCAGGAGACGATATTATACCTGTTAGAGATGGAGGTAAGTAATCTTCAAAAGGATATTATTATTAAGATTTGGGGATTGAAATACACTGAAATCATAGGATCTATTGTGCCCCCCTGCTTGAGATATCGCGTCTACCCTCAACTCCCTGTGTCTACAAAAAATGAGAGAAGGAAAATAATCGAGGCTACTAACTAGGAAATGTGTTACTGTGCCGAGATTGAAATTATATCCTCGATACCTTATTACTTTTAAGAGACGTAGGATTCTCAGAGGGTTTAGGCAGGTCACGTCCTCTGACCTGAGTGAAGGTATTTTAAGATACCCCAGGTTGATTCTGGCAACGGCTTCGCATTCCAGAAGGATGTGTATTTGGTCTTCAGCGGCAGAATCTGCACAGGTTTGATTCACTGAGACCTATTCTGGCTAGGCCGCTTGCAACGGCCGGATAGGAACCCCGTGAGGGCTCTCAGTTGTCTCCTGTCCAAGCTTATGCATTGCTTGGCACGCTTACGTTGATAGCCTAGGAGCAGCTTAGCCTGCCGATGGCCTGGTAGCGAGGACTAGTGACTGGCTGCCTCTAGAATTTCTTGATTCCTTAGGACATTGCGGATAAGAGATTCTCCAGCTCAACAAAAGGATTCAGGGCCTATGAAGGGAGATGAGGCTCCATTCTTAGCTAGCCGGTCAGCTATCTCATTACCTATTATGCCTTTGTGCTCTGGTATCCAAGCCAGGGTAATTTTATTTCTCTGGCAGGGATTATCCAGTTTACTTCTGCATTCATTCCCACACTAACTGTGAAGTTATTGTGTAGGACGTGTAATTCCTGTCGAGGTTCATTTGTAGGCACCTGTCTAGTGCATATACTTCCGCCTGGTATGGATCCAAATGGATAAAAAATATTATTAACTCATCTTAAACCAGAGTTCCCACATCATCAAGTGGCTAGTAACCATGTCATCTCTTACAAAATGTTTTCTCAAGTTTTCGCTCTCTTCTCCTACCACGTCACTCTCTCTGTCTTTGGATGTAACTTCATCCTGTTCACTGTTTTTCGTCAATCTTTTTAAGTAGTTATTAATCTTTTAAACCCTTACACTGAAGTATCTGGAACAAATTCAATACGAAAAATTACTAAATAAAACACTGCAGTGCAAAGTCTTCATTTATATAAGATGAATTATATATAAATAAAGTCTCCTACACCTTGACGCTACCTGGAAGAGATAGCTAAATAGCGATAAGGTCGCCTTATTGTGCTACTATAAATGCTATACACACAAAATTGTAATTTTATGTATTTTTTTTATTTTTGTATAACTGCAGTATCACTAATGACTAGTTATAATAAGAAATATAAAACTTGTTATTGACAGGTATCTACGAAAATTATGGCAGCAATGAAAGGAGCTTCATGAAGATGAAACTGAGAAACATTGTTAAGCATTGGGTAAGACTTTGATGATGATTTGAAATAACTAATACGGTTTGTTACTGCTGTGTTATCATTGTGGTTAAGGACAATGATGCACAGTGTTGTATTCAAGGAGCTTTCTTCCACCTACAACCAACATGTGGAATGAGCTTAATTGTGCCGTATTTCCGGGACGATAAGACATGAGTACCTTTAAAAAAAGCGCGAAACCCTACGTAAAGGCCAGCAACTTTCCTGTGATACCTCTGGTGATTGCAAGGGAATGTGGACGGCGGTGATCACTTAACATACTACTGTCAAGATGCACAAGAGTAAAAAATTGTATTAGAAACCTCAATATTATCCATAAATACTTCACACGTATGGGTTTGATGAAAAAAAAAATATTGAGTTTCAGTTCTAAGTATGGGTAACCCCCAAAATTTATTGTTTTTTTTTTCTATTTTTGTGTGGAAATATTAATGCGGTTCATAGAAAATATCTACTTACCAAGTTTCAATAGTAGAGTTCTCATAGTTTCGGCAAAAGTGGCTGTGACATACGAACGGTAAGACGACAGACTTGGCTACGGAACACGTAGTATGTAACGTAATAATAATAATAAGTTATTAATGAATGTGAGTAGATGTTTGTTTGTGAGACTACTAATGATGGTGTTATTATGTTGCAGATGGATAACTTAAGGCGGTCACAGACTAACGATGGATACTACATTGAATCTTTGTAAACGATGCATACTTTTAGCAACCAATGATACCAAACGTTCGTAATGTATTTTAATTGTGTTAACCATTCAATCATTAAAGATATATTTAGTTACATACAATTAATACTTGTTTTGTTTTCCATATATTTTATCAATTACTATTATATTATGTTTCATAGATGTGTATAGCTCTATTGATATTTTAAGGCTGATTATATTTCTATCTTCTACAGATAACTCTAATGTTATTATAAAGTTTTGTGTGGATTAAAATATATAATTAAAAAATAAAAATTCATACTATTCTTGAGATATTCAATGTTGATAATTAAATAGTGTATTAATTATCATAATTAATAAAACAATAATTAAAACAACGCGTTAAATGATGGGAAATATACAGAAGTCAAGTCTCAACAGGTGTATTTAATTCAAGGAAATCTATAAATTGGTTTCTGATTCATTCTATCCAAACGATATATTAATGTGTCAATGACAAGATATAATGTTGAGAGTATATACGTAATGAATATCTTTTGTTATTATTATTGAAATAAGGTCAATTCTTTGTTGTGCACATTATAATATCTTCTGTATATAGGCTGGAATCTATTACCTATTTGTGCAATTATATCCTGTTTCAATATTATTAACTTATGTATTTTATCAAGAATTGACAATTGTAACTTTACAATAAAATATAACAATCAATATTCAAAATTTGTGACGACATATTATAAGAGCTAAAACAGTAAGTAATAGTTACATTTGATTGAACAGAGTCTTCTACTCTCATGCATCGTAGTAGCTAGTGTATCTGCTGCTCCGTTACTAATCTCCTATATTCTATAATACAAACAAGAAATGTAACAGAAATTTTGTAAATATTATCTATTCAAAATATACTTATTTCACTTGTAAGAATATCGTAAGAGACATAAGTTTACCACCGTCTATAGTCCATACCCTAGTTTATTGTAATAATTCGTGTTTTAATAAACTATTAGTCAATGACAGGTTATTTTATTATTTCTTTCCCCTACATGAAATACTTTAAATATCACGTACCTAATTCTTCTATTCAACAAGTGCTTTTCTGGTCAACTTTTTACGGTAGTCTAGAAAACTATCAACTTAATATTTGGAATATCATGTTAATGATTATTGGATAAAATACAAATCGTATAAATAACGATAAAAAAGATGATATACAAGAGGCACACTAAAAGTTTTGTACTTCTAGCAAATGGGAACTATTTGAATTTCAAATATTATATTTTTTGAAACATTGCAACATTCTTAGCAATAAAAAAATAATTTGCGGGAAATCATTTGTCAATTTTTTTTATCACACATCAAATTTCTACGTACGCCACGAAAATGGAATTAAGTCGAAAGATTTTAGAGCGAGGTTTTTTTATGGTTTTAAAAGTTCTCTCTCTCCGCAAGACTGTGCCGCTCGTCTTCAAAATGCTTTTGGGAGAGAAGCACCTTACTTTGTGATTATGAGGTGATGGATTACTGAATTTGAGAGAGGTTGGGCTTCTTTACATGACGAATTTTATGAAGGGCGGCCTTCAACTGCCGTCAACAAACATAATGTGGCTACTGTTAAGCGGCTAATTGAAGAAAACCCGCGGATTACTATTTATTATTACCTATGAAACAATTCGAGGACTATTGGGGACAAATTCAGAAAATTTTACACGAAGAATTGAAAGTTTGGAAACTTTGTTGTCGTTGGATCCCTCGTGAACTGACAGCCAGCGGTGCAGAAGCGGGATCGCGTGGAATGGTGCTCATAGATGCTAATGAAGTATGACCACGTACAGTCTAATGCTATTTATGACATTGTAACAGGAGACGAAACGTGGATTTATTGTTTTGAACAAGAAAAAAAAACAGCAACCTTGTGTATGGTTGTTTGAAAATGAGAACAGGCCATCAAAAGTGAGGCAGGCGAGAAACGTTGGTAAAAAAATGATCGGTTTTTTTTTCTCAGCTACGGGTCAAAATCAAAAAAGTGTTAATGCCGAGTGGTATTCTTGTTTACCCAGGGTGTTAAAAAAAGTTTGCGAAAGACGACCAAAAATCCGTGTTCTCCTACATCATTACAACACTTCTTCACACACGGCCAACAAAACTAAGTCATTCTTAGCTTCCGAAAAAGTACAACTCGTCACCCATCCTGCACATAGCCTCCACGTAGCACCCTGTGATTTCTGTATTTTCCCCAAAGTCAAAGATTTGATGAGAGGTTTCACTTTTACCCCTTCCGAAGAGGCAGTGATAGCATTCAATCAGCATGTAGAAAACATGCCTTCAGATCTGTGGTACACCTGTTTAAAAAAAATGGTCGATCGCACGAAAATAAGTTTAAAATGTAAAAGAGAGTATTTTAAACGCAATAAACATAATATTTTGGTTATAACATGTTGTTTTTTAAGTTACGCAAAACTTTTAGTATAACCTACGTATTTCTGAGATTGGTGAAAAGTCTGGACATAAAAGCACTTTTTGAGTAGACCTATACGAGATGTTCACCGTAGTGAAGCCTATGCTGTCGATATTTCAACCCTGCTTCGTGTGAGATTGACCGGCAGATGTGGCTGGATGTAAACCTGAATTTTTTAATTAGAGCAAACATAAGCCTTAAGTTTTAGCTTCGGTCGCAATTGGAATTCAAATGGAGAGCGCAGCAGTTACTTTCATTATTGAACCCTACTTAAAAGAAAGGAAATTGCTTTTGGCAAAATCTCACCTATAAAATTCTATACTGGCATACTTGAATAGCATGGAAAGTCAACTAAAATTAAAGAATTTTATAAAATTAATGACGACATTACAGGCATTTTTGAGTAAGGCATTTCGACGTTATAGGAAATGAAGGCGATATAAAGCTAAAGCATTAATTAAAAAGTAAAAAAAAAACAATTTTACATACAATGCGGCTTATCGAAGGCACGGTGAAACCCAGCCCTGTCCTTGGAATTAATACTTAAGGCGTGTTGGACACACTTGGGATATAAACAATTAATTTAAGTTTAATTTAAATTAAGTTATTCGACAAGGGTGGATAACTCTTGCAATATCATACAAAATAGGCAACATTCACCAAATGTAACTGAATTGTACTAGCCTTTAAAATTTATTTCAAAGTTTTAATTTCACACAATTATCACTTCTACAACAGCAACCTGTCTAGATGATATTTTTACAGATGTTACTATTACTAGTAAACATATAATTAATAATCTTCAGTCCGACCATAGTGGGCAACTTATAACAATAAATACAAGATTGGACAATGTCAGACCAAAAAAGGTGACGATTATACCAGTTACGGGTAGCCGTCTTGAGAGGTTTAGAAATAATTTGGTAAATACGATACCATTTTTACACTGTGGTGAAACTCCTAATTTTCACTATAACTTAGTCTTCAATTCCTTCTGTGAGGAATTTGACTCCAATAACGGTAACAGTTAACAACAAACATTGTTTTAATGATTGGGCAACAATAGGTATCCACAAAAGTCGTAAGCGCTTATTTAAAATATTATATGTAAAAAAATACTCCAAGCTCTATCAAGTAGTTTGTCATAAATGCAGAATCAGTGCAGATAAAATTAAAAACAATAATAATAAAGTAAAAGCGACTTGGAGTGTAATTAACAATGAAACTGGAAGATCGATTTGCCGTAACACCTCTATCTGTTTAAATATGCGTTATAAATTCGGAAATAAAAATTCCAAATGAATTTGATAAATACTTCTCTGAAATCCCGATTATCACAACCTGATTTGAAATTTAATTATGTTACGGGTAGCAATATAATAAAAATCTTCAAATTAATTAACCTAAAAAATACAAAAGACCTATGGGGCCATTCGACTAATACTGTAAAATACATACTTGATATTATAGCACCTGAATAAGCAATAATATTTAATGATTGCATAGATGAGAGTGTGTTCCCTGACCTCATAAAATACAGCAAAGTTATACCTTTGTTTAAATCGTGCATTCTTTTGACCCTGCTAATTTCAGGCCTATTTCAGTGCTGCCTGTTTTTAGTAAAATTTTTGAAAAACTTTTGCTTCAACAGCTACAAATGCATTTTTGTAAATTAATGAACAAAAATCAATTTGGTTTCACTAGGGGCTTATCAACATTTAATGCGGGTACTAGACTCATTGAGCACATCTTTGACGCCTGGGAAGAGTCACAGGATGCATTGGGCAGTTTTTGTCCAAAGCATTTGAATGCGTTTTGTCTACCATGAAACTTTACTCCTAAAACTAAAGCATTATGGAGTGAAAAATAGAGCCCTACATTTGTTAAAATCATATTTAAGCGATAGAGTTCAGATAGTCGATGTAAATGGCAAACGGTCTTCGAGTAAACCTGTGGGAATATGTGTTCCACACGGTTCTATTCTCGGTCCTTTCTTGTTTTTTATATATATTAACGATCTACCGTTTGGGGTAGATGATAGCCATGAGATTGCATTGTTTGTTGATGATACTGCACTTATTTTTAAAGTGAAGCGACGTGCAGATATTGATGACGAGGTAAGCAATGCACTCTCACTTAAACAGTAAAAAAAACAAGGTATTTACGGTTCATTACACCAAACACAGTGGAGGTACAAACCAACGCACTTATAAATGACCAGACATTGGAACTTGTGGACACTACGGTCTTCTTGGATATCACGTTAGATAAAAATCTTCAGTGGGGTCCACATATTGCCCAACTAGCAGATAGACTCAGCTCTGCGGCATATGACGTAGAAAGATTAGAGAGTACACGAATGTTGCGACCGCTATATTAGTGTACTTCAGTTATTTTCACAGCATCATGACGTATAGTATTTTACTGTGGGGTCATTCTGCTGACATTGATATAGTGTTTTCTCTGCAATAGAGAGCTGTTCGTGCTATATATCAGCTGGGTTATAGACAGACTATCTATAACCAACTCAAAGAAAAATTTAAAGAAATAAATATTATGACTGTTCATTGTCAGTACATTTATGAAAATTTAGTATACGTTCACAAAAATCGTCACCTTTTTGCTCTTAATAGTGATTTTCATTATTATAACACTAGAATTAAGAGTTTGCTAGTAACTAATTCTAGTAGGCTTCAAAAGATACATAATAGCTTTAAGGGTAAGTGCAGACACTTTTATAATAAAGTCCCGGCCACTGTTCAGGCATTATCTATATGTAAACTTATATATTTTATAAATAAATGGCTCTGTCGTAAATCCTATTACTCCTCAGCTGAATATCTAAGTGATCAGACAGCCTGGGACTAGATTATGATTTTTTTATAGCGATAGAAATGACTGTACAATATTGTATATTTTTATTGAAAAGAGCGCAATAAAAGAATGCTGGTTGGAGAGTTTCTTGCGCCGCTTCTTCTCTCTCAGAGCGCCATTTGTTTCCGAAGCGGTAGTAGTAAATATCAGAAATGACATCAAAAAGAATTCTAAAGGAATCAATTTTGAGAAAATAAATGCCTTTTATGCCTTTTAACAGTGATAGGGTTGTCAGCCTAGAACAGTGTTTCACATTTACCGGGCCGCGACCAAGAACCATACCATCAAAATAAAATACCGGGTCGCAACATTCCCGCCTTGATTAAAAAAAAATACTAAAGGATAAATGATTATTTAGTAAAAATATAAGCAGCAGCTCCATACTTCACTACCCAAATATTGTGACAAAATAGGCGATACCAAAGTATGTAGTACTAATTAAACCTTTTACTATATATGTGTAACACTTTACCCAATGAAACCAGGTATTTTAATATAATATACTTCGGTTCTTGTAGAGATTGTACATTCTATATTTTCATAAAAAAATGTTATGTATGAAGTCATTCAGAATTCATTTACTATCGATTACACATGGAGTTCTATGAGAAGATAGTATTTCAGATATTAGATTAGATTAGATCAGCCTTGCTATCCAACGCGGTAATGCTGCCAGTATTCTTGGTACGCTTCCACGTAATGATAGTTTTAATTTTATGTAGTCGTAGTATTGTAAATATAGTTATAAGATTTGTTTTGATTAAATAAATACTAATTACAACAAGGTAGTTTATATCCAAATAAACTCATAATGGCCATCTGTAGAACTGCATCTTTTAGTAGAAATTTTTACAGCATGTCTGTGAAAATATATAATAAATTGCCCAATGAATTGAAAGATTTACCTTTCCAAGCTTTTAAAAGAAGACTGAATCAGTGGTTAATAAATAAGTGCTTTTTTTATGGATAGGAGGACAAACGAGCGTACGGGTCACCTGTTGTCAAGTGATCACCGCCGCCCACAATCTCCTGCAATACCAGAGGAATCACAGGAGCGATGCCTATAGTTATGCCTATAGCTTCTATAGTTTAAATGAATTTTTCAACACAAAATTAGTCTATTTGATAATAATATATGTAAATTAATATACTTTCATGACATTGAATTTGTTAATATTATACATAGGTACTAAATGAATTATTAAGTTATTTACATCTCATATTATAATATCTTTAAATTTTAATTTTATAAATATTAATGATAGCATTGTGAAATCCGACATGTTTCGGTATAACAGTAGTGCTTAGAAAATTTTGCAAGATACGAGTATTTTGCATATCAATTGACGAAACATATTGGATTGTCAATAATATTATGTAAACATCTTAAGTACAATGTTTCCTGCAAATAAGATTTCATTTCATTTCATATAAATATATTGAAATAGTGTATAATGAAAACCTAAATTTGCAACATAGTATAAATAAAACGTTTGTAGAAGGAATGGAAATTCAAAAAAAAAATCAGGAAATGGATATTCAAAGCTGTTAAATGAAATTCGTAGTACCCTAAATATGCCCATTATGCAATAATGGTCGCAGAAGGTGTAGAAGAAAAAAGATTTGCCATTTTAAACAGAAAAGTGAATAAAGATTGCTGTCCTGTGATAGCAGTAGTTGCAGATGATTATTGGGGAAAACGTTCATACAAAAGTGTATGTAGCTCAGTGCCCGGTGCTGCATTGTTGGACTGCAAAGTAAAAAGTTACTGATACTGGTGATGATAAGCATCTAATTAGGTCAGCTAGAATGCCTGATAAGTGATACGTCTCCTCTGTATAAGTTAAATTTATAGTTAAAAAAGCTGAAGAAGAGCTTCAACACACTACAATTGATCAGAATGATGATAGATAATTGTAGGCTTTAGAGAGGCGCAATCGTATTACTGCGTATAATTTTGGAAAAGTCTGTAAGCTACGAATAAAAACCTCAATTATTGCGGAACTATTAAAGTCATTGTTATACTCCCAAATCTGTACTACTGTATGTTCATAGTAAATTGGACTGGACAATGTCAAAAGTGGGTTATTCGAGGATAACCAACCATAAATGTTTTTTTTTCGGTATTACTCCCGATTGCCTAATAAATGATGATTCCATTGTGGTAGTAAAATGCAATATAAAATTGAAGCAATTAATACGAAAGACGGAATAGAAAATAAAATTACTGATTTTTGTACACTTTACAAAAACATGTTAAAATTGAATAGAAATCACAATAATTCTTTATCATGTTTCATCATCATCATCATCAGCCGGAAGACGCCCACTGCTGGTCAAAGGACTAATGTTTTAGCATATCATTTATCATGTTCACACAGTCAAAATTATATTATATTATTTTATGGAGCCCTAAGGAAATAAATTTATGAAACAATTGAAAAAGATGACGGATCTGTGCGAAACGTGAGAAAAAACAATTCTTCGATTGCCTGCTACCCGAATTGATCGACAGTCGTATTCATAGAAATTTAGCTGTACGGGGAAAAGTAGAAATAACGATGTAATAAATTACTTAATTATTTGGAAAATAACTATATTATGTTTTGTGTGTAATTATATGCTTATTTTAGGGGTGCTCCCCCTTTTACATATTTTATTTTAGTATGTTAACAGTATCTATGAATCGAAATAAAGATATACATTATCGGTTTATGAGTTGTACAATCACAGTTCTACTAGTACTCACCTACTCAAAATTTCTACTCCATGTCGCTGATGGATGCATCTGTGATTGATCAATTCAATTTCAGTTTCGTCCAGCTCCGTGTCAGTGGAAACGCGCCCTTATACTTGCGGTTGCGTGTATAATTTATACATGCTTGTCTATCCTATCTGTCTAGGTAACTATTATTGATTTCTATATAAATTAATATAACCATCAGTCACACACTACATACAATACATCGCACATTCACGAATATTATCCATTAATAATTCTACTAAATCGACAAGCAAACCCATAGTATCTGTGTGATGCACTATATATTATGTGCATAGCTCATAAGTTATAATCCGGACTGGAACCAACGCCCCTCACCTCCAGCCTTCCCCCGAAGAATGCGGTAGGGACAAATGCAGCTCAGACCGATTTTACCTTCAAAATTTTGACTAAATAGAGGTTTCGTTTTCCCCTATTTTCCTCTAGAATATCGAACCTACCCAAAAAATTTTTGGTACAATATTTTCAGGAAGAATGAGTCTATAACCGTAAGATTTTCTTTTTTCTTAAAAACCTTTCAAAATTGTTACTTCGTTTTAACGGCGTTATAAAAATGGCATTTTCTATGATGTTTGTGGAGTCATATTTGTTTACGTCGTTAGTTTATTGAAAAAATAAAACTAACAGACATAGCTTTAGCATATCTAGATTTTTTGACAAAAAATCATTATCCAAGGAGAAAAAAGGGGAATACGTTTGTATGGAATAACGCTGCTAGCGTCCCCTCTTAAAAGCCTGCAACGCTACTGTGATTCTCTTGGTGTTGCAGTAATGTGGGCGGCGGTGATCACTTACCACTAGGTGATCAGTACACTCATTTGTCCTCCTTTTCCATAAAAAAAACGAGGTAAGGCGCTGTATTACGTCAAGGACACCATTCTATCGTCAGCTAAGAGATGGACCCTAGAGTTAACTTCTGAGTGAAGCGAATGAGTTGTGTACACTCCTGAGTGAAGCGAGAGAGTTGTGTACAGTACTGAGTGAAGCGAGAGAGTTGTGTACAGTACTGAGTGAGTGAGCGAGTTGTGTACAGTCCTGAGTGAAGCAAGCAACTTGTGTACAGTCCTCAGTGAAGCGATGGAATTGTGTACATTCCTGAGTGAAACGAGCGAGTTGTGTACAGTCCTGAATGAATCGAGAGAGTTGTGTATAGTCCTGAGTGAAGCGAGAGAGTTTTGTACAGTCCTGAGTGAAGCAAGAGAGTTGTGTACAGTCCTGAGTGGAGCGAGAGAGTTGTGTACAGTCCTTAGTGAAGTGAGAGAGTTGTGTACAGTCCTGAGTGAAGCGAGAGAGTTTTGTACAGTCCCGAGTGAAGCGAGAGAGTTGTGTATAGTCCTGAGTGTAGCGAGAGAGTTGTGTACAGTCCTGAGTGGAGCGAGAGAGTTGTGTACAGTCCTTAGTGAAGCGAGAGAGTTGTGTACAGTCCTGAGTGAAGCGAGAGAGTTGTGTACAGTCCTGAGTGAAGCGAGAGTTGTGTACAGTCCTGAGTGAATCGAGGTTGCTTGTTGTAGTGCTCTTCAATTGTGAAATCCTCTTGTGCAAGGCAATCACTGCAATTCTGTTTTTTATGATCCTATTCCAGTATTGTGATTTGATTAACCTCTAAAATTTGTGAGATTGATATGAAAGAATTAGAAATATTTAAGTTTTAATAACATATTTTATGGCCACACTAGTTACAATTGAAGTATCAACACGCATGTATAATACATTTTGATCCAACGCATACCACCTGTTTTATTTATTTACATTTACGTAGACACGAACATCACATAACATTACATTAATTTTACCATTACCTGGAAATTCACTAGAAAAACTATTGAACAAGGTGTCCAAAAAGAGTATCGGGTATTTGTTTTGGCGCCACATTTGAAACTGAGCGACGGAGGGGGTGTGGATGGGATCGTGGCGTCCGTCATTTTTTGGAGTTTAAGTCACGATGGAGCCGTACCCGGGAACGCATCGCGCTTTTTGCGTACGAGCGCAATATCGCACTGGTGATTCAATACGAGGCCGACCACTCACTGTGAATAGTGACCGTTATTGCGATATGCTACGAAACTTTTTGGGTCCAGAGTTACAGGGATTTCAAGGTTTTAACTCAAGAACGTAGTTTCACCAAGGAGGGGCCACTTGCCATACAACAAATCAAGCAATTGAAGCTGTTAACGAATTATACCCTAATAAGGTCATTTCGCGTAGGGGTAACATCAACTGGGCTCTCAGAAGCCCAGACCTTAGTCCACTCGACTATTTTGCATGGGGATACCTTAAAAGTAAGGTCTATGAATAATAATCCGGCGAACCTGGCTCAATTGAAGCAAAACGTTAGGTCAGAAATGGCAGCAATATTGAGAGCTATTTGTCAGCGTGTAATATCGAGAGCTCTGTGTCAGCGTGTAATCGCCAATCTTCTTTCCCGATTAGAAGAGTGTCAGCAGCGTAACGGTCGCCATAACATCATCTTTACCAAATAATTTTTCACTTTATATTGTAATCATTAACAATAAATTTCTTGGTTGATCATAAGTAGTTTTTGTTTTATCGAACTAACAAATACCCGATACTCTTTTGGGACACCTTGTATTTATACTCGTATAATAAGTAACAAAGCAATTGTTATATTTAAATAAATATATTTAATTTATCTTACGGACAGCCCTAACTGTCTAGTCATGGTGGTAGGTATGTTACGCACGAGGAAGGACACAAACCCTCAAAGATTTTTGTAGGCCATTAGAAAGGCGGTTTTCTTCTTAATCAAAGGAGTATAACTTCTACAAGGTACGGTCTTCTATGGAACTACTAATCAAATGAATGCAAAGATATTCTAGATTATAAAAAGGGGGAGTTTCTCCGTCAGATCGTTAATGCTTCTGCATTATAGTTAGTTTCTAAGCAATCCTATATAATTATTTATTTGTGATATATTATATATTGCATGACATATGGATGCCAATCATGGTCCTTAACAATGAAGAATATGCAAAAATTGAAAGTCTGTCAATAAAGCATTGAAAGAAGCATGTTAAAGATCAAAAGGAAAGACAAGGTAAGACTAACACAAATTAAGAAGAAAACGAAATTAGAAAGGATAGACCACACTATAAAAAAAAATATGGCGATAAACAGGACACACCTTGAGAAGCAGTATAGATAAATGGACAAAAAATATTATAGACTGGTATCCAAGACAAGGGAAAAGGAATCAAAGAAGAATCTTACATTGTAAAGGCTTATTCATTCATTCATTCATTCATATATATATACTTATATAATTTTTAAATTCGATTGTTCAAATCTTTTGTAAAAGAAACATTTTTTATTTGCATCACACCCATTCTTCAATTCGCCATCTTAATTTTTAATCAAAATCTTATAAATGATACTCTTTGGTATTAATAACCGGTTGGTGTCATAAAATCATTTAAACATTGCGTATTTTTTCTCTTCTCCGAGTTATCTCCAAGATGGTAACTCGCCAAACGTTAGAACTGTATAGATTTCCAATAATAAAGTATAACTCTTTTAATTCTCTTGATTTTATTTTTGATTACCTTTCGTGTTTCATTTCCAGATAGGTGCTGGGTGTAAATAACCAAAGGAATGTATTATTAATGGTCCGTCCATTAATTCAGCATCGAACAAGTCTTATCAAATTACGGGTAAATAGTGAGAGAACCATTTGTTCATTGATATGGACAATGCTAATTAATAAACCATGCGTGAACAACTGATTACATTACAGTTTACCATTATCTTTCTTAATATAATTGAACATAGTATGATGTTTAAGTCATCACAGTCACAGTAATTTTTAAGATTTACTCTAGCTGTTAGAATAATCGGGGAACTAGTGCTCTGTGAACTTTTACCCTAAGGGTTATTTTCCTGTGCATGTTATCAGAAAAATTGTTGTAATGTATGTTACATAAAGTCTACCAATTTACTCGTTTAAGTAAATTGGTAGACTTTATGACGCATTTAGTGAATAACTTCATAATATAACAGCGTTATCAGTTTCCAATACTTGGAACGATAAAATGCCAAAAATTACGACATTGGTTTCAAGATACCGTCTTGACTACAATATTCGCTTCAAATTGGAATTTGCTTCAAAGGTAGCCCTGCTGGTCCGGTCTGGGCGGACCACACGTATACTATTATTCTATATACGAGTAATATGTGTTTCTTAAGTGGATTAGTTGCAGGTGAACAATTATCTTGCGTGTGGCCAGGCCAGCGTTCCTACTCCTTCGTGCGTGTTTGGAAATCCCCGTGACAGGAAAAGGGCAGGTAATGCTACTGTGATTCTTCTAGTGTAGAGAAAGAATGTGGGCGGCGGTGATCACTTAACATGAGGTTATGAGGTTGTCTTAGAAAAAATACTTTGCAAGATTCATAATTTTAAATGAATATCTTTAATAGATGTGTCAATTTCAGCTGTTATGACGGACCGTCATATAATACAGATCTTCTTAGAGAAATATATTCCTTTATAGAGACAAAGTCAGAAGGATATTGGAATGTTCATCGGTCTGTCTGTCTTAGTATAACCCGTGCCAATAATAAAACAAATCTAAAATGCCAGTGATACAGGTCAGTGTCACAGCGAAATAGGGATGGCAGATAGATGATGTTATATGTACGAATGAGAGAATCATTAGTGGGCGCCATTTCAGATACGTTTCTTTATAAGCACGGGTTATATTAGAGTTCCCATTGATTATACTCTTCGGGTAAGGTACAATAGAAGAATAAGTTTGTACCTTGACTAAGTAATCTAGATCTTTATAATAATTACTTAGATCGACATATCTGTTTATTTAAACAAAAATAGAACAATTACGAAACAATAAAACATAATTATTATCAACTTTCGGATTATCAATGTAACTTTCTCGGGAAAAATTTCAAATTTATACAATATATAAAAATATAACCAGTTGAATAGCAATCGAATTCCCTACGCACTTCTTCAGTGACGTACAAAGTTTTAATTGAATTAAGCAGAAGTGTAGTTAAACAATAATCTTGTTTACATTATACAATGTACAACATTGCCATTGCTGGGGAGCAATTTCAAATTACAAAGTTATTTCGAGGTGCTGTTCTTTCAAGAAAATGTTGGGAAAATTATTATAAAGCCTCATGTAAATGTGTGGGTAGCTGTTGCGTTTATATTGAAATAAATCAATCAAATTTATAAACAAAGTCGTGTGCCGCTTCTGTATGTTTTTCCTGTTGTATTCGCCAATTGATAGCGTGGTTGGTAATTGATAGCATGGTAATGCCTACTACTCGGCTAAGTCGAGTTAGTAAGTCTTTTGTGGGGCGATGTATACAAGATCCCAGAAAATGTTCAAAATAAAAGTATTACGTTATTCGAAAGAATTGTTAAGAAACGTTTGTGTGGTAAAGGCTACTATAACATAAATGACTTTCTTAATGATACCACAGATTGGGAATGGAGCGACCGCCCTCAGGCTATTAAATAATAAGTTTAATTGTACAATGTTACTTTGTAAATGTTACTTTATATTTTTGATGAAAAAAAAAAGACCGCTGAGTTTGTTGCGCCCATTCTTCTCAGGCCTGAGGGATTCATTTTGGAATGGGTGGAAGTTTTGAGTTTCAATAAGTGATGTCACACCCTATTTTGAATAAAAATATTGTTCCCAAGGAAGGTTTTGGTTTATCATTTCTGAAGTTTTTGTATATATGAATGGTCTAGGAACCCTCAACGAAAACGCTGTCTAAACCCTTTGAGATTATAATAAAATAATGTATGATGGAATTGTGTATCTTATATTAGTCTACAGAAAAGTCCCGGATTTTCATTTTATTTGTTTTTCTATTGGCAAAACAGGTATTGGGTTAGCTATTTATAAATAAACTAGTAAATTGATAACCAATTACAAAACCTAATAAAAGTTATAAATCTTTTATATCCTTAACGGCGTTAAATATAAACTTGCTATGAAGTTATATTCGTGATAAACCAAGAATATTCAAAATGTTTACAAATACACATTTTGTATGAGATTGGTTTATTCGGACGTATAACGTATCCCGAATTAATTTACAAGGTTGCCTGACATTTGGAGGACTTCAGAACTATGTAAATAGGATATTGATTCAGTGTTATATTATCCTCTTTTTTCATTTAACTTTTAATTTGGAACGTAATGTAAAGTACATGTTAAACAAAGCATACAAGTTTGTCAACGATACGTCACTCGAACGGTTGGCTCTGTTGAAAGAGCGCTCGCACGGAACGCGAGAGGTCGCGGGTTCGAGTCCCGCATCGTTCATAAATTTCGTTTTCAAATTTTATTTGTGTAATTAATTCTAGAAGTGAGGGTTATCATTTTAAAACATAAAAATTGTTTATATTTGCCATATCCATAGTTTTCAGTTCATAGATAACTTTAAACATTTACGTATTAAATGCTTCCCCGGGAATTCGAACACGGCAGTTGACATTTAAGTAGCAATAGCATTGATAAAGTTTATCAAGAGTTCACAATCAAACCGCAATCCTGTTGTGATTTTAAATAAAATATCATTTTACAAGATAGACTGAGGTAACTTTTATTTTGTAAATTATTGCTTGAACTTAATGAAGTATTCATTTAATGTCGCGATGTTATTTTAGCATTGTGTTTATAAATATAGAGTGTAAATATAATAATTATAACAATTAAGGCCTCATACATGATACGTAAAGCGTATATTAAATACCCCCAATAAAAGATAATTGAAAGTTAAAAGTTACTAGCTGGTGACAGGTGCGTTTTGTTTCACCTAAACAAATGCGTATATACAAAATTTCATATCAAAATTTAAAATATTTTTGTTGATAACAAAATTTGATTTAAACATAACAATAATTAATAGTTTAAATAAATAATAGATTTTTCCTGTTCTTGTAATGAAATAATATCACAGCAGAATGTCATAGAATTATTAATGCAGAAATATTTGATATTAAAAATATTAATGGCCACAACTCAAAATAAAACCTATTCTATCTCTCAAGTTGGATCAGACTGTACACAATGCACATGAAAATGACACGAATTTTTATACATATATTTTTTACGGGTTTTGAAACTTATTAATAAAGTGAATGATGAATGAATCGCACGCCAAATTTGTTCCAAATCTATGACACACACGTAATTTTAACTGACTTTTTTCCACCTTTTTATTAAAACATTAACATTTACTTTCTCACAGCACAGAAAAGAATGATATTACAATATAAATTTATGAATAATTAATAGGCTGATTTAAATAAAATTATTTTAATATAAAGTTATTATTATTCAATACCACAGTGGCTGAAGACGTAGAAATTTAACCAGGGTGTGTTGCCAGTGATGTCATTCGGAAGGCAGTCGTGGTGGCTAACTATGGGCATTATGAGGAAGCTCGTGGTCACTCAGAGGTCAATGGAGAGGGCTATGCTCCAAGTCTCCCTGCGATATTGAATCTGAGAAATCACTCCTCATTTCTGGGACATCCGTAGGAGAACCAAAGTCACCGAGATGGTTGCGAAACTAAAGTGGCAGTGGGCAGGGCACATAGCTTGACGGACAGATGGCCGGTGAGGCAGAAAAGTCCTGGAATGGCGACCACAAAGTGTTGGTAGGACCAGGTTAAGGTCACTGGAATACGTTGGATGAGGGCAGCGCAGAATCGATCGTCATGGCGATCTTTGGGGGAGGCCTTTGTCCAGCAGTGGACGTCTTCTGGCTGAAATGAAATGAATGAATGATTTAATTACTCTAAAAATGCTAACTTGACTGTTCTCCTGGTTCTGACTCACAAAATTATCTCAAGTGTTCTCTGCCCTCTTCCAACCTGTCACCTATTTATTATGAAGACTTTTAATACAAATTTCGAATCAGACTTAAACTTGAAAACTCTTTTGTAAATACAAAGTATCTGTAGAAATTGTATCATAGAAGTCTATTAACTCCCCATTTCCCTGTTGGAACGTATCGCTCGTTGGACCCAAATACCGGAAAATAAGATACGTTGCTGCACGTAATTGGAAAGTAGGGACTCGTAACTACCTGTAGCTCTGAAAGCTACAATATTAACTTTATAATTCTTAAGCCTTCAGCTTGTATGTTTTTAGCACATTCGGAATTCGAAAAGTAGTTTTTTAACTTCCCGCTCAATTACGTTCTGACGTTTATGTATAGAACGTCATTGTTCCCTCTACGAAAATTTAAAGTTCGGGAAATTATTGGTTTTACCCCCATTTTTCGAAAATCCAGTTTTTATCACATCACGACGTTTTAAGGTCCTTAGAAGCTTCCCTGATTAATCCCGCGGTGGTGAACGTACGTCTGTATGTATGTATGTGTGGGTATGGATGTATGTAAACCTCTTTATAAATTTTTAACGGCTCCACCGATTTCATCGCGGTTGGCGCCATTCGAAAGGGCTTGACCAAACTTAGATTATAGGTAGATATTAGGAAATCTCAAAAAAACTACGAAATTTTTTTTCATATGTGTTTTTTTGATAGTTTTTAAATGGTATCATCGATCGATTCCAAAAACAAATCAGCCCTTAAGATCAAAAAACCACGTCGATCGCCACCAAGCCGGTCAAAATCAGTTGATTCGTTCGTGAGTTATCGTTGAGGATAGGTAAGGGATCACCAGCACCATCACTCTTTCAAAACCAGAGGAGTCATAGTACACTCTATTTTAGAAGAAACAATGTCATAACTTTATGTCATATTGTTTGATTTTGAAATAAGATATTGCAATAATATTAAAGGTCACAGTCGTATCGGTTGAGGAATAATTTCACAAAAGAGATGCAAGATCAGATTTATTTTTGTGATGCGATTGTTGAAACTACGTGGACTATCTTATATGGCCTTATATCTGCTAAAAACGTGCTCCTAAATGAAAAATATCGTGTATCAAAATTCTTGCAATTTGCCAATGATTACGCCACTAGTAGTGACGTCACAGTGGTCAGCTCCGAATGGTTTCCCTTAATATTACTGAAACTGTTCGGTCGTTGCATCGTGTATTGTTTGAGTACCAGATAACTTCAACTTTGAAGTTCACACATGCTAAGCTGCCATCTATAGCTGGTGGCGCTAGGCGAGACCTTTACTGTACGAACATAATATGTGTTAGTGCCGGATGTTTGCCTACCTTCCGCTTGCAACCGCCCTACGATAAGGGACTGGCTGAGACGTTCTTAACCGCCATTGAAACCACGTTGGTTCCTGTAGTGGCGTGTACTGGTGGAAGCTGTTTATGGCGAGGAGCAGTAAAGGTAGGTGGTATAAGCATTTATTTGTATATTAATACCAGAAGTGAGGGTTATCACATTTAAAACATAACAAAGTATTTAGATTTGAAAGAGCGACATCTCAAGTCAATTTCCTAATATGCATATATTGGGGTTGAGCAGGTTATCAACTATAAAATAGATACTGTGCTGAAACCACAGCCTGCGAGTTGTACAAGACATACAAAATTTATTAACGAAACGTCACCCGAACGGTTGGCTCAGTTGGAAGACCACTCGCACGGAACGCTCGTTCGTGTCCCGCATCCTTCGTATATTTTCAAATTTAATTTGTGTAATCAGACCACGTGAATAATAGAAGTGTCAATTATTCGGGGTCAGAGCAACTAGCAGCAGAACTCATATTTACCCCCATATACTATCAAAACAACCTTTTCTGCAAAAGTAAAAATCAAATAAAGTCCAATTATTCGTAGCATGAGTTAAAACGCAAGAAAAAAGGTAACGACGGATTAAAAGGATGTTTCAATCTGTTGCTGTGAAGTGTATCGAGATGCCACTGTACTATTCAATTTGTGGGAGACTTACATCCATATAGAGTGTCTGGAAGGAGCATTTAAGAAATTTACTATAAAGTATATGTTGGATCCATTTATCGAATTATAGTTGGTATTCATAGTGAAAGACACAATGAGCAACTCACGCACGTTATAATAACATGGAAAAAGCTAGTAAATAAAATAATACTTAAAATTCAATGACAATTCAAACACGAGTGGTTGAGAGTGATTGTCACTCCTGACAATTTGTAACGATTCCCCAAAGATCTCCACTGTGTGATCGCTATCTAATCACCATGTGGCACCTCTGAAGAGACTGGAGCATCGCTCAGGTCTCGATCAAATCAAAGGCTTTCTCATAGTTCACGAACGCCGAGAATAATAACGATTGTTTTTGCAATGGATATATATATATATATATATATATATATATTTATTTATGGGTTTTAGAAAAAAAATCATAGTAACTTAACATATTTCACAATTATAATATTCGTCAATTGATTTAAATTAAATGGATTTCTGAGGTGTGACGTCATAATTTTATATTTTTCGAGCGTTTTCACGCAAGTATATAACTAATTCTGTTAAGTTATTTATTATCGCTGCGTTTTTTTTCAAAACCAGTACATACTCTCAAAAATTAGTCATCATGCCTATTATTCTCGTCTTTCAATTCGAACGCTTGAAACTCAATCATCCTCTCCCAGAATGAAAATTAAATTTGATGACAAATTTACAAGTTCCTTATTTTTTTCTAAATAAGCAGGCGATGGAATTGTATATCGAATAAAATATATACGTAAACCGCCCCTACATCATTCCTCTAAATGAGCTTATTTTGCAAAATTACTTTTAAATTAATTTAAAAATTGAAACTTAATATAGGCGTTATTGGTGCCAATGTAATGTATTACTCTGTGACTATACCTTCGAAGTCACATCCAGAATTCAACATCTGTACTATAGAATCGCATATGAAAAGCGGCCGGCGCCATGATTT
Organism: Leptidea sinapis; assembly: GCF_905404315.1. Taxonomy (NCBI): domain Eukaryota; kingdom Metazoa; phylum Arthropoda; class Insecta; order Lepidoptera; family Pieridae; genus Leptidea; species Leptidea sinapis. Next base: position 806,763 of record NC_066296.1, on the reverse strand, counting down.
TGAAATGAAAATGTGGATGTTATACCGGGTCTATACAACGCTTATGAATTTACTTTACTTTGGTGTCAAGTACAGAGCCTGTTCAACTGTACTTACATCAAGTATTTCATATTCACGTATCTGCTTATTTTTAAATCTTATTTATAATCAAATGTCGACACCGGTACAAAAGAAGCGTATATATTATTGATTATTTTAAATATTTAATGGACGTGTGTTTGTATGTATGCTTCCTATCCCCGCTTATTTACTGTGATGGCAAATGAAGCGCGTACACTTTTCTTATTGGCTGGCAATGCTCCTGTGATGATTCTGGTGTTGCAAGAGACTGTGGGCGGCGGTCAACACTTTTCATCAAGAGTCGCGCGCTCGTTTGTCCTCTTTCATAAAAAAAACTGGTCACCACCGCCTTATAGGCAACGCAACAACAAAGACACTCTTGAGATAACGCGCCTTTTTGAAAGCAGGTTCATAACAGTACATATAAATACTGGAAACCCAGCGTAAGGAAGTTCAGGCCGTAGTCTGGTTGTACGTGGAAGAAAGTTCTCAGATAAATTACACTGTAGAGGAACGTTACAGATCCATCTAGATTATAATATATAATCCGTACTAATATTATAAATGTACAACCAATTTTGATGAAATTTAGTACAGAGATAGACTAGAGCTTGAAAAAGGGCATAGGCTATCTTTATTGCAAAACAATAATTGAACGAGTTCAAATAAGGGATAAAAGTTTGCAAGAGAATTCGTCATTTTTAGAGATAGCACCACGAACCTTTCTATTTAGGCACTTGATAAGAAGTAATTTATAAACATTTGGTCGAGCATTTATAAAACTTTGACCTATATAGGAATTAAATAGGAGATTAAAGTTCACAGGAAAAGACTGTCCACAATGAGAATGGGGGTTATGCGTTGTATTATAGAAGAGCGCTGCCAGCAGTTTGTATGTGTATTGAAAAGTATCCTAAAAAATAAAAAAAATGCCCAAAGTGACTTTTTAACGCGGATGAAGTCGCGGGTAAAAGCTAGTATATTACAATGCTCGTTTGTCAACTGTCAACAGTGGAACTTGTGCTTAGAGATTTTAATTATATTTTTAGTGTCTAACTTTACTAAATTGCAGACTTTTGTAATGTATTTGTAGTATAAAGTGTTGTGAACCTTGGTAAATGTTATATTGTGAAAGTGTACAGTATTTACAGTGATAAACTATTATTAAATTTGCAAACAATCACATAGTGAACAAAAAATTTTCATGTACCCTCAATTTTCGTAATAATTGGTATTATTTCGTCGTCAATGCCGTATCCATACAATTGCTAAATAATCATGGTTGGAGAGTGTTTGGCATGTAATATTGGTGTTCTAGTAACACAAAAAAGAATTAGATGCACTAAATGTAATGGTTTATACCACACTGAATGCATATCCTCAAATTCAGTACAAATAGCCCGTATCAATTGGGTGTGTCCTGCATGTACTGCTGTTACTCGGAAGGGTGGTGATAACACTAATACACCTATAAGAGTGCCACTACGTATAGAGACATCGCCGTCGACATCGAGTATAATAAATAATCAAACTGATTGCTCTACCATACTGTCGGAACTTAAATCATTTCGTAGTGAAATGCATTCAAGACTAACCAGTCAGGAGGAGAAGTTTGATGCTTTCAGTAATGGCCTTAATTCCTTGCAGACTGAGTTGGCTGATATGAGGAAAAGTTTTCAGTCACTTCGAACTGATCTCGATTCGGTTATTGAATGTTCAAATAAGATAAAAGAAAGCAACAATCGTAATACAGAAGTTCTTAATGACACAGTAAATTCAATTGGAGTCATTCAAAGTCAAATTAAAGAACACAATGACTCATTAGATTTTTTTTCCAAAAAAATTGAGGCACTACAAGTTGAATCTTCATCCCATTCTTATATAATCTCAGATTTAAAGAATGACTCCTCTACTTTCGATCACAATTTCAAATCCCTTCTGAGTAAGGTTATGCAACTGGAACGAATATCAAGAAGCCACAACATAGAAATACAAGCTGTGCCAGAAAAGAAGAATGAAAATTTAAATACAATTATAAAAAAATTATTTGATAAAATATCTGTGTCACTTCCAGATGATGTTGTTATCTCATGCAATCGAGTAGCTAAACGTACTGTATCTGATCGTCCCCGCACCATTGTAGTTACTCTTATGACACCGAAACATCGTGATTTAATTTTTTCAGCGGTTCATAGATATAATAAAGCTAACCCAAAAGAAATGCTTTGTTCTTTGGACCTTGGTATTATAGGAGAAAGAAAGCCAATATATGTCGCTGAAAATCTTTCACCTGAAGCTAAACATCTGCATATGGAAGCAAGAAAAGCCTCAAAAGTTTTGAATTTTAAGTATGTATGGGTCAAATTCGGTAAGGTATACATGAGAAAAGACGAACACTCTCCAGCTATAAATATTAACAGCTTAGATAAGCTCAAAAGCATTTCTTTCTTAGATAATAAGCAATTATCACTTTATTTTATTTTTATATATATTTCATATCCTTTCCTGTTGTTTTTAACATTATGTTAATTTATTATCAGAATGTAAACAGATTTAAAACGAAGCTATATGATTTTTATATAAATGTATTAAATAACAACTATGATGTAATATGTTTAACCGAGACTAATCTGAACTCTTCTATTAGGGATAATGAGTTCTTAGACGATCGTTACAATATTTTCAGAAGAGACCGTGATATTAACACTAGTCATAAAATTACTGGTGGAGGGGTATTGGTTGCTATAAAAAAATGTTTTGTAGCCAATAGGGTTACTGTTTGGGAATGTAACGTTGAATGCATTTGGCTTAATCTTGTTACTAAAAGTGACGATAAGCACAAAACCATAAGTACTAAATTGGGTCTTGTATATCTGCCGCCGGACCTATCTATAGAAAAGTTAAAAATGTTTTATCATAAAACTAGTGATATTCTATCAAACACAGATGAGTCTTTAATTTTACTAGGTGATTTCAATACGCCCAATCTAAACTGGCATATAGATAATGTATCAAAAACTGTAGAGTCTAATTTTGCAATTATGGACACACGAGTTAGATTTTTATTGGACTTAATGTCAATTGGCAACCTTAAACAACATAATTATATTAAAAATAGAAATAATCATACGCTTGATCTATTTTTCTCCCGCCAAATTTCCGTATCACTTGAGCCATCTCAAGCCTTGTCTCGAGAAGATGTACACCATCCTGCCTTTGAGGTCAGTGTGAATCATGGTATATCTAAACCAGTACTTAAATATTGTCAACGTAGTCAGACATTTAATTTTAGGAAGTGTAACTTTGAAAAATGTAAAGAAGAATTTAACAATATCAATTGGCATTCACTTCTCTCATCTACTGACATAGATAATGATCTGGCTAACTTCTATAAAGTTCTAAATAATGTAATTCAAAATAATACACCTTACAAACAGCAACGTAGATCATCTATACCAGTTTGGTTTAACAACTCTTTAATTAAATGTTTAAAGGAAAAGGATAAATATCACCAAAAGTTCAAAAAATATAAAAACCCCCGGGATTATGATACCTTTTCTTTTCTGCGTAAAAGATCAAAGAAAATGATGCAAGATTGTTACATCACTTATATAAGTAATATCGAGTCTAGTCTTAAAAAAGGTAGCAGTAAGTTATTTTGGAATTATGTAAAAAATAAAAATAAATGCTCACTTATTCCACCTACTGTTCAATTAGATAACAGAATTGCTACAGATGGTAACCAGATATGTCAAATTTTTGCAGACTATTTTCACACTGTGTATGAGGCTAATATGTCATGTGATTTTGTTACTAACGCCCATAATAGTAATTTAGACTGTCTCAGCAGTATTGTTGTTCAAATGGATGATGTAAGTAGAGTTATGAAAAACCTAAATCCGAATAAAGGACCCGGTCCGGATGGAATACCGTCACATTTCGTTAAATTATGTCATGTTGAACTTTCTGCACCCCTTTCTATTATTTTTAATAAATCCCTATCATCTGGAGCTTTTCCTAAAAAGTGGAAAATTGCTCATGTAATTCCTGTTCACAAATCTGGTGAAAAGACAGATGCTCGTAACTACAGACCTATTTGTATACTTAATTGCTTTGCGAAAATATTTGAACGCGTTATATATAGACATATTTACAACTTTATTAAACCTATGCTGATTCCTGAACAACACGGATTTGTATCATGTAAATCAACAACATCTAACATAACTGAATATATTGACTATCTATTTGAGACCATCGATGACAAGGGACAAGTAGATGTCATATATACAGACTTTCAAAAAGCGTTTGATAAGGTCAACCACGAGCTCTTACTTATAAAGCTAATGGAATGTGGTATACATGGTGATTTAATGCGTTGGATCACGTCATATATTAAAAATCGCACACAAATTGTAGCTATCAACGGATTTTTTTCTGACGCCATTTTGGTTCCATCTGGAGTACCTCAAGGGTCTCATCTCGGTCCTTTATTGTTTGCTTTGTTCATTAATGATGTCTCATCATGTTTTACTTGCAATAGTAGATATCTGTTTTATGCAGATGATCTTAAACTATACAGAAAAATTGAAAACATTGATGACTGTTTCAATCTACAGCGTGACCTTTCTGCTCTCAGTACTTGGTGCCATAATAATTTAATGAAACTAAATGTTGACAAATGTCATGTTGCCACATTCACTAATAAGATAAATAGCGTAAATTTTTCCTATCACATTTCGAATTCACTTTTAAGTCATAAAGAATTTACTAGAGATTTAGGTGTCATTGTTGATAAAAAACTATCATTCATTGAACACATTGATACTACTGCTGAAAGAGCAAATCGGATGCTAGGTTTTATCTTACGCATTTCAAAACCTTTCAAATGCCAACATAGTGTTGTAATATTATATAAATCTCTGGTTCGTAGTATTTTAGAATATGGTTCAGTAGCATGGTCACCTTTTTATAAAAACCACATTGATACCGTGGAAAATGTTCAGAAACGTTTTTTGAGAATTTTGTGTAACCGTTTCAAACTTAGAAAATCACTGCATAGTTATGAAGCTAGATTAAAATATTTTAATCTAGACTCACTTGAAATGCGCCGTAAATTAATTGATCTAATATACATGTATAAAGTTGGAAATCATCATATTCATACTAAACTGTTGTCCAGGTTTTCACTATACTGTAATCCTTGTAGGACTAGAAATGTAAGGACTTTCTTTGTTCCAACTTCTCGCTTGTGGACATCACATAATGCACCAGTTAATAGATTATCTCGTTCATATAATGACTTAGCAAATATCAATAACTGTATTGATATTTTTTCTAATAGTCTGTGCAGTTTTCGACGCCTAGTTTTAGACACTCTGCGCCTGTTAGAGCCTTAGCTTATCTTTATGTGCTTCATATTTATGTTTTTTGAAATATGTATCAGTTTCGCTTTATTGTATGTTATACTTATAGTATGTAGGATATAATTTTAGTTTGTGTGTTTTAAATTTATGTTTATTTTATCTCAGTTAACAAGTTACATGCATTTTCCTAAGTCATGATAGTAACATAAAATTATTTATTGTTTTATATAACTCTTCATTTATTTAAGTTAAATATCACGTGTTACTATCATAAGTGTTTCCATTTAATTGACGTATATGTTAATAATGATTTACTTATACTAGCGTTATTTTGTAATTATTAATACATGTATGTTGTATGGGAACCAATAAATAAATAAATAAATATTGAAGTGTGTGGCGTGTACTACTCACACAGCCGGCGACGCTACTATGATTCCTCTGGTGTTCTAAGAGAGTATGGGCGGCGGTGATCACTTACCGTGAAGTAACCCGTATTCAGGTATTTGATATTTTATCAGCCTGCGAATATGAACTGGTATTTGAACTGTTATAACTCTATAAATTATAACAATGTAAATAATATAAAATTAAAGTAGGATTAAGTTGTAGAATTATATTATTGTCATTGCAATAAAATACGTAATTATTGTATTATTATTATATTGATAATAATAATAAAAAAATAATTTAATTATCTTCACATGTTAAAACAGGTGTGAGATCCTCCAGTCGTTTATACATATTACGATCTATTCACTTGAAAACATCCTCATATCGAGGATCAATATACGATATTTGCTTATATTTACCTTGTGTCCTTTGAAGGATAATAAAAAAATATAGACGTACTATTTAAACAAGAAATCGTTTTATACAATTATTATTATTATTATTGTTGCCCTTCTTTGGTAATAAAAGAAGAAAACTAGCCTAGTTTAAGAAAGAATAAAAGGCACTTTCATAAAAGTAAAAAAATAGAAAAGAATTGTTCAATATGGAGGCAGATATAACCTCTTCTGAGAGTTTTAAAATTAAAATAAACCTAAGAATATCTTGTTTAGTCTCGCAATTAAGTGGTTTTTAGTTAAGTTTTATAAACTATGGTAATACAAAATGACTTTAGGCTGTTCGATAGAAAACTGCACTGCATCTGGCAACTGCCTTATTAGATAGTTTTATAAAATTTAATCGCTGCCTCTTACAAATTAAGGCAACAACCATATTTGTGCAATTAGCTAGTCCCTTAATGCCTGTGGGAGATAACAAGTAACAATGCTTTTAGTAACTTAACGTTACTCACCTAAATCTGTGCTTACATAGTTTTTGTTAAGTTGTTTTTAGAGAAAGTTCTACAGGCCGTTACTAGCCCTTAGCGATTTCGTAAGTAGCCTTAAACCAAATTGACTTTCAAATCCGTGCATATGGAGCTCGTAATTTATAGAATAAGAGTGAGATTGTGCTTGACTGTGATTCAAATAATTACTTTGTCACCTAAAGTAAAGTGGGAGGGTCCTTTGCACAGGATGCCGGCTATATATAATAGGTACCACATCCGCGTCTATTTCTACCTTGAAGCAGTAAATAAAAAAATCGAATATGTATATATAAGAAGTACACGTTACAACATTAAGGCTAGGTTGTATTAACTAAATAAAGCTTTAACAAACATGTTAAAGTACCAGTTACGCAAAAAAATTATTGCACTATTTGTCAAATTTTAGATGACCGTATAAATTTAACTGTCGACCGTAACCGTACAAACTTCGCCGATTAACGGCCGTTTTCAATTACGTATCACTAGTTACGGATAAATTGCTGTCACCGTTTAATGACAAGATCTTATCTATCGATAGTTATCTCCAGTATTATATAGTTATTGTCCAAAGTTTCCACGGCCGATACCGTTTTCAATAACCTATCTATCCTTGGTTTAACTTACTAGAGGTAGACAAATCTATCCTTTTACGCTTACTTACATTTCAATAACCTATCGACAGAACACTGGACTATAAATAATAATATAACTATATTGGACATAGCTATGAATAGATAAGAACTTGTCATTAAACGGTGATAGCAATATATCCGTTACTAGAGATACGTTATTGAAAACGGCCGTGTGTCGATAGGTTATTGAAATGTAAGTAAGCGTAATAGGATAGATTTATCTTACCTCTAGTAAGTTAAACTAAGACAGAAAGGTTTTTGAAAACGGCTGTAAAGCTATTTTTAATGTTAAATAGAGTCCTGTAAAAAGTTAAAAATAAATATTCGATATTGACTTTATGATTCACTTTTTAACTTTAACTATGCCAAGGAATACGATGGTGCAACACATTCCCCAGTCTATGTTAAGGCCAACGTAACTGTTAACGTTAAATTTTGACTTAAACCTTAACTATAACAGCTAATGTTAAATGATGCAACCCAGGTTTAGTAGTAGCATTGACCAACTGTTGTTTTAAGGTACCGCAGCATGTAGTCGGTGAGCCCGTGCAGAGACCTATTGTTGTTCTACATCTTTTGTTGTAAGTTTAATCAATTTTGAAAAAGTTTTATAAATTAAAGAGGTATGTCACTAATCTTTGTGTTCAATAAAACACACTAAATAAATAAAATACAAATAAATAAGCTGTAAGTAAGTAACTGCTGCATGGAGCCAATCGCAGCATAAATCTGTTACTAACTCTACATGGAAGATTTTAAACGTTTAGGTTGATTGTCACCATGCGATAAACATGCGGGTAATACTAATCGTGTTAATTCCACTTAAACGATTTAAATATGTATAGATACAAATCTATATAGATTCAAATCTGTATAGATTCAAATCTGTATAGATTCAAATCCTGTATAGATTCAAATCTGTATAGATTCAAATCTGTATAGATTCAAATCTGTATAGATTCAAAACTGTATAGATTCAAATCTGTATAGGTTCAAATCTGTATACATTCAAATCTGTATAGGTTCATATCTGTATAGATTCAAATCTGTATAGATTCAAATCGTTCAAGAAGTTTAGAATTTAATCCGTTTAGATTTGTCATTTTATGTTTTGTTCACTAAAGGGAGTGAGTTAGCTTTTCCTATTGAGGATGCAATTTGAAATCAAAGAGAAGTACAGAGCCACAATAGTCAATACACCCGGGTGTTGATGTCGCTGTTTCCCCTTAATTATACCTAGAGCTTCTATTACCTGCACCCACGAGGAAAATAAAATTAAAAACATAAGATAAAAACAAAATCAAACTCTTGAATATATTTGACCCCTTTTTGGCAGAATTTGTAATAAAGATTTAGTTTGTGTATTAGTTTTAATCTAAATTGTAATTGGACGGTGGTACAATCTGTCAAAATATTCAGTATTCAAATGTAAAATCACACAACAAAAAAAGCGTAGGGCTCGAAAAAATAATTGCGGCAGGCAAAAACATAAAGTAATGATTTATCATAATAAATATAATAGTGGTATTAATATATTTAATTACATTACTAAGCTATAGTTTCTAACATAATTTTTCAGAGATAATAATATAATATTATATATTTCAAAGTAATATCTTAAAATTAAAGTAAATGTATATAATTAAGACAGTGACTAGAGCAAAGTTTTTAATTTTAAAAATCACAAAATAAAACCAAAAGTAAATATAAGATTAAAACAAAAGAAGATGACATGAAATTTAAGTTAAAAAAGTTATAGTTTCTAATAGACTTTGGTCAATCATAACCCAGCCTTACAATTGACACACAAGTAGAGGAGTAGAAAATAAAAAATAGATAATATTCTATAACTTGTCTATGGTAGAAGTCAGTCGAGTTTTGGTAGTTACTGTTCTTGGGATGCGACTCTCTGAAACAAGAGAAAAGTAATTGATAAATATTAAATTAAGAGAAGAGAAGACAACAACAACTGTCAGTGGAATCCAGTTTCCTTGGATATTAAGAAGTCAAGTTTGCCGTAAGGTATGATACCAGCCAGTACCAACGCAATTATTCCGGCACTCGTCGGCAAAGGCGTCATATCGTACAAATGAAAGTTAGCTTTTATCCATCTGTTCCCCGAAAAAGTTGACAACTTGGATCCGACAGTTAATCCATGACTGCTAATACGGCTTTCGTCATGGTCGTTCAGCTGACAATCTTCTGATATATCGTTCAAATAGTAGCGGCCATTGGAAGGAAGGAGAAGGATTGGCAGTTTATTTTTATATATAAAGCGAATGTCTTTAATGTATTATCACATGGCCCTAATCCCGAAACTGCTATCATTTTGGGTTATGCAATTGTACACCCACCTGTCTCACTGGGTGCAGCATACAGGGCAAACCTAAGCCCGTGAATGTTGGTGTTCCACAAGGCTATATACCAATGTAAACGGCATTTCTCTCACTCGATTTCCCGAGAGAGACCCGCATGTCAATCGTCGACCAGTGCCAGAAGAAATTTGTATCTTCTATAGATTCTTGTCATGAGAAGGCCACGATGGGGTAAAATAAACCTTGTTCAATTAAGTTGGACTTATCAAGGGAAAACACGTTTATTCTTATTTTAACAACGAGCAGAGTTCGTTACCGAACTAATCATTATAATTACAAGAACTATGTATTGGAAATTATGTTTGTTTTTTCAGCAACGGGTAAAATATATATAGAGCTAGATTTTTGTACTATTTATATGAATCGTTAATTCGGTAACGATCTAAGCAAGAAAGCTAACAGGATTAGACTATGATTTCTGAAAGTAAATTGCTAATTATAATATTTACAAGTAATTCTAAAATAAGGTGTTGATTCCGCTAAGATTTACATAATCACTGCGAGAATAAGTGAGTTAGTGTCGTTCCAGCGTTTGGCGAGTCATTAAATCTGTGTGTAGATGCGAAATACATGTCAAAGTGATTTAGTTTAACTTAGCTGAATTAACACTAAATAAATAATAACGTTTTGAATTTAATAATATTATAATGTACCATTAATTGCCATAACTTCATTTTGGATATTAAGTCATCATCCAGCATGGGTTTAGCTTCAGGCAGCTTCGAGCTCATGTCCACCACGGGCTCCTCACTTTCACTGCTGAAATATATAATGATAATTATTTATTTATTTTCAATTACATTATTCACGCTAACGCGTTACAATAACTTCAAACATTTATTGCCTAGTTGCACTGGAAATAAATCCCAAATTATAAACAAAAGATAAAAAATGAGAATAAAAATTTTCATTAATTATTATTTTCTATTATATAAACATATATATATATATATATAAAAGGAGTTGGATTCCTGATAAATAAGAAATGGAAACAAAATATAGTAGAATTCAGATCATACTCTGACAACTAATATAATTAATATACTTCAAACTTATATGCCTCCGAGTGACTATGAAGACGCAGAAATAATTAATATTTACAAAAAATTAAGTACATTACTGGAACAAGCAGATAGCAGAACATTTATAATACAAGGAGACTTCAAAAGTAAAATAGGCAAACAACAAATGGAAGAACAAAGAAAACAAACAGGTGAACATGGATTGGGTAACAGAAATCAGAGAGGACAAATGCTGTTAGATTTTTGTAGATCAAACAACCTCAAAGTAATGAATACCTTTTTCAAAAAACGAAATAACAGGAAATGGACTTGGATATCACCAGACTCAAAAAGTAAAAATGAAATAGATTTCTTCCTCTGCAAGTGTAAAAATGCTTTTGAAGATGTTGATGTGGTAAATAACCTGAATTTCTTATCGGACCACCGCATGTTACGTTGTAAGATAACACTAAAGAAAGCAATAAACAGGAAAATACCATCTCCATATACAAAAGCATACAGTATTTCAAATCAGGAGGAGTATAACAAAAGATTAGACAAATAAAACCAAAAGATAATATACAAATATACTATGATGAAATTGAGGAAAGCAGAAAAAAATAATCTTCCTGATAACAAGTCAAATCAAAATGAGTTTTCTTATAAACTTAAAGAACTTATAGAAAAAAGAGCAAAACTAAACTTGAAAAGCAACAGAACAGTAGAAGAAAAAACACAACTAAAAGAAACTAGCAAAATGGTCAAAAAACTTATTAGGAAGGAAAAGAGACAAACAAAAACTAATATTATCATAGAAACATTAAATATATCAGGATCAACTAAAACAATAAAACAAAGATAGTCACCTGGAAAGAAATGGATAGCTGGGCTTCAAAAAACGTCAAAAACAACAACAGAAAGAAATAGAAAAGAAATACTCAATGTTTCAACAAGCTTCTACAAAAATCTATACACGAGTACAATTATGAAAGGCCAAGATGATATTATGAAGGACTACCATGACAATGAAAATGGCGATGAAATACCAAGTATCATGAGAAAAGAAGTAGAAAGTGCGCTGAATTCACTAGACATAAACAAAGTACCAGGACCGGATAATATTAGCTCAAGATGCTTAAAGGTGGGAAATGTTATATGTTGTACTGGATGTCGTAACAGAACTCTTTAATAAAATTCTCGAGGAAGAGAAGATACCAACCCAGTGGACAACAACAGAAATCTCTCTAATACATAAAAAGGGTAGTTTCAATAACATCAATAACTACAGGTCCATAAGTATGATTACCAACCTATACAAAACCTTCTCAAAGATTTTAACAAAACTAATAAACAGCTATCTAGACATACAACAGCCACCAGAACAAGTTGGATTCCGAAGCTCATACTCGACAAGTGATCACCTGCAATGTATCCAACAAATAATAGAAAAAGCTAAGGAGTACCAACAAACTATCTACATAGCATTCATAGACTTTAATAAGGCCTTTGACTCTGTAGAGAACGGTGCAGTATGGAATGCGTTGAAGGTGGATGGAGTGCCAAATAAATACATAAGGATTATACAAAATATTTATAAGAACAGCACGGCACTGATTAAGCTGGAAACTAAAGGTGATATGTTCAGAATCCAAAGAGGTGTCAAACAGGGTGATCCAATGTCCCCTAAACTATTCAACTCAGTTCTACAGCAAATATTTTTTCGACTCAAAGATAAATGGGAAAACTTAGGAATTAATAAAAGTGGTCAAAACCTTACCAATCTAAGATTTGCTGATGACATAGTTATTTTCTCAAAAACACCTAAAGACTTACAGACAAAATTAGAAGATTTAAAAGAAGAAATCAAGAAAGTTGGACTCATAATGAACATGGAAAAAACCAAAGTAATGAAAAACGTGGAAGAATATATGAATTTAAAGATGGATGATTATACATTAGAAGAAGTAAATAAATACACATACCTCGATCAAACAGTAACATTTAAGGGTTGGCAAGACATAGCGATAGAAAAGAGGATACAACTAGGATGGAATAAATTTTGGGCACTGAAACATATACTAAAAAACAAAGACGTTCCTTTCAGCTTAAAATCAAAAACATTTAACAGCTGTATCGCTGCCTCGCTAACATATGTCGCGCCCACGTTGGGCAGCCATATGGCTGCCAAACGTGGGCGCTCAATAAACACCAAGCGAAAAGACTAAAAGTGACGCAAAGAAATATGGAAAGAAACTTATTATGTATTAGACTAAAAGACAAAATAACAAAGAATGAAATACGGAAAAAAAGTAACCTTAAAGACGTAATACGAATCGCAAAAACTGCAAAATGGAATTGGAGTAGTATAGCAACAAACTGGTACCCATTAGACGCCAAAAGAAGAAGAGGTAGACCTGGTACTAGATGGAGAGAGGACCTAGTAAATTACGAAGGAATGATGTGGTCGCGCACAACATACAATAAGGACCAATGGAAAAAGAAGGGGGAGGCCTTTGCCCAGCAGTGGGATGATATATAAAAAATATTGTAAATAAATTAGTAATAGTTTTAATATTGTAATAGGCTTTAATAAATAAATTATATAAACAATGATACGATGAACTTAAAAGTGTTCCTATAACATCATCTATATGTTTGAGGCTCTTTCACGCCTAAACCACTGATCGTATCGACATGTAACTACCACTATTCGATGTGAAATTTGTCCTAGACGGTATATAGCTACTTATTTTTTTTATTATATTTGTAATAAGATGAATAAAATTTAATTAATTTCCATTTAAAGCGAAGTGGGCGGGAACGGCTAGTATAATATAAATGTATAAAACCACTTAGTTCTCTATCTTATCAAAAAACAAAAGGGATTTATTTGGAATGATAAATGAGGGAAAAAATCTTAATATTTCAAGCGCAGAAAAAAGTAATTAACATTACTGCAGCAAAAGAGGCATTGATGCATCAACGTGTGAGTGTATGCCTAGCTATAGCCAAGGCATGTATACCTAGTATTTTTCCCAAAATATAATGCGAGGAAATTAAAACTAAACGGCGGTTGCTGCCTTTTGAATGTCAGGTGATCATCACATTTATTGTTCTTCAGTTGAACTCATTATGTCAAATACAATCTTATATATAAAAAATGTTTGTTACCAAACTTCTCCGAAACGGCAGAACCGATTTGTATGAAAGGAGAATGGCGAGAATGGACCCACATAATTTAAAAATTAAGGAATGATTGTACAAGTATAAGTTTATACGATGTTTATACAAAACTTATTGAGGCGCTAAGATATGGGAGTGAAAAGATATAATTTACTAAAAAATAAGTCATCTTGCACTAACGGAACATTTTTCGTAATTGATTATTGACATCTACATATTTTGACATGACAGATTATTTTTTATATGCATGTTCCGACACCATCAACCTATCGTTACCTAATTATATCAGAAATTCTGTAGTAATTCACTAAGATTAGTATCGTTTTTTGATACTAAAATCAGTAGGTAAGTAAGTATCTTTAAGATTCGATACCACAGAACACTTTTACTCTAACGATTCGATACCTGCTTGATTAAAGAATGAATTGTGAAGCCTCAATTATTAGCTGCTGGCCAATCCTCCACATATATATTAAATTGTCTTTTAGAAGACAGTAATAAGGCATAGACATAAGATACAAATTATTGATTGAACAATAGATATTGATTAATAATAATTATTGGTTATATATTACTTTTAGGTATATATTTTTTCTCCCACTTTTTTAGACTTACCTACGATTTGCTTTTTTCATAGTTTCGTAATGTTCTACAATTATTAATAAGTTTCCATGATGTACGCCACTTCTTTCAGTGGGTCCCAAAATACATACATTCTCGCCATCCTCCTTTTTGATAAAAATATAAATTGTCATTTTTATGTACGATAACGTTATAAATGAATAATGTAGTTAACCATTTCGGGCGAAATTATTTCCTAACCATTCCAATATATTCAAAAATGCACAACGTCAATGAAGTTTTCACTTCTGCCGGCACTCCCGGAGTGCAACCCGTTATTTTTTTTCAATTAACAATGTTCCGCTTTTTACAAGGCAGTTAGAAATTAAAACAAAACCTTTGACACGTTAGGTAACTTTGGTTGCCGTGCTTCGGAGTAAAAGATCGATCCATTTTTTAATTACTCGATGCTGCATGCCTTTTTATTTCCATATTAGCGACATCTATGTTTGCCGTGATGCATTAAAAGAACGTGAATACTTACGTGAGTCTGTTAGAAGGATCTTCAACTACCACCCGAAAGATGTCATCAAAGTCGTCATTCTTCAGGTCGTATGTTTTGCCGCGGGTCTGAAATGGTAGTTAAATAATGTTTCTGTAGATGGCGCAGTTTTATACATAAAATGCAAGATTGTTTTAAACATTACAAATTGATACAGTAACGTTATTTTCAATTTTTGTTGAATATAAAAAGGCATAAAAGGCATTTATGTTCTCAAAATTGTTTCCTTTAGAATTCTTTTTAATATCATTTCTATTATACTAGATACTACTACCGCTCCGGAAACAAATGGCGCTCTGAGAAGTAGCGGTATAATAAATACAATCTGTATGTTAAGTATATAGCATATTCATATTCAAATTTAAATATTTTTATTCAAATTTGGAATTGACGTCATTTATTGAAAGTCAAGAACTACCCATTCCTCAAAAAAATGCCTCACTCCTGAGAAGAACGGGCGCAACAAACTCGGCAAGCTTTTTTTTTCATTAAAAATTTCGTCACAAAGTAATATCGTACAATTAAACTTATTATTTAATAGCATGAGAGCGGTTGCTCCATTCCCAGTCTGTGTTATCATTAACAAATTCATTACAAAGTCAAAGTGTTTACCACACAAAACGTTTTATAATAATTATTTTGAATATTGTAGGTAATACTTTTGTTTTAAACATTTGTCACTGTCAGAGTTTCTGTTTTATTTGTTGGTCTCAAACTTCAATTGTACCTTAAGTGGCATGGTGATATCAATATTATATATAGTGGCCTGCAAAAGTCATACTGAACGGGAATCAAAACATAACCATAACTTTGATACGTAAGAACGATTTAGCTAAAATAATATTCCTTTATATTTGAAAAGATGGGCAAGATAATGTGGGCGGTGATCACTTAACATCAGGTGTCCCTTACGCTTATCTCTCTTCCTCTTCCACTAAGGTACAATTTAAATAAGTGCCTACTGAACTAGATGAAGTATAAAAAATAATAATTCAATGAGTAAGTATTGATAATATAAATTACCACCAACTAGGGTTACGGTAAAAGTCAAGAATTTGTGTAGATCTTCAAAGCACACACACACAAGGCACAGAAACGTGGAAAAGTGAAATTTAATTGACTTTCAAAATTTTGGACGTCAATATATGTATTGACGTCCATCCGTATTATTTCCGTATCCGTATTATTATTTATATACGCACCATATCATTGGATGCCATGCGACTTAAAATTCTGTTAAGGTAAAGATCTGCAGCTGATGAAGATTGCCTTCCAGATCGTTTTCCATGAGCTGAAATAATGAAACAATATTATGTCAAACTTTTATCACATATCTGCGTATTTTTCTTCCTCTCAAAGATACCTAAAAAATCTTTCCTGCTGGGAATATTTTCCTATTTTGGTGGTGTTATACTAACATATTTATTACATCAAAGTAAAATAAATCCATTAAATGTAAGGTAATTTGGTAAATGTAAAATTCTGTTTTAAATTTCTCATTAAGATTCATTTGCATCCCCTTTCCGTACGTACAACAAAAGGCTTATGGTGTCGTTATTAATTCATTAGTGTTAACATATTCATATCAGTCATTTACGGAATTTATTAAAAGTGTCACACAAACAAAATGCAAAATGGCGACGACATAAAAATATCGTTTTATAAAAATTGGAATTTGTGTGGCAGTTATACTTAGACGCTTTGATGTGAAAACGTCGAAACATCTTGAGTTTCACACACATACTGAAGTATTAAGCCTGGCTTGTTATTATGAGTTGTCTAACAGCAATTGACTCTATCGATAATTATCTATAATATGTATAAATTATCTAAGACAAAATAGTGTCGCGACAGCATATGAAGGGTCCAAGGGAACAAGAACATGCTATGTCCGGCGGCCATTGAACTGAGATAATGTTAATAACAGATTTCAAACTTCTTTAAAAGATACCTTATATCTGTGATTGACACAAATGTCTTTGCTTTTCAATTAACTTATTAGTATTCATTGACTACCAAAAAAAACCTTTACATGAATATATTTTTAATAAAACATGCAAAAAACTAAACTAACTCAGAATATACAACCAAAAAACATGCAATGTCCAACCAATACACGCAAAATCTATGCAATGTCCACCTTGTCAAAAAAAAAAGATACAAGAAGTGAAACCTAACTTATTATTTTATGTTAGATTTTGGAGTATA
This sequence comes from Leptidea sinapis, assembly GCF_905404315.1. NCBI lineage: Eukaryota > Metazoa > Arthropoda > Insecta > Lepidoptera > Pieridae > Leptidea > Leptidea sinapis. The sequence goes on along the minus strand of NC_066296.1, from coordinate 789,497 downwards.
CTTTTTGCAAAACATTACTTGACTATAAGATAAGATGAGAAATGAGGCAAGGTAAGATAAGAAAAGCTGTTTTATTAGGTACTTAACAATCAGTTATGTATTGATACACACAATATAATGAGCACTTGTTTTTAATTATTCGTAAATTTAATTTGTGAGTAGTAGTTTTTGGCTTTTGTACCACAGAATTTTGACAAGGACTGGATGTCCACAAATTTTGCCTTCGACCAAGAAGACTCTCTGCATATGATTGCTCTGGAAGAACAAACTCTGAGGTATTGGCCAGATTTTCGCTGCTGTGATCAATCGCTCCAGTCTTTTTTTGGTCCAGTTACCTCAGCCGATGTCCAGGTACTATAGTAGTGTTAATAGTAATCTGTGAAATAACAGTCTTGGGTGTTCTTTTCAGCCTTTATTTCTCTTATTGGCCTAGACTGAAAAGGGCATGTTTTCATGGACAAAACATTTTTTTCCGTGTACGACTAGGACCTTGCATGTTTTTGCATTGTATTAGTATTTTTAGAAGGCGATTACTCAGTGACTATGCATGTTCTTCCCTAGAACGTTTTTGCGTTCCTTTCTACCACTTTTACACTACAAAATGGCATTACCATTTTTATTTTTTTTAAAATGGCATTACCAGTTTAAAAAAAATAAAAATGTGACATTGCATGTTCTTTCCCTGTGCCCTTCATATGTTATAAGTGTTATTTTATGTTTAAACTTAAATTGAAATATCGCTACTAAGAGCTCAGTCCTGTACGCGGACAAAGCCGAAAGAAGACGGGGTATCAGCTAGTCTTATATAAAATTATACATGAATGTTTGGAAATTAATTAAGCAAAATTTAATAAGATGTTTATTATTAACTTATGTAACTGATAATGTTCTTATTATTGTATTATATTGAAATGATTTAGAAGATAGCTGGCTTATAGCTATCTATGTCTATTGCAGTCTTATGAATTGCAATTGGAAAACGTTTTCAATGCACCAAACCTGATGCTAAGTTGGACTTGTAAGCATAAATCGCAATTGAAATGCGAGGAAATTTAACAGTTCAATAATTTACAGTTACTTCAATGTTGATCAATCGGAGCTAAGTTTTGATTGTTCTATTTTTTACAAACAGTTGTAAAACTGTAAATCATTTGGAATACTTAAGATAATTAATTACTAATACTCTATTGGATAATGGTTCCTCTCACAAGCTTTACTTTTTCCGAACATATGGTAGATTCAGTAATTTAAAATAAATATTTAAAGTGAAAAAATACAAATAGCTTAGCTTAAGCCTATCTAAGTAAAGTCTATTTGAGTTTAACATATTATTATGTTTAACCAAATAAAAAGTCTTAATAGATAAAAAAGTGTTAAATTATTCTGAAATATTTGGCATACTTATTTAATAATATGTGACTAATTATTCAAATTATTTGTTTACAGGGTGTTACCTGGTTTAATATTTGTTTGGAATACTGACGCCATAGATCATTTATTCGTTTGGATAGACTGTGACAGTTGTGAAAACGTCGAAAGAAATTGAGAATTAACCTCTATTTTGAGTAATTCACGCATACTAATACAAATTAACATACAAATTGCGAGTGTAAGACGTAGCTTGTCATACACACTCAAGTAGTAAACGTGGCCTGCTTACATCGATTGTCTAGTAGCAAGAGGCGTATACATGAATATATCTAGACGTTATAAGTATTCTTACCAGTGGGAGGCCTTTGCATAAGATGCCGGCTAGATTATGGGTACCACAACGCCGCGTATTTCTGCCGTGAAGCAGTAATGTGTAAGCATTACTGTGTTTCGGTCTGAAGGGCGCCATAGCTAGTGAAATTACTGGGCAAATGAGACTTAACATCTTATGTCTCAAGGAGTCAAAAGCAGTTGAAGTGCCGCTCACAATTTTTGGGTTTTTCATTAATCCTGAGCGGCACTGCATTGTAATAGGCAGGGCGTATCAATTTCAAAAGCTGAACGTCCTGCTCGACTCGTCCTTTATTTAAAAAAAAATCTAAGACTGACGTACTCAACGTCTCACCCATCTCACTGTAGAATGCACGTCCAGTTCGATTCTTCACAACACTTTCACCCACTTTAGCCGAATACATTCTGCTGCATACATTTGCAGCTGATCTTCTTTCATGCGTTCTTTCTACATTGCAAAACCTTAATCTTTTCTGTTTCTAAGCTGGTTTTAATAATTTCATATCTTTAATCATAATTTTAATTATCTGTTTTTAATTGTCTGTTCCAATACAGAATATTCAGAGAGCTTGCCACAACACATCAGTGAATACAGTTAAGCCGTATTTAAATCGGCTATTGTGCTATGTTCGAAAAGAGAACCTTTTGTGATAATCATGTTATACGCCACCAGTTAGGATATCATCCCCACCATCTGGATGTGTGGCGGTCCTCTACAGTGCGGTTTTCAAGGTGCTTTGTTCCACTTACTACAAAGCTGTGGAATGAACTTCCTTGGGCGGTGTTTCCGGGATGATACGACATGGGACCTTCAAAAAAAGCACGAACACTTTCCTTAAAGGCCGGCAACGCTTGTTTGATTCCTCTGGTGTTGAGAGAGGATGTGGGCGGTGGTGATCACTTAACACCAGGACTCGTTTGTCATCCTTTTCCATAAAAAAACATGCTTTTTAGCTTTTTTAAAAATCAGTCAAAATTTATTTAAAAAAGAGGTATGTTTTATTCAACACCTCATTACATTATTGTCATTAAATATCAACATCGAAAAATATATCAGAACTTACTAGCACTGTACACGCGTTCTTAATTTGAATTCAACAAAAAATCACAAATTTCAAAGTTGTAACCTTATTTTTGGCCAGTCTAGTTCTAATGTACCAAGCGGAAATAAAACCTATTTGAATGACCCGTATTCCACTGAACCAATGGGCTAGTTGATTCCGAACTTTTGTGAAAGTTTTCCATGCAGGCAGCCATTAATAAAACAGTAGAAAGCTTCTGATTGCAAGTGTGTGCCATGGGAAATAACAGTTGTTTGATATGTGGACTTAACAGGCAATTTATTGGCCTGATAAGTGACATTTGATAACATCAACAAGCTACAATAAACTAATGTTAAGTACGCACTCGTAAATATTATTATTATTATGCAATTAATTTTGCACCTCGTGTATGCTTTAATTTACATGACACATACACGTGTCGACGGTTGGTGGCTCAATAGATAGAACTGTTGACTCTCACAATGGGTCCTCTGGTTCGATCCTCGTCCGCCACGTACCAATGTGTTTGCGGTTTTCGAATTCATAAGTACACTAATTCAATTTGATTTTATATGAGAGGGGGCAAACGGGCAAGAGGCTCACGGGATGGGGAGAGGTGAGGCAACCGCCCATCCGCAACAACAGGTGTGTCAAGAAATGCATTGCCGGCCTTTCAGGTGGGAGTATGTTTTTTTCTTGAAGGTCCCTAAGTCGTATCTGTTCGGGAAGACCGCCGCCGGTAGTTGATTCCACAAAATGGCTGTGCGAGGCAAGAAATTTCGAACAAAAGGCACGGTTTTGGAATACCAGACGTCTACGTGATGCGGATGGTACTTTGCACGTAATGTCCGGTGGTGGAATTCGGCCGCTGGAATCAACCCGAACAGCTCCTCTGAGCACTCCCCGTGATAAATGCGGTAGAAGATGCAGAGAGAACCCACATCTCTACGCAATGCTAAAGAATCAAGTCGATCGCAGACGACTTGAGCGTCGATGATTCGAGCCGCTCTTCGTTGTGTGCGGTCAAATGGAAGAAGCTGGTACTGGGGAGCACCCGCCCAGAGGTGAGAACAGTACTCCATGTGAGGCTGAATTTGCGCCTTATAAAGTTGCAGGTGGTGGCTTTTAGTGAAGTACTGTAACGCCTTACTGAGTACACCATGCTTTTTAGAGGCCAGTTTGGCCTTCTCTTCCAAGTGACCACGGAACTGAACGTCGCTCGATATATCGACGCCAAGTATGCCAATACAGGCTGTAGCAGTTAGAGGAGTGGTCTCGAATCGAGGGGATGCTACAAAGGGAGACTTTTTAGTGGTGAACGCACAAACTTGTGTCTTCTTGGGGTTAAACTGGACTTAATTTTGTCGGGCATAGTCTCGGTTTCAGACACAAGTTTGTTCCGGTTCTCGTCGACGCTATCCCGGGACATGTTGGCACGACTGGTGTAGGACGCATACCCTGTGCTGTCGTCTGCATAGCAATGAATATTGCTGATTTGCAGCATATCATTCATATGCAGAAGAAACAGCGCAGGGGATAGCACGCAGCCTTGCGTTTATGGGTTTTAAGTCGGAGCATGCACCGTTGATAACAACCTTGATGCTCCGATCGGCCAAAAAGCTAGTAACCCATTTGCACAACTTCTCGGGAAGCCCATAGGATGGCAGTATAAGCGCTTTATGCCACACCCAATCGAAGGTGAGTTATGCAAGAAGATCACCAGCAGAGCGTCCCTGATCAGCTGGTGCCCCTCTAGGTATCCCAAGAGCTGGCGGTTGATGATCGACTCCATTACTTTAGAGAAAACGGAGGTAATGGCAATGGGGCGGTAGTTTGACGGATCTGAGCGTACACCTTCCTTAGGGATCGGGTGCACTAAATCCGCCTTCCATAATTTCGCGACTACGCCTGATGAGTAGGAGAGACGGAAAAGACGGGTAAGGACCGCCGCCAGTTCCGGAGCACCTGTCCGCAGGACTATCGGGGGAATGCCATCGGGTCCACTCGATTTGTGAATATCCAAGGTGAGAAGCGCCTTAAGCACGGCACCATGCTGGATTTTTACCTCCGGCATGTATGACTCGCACTGCGGAATATGCGGTGGTGGTGCACCTTGGTCATCCCAAGTCGAGTTGGACGCGAAGAGGGAGCCCAGGAGATCAGCTTTCTCTTTCACGTCATGGGCCAGCGAGTCATCATCCCTGTGCGGTGGCGGAATGGCTGGCTGTCAGAAGTTTCCTTGGACAGCCTTGGCAAGCGACCAGAACGCACGAGTTCCCGAGGGAAGGCGTGCAAGTCTTTCACCAATTCTGCCAATGTGCTTCGATTTCGCGTCAGCAATAAATCTTTTGAAGGACCTGGAGGCATAATTGAAATGTTTTTTAAGTTCGCTGGAATTCATATCCTTAGATACCACCGCATTGACCCAAGCCTGATAGCACTCCTGCTTTCGGCGAGAGGCCATTTTGCAGGAGCGGCCAACCATGGTTTAGACCTGCCATCGATAGGCACAGAGGAGGATGGAATGAAGAGTTCCATACCTTGCAATACCACATCAGCAACAGCGTCAGCAGCGGCATCTGAATCTCCCAGCGAAAAACAGATCTGCCTCCACGGGTAGGATGCAAAAAAGCACCGCATCTCGTCCCACTCTGCTGACCTATAGTGCCACACGCGGCGACAGCCTAAGAAGCGGGGCCGTGGTAGGCACGTGATCGGCACGGTGCTCCGGATCAGGCAGTGGTCCAACGATCCTAGAGGAGGTTCAACGGAAACTAGGTAGCCGTCTGGATGTGAGGTCAACAGAAGGTCCAACAGAGAAGGTGTATGATCTTGCAATACAAGTAGTATACCAGTGGGAGGCTCCTTTGCACAGGATGCCTGCTAGATTATGGGTACCATAACCATAATGTGTAAGCATTATTGTGTCACGGTCTGAAGGGCGCCGGGCGCCGAAATTACTGGACAAAAGAGACTTAACATCTTATGTCTAAAGGCGACGAGCGCAGTTTTAGTGCCGCTCAGAATTTTTGGGTTTTGCAAGAATGCTGAGCGGTACTTCATTCTAATGGGCAGGATTTATCAATTACCATCAGCTGAATGTCCTGCTCGTCTCGTCCTTTATTTTCAGAAAAAAAAAACAAGGTCGGATACGCTCTTAAGTCAGCATAACAAAATATGATGATGGTGATTTCTGAAGTATCTGACTGAATCTGACGTTACTATGAAGTCACTCAGACGGTTGCCTCTCCCTATATCAAAGCGCGGAGAGTATTAGTTATATTTTGTTACTAGCATCCTCCGCGGATATGCTCGAGTAGATAGAGATAGCCTGGCAAAGTAAGACTAGTAACTTCCTAACACTGTAACATAATATATCTGCTAATACCATTTGGTAGAGCCATTTCTATTTTCAAAATTAAGATCTTATAAGAGATGTTGGTTTGTTTTATTATTGTTTGGTTGCTTATAATCAGACTCTTATGTGTAGCTGCATAACTAAAGTTTTCTTGCTTTAGAAGTAAAATATATTTTCAACTTACCTCCCCAACATGAGTGGCCATAACTTAAGCAGGAACCTGAAATTGTAATTTATTTTATATATTAATAACATCATGCATATAACATATAATGTACATGTAAATTCCATATATACACTGCTTTATGAAAAGGCGAAAAAAATATATATAAATATAAAATATGGAATGCTCAATTCATAAGCATTGGCGTTCAACTTCAGTGCACCAGGAGGCTAGGAAATAAATAGACCTGAATACAGAATTGTATTTTATTTATTTATTTTGTTAAATTTAATTGTATTATACTATTTTTCTTTATACATATATTATTGTTAGTAAAATGTTTATCATATACATTGTGAGTATATATTTTATTTGATTGAAAACTATTTTATATACTTTCAATAACTTTTGAATTATTGATGTTTTAGCAGATTTATCAAACACACTAATATTTTTTTACTCAACCTTAAATTGATTTCACGTTATGCAGATCCGCTCAAATGTCGGTGATCCAGTACGATGACAATGATTTGATATCCTGGCGTTTCGTAGAGACGCATTAATCACAAGGAGTGTTCATCTGTGGAATGAGCCTGGTTGGTTGGTGTTACCAGGTTGATACGACTGGGTCGTAACACACAGGTCACACAATTTTACACGGAACTTACTCTCGAGACAAAGTGCTGCCAACTCTTTGCACCGCGCCTTGTCTATTGCTTTTATATAAAAATGTAAGATAATCGCAAAATGAAATAATTAATAATTTTAGTTCAAATTACTAGTGGGAACATCTCGAGGAAAGAAACAATTAACTACTAGCTGGCCACCAGCTAACCCACACATTGATAAAGCAAATTTGGTAACACATTATCGATATCGGGCTGTCTGGTGCTCCATGGCTTGTCAACCTTTTCCATAAAATCATTTGAATTACGTCGATTTCTGCACTGAATGAGTGGAACTTGGCTCTACTTGAGATCTTATAACTTTATAATAGTGAAATCATTAGAAATTTAATTCTTGGCAAACAACTAAACATTAAGTTTGCAACAAAAACATGATATCCACGGAAAGTAGTTAAATGAACTTTATGAGCTGTGAAAGGCAACAAATTCAGGAACGCCCTCCTGATGATAAATAACTGTAGAAGATGCAAAGAGAACCTATATCTCTACGCAACCCGAAATATTGTGTAGTTAGCTCAGCTAACCTAACTCAACTAAAATCAATGCCATTAACATGCAATAGATGTAATTTGTACATTTATTATTTACGTTTGGAACTTTGGTTCACTGCCCTATGATCGTAATATTAGCTTCCAAGTAATCTCTTTAATCTTGCATGAGTCTATAAATAGTCCGATAGACTATTGGTTGCAAAGCAATAGATCGAATAATGCTCCATATAAGATAAAAGGGCACTCCCATACTGCAAGTGATGCATTTATGTGCTAATTTGATGTGAGTGCCTGTTATGATGTGACGTTGACTGTACTTGATGCGATATATCCTCTTTTGTGACTTAAGAATATTGTTAGCGATAATCCCTGGCTGAAAACTCGATGAACAATATTATCAAGGAAAATAATATTGTTGTGATTTATTAAAAAATTGCAAATTTGGGTATTCATCTGCCGAGTATATCGGAACTACCACCAAGCGAAATAAATCACCGGACATTACGTCAAATTGCGAAATTCCTCTAGCATCATGTTGACGTCTGGTATTCTACAACCGCGCGTTTTGTAAGAAATTTCTTGCCTCGCACAGACACTTTGTGATTTCAATTATCGGTTGCAGTTTTCCAGAATCAAGACGCGGCGAGACTTCAAGTATATATTATAGATCATTCTCCCACCTTAATGGCCGGCAACGCATCTCTTGACCCCTGGTGTTACGGATGTCCATGGGCTGTTGCCTCCACACTCCCCATCCCGTGAGCCACTTGCCCATTTGCTCCCTCTTATATAAAAAAAAATACGACTTAGTGACCCTCAAGTCTAGAACATACTCCCATCCCATCTCAAAGGCTGGCCTCTCTGCTGATCTCCAGACCTTTATTTTTTTACTTTACTTTTGGGTACACCACTTGCCCTTCTAATATAAAATGGCAAAAGTATGAAGTTTTTTTACAATGACCAGTGAAGTTATAGTATGAATGGCAAAATAGCTGTTTTTTTTTTATTTAAATTAAAATTTAATTTGACAATTCTCCATAAATCATTATTATCTCCATCAAATTAACCTTAAGAAAGAATAGAAAAGCTTTTTAAGTGAATCTATTTTGCTCCACGAAGAGATACACACATACACTCACAAAGACATACATTAACCTTTCAACACACCTCTTTTGAATTGGAAGTAGACAATAATAAAAATCATATATAAGAGATACACTGATTCATGTTAAAGCTGGCATTAAAGTTAACATTTAAAAACTCGCTGGCAAGGAAGAAATACGACACAAAGAAAACTTAAATCATTTAAACTGCACGCAATAATTTATCAGGTAAGAATTTTATTAAAATACAAAGGATTTTCCCAAGAGTGTGGAATTCATTTGTGCTTGCAATTGTGTTCGAATTTGTGTTGCAGCTGTTTACAAGATTAGGTATTGTTCAAAGCAGAATTTTTATAAGAAGCGTGAAATGAGTTAAAATGTTTTAATATTAAAATATTGACTTAAAACACACATATTTAAAAACAAGGTTTCATACAAAAGTATCTCATTAGCGAAGCTTTCAGGCAGTGATCTACTCTTGACTTAAATTGTTTTTTTTTATTAATGATCGCACTTATAGGTTAATGTGAGTGCAGTTATATCAAGTCAAATAATCTTTGAGGTATATAAAATTTATTTCAATAACTTAATATTGTTAAAATATATGTCAGCTTGATGTTTTAACAAGCGCTGCCAACGTCATGAAATGTCATAAGATATCCCAATTAATAATAACATTCATTTAACTACTGTTAATATTTAAATACTATTAAATATTATTATGACTATACTTAGAAATAACTATAATAGCATATTATATTCAGATCTTTAGTTAACTTGATTCGTGTAAGTTAGTTGGCACTACAGTAGTGCCAACTAACTGTTGGTAGCATCATTACGGTAGACGGTCGTGCCCTATACGTGGGTAACACTGAAAATGTTTAGAACTGGCCAGTTAGAAACATTGCTAATGAATTTTTGTATGAATTTCTATTTTAGAACTTTTTGGTAACATAATGTAATATATTGCATTCATTTGTCATTTGTTTTTGTGAATTGACGGCAAATCTAAAACTCTTGTTACACGTGAAAATGAACCCAACGCGAGAAAATTTTCGGTCAATGATCTATCATGATTTTCGCTGTGGGCTTACTCAAGAACAAAGCGATGATAGGCTGCGATTAGCATTTCTTAATGAAGCCCCATCTCGTGCCAATATTTATAATTGGTTTAACGAGTTTAAGCTTGGACGTAGCAATCTCAATGATGATCCGCGTGAGGATCCTTTAACAGCGACTGACAAATATAACATCAGTGCTGTGCTATGAATGATAGAGGAAGATAAGAGAGTGACCTATCAACATATACGGGCAAGTCTAGGCATTGGTATGAGACAAGTTCAAAAAATATTACACGAACATTTAGGCGTCAGGAAGCTTTGTACCAGATGGATTCCCCATACTTTAACCAACGACCAGAAACACCTTCACATGGACTGGTGTCGCCAAATGTGACATAAGTTCAACGGCGCTGACTCAAATGCTGTATTTGAGATCGTAACAGATGATGAAAGCAGGATATATTGCTACGAACCAGAAACCAAAAGACAATCAGCTCAGTGGGTGTTTCCTTTCGCGGATTGGCCAACTAAGGTAAAGAAAGGAAGAAGTCAATAAAAAAGATGATTGCCTTATTCTTTGGTCGGAAAGGTGATTTCGCGAAAGTTGTGCTAGAAGATGGAAGGACAGATACTGCAGACTGGTGTGTCAATCGCTTCGACTCGAAGCAGGATCCGCCTTCACCACGACAATGCTTCAGCGCACTCTACAAAACGGACTGTTGAATATTTGACTATGTCAGGTGTCGAGATTATGAGTGATCTGCCATACAGTCTTGACCTGGCACCCTGTGACTTTTATTTATTCCTAAGAACTAATGATAAAATTTGAGGTATTCGCTTTACGATACCTGAAGATGTGGTGAAAGCGTACGAAATAATGCCATAGAAGAGAATAATGGGCCCACTTTTCTCAGTGGTTCCATCGAATGCGACGATGTGCAACGGAGATTACTTCGAAAAACAATAATAGTATTGGCGTTCTACATTAAGCCGTTTTTCATTTTCTAAACATTTTCCTAACCTAGATATAAGCCAGAGCGCTCAGTTCGAGGAAATATTACTGATTGTGAATAATAAAATTAAAAAAAAAATCTTTTCTGAACGTCCGTGTTATTGTGAATATGGCAGGAAAATTGTTCGAAAAAATTATCGTACCTGAATAAAAAATTATATGAAAATTATTGAGACTTGCCTTAGAAGCGAGGATAATGTTCGAACTTAAGATAATTTATACGTCTAGATAGAGCTTGTTGCTGTTAGTCAACACATGAAAACAGGCCAGGTTTATTACTTTAGTGTGCATGATAAACTACGTCTTACACTCTGTGATATTTATGCGTACGTTGCTGAAAAAAGAGGCTAACAGTTCACCGCTATTTTTTTCGACGTTTTCACAGCTATCACAGTTTGTCTAGACGTATAAACTATGTATAAGTTCTAACAAGCTCCTTACTTCTAAAGAACCTTGACAATAGGTATGATGACATCTTTTGAACTACTTTTCTATTAAGTCGGCACATGTCTAATATTTTCGAAAGAAAGATTGCGTGCGTACAAACTACACATGTCAGAAGTGAAACCTGCATTGTGCATGAACCTCTTAACTACATATGAAGTCCTGGTACATGTTGCTAGGATGACACATGATTTCAACCGCTATGAGAGACATTACTATTATCGCTACCATATATTTTACGGGAGCGGTGATAGTTCTCCTGGTGTTTATGTAGTAATAGGTCGTGCGAATGACGTTACAATGTATTAATGTATACTCGCGTCATACGTAAGACAATATTTTCTTCAACTATGATCGCCTAGTACCAAAATACTGTTTAATGCTTCCTTTCTCATTCTTTCCCACGTTAAATCGCATAAATTAACGTGTCTCGCTTTTTCGTTTCACCGACTTTCAAATCACAACGATGCTAATGAAATTTTCACTTCAAAATCTATTTTACAATACAAAACGGATATTAACACTTTTGTATTCCTATGAATAAGACCAACTTGTGTTTGCCTATAATTGGATCTACAATACGATAGTGATAATTTAAATTATTTCTATACTGTTATTTTTGTATTTATGATGTAAATCTGTTGGTAAACCATTACATAAATAAACAAATTAAATATCTTCGCTGTGGTTGACTAAGCACTCTACGGTACAGGTAGCGTTAAACATTTAACGCAACCTTGTTGGAAGTCGCATTAGAAGTTTCACTGAAAGTTATTGAATAACCTAATTTCAGTAATATTATGGTGGTACTAGTAATAATAAAGGTGGTTATGACGTCACGCCTCAGAAATCAATGATAACGTGAACTTTTAAAAACTAACACTTCAAGCGCGGTGATTATTATCGAGAAATGACGTCACTTATGTTTCACTTAACTTAACCGATAGCTGTATACTGTTATAATATTGAATATCTTTTTAACCTCAATATTTATTACAAACTAGGCCATATTATACAATCCTTTCTTTATTTCTATATTTTTCTCTAAAGCCATTCATTCTTTGACTATCGAATATTAACAATTTTTTATTTTAGAGTGACATCTCTTACTTCTAATATTAATTATACAAAGTGACCAAAACTTATGAAGATACTCATTTTTTATATTTTTTTTTAATTTTTCATAAATATACAGTTGATAAATCAATGGTATGATTTGTTCAATTCTCAGGTTGTGGCTTCATCTACAGGATCTTCTTTACAGATTTGGTTACAAATTTAATTTGTATTTTCAAATATTGTTATTGTGTCCATTGGAAGTAGGTAATCTTAGCTCTGGGTGACAAATTTAAGTGCATGTGTGTGGAATACAGATAATATTGTGCCTATATTTTAGTCCATAAATCATACCCACCCAAATACTCGATACCTACTGTGTATTCTGAATAAATCAAAGTTAAGCTTAATTTATGTATTTTCGATTGTATATTGTTATAGATAAATATACAAGTAGAACGTGATTGGCTGGTAAGGCAAAATATAAATACCTCAACCTTAAAGGGAACGATGGATATTATTAAATAAATACACATAGTGTTCCGTGCCCAAACATTTTGCCAAACATTTGTGATTAATCAATCGACCTGATTCACCTATTCCTGCCGTAAAGTAAGGATATCATCCCCACCATCTGGATGTGGCGGTCCTCGACAGTGCGGGTTTTTGGAACTTTATTCCACGTACCACCAAACTATGGAATGAGCAACCTTGCGCGATCATTCCAGGACGACATGACATTATTTAAAAAAAACAAGGCTCCTGTGAAACCTCTGGTGTGGTAGGAGAATGGGGCCAGCTATGATCAATGCCATGACCATCAGGTTATTCAAAGCTTGCATTTTGTCTAGTTTGTAACGTACTTTGACGTCATAGTTCATAACAAGAAAAACCACGTAGATATTGTAAGTTGGAAATGGAAAATGGAATTTTCAAATATTTAAATTTCTAGGAATTATTTAAGCTAAGTACATAAAATATTTAAGTTTTATTGAATAAGTATTCTATTAATATTTGTATTCTGTTATTTATAGTCATAATACAAATTACGATAAAAGCCTCCACTAACTACAGCAATGTTTGTATTTGAACATACTGTGTGTTGTCTCGTAAAATATAATTTTAGTGTCATTTTAATGAACTGGAAAATGATAGAACTCGGTTGTAGTTAAATAAAACCTGCATTTAAAAAAAACATGCTTTGATAATATCTAATACTGATATTATAGTTTTAAATTCAAAAATATCATTGGTTGCAAGAGTTAAATAAAGATTGAATTTCACATTGATTTCACATTCAACTAACGTTAATATTGTTTGTGAGGTTTAACATATTTAAAACATTAATTATCAAAAGTTCTTAAGCGTATTTAATGGAACTCTTCTTATAATCGTAAATAATAATATATTAGAAGAGGTTATCTTTAATTTTTTCATAGGTTGATCTCTAGTTAAATCTCTAGTTATTCTCTATATATAATATAAATAAACATGATGCGGAATGCAGTAACTATTAACCGTATTTGTTTTAGCCTTAGTAACTTCAGTTTAAAAGTGCTTATACAAAATACTACATTTTTTCCCAGAATAAGACCATTGCAAGGCTAGGTTCCGTGAAAGCATACTTACTTAAATGCAAACACATGCATATCCTAAATTGCCTGAATGAAAATTAAAATAATTTCTGGAAAGTTTACGCTAACAAGCTTATAAAAACTGCAAGCACAGTGTAATAACTCAACAGAGGTGACGATTTCTGTGTTGCTAACTGTGCATTTTGCGCGTATGTAAAAACACATGCTGTCTTACTGTGCTGATATCACGTGGCTCTATTCAGCGAAGGAAAAGCGGTGGTAAAACGGTCTAAACACAGGTTAACCTAATGAATAAATCTGAAAAGAGAAGACAACATCAAAATATAGAACATGCTAAAACAGAAGGAACAAATTAACTGAATACAACTTGAGACTAACGGGAGAGATGAAACAATAAACAGAAAAAAGAAGATTTAGTTGAAGAAAGATGTTAGAGAACATTCCCAGAGACAACAAGAGCCAGGTGTAGACAGCACAGAAGTAGCACATACCTCCACGTTGACTGCGCCATCCATTCACCTTTGGTATTATGTTTGGCGATTTGTTACCTCTACTATTAATTCTTTGCTCTGTGAATAAAATATTCATTCATTATAAAGAATTTTTAAATATAGTTAATCTCCATCTTTAAATAATGTTATAGCATTTTAAATGTATATGTAGTATTTGGAATAATAAGTAATAAAATGAAAAAAATGTATTCATCTTTGATACTATAATTCTGCCACAAGCAAAAAAACAAATATTTTTTTCATAAAACCTAGTTATAGATAACCTTTAAAATTAAATTAAACCAATGCAGGGAGAGTTTCCCCTTTCTATGTGTCTCTCTCTCCGAAGAGAATCATATCTAGCTAGCAACTTAATATTATATTTATGATTCAGTAAATCTATATGGCTGATCTTAAGTAAACCATTTCTTGGTTTGGACATAGACTTCAAAAATGTTTGCTTGCTATAAGCAAAAACTAAAACAATACACCTAAGGGATCATAAAGTTAATCTCATGAAGAACCTATTTTAAAATCTCACAAAAATTATAACCTATTCAATGTCACTTTCAATAAAATAGAAATTCTAAGGAAAACATTTTATAAAGTGTTGTACAAAACAATTGATCGCTACGTCAAGTAGCTTAATGTCATTTGAAACGGTTATTGAGCAGAATGTGAAATTGGCTTATTGTAAAGCCGATTACATGTGAATTGTTGTTTAATATAATATTATTATTGAAAATTGAACGTTGATGTTAAGAGGCTACTATGTGAACTATTTTCTTTTACATTTATGTTTAAAATACCTTCTTCCGGATCATTTTTATTATGAATATTTATTCAAAATAAATCAGTGCTTATTACTTTATATTTATAACTTAATATGATTATATAATATTACAATTATCACTACGAAAAAGTGGTTCAAGAATACTGGCAGCATTTGGAAAGCTCTGCTGATCCATTGTACGAAATAGCTGGCACCGCTTGGAGTTCCAGTAGCTCTATTGAAGCGCGTAGATAGACATCTACGCGCTACGACACCAAATGGCCAAAGATGTAAGACTCACTGAGACTGACATATTATTTTTGGCGTTTGCTCTTCGGCAGTCGAAGAAAAAGATACGTCTCTTAGAACAAGAATTGCCATTTGGTTTTATTATACAATAGACCCGAGAAGGATGATTACAATATGATGTCCTATTGATTGAATAAATATGTAACATTTGAATAACTCTTGTTCCTTGTAAATATGCCTTGAAATCTTTGAATCAGTGATATATATTTTTATCATAGTGGAAAGAGAGAAACAAAGAACGGTTATCCTGATCAAAACACCATGCCATCTAGAAAAATTAAGAACGCTTCAACGAAAGAATTTATAATAAGTTATAAGAACAATATGATTATAAATAACGCATATAAAAATGTTTCCACGACAATGAAATTTTAAATGAAACAAAAATTGAACAAACAAATACCACAAGTTTTCGTGCCACTCAAATGGGCGGTAAATGTATTCTATACAATATGCTTATATCTGGTGAGTGGTTTTATTTTTACTTCAAGGAATGGCAAAGGTAGGCACACATACAGCCAGCGCGGGCAATCCCAGTGGATACTCCATAGGGAGTGCCGCTTGAGTGCCTCTCTCTCTCTCCCCAAGAAAAGGTCTCCTTCAGTGCTTAGAGGGCAATTGCTGAAAGCCAACCTCAGGTGGTGTTTAGTGGATAGGCACTTAGATTTTACGTGAATCCCACATAGCAAGGCATAGGCTGCGTTGGTATGCATGAGCATTTACCACCTCCCTCCCGTTGTTGTCCCGGAGGGTAGCCCTCACTTTTTGTCTGGGCGCAAAAAAAACGCGGGTATGTGAAAATGACAGAATATACCTCCCTTGGCAAATTATATTTAAAAGTTTTTTTTTTTCTTAAGTTGACATTAAAATGTTCAGTCTAATGATTTTAACATGGAAATATTATGTATGAAATATAGTATATAGCACGTGTTACCTAATATATGCAGGAAACTTCTATATCTAACCTAGATTTACCTTTTAATGGCACCAAAAAAACTTTTTTCTTTTACTTTTTAGGCCATACAATATTAGGCCATACAAATAGACCTTGAAGGTCATTGTTTATTGGCTACACATAATATATTATTGTTGAAAACTTTAAGATTTCGTTGCTTTTTAGTGTCAAATATTAAATAGTATTTTTTTTAATAGCTACGAAAGGTTCCGCGTGCCTTAAACAATACAGATCCACTATTTCACGTTCTTGTGAGACACTAAAATATCGTGAAGAACGTTTGGAAGTTATGAATGATAGGTAGCCTAAGACCCACTTATCGGCAAACGGGTTAGTCATAATAATATAAAATAAATTTAAAAGAAAACTCCTAAAACTAAACTGCACAAACCTATTAAAAAAAACCAAACTATTTAAAATTTTTAAGGGACGAAGTAGCAAATATTCCGCATCAAACTAAAGAAGAATCACGAAAATCGAATCAAAAATCTCAGCGTAATCGGTGTACCTCCTAATCGGAGAACCTCCTTCTTTTCGAAGTTGGTTAAAAATTATGTATTGTCTGTTAGGCGATTACACTATATGAAAAAGACCTACCCCAACACGCGTCACGTTACAAATGTTGATCAAACGTGTGATTTTGTGGAACTATACAATAGTTTGAGTCTCGCGAGACGTAGGTTATGTCATTATAATATTTGACGTACTAATTGAGTCATTATTGACTGAATGTTACATTTTCTACACAGCAATATTAAATCGTAATAGATTAAAGCATTGTTTGTTAAATATGTTATTCTATTTAACTTATTATTCTCCTATTAATTTTCTATATCTAACATATAAAATTCTCGTGTCCCGGTGTTTGTTACCAAACTCCTCCGAAACGGCTGAACCGATTTGTATCAATTTTTGTGTGCATATCGAGTAGGTCTGAGAATCGGTGAACTTCTATTTTTTTACCCAAAAGTTTTTTAACCATTTTTTTTAATTATTTGTATGGCAATACAACGTATGCTGAGTCAGCTAGTTTATATATTATATTCATATATTATATAAAATATACTTAGTTACTGGCCATAAATACTGTTACAATCAAAAATAAATAAAATATTACATTTGAATTTGGAAGCTGTATGATTTTTGTATGATTGTTCATTGAGTTTTCTCATTTTAGTGCCAATACATTGTACAATATTTGCGATATTAAAATGGAGTAGGGTGATAAAGAGAACCTAATCGTTGTGATTGCATTACACAAACTAGGTATGGAACTGAATGCAATTTTAAAACTCTCCAAACGCTTGGTATTAGTAAAATGTTTGTGTACCGGGCTATTAATAGGTACAATGAGACCTCGTCTGTTTGTGACGTTAAAAGATCTGCCCGTCCGCGTAGTGTTCGTACGAGAAAGGTGGTCAAAGCAGTAAGGGAAAGAATTTGAAGAAATCCTGTTCGAAAGCAAAAAAATTTATCTCGGGAGATGTAGATAGCACTAAGAACCGTGTCGCGTATTTTAAATGATGATATAGGACTTGATGACATATTCTATAAGAGCCGTACTGATCATTTCGTAACTGATAATTTAAAAAAGAATTTAAGAAAGAGAAAAAGAAAAAGAAATAACTACTGAAGTGTAACGGGAGGTCACTAAAAAATTTTGTTTACGGATGAGAAAATTTTTACAATTGAGCAACATATTAACAAACAAAATGACAAAATTTATGCTTAATGCTCCCAATTAGTTGACAGAGTGCAACGTGGGCACTATCCGACATCAGTGATGGTATTAGCGATGAAGGAGTGAGTGAGCTATACTTTTGTGAAAAATTTATCAAAACATCGGCACAAGTGTATTAAGATACCAAGTCTTGAGAAGGTAGTGAAGCCCCTTAAACACACCATCCTTCCTTCCACCAAGACTCGGCGCCGGGTCATAAAGCTCTACGTAGTCTTGTTTGGAAACGAACGTTTCGGACTTCATCAGAGCTGAAGACTTGCCGTCGTCTAGTCCCGATCTTAGTCCGCTGGATTATGATTTATGGTCAGGTTTAGAGACTATGGCATGCTCTTGATGCCATGATAATTTGGAGTCCTTAAAACAATCCGTACGATTGGCAGTGAAGAATTTTTCCGTGGAAAGAGTGCGTGCTTCTATTGTTATCTGGCCTCAACGTTTAAAGGACTGTATTGAAGCCAATGGAAACCACTTCAAATAAGGTTTTTATATTTTAAGTTTATGTATTATACACACTGTAAAAGTAATAAATGTTATTTCCAATGGAATTTTTTTTCTTTGTTTCAGTATGTATGACAAGACTCGGTATATTACATTCAATGCAATTTGTTAAAATAAATTGGAACGTTTTAGTGAATTAATTATAAGGTAGGTATCGATAAATGTGAGTATTTATAAATTTTAAAGTAAATATTAATTAATTTGAATAGTGCTTACTGTAAACTATGTTTGTAATGTAAGTTTTCTTTGTGATCAATAAAAGGATAAATGGATTGATATATTGAGTTTACTTTGTCTCTTTCTAAGCACTTTACTAAATTGTATTAGTTGCTTTTCATTTTCGTAATGCAGAGGTGATTGTATTTTAGATATATAAAAATAAACTAAAGTTGTTTATTAAAAAAATTTATCATTTTAATGCGACAAAAGTGAAGTGACATTATAATAGTGCACGTCCATACTACTGAGACTAATTATGTCTTTGTTTTATGATAATAAGAGACGAGACGAGCAGGACGTTGAGTTGATGGTTATTGATACGATTATTACCTTATTACATACAAGACTATTGAAAAAACCAAAAATTCTGAGCTGCACTTCAATAACCTTGAGACGTAAGATGTTAAGTCTCATTTTCTCAGTAATTTCACTAGCTACCGTGCCCTTCAGACCGAAACACAATAATGTTTACACATTACTGCTTTACGGAAGAAATAGGCGTCGTTGTGGTACTCATAATCTAGGTATCCTGTGCTAAGGAGCCTCCCACTGCTGAACTCTAATAATATTCAACCACAAGCACTCAAACAAGAACGCAGGAGAAGATATTAAACTTAGAAGATACTAGAAAACTAAAGTAAATGATAGAGAAGGCCTTTGACACTATTCTTAAATAAAATACATATTTAGACTATCTCCATTAAATTTATTTGAATATCTATTTAATACGCAAGACTAAAATTTCTAGTGACATACAAAATCTAATAGTAAAAAAGGAAGCTATAGCAACTATTTTAGTCTTTTACTCTAGTTCCAGAACAGATCCATTTTACCTATACACCAGTTTCGGTTTAGAAAAGAACAGCACAGTGGAGCAGGTACACAGAGTACGCAAAGTAATCCGAGATACATTTGAAAATAAGGAATACTGCTCATCTGTATTTCTGGATATTAAACAGGCATTCTCTCAAATCTCAAATGCATCTACGTTTCTAAGAATTTCTGAAATCCATAGTAACCTAAATATCAACACAGTAAAAGAGGAAATGAGGAACACATAAATGAAATACAAGAACAAACTGATGGCCCACACAAACCAACTTTTCTGTGCAATTAACTCTCCCTGAAGCAATGTGCAGGCTGAAAAGACGGCATATACATAACTGTCATGATTAAATATAGAGAAATTTCTTGTGAGGAAATTACTCTGAACGCCAATAATCAGAACACATCTGTTCATAGTCTTTCGACTGATATCATGATAAAATTATAAAAAAAAAAATATATTGGTTGATCTGCCATCGAAGATATGTTCATGAATATTAAAAAAAGAGAGTCTTGATTTCACTTAACCTCTATATTGTGCAAAAAGAGTGAAATGTCAAACGGTTTGTTTGAAAAAGTGTCAAGGTAACAGAACTTTTTCTCTGGGTCAATCTAGTCCAATGATTATAATCGTTTGTGTCGAATTAAGTTTTTAATACTATATTGTGAATTATGTATTTTGAAAAGGGGAAAACATTTAAATCGTATGTATGGTTTGATGAGAGTAGAAGAAACCAGGGAAATGGAGGCTTATAACTTTTGGAAGATGGTGAGGTTATATGTTTGTTTGCAGGAGCCTGTACTCACGAGGACACGAACTGTTCAGCAGAGTTTATAAGTTATCCTCTCCTAAGGATATTATCCACTTACGAAGCAAAGGCAAAGTATACAATAGATCCATTGTGGTTGCACTGTTCAAAAGAACCAATGTCCTTTTAGCCCAAAATGCTTGGCAAAAAAGTTTGCATGTAGAAAGTTGTGTTATCCTGCCCTTATAAATACAAAGATGGTATCTAAAAATAGTATTCGCTTGTTTGATATCTTATCGCTTTTCAACAATTCGACGATATAAAACGAGGCTTTAATTTTTTTTTTTTAAGGAAAACCAATAGCTAATACAATTTCTGTAGATACTTAAATAGTAACAGACAGCCAATTACAGGTTTTCACTAATAGAAGTAGTATAAAATATGGTAATGTACGTTAACACTATTTTTCGGCTCAAATTCATGACAATAAAAATACATTAAAAAAGATAACAAAAAACAATACTTAATTAAAAAAGTTGAGGGTTATACAAATGATTTAAGTTTTCTTTAATGTTAATTCCGCCAATATTTGTTTTTTAAACAATTCGACACGTGTTTCGCCTCGACACGAGGCATACTCAGGACGTGTTGTCTCGCCGAAATCTGGCACGAGACTTGAGGTTATACACTGCTTTGCCTTGGAAATGCTTGTAGCAAAAATGTCAATATCTAATTATCTACTAACATCATTCACTGTTCTACACGCTCGCATCATATATGAGTTTTGCCTATAGTTGCTACTAACAGCAGGATTACCAAGTGGAGGGCTATATCTAACAGTTTTTTGAGGTAAAATTATTATAGATGTGATTACATTCTTCAATTCTTCTAAATTCAATACTAGTCAAAACTTAGGATAACAATAGGCTCAGATTTAACTCAACTTACTAAGTCACTTTTAAAGCTTAATAAAACGGCCGTCGCGTCGTCTAGTCCCGATCTTAATTCGTTGGATTATGATTTATGGTCAGTTTTAGAGAGCATGGCTTGCTCTTAGCGCCACGAATCCCTAAAACAATTGTGAAGAATTTTCGCATGGAAAGAGTGCGTGTTTCTAATATCTGGCCTCAACGTTTAAAGGACTGTATTGCAGCCAATGGAGACCACTTCGAATAAGCTTTTTATATTTTAAATTGTTGTATATATATGTATTAAACTAACACACTGTAAAAGTATAAAGTGTTATTAGCAATAGAATTTTTTTTTCATTGTTTTAGTATTTATGGCAAGAATAGGTAGAATAACCATGTTGAAGTCAATTTAATTGTTGAAATGAGTTGCAGATTGTACTAAGAATGAGTTTTATATTATTATATACGTTGTATTGAAGCCAGATTACAAGCGTAAATTAATGAGTGGTTGTGCAATATTTGTGGAGCCGTAAACTAGACGAGGGCTGATCATATTAACGTTTTAACGACCACATAAAATATGGAGACTTACAAATATTTATACCAGTTTTATTGTGTACCAGCACTCCGTATTTGGTTTGGATCACGTTGATATTGTTGATAATATATATGATAAGTGTTGAATAAAATTTTCTGATTGAGATTATCTAAACACTCTACTTATTTTAGAGAACAATAAAATATAATATAATTATGTATATATTTATTTATTTTACATCAACAATTCACAACTGTCATTAGAGTTTCCATTTTAACATTATATTGATTGTTGTTGGAGGCTCCGCTCTTCTCTTACAAAAAACCAATTTATTTACTAATTAATAAATTATTATTAAAAAAGAAACATTTAAAATAAAAATGTGTGTATGTGTACGGGTGTATGTATGTATGTATGACGTAGGTGAAGCAGTGTGTATTTTGTGTAACTGGTTGTAATTTTTTTATATGTTTTAGAAGAAGTTCCGTCTCGTCGTAATTCAATTCTTGTAACCATTGTGCTAATTCATTAAGAATACATAAAATTTGAAAACAAAATCTTATGAACGATGCGGGACTCAAACCCACGACCCCTCGCGTTCCGGGCGAGAACTTCTCTTCCAACTGAGTCAACCGTTCGAGTGACGTATCGTTGATAAAATCTTGTATGCTTTGTTCAACTCTCAGGTTGTGGCTTCATCTACATTCTACAGGATCTACTTTACAGTTGATAACTTGCTCAACCTCAATATTTGCATAATAAATTGACTTGAGATGTCGCTCTTGCTAATCTAAACAATTTGTTATGTTTTTAAAGTTATAACCCTCACTTCTGACACACATTTTATGACGATACGTAACTCGAACGGTTAGCTCAGTTGGGAAAGCACTCGGACGGAACGCGAGAGGTCGTGAGGTCTAGCCCCGCATCGTTCATAAAATTTTGTTTTCAAATTTTATTTGCGTATTAATCTAAGAAGTGAGGGTTATTACTTTAAAAATATAACAAATTGTTTAAATTAACAATAACTTGTCAAAATAATAATTAAAATAAATGTCATTTGTATTCAATGGACAGCACCTAAACTCCAATTCCAAAAAAACAATTGATGCCCGATTAAGTTAAAAAGATCGTAAATAGTGTTAGCAATTGTTCGGGCGGCTGTCATGTGTTGGAAGTTTACCAAAATCATATTATCATAGTTTATCTGTGATTGTTGTATACGTGATAAACATATTTATTAGAATGTCAATACTTATGGTGTTATTTTTTATTGGTTTATCTAAAATTATTCTGGTTAATATTTGTTTTATGGTATAGCAAGGGAAATTGTACAGAGCGGCTGTTCATAATTTTTGCTAGTCTGTTTTACTTTGTAATTAATATAAGAGTAATTGTTTTCGTGTGCAAAAAGTACAAACAAGCATCGGTAAAAGAACAATGCATCTCAGTGAATTTGAAACTGGTCATTGAGAAAGGCCATGTTTTTAAAGGCATTTAATATGAGAAAAGACTCCATAATATTAGGACATACTGCTTCACAAAACAGTGAAAGCCTTACTTTTTGTTGGATACAAGTGATACAGTGGTTTTCAACGAACCTTCTTCGACCTTCAACCAAACTATTGAATAATTGGTGTTTCCAGGACGATAACATATGACTGTACTTTCTGAAGTGAAAACTTATTTAGTCGCGTTGGACATTTGTTGGGTGTGTGAAATCTCGTGAGTTCGCGTCACAGGAATGCTTATAGCAGTATATCTGTAGCTATACAGCTGACGTATTGTGCAACATTAGTGCTATGTATATCTTAAAATTGAAATTGAATGAATTTAATGAAATCGCATTGTTGAAATAGTGGTTTTTGTTTGATTAATTAACAATTGAACATAAGTTTTAAAAAAAGATTAAAATTAATCATTTAAATGATATTAAAAATTATGAAATTTCAAATTTTAATTCTAAAAGCTATAAGTATTCACTTCTATCGGTAGTCTGTACAATTGCCAATTTTTATTTTTATGTTTTTTTTCATAATGTAGGTTTATATATTACTAGCTGCAATCCGCGACGTCGTCTGAGTGCACGTTATAAGCAGTAAAATAATATGTCTGCGTCTAGCGTAATATTATGTAGCCTTAGATAAGTTATACGTTTAGATAGACTGTGAGAACGCCGAACCGTTAGCCTCTATTTTCAGCAACGCACGCACAATAAAACAAAGTGGCTGTAAGTTTGCCGCTTTTTTTCGACGTTTATACAAATACTAGCTGACCCGCCAAACGTTGTTTTGCCATATAAAGTATAATTCACGCGATAGTTTTATAAGTAATAAAATATTGCCTATATTATAGCCTGTACATCATTTTGTTCTATTGTCAATAGTTTTTGCAGCGCACGCAAAAATAGGTTTTCGATTTTACACCTTGTGTTACAAAATAGCAATTTTATTACGGATCCCTAATTTTGAAACAAAAAAAAAACATAGCCTATAGCCTTCCTCGATAAATGGACTACCCAACACTGAAAGAATCATTCAAATCAGACCAGTAGTACCAGAGATTAGCGCGTTCAAACAAACAAACAAAAAAACAAACAAACACTGCAGCTTCATAATATTAGTATAGATTATCTCAGGAGTACAGTGCGAGTCGTTGAAAACCACTCTTTGGATAGGATACATTCTCAGTAAGCGTAACTTTTCATAATTCAGCTAAATTCGGTTTTAAAGTTTTAAAAATCTCGTAAAGAGTCAGTATGTCAGGAGTATTAATTATATTATTACCTACAATTATATAAATGTTAATTTTAAGATCAGTTAATGAAATTTGATCTATTAAAGTACAAAATTCCTTAAACGTTTTGAAATATTACCTGAAGCACCTTCCGTGAGACATATGACTATAAGCAACACGAGCATGGCTGTAGCGGCGACACTCGGATTCATCTTGTAAGACCTTTGCCTGTTCATTATTGTGATCTGTGGAATATAGAACATATTAAATACACAAATAAAATTTGAAAATAAAATTTTATGAACGATTTGCAACTCGAACCCACGACTTTAATAGTAGTTATTACGAGGGACTATAACATTAGAACCAAAGTTTATTATTATTTAAAGTATATTTAAAATAATGTACTTCACACATAAGCATCACGAAAACCTCACGGGTATATCTGGGTATTGAGAGCCATTCATTTCATGAAATCAAAATATTTTAATCGACTTCAAAAAAGGAGGAGGTTCTCCATTGGACTGTATGTTTGTTTTGCCGATTTTGATAATTCTTTTTTTATTTGAAAGCCGGTGCTTCCCGTGTAGTCCCATTTTTGTCCAGTTATGACAATGGAATCCATGAGAACACCATAAAAGTCTTTAATTTGCTATGTATATGTATGTGTGCGTCAATGTGTGGAGGAATAACTCAATATCGCGCCAACCGATTTTGATAAATCTTATACTTCAAAGGTTAGTGAGAGTTTGGTTAGGTTCCGATTATGGGATCCATGACAAAGTAACGGAACTGTTTAATTCTTAGGAGCAAATTAACGATAATCAGCCGAATCTTTTTATGCTATCCGGATATTTGAGTCACCTACCGTAACACCGTTATCGTCAAGTAATTGTCGTGGTCGAATATGATGATCAATGGAACACCTTAACGACTTACAGTTAGGATGCGATCTGTGGCAAAATTTCTAACTTTCTGTAATCAAATTGCAATGCGCTTACGTTCATTGCTGCATTTCAAAATTTAGTATATCTACACAAATTTACCAGTGAAATTACTGGGCAAGTGAGACTTAACATCTTATGTCTCAAGGTGACGAGCGCAATTGTAGTATATAGTGTAGTGTAGCGCACAGAATTTTTGGGTTTTTCAGGAATCCTGAGTGGCACTGAATTGTAATGGGGTATAGCGTATCAATTACCATCAACTGAACTTCCTGCTCGTCTTGTCCCTTATTTTCCTAAAATAAATATTAGACAAATAATTAGTTAATTGAAAATGTTTATTTAATCAAAACAAATCTTATAACTATATTTACAATACTACGACTACATAAAATTAAAACTATCATTACGTGGAAGCGTACCAAGAATACTGGCAGCATTACCCCGTTGGATAGCAAGGCTGATCCGTTGACCGAAATAGCTGCCAGCGCTTGGATTTCCAGTAGCCTTATTGAGGCGCGAATATAGTATTTTGAACATTCTCCGCGCCTCTGGGCCCCACGGGCCAAGTGTCTCGACACCAAACGGCACAAAGATGTATGACTCACTGAGACCAACATATTTGCGACGCTTGCTGTCTTCGGCAGTCGAAGCAGCAGCCCCAGCACCAACTGACGTAACATGGACATGAGAAGGAGCCAGAGTGTCGACGCAAGTAGCGTCCCACACCAGCGCCCTTCCCCGTGCCCAAGCCACCAGCGTCATTCCATCAGGACGCTTGCCATCGCGGCGGGTAATACCATTTGGCTCTAAAACAGCTGGTATATTAAGAGCGGCAAATGCCCTGCGGATGACCTCATTAATGCTGGCGTGACGACTGATACGGCCTGCCGATTTTAGGCAGGATAACCCGTGGCGTCCAAGAGCATCTACCTGAACGCCACATCAACATTGATGTGGTTCATTCAGTTTTATACCTAGCCGGAGTGATACGCATATTGACAATGTCATATTGTCAAGTAGCGTTCCAATCGGCGCAGAAGGCAAGGCTTGTAACCAAAAGCCCGACTCATTTTGTGTCACGGCCAAAAGACGAGCACGCTCTGTTATGTCAGTAGATGAGATCAATAGATCATCAAAGGCTGACTTACAAAGAAGTGCGTCCCATGCTTTTTGACACTTTAAATCGTCTGGAAAATTTTGAATGTTTGCAATATTTAGCCAAGCATTGTTAGCTTCGTTCAAATACACAATCTCTGAGTTACCTGGTACATGATTTACAATTCTAGTAACCAAAGGCTGCGCACTATGAACTGAAGATAGAAATGCTGGTAAGGCAACGCCCGAAACTTTGCGAGTACCCAAACCACCAAACCGTATCGGTAAAGAGGCTTGAGACCATGCACGATCTGTAAACGCGCAATTCAAAACGGTTTCTAAAATATTTTTAAGTGAAATATCAATCACATCAAGCAAATTTGGAAATTTCCATAACGGGCTAGACCTTAAGAGGTACGTAAATTTTGGAACAAATAAACAAGACCGAATAATAGTTAAGGCCATATGAGAATTAATTTTTAATAATCTGTCCGAAACATTATTAAATTTTTTAATGTGATCGTTTAAGATCGTTGGAATTGAAACAGGAAATAATGGAGCTCCAAGAAGGTCAAGTGAATTCTTATCCAAAACTTTAATATTGGGGGCCAGAACATTAAATTTATTGGTAATATCAACCCGGTCTGAAATTTTGGAAATTTTCGCCGATAAAAAGCTCGCATTTTGAAAAATTTAACTCAAGGCCGATTGAGCTAAAACTTTCTATTACAACTTTCAAATCATCTAAAACAGAGTCCACTTCACCACCCAAAGTACCATCATCCAAGTACCAAACATTAAATTTTGATTTTAGTTTTGTTATGGCGGAATGAATGGCAAGGCTAAATATTGCTGGACCAAGAGGGTCGCCTTGCTGACAGCCAACAGAAGACCAAATATTATGATTTTTGAATAATAATTTGGATGGTTTACTATAACATTGCCAAATATAATGATATATTGAAGGAATTGAATTTTTAACTTCTCTCAGCAGAGCTCCCCTATCAACAGAGTTAAAAGCATTTTTCACATCTAATTTTAAAAAGACATCACCAGAGTTCCTCTCCAAAAAAGTTCGCGCAGCGTGGACTGCAGCTTCGCAACCACTTTTGCAGCCGAAACCCAACTGAGTTGCAATGAATTTAGTTGATAGGAAAGGAGAATTATGTTTACAACAAATTTTAGAAACAAGGCGTCGAAATGTGCAGCCCACGGCTATAGGACGAATACCACCATCTTTTTTCTTAAGAGCACATATATTCGCACCATATAAAATTTCGGTAATTTCGGTATTAACTTTTCCAGAAAGCATGAGATTTACTAAGAGAACAATGTCCTCAAGCAACGCTCTACCCGCATCCCCTGTGGAAGGACATACCAGATCTTTCAGATGCTGGGGTGTCAGTCCATCGGGGCCGCCGGCAGAACCAGTCTTAAAGGACATTATTGCTTTTAGTACATCACCATCATTAGCCCGTAGATGATTATCGGAAAAAGATGGTTCCGGAATAACACAATTAGCATCTGGTGATGGGTGTTTACTTTGTAAAGCCAAAAGTGTTTCATTTGAGTCGGGTGCCAGGATATCATTTGAAAAAAGTATAGATGCAGCACCTTTCACGTCACCATCATTAACTTTCTGTTCTACTTTTCGAAAAATGTTGAATTTGGAATTTTGGTTACTATTTAAAATATTGCCAAAGATACTTGGGTCAGAACTATTTGATTTTATTTTCTGTGTGAGTGAACTGTGGTCATCTTTTTTTGCATGTAAAGTTGAATATGCGAACATGAACAAATGCTCCCAACTATCTTTTGAATTTTGGTTGACTGTAGATCGAATGATTAGATTAGTTAATGTACTTCAGATTCACTAAAATCAAAAAAATTAAAAATAAATCCACAATCTTCAAAAAAACTATTCAGAACAATAGATATATGCACTGAAATGTAAAAAAAAATATTAATTAATCTAATTTTAGTTACAATTAGTAGGCTTGAAACAATATACATAATTGTAGGTAAGATGTGCTTGTGTCGCACGCGCGACGTGACAAGTCGAAACGCGAGGACGAGAAAGCGTGTTTTCATGTTCGTGGTTTTTATGTACATTTCTTTCAACTCTTGTATTCTACTATTACGTAATTGACAGTTCTCTTCCTATATTTATTAGTAATGTTTGTTAATAATACTATTATATTATGATTTAAAATTTAATAATATTGCTAGTTTTAGAGTGCTTTATTATTCATTTATATATCCCAACTTAATGTATGGTTCAGTAATTTGGAATCCTTACTTAAAATATCAGGTTAATACGCTCGAAAGGCTGAATCATGTTTACTTGAAATATGTGGCTTATCGAATTGGATCTCCTATGTCGTACTCTATTCACGATTATGGTTTTATGCACCGAGTCATGAATATACCCACTCTTTATTCGGCTCGGCTGAGATGTGATTATATTTTTACATTTAAAATTTTATCAAGTAATATTGATTGTAGTCAACTTTTAGCTTTATTAAATTTTTCTGTTCCTAGTAGAATCTTGAGAAAGAATGACACTTACTTTTCTACTCAATTGTTGAAAACAGGTGTGTATCATCACTCTCCTATTTTTAGGCTCAGCGAAGCTACTAACAACCAGATAAACTGGATTGATTTATATAATACTAGTTTACTATCTGTGGCAAGACACACTAAAACCATGTTTATTTATAATTAGAAATTAAGATGTGTTGATTAGTTAGTTAAATATTATTATTTGTTAGTTAAGTAAATATTGTATCAGTTTCATAGTTTTAATATTGTAAAAGGGTTTGCGAGTATATAATAAATAAATAAATAAATGATTTATATCTAGTTGTCGTAGGCCTATGGGTTCTTTTTTATTTTTAACAGGGTGGGATTATTAATTTCAGTTATAATAAGTAAAATAATAATTCAGTTATATTTATTCTGAATACCATTTTTAAAATGCGTATACGATTTTTATAATCATCCGATAAGTCAGTATGAATAAAAACAATACCTATTTACGCGACGAATATAGTTTATTGCTTTTTTATAATCTATAGTATAATCATATCCAACGATTTATATCTCGGCTATTCAAGTTGTGTTCAATGGCTTGCAATATTCAGTTGCATTCAGAAAAATATTGCCTCTCGAACGCAGATCTCATTGTTTAAGCCAATGATAATCGAAAACGCATCGGTTTGAAGAACGGAAATACAGTTTGTGGTACAATATTATAGTGTCATCTTCAGATTTGTTAAATATCTTATAATATTCTGACATCATTTAACTGTTACGTGAACAACTCTCGTTTCTTATGTAGTTGTTACAGTTACTTCATAATGTGATGGTATTTATGATTTTCTTGTCAAGCAGGTTGTTTTAAATTTTATTTTTTGTCCTGAACTCGTCGTAGACACACACTTATTGAATTTTTATTTGTTATATCTATATTTCAATTGTCATTGTCATTTGTTGAGGAATCACTGACCCAGAAACAGTTTTAACTAGTTTTGGGGTCAGAGCCACCCTTTTGATATCACTTCTAAACCGTTTTTGATATTTAACTACAATTAACAATTAAACCATGTAAATAATTAACAATTATTATATATAGTAAACATTGTTATTTTTGTTATTTAAGTTACTTGCTGTGAGTGTAAAGAAATTGAAATAAAGTATTTGTATTTAAAATAACATTAGAAGCACAGGTAAGCTTCCGCTTACTCATTAAAAGTGGGTATATATATTTATTGCAATACATTTATAAAAAATATTTTAGGGCTACTTGAAACGCTTGGAGTGATTTTGGCCAACTGATCAACGTATCTATCCAAATGAAATTTAAAAATAAATAATAAAGTTAAATGTGTCGTGAGCATTTCATTTATACTCATATTTTTTGTTCAGCATTGCTACCTCGCTATCTAGCTACCTTGCAATTGCTGTTATCTTACAAAGCGATAAAAGATTAATATATTAGAGAAGCCTCAATTCCAAAGGCTTACTAACAGGAGCTGAGTGTAGAGAAACCGAGTGTGTAACAAGGTTATACTTAATTCCTGATGTTAACATTATCACACATACACACACACTCATGCCTGTTTCCCGTCGTGGTAGTCAGAGACAACAGAACGCCACTTGCTTCTCTCCTTACAAACCTCACGTGCTTCTTCTACATTCATTACTCTTTACACACATGCTCTGCGGTTCCGAGTGCTTCGGACCTTTCCTTTCGCAAAACGTTTCCAATTTGGTCGACGAATGCTCTACGAGGTCTCTTGATTTCTATATAGTTGTGAATATAATAAAAAAAACAAATCTAATAACTATATTTACAATACTATTATATTTAATTAAAACTATCATTACGGCGAAGTGTACCAAGGATACCGGCAGCATACGTTGGATAGCTAAGCTGATCCGTTGACTGAAATAGTTGCCAGCGCTTGGGTTACCAGTAGCCTTATTGAGGCGAGAAGATAGTACTTTGTACATTTAAATCTAATTATAATAAAATAAAGCTTTTTGTATTATCATTCGGTCTACATCTTGTTATAGTTTGTGTAGACAAACGCCCTGTTTATCATTGTTTAAATATCAAAGCTCTTTTGACTTGTACCAAGTTGGCAAGGTAGCATTTCTCACGACAATGCACTCGCTCGTCCACGACAATCATCGCGTTTTCTTTGTGCCAATTTAAACAGTTATACGCAGCAATGTTCCTCGAGTTTTTGTTTAGTCCAACGCAATTTGTTGTGATGGACAGGTGCATATAACAGTAAATAAAGGAAAAACTACAAGATGAAACTTTTTAAAAATAAATAAGCAGGTCTATTGTCATAAATTTAAGTAAACGTATAATTAAATAAAGATTAAATAGAATTCCACCTTCATACGACACGCAACAAGGAAGGATATCATCTCCACCATCTAGATGTGTGGCGGTCCTCCACAGTGCGGTTTTCAAGGAGCTTTCTTCTACGTACTACAAAGCTGTGGAATGAGCTTCCTTGTTCGATGTTTTCGGGACGGTACCACATGGGTACCTTGAAAAAAGCGCATACATCTTCCTTAAAGGCCGGCAACGCTCCTGTGATTCCTCTGATTTTGCAAGAGAATGTGGGCGGCGGTGATTACTTACCAGCAGGTGACCCGTACCCTCGTTTATCCTTCTTTTCTTAATGGAAAAAAACAAACATGTTAAAGTATCGGTTCAGCAGATATGTTATAACTTTAACTGTTGACCGGGTAACGGTCATTATCGATCTGTCAAAAGTTTGAAATAAATATTAGATTTTGACTTGATATTTCATTTTTATTTTTAACTTTAACTTAAACCATACCAATGGAATAGGAGGTCAAACGAGCGTACGAGTCACCTAGTGTTAAGTGATCACCGCAACCCACATACTCTTGCAACACCAGAGGAATCACAGGAGCGTTGCCGGCCTTTAAGGTACGCGCTTTTTTTGTAGGTAACCATATCGTATCGTCCCGGAAACACCGCACAAGGCAGCTCATTCCACAGCTTTGTACGTGGAAGAAAGTTCCTTGAAAACCGCACTGAGGACCACCACACATCCATGTGTTGGGGATGATATCCTAACTTGTGGCGTGCTGTTCGAAGGTGGAATTTGGCGTCAAGAATCAGGTGAAAAGCTCTTCGGAACACTCCGCGTGATAAATGCGGTAGAAGACACACAAAGAAGCGTCTCTACGCAACGCCAAGTGATCCTGCTGTTCATAGAGCACTGGGTCAGTGACAATTCGAGCTGCTCTGCGTGGCACGCGGTCAAATGGATCAAGCTAAAACTGGGGAGCGCCAGACCAGCGATGACAGCAATACTACATGTGTGACCGGACCTGCTCTTTGAAGAGCGCTAGAATTCGTCTCCTCTTCGAAGCCAATTTGGCTTTGCCCTCTAGATGGCCACGGAATTGGCAATCGCTCGAGATTTCGAAAACCCAGTATTCTGATACCAGGCGAGCCTTTGAGGGAAGTGTTGTCGAAGAGCAATGATACGATAAATGGGTTTTTTTAGTGATTAACGCGCATACTTCTGGGGCTTAAATTGGACTAGGTTCAATTTACCCCATTCCGCGACCTTCTCGAGAGAAGATTCGATAGAAGGCACAAGTTTCTCCCGGCACTGCTCGACGATTTCCTGAGAGAGACCTACATGGCCCATGTATCATCATCATCAGTGCTGTCGTCTGTATAGCAATGTATGTTGGAGGTCTTCAACATATCATTGATATGCAGAAGAAACAGCGTGGGAGATAGCACACAGCTTTAGGGAACTCCAGCGTTCACGGTGTTTGGGTTCAAGCAATAACCGTCGACAACGAACTGTATGCTGCGCCCAGTGAGGAAGCTGTAGGTCCACTTGCATAAGCTCTCAGGAAGCCCAAATGATGGAAGTTTTGAGACGAGCGACTTGTGGCATACACGATCAAAGGCCATCGCTATATCCAGGCTAACTACCAGGCCTTCCTCCTTGCTTTCAATAGCCGCCGCCCATCTATGTGTTAGGAATACCAGAAGATCGCCTGCCGACGTCGTTCCGTCATGATGGCGAAAGCCGTACTGTCGGTCGTTGATCAACTCATGACCCTCTAGGTATAACCCTTCAAGAGCTTGCAGTTAGTTATGTTCTTCATGATTTTGGAGAGCAGGTAAGTAATAGCAATGGGCTTGTAGTTTGCCGGATCCAAACTGTCTCATTTTTTTTTGGATCATATAGACAAGGGATGACTTCCATGAGTCCGCCGTCAACTCAGGAGCACACGTTCTAAGCACGATTGGAGAAATGCCATCCGGCCCGCTCGATATCCTGACGTCCAACGAAAACAGAGTTCACCCAACAGTTTTCTGTCTGAACTGCACTTCAGGCATAGAGCTCTGACACCGCGGAATGACCGGCGGTGTTTTTCCGTTATCGCCAAGAGCCGAGTTGGGGGCGAAAAGAGCGCACAGTAGATCGGCTTTCTCTTTTGCCAGAGCCAGGGTGTCAAACAAACCTTAACCATAACCGCTAATATTATGATGCAAACCAGTTTAAGTATAATTTATAAATATGAATTACAATGATAAGAAAGATACTTATATCACATAAGTATTTATAATAAAAGATTAATATTCAAGCTACATGAAAAAATCTAATATCAAAAGTATATACTCGTACGTAAATAAAATGTAGAATTTCTTCTAGCAAGTTATTGAAGTACCGATACGATCTCATATTAACTTTTACTACTAAAAGTACAATTTGAAGTTAATTCAAGATCAAAATTGTAATAGATAAATGAAATATCTAATAATAATATCATTCCATTGAAAGTTGAGAATAGGTCCGGTCAATGATTAAGAAATATTGCACAATGAAACGAAACGAGATCGATGGAATATTTCAATATATTACGTAACATAATACATATTTTGTATTGTATGTAATAATATTATATATTATGATTGTGCCTCTGGCTAGGAGCAACATGACCCGACTCCATTTGAGATTAAACTTTAAGGATAACAACCAAATCAGAGTCAGTAACATCTTAATAAGTAACGAGAGAAAAGCCACTTCACACTTATCATCATCAAGACATTAAACTTATTATCATAATATTAAAAAAACAGACCAGTACAAGTCGCACTTACCCACAGAGGATTCCTTACATTTTTTTATGAAAAGAAGGGACGAGACGAGCAGGACGTTCAGCTGCTGGTAATTGATACGTTCTGCTCATTACAATGCAGTGTCGCTCAGGAGGATTATTGAAAAACCCCACAAATTCTAAGTTCTTAATTCAATAATTACGCTCGTCACCTTTAGACATAAGATGTTAAGTCTCATTAAGTGCCCAGTAATTTCACTAGCTACGACGCCCTTTTAACCGAAAAACAATAATGTTTACACATTCCTACTTCACGGTAGGTATAGGCGCCGTTGTGGTACCTATAATCTAGCTGGCATCCTGTGTAAAGTAGCCTCACACTGGCTCACTTACTGGCACTGTTCCACTAACATATTTATTATATTTGCTTACCAATTTATACTTTCTCAAAAGGGAAAAGGTTTAATTCATTCTTAAAAATAATTAAAATAACAGTTTAAACTAGTGCCAATGAAGCCCATTTGGACCGTCACTCGTTCCTTAGATAAAGACCCTATATTTATTGTATAAGATAATTTTACTTGCCAAATTTCAAAGTTCTAGATGAACGAAAAATACTCTATCAATTTTGATTCTCTTGACAGTGTCGAAATATACTACTTTGAGGCATAAATCGGTCGTACCTTTATTACCTTACGGTCGGATGGACGGTCAGACAACAAATAGATCCATAAAGGTTCCGTTTTTTTCCTTTTGAGCTACGGAACCCTAAAATATATGAACCAAATGATTTTAAATACCTTTGCAATTTTAAATAGTCTACCGATGAAATGGAACTATTTGATGAATAGTTTAAGACAGATAATATCCCACGTTGTATTTTACCAGTCGCAGAATCCTTTGCACAGGAAGCCAGCTAGATTATGAGTACCACAATGGCGTCTATTTCTACTGTGAAGCATTACTGTGTTACGGTCTGAAGGGCGCCATAGCTAGTGAAATTACTGGGCAAATGAGACTTAACATCTTATGTCTCATGGTGACGACCACAATTGTAGTGCCACTCAGAATTTTTTCAAAAAGGTTTATCAAGTTGCCTCACAGATGACTCATAACTACCAGCAAGTTAGAAGTGATTTAGTAATAAACAAAATGGCATGAAACATTTGTGAAAATATCAACGTCCTCCGCGAATCGGTAGTGATATTGGAAAAATAAAAAATAATAATAACTACATTAAACAACGATACTCCACATACACACGAATGTTATTTTTTCAGCTGACTTCATATTTTAACAAAATTTCAGTAGTAACAAGTGATTCGTTACACTTTATCTAAATGTATTTTACTACACCAATATAGCAGTAGTACTTCTTACGACATTGTTCGAGTAAATTCATATTTTTCGACTGCAACAATCATCATAATTATCATATTATGAGTACATTTTTAATATTAACTACTTATTTATATTTATATGGAAGTTGCAAAACCACTATTGACCAGCCTGTGATGAGGCTAGGCTTGTAATATCTAGAGTTTTTCCTTTCAACATACATACATACATAAAATCACGCCTCTTTCCCGTAGGGGTAGGCAGAGACCACTTCTTTCCACTTGCTACGGTCCTTACATACTTGTTTCGCTTCGTCCACTTTCATTATTCCTTTCATACACGCTCTCCGGTTTAGGGCACTCTTGACCTGGCCTTTTTTCAAGACATCCCTGATTTGATCTTGAAACGTCCGCCTAGGTCTACCCCTTCCAACACTTTCATTCACACTGGCCTTATACACTTTCTTCGTCAATCGTTCTTTATTCATTGTCTTCACATATCCAAACCATCTCAGCATACCTTTCTCAATTTTTGTCACAACATCTTCTTTCAGACCACAACGTTTCCTTATCTCACTATTTCTTATCCTGTCACTCAGTTTATCTCCTATCATACTTCTCAACGCTCTCATCTCAACTGCATTTATTCTGCTTTCATGTTTCTTCTGCCATTCCCAACTTTCAATTCCGTACATGAGTGTTGGAACCAACACCCCCTCATGCACAGCCAAACGAGCCTTATTAGACACCTTATGCCTGTTCATAAAGGAGTGCAAAGCTCCATTCACTATGTTTCCTGCATTTATTCTTCTTTCAATGTCACTCTCATACTTTCCATCTCTTGTAAATTTAGAACCCAGATACACAAACTCATTCACCTGTTCAATATTTTCATCTCCAATCACGATATTGCAGTCTGTCACTACCTCATCTCTTTCAAGCACCATCACTTTCGCCTTCTTTAAATTCATCTTCATTCCCTTTCTACCAAAAGCTCCATTCATAGCAGCTACCATCTCCTGCAACTCCTCGGCCGAAGATGCAAGTAATACTTGGTCATTAGCATAGAGAAAACATTTGACGAGTAACTCATTTATTCTCAACCCACTTTCATTCTCTTTTAAATCTATCAAGCAATTGTTCATGAACAGATTAAACAGCCACGGTGACGCTACACATCCCTGTCTAACACCTTTTTCGATATT
The DNA here is from genome assembly GCF_905404315.1 of Leptidea sinapis. Classification (NCBI taxonomy): domain Eukaryota; kingdom Metazoa; phylum Arthropoda; class Insecta; order Lepidoptera; family Pieridae; genus Leptidea; species Leptidea sinapis. Next base: position 752,797 of record NC_066296.1, on the reverse strand, counting down.
TAACCATTCAGTGTATGCCCCGTTTATCCTTACACAAGCACTAGAATCTCTATAAAGAGATTGCAATGCTCGTACGAGGGCACTGCTCGCACCGTTCGCGGACAATGCTGACCACAATTCATTCCTCACCACTCTATCATAGGCCTTTTCTAGATCCACGAACGCGCAATAGACCTTCTTATTTTTAGCCAAAAACTTATCGACTATGCACCGCAAGGAAAAGACCTGATCGGTACATCCCATTCCCTTTCGAAATCCCGCTTGTGCATCCCATACTTTTTCATCTGCTTCCTTTTGATTCCCCGCCTTAATTAGATTACTTGGCTTACAATTATATTGATTTGAGAACAAATGTATTGTTATTACATTCTATAGTGTTCGTTTTTATATTCAAAAATGAAATATGTTGGTTAGTTATAAACAACTAATATAGAATTCTGAGTTGAAATGTCTATCAGATCAGTCTCGTATCTTGTATCTATCTAAACTCTACAGTTAAAGCAAACAGTAGGGATGAATACTTCACATATTAAGTAAAATTCAATTTTTCAAATTTAAATATTTTAATTCAAAATAGAATATGAAATCACTTATTGAAATTCATTCAAATACTACCACTCATTCCAAAAGAATGCCTCAGACCTGAGATGAATGGGCGCAACAAACTCAGCGGGATTTTATTTTCATAAAAATGGTTAAATTGTTTCAAAGAAATATCGTACAATTAAACTTATTTCTTAATAGCCTGAGGGTGGTCGCACCATTCCCAATCTTTAATTTATTTAATCATTAACAAACTCATATGTTATACTCACAGAATAGGTAAAATATAAGTTATAGTAACCTTTACCACACAAACGTTTTTTAACAATTCTTTTGAATATCGTAATACTTTTGTTTTGAACATTTTCTGGGATCTAGTTGTAAAAGCATATACATCACCCCACAAAAGACAGTAAGTCTTTTATTACTCGACTTAGCCTAGTAGTAGTAAAAAAAAGTAATACAAGTAGGAATTAAATATTATCGTTAATGTGTACACCCCTCTACAAAACAAACGTAGATGAGTAGTTCCTCAATGTACATTGTGTAACTTATTATTACAGCTCATTCATTCATTCATTGAAGTAAAATTAGTCAAATATTGTGTACATTTTATTCAAAAGAATCTCATAAAAGCAGCTAAACTGAAATCGTAATTGGTTCTGATGTTGTCTTGAGGCTAACAATTATTACGAAATAAATAATCTTCTTAAATTCATATTTAGTAGCTTCCGGGGATTAAGTCTAAAAACATTTTCTACAACTGAAAATGGAAAAAGATTTTCAACAGCAAAATATATGGTTCTAGAAATAATATCTTAGAAAACATTGTGCAGCATTTTATTTGTCCATGGTTTGCATTTTTAAGTGCGAGATTAAATTCAAGAGGCATGTTTAATTTATAAATTTGATGTAATTGTAGATATGTTTTTTTTTTTTGCTTTTCATTTTCTTTAACATTTTACAGGTAAATAATCTTTTCACTTCTCATGCTCTGAAATTGCTTATTTGTGCACGATAGAGGCTGCACAAAATCGATTTTTGTGCACAAGTGCATTAACGTATCTACTTAGAAATGTATATATATATGTATTAAGGCAAAGAAAATGAGTCATCCAGCCAAACACAATAAAAAGTTCAGAGATAGTATTTGTTATTTTATAATATTTACTTTGATTTCGTGTGTTTTTTAAGACATAAAAAACATAAAAATTAAAATTAAAATACGGTAGGTTATTTAATTAGTTAATAAAATATATATTACAAAATTAATTTAATAGTAGGCTGTATAGATCTGGAGCCCAAGCCTAATATCAATGTCGTAAGAATAAAAAAAAAAAGCGGCGAGAAACAGGTCTTGTTTTTTCGTGCGTTTATTAATTTCTTCAAATTTGCTAAAATTGTTAAAAATGTCCATGTTATACTACTGTTTTTTTCCTCCCAATCGAAATGAAAAGCAGAATTTATAACTCGTCCACAAAACTATTTTATCCTCGACATTACTATCAGCCCTCGCCTTCGGCTCGGGCTGCTAAAAGTCTCGGGTAAAAATGGTTCATTTTGTGCACTCGTTGTATCTACTATTTATTCGTTATTGCAAGAAAGTGTTTTCATTGCTTTCCTTAGCACAGGGTAGGGATGGATACTTTCCTATTAAGTTATAATAAGGGACTTTACTCAAAAGTGTCTTATTAGTTTTAAACTATATTAAAGATGAATATATGCCCATATGCTCTGTGTCATCATCATCAGCCGAAAGAGGTCCACTGCTGAACAAAGGCAACCCCCAAAGATTTCCACGACGATCAGTCCTACGCTGCCTACATCCAAAGTATTCCGGCGATCTTGACCAGATCGTCGGTCCATCTTGTGGCCTTCCAACACTACGCCTTCCGGTACGTGGTCGCCATTCGAGGACTTTACTATCCCAACGACCATCTGTCCGTGTCGAACAATGTGCCCTGCCCACTGCCACTTCTGTTTTGTAAATAAAATAAAATATATCAGGAGCTAAAACACGAATTAAACGGTGCTGAATGGACTCCAGTGTCAGTAGCCACGGCAACTCCTAAACTAAACAAGATATTATTACATCCATGGAGTTTGGGTTCATTTGTTTTATCAAGACAAACATTCCGGTTCTGGATGACTTCCAGGGTCTGATGATGGAGCTGGAAAGTGATCATAGGAACTTCTATACAGTATCAACCCGTCGTGTTCCTATGAAGAAGAATATTAATTACAATAATGGATATTATTTTTTTAGGATTTATTCCTATAGATATTCCTATAGATATTCCTATAGATATTCCTATAGATATGCAGTTCTTCGAATATACTGTATTATCATTAATAATGCAATAATATATTATTTTAATGGCACATTTATTATGTTCTATGTATATTCCTTCACTTTTTACATAATTTCATTATTTTGAACCATTGTTTAAACATCACCTACATATTATTGTGTGAACATTTTCGTTGCGTACGTAGAACTTAGATGTGTGATAAAAAACAATTGACAAATGATTGTTTTTTTTATTACTAAGAAGGTTGCAACGTTTCACAAAACATTCGAAATTCAAATAGTTCCGATTAGCTAGAAGCGCAAAACTTTTAGTGTGCCCCATGTATTATATATACCTACCGTTGTCTGGTAGCCATAGTTCAGGCTATGCCTAGTTTGGGGCAAGATAATTTGTGTAAGAGTGTGTCAATATTATTATTATTATTTGTGTTTAATATATATTTTTATATATATACTTTATATATATTTGTCTTTATGTAAATAAGATGTAATTTAAATTGACGACGTGGTTATGGTTGGTTACCCTTTGCGTACATGACTTGAATTATTGTTGGAGTAGGATATTTGCCAATCGATTTATAAAAAATATTCAAAAAAGTTCATAATTCTTTTTCAAAACGTGTTGATGAGGGTTATTTAAATAAAATTGAAAAGGCACTCCATACTGAGCTTTATTACTTAAAAAATGTAGCTTCAGTTGATTGGGTCACACTTTTTAAAAGCAAAAGGTTCATCAATCATTAGTTTCATGTGGATACGTTGGTGTGGGAGGCTTTCATTGGAAAATAAAAGTTTCTTGTGATAATATTTTTATATTATATATTTATTAAAAAATTGTTTCTCAATTATTTATTTAGGTTTGATATTCAAAATTAAATATAAAATGTAAGGTTAAATCTAAAGTAACATTTTCCTTTTATGTAAACTTCGTCAGCGTAGATAAAGGGTTCTTAAAAATAATAAGCAAGTTTGGAATTAAAGATAATCTCTTGTACTATTCCAGTTCCGATTCCCGTTTTTTCACGTTCTCAACATATTACATGAATCTTATTTCGAGGAAAATTGCTATGGCAAACTAAACCTACTATTGATATAGCTTTAGCTCATCGACGTGAATTTCATTTTTTCACAAATCCAGCAGAAATTATGCATTTTCCCGGTAATAAATCTATGCCTATGTACTTTCCCAAGCTGTACTTGTCTATCGCTGTACCAAATTTCATAAAAATCGGTTCAGTAGCTCCGGCGTAAAAACGTAACAAACAAACTTACATTCCCATTTTATGATGAAGAACCTGAAGTGTTGGCTTTAAGATAAATTTAAATACAATTTAAGCAAATTTTACTAAAACTATAATAATAATTATAATAATATTGACACACTTTTTACACAAATTATCTTGCCCCAAGTTAAGCATCTATAGCCTGTGTTATGGGTTACAAGACAATGATATATTTAATACAATATACTTACTTAAACATACATAAATACATTTAAACATCCATGACTTGGAAACAAACATCCATATTCATCATATAAATGCTTGCACCTACCGGGATTCGAACCCGGGATCTCTAGCTTAGTAGGTAGGATCGCTAACCACTCGGCTATACAGGTCATCCTTAAAACTATAAATGAGAAGTGGCAATACTTTTTCAATTTAATTTTCATTCGAAAATGAATGGCTCGGACAAGAACTGGTTTGAAGTTTCTTTTTTTTCAGCAATAAAGGTACACAGAGATAGTAAAATTAAACAAATTCTAGTTTGCTACTGGCATTGAAATTTTTAAAAAAGCAATTTTTTAAATGTATTTCTTTATAATTTCTGTACTCACAAGTAAAACTTAATCGTGTTATGACAACATAATAATTTCTTATGTGCCATCAGAAGAATAGAGTGGGTCTCACTTATTAGCAGGTGATCACTTACCTCATCTGATGTAATAAGATTGTTCATCGTTCTATTGTAAATGTGCAATTTTTAAAATAAACTATTTTATTGTATTTTACTGTTAATATTGATTAATGCACTAAGAATTTTTAAATGAACTGCATTCAAAGAAACACGATGGTTAAGTTCAAGCGTACGCAATAATAATTGTTATTAAAAATTCATCTTCTTTTAACATAGTGGTATTTTTATAGACGTTAATGTTTTATATTGATATGACAAATGCAAGTTGTGTAATTTAGTTTTTTTTATAACAACACAAAATTATTCCGAGCGGCTGTCTTCTCTCAGTATTTGTTCGAATTATAATTAAGATAAACTGAAGAAAATACGAAGCTAGCTTCGTAATATTATGTATTGGTTTTTAAATTCAGGATAAATATTTGTTTTTAATCTTACGATACAGCTTATGGCCATATTATTAAATTATTTAATTAAATGCGTCTTAATCAATTAATAATAGTATTTCAAAAATGTAAAACGTGCACTAATCTATATTTATATAAATAATACTTATTATTATGAATTGAAAAATAGCAAAGACAAAATTAACGCTCCTGTGTTTCCTCTGGTGTTGCAAGAGACTATGAGCGGCGGTGATCACTTAACAATAGGTGAACCAGACGCTCTCTTGTCTTCCTTTTCCATAGTAAAAACTACTTGATATTTTTTTTAAATTAGAGTTTCATGATCCATATAAAAACCACAGTGTTACAGTTCTAACTTCAATACTATTAAATATTTAATGTTGTATAAAATGCAGCCTCAACTAAGTGCAGCCGAGTGACTAATAAAGAAAACCTTCACACTCTTTGTGAACTGTATTTATAGTGTGTGGTGTTGGAAACAAGTGTTTATTGTATTCTTTTTTTTATTTTGGCTGCAGCAATAAATTTAGGATTATTTAGTAATCTTATTTTTAAATTGCAGATACCTAATAAAAGATAGTTTTAATTACAATTATTCCTAAGAAAATGTTGCCGTGAAAATAGATAGTCAGAATTATTGAGCTAATGAATATAAAAGGCAAGGCAAATGTAAATAATACTGAAGTAGCTCGTATTGCTTTTCACAAATTCAAACAAAATTCGTGATTAAAACTAAATTAAAAAGTGGACCTATTCTAATATATTGTTAAAGATTATTATAATCTTTAACAAATAATTAAACTTGTGTATCAATTTCATTTATTTGCATCATTTTAAAAAAGTAATATTAATTAGTCCTTCAAAATTTTTTAAATATTATTTTTTTATATAAATAATCATCTTAGTACACGGCGCATTAGATTTAAAACACATTATACAACTTTTTTTAATTACTGTTATATTTCACAAAAAACAATATTTTATGGAGATTTCTTATTGACTTGACGGTTTCGGAATATGAAAGTTTATTTTGAAATATTTATTTTTGTGTTACGAATGGAGCAATTTGTTTTGAATAATCGCATATTGATAATTATGTATCAATTCTAATCAATCGCATAAAATATTCTAAACGTATTTTAAAGGTTTAACCGAACAATGTTTTATAATTAATGTATGCCTCAATTATATTTAATGGGCATTCCTAATTGATAAGTTTGTTTCGAATATAAAAGTTTAACATTCATTTCGAGAAACGATTAATACATTTTATTTTGTAAATAACTTTATATTTTATGGTGATTTTGTATTGGCTTAGAAATATAGTGTTAAATTAAATAAATATAATTAAATATCAACTCACATTGGTTCCTGCAGCGACCGCGTCTAACAGGTGTCTACGTAACCTGGTCTATCCGCCTCACTTATATACGTGCGGTTATGCCTACGTGCTACATCGCTACAAGCTACGTCGTTACGATTCTACGTCAAATTCATTCATATTACCGCGGCTACGACTTTCTATCTTATGATAATGACAGTATCATTTTATTTATAGCTTTTTTAAGTTTCGATGTAAGCGAATATATACATCAAAATTTTTCTAATGATAGTAATAAACAGGCGAGCTCGTCCTTTACTGCTTGGTGTCTAGATAATTTCAGAGATAATAAACTATGAAAAAAATTAATTCACCTCAAGTATGGTATTGATAACGGTTATTAAATTTAAAAGTGGTGCTTCAGTCTTTTGTTGGATACCTTGAATTTAACGTTGTAACAATCCGGGATATACAGCGTCAGCAGAGTGAAGGGCTCCTGCATAGGCATCAAATTTACAATATAATACGAGACAGTATACTGGGACTCACTGAGCAAGATTTAAGATATATATTAAATCCTCTTTGATAAGGAGACTTTTTCTAGCATAGTAGAAAATATTGAAAATAATAACATATGGGCAAGACCCATATTGACTGACGGGTTCTGTGCGTGCCATCTTTTATTATGAAAGAGGCGGACAAACAAGCGTACGGGTCACTTGAAGGTAAGTGATCACCGCACCACGTACTCCCTTGTTAATCTACTTATGAATACAAAAACCGCAAACATATTGGTACGAGGCGGGCAAGGATTGAACCGGGGGCTCTGTGGTGAGAGTCAACGGTTCAACCTATTGCGCTACCGAAGCTTGTATGATGCATATTTTATCTAATATTGTAGTATTATAATATGAAGTAAGTTAAGCAATATTGTTATGCAAAATGATTTAGATTAATTTACCAAGTGTTGTTGCAATATATTATGTGATTGTCATTCCCTACGGTAAATAAATATATATATGTTCTCATCGGTAAATGTCATGAAAAACTGGGGCAATAATCATAGTTTCTAGCAAAAGTTCAAACTCCAAATCACAAAGCTCTTTGTTTGTTTGTATGTAAAATGTAATTTATTTGTTCGAAATGAATTTCTTAAGAATTCTCTTAGATGTCAATTTAATCACTACCGGAAACAAATGACACTCTGAGAGAGAAGAAACGGCATAAGAATCTTATTCAACAAATAAAATTCGAAAACAAAATTTTATGAACGATGCGGGACTCGAACCCGTGACCTCTTGCGTTCCGTGCGAGTGCTCTCCCAACTGAGCCAACCGTTCTTTCATAAAATTATGTTTATATTTATATTATGATTTCAAGTTTTAATTGTGTAATTGATCTCAGAAGTGATAACTTTAAAACAAAACAAATTGCTTATCTTATTCAAATTTTTTTGCAGTCTCTCTGCATCTTCTACTGCATATATCGCGGGGAGTGCTCAGAGCAGCTGTTCAGGTTGATACCTTGAGATGATGCAAGATGCGGGTGGACCGCATCACGTTGACGTCATGAATTCTTCGACCGCCTGTTTTTCGAGAGATTTCTTGCCTCGCACAGCCCCTTAGTGGAATCAAATACCTGCTATAGTTTTCGCAGACTGATACGACTTCGGCGCATTCAACATTACATCATATTCCCACCTTTAAGGCCGGCAGCGCATCTCTTGACCCCTGATGTTGCGGATGTCAACGAGCGGTTGTCTTACCACGATTCATCTCGTGAACGCCTTGCCCGATTGCCCCCTCCTACCCAAAAACTACACAATGATCAGGATCCCCAGTACAAGTTGAATGAATGCAGCATCCCAGGACCGATCGTCATCGAAATCTTTGGGGGACGCCTTTGTCCAGCAGTCGACGTCTTCTAGCTGAAATGAAATGAGAATAATATTTTAGTGCGTGCATGTTGGTGTATTGCGTAAAGGTAGAATTGCGTGGTAGGCAGGCTTTTTTGGCTTACTCTTCCAAGTGACCACGAAACCAGGGTATACTTCGTACACCAGCCGTGCCAACATGTCCAGGGTTAGCGTCGACGAGAACCGGAACAAACTTGTGTCTGAAATCGAGATTACGTGTATGCTTTACAAAGTCGTGCAATGGGGCCGACAATACCGCACCGGGAAGTGCAAAATACCGTTTGCATCACGTTAACATCTGGTATTCCACAACCACGATTTTCAAGAAATTTCTTGCCTCGCGCAGCCACGTTGTGGAATCAATGGTGCTGTTTTCCTGAACCGATACGCCTCAGGGACCTTGAAAAGATCATACTTCCACCTTAAAGGCCGGCAACGCATCTCCTGACACCTGTTGTTGCGGATGTCCATGGGCGGTTGCCTCACCGCCCCCACCCCGTGAGCCTCTTGCCCGTTTGCCGTCTCTTATATAAAAAAAAACTGAACGACACACCATATATACGCCAAGTATGCCGATACTGGCTGTGGCACATAAAGGAGTGATCTTGGATCGAGGGGACACAAAAAAGGGAGAACGAATGCGTTGCCGGCGTTCTGACGAGTTATAGAAGCTTCATGATATTTTAATACGAATATTATTCGGATTTCAAATACACTTATTGAAAGTTTGAATGTTAAACCGCACTTTCGGAGGAGTAATGTAGCAGACCTTGAAAAATTGGATGCATGAACCTGATCGAAACTTTTCTGCTGAAACATTATCTTGAATGTAGACTTAGAATATACTGCCAGTGGGAAGCTCCTTTGTACAGGATGCCGGTTAGATTATGGGTACAATAACGGCACCTATTTCTGCCGTGAAGCAGTAATGTGTAAACGTTATTGTGTTTCGGTCTAAAGGGCGCCATAGCTAGTGAACGTGGGTAAATCAGACCTTTTGGATTTTTCAATAATCCTGAGCTCTGCTTTATAACGGGAAGGGCGTATCAATTAACATCAGCTGAACGTCCTGCTTGTTTTGTTCCATAGTGTCATAAAAAATCAGTCATAAATAATATCTCTAATCTTCTCTTGCTTCATCAGTTTGTCTATAGACTAGTATTTTGTAAGACTATGATCTAAATGAACAAAGATATTATAAATTTGCTTAAGTTTGATGAGAATCGATTATTTAATCAGACAGCTAGACACACTTTGCAGACCTCAATCATCCACCAACCTTGACATTCTTTCCTAACTACTTCGATCTCTTTCTAGTTACGGTTGACTTAGCCTTATCGCTTATTCATCATCAGCTGGAAGACTTCCACTACTCGACAAAGGCCTTCCCCAAAGATCTCCACGACGATCGGTCCTGAGCTGCCCTCATCCAACGTATTCCGGTGATCTTGACCTGATCGTCGGTCCATCTTGTGGGGAGCCTACCTACATAGTCTTCTCCGTTGCCCTTTGAGCAAGTATGAGCTTTCTCACAAGACCCATAATCAGCGGCGACATCTGCGTTCTGTAAGTCATCACTGGCAACACACACTGGTTGATAACGTACGCCTTCAGATGATTGTTGTCATGGCTCATTATTTCATGTTAATTCAAATCGAAGTAATTAATCTATTTGCTTACACAGCCTACTCATAGTGATCGCTATATTCTATGATATTTTTAAGATAATAAATACTACAGTCACCTTTACCTCATATATGTTTTTGAATTTAATATCGTTACATAAAACTATAGATAGTAATTAAATATATTATCTAGAACGCTTACAAGTGTTGTACGTATATACTACTGCTACAGATTCGTGGAATGGGGTTAAATGAACCTATTCCAATTAAAGAAACCTCCAAAAGACAAAAGCGTTAACAAAAGCTAGATCACTTGGTTTAACGTAGAGACATCGCTTCATTGTATGTCATCAAACACATTCCGAAGAACGTTATCGCCTGATTCCTACCGCCGATTTCTACCTTCATACGATACGCTACAAAGTGGGACATAATCTCGACAATAAGAATATCTGGCTTTCCTGAACACTATGGAATGAGCCATATCCAGTACGAAATGACATGGGTAACTTCAAATCAAGTGTGTATAATTTTCTTAGAGGCTAACAACGCACAGGAGAATGTGGATGGCGGTGATCACTTAACATTAAGCCCCCCCACAATAACGGTATCTTACTGCTATTTGAAGAGCTATAAGTTTATCACTATCTTATAGCTCTTCTTTTCACTTCTTCGGAATTATTGAGCACAGTGAGATAATTCAACAAATGAATTAGTTATAGTAAATCATTTTGTGCACTGTAATTAATATTTGCTGTGTTTGTTTATACTGAATCGCTTATCGAATTATTGGAGCAAATAAAGCTTGCATAGTCAACTAATTTAGTTCGTAGTGTACATACTAATGTTTCGGTTTTTGAAATCCTATTTACGTTTATTTGAAGCTGTGTATAACGTTGACAATGTTTTTGTATTAATACTTTGGTATCTAGTATACCACCACATAACGCGTATGATTGCTCGTTTGTCCTCCTCTTTCATAAAAGTCGTTATGGATGTGTTAAATGTCAAAATTTTACAATGAGCACTTTGGAAAAAATTTTACTTATTTGGGAAGATTACCCTTTTAGATGAACAAAAATAAATGACTTAGTATAAAATATGTTATTTATATAATGTTTTATACATTAATATGAATGATAAAAAATAGAATATCATCGAACTTCAATTAAAACAAATATCAAAAGAGTCAAGTCTTAATAAATATAATTTAAAAATGATTCGGAGTGAAAAAAATAGTGCTCGTTGACGACTATGACCTAGGGACCAGACATCGCTCTCCTCGCCATAATCAGGGAAGGGTATAGAGTGAATATTATAACAAATGAATATATCGTATGAACTGTGTATTGGTTCTAAATTTTAATACTGAAGTTTAAACTTAAGAATATAAACTACATATTGTTGTAATAACTTGAAATACAGGTAGGCAAACAAGTAGTAAATTATAAAATATTATGAATGTTGAGTTATTTACAAAAATGAGTGGCCACGGCTTATATTAATACTCGAAGGTAGTCTTTATAAACAATTTGTTTTTATAAATGCATGAGATTTGGTACAGATGAACTTTGCCAAGAGGTTCAAAACTAACTCTCTGATAAAGTGAAACAGAAGCATTGCTAATATAATTTAGTTTAGACTAATCGTTAAGTGTCTTAGATTGTCCATAAATTATGGTTATTTACTCATTTACAATAAGCTAGAAAATAGAGTAAATATATCAAGTGTATCAAAAACCACAAATGGTTCAAAACTAAGAACTCTTTGTTATCATTAAGTTCATTAAGTATTTATAGCATTACAACAATTTCAAGTGAGTTTGCAAAGTGTTGGGTAACACAGACACGAAGACGTACTCGAACTTCTTTTATAGTACTGGGCATGCAGTACGCAGGACATTATCGGAGAGAGAAATCTATCGATACTTGTCCATCCTCAGAAAACTCACAATTAGACGTGAAAAACAAAAATAATACCAATTGTCGAAACAAGATTCTTTAAACACTTTTCCTTTTATGTCTCACCTAGAAAAAACTGTGGGTCAAAAAAGCACACGACAATACATCTCACTTTAAATCTAGGGGTTTACAAGGCGGAGCTCCACCCGCACTTGAAGTAGTCTTGCTGTTAATTGTGGTAAGCCCAATACTAGCTCGAACCATTTCATCGGCAGCAACGCAGAGCTGCTCGAATTGACAGGATCCAGTATTATGTCAATAGCTCGAGGTCTGAAGGCCTGTTTCAAAGATCCATTCAGTATTTCTATACCATAGAGTTGTGTTGCCATCCAGCAAAAAACATAAAAAAAGTGTGAGAAGAGTTGAATTGTTTTATTTATATTTTTTTATCAACCTTGTAAGTATTGAAATAAATTTACTCTTATTTAGCTACGAATTGAGAGAGTTGTGAATGTAAATGTTACTTTTGAACTTAGAAATAGCAAACAATCCATGTACAGTTGAAAAGTTATTGAATATCAGATAGCTCAAGTCCGTTTCAATAACAATGTAAGCTTCATCAACCGAGATGTTTAATTTGAGCAACGAAGTGTAACTTATAATTATTGTTGATTCCATTCTAATAATAATAATATTGACACACTTTTACTCAAATTATTTTACAAACTAGGTAAAGCTTGTGCCGTTTGTATCGTTGTCTACGCGTATGGTATGCGCAAGACTGATACTGGAAACTACGATGGCCTATTCGAAACATTATTGTAAAATAAATGATATTAGAATAATAGAAAAAAAAATTTAACAAAAAAACAACCGACTTCAAAAACACTATTCCAAAACAATAGATATAATTTGCACTAAAAAGTATAAAAAAAATTGCGTTATTTTATACAATCTTATTAATTAATCTAATTCTAGTTACGATTATTGTTATTTTTGGAATCGGTGTCCTCCTCACGACTCAAGCACAACTCACCTATAATTATGTATGTAGTAACAAACTTATCTTGGATGACACCGACTCCAAAAATTACAATAATCGTAACTAGAATTAGATTAATTAATTGGATTGAATAAAAATACGCAATTATTTTTATACTTTTTTGAAGTCGGTTGTTTTTTTGTAATTTTTTTTTTCTTTTATGATTTTTAGTGAATTTGAAGTACAGTAACTAAAAATTTGTTTAAATTTTTCAATGCAGCAATGAACGTAAGTGCTTTGAAATTTGATTACAGACAGTTAGAAATTCTACTACAGATCGCACCCCAACTGTAAGTTGTTAAGGAGTCCCATTGATCATCATATTCGACTACGACAATTACTTGACCATAACTATATTATGGTAGGTGACTTAATTATCCGGATAGCATAAAAAAGATTCGGCCGAGTACCGTTAACTTGCTCCTAAGAATTGAAGATTTCCGTTACTTTGGCATGGATTCCGTAATATGTTCTCCTGGTGTCTATGTAGTAATACGTCGTGCGCTTGGAGTCAGAATATATTAAGTTATACTCGCGCGATACGTAAGATAATCTCTTCTTTAACTATGATCGCCTGGTACCAAAACATTGTATTATGCTTCCTATCTCATTATCTGCCATGTTAAATATTATGAATTGATGTGACTGCTCTTTTTACTGTCGCTTTTTCGTTTCATCGACTTTGAAATCACAACGATGATAAAGAAGTTTTCACTTCAATAGTATGCATATTTCTGTCTCATTCTTTGCCGGCTTCATCCTACATATTTTTGTATTTGTATCTCTCACCTGTCGTTTTTTCCGTTGCATCCGGTTTGAAATCACAACGATTCTAAAGAAGTTTCACTTCAAAAATAATTATCAAAATCGGTTCATCCAGTCGAAAGTTTTGAGGTAACAATCATAAAAAAAAACAAAAAGAACATACTGACGAATTGAGAACTTCCTCCTTTTTTGAAGTTCGTTAAAAAGATGACACTATTGGATGAATGTGCCAAAACCTACTCGTATCCGTCGGTAACAAATAACGTCTCCGAGACAATAAATGGTGATATAATGTTCCAGGTTATTATTTTCTATTCTTGTCAATCTCAGTCGTTAATAGTATATTATAAACTCTGCTTTTCATTTCGATTGCGAGGAAATGAAACAGTAGTGGACATTTTTAACAATTTTAGCAAATTTGAAGAAATTAACGCACGAAAAAACAAGACCTGTTTCCCGCCGCTTTTTTTAAATCTTACGACAATGATATTAGGCTTGGGCTCCAGACCTACACAGCCTACTATATATTTTTTTTTAATTAGTTAAATAACCTACCGTTTTTAATTTAAATTTTAATATCTTTTATGCCTAAAAACACATGAGGCAAATAAATTAAAGTAAATATTATAAAATAACAAATTCTATCTCTGAACTTTTTATTGTTTGGCTGTATGGCTCATTTTCTTTGCCTTAATATAGATACATTTATGAGTAGACACGTTAATGCACTTGTACACAAAAATCGATTTTGTGCAGTCTATATCGTGCACAAATAAGAAATTTCAGAGCATGAGAAGTGAAAAAATTATTTTTACCAAATATCTTTAAAGAGTATTTTAATTCATATGTGTGATAATCGCTTTGATTAAGAAAACTCTAGGTTTCTAAAACAGAATGGCGAGCTTGCATGTATTTTGGGACCCACAAATAGAGATAGCGTACATGTTGGAAACTTAGTTATAGTTTTAGAACAGGATAAAAGTAATTAAAAAACAAATGATAAGTGTCTAAAAAGTGGGAGAAAAAAGATTATCATTATTTGTACCAAGAAGTGTGGATAGAGGTGATTGTTACCAATCAGTTATTACTTTACCATCCTTACTAATAATATTATAAATCAGAATGTAAGTTGTTTGTTACGCTTTCACGCCTAAACCACTGAAAAGATTTTGATTAAATTAAATACAGAGATAGACTAGAACTTGGAAAAGGACATCAGTTACCTTTATCGTGAATAAGAGGTTTGGAGGGGTTGAAATAGGCGGTGGAAGTTTGTATGGAAGTTTGTAATTATCAAAGGTGACACTATGAAACTTTGTATTAATTGATAATAAATAAATAAATATTTTAGCGTTTTTAAAATTTCGACGTGTGTGAAAAAAATAGAACGCTTAAAAGTTTTAGGAATACATTTAGAAAAATATGTTGTTTCCAAAGGAAACTATATAATATGTCGTGCTTACGAATATCAAACACGCAAAATGTTTAAGGTTAAAGCAAACTAAACAAAAACTGACGAGTGTTGTCAATTGTCATTTCAACAATATGACATGGCGTTACGTATTTGCACGTCAACTTATTTTGTAATAAATATTAATAGTTTCTTTCTTTTGACTTCCATAACCTAAACTCGTCGTTTATCACCGATTTTATTAAAATAAAATATCAATGTTACGGTTACTTGCCACAATATATTTATTGACCTCTCAGTGAAATCAACATTCAAATAAGTTTAGCTGTTAAGAAACCGACCAAAATAAAAAATATTGTTCGGTCCTCGGTTGAATACGTTAATACCTCGTACAGATATTATGGCACGCTTTGCATTTCATTATTTAACATAGGTTGCTATCAATCAACTAATCAATCACCCCTGCCTTCAATAGTGGTAAGTAGACGGACTGAACAGTCTGGTTCGACCTTGACTTTCTTATTCACCCACTTTGACTCAATCAATCAACCCTTTTGAAATAGTTCTGTTATACAAATTAAATTTCTACAAATATTCATGGATGCTCTCTATACCCGCGCTTTTCGCGTTCCGTCCGAGCACTCTTATGAACTTTTTTTTTATGAAAATAAGGGACAAGACGAGCAATGGTAATTAATACGCCCTGCCCATTACAATGCAGCGCTGGTCTAGATTATTGAAAACTCCAAAAATTATGAGCGGCACTACAACTGCTTTAGTCACCTTGAGACATAAGATGTTAAATCTTATTTGCCCAGTAATTTCACTAGCTACGGCGCCCTTCAGACCTAAACACAATAATGCATTACTATTTTACGGCAGAAATAGGTGCCATTGTGGTACCCATAACCTAGCCGGCAAATTAGCCTCCAACTGAGCCAGCCCACTGAGTCACGCATCGACCGAAATCTTGGTGTGTCTTGTTCAACTCTCAGGTTGTGGCACCTGTTCTGTTCTTCTAGTTATGGTGTCCCAATATAGTGATCAGTCTCATCACTTTATCCCTGGGTATTGGTGACAAACGAGCACCTGAATGATCACCAACACCCTCACTCCCTTTCAAAACATAAACACAGGAGCGTCGTAGGTCTTCTAAATGTATATTGTACAATGAAAGTACAAATATCGTATCGTTCGTTCATATAAATTCATTCCAAAGATTGGAGATGCAACTAATAAAGTTTGCCCATTACAATATAGTCCCGGTGAGGAAACATGAAAAAACCCGTATTTCGAAATCGAATCTCTATTGCGTTTGTCACTGAAGACATAAATTTTGAGTCTTATAAGCCAATTTGAAAGAAAACACAGTAGTTCTAGCAGGTTACTGCTTGATGGCAGAATAGGGCCTCTATGGTACCAACATAGAGTGCATAGACGCCTCCTACTGGTGAAAAAACCATACCATAGAGTCGATATTTGAGTTTTTAGTGTATGTCATAGAATACTATCTAAACCACTTAAACATAGATCGACTATTTCGACCAAATGTGCTTTATTAAATAGTTCAGTAACCTATTCTCATCTATCCTCTAAAATTTACCCAAACAATTAAACATTTTATTCTCACAATTATCTCTACCTATTGTGGAACACTATAATAATTTACGAATAATTCGTATTTAATTTTAATAAATCTAAGAATATTTTATTATTAAAATTAATTTACGAATAATTCGTATTTAATTTTAATAAATCTAAGAATATTTTATTATTAAAATTTTTTTGTTTGTTAAGTACAAAATTAAAATAATGTAATAGTTATGATAGTGATAGTGTGCCTCCCAGGAACAGTTACTATAATATTGATATTTTCTATTTGTTATGTTGACATCAGACACGAAAGTACAGTACGCCACAGTGTTGTCTAACAATGGCATACACAAATTATTCGTAATGTTAGAACTTAAATCATTGATAATTTTTTACAATCTGAAAGGAAAACAATAATATTTGTACCTAATATTACATACTAAGTTAATATCATCATCATCAGCCGGAAGACGTCCACTGCTGGACAAAGACCTCCCCCAAAGATTTCCACGACGATCGGTCCTGCGCTGCCAACGACTGTCAACTGCCAACCAGCCATCTTTACCAGATCGTCGATCCATCTTGTCGGGGGCCTACCAACACTGCGCCATCTCTCCGTCGAGCTATGTGCTCTACCCACTGCCACTTCAGTTTTGCTATCATTTGGGCTATGTCTGTAACTTTGGTTCTCCTACGGATCTCCTCATTTCCGTTAAGTTAATATACCTTATTTAAATTAATTTACTGCATGGTATTACAAAAGTAAAGGTTCTCTTTAGCAAAGGAACCCTGATAAAATTAAACCGAGAAAGCTTGATATTAGCACAGGATAAGCAATATAGGCAGTAGTGCCTACACGATCTATGTTATAAAACTTTTACTATGATATACCGCGGCAAACGACTCATAAAGAGTGACGGTAAATTAAAATTGCGTGCCCATTATGATCCATTCAAATAACTTCATCATAACATTAATATATATAAGCAGTTTCGTTCTACTTCACATAACTAGATATCTGTGATTTATACACAATTTTGTGAATAAAATTTCAAAGTGCCTGTTCTGTCAATCCTTTTCCTTTGATAATCTAAAGTCTGGATGAATATATTTTGAAGTAAAACTTCTTAGGCGCGACTACGAGGTAACTGGACGACAGTTATTGCAGTGGAAGTCGGTCACGGCAAGATGGCGTCACGTGTCTGTACCATCTGGTTTTTGGTTTTTTCGAACATTAACCTGTCCTAAGATAGGCAAAGGATTCGAGCCCATACAGCCATATTCGTTAATCTATATATAGATATTTGACTCATCACGAAATCTCAGAACCTACAAAGCCTATATACTTGGAATTTGGAGGGTAGGTTCTAAAGTGATTTAATGTGGTTTAAGCGATTCGATGTCGAGTGTCGTTTAGAGCGTGCATATCTTCTGAAACCGATCAAAGTTTGTAGTCCAAAGGATTAAGATTTAGACTAGACGTGGGCCAGTCTTCAGTTCTTATACAGTTCTAAACGTGGACTTACAGGTAAGCTAGGGCAGTTCCTGCCTTATGATCATGCAGTGCAGCTGGAAAATCTAAGGTACATTATTTAAATACAGACTGAGAGATATTTTCACAACATGATCTAAGTCAGTATCTTGATACACTTTGGTCTTCACACTGTTTTCACAAAAATGAAGCTGTGTGTTTCCTTAACAAGACACACAAAACAAGGCTTGTTATTTCAATATTAATGAATTATCATTATTAGTGATAATTAAACTCAATTATTGAAAAGTAAATATTTTCATACAACATAAGACGACTTAAATGCATTTTCCTTACTTTTGCAAACTCTTCCACCCACGAGTTATTTTATTCTTAGTCAGAAGTGTGTACTAACTTTAATGAAAATTGTATAATTCCTGACTTCCAGTTGTGATATAATAGTTTAGTATTTTATAAATGTTGAATAAGATTATAAGTTAACTGTAGTAAGGAATTTAAACAGATGTAATTATTTAAGTGTGGGTGTGGTTTGGTGCATCAGGCAAGTATTGTTTATCATATTCAAATAAACTTACTATTGAGAAAAATTTTATTTGAAAAGTGATGCAATTTCTTGTTTATAAATTTACTAATTATTTATATTATAGAACAGTTCATAGAAGATAATATTTCATAAGTCCGAGTGTGTCATTACTGTGGCGTTCTACACAAAAGGTATATTACGGTAGACTAATTGTTAGTGTACGTTATATATTGTGACATTATTATATGTTTATGTGCAGTTCTCATCTCAGATAGCGTAAACATATGTATATATTTAGAGTATTTAAAATGTATATTTTTCATTCTCTGAAGACCCGTGTCGGTCAAGCAATACCGTCGCAGTTGAGCGAACTTCCTGCGGACTGTGCGTAGAACTGGAAAACTAACCTGATCAAGCTGCACTAAGTTCGCAGTCCAACTCATCTACAATATATTATGTAATACTCACTAAATACCTCTACACATAATTTGAACATTTTGCTTAAATTAATATAATATAATTCAAATTTATTAATATTATATATTATTAAGACTAATTAAAGTTCAAATCCTTTACAGTAATTCATATCCAAGCTATATTCAATAATATATATAAAGGTTTCATGTCACAATGTTTGTCCGCGATAAACTACTAAGCTACTGAACCGATTTTGATAAAAATTTGCACATTGTATTTTTTTTTTTCAAATTTTACTTCTGTATTTATTTATTTATTTATTTATTTATTTATTAGCATCGCCGACATAATTTTAAGTCTAAGTGCTATTGCACTTACAGGGAACGACCACATGCAAGTATAACAAATTTTATATATTTATTAATTATTTAAATTGTGCAACATAAGAACTAATAGTAACACTGTATCAATAAATCTATTAGTTTTTGACGCTCAGTGTGACAGTTCTGCTGTGACGTTATTTTATTACAAGAAAAGGGAAAAAAGAAATAATTATTATTAACAAAAAGATGAAGCACACCTGTCACCAGCTAGTTCAATATAAAATTGTAGTTTTCGTGTCTTGATACGAGCAGATAATAATTATGAAGAATATTTTTAAATTTTTAACAGTACTCGTAAGGTAGTCGCTAATGAAAAAACTTTCAAGTGAGTTTGCCCAGAGTCAGAAAATTCTGACAAAACTTGCACAAATGCTATTATTTTGGCTTTTCGCTAAATCTGGTAATCGTTTAGTTCTCTACAAATTGCAATAAATATTCATAAATTGTTTATTTTGTATCTAGAAAAGTGTGCAATACGCAATAGATCGGTAATGATATGTAAAAAAGGTCATAATTTTTGACGGCAGATCGTCTAAAGTAGTCACGAACATTTTTAAGTTTAAGTGGTACAAATTGCAAGAGACTATATTTTTTTTTAATTATTTATTGCCTTGATTCAAATATGTACTACGTGAGACATAATGGAAGTTTCTGGATTGGACATTTGAATTACAACATAATATGTATATACACAATATTTATTGTTCTTTGTTTGAGTTCTCGTAACAGGCTTCGTTGTGCTCGCGTGATTATCATTACGTGTGGCAGTGTCGTAGTGCGGGGCGTTCGCGTCCCTAAAATATGATCGGGAGAGGCAATAGCTTGACCGTGCCTCACGTTCGTGAACGGGCGCTACTTGAAACAAAGAAAATGGGAAAATTGTTCACGAACATGGACCAACCATCGCTTCCCTTGCACTTATTTTAGGGAAGGTAACGACCCACCCCATGACACGAGCAGTGCAATTTGAGCGATGACAATATTTGCCCCGGGGAACTCACCCAAAACAAACGAAGTGTGATATATTTTCTCACTAACAACTCACAAATCAATTAACCAATTACTTAACAAAAAAAAATAAACTAATTGTTAATATATTCTTTTCATAATAAAAAAAATATGATATGAAATAAAAACAGAGACTCGATAATTTTGTGACTTGTAATCTTTTATAGATTACAAGCAATCTATTTCACAGGCAAGCTTCCTTATTACTTTATAAAGTTTTTACAGTGTAATAGGCGTTAATACTCACAAATTCAAATATTTTTATTCAAAATAGGATGTGTGTGTATGTAAGAGATGTCACTTATTGAATGTCAAAAACTACCACCCATTACGAAAAGAATGTTTTAGACCTGCGAAGAACGGGCGCAACAAACTCAGCAGGATTTTTATTTTCATAAAAAAATATGGCTACAGTGTACAATCATACAATAATAATTTATTATTTAATATCCCGAGGGCAGTCGCTCCATTCCCAATCTGTGGTATCATAAGGAAAATTATTTATGCTATAGTAACCTTTACCACCACACAAGTTTTAACAATTATTTTGAATATCTTAATACTTTTATTCGCCCCACAAAAGACTAATTCGACTTAGACAAGTAGTAGGACTTATAATTTTATGTCTGTTCCTGGTGTTAACATTATGGTTATGACAGTTTCTAGCAAATTCACATAAGTGCCTATGAACATGCATTACTCGTTATCAAGGATATATTGAGAAGCAACTGTCAAGGTGTAAATTTCTTGACATTTTTCTCTCAATGAAGATCTCTAAAGAATTAGGACCTAGGTTATAAATAGCGCGAATAGTCCTCTTCTGGAGCACAAATTTTAAAACTAAAATATCACTAAGCAGAGTATTATAAAACGTATACAGTTATCTACAAGTGAATTACTTATAGTTTATCATTATTTATAAAATATAAGCTGTGACGGCCGCTATTTTTTAAAATTTATTTTTAATTTTTATGTATGTACTAAATATTTTTTGTGGCGGCTGGATGATCCGAAATGTTGATCAGAAACTCTTAAAATAAATTATTATTATTTTTAGTTCTGCTCGTATAAGGTTTTGCGTAATTGAAGTCCAAGAATTCTTATTTAATCACTTTACGTTAAATATATCGTAAATAATAAGTTCTAAAAGAGTTACGATCAGTTTCATGCCACTTCTTCTCATTAAAGCTCAACCTTTTGCGAAGTGGTGGAAAATGGTGGAAAGTATATTTGTCAGGCATAAGTGTCATTTCTTTGACCTAAAATCTAGATGTAAAAAGAAGTTTAAACTTGACTTGACCATTCCGAGAGTAGGTTAAATTTTATCCGTTAAATTAAAATCGTGCCGATACAAATTGGAAGTTTCGACGTTTTATTGTAATAATTAATGCTTTGAGTCTCGATTTTTATAAGTCTATCGCTGCTAGGTATTCAGGTAGAACTTGGAAGTTGACTAACCTGACTCCTGAAGAGAATAATTAAAAATTATTTCTTTGAACACGTCATCTACTGGAATCATGAAGTATTTAGAACCGCTACGGTTTGCGTTGCAACCCTCTACATAAACGCTAAGGATAGCGCAAACTAATGAAGTATTATGATCACAGATGGCGATGATCAACAAACTATTAAAAAATTTACCTAAAAATTATTTGTCACAGAAAATGACAAAATCTATCATTTTATATAATTTTCTCGAACACGCCATGTATTTGAATCATGCAGTATTTAGATCAGCTACGGTTTGCGTTGCAACCTCTCTACATGAACGCTAAGGGTAGCGTAAACTAATGAGGCATTGTGATCACAGATGGCGATGATCGACAATTTGATTTGTAGACTATGTTTTTTATTATAATATTTTCATTGATGTAAAAAGAATTTCACTTATACCGAAATTAATCGTTTTTTACCCTTAATCACCCCCCTTTTCTAAAAACTGTATTAAAATACGCAATTATTTTCATACATTTTAGTGCATATTATATCTATTATTATGGGATATGTTTTTAAAGTTGGTTGTTTTTTTATTATTTTTTTCTGATTTTTATGAATCTGAATAGAAATAAGTGTATTGTTTGCAAAAAGGTATATGCCGCATATGAAAAGGGGCATCTCGACACAACGGGCGGCTCCAAATTGGTACTCCAACCGGAAAGGAGATACGGTATCTTCATGTCCGACCCGGAGTCAGACATGGAACTAGAGGTGCCGCGTGATAGCGCCCGGGCCGCCTCCGTAGACCGCGCGTCCACCTCCGCACCAGCGGAATGTGGAGATGATGACGGCTTCTTAGAAGTCGTCAACCGTAAAAAGAAAAAGCGCGGACACGTATCGCCTTCTTCTTCGCCGGCGTCACCGACGCCACCGGCAAAGCGACCCACTGCCGCTTACTCTCCCACTCCCGCTACCAAGCCAGTGGGCCCAAAACGTCCCCCGCCCATCTTTATAGGGGACAGGGCCCGCTGGATGGCCATTAGAAACTAAATCCCAAAATCGTTCTCCTACGCAGCGAGAGCGTATCAATCATTAATAAAGGTGGAGACTAGGGAGGTAGCGGATCACCGCGCCCTAACCTCTCTCCTCCGAGATATGAGTGTGGGCTTTCACACTTACAATCTCCCGAAGGAGAAGCGACGAAGGGTAGGCCTCCGAAATGTGCCAAAGGAACTGGACACAGCAGACGTCCTTGAAGACCTCAAGGCACAGGGCTTTCCTGTGCAAGAGGTACATCGCATGCGTGGACACGTGTCCAAGAAGCCAATGAACCTGGTGATCGTCACCCTGGACCTCACCAAGGAGGGAAAGGCCATTTTCGGCATTAAGGCCGTATGCTCGGCACGTACGCCCTGGACGTGCCGAGGTGCCATATAAGAATAAAGGGTCCGGCCAGTGCCACCGGTGTCAAATGTACGGGCACTCAGCGCGAAAGTGCGAACACGTCCCGCGGTGTGTCAATTGCCTGGGAAGCCACGGCACTGCCGAATGCCCGCGCCCTAGACAGTGTGCGGAGCCACCAGCCTGCGTTCTGTGTGGGACCGAAGGGCATCCAGCGAGCTATCGCGGATGCCCCAAGGCACCCAAGCCAACGCATCGGGACCAGCCCAGGCGCTGCCCGACTCAGGGCACTACGTCACGGACGTATATTTCCGCTCCACCACCGTAAGTCAATGCGTGGTCCAGGTCACCACCAACGGTCGTTACAACCAAGGTAGCCTCGGTCACGCCTACTGTGCTTGTCGCGGCCCTGCGCCTTACAGGCCACCGTTGGCCTCCTGCCCGGCGGCACCGGCCCCGCGGCCGAGGCCTGCCGTGCCCGCGCCACGTCAAAACGGCGCCGCTACCGATATAGCGTTTATGTGCAATCTCGCCCGACAAATAAACATCCGCAGCTGCAGGCCCTCGCCCGCAAGATCAGGGAAGTTCAGAGCAACGCTCAAGCCGTTCTCGAACTAATGTGTCAGAACATCGACATGTTCACAGCGTTGTCCGACTTTCTGTATCGTAAATAACATTCGCGATGGCTAACAGCGGACGGCTTAAACCTCACACGCTCCGTATAGCGTATTTTAACGCTTACGGACTCAAACCGCAACTAGACTTGGTCAGGGATTTCGTTATCGAACATCAGTTAGACCTTTCTTGATTCAGGAGATGCTCCTGAAAACGACCGTTCGCGATCCGCGAATCGCAAATTACAATCTAGTTAGGAATGATCATGCCACGCAGCGCGGTGGTGGCACTCTCATATACTTCAGGAGGTCCCTTCACTGTATTTCTATCGACCCTCCAGCGCTCACCAACATTGAGGCGTCCGCCATCCGAGTCAGTATGGCGAATCACCAGCCGATCACTGTGATATCAGCTTACTTACCACCTAGTAAATTAATTCTAGAATCAGATATCAATTCTTTACTCGGCCACGGGGCTGCTGTTATTGTAGGTGGCGATCTTAACGCCAAACACGCCAGCTGGAACAGCAGATACCCTAACAGAAACGGCAGACTGCTAGACTCACTGACAGACACACTGCACTTCTCGGTAATGGCTCCCTCCGAGCCAACTCGATACCCACATAACGTAGAACACAGACCCGACATACTTGATGTTGCTTTATTTAAAAATGTAACACTTAATGTAAATTCAATAGAAGTAGTTCACGATCTAGACTCAGACCACTGGCCGGTCATTGTAAACCTAGGCCCGCCCGTAAATTACCAGCCACCCACTAACACAGTGATCGACTGGCAATGGTTGGAGAAGGAGCTCGAGACCACAACGTCCGAGCACCTGGATTCAATACCTGACGTCTTTTTTTTTTATGGAATAGGAGGACAAACGAGCGTACGGGTCACCTGGTGTTAAGTGATCACCGCCGCCCACATTCTCTTGCAACACCAGAGGAATCACAAGAGCGTTGCCGGCCTTTAAGGAAGGTGAACGCGCTGTTTTTGAAGGTACCCATGTCGTATCGTCCCGGAAATACCGCACAAGGAAGCTCATTCCACAGCTTTGTAATACGAGGGAGAAAGCTTCTTGAAAACCGCACTGTGGAGGACCGCCACACATTCAGATGGTGGGGACGATATCCTAACTTGTGGCGTGTCGTGCGAAGGTGAAATTCGGCGGCAGGAATCAGGTTAAACAGCTCTTCGGAACACTCCCCGTGATAAATGCGGTAGAAGACACACAATGAAGCGACGTCTCTACGCAACGCCAAGTGATCCAGCCGTTCACAGAGCACTGAGTCCCCGACAATTCGAGCTGCTCTACTTTGCACGCGGTCAAATGGATCGAGCAGATACTGGGATGCACCAGATCAGAGATAACAGCAATTCTCCATGTGTGGCCGGACCTGCGCTTTGTACAGCGCTAGAATGTGGGCCGGCTTGAAGTATTGTCGTGCTCTATTGATGACGCCCAGCTTCTTCGAAGCCAATTTGGCTTTGCCCTCCAGATGGCCACGGAATTGGCAATCGCTCTAGATTTCGAGACCCAGTATTCCGATACTAGGCGCGGCTTTAAGAGAAGTGTTCTCGAAGAGCGGTGATACGACAAATTGGGTTTTTTTAGTGGTAAACGCGCAAACTTGAGTCTACTGGGGGTTAAATTGGACAAGGTTGGAAAGGTCATTGACTCGGTTGACGTAGCCTAGAGTGCTATCTCCTGTGTGACATCCCACATCCACAACAAGATGGAGGCCTGCACCAGGCAGGTGCCTACAATGCAACCGCATCGGCTAATACTGCCACCAGAAGTCAGAGGAGCTGCTCACTGACAAGCGCAGAGCCACTAGAGCATATGATAGGTATCCAACACTCGAAAATAGGCGTCACTTCCGCTATCTACAGCAAGTGGTAAAGGAACGGATTGCGGAACTCCGCGGCGTTCGTTGGGACCGCTTGCTCAGCGACCTGAAGCCGACGCACGTGGCGTTCTGGAAGCTGCCTCGCGCGTTCAAACAGGAGCCGCCTACAGTAATGCCTCCTTTGGACAGACCGGGACTGCTGCCGGCCCTCGATGCAAGGACAAGGCGGAGTGCCTTGCCGATTGTCTCGAGAGTCAGTGCACCCCGAACGCAGCTACCGACCCAGCCCATGTTAATGAAGTAAACTGTGAAGTTGAACGTCACATCTCTCTAAGCCCATCAGGCGAGCTAATACAACCCACCTTATATAGATGGTATACCACCATATAGAGGTGAAAGGAATTATTAGGGAGCTTCACTCCAAAAAGGCCCCGGGGCCCGACTCTATAAATAACAAGGTTCTTAAAATCCTGCCTCCCACACTCATTAATTTATTAGTAACCGTTTTTAATATACTGCTATTACATTGCGCGTTCCCCGAACAATGGAAGGAATCCATTGTTATCGGTATTCCCAAGCCTGGTAAACGTAAAACTTGCCCCAGTAGTTATAGACCCATTAGTTTAATTAACTCTTTAGGTAAACTATACGAACGTCTGATTCTCGCGCGCCTCAAATCAAAATTCGCGTCTTCAAAATATAACAATTCTAAAACAATACATATAATATGCACTAAAAAGTATAAAAATAAATGCGAATTTTCTTTTATTGTTTTTAATACTTTTTATTTCATATTATATTTTGTTTTGAATGGTATTATCTTAATATAAACCTTTTTATGTATCCTTAGAAGTTTGTTCACACAAACAAATATATGTATAAAATATATTATGTGTGTGTTTTATATCAATAAAAATATAATAAAAAGATTCTACAAAACAGTCTACAAAACAATTTGTCGATTAGCGCCATCTGTGATCATAACGCCTCATTAGTTTACGCTACCCTCAGCGTGAACATAGATTGTTGCTACGCAAACCGTAGGTGATTAAGTACTTCATGATTCCTGTAGATGGCGTGTTCGACGAAACTGCAAAATGATAGATTTTCGTCATTTCCGTGTCCAGCATTTTAGGTAAACTTTTAAAAATCTCCTTCTGAGATTTAAAAAAAAAATGTGCGGAATTCTTTTGCGGAATACTTACATAAAAACGAAAAATAAATTTAAAAAAAAGACTGGAGACTGGAGCCAGTCTCGTGCCATAGTTTGGCGAGTTAACATCTCCTAAGGATGCCTCGTGTAGAGGTGAACCACGTTTCAATTTGTTTAAAGACAAATATTGGCAGAATTAACACTAAAGAAAACTCCAAACATTTGGATAATTATGTATTTCCGCAAAGTAACGCCTACTTCAATAATTGTTTTTTGTATAAAATAATACGTTTAAGAGACGTTGAATCCTCAGTGAATTTTTGAGTCCATTTCTTTGGATAATGATTGAAGATAATATAGTTACATACGAGTAATATCTTTACATTGTACATCAGCAGCATATCCTTACGGTCTTCAGTGGCTGCTCGTAAGAATCATCATAGACATACTGGAAGACTGTACTCATTGAGATTTGGCACGGTCCCTAATCAGCTTGTAAAATCCAGAGAGATAACTTCTGAGGGTTAGCACGCCTTATTGTCTGTTACTGAGATTCAAAATGTAGTTGCATCACAGATTTCCTGATTCCTTCCGTTTCTCCGTATTTGAGATACAACGCACCACAAAACAGGTTCAAGTTTTGCTTAGCTAGCTAGTGAGCTATATCGTACCCTTCTATATTTGTGTGACTTGGTACGTATAACAAAGTATCCATTCTTACAAAGATTTAATCATAAAAATAGATATAAAATAAAAATATGTATGTGACCATCTCATATTCAAATTTAAATGAAAGTGAACGCAAAGCAATTAGAATCATCAAAATTATTGAATTAACAGGAGCTAATTAATCGTTAAGTCAACCGGGTGACGGGTCGACAATCACTAATTCCATATTCCGGACAAAGTTGCAAGCAGCAGTTAGGTTCAAATAACGGTGTGGACATAAAATACATACCTGAACCGCGTTATGTCATAAAACTGCACGACACTTGATACACGTCGTCATATTATTGCTTACGACCTGAGAAAAATATTTGTGTCACTGTTATTGGAAAGAATAAAATAACAAAACTAAATACAAGTATGGAACGAAACACTTGTTATATTAAACATCACGTGCTTTTTCAACGAACTTCAAAATAGGTGGAGGTTCTCTATTCGACGGTATGATTTGTTTATGTTTGTTACTTCAGAACTTCGACTGGGACAGAACTTCGATTAGGATGATTTATTTTTGAAAGCTGTTGCTCCCCGTGTGCTGGGTGTAAGCCAAGGACGTTGAAGGTTTGTGACTAAATACATACATAGTAACAACTTGGTCCAGATGGCATCTATGAGAAAATCGTAAAAGTCTTATATTTGCATGAATTATGTGCGTGACAAAGACGAATAACTCACGCCAACTGATTTCAAATTAGTGTTTATATCTACATTGCGCAACGTGAGGAGGCGAGAGCGGGGCCAGTAGGGTTTTTGAAGTCGAAATATGTTTGTTTGAAATTTGAATTCTTCTTTTAGCTGTCGGCAGTAGGTATATGATTAGCAATTTATGAAAATTTTATATTCCTTTTCCGTCGACATCTAAATCAAAAGTAGGTTCACAATTCGTCTGTATTTTAAGTACTGAAATAATGGGGGTGAAGGAACCCGGGGTTTTGATCCGTGAAAGGGAAAGGGGAATTCAGTACTGTGTAGTTGTTATTGTCTAACAGTAAACCACCACAGGTTCAGTTTAGGTAGTACGTCAATTAAATTGGTAATTAATTAAGTACTATAGTTGGGCAATTACAAACGTGCGAACTGAGTCATAAGTCATTTTATCAGATCTCTCGCTCACACTTATTGGCATATCGGAACTCTCGCTCGCACTGCTAGTGTTGTGTGCAACGAAGAAGGGATTTGTCGATAGTCATTAGCAGGTAATAAAGGAAAGGTTTACAAAATAATACAAAATATTTTTCAGGGTGTATTTTTAATATCCGTTTTTAAGACACACAATATTTTAAATGTTATACAACTTAAATTAATATAGTTATACATATAACACATTTTAAACAGAATCATAGATCAGCTTAAAATATTAATCTACGTCTATGTCATCGTCTGAGCAGCTATCGCTGTCATCTTCATGTAAATTTATTATCAGAGGCTGTATTCTCTTATATCTTAAAATGGCCTTGGCTAAATCGCGATCCTGTAACTCCTCTGCATGCCTCACACATTTTACCCAGTTCTCTTTGGATACATTCCCGATAGCTTCATGTAAAAGGATATCGACGTCTGCTATTTTGAAAGTATTGTTTTTTGATGCCACTTCGCCCTTTACTTGTGCCCATACCGATTCAATATGATTATATTGGCTGTGATACGGTAGCAGCAGAATAACTCCGTGACCATGCTCAATTGCCAGTTGGTCACTACCATAAATCTTTTTTGGATTGCTTTTTTTTACTTTGAATATTATTTCTTCTCTTATGTCGGCATTTAGTGAGAGAATGTTTCATTTATTTATTATAACCACTACTAACACATTTGCAACAAATTTAAATAGCGTAATTTAAACTAATGTACATTCCAGTACTTGCCCCATTTAGTCACGGTTATGGGAAGTAATAGGTATAATTGAATTGCGGTTACATAAAGGAATATTTACATTCAACGTTTACAGAGGGCCCGGGCGTCCAAACAGTTGCAAATACAAAAACAAATAAACAACATTAGTAAGATTATTGCTCTTTTAACGTTATAACACTATAATATAACACATTCCGGAACAACTAGTAATATTTCTAATATTAAATAAGTAACAAGTAGATACTGTTACGAACTACAGCCAGAATTTATAACAGAAATGTACATGTACTATATCTGTGTTATTAATAAACACGAAGTAAAGTTATTCCTAATTTAAAACTTTTTGTATTTATCTTACTTTTGTCACTACAGAATTATTACATGACAGGTAGAAGTAATTTTAAACTTGGAGTAACTTTACATTGCGTTTATTAATAATACAGTTTTATGTATATT
Source organism: Leptidea sinapis (assembly GCF_905404315.1). Classification (NCBI taxonomy): domain Eukaryota; kingdom Metazoa; phylum Arthropoda; class Insecta; order Lepidoptera; family Pieridae; genus Leptidea; species Leptidea sinapis. The sequence goes on along the minus strand of NC_066296.1, from coordinate 722,732 downwards.
TTTTTTTTCATTTTGTTTTTATTCACTTCATAATCTTTCATTGTGATGCAATTAATAATCTGAATGAGGCCGCAAGATATTCCAGAAGTTTCCACCTCATTAAAACTCCCTCAAACTATAAGTATGCGAGAACTTTTCTGTCCTCATTAAAAAGGAATAGAGTAAAGTGGTAATAGTTTTTAGAAATATTGCTACTATTTCCTGTTTTATTTATGATTTATTAAAAAGAATTGTTAAAAAACATTTGTGTGGGAAAGGTTATTATAACATAAACGATTTCCTTAATGATACCACAGACTGGGAATGAAGCGAACACCCTCAGGCTCTTTAATTATAAATGTTAATTGTACGATATTACATTGTAATCCATATTTTTATGAAACACAAGCCCGCTGAGTTTCTTGCACCAGTTCTTCTCAGGTCTGAGGCACACGTCTATTTAATAATTAATCTATATATTAATTATATTATTAATTAATTACAATCTATTTAATAATTAATCTATATATTAATTATATAGATAATATTAAACATTTATTCAAATGAATACCTTATCTAGTGGCAGTAATGTTCAAAGTCTATTTATTGTATACGCTCATAAGAGCGTATTGATTAGGAATCGAAATTATTTCGCGCTTATTTCGTGGGTGATGAATTTTGTTTGAGCAATTAATGAAATGTAATTTTTTAACAAACAAACTATAACAAAAAATATATATATAGTATATATATATTTTTTTTTTTGAGAGGAGGAAATACTGTTACGTATTTACGCCCCAGAACGGGGCGTAATATGTCGGACTCGAGTGTCCGCGTAAGCGGACACCCCATACCGACTAAAACCTCCTCTGTGCTGTTAGCAGCCCTGGCTTTCACAGCGAAGTAGGACGTGGGCCGTGGAGGCCGCAAAGACTACGCAACAACAGTCGCGGGGCGTCTCCTAAGGAGACTCGAACCTCAGACCGGCTGTGTGCTTGTGGGAAGGAGAGAGAATGAAAATGAAGATGAAATGAAAATGAAATATGAAAAGGTGATAAGAACACACTCGCCGGCGAGTGTGGTGATGTTTTGTGTAATGTATGTAAGTGTGTATGTATGTGTTTATGATTGTATGTATGTGTGTTTGTATGTATGTACGTAGTGTATATGTTTGTGTGCATGTATGTTTGTGTCTGTTTGTGGAGTGTGTTTGTGATTGTGTAAGTGGTGTATGTCAGTCCGTCAGTCAGTCCGTGTGTAAGTGAGTGTAGTGAAGCGATTACAGGACGAGGACTAACGTCTCGTCGGGTATCAAAACAATGTGTGGTGTATCTAGGGTGCGGGCCGCTGGCCATCGTCAGAGCGACAAGTGCCAGTGGTTTGCGGTGGTTGACCGCGCCTACGCCTGCGAAGGCGGTGTGTGCGTGTCTGTGTCGGTGTTTGTGTGGGTGTCACGTTCGCGATGGTGATGTCGTCATCCGGGTCTACCGTTACGTGTCTGGGACGTCTTATTGGGTTGAGACTATGGTGAAGGGGGGTGTACCCGCATGCCTTCCTAACCAAGATGTTGGGATGGTTAGGCGCCTTGTCAAAGAAGCGTCGCGAGATCTCTTTAAAGTGTTGAGCTATCGTCGGAAGCTCTAGGTCGCGGTGAAGGTCAACGTTTCGGATGAACCACGGGGCTCCGGTTGCCATGCGCGTGAATTTATTTTGAACTACCTTGCAAACGACGTAAGAAGCTCGGTCGGGTGTGCGCGAAAACGACGCTTGCGTATGACAGTATGGGCCGTACGATGGTTTTGTACAGCGTCACTTTGTGTTTGAGCGGAAGTTTGCTTTGCCCACACACAAGTGGATAAAGGCGACTGAGAACAAATCGGGCTCTATTGCATACCGTATCAATATGTTTCTTGAAGCTCATATTGCTGTTGAACGTGACTCCTAAGTATTTGTAATCCTTCTCACCCACGGTATGGGTGTTTCATACAATTTAATGACGTCGGTCGGTCGTTTTTTAGCGCGGATGCTATTCGCGTTACCGAAGAGTACCGCTGCACTCTTGGTGCGGTTCACTTCAATCCGCCATTTTCTGAACCAGTTGCCTAGTTCATCGACGGCGGCTTGAAGTACTTTAATGTTCCTGCTCAAGGCTGAGCGGTTCAATAGAGCGGAGCCAAAGTAGAGTGCCGTATCGTCAGCGTACTGAGCGAGCTGGACACTCGGAAACTTGGGAATGTCGCTCGTGAAGAGCGAGAAAAGAGTGGGAGAGAGGACTGAACCCTGTGGCACGCCAGACCTGATGGGTCTGGGTGAGGATAGGGTGCCCTCTACTCGATATCGGAAGGAGCGATCAGTAAGGTAGGCTCGTATGATGCGCATGAGCCTGTCTGGCACTGCCAGTTGATACAGCTTGAATACTAAGCCGTTGTGCCATACCTTGTCGAATGCCTTCGCGACATCGAAAAGCACGGCTGCCGTGGTAGCGTGAAGTTGACGCCGTACGAGAATGTACTCGGTGAGTCGGTGAGCCTGCTGGGGACACGAGTGAGCGGTTCTGAATCCGAACTGTATGTCGGGTATCAGGTTGAGCTCCGCGATGTAATGATTAAGACGCGCGAGAATTAATCTTTCGTAAAGTTTCCCGATCGAGTTAATTAAGCTAATAGGCCTATAGCTACTCGGATTAGCTTTAGGTTTATTGGGTTTTGGGATACCGATAACAATGGAATCTTTCCATTGTTCGGGGAACGCGCTATTAGACAATAGAATATTAAAAATGGTAACCAATAAAGTAATAAGAGTCGAGGGTAGGATTTTAAGAACCCTATTGTTTATAGTGTCGGGCCCCGGGGCCTTCTTGGAGTGAAGCTCCTTAATGATTAGCTTCACCTCTTCGTAAGAGGTGGGTTTTATTACATCGCCTGAAGGGCTCAGAGCGGAGCGACGTTCAACTTCACGATCAACTTCGTCAACGTGTGTCGGGTCGGCTGCTGCATTTGGAGAGCACTGACTCTCGAGACTATCGGCGAGGCATTCAGCCTTCTCATCGTCATCGAGCGCCGGCTGCAGTCCCGGTCTGTCCAAAGGAGGCATGACAGTGGGCGGCTCCTGTTTGAACGCGCGAGGCATCTTCCAGAAAGCCACATGCGATGGCTTAAGGTTGCCGAGCAAGCGGTCCCAACGTTCGCCGCGGAGTTCCGCGATACGTTCCCGTACCACCCGCTGTAGGTAGCGGAGGTGGCGCCTATTCTCGACCGACGGATACCTGTCGTAAAGTCTAGTGGCTCTGTGCTTCTGTGTGAGTAAGTTCCTGAGCTCTGGAGGCAGGTTTAGGCGATGCAGTTGCATCGTCGGAACCTGCCTGGAGCAGGCCTTGATCCTATTCTGTATATGTGACGTCACATGAGAGATAGCACTGTGAGCCGTGTCGACCGAGTCGATGACGTCCGGTATAAGGTCAAGGTCGTCGGACTTGATAGACTCAAGATCCTTTTCCAGCCGTTGCCAGTCGATTACTGTTTTCGTCGGTGGTTGAAAGTTAACCGGTGGGCCTAGATTTAGGACGACGGGCCGGTGGTCTGACTCTAATTCATGAAAAACCTCGATTGAATTTACATTGTGCGTTACGTTCTTAAGTAACGTAACGTCTAGTATGTCGGGTCGGTGCGCGACGTTATCCGGATAATGTGTTGGTTCGTCGGGTGCTATTACTGAAAAGTTCAGCGTGTCTGTCAGCGAATCTAATAAGATTCCGTTTCTATTTGTGGCTCTACTGTTCCAGCTGGAGTGTTTGGCGTTAAGATCGCCACCCACTATGACTGCAGCCCCGTGGCCGAGTAATGCTTCTATATCTGTGTATAATACTTTTTTGTTGGGCGGAAGATAAGCTGAAATAACAGTGATCGGCTGGTGATTCGCCATACTGACCCGGATGGCAGAGGCCTCGATGTTAGCGAGGACCGGAGGATCTATAGGTATACTGTGTAGAGACCTTTTAAAATAAATGAGGGTGCCGCCCATACGGGTGGTGCGATCATTCCTGACTAAGTTATAATTAGCGATACGCGGATCGCGTATACGTGGTTTTAGAAATGTCTCTTGCACTAAGAATAGGTCTAATTGATGTTCGTGAGCGAACTCCTTCACCAAGTCTAATCGAGGCTTAAGGCCTTGGGAGTTAGAATACGCTATACGGAGCGTATGTGGTTTAACCCGTCCGCTGACGTAATTAGGCATCGCGAATGTTTTTATACTTTCGCCCTATATCGGTGAGGGCACAGAATATTTTGCCGTTGTTTGCCATAACTTGCAGGAGCGACGGCGGGTCGTCCCGGACAGCATCGAGCCTGCTGGCCAGGGCTGTGATTTCATCAATGTCGAACAGCTCTGACAGTTCGAACATGAAGGCAAAGGTGCTGCCGCCTTTGTTACCTGTTGCCGCGGACGCGGGCGTCGGTGGCCTCGGTCGCGGGACCGACGCCGCCGGGCGGGACGCTGGCGGTGGCCGGAGGGGCGCGGGGGCCGTGGTAGGCGCTGGTGCTGTCTCCTTGATAGGAGACTTTTCCCAGGCGTTCGTCTTGGGCGGTGGGGCCGGAATGAAGGCCTCTGGCTTCTTGTTCGGCCCCTGGGCCTGACGCAGCCTAGGCGGACCCTTGCGCTTCGGTTTGGGTGCCTTGGGACACCCGCGGTAGTTTGCAGGGTGTCCTTCGGCACCACAGAGCAGGTATGCCGGAGGCTCCACGCACACTGTAGGGCGGGTGCACTCAGGAGTTCCATGGTTGCCAAGACACTTGACGCAGCGAGGTTTCTCCTCGCAGTTGCGGGCAGAGTGGCCGTATAACTGGCAGCGATGGCACTGCCCTGGACCGCCGCTTTTGTGCGGAGCCTCCACTTTGATGCCGTGTAGAGAGCACACGGCCTTCAGATTGAATATCGCCTTGCCCTCCTTAGTGAGGTCGAGAACGACCAGCACCAGCTTCAGCGGCGACCTATCAATTCGTTTGTGCATGCGATGGACTTCATTCACAGGGTAGCCCTGCTCTTTGAGGTCAGCGTGGATCTCTTTAATGTCGAGATATTCCTAAGAACGACCCGCAGTTTTTTGTCCTCAGGGAGGGCGTACGTGTGGAAGCCAACACGTAGCTCCCTGAGTATAGATGTTAAAGAGCGGTGGTCCGCATTTGTCTTCAGCTCTATCTTAATAGAGCTGGTATAGGCCTTGGCCGTGTATTGAAGCGATGAGGGTATCGCTCTGCGTACTGCAAGCCAATGGGCCCTGTCGCTTATGAAAAGAGGCGGGGGCCGCACGGCTTGCGGATGGTCGCGCGGAGCGCGTTTTGCGGGCGGCGTAAAGGAAGGAGCGCTAGACGCTTCCTTTGTCCGCTTCTTTTTACGGCTCACGGTGGTGAAGCCATCCGTGTCCGACGCGACACTCTCTGCTCTCGACGGAAGAGCGGTATCCGGCTGGGCCGGTGAAGCACTGGAGGCCTGAGGGGCTTCCGTGCGGTCGAGAGTACCTACCGGGACCTTAGGGGTCGCCTGGGCGTTAAAATATGCCTGTAGAACAGGCGGACGAGCTGACCTTAAAATTATTTTCCTCGGTTTAACCGAGGCCGCGGAGCTCGCGTCAGAAATGCTTCCGACTTTCATTTCCGATTCGTCATCCGACGACTTATCGGATGCCGAGGCGTAATTTTTGGTTTTGGTGGCGGCTGCCACCTTATTTATCTGATTCGCTATGAGCGGTGCCAGTTGAGCCATGAGGGCCTTGAGGGAACCCTCGTCAAGAACCATTGGTGAAGCCATGGTTCATATAATGTTGGTTTATGTTAATTTAAAGGTAACAACCCCCGCTGCCCGAGTCAGGCAGAGAGGGAATATAATGATTAAGTGGACAACTATAGTTTAGTTGGAAACTTAAACATTAATAAAATAATATTAATAATAATATAATATAGCAAAATTTTAAGAAATTAATAATGGTAATTAAGCCTAAGACTTAGCTTTACTCGATGTAGACTGGCTGGGCCGGAACCCCGATGCACGCTGTGCAGGCCCCCGCGGAGAAGACACACACGACATGAACTGCAACTCACAAACATACACGATTAGCGTGCAGAATCGCGTGCAGCACAGGTGCTAACTAACACGATCGTAAACCGGGTAATTAACACTGATAATAACTAAGCTTCGTTCTGCGAAGGAACGTAGCAGATGCGAGACTCAAAGAGTCCCGAACAATAGCGCGTGATAACAATAGCTAGCCCAGGTGGCCTGAGCAGATAGTGCGATAACGCAGGTAATAAGTATTCGAAGGAGGACAGATAACGCGGCACGTGTGCTCGCGTTGCCTGCCTGAATCGAACTGTATGTACTGTGTGTATATAATAAAGCACACAAGTCAGAAGTAAAACTTCTTTGGAAAACTAATTTTTAAATCTCTTATATATCAATTATCCTGTCTGTTCTCTAAGCTAAATGATTTTTGTCAATATAAGTAGTTATTAGATATTCTATTCTTACTCGCGGCCACGCCCTAAGCCTGCCCGATACAACGCTTGTACGGAAGATGTTCTACTTACTCGCAGCCGCGTGCTAAACCTGCACGATACAATGTTAGTGGGGGAGATGTTGTACGTCTTCTCGGCTGCGCGCTGAACCCTCGAGAACCTCGGATACGATATCCATATTGTTGAAATCATAATTTTGCGCGGTGGCCATCTTAGATTTCAAAAATGATCCCAAATTCGTTCTCTGCCCCCTCGAGAACCATGGATACGATATCCATATTGTTAAAATCATAATTTTGCGTGGCGGCCATCTTGGATTTAACAAATGACCCCAAATTCGTTCTCTTCACTCTCGAGAACCTCTGATACGAAATCCATATTGTTAAAATTATAATTTTGCGTGGCGGCCATCTTGGATTTAAAAAATGACCCCAAATTCGTTCTCTTCACTCTCGAGAACCTCTGATACGAAAACCATATTGTTGAAATCATAATTTTGCGCGGCGGCTATCTTGGATTTCAAAAATGATGCCAAATACGTACTCTGCATCCTCGAAAACCTCGGATTCGAAATCAATATTGTTAAAATCATAATTTTGCGCGGCGGCCATCTTGGATTTCAAAAATGATGCCAAATTCGTACTCTGCATGCTCGAAAGCCTCGGATTCGATATCAATATCGTTGAAATCGTAATTTTGCGCGGCAGCCATCTTGGAATTAAAAAATGATCCCAAATTCGTTTCTGCACCCTCGAGAACCTCTGATTCGATATCAATATTGTTGAAATCTAAGATGGAAGTTATCTGAAATACGACCATGCAGTTGTTTGAGAGAGAGATACAAGGCAGAGTTTTGCTTCTGACAATATTTAACATCATTGGGATTCTAATCAATGGAATAAGGCCTTATTTTGACGTTAACCATAATAATTTACATGTGTCAAATGAATATCGTAAGTGTTCACTCCGCTAAGTTTTGTTGGTTTTCATGCGAAATGCATTATTGTCGTCCCATTTTGGTGAGTCAACAGCTCCTGAGGATGCATCTTACAGAGGCTAATTATGTGTCGAGTTGATTTCAGCAGGGTTTCACATTACCAACTTACTCAGATTCTGAAAAATCCTATGAAGTAACCTTAATATTAATGTAATTAATTTAATTAAAACACGGCACTGGTTGGTTTAATAGACCAACACCGATTGTTAGTACATATGAGGTACATATGTTGTTCAGTAAATAAACTTTATATCAATTACTTATAAATAAGTTTTTTGAATCTAAGGACATATTCGATACACTATCTTTTAAACATATTAAATGAATATTTCCTGACCATGATATAATAATAATTGCGTAAAAATAATAATTACTAGTCATTGCTTTAAATTTTTCACACGTAACATTTTGAATAAATAAAACAATTTTTGAACATGAAAGTACTTTACATAATTCGCTTAATGCAACATTGTGGACACAAAATTTAGTAGAAACTAGTTCGAACATTTCGAGATTGTTGACCTAAATTGCAATAGCATTGCGACTTATTCTTTTCTATTCGATATTTTGTCCTATATTAAAATTTTTGAAGTGAAAGTTCTTTTTGCGGCGTTGAATACTTTTCATGGGATGGTTATAAAATGCTAAACTCGCGTCAGGACACGTAATCTGATCGACAATTCGTATAGAGGGTTGTCATTTTTGTGTACGATAGTGCAAAAAATGAATATTGTATTTAACCACATAAATCCTAGTACTAATATGCTAATACTAGTAGAAATTATTCCCTAACCATTCCAAAATATTTAAAAATGCTCAAGCCGTTATTTTTTTACAAATACATTATTAAAATTATGTACATAATTCGAAGAAAGTTTAACATGTGTTCGACAAATATTTAAAGGGTATTGCTGCAAGATATTTTTTTTTAAATTACTTAACTTAAGTGCCTTGAGATTAGGTTTTACAAGTGAAAAACATTGAAGGGCATGTTGTCTTCATCTTCTTCCTAAACCTTTTCCCATTTTTTGGGGTCGACCTTCCTTGTATATCTATACCTCATATTATTACACTGTTTAAATAAAATTCCCTTTTTATTTGTACGTGGGTAACACAGAAAATATTTAGAACTGGCCAGTTAGAAACATTGCTATTAAAAACTTTTTTTGAATTTCAATTGTAGAACTCTGTGGTAATTTAACTAATTTGTCATTTGTTTCTTGTGAATTGGCGGCAAATCTAAAACTTTTTTTACACCTGAAAATGAACCCAATGCGAGAAAATTTTCGGTCAATTATTTATTATGACTTTCGTTGTGGGCTTACTCAACAACAAAGCTATGATAGGCTGCGATTAGCATTTTTTAATGAAGTCTCATCTCATGCCACTATTTACAATTGGTTGAACGAGTTTAAGCTTGGACGTAGCAATCTCAATGACTGATGATTCGAGTGAGGGACGTCCTTTAACAGCGACTATTGAAGATAACATCAGTGCTGTGCGACGCATTATAGAGGAGGATAAGAGAGTATCCTATCAGTAGATACGGGCAAGTCTAGGTATTGATATGAGTCAAGTTCAAAAAATATTACACGAACATTTAGGCGTCAGGAAGCTTTGTACCAGATGGATTCCCCATACTTTAACCGACGACCAGAAACAACTTCGCATGGACTGGTGTCGCCAAAAGTTAGGTAAGTTCAACGGTGGTGACTCAAATGCTGTACTTGACATCGTCACAGGTGATGAAAGCTGGATATATTACTACGAACCCGAAACCAAAAGACTCGGCCAACTAAGGTAAAGAAAGGAAGAAGTCACGGAAACAAGATGATTGCCTTATTCTTTGGTCGGAAAGGTCATTTCGCGACAGTTGTGCTAGAAGATGGAAGGAAAGTTACTGCAGAACTGGAAAAAAATCGAATACTTCAGCACACTCCGCAAAATGGACTGTTGAATATTTGACTATGGCAGGTGTGGAGATAACGAGTCATCCGCCATACAGTCCTGACGTAGCACCCTGCGACTTTTATTTAAGCCCAAGAATAACGATAAAACTCGCTTTACGAGCCCAGAAAATGCGGTGAAAGCGTACGAAAATGCCATAGAAGAGACCCCTAAGGAAGAATGGGTCCACTGCTTTTTTCAGTGTTTCCATCGAATGCGACGATGTGTAGAGAGGAACGTAGATTACTTCGATAAACTATAAAAGTACTGGCAACTTTCTACATAAGCCGTTTTTTATTTTCTAAACATTTTCAGTGTTACCTAGGTACAGTATTACCTTCTCAATTCTATCGGTAATTCTCGATCGAATCAACACATAACTTACCTAAACATTGTAAAAACGAATTACACCCTAGTCGTGTGTCTTTTTCAACCACTTATTTTTGTATATCTGCTCATTATTGTTGGTAACTGACATTACTTGTCGAAAATGTTAACTATCAATGCATGATCGACCCCCGGACCAGATGCCAGTGCACGAACATCGGTTGAATATCGAGTGACGGTCAATAAATTTGTGAATACTTGTGTTTATATTTTCACAAGCACGTTTTTTTTTTAGAATATTTATTTAAAATACAATATAGTTATAGCTTACAATATAATAACACACACTTAAACTTTAGGAAGCTTATCTGTGTGTGAAGCCGCTTAGAATTAAATTACATAATATTTAAAAAGAAAACAACAATTACTTTCAATTAATACAGTTATTACAAGATGTTAAATTATAATTTTAAACAAAGTAGTATAGAAATCAATAAAATGCAAAACAAAAAATAATTATCAACTAAATGTTAGTAATTACAAATTAGTTGTCTACTTAGCTTACCGCAGATGCAATTATATTAATGAAGGATTTTGTAAAAAGTACTTTTTCTCTAAGGGAGTCTCGTTTAAGTATAGAGGAATGACGTAGTTGTTTGCTCTGGTGCCATATATATTTGTAGATTTAGGTAATTTAAATGACATGTTTGTTCCTGTAAATTGTCTTAGATGAGGCAGTCTTTGAATTTCTCGAAGGAATTTAGATTCATTTAAATCTGACAATATACGGAATTTCACTTTATCAAAGACATTTATAACCTTGCAATGTTTAAATAGTGCAAGATCCGTATTTTCTTTGTGTTTATAAAAATAATTTGGAACGATAGTTTTAAGAATTCTTTTTTGTAATTTGTATATATCCTCTAAATATGACTTGTACGTCCTTCCGTAACTGCTTAGTCTGTAGTTTATAACGGAATCCGCCAGAGCCATATATAATAATCTTAGGGCACTATAAGGTAACTTATATTTTAAATATGCAAGTTTACAAAGCACCGATCTCAATTTAGCACAAACATGGTTTTTATGAGGTCCCCAATTGAGTCTATTATCAATCACAAGCCCAAGGTACGAGTATTCTTGTACATTACATTACAACCACACGTCTGTATTGGATTGTGGAAACAACGGTGGTGGTGGGCGATAATAGCGGGTTCATTTTGTGTTTTATGATGAGACGAATGTACATACATAAGTTTAGTTTTGTCAATATTAATAACCAATCCGACATCATGAGCCCACATACACATATTATTGAAATCTGATTGCATATCATGTTCTGCTAATTTAAGGATTTTGTTTGCAACAACCAAACAAGTGTCATCTGCAAATTGGTACACTGAGGCTTTTGTGATTACACCACACATATCATTTACATATAGTAAGTATTCTAAAGGACCTAAGATTGAGCCTTGAGCACAGCCGCTTAGTGTAGGTATCATAGTGCTTTTAGTGTTTAATACTTTCACTGATGTACAACGATTATTATGATAGCTTTTGATTAAGTTAAGAAATGGTCCCTGTATCCCATTTTGCGAGAGCTTTTCAAAAAGTATGTCGTAATTTAGAACATCCAAAGCCTTGCTGAAATCAATAAACATCACTAATATATTTAGTTTATTATTTAGCTGACCATTTATTTCATTAGAGAATTTTTCTAAAAGTTGCGAAGTATTCTTGTTTTTTGAAAACCAAATTGATTTTCGTTTATTATATTGTTTTTGGCTAGAAAAGCATTTATTTTATCACAAATATATCGCTCTATTATTTTATTTATGCTCGATAAAATTGTTATTGGAAGATAATTATTGTAATCATTCCTTTCGCCTTTTTTATATATTGGTCGTACTATTCCTATCTTTAACGGGTCTGGATAAATGCCAGTTTTAATGGAGCAGTTTATGAGGTGTGTTAATATTGGGACCATCTTTTCTGAAATATATTTTAGGTCATAGGCTCGTATGCCATCATAACCTGGACTTTTATCAATATTAAGTTTTTTTAAAATTTGACTTACTTCTTCCTTTGTTGCTTTTCCAATCCAGATAGCGCGGTCAGCAATGTTATTATATACATTAGGGTTTAGCAGTTTTCCGAAGTGACATTTTTTGGTGATTTTCTTAACATTTCTATCAAATTCTTGTGTAAAATTATTTGCTAATTGTAATGGTTCTAGACTAAAGGATCTTATTAAAATTTCATCTATGCTTTTTGTGATTTTACCTGTCAAATTGTTTATTATTTTCCACACCATACGGGGGTTATTAAAATTATTCGAAACTGTTTTCATGGTGTACGTATATTTGAGCCTTTGCGCATATTTATTTGTTTTATTTCTGTACTTATTATATATGAGCCTATTTTATGCATTATTCATGTCTTGACGCCATATGTAAAAAAGTTTGTCACGTTTTGTACACATTTCTGTCAGACGGCTATTACTCCACTCACATGATTTTCGCTTAGTGATATTAGTTGGACTTTCAATTCTACATTTGCTATAAGCATAATTAAATATTATTATATATATGCCTCATAATATCATTGGGGTCGTTGTAGGATAAAGAATATTCCAAATCCAGCATCAAAAGTTCAGCTCGTAACTTAGTTTTATCATAAGTGAACTTATTTCGAACTGTGTATGTACTTGAGTTATTCATGTTATTAAGTGCAAATGCACCGAGTAACGCGCAACCGATTATAGAATGATCCGCAGGTGCAATGTTTACTACTGCTGTGTATATATCACACTTAGAATTATCACGAATTAGGACGTGGTCGATACATGACTTTGTTATATTATTGCCCAATTTTTCTATACGCGTACAATTATTGCTGATGCCACATGAAAAACCTAGATCAGACAAAGTGTTTAAATATTGTTTAATTATGGGGTGCAATTTTTGGATATCTATGTTCATATCACCCATTATAATGAATGATTGATTACACCCATATTTACATAATAATGATGACAATTCGTAAATAAACCTTCTTTTGTCTGTGTTTGGTGGTCGATAAACAGCGCATATATTATATTTGTTTTTATTTGGTAAATAAATTTCTCCTATTATATGTTCGAATTCATTTAAAATGAAATTGTTTGTTCGTGTAAAATTCAGACTGTTATGAATATACATTAATATTCCTCCTCCTTTTTTGTTTGACCTAAGCTGTACTTGAAGTGTATAATTTGTTAGTTGAAATAACATGCTTATATCCTGTTTTATATTCACTTCAGTTATCATTATTATGTCTATTGTGTGCAAGGAATTTGATACTATATTTTCTAGGAATGCAAAGTTTTTGATAATCGAACGAATGTTTACATGAAATAATAGCAAAGATTTATTATCAAACGGTAGTTGGTTACAGAAATCGTTCCAGTGAGTGCAACTTATTTCTAAAATGTTGTCACTATCCATATTAAAGTGTTAGATAGTTATGAGAATGATAAAAAACAAAAGTACTTAGATTTATAGACTTACAGTTTTTTAGGTATTAACTTCATAATGTCATCCACTGATCGAATCGATATAATTTTTGCACTTTCATTTTTTCGCACTAATATAGCACCATTTTTACACCATATATATCTAAAAAGATCCTTTAATTCCTCTTTCGTTTTCCACAATAAGAAGCGAGTTGCGGAGGCCAGTGATTCACGCAGGTACAGTTTGTTTCCCTGCCTTCCAATGTTTGCTGCTGTGAGTGATCCAGATTTGGAAGCTAAAATCCACTGATCCCGGATTCCATCGCGAAGGGTCACAGAGATTATGGGGTCTGGTTTTAATTTTTGATTTATAAGTTTAGGGTTTTTCTTCCAATGTGCCCTTAAGATGTCATTGGGATTAAGTTTTAAAGCTGTTGCAATTTCAGACGTGACACCAATCACATCACTATCTTCATTCTTTAACCCACATATTTCTAATTGATTTTTTAATAGGCTTTGTTCTATTTGATTACATTTACTCTCCAACACCTCATATTTCAAGTTAATGTTTTTTAAATTATTTTTCAAGTCTATATTTTTGGTTTTCTAAGGTTTTCATATGTTTTTCGTAGTTGTTTAATTTAACTTCAAAATCATCAATTTTTTCGGCGTAAAATTTTAATGATCGCTGCAGCTCCTCCCTTATGATATTTTTTACTTCGTGCCGTATTTCGCTTAGAATTAGCTTGATTGATTGATGTTGGTTATTATCCTTGATCTTCGTGGATTCCGTATCTGTATTTTCATCGCCGTCGTCATTATCAGGTACGATGACCGACAATCGTTTTGGCTTCATACCCACACAGTTTCTACATTTCCAGTCGATGGCATCCGTGGATGACAAAGTTGTTAGTTGTTCCACAGAAATTGCAGCACAGTTTGCGTGTAACCACTTATTGCATTTACAACATTGTAGACCTGGCGTTTTCTTTGATATAATTTTACTGCATTTGTACACTTAACCATAATTATTTTTCAACTGAGGGTAGATCTCGATTACAGAGCGCACAGTAATGTGTGTTAAAGTTGGTATCTAGCGAGTCACTGATTGACCGTTGGCAACTTACATCAGAGTGAGGAAGACCATTGAGAATTCTAAATGAAATAAGTACTTCTGGTTTTCTCAAGTTATGACAGCGGTGCCAATTGCCGCTAAGCAAGTGTTTGCAAGTACTGATTGTTCTTTTTTCTTTGATAATAATAAATCTTTTTTTGTTTTAATTAGGAACATATTTATTTATTCCAAAAATGTGAATAGATTTTCAGCGGCATAAAACCTTTTTGTTGTTACAAAAATAAACTGTATTACCCGGTTAAATTGGTATTGGTCTGTTTACTCTCACATAATTTGCATTTATATACTAATTAACTTTGTAATGATAATTCTTTTATGCAGAAAACAATTTTGGGATCATGTTAAAATCCGTGATGGCCGCCGCTCAAAAGTATGATAACTACATTATGGGTATCGTATCCGAGGTTCACGAGGGTGCAGAGAACGATTTTGTTATCATTTTTCAAATCGAAGATGGCTGCCGCACAATATTATGATTTCAATAATATGGATATCGTGTCCGAGATTCTCGAGGGTGCAGAGAACGATTGGTGATCATTTTTCAAATCCAAGATGGCCGCCGCACAAAATAATGATTTCAGCAATATGGATATCGTGTCCGAGATTCTCGAGGGTGCAGAGAACGATTTGGTGATAATTTTTCAAATTCAAGATGGCCGCCGCACAAAATTATGATTTTAGCAATATGGATATCGTGTCCGAGATTCTCGAGGGTGCAAAGAACGATTTGGTGATCATTTTTCAAATTCAAGATGGCCGCCGCACAAAATTATGATTTTAGCAATATGGATATCGTGTCCGAGGTTCTCGAGGGTGCAGAGAACGATCTTGTGACCATTTTTCAAATCGAAGATGGCCGCCGCTCAAAAGTATGATAACTATATTATGGGTATCATATCCGAGGATCTTGAGGGTGCTGAGAACGATTTTGTGATCATTTTTCAAATCCAAGATGGCCGCCGCACAAAATTATGATTTCAGCAATATGGATATCGTACCCGAGGTTCTCGAGGGTGCAGAGAACGATTTGGTGATCATTTTTCAAATCCAAGATGGCCGCCGCACAAAATTATTTTTTTAGCAATATGGATATCGTGTCCAAGGTTCTCCAGGGTGCAGAGAACAATTCTGCGATCATTTTAGAAATCCAAGTGGGCTGCCGCAAACCATTATGTTTTCAGCAATATGGATATCGTGTCCGAGGTTCTCGAGGGTGCAGAAAACAATTTTGGGGTAATTTTTAAATCCGAGATGGCCGCCGCTGAAAAGTATGATAACTTGATTATGGGTATCGTATCCGAGGTTCTCGAGGGTGCAGAGAACGATTTTGTGATCAAATTTCAAATCCAAGATGGCCGCCGCTCAAAATTATGATAATTACATTATGGGTATCGTATCCGAGGTTCTCGAGGGTGTAGAGAACGATTTTGTGATCATTTTGCAAATCCAAGATGGCCGCCGCACAAAATTATGATTTCAGCAATATGGATATCGTACCCGAGGTTCTTGAGGGTGCAGAGAACGATTTGGTGATCATTTTTCTAATCCAAGATGGCCGCCGCATAAAATAATGTTTTAAGCAATATGGATATCGTGTCCTAGGTTCTTGAGGGTGCAGAAAACAATTTTGGGATAATTTTTAAATCCGAGATGGCTGCCGCTCAAAATAATGATAACTACATTATGGGTATCGTATCCTAGGTTCTTGAAAGTGTAGAGAACGATTTTGTGATCATTTTTCAAATCCAAGATGGCCACCGCTGAAAAGTATGATAACTAGACTATGGGTATCGTATCCGAGGTTCTCGAGGGTGCTGAGAACGATTTTGTGATCATTTTTCAAATCCAAGAGGGCCTCCGTGCAAGATTATGATCACAAATATATGGGTATCTTATCCTAGGTTCTGGAGGGTGCAGAAAACGATTTTGTGATCAGTTTTCAAATACAAGATGGCCGCCGCTCGTAAGTATGATAACTAGATTATGGGTATCGTATCCGAGGTTCTCGAGGGTTCTGAGAACGATTTTGTGATCATTTTTCATATCCAAGAGAGCCGCCGTGCAAGATAATGATCGCAAAAATATGGGTTTCGTATCCGAGGTTCTTGAGAGTGCAGAGAACGATTTTGTGATCATTTTTCGAATCCAAGATGGCCGCCACTCAAAAGAATGATAACTACATTATGGGTTTCGTATCCGAGGTTCTCGAGTGTGTTGAGAACGATTTTGTGATCATTTTTCTAATCCAAGATGGCCGCCGCACAAAAATATGTTTTCAGCAATATGGATATCGTGTCCGAGGTTCTCAAGGGTGCAGAAAACAATTTTGGGATCATTTTTAAATCCGAGATGGCCGCCGCTCAAAAGTATGATAACTAGATTATGGGTATCGTTTCCAAGGTTCTCGAGGGTGCAGAGAACGATTTTGTGATCAGTTTTCAAATCCAAGATGGCCGCTGCTCAAAAGTATGATAACTACATTATGGGTATCGTATCCGTGCTTCTCGAGGGTGCTGAGAACGATTTTTCTAATCCAAGATGGCCGCCGCACAAAATTATGATTTCAGCAATATGGATATCGTACCCGAGGTTCTCGAGGGTGCAAAGAACGATGTGGTGATTATTTTTTAAATCCAAGATGGCCGCCGCACAAAATTATGATTTGAGCAATATGGAAATCGTGTCCGAGGTTCTCGAGTGTGCAGAGAACAATTCTACGATCATTTAAGGAATTCAAGAGGGCTGCCGCAAACGATTATGTTTTCAGTAATATGGATATTGTGTCCGAGGTACTCGAGGGTCCAGAAAACAATTTTGCGACCATTTTTAAATCCGAGATGGCCGCCGCTCAAAAGTATGATAACTAGATTATGGGTATCGTATCCTAGGTTCTCGAGGGTGCAGAGAACGATTTTGTGATCAGTTTTCAAATCCAAGATGGCCGCCGCTCAAATGTATGACAACTACATTATGGGTATCGTATCCGAGGTTCTCGAGGGTGCTGAGAACGATTTTGTAATCATTTTTCAAATCCAAGATGGCCGCACTCATAAGTATGATAACTACATTTTGGGTATCGTATCCGAGGTTCTCGAGGGTGCTGAGAACGATTTTGTGATAATTTTTCAAATCCAAGAGGGCCGTTGTGCAAGATTATGATCACAAAAATATGGGTATCGTATTCGAGGTTCTTGAGAGTGCAGAGAAAGATTTTGTGATCATTTTTCAAGTCCAAGATGGCCGCCGCTCAAAAGTATGATAACTACATTATGGGTATCGTATCCGAGGTTCTCGAGGGTGCTGAGAATGATTTTGTGATCATTTTTCTTATCCAAAATGGCCGCCGCACAAAATTATGTTTTCAGCAATATGGATATCGTGTCCGAGGTTCTCGAGGGTGCAGAAAACAATTTTGGGATCATTTTTAAATCCGAGATGGCCGCCGCTCAAAAGTATGATAACTAGATTATGGGTATCGTATCAGAGGTTCTAGAGGTTGCAGAGAACGATTTTGTGATCATTTTTCAAATCCGAGATGGCCGCCGCTCAAAATTATGATAACAACATTATGGGTATCGTATCCGAGGTTTTCGAGGGTGCTGAGATCGATTTTGTAATCATTTTTCTAATCCAAGATGGCCGCCGCACAAAATTATGATTTCAGCAATATGGATATCGTACCCGAGGTTCTCGAGGATGCAGAGAACGATTTGATGATGATTTTTAAATCCAAGATGGCCGCCGCACAAAATTATGAATTGAGCAATATGGAAATCGTGTCCGAGGTTCTCGATGGTGCAGAGAACAATTCTGCTATCATTTTAGAAATCCAAGAGGGCTGCCGCAAACGATTATGTTTTCAGCAATATGGATATCGTACCCGAGGTTCTCGAGGGTGCAGAGAACGATTTTGTGATCATTTTTGAAATCCAAGATGGCCGCCGCACAAAATTATGATTTGAGCAATATGGAAATCGTGTCCGAGGTTCTCGAGTGTGCAGAGAACAATTCTGCGATCATTTTAGAAATCCAAGAAGGCTGCCGCAAACGATTATGTTTTCAGCAATATGGATATCGTGTCCGAGGTTCTCGAGGGTGCAGAAAACAATTTCGGGATCATTTTTAAATCCGAGATAGCCGCCGCTCAAAATAATGATAACTACATTATGGGTATCGTATCCTAGGTTCTTGAAAGTGTAGAGAACGATTTTGTGATCATTTTTCTAATCCAAGATGGCCGCCGCACAAAAATATGTTTTCAGCAATATGGATATCGTGTCCGAGGTTCTCGAGGGTGCAGAAAACAATTTTGGGGTCATTTTTAAATCCGAGATGGCCGCCGCTCAAAAGTATGATAACTAGATTATGGGTATCGTTTCCAAGGTTCTCGAGGGTGCAGAGAACGATTTTGTGATCAGTTTTCAAATCCAAGATGGCCGCTGCTCAAAAGTATGATAACTACATTATGGGTATCGTATCCGTGCTTCTGGAGGGTGCTGAGAACGATTTTTCTAATCCAAGATGGCCGCCGCACAAAATTATGATTTCAGCAATATGGATATCGTACCCGAGGTTCTCGAGGGTGCAAAGAACGATGTGGTGATTATTTTTTAAATCCAAGATGGCCGCCGCACAAAATTATGA
Organism: Leptidea sinapis; assembly: GCF_905404315.1. NCBI lineage: Eukaryota > Metazoa > Arthropoda > Insecta > Lepidoptera > Pieridae > Leptidea > Leptidea sinapis. The sequence continues at coordinate 703,701 of NC_066296.1, read as the reverse complement.
TTTGAGCAATATGGAAATCGTGTCCGAGGTTCTCGAGTGTGCAGAGAACAATTCTACGATCATTTAAGGAATTCAAGAGGGCTGCCGCAAACGATTATGTTTTCAGTAATATGGATATTGTGTCCGAGGTTCTCGAGGGTGCAGAAAACAATTTTGCGACCATTTTTAAATCCGAGATTGCCGCCGCTCAAAAGTATGATAACTAGATTATGGGTATCGTATCCTAGGTTCTCGAGGGTGCAGAGAACGATTTTGTGATCAGTTTTCAAATCCAAGATGGCCGCCGCTCAAATGTATGACAACTACATTATGGGTATCGTATCCGAGGTTCTCGAGGGTGCTGAGAACGATTTTGTAATCATTTTTCAAATCCAAGATGGCCGCGCTCATAAGTATGATAACTACATTTTGGGTATCGTATCCGAGGTTCTCGAGGGTGCTGAGAACGATTTTGTGATAATTTTTCAAATCCAAGAGGGCCGTTGTGAAAGATTATGATCACAAAAATATGGGTATCGTATTCGAGGTTCATGAGAGTGCAGAGAAAGATTTTGTGATCATTTTTCAAATCCAAGATGGCCGCCGCTCAAAAGTATGATAACTACATTATGGGTATCGTATCCGAGGTTCTCGAGGGTGCTGAGAATGATTTTGTGATCATTTTTCTTATCCAAAATGGCCGCCGCACAAAATTATGTTTTCAGCAATATGGATATCGTGTCCGAGGTTCTCGAGGGTGCAGAAAACAATTTTGGGATCATTTTTAAATCCGAGATGGCCGCCGCTCAAAAGTATGATAACTAGATTATGGGTATCGTATCAGAGGTTCTAGAGGTTGCAGAGAACGATTTTGTGATCATTTTTCAAATCCGAGATGGCCGCCGCTCAAAATTATGATAACAACATTATGGGTATCGTATCCGAGGTTTTCGAGGGTGCTGAGATCGATTTTGTAATCATTTTTCTAATCCAAGATGGCCGCCGCACAAAATTATGATTTCAGCAATATGGATATCGTACCCGAGGTTCTCGAGGATGCAGAGAACGATTTGATGATGATTTTTAAATCCAAGATGGCCGCCGCACAAAACTATGAATTGAGCAATATGGAAATCGTGTCCGAGGTTCTCGATGGTGCAGAGAACAATTCTGCTATCATTTTAGAAATCCAAGAGGGCTGCCGCAAACGATTATGTTTTCAGCAATATGGATATAGTACCCGAGGTTCTCGAGGGTGCAGAGAACGATTTTGTGATCATTTTTGAAATCCAAGATGGCCGCCGCACAAAATTATGATTTGAGCAATATGGAAATCGTGTCCGAGGTTCTCGAGTGTGCAGAAAACAATTCTGCGATCATTTTAGAATTCCAAGAAGGCTGCCGCAAACGATTATGTTTTCAGCAATATGGATATCGTGTCCGAGGTTCTCGAGGGTGCAGAAAACAATTTTGGGATCATTTTTTTTAATCCGAGATAGCCGCCGCTCAAAATAATGATAACTACATTATGGGTATCGTATCCTAGGTTCTTGAAAGTGTAGAGAACGATTTTGTGATCATTTTTCAAATCCAAGATGGCCACCGCTGAAAAGTATGATAACTAGACTATGGGTATCGTATCCGAGGTTCTCGAGGGTGCTGAGAACGATTTTGTGATCATTTTTCAAATCCAAGAGGGCCTCCGTGCAAGATTATGATCACAAATATATGGGTATCTTATTCTAGGTTCTGGAGGGTGCAGAGAACGTTTTTGTGATCAGTTTTCAAATCCAAGATGGCCGCCGCTCGTAAGTATGATAACTAGATTATGGGTATCGTATCCGAGGTTCTCGAGGGTGCTGAGAACGATTTTGTGATCATTTTTCATATCCAAGAGGGCCGCCGTGCAAGATAATGATCGCAAAAATATGGGTTTCGTATCCGAGGTTCTTGAGAGTGCAGAGAACGATTTTGTGATCATTTTTCAAATCCAAGATGGCCGCCACTCAAAAGAATGATAACTACATTATGGGTATCGTATCCGAGGTTCTCGAGTGTGTTGAGAACGATTTTGTGATCATTTTTCTAATCCAAGATGGCCGCCGCACGAAAATATGTTTTCAGCAATATGGATATCGTGTCCGAGGTTCTCGAGGGTGCATAAAACAATTTTGGGATCATTTTTAAATCCGAGATGGCCGCCGCTCAAAAGTATGATAACTAGATTATGGGTATCGTTTCCAAGGTTCTCGAGGGTGCAGAGAACGATTTTGTGATCAGTTTTCAAATCCAAGATGGCCGCTGCTCAAAAGTATGATAACTACATTATGAGTATCGTATCCGTGCTTCTCGAGGGTGCTGAGAACGATTTTTCTAATGCAAGATGGCCGCCGCACAAAATTATGATTTCAGCAATATGGATATCGTACCCGAGGTTCTCGAGGGTGCAAAGAACGATGTGGTGATTATTTTTTAAATCCAAGATGGCCGCCGCACAAAATTATGATTTGAGCAATATGGAAATCGTGTCCGAGGTTCTCGAGTGTGCAGAGAACAATTCTACGATCATTTAAGGAATTCAAGAGGGCTGCCGCAAACGATTATGTTTTCAGTAATATGGATATTGTGTCCGAGGTTCTCGAGGGTGCAGAAAACAATTTTGCGACCATTTTTAAATCCGAGATGGCCGCCGCTCAAAAGTATGATAACTAGATTATGGGTATCGTATCCCAAGTTCTCGAGGGTGCAGAGAACGATTTTGTGATCAGTTTTCAAATCCAAGATGGCCGCCGCTCAAATGTATGACAACTACATTATGGGTATCGTGTCCGAGGTTCTCGAGGGTGCTGAGAACGATTTTGTAATCATTTTTCAAATCCAAGATGGCCGCGCTCATAAGTATGATAACTACATTTTGGGTATCGTATCCGAGGTTCTCGAGGGTGCTGAGAACGATTTTGTGATAATTTTTCAAATCCAAGAGGGCCGTTGTGCAAGATTATGATCACAAAAATATGGGTATCGTATTCGAGGTTCTTGAGAGTGCAGAGAAAGATTTTGTGATCATTTTTCAAATCCAAGATGGCCGCCGCTCAAATGTATGATAACTACATTATGGGTATCGTATCCGAGGTTCTCGAGGGTGCTGAGAATGATTTTGTGATCATTTTTCTTATCCAAAATGGCCGCCGCACAAAATTATGTTTTCAGCAATATGGATATCGTGTCCGAGGTTCTCGAGGGTGCAGAAAACAATTTTGGGATCATTTTTAAATCCGAGATGGCCGCCGCTCAAAAGTATGATAACTAGATTATGGGTATCGTATCAGAGGTTCTAGAGGTTGCAGAGAACGATTTTGTGATCATTTTTCAAATCCGAGATGGCCGCCGCTCAAAATTATGATAACAACATTATGGGTATCGTATCCGAGGTTTTCGAGGGTGCTGAGATCGATTTTGTAATCATTTTTCTAATCCAAGATGGCCGCCGCACAAAATTTTGATTTCAGCAATATGGATATCGTACCCGAGGTTCTCGAGGATGCAGAGAACGATTTGATGATGATTTTTAAATCCAAGATGGCCGCCGCACAAAATTATGAATTGAGCAATATGGAAATCGTGTCCGAGGTTCTCGATGGTGCAGAGAACAATTCTGCTATCATTTTAGAAATCCAAGAGGGCTGCCGCAAAAGATTATGTTTTCAGCAATATGGATATCGTGTCCGAGGTTCTCGAGGGTGCAGAAAACAATTTCGGGATCATTTTTAAATCCGAGATAGCCACCGCTCAAAAGTATGATAACTACATTATGGGTATCGTATCCTAGGTTCTCGAGGGTGCAGAGAACGATTTTGTGATCATTTTTGAAATCCAAGATGGCCGCCGCACAAAATTATGATTTGAGCAATATGGAAATCGTGTCCGAGGTTCTCGAGTGTGCAGAGAACAATTCTGCGATCATTTTAGAAATCCAAGAAGGCTGCCGCAAACGATTATGTTTTCAGCAATATGGATATCGTGTCCGAGGTTCTCGAGGGTGCAGAAAACAATTTCGGGATCATTTTTAAATCCGAGATAGCCACCGCTCAAAAGTATGATAACTACATTATGGGTATCGTATCCTAGGTTCTCGAGGGTGCAGAGAACGATTTTGTGATCAGTTTTCAAATCCACGAAGGCCGCCGCTCAAAAGAATGATAACTTCATTATGGGTATCGTATCCGAGGTTCTCGAGGGTGCTGAGAACGATTTTGTAATCATTTTTCTAATCCAAGATGGCCGCCGCACAAAATTATGATTTCAGCAATATGGATATCGTACCCGAGGTTCTCGAGGGTGCAGAGAACGATTTGATGATGATTTTTAAATCCAAGATGGCCGCCGCACAAAATTATGAATTGAGCAATATGGAAATCGTGTCCGAGGTTCTCGATGGTGCAGAGAACAATTCTGCGATCATTTTAGAAATCCAAGAGGGCTGCCGCAAACGATTATGTTTTCAGCAATATGGATATCGTGTCCGAGGTTCTCGATGGTGCAGAAAACAATTTTGGGATCATTTTTAAATCCGAGATGGCCGCCGCTCAAAAGTATGATAACTAGATTATGGGTATCGTATCCTAGGTTCTCGACGGTGCTGAGAACGATTTTGTAATCATTTTTCTAATCCAAGATGGCCGCCGCACAAAATTATGATTTCAGCAATATGGATATCGTACCCGAGGTTCTCGAATGTGCAGAGAACGATTTGGTGATTATTTTTCAAATCCAAGATGGCCGCCGCACAAAATTATGATTTTAGCAATATGGATATCGTGTCCGAGGTTCTCGAGGGTGCAGAGAACAATTCTGCGATCATTTTAGAAATCCAAGAGGGCTGCCGCAAACCATTAGGTTTTCAGCAATATGGAACATCGTGTCCGAGATTCTCGAGGGTGCAGAAAACAATTTTGGGATCATTTTTAAATCCATGATGGCCGCCGCTCAAAAGTATGATAACTACATTATGGGTATCGTATCCGAGTTTTTCCAGAGTGCACAGAATGATTTTGTGATCATTTTTGAAATCCAAGATGGCTGCCGCTCAAAATTATGATAACTACATTTTGGGTATCGTATCCGAGGTTCTCGAGGGTGCAGAGAACGATTTTGTGATCAGTTTTCTAATCCAAGATGGCCGCCACTCAAAAGAATGATAACTACATTATGGGTATCGTATCCGAGGTTCTCGAGTGTGTTGAGAACGATTTTGTGATCATTTTTCTAATCCAAGATGGCCGCCGCACGAAAATATGTTTTCAGCAATATGGATATCGTGTCCGAGGTTCTCGAGGGTGCAGAAAACAATTTTGGGATCATTTTTAAATCCGAGATGGCCGCCGCTCAAAAGTATGATAACTAGATTATGGGTATCGTTTCCAAGGTTCTCGAGGGTGCAGAGAACGATTTTGTGATCAGTTTTCAAATCCAAGATGGCCGCTGCTCAAAAGTATGATAACTACATTATGGGTATCGTATCCGTGCTTCTCGAGGGTGCTGAGAACGATTTTGGGATCATTTTTAAATCCGAGATGGCCGCCGCTCAAAATTATGATAACAACATTATGGGTATCGTATCCGAGGTTTTCGAGGGTGCTGAGATCGATTTTGTAATCATTTTTCTAATCCAAGATGGCCGCCGCACAAAATTATGATTTCAGCAATATGGATATCGTACCCGAGGTTCTCGAGGATGCGGAGAACGATTTGATGATGATTTTTAAATCCAAGATGGCCGCCGCACAAAATTATGAATTGAGCAATATGGAAATCGTGTCCGAGGTTCTCGATGGTGCAGAGAACAATTCTGCTATCATTTTAGAAATCCAAGAGGGCTGCCGCAAAAGATTATGTTTTCAGCAATATGGATATCGTACCCGAGGTTCTCGAGGGTGCAGAGAACGATTTTGTGATCATTTTTGAAATCCAAGATGGCCGCCGCACAAAATTATGATTTGAGCAATATGGAAATCGTGTCCGAGGTTCTCGAGTGTGCAGAGAACAATACTGCGATCATTTTAGAAATCCAAGAAGGCTGCCGCAAACGATTATGTTTTCAGCAATATGGATATCGTGTCCGAGGTTCTCGAGGGTGCAGAAAACAATTTCGGGATCATTTTAGAAATCCAAGAGGGCTGCCGCAAACCATTAGGTTTTCAGCAATATGGAACATCGTGTCCGAGATTCTCGAGGGTGCAGAAAACAATTTTGGGATCATTTTTAAATCCATGATGGCCGCCGCTCAAAAGTATGATAACTACATTATGGGTATCGTATCCGAGTTTTTCCAGAGTGCACAGAATGATTTTGTGATCATTTTTGAAATCCAAGATGGCTGCCGCTCAAAATTATGATAACTACATTTTGGGTATCGTATCCGAGGTTCTCGAGGGTGCAGAGAACGATTTTGTGATCAGTTTTCTAATCCAAGATGGCCGCCACTCAAAAGAATGATAACTACATTATGGGTATCGTATCCGAGGTTCTCGAGTGTGTTGAGAACGATTTTGTGATCATTTTTCTAATCCAAGATGGCCGCCGCACAAAAATATGTTTTCAGCAATATGGATATCGTGTCCGAGGTTCTCGAGGGTGCAGAAAACAATTTTGGGATCATTTTTAAATCCGAGATGGCCGCCGCTCAAAAGTATGATAACTAGATTATGGGTATCGTATCCGAGGTTCTCGAGGGTGTAGAGAACGATTTTGTGATCATTTTTCAAATCCAAGATGGCCGCCGCACAAAATTATGATTTCAGCAATATGGATATCGTACCCGAGGTTCTTGAGGGTGCAGAGAACGATTTGGTGATCATTTTTCTAATCCAAGATGGCCGCCGCATAAAATAATGTTTTAAGCAATATGGATATCGTGTCCTAGGTTCTTGAGGGTGCAGAAAACAATTTTGGGATAATTTTTAAATCCGAGATGGCTGCCGCTCAAAATAATGATAACTACATTATGGGTATCGTATCCTAGGTTCTTGAAAGTGTAGAGAACGATTTTGTGATCATTTTTCAAATCCAAGATGGCCACCGCTGAAAAGTATGATAACTAGACTATGGGTATCGTATCCGAGGTTCTCGAGGGTGCTGAGAACGATTTTGTGATCATTTTTCAAATCCAAGATGGCCTCCGTGCAAGATTATGATCACAAATATATGGGTATCTTATCCTAGGTTCTGGAGGGTGCAGAAAACGATTTTGTGATCAGTTTTCAAATCCAAGATGGCCGCCGCTCGTAAGTATGATAACTAGATTATGGGTATCGTATCCGAGGTTCTCGAGGGTTCTGAGAACGATTTTGTGATCATTTTTCATATCCAAGAGGGCCGCCGTGCAAGATAATGATCGCAAAAATATGGGTTTCGTATCCGAGGTTCTTGAGAGTGCAGAGAACGATTTTGTGATCATTTTTCGAATCCAAGATGGCCGCCACTCAAAAGAATGATAACTACATTATGGGTTTCGTATCCGAGGTTCTCGAGTGTGTTGAGAACGATTTTGGAATCATTTTTCTAATCCAAGATGGCCGCCGCACAAAAATATGTTTTCAGCAATATGGATATCGTGTCCGAGGTTCTCAAGGGTGCAGAAAACAATTTTGGGATCATTTTTAAATCCGAGATGGCCGCCGCTCAAAAGTATGATAACTAGATTATGGGTATCGTTTCCAAGGTTCTCGAGGGTGCAGAGAACGATTTTGTGATCAGTTTTCAAATCCAAGATGGCCGCTGCTCAAAAGTATGATAACTACATTATGGGTATCGTATCCGTGCTTCTCGAGGGTGCTGAGAACGATTTTTCTAATCCAAGATGGCCGCCGCACAAAATTATGATTTCAGCAATATGGATATCGTACCCGAGGTTCTCGAGGGTGCAAAGAACGATGTGGTGATTATTTTTTAAATCCAAGATGGCCGCCGCACAAAATTATGATTTTAGCAATATGGATATCGTGTCCGAGGTTCTCGAGGGTGCAGAGAACAATTCTGCGATAATTTTAGAAATCCAAGAGGGCTGCCGCAAACCATTAGGTTTTCAGCAATATGGAACATCGTGTCCGAGATTCTCGAGGGTGCAGAAAACAATTTTGGGATCATTTTTAAATCCATGATGGCCGCCGCTCAAAAGTATGATAACTACATTATGGGTATCGTATCCGAGTTTTTCCAGAGTGCACAGAATGATTTTGTGATCATTTTTGAAATCCAAGATGGCTGCCGCTCAAAATTATGATAACTACATTTTGGGTATCGTATCCGAGGTTCTCGAGGGTGCAGAGAACGATTTTGTGATCAGTTTTCTAATCCAAGATGGCCGCCACTCAAAAGAATGATAACTACATTATGGGTATCGTATCCGAGGTTCTCGAGTGTGTTGAGAACGATTTTGTGATCATTTTTCTAATCCAAGATGGCCGCCGCACGAAAATATGTTTTCAGCAATATGGATATCGTGTCCGAGGTTCTCGAGGGTGCAGAAAACAATTTTGGGATCATTTTTAAATCCGAGATGGCCGCCGCTCAAAAGTATGATAACTAGATTATGGGTATCGTTTCCAAGGTTCTCGAGGGTGCAGAGAACGATTTTGTGATCAGTTTTCAAATCCAAGATGGCCGCTGCTCAAAAGTATGATAACTACATTATGGGTATCGTATCCGTGCTTCTCGAGGGTGCTGAGAACGATTTTGGGATCATTTTTAAATCCGAGATGGCCGCCGCTCAAAATTATGATAACAACATTATGGGTATCGTATCCGAGGTTTTCGAGGGTGCTGAGATCGATTTTGTAATCATTTTTCTAATCCAAGATGGCCGCCGCACAAAATTATGATTTCAGCAATATGGATATCGTACCCGAGGTTCTCGAGGATGCGGAGAACGATTTGATGATGATTTTTAAATCCAAGATGGCCGCCGCACAAAATTATGAATTGAGCAATATGGAAATCGTGTCCGAGGTTCTCGATGGTGCAGAGAACAATTCTGCTATCATTTTAGAAATCCAAGAGGGCTGCCGCAAAAGATTATGTTTTCAGCAATATGGATATCGTACCCGAGGTTCTCGAGGGTGCAGAGAACGATTTTGTGATCATTTTTGAAATCCAAGATGGCCGCCGCACAAAATTATGATTTGAGCAATATGGAAATCGTGTCCGAGGTTCTCGAGTGTGCAGAGAACAATACTGCGATCATTTTAGAAATCCAAGAAGGCTGCCGCAAACGATTATGTTTTCAGCAATATGGATATCGTGTCCGAGGTTCTCGAGGGTGCAGAAAACAATTTCGGGATCATTTTAGAAATCCAAGAGGGCTGCCGCAAACCATTAGGTTTTCAGCAATATGGAACATCGTGTCCGAGATTCTCGAGGGTGCAGAAAACAATTTTGGGATCATTTTTAAATCCATGATGGCCGCCGCTCAAAAGTATGATAACTACATTATGGGTATCGTATCCGAGTTTTTCCAGAGTGCACAGAATGATTTTGTGATCATTTTTGAAATCCAAGATGGCTGCCGCTCAAAATTATGATAACTACATTTTGGGTATCGTATCCGAGGTTCTCGAGGGTGCAGAGAACGATTTTGTGATCAGTTTTCTAATCCAAGATGGCCGCCACTCAAAAGAATGATAACTACATTATGGGTATCCGAGGTTCTCGAGTGTGTTGAGAACGATTTTGTGATCATTTTTCTAATCCAAGATGGCCGCCGCACAAAAATATATTTTCAGCAATATGGATATCGTGTCCGAGGTTCTCGAGGGTGCAGAAAACAATTTTGGGATCATTTTTAAATCCGAGATGGCCGCCGCTCAAAAGTATGATAACTAGATTATGGGTATCGTATCCGAGGTTCTCGAGGGTGTAGAGAACGATTTTGTGATCATTTTGCAAATCCAAGATGGCCGCCGCACAAAATTATGATTTCAGCAATATGGATATCGTACCCGAGGTTCTTGAGGGTGCAGAGAACGATTTGGTGATCATTTTTCTAATCCAAGATGGCCGCCGCATAAAATAATGTTTTAAGCAATATGGATATCGTGTCCTAGGTTCTTGAGGGTGCAGAAAACAATTTTGGGATAATTTTTAAATCCGAGATGGCTGCCGCTCAAAATAATGATAACTACATTATGGGTATCGTATCCTAGGTTCTTGAAAGTGTAGAGAACGATTTTGTGATCATTTTTCAAATCCAAGATGGCCACCGCTGAAAAGTATGATAACTAGACTATGGGTATCGTATCCGAGGTTCTCGAGGGTGCTGAGAACGATTTTGTGATCATTTTTCAAATCCAAGAGGGCCTCCGTGCAAGATTATGATCACAAATATATGGGTATCTTATCCTAGGTTCTGGAGGGTGCAGAAAACGATTTTGTGATCAGTTTTCAAATCCAAGATGGCCGCCGCTCGTAAGTATGATAACTAGATTATGGGTATCGTATCCGAGGTTCTCGAGGGTTCTGAGAACGATTTTGTGATCATTTTTCATATCCAAGAGGGCCGCCGTGCAAGATAATGATCGCAAAAATATGGGTTTCGTATCCGAGGTTCTTGAGAGTGCAGAGAACGATTTTGTGATCATTTTTCGAATCCAAGATGGCCGCCACTCAAAAGAATGATAACTACATTATGGGTTTCGTATCCGAGGTTCTCGAGTGTGTTGAGAACGATTTTGGAATCATTTTTCTAATCCAAGATGGCCGCCGCACAAAAATATGTTTTCAGCAATATGGATATCGTGTCCGAGGTTCTCAAGGGTGCAGAAAACAATTTTGGGATCATTTTTAAATCCGAGATGGCCGCCGCTCAAAAGTATGATAACTAGATTATGGGTATCGTTTCCAAGGTTCTCGAGGGTGCTGAGAACGATTTTTCTAATCCAAGATGGCCGCCGCACAAAATTATGATTTCAGCAATATGGATATCGTACCCGAGGTTCTCGAGGGTGCAAAGAACGATGTGGTGATTATTTTTTAAATCCAAGATGGCCGCCGCACAAAATTATGATTTGAGCAATATGGAAATCGTGTCCGAGGTTCTCGAGTGTGCAGAGAACAATTCTACGATCATTTAAGGAATTCAAGAGGGCTGCCGCAAACGATTATGTTTTCAGTAATATGGATATTGTGTCCGAGGTACTCGAGGGTGCAGAAAACAATTTTGCGACCATTTTTAAATCCGAGATGGCCGCCGCTCAAAAGTATGATAACTAGATTATGGGTATCGTATCCTTGGTTCTCGAGGGTGCAGAGAACGATTTTGTGATCAGTTTTCAAATCCAAGATGGCCGCCGCTCAAATGTATGACAACTACATTATGGGTATCGTATCCGAGGTTCTCGAGGGTGCTGAGAACGATTTTGTAATCATTTTTCAAATCCAAGATGGCCGCACTCATAAGTATGATAACTACATTTTGGGTATCGTATCCGAGGTTCTCGAGGGTGCTGAGAACGATTTTGTGATAATTTTTCAAATCCAAGAGGGCCGTTGTGCAAGATTATGATCACAAAAATATGGGTATCGTATTCGAGGTTCTTGAGAGTGCAGAGAAAGATTTTGTGATCATTTTTCAAGTCCAAGATGGCCGCCGCTCAAAAGTATGATAACTACATTATGGGTATCGTATCCGAGGTTCTCGAGGGTGCTGAGAATGATTTTGTGATCATTTTTCTTATCCAAAATGGCCGCCGCACAAAATTATGTTTTCAGCAATATGGATATCGTGTCCGAGGTTCTCGAGGGTGCAGAAAACAATTTTGGGATCATTTTTAAATCCGAGATGGCCGCCGCTCAAAAGTATGATAACTAGATTATGGGTATCGTATCAGAGGTTCTAGAGGTTGCAGAAAACGATTTTGTGATCATTTTTCAAATCCGAGATGGCCGCCGCTCAAAATTATGATAACAACATTATGGGTATCGTATCCGAGGTTTTCGAGGGTGCTGAGATCGATTTTGTAATCATTTTTCTAATCCAAGATGGCCGCCGCACAAAATTATGATTTCAGCAATATGGATATCGTACCCGAGGTTCTCGAGGATGCAGAGAACGATTTGATGATGATTTTTAAATCCAAGATGGCCGCCGCACAAAATTATGAATTGAGCAATATGGAAATCGTGTCCGAGGTTCTCGATGGTGCAGAGAACAATTCTGCTATCATTTTAGAAATCCAAGAGGGCTGCCGCAAACGATTATGTTTTCAGCAATATGGATATCGTACCCGAGGTTCTCGAGGGTGCAGAGAACGATTTTGTGATCATTTTTGAAATCCAAGATGGCCGCCGCACAAAATTATGATTTGAGCAATATGGAAATCGTGTCCGAGGTTCTCGAGTGTGCAGAGAACAATTCTGCGATCATTTTAGAAATCCAAGAAGGCTGCCGCAAACGATTATGTTTTCAGCAATATGGATATCGTGTCCGAGGTTCTCGAGGGTGCAGAAAACAATTTCGGGATCATTTTTAAATCCGAGATAGCCGCCGCTCAAAATAATGATAACTACATTATGGGTATCGTATCCTAGGTTCTTGAAAGTGTAGAGAACGATTTTGTGATCATTTTTCTAATCCAAGATGGCCGCCGCACAAAAATATGTTTTCAGCAATATGGATATCGTGTCCGAGGTTCTCGAGGGTGCAGAAAACAATTTTGGGATCATTTTTAAATCCGAGATGGCCGCCGCTCAAAAGTATGATAACTAGATTATGGGTATCGTTTCCAAGGTTCTCGAGGGTGCAGAGAACGATTTTGTGATCAGTTTTCAAATCCAAGATGGCCGCTGCTCAAAAGTATGATAACTACATTATGGGTATCGTATCCGTGCTTCTGGAGGGTGCTGAGAACGATTTTTCTAATCCAAGATGGCCGCCGCACAAAATTATGATTTCAGCAATATGGATATCGTACCCGAGGTTCTCGAGGGTGCAAAGAACGATGTGGTGATTATTTTTTAAATCCAAGATGGCCGCCGCACAAAATTATGATTTGAGCAATATGGAAATCGTGTCCGAGGTTCTCGAGTGTGCAGAGAACAATTCTACGATCATTTAAGGAATTCAAGAGGGCTGCCGCAAACGATTATGTTTTCAGTAATATGGATATTGTGTCCGAGGTTCTCGAGGGTGCAGAAAACAATTTTGCGACCATTTTTAAATCCGAGATTGCCGCCGCTCAAAAGTATGATAACTAGATTATGGGTATCGTATCCTAGGTTCTCGAGGGTGCAGAGAACGATTTTGTGATCAGTTTTCAAATCCAAGATGGCCGCCGCTCAAATGTATGACAACTACATTATGGGTATCGTATCCGAGGTTCTCGAGGGTGCTGAGAACGATTTTGTAATCATTTTTCAAATCCAAGATGGCCGCGCTCATAAGTATGATAACTACATTTTGGGTATCGTGTCCGAGGTTCTCGAGTGTGCAGAGAACAATTCTACGATCATTTAAGGAATTCAAGAGGGCTGCCGCAAACGATTATGTTTTCAGTAATATGGATATTGTGTCCGAGGTACTCGAGGGTGCAGAAAACAATTTTGCGACCATTTTTAAATCCGAGATGGCCGCCGCTCAAAAGTATGATAACTAGATTATGGGTATCGTATCCTTGGTTCTCGAGGGTGCAGAGAACGATTTTGTGATCAGTTTTCAAATCCAAGATGGCCGCCGCTCAAATGTATGACAACTACATTATGGGTATCGTATCCGAGGTTCTCGAGGGTGCTGAGAACGATTTTGTAATCATTTTTCAAATCCAAGATGGCCGCACTCATAAGTATGATAACTACATTTTGGGTATCGTATCCGAGGTTCTCGAGGGTGCTGAGAACGATTTTGTGATAATTTTTCAAATCCAAGAGGGCCGTTGTGCAAGATTATGATCACAAAAATATGGGTATCGTATTCGAGGTTCTTGAGAGTGCAGAGAAAGATTTTGTGATCATTTTTCAAGTCCAAGATGGCCGCCGCTCAAAAGTATGATAACTACATTATGGGTATCGTATCCGAGGTTCTCGAGGGTGCTGAGAATGATTTTGTGATCATTTTTCTTATCCAAAATGGCCGCCGCACAAAATTATGTTTTCAGCAATATGGATATCGTGTCCGAGGTTCTCGAGGGTGCAGAAAACAATTTTGGGATCATTTTTAAATCCGAGATGGCCGCCGCTCAAAAGTATGATAACTAGATTATGGGTATCGTATCAGAGGTTCTAGAGGTTGCAGAAAACGATTTTGTGATCATTTTTCAAATCCGAGATGGCCGCCGCTCAAAATTATGATAACAACATTATGGGTATCGTATCCGAGGTTTTCGAGGGTGCTGAGATCGATTTTGTAATCATTTTTCTAATCCAAGATGGCCGCCGCACAAAATTATGATTTCAGCAATATGGATATCGTACCCGAGGTTCTCGAGGATGCAGAGAACGATTTGATGATGATTTTTAAATCCAAGATGGCCGCCGCACAAAATTATGAATTGAGCAATATGGAAATCGTGTCCGAGGTTCTCGATGGTGCAGAGAACAATTCTGCTATCATTTTAGAAATCCAAGAGGGCTGCCGCAAACGATTATGTTTTCAGCAATATGGATATCGTACCCGAGGTTCTCGAGGGTGCAGAGAACGATTTTGTGATCATTTTTGAAATCCAAGATGGCCGCCGCACAAAATTATGATTTGAGCAATATGGAAATCGTGTCCGAGGTTCTCGAGTGTGCAGAGAACAATTCTGCGATCATTTTAGAAATCCAAGAAGGCTGCCGCAAACGATTATGTTTTCAGCAATATGGATATCGTGTCCGAGGTTCTCGAGGGTGCAGAAAACAATTTCGGGATCATTTTTAAATCCGAGATAGCCGCCGCTCAAAATAATGATAACTACATTATGGGTATCGTATCCTAGGTTCTTGAAAGTGTAGAGAACGATTTTGTGATCATTTTTCTAATCCAAGATGGCCGCCGCACAAAAATATGTTTTCAGCAATATGGATATCGTGTCCGAGGTTCTCGAGGGTGCAGAAAACAATTTTGGGATCATTTTTAAATCCGAGATGGCCGCCGCTCAAAAGTATGATAACTAGATTATGGGTATCGTTTCCAAGGTTCTCGAGGGTGCAGAGAACGATTTTGTGATCAGTTTTCAAATCCAAGATGGCCGCTGCTCAAAAGTATGATAACTACATTATGGGTATCGTATCCGTGCTTCTGGAGGGTGCTGAGAACGATTTTTCTAATCCAAGATGGCCGCCGCACAAAATTATGATTTCAGCAATATGGATATCGTACCCGAGGTTCTCGAGGGTGCAAAGAACGATGTGGTGATTATTTTTTAAATCCAAGATGGCCGCCGCACAAAATTATGATTTGAGCAATATGGAAATCGTGTCCGAGGTTCTCGAGTGTGCAGAGAACAATTCTACGATCATTTAAGGAATTCAAGAGGGCTGCCGCAAACGATTATGTTTTCAGTAATATGGATATTGTGTCCGAGGTTCTCGAGGGTGCAGAAAACAATTTTGCGACCATTTTTAAATCCGAGATTGCCGCCGCTCAAAAGTATGATAACTAGATTATGGGTATCGTATCCTAGGTTCTCGAGGGTGCAGAGAACGATTTTGTGATCAGTTTTCAAATCCAAGATGGCCGCCGCTCAAATGTATGACAACTACATTATGGGTATCGTATCCGAGGTTCTCGAGGGTGCTGAGAACGATTTTGTAAGCATTTTTCAAATCCAAGATGGCCGCGCTCATAAGTATGATAACTACATTTTGGGTATCGTATCTGAGGTTCTCGAGGATGCTGAGAACGATTTTGTGATAATTTTTCAAATCCAAGAGGGCCGTTGTGCAAGATTATGATCACAAAAATATGGGTATCGTATTCGAGGTTCATGAGAGTGCAGAGAAAGATTTTGTGATCATTTTTCAAATCCAAGATGGCCGCCGCTCAAAAGTATGATAACTACATTATGGGTATCGTATCCGAGGTTCTCGAGGGTGCTGAGAATGATTTTGTGATCATTTTTCTTATCCAAAATGGCCGCCGCACAAAATTATGTTTTCAACAATATGGACATCGTGTCCGAGGTTCTCGAGGGTGCAGAAAACAATTTTGGGATCATTTTTAAATCCGAGATGGCCGCCGCTCAAAAGTATGATAACTAGATTATGGGTATCGTATCAGAGGTTCTAGAGGTTGCAGAGAACGATTTTGTGATCATTTTTCAAATCCGAGATGGCCGCCGCTCAAAATTATGATAACAACATTATGGGTATCGTATCCGAGGTTTTCGAGGGTGCTGAGATCGATTTTGTAATCATTTTTCTAATCCAAGATGGCCGCCGCACAAAATTATGATTTCAGCAATATGGATATCGTACCCGAGGTTCTCGAGGATGCAGAGAACGATTTGATGATGATTTTTAAATCCAAGATGGCCGCCGCACAAAACTTTGAATTGAGCAATATGGAAATCGTGTCCGAGGTTCTCGATGGTGCAGAGAACAATTCTGCTATCATTTTAGAAATCCAAGAGGGCTGCCGCAAACGATTATGTTTTCAGCAATATGGATATAGTACCCGAGGTTCTCGAGGGTGCAGAGAACGATTTTGTGATCGATTTTGAAATCCAAGATGGCCGCCGCACAAAATTATGATTTGAGCAATATGGAAATCGTGTCCGAGGTTCTCGAGTGTGCAGAAAACAATTCTGCGATCATTTTAGAAATCCAAGAAGGCTGCCGCAAACGATTATGTTTTCAGCAATATGGATATCGTGTCCGAGGTTCTCGAGGGTGCAGAAAACAATTTCGGGATCATTTTTTTTAATCCGAGATAGCCGCCGCTCAAAATAATGATAACTACATTATGGGTATCGTATCCTAGGTTCTTGAAAGTGTAGAGAACGATTTTGTGATCATTTTTCAAATCCAAGATGGCCACCGCTGAAAAGTATGATAACTAGACTATGGGTATCGTATCCGAGGTTCTCGAGGGTGCTGAGATCGATTTTGTGATCATTTTTCAAATCCAAGAGGGCCTCCGTGCAAGATTATGATCACAAATATATGGGTATCTTATCCTAGGTTCTGGAGGGTGCAGAGAACGTTTTTGTGATCAGTTTTCAAATCCAAGATGGCCGCCGCTCGTAAGTATGATAACTAGATTATGGGTATCGTATCCGAGGTTCTCGAGGGTGCTGAGAACGATTTTGTGATCATTTTTCATATCCAAGAGGGCCGCCGTGAAAGATAATGATCGCAAAAATATGGGTTTCGTATCCGAGGTTCTTGAGAGTGCAGAGAACGATTTTGTGATCATTTTTCAAATCCAAGATGGCCGCCACTCAAAAGAATGATAACTACATTATGGGTATCGTATCCGAGGTTCTCGAGTGTTTTGAGAACGATTTTGTGATCATTTTTCTAATCCAAGATGGCCGCCGCACGAAAATATGTTTTCAGCAATATGGATATCGTGTCCGAGGTTCTCGAGGGTGCAGAAAACAATTTTGGGATCATTTTTAAATCCGAGATGGCCGCCGCTCAAAAGTATGATAACTAGATTATGGGTATCGTTTCCAAGGTTCTCGAGGGTGCAGAGAACGATTTTGTGATCAGTTTTCAAATCCAAGATGGCCGCTGCTCAAAAGTATGATAACTACATTATGAGTATCGTATCCGTGCTTCTCGAGGGTGCTGAGAACGATTTTTCTAATGCAAGATGGCCGCCGCACAAAATTATGATTTCAGCAATATGGATATCGTACCCGAGGTTCTCGAGGGTGCAAAGAACGATGTGGTGATTATTTTTTAAATCCAAGATGGCCGCCGCACAAAATTATGATTTGAGCAATATGGAAATCGTGTCCGAGGTTCTCGAGTGTGCAGAGAACAATTCTACGATCATTTAAGGAATTCAAGAGGGCTGCCGCAAACGATTATGTTTTCAGTAATATGGATATTGTGTCCGAGGTTCTCGAGGGTGCAGAAAACAATTTTGCGACCATTTTTAAATCCGAGATGGCCGCCGCTCAAAAGTATGATAACTAGATTATGGGTATCGTATCCCAAGTTCTCGAGGGTGCAGAGAACGATTTTGTGATCAGTTTTCAAATCCAAGATGGCCGCCGCTCAAATGTATGACAACTACATTATGGGTATCGTATCCGAGGTTCTCGAGGGTGCTGAGAACGATTTTGTAATCATTTTTCAAATCCAAGATGGCCGCGCTCATAAGTATGATAACTACATTTTGGGTATCGTATCCGAGGTTCTCGAGGGTGCTGAGAACGATTTTGTGATAATTTTTCAAATCCAAGAGGGCCGTTGTGCAAGATTATGATCACAAAAATATGGGTATCGTATTCGAGGTTCTTGAGAGTGCAGAGAAAGATTTTGTGATCATTTTTCAAATCCAAGATGGCCGCCGCTCAAATGTATGATAACTACATTATGGGTATCGTATCCGAGGTTCTCGAGGGTGCTGAGAATGATTTTGTGATCATTTTTCTTATCCAAAATGGCCGCCGCACAAAATTATGTTTTCAGCAATATGGATATCGTGTCCGAGGTTCTCGAGGGTGCAGAAAACAATTTTGGGATCATTTTTAAATCCGAGATGGCCGCCGCTCAAAAGTATGATAACTAGATTATGGGTATCGTATCAGAGGTTCTAGAGGTTGCAGAGAACGATTTTGTGATCATTTTTCAAATCCGAGATGGCCGCCGCTCAAAATTATGATAACAACATTATGGGTATCGTATCCGAGGTTTTCGAGGGTGCTGAGATCGATTTTGTAATCATTTTTCTAATCCAAGATGGCCGCCGCACAAAATTATGATTTCAGCAATATGGATATCGTACCCGAGGTTCTCGAGGATGCAGAGAACGATTTGATGATGATTTTTAAATCCAAGATGGCCGCCGCACAAAATTATGAATTGAGCAATATGGAAATCGTGTCCGAGGTTCTCGATGGTGCAGAGAACAATTCTGCTATCATTTTAGAAATCCAAGAGGGCTGCCGCAAAAGATTATGTTTTCAGCAATATGGATATCGTACCCGAGGTTCTCGAGGGTCCAGAGAACGATTTTGTGATCATTTTTGAAATCCAAGATGGCCGCCGCACAAAATTATGATTTGAGCAATATGGAAATCGTGTCCGAGGTTCTCGAGTGTGCAGAGAACAATTCTGCGATCATTTTAGAAATCCAAGAAGGCTGCCGCAAACGATTATGTTTTCAGCAATATGGATATCGTGTCCGAGGTTCTCGAGGGTGCAGAAAACAATTTCGGGATCATTTTTAAATCCGAGATAGCCACCGCTCAAAAGTATGATAACTACATTATGGGTATCGTATCCTAGGTTCTCGAGGGTGCAGAGAACGATTTTGTGATCAGTTTTCAAATCCACGAAGGCCGCCGCTCAAAAGAATGATAACTTCATTATGGGTATCGTATCCGAGGTTCTCGAGGGTGCTGAGAACGATTTTGTAATCATTTTTCTAATCCAAGATGGCCGCCGCACAAAATTATGATTTCAGCAATATGGATATCGTACCCGAGGTTCTCGAGGGTGCAGAGAACGATTTGATGATGATTTTTAAATCCAAGATGGCCGCCGCACAAAATTATGAATTGAGCAATATGGAAATCGTGTCCGAGGTTCTCGATGGTGCAGAGAACAATTCTGCGATCATTTTAGAAATCCAAGAGGGCTGCCGCAAACGATTATGTTTTCAGCAATATGGATATCGTGTCCGAGGTTCTCGATGGTGCAGAAAACAATTTTGGGATCATTTTTAAATCCGAGATGGCCGCCGCTCAAAAGTATGATAACTAGATTATGGGTATCGTATCCTAGGTTCTCGACGGTGCTGAGAACGATTTTGTAATCATTTTTCTAATCCAAGATGGCCGCCGCACAAAATTATGATTTCAGCAATATGGATATCGTACCCGAGGTTCTCGAATGTGCAGAGAACGATTTGGTGATTATTTTTCAAATCCAAGATGGCCGCCGCACAAAATTATGATTTTAGCAATATGGATATCGTGTCCGAGGTTCTCGAGGGTGCAGAGAACAATTCTGCGATCATTTTAGAAATCCAAGAGGGCTGCCGCAAACCATTAGGTTTTCAGCAATATGGAACATCGTGTCCGAGATTCTCGAGGGTGCAGAAAACAATTTTGGGATCATTTTTAAATCCATGATGGCCGCCGCTCAAAAGTATGATAACTACATTATGGGTATCGTATCCGAGTTTTTCCAGAGTGCACAGAATGATTTTGTGATCATTTTTGAAATCCAAGATGGCTGCCGCTCAAAATTATGATAACTACATTTTGGGTATCGTATCCGAGGTTCTCGAGGGTGCAGAGAACGATTTTGTGATCAGTTTTCTAATCCAAAATGGCCGCCACTCAAAAGAATGATAACTACATTATGGGTATCGTATCCGAGGTTCTCGAGTGTGTTGAGAACGATTTTGTGATCATTTTTCTAATCCAAGATGGCCGCCGCACAAAAATATGTTTTCAGCAATATGGATATCGTACCCGAGGTTCTCGAGGGTGCAAAGAACGATGTGGTGATTATTTTTTAAATCCAAGATGGCCGCCGCACAAAATTATGATTTGAGCAATATGGAAATCGTGTCCGAGGTTCTCGAGTGTGCAGAGAACAATTCTACGATCATTTAAGGAATTCAAGAGGGCTGCCGCAAACGATTATGTTTTCAGTAATATGGATATTGTGTCCGAGGTTCTCGAGGGTGCAGAAAACAATTTTGCGACCATTTTTAAATCCGAGATGGCCGCCGCTCAAAAGTATGATAACTAGATTATGGGTATCGTATCCCAAGTTCTCGAGGGTGCAGAGAACGATTTTGTGATCAGTTTTCAAATCCAAGATGGCCGCCGCTCAAATGTATGACAACTACATTATGGGTATCGTATCCGAGATTCTCGAGGGTGCTGAGAACGATTTTGTAATCATTTTTCAAATCCAAGATGGCCGCGCTCATAAGTATGATAACTACATTTTGGGTATCGTATCCGAGGTTCTCGAGGGTGCTGAGAACGATTTTGTGATAATTTTTCAAATCCAAGAGGGCCGTTGTGCAAGATTATGATCACAAGAATATGGGTATCGTATTCGAGGTTCTTGAGAGTGCAGAGAAAGATTTTGTGATCATTTTTCAAATCCAAGATGGCCGCCGCTCAAAAGTATGATAACTACATTATGGGTATCGTATCCGAGGTTCTCGAGGGTGCTGAGAATGATTTTGTGATCATTTTTCTTATCCAAAATGGCCGCCGCACAAAATTATGTTTTCAGCAATATGGATATCGTGTCCGAGGTTCTCGAGGGTGCAGAAAACAATTTTGGGATCATTTTTAAATCCGAGATGGCCGCCGCTCAAAAGTATGATAACTAGATTATGGGTATCGTATCAGAGGTTCTAGAGGTTGCAAAGAACGATTTTGTGATCATTTTTCAAATCCGAGATGGCCGCCGCTCAAAATTATGATAACAACATTATGGGTATCCTATCCGAGGTTTTCGAGGGTGCTGAGATCGATTTTGTAATCATTTTTCTAATCCAAGATGGCCGCCGCACAAAATTATGATTTCAGCAATATGGATATCGTACCCGAGGTTCTCGAGGATGCAGAGAACGATTTGATGATGATTTTTAAATCCAAGATGGCCGCCGCACAAAATTATGAATTGAGCAATATGGAAATCGTGTCCGAGGTTCTCGATGGTGCAGAGAACAATTCTGCTATCATTTTAGAAATCCAAGAGGGCTGCCGCAAAAGATTATGTTTTCAGCAATATGGATATCGTACCCGAGGTTCTCGAGGGTGCAGAGAACGATTTTGTGATCATTTTTGAAATCCAAGATGGCCGCCGCACAAAATTATGATTTGAGCAATATGGAAATCGTGTCCGAGGTTCTCGAGTGTGCAGAGAACAATACTGCGATCATTTTAGAAATCCAAGAAGGCTGCCGCAAACGATTATGTTTTCAGCAATATGGATATCGTGTCCGAGGTTCTCGAGGGTGCAGAAAACAATTTTGGGATCATTTTTAAATCCGAGATGGCCGCCGCTCAAAATTATGATAACAACATTATGGGTATCGTATCCGAGGTTTTCGAGGGTGCTGAGATCGATTTTGTAATCATTTTTCTAATCCAAGATGGCCGCCGCACAAAATTATGATTTCAGCAATATGGATATCGTACCCGAGGTTCTCGAGGGTGCAGAGAACGATTTTGTGATCATTTTTGAAATCCAAGATGGCCGCCGCACAAAATTATGATTTGAGCAATATGGAAATCGTGTCCGAGGTTCTCGAGTGTGCAGAGAACAATACTGCGATCATTTTAGAAATCCAAGAAGGCTGCCGCAAACGATTATGTTTTCAGCAATATGGATATCGTGTCCGAGGTTCTCGAGGGTGCAGAAAACAATTTTGGGATCATTTTTAAATCCGAGATGGCCGCCGCTCAAAATTATGATAACAACATTATGGGTATCGTATCCGAGGTTTTCGAGGGTGCTGAGATCGATTTTGTAATCATTTTTCTAATCCAAGATGGCCGCCGCACAAAATTATGATTTCAGCAATATGGATATCGTACCCGAGGTTCTCGAGGATGCAGAGAACGATTAGATGATGATTTTTAAATCCAAGATGGCCGCCGCACAAAATTATGAATTGAGCAATATGGAAATCGTGTCCGAGGTTCTCGATGGTGCAGAGAACAATTCTGCGATCATTTTAGAAATCCAAGAGGGCTGCCGCAAACGATTATGTTTTCAGCAATATGGATATCGTGTCCGAGGTTCTCGATGGTGCAGAAAACAATTTTGGGATCATTTTTAAATCCGAGATGGCCGCCGCTCAAAAGTATGATAACTAGATTATGGGTATCGTATCCTAGGTTCTCGACGGTGCTGAGAACGATTTTGTAATCATTTTTCTAATCCAAGATGGCCGCCGCACAAAATTATTATTTCAGCAATATGGATATCGTACCCGAGGTTCTCGAATGTGCAGAGAACGATTTGGTGATTATTTTTCAAATCCAAGATGGCCGCCGCACAAAATTATGATTTTAGCAATATGGATATCGTGTCCGAGGTTCTCGAGGGTGCAGAGAACAATCCTGCGATCATTTTAGAAATCCAAGAGGGCTGCCGCAAACCATTAGGTTTTCAGCAATATGGAACATCGTGTCCGAGATTCTCGAGGGTGCAGAAAACAATTTTGGGATCATTTTTAAATCCATGATGGCCGCCGCTCAAAAGTATGATAACTACATTATGGGTATCGTATCCGAGTTTTTCCAGAGTGCACAGAATGATTTTGTGATCATTTTTGAAATCCAAGATGGCTGCCGCTCAAAATTATGATAACTACATTTTGGGTATCGTATCCGAGGTTCTCGAGGGTGCAGAGAACGATTTTGTGATCAGTTTTCTAATCCAAGATGGCCGCCACTCAAAAGAATGATAGCTACATTATGGGTATCGTATCCGAGGTTCTCGAGTGTGTTGAGAACGATTTTGTGATCATTTTTCTAATCCAAGATGGCCGCCGCACAAAAATATGTTTTCAGCAATATGGATATCGTGTCCGAGGTTCTCGAGGGTGCAGAAAACAATTTTGGGATCATTTTTAAATCCGAGATGGCCGCCGCTCAAAAGTATGATAACTAGATTATGGGTATCGTTTCCAAGGTTCTCGAGGGTGCAGAGAACGATTTTGTGATCAGTTTTCAAATCCAAGATGGCCGCTGCTCAAAAGTATGATAACTACATTATGGGTATCGTATCCGTGCTTCTCGAGGGTGCTGAGAACGATTTTTCTAATCCAAGATGGCCGCCGCACAAAATTATGATTTCAGCAATATGGATATCGTACCCGAGGTTCTCGAGGGTGCAAAGAACGATGTGGTGATTATTTTTTAAATCCAAGATGGCCGCCGCACAAAATTATGATTTGAGCAATATGGAAATCGTGTCCGAGGTTCTCGAGTGTGCAGAGAACAATTCTACGACCATTTTTAAATCCGAGATGGCCGCCGCTCAAAAGTATGATAACTAGATTATGGGTATCGTATCCCAAGTTCTCGAGGGTGCAGAGAACGATTTTGTGATCAGTTTTCAAATCCAAGATGGCCGCCGCTCAAATGTATGACAACTACATTATGGGTATCGTATCCGAGGTTCTCGAGGGTGCTGAGAACGATTTTGTAATCATTTTTCAAATCCAAGATGGCCGCACTCATAAGTATGATAACTACATTTTGGGTATCGTATCCGAGGTTCTCGAGGGTGCTGAGAACGATTTTGTGATAATTTTTCAAATCCAAGAGGGCCGTTGTGCAAGATTATGATCACAAAAATATGGGTATCGTATTCGAGGTTCTTGAGAGTGCAGAGAAAGATTTTGTGATCATTTTTCAAATCCAAGATGGCCGCCGCTCAAAAGTATGATAACTACATTATGGGTATCGTATCCGAGGTTCTCGAGGGTGCTGAGAATGATTTTGTGATCATTTTTCTTATCCAAAATGGCCGCCGCACAAAATTATGTTTTCAGCAATATGGATATCGTGTCCGAGGTTCTCGAGGGTGCAGAAAACAATTTTGGGATCATTTTTAAATCCGAGATGGCCGCCGCTCAAAAGTATGATAACTAGATTATGGGTATCGTATCAGAGGTTCTAGAGGTTGCAGAGAACGATTTTGTGATCATTTTTCAAATCCGAGATGGCCGCCGCTCAAAATTATGATAACAACATTATGGGTATCGTATCCGAGGTTTTCGAGGGTGCTGAGATCGATTTTGTAATCATTTTTCCAATCCAAGATGGCCGCCGCACAAAATTATGATTTCAGCAATATGGATATCGTACCCGAGGTTCTCGAGGATGCAGAGAACGATTTGATGATGATTTTTAAATCCAAGATGGCCGCCGCACAAAATTATGAATTGAGCAATATGGAAATCGTGTCCGAGGTTCTCGATGGTGCAGAGAACAATTCTGCTATCATTTTAGAAATCCAAGAGGGCTGCCGCAAAAGATTATGTTTTCAGCAATATGGATATCGTACCCGAGGTTCTCGAGGGTGCAGAGAACGATTTTGTGATCATTTTTGAAATCCAAGATGGCCGCCGCACAAAATTATGATTTGAGCAATATGGAAATCGTGTCCGAGGTTCTCGAGTGTGCAGAGAACAATACTGCGATCATTTTAGAAATCCAAGAAGGCTGCCGCAAACGATTATGTTTTCAGCAATATGGATATCGTGTCCGAGGTTCTCGAGGGTGCAGAAAACAATTTTGGGATCATTTTTAAATCCGAGATGGCCGCCGCTCAAAATTATGATAACAACATTATGGGTATCGTATCCGAGGTTTTCGAGGGTGCTGAGATCGATTTTGTAATCATTTTTCCAATCCAAGATGGCCGCCGCACAAAATTATGATTTCAGCAATATGGATATCGTACTCGAGGTTCTCGAGGATGCAGAGAACGATTTGATGATGATTTTTAAATCCAAGATGGCCGCCGCACAAAATTATGAATTGAGCAATATGGAAATCGTGTCCGAGGTTCTCGATGGTGCAGAGAACAATTCTGCTATCATTTTAGAAATCCAAGAGGGCTGCCGCAAAAGATTATGTTTTCAGCAATATGGATATCGTACCCGAGGTTCTCGAGGGTGCAGAGAACGATTTTGTGATCATTTTTGAAATCCAAGATGGCCGCCGCACAAAATTATGATTTGAGCAATATGGAAATCGTGTCCGAGGTTCTCGAGTGTGCAGAGAACAATACTGCGATCATTTTAGAAATCCAAGAAGGCTGCCGCAAACGATTATGTTTTCAGCAATATGGATATCGTGTCCGAGGTTCTCGAGGGTGCAGAAAACAATTTCGGGATCATTTTAGAAATCCAAGAGGGCTGCCGCAAACCATTAGGTTTTCAGCAATATGGAACATCGTGTCCGAGATTCTCGAGGGTGCAGAAAACAATTTTGGGATCATTTTTAAATCCATGATGGCCGCCGCTCAAAAGTATGATAACTACATTATGGGTATCGTATCCGAGTTTTTCCAGAGTGCACAGAATGATTTTGTGATCATTTTTGAAATCCAAGATGGCTGCCGCTCAAAATTATGATAACTACATTTTGGGTATCGTATCCGAGGTTCTCGAGGGTGCAGAGAACGATTTTGTGATCAGTTTTCTAATCCAAGGTGGCCGCCACTCAAAAGAATGATAACTACATTATGGGTATCGTATCCGAGGTTCTCGAGTGTGTTGAGAACGATTTTGTGATCATTTTTCTAATCCAAGATGGCCGCCGCACAAAAATATGTTTTCAGCAATATGGATATCGTGTCCGAGGTTCTCGAGGGTGCAGAAAACAATTTTGGGATCATTTTTAAATCCGAGATGGCCGCCGCTCAAAAGTATGATAACTAGATTATGGGTATCGTATCCGAGGTTCTCGAGGGTGTAGAGAACGATTTTGTGATCATTTTGCAAATCCAAGATGGCCGCCGCACAAAATTATGATTTCAGCAATATGGATATCGTACCCGAGGTTCTTGAGGGTGCAGAGAACGATTTGGTGATCATTTTTCTAATCCAAGATGGCCGCCGCATAAAATAATGTTTTAAGCAATATGGATATCGTGTCCTAGGTTCTTGAGGGTGCAGAAAACAATTTTGGGATAATTTTTAAATCCGAGATGGCTGCCGCTCAAAATAATGATAACTACATTATGGGTATCGTATCCTAGGTTCTTGAAAGTGTAGAGAACGATTTTGTGATCATTTTTCAAATCCAAGATGGCCACCGCTGAAAAGTATGATAACTAGACTATGGGTATCGTATCCGAGGTTCTCGAGGGTGCTGAGAACGATTTTGTGATCATTTTTCAAATCCAAGAGGGCCTCCGTGCAAGATTATGATCACAAATATATGGGTATCTTATCCTAGGTTCTGGAGGGTGCAGAAAACGATTTTGTGATCAGTTTTCAAATCCAAGATGGCCGCCGCTCGTAAGTATGATAACTAGATTATGGGTATCGTATCCGAGGTTCTCGAGGGTTCTGAGAACGATTTTGTGATCATTTTTCATATCCAAGAGGGCCGCCGTGCAAGATAATGATCGCAAAAATATGGGTTTCGTATCCGAGGTTCTTGAGAGTGCAGAGAACGATTTTGTGATCATTTTTCGAATCCAAGATGGCCGCCACTCAAAAGAATGATAACTACATTATGGGTTTCGTATCCGAGGTTCTCGAGTGTGTTGAGAACGATTTTGGAATCATTTTTCTAATCCAAGATGGCCGCCGCACAAAAATATGTTTTCAGCAATATGGATATCGTGTCCGAGGTTCTCAAGGGTGCAGAAAACAATTTTGGGATCATTTTTAAATCCGAGATGGCCGCCGCTCAAA
Organism: Leptidea sinapis; assembly: GCF_905404315.1. Lineage (NCBI taxonomy): Eukaryota > Metazoa > Arthropoda > Insecta > Lepidoptera > Pieridae > Leptidea > Leptidea sinapis. The sequence continues at coordinate 676,157 of NC_066296.1, read as the reverse complement.
AGTATGATAACTAGATTATGGGTATCGTTTCCAAGGTTCTCGAGGGTGCAGAGAACGATTTTGTGATCAGTTTTCAAATCCAAGATGGCCGCTGCTCAAAAGTATGATAACTACATTATGGGTATCGTATCCGTGCTTCTCGAGGGTGCTGAGAACGATTTTTCTAATCCAAGATGGCCGCCGCACAAAATTATGATTTCAGCAATATGGATATCGTACCCGAGGTTCTCGAGGGTGCAAGGAACGATGTGGTGATTATTTTTTAAATCCAAGATGGCCGCCGCACAAAATTATGATTTGAGCAATATGGAAATCGTGTCCGAGGTTCTCGAGTGTGCAGAGAACAATTCTACGATCATTTAAGGAATTCAATAGGGCTGCCGCAAACGATTATGTTTTCAGTAATATGGATATTGTGTCCGAGGTACTCGAGGGTGCAGAAAACAATTTTGCGACCATTTTTAAATCCGAGATGGCCGCCGCTCAAAAGTATGATAACTAGATTATGGGTATCGTATCCTAGGTTCTCGAGGGTGCAGAGAACGATTTTGTGATCAGTTTTCAAATCCAAGATGGCCGCCGCTCAAATGTATGACAACTACATTATGGGTATCGTATCCGAGGTTCTCGAGGGTGCTGAGAACGATTTTGTAATCATTTTTCAAATCCAAGATGGCCGCACTCATAAGTATGATAACTACATTTTGGGTATCGTATCCGAGGTTCTCGAGGGTGCTGAGAACGATTTTGTGATAATTTTTAAAATCCAAGAGGGCCGTTGTGCAAGATTATGATCACAAAAATATGGGTATCGTATTCGAGGTTCTTGAGAGTGCAGAGAAAGATTTTGTGATCATTTTTCAAGTCCAAGATGGCCGCCGCTCAAAAGTATGATAACTACATTATGGGTATCGTATCCGAGGTTCTCGAGGGTGCTGAGAATGATTTTGTGATCATTTTTCTTATCCAAAATGGCCGCCGCACAAAATTATGTTTTCAGCAATATGGATATCGTGTCCGAGGTTCTCGAGGGTGCAGAAAACAATTTTGGGATCATTTTTAAATCCGAGATGGCCGCCGCTCAAAAGTATGATAACTAGATTATGGGTATCGTATCAGAGGTTCTCGAGGTTGCAGAGAACGATTTTGTGATCATTTTTCAAATCCGAGATGGCCGCCGCTCAAAATTATGATAACAACATTATGGGTATCGTATCCGAGGTTTTCGAGGGTGCTGAGATCGATTTTGTAATCATTTTTCTAATCCAAGATGGCCGCCGCACAAAATTATGATTTCAGCAATATGGATATCGTACCCGAGGTTCTCGAGGATGCAGAGAACGATTTGATGATGATTTTTAAATCCAAGATGGCCGCCGCACAAAATTATGAATTGAGCAATATGGAAATCGTGTCCGAGGTTCTCGATGGTGCAGAGAACAATTCTGCTATCATTTTAGAAATCCAAGAGGGCTGCCGCAAACGATTATGTTTTCAGCAATATGGATATCGTACCCGAGGTTCTCGAGGGTGCAGAGAACGATTTTGTGATCATTTTTGAAATCCAAGATGGCCGCCGCACAAAATTATGATTTGAGCAATATGGAAATCGTGTCCGAGGTTCTCGAGTGTGCAGAGAACAATACTGCGATCATTTTAGAAATCCAAGAAGGCTGCCGCAAACGATTATGTTTTCAGCAATATGGATATCGTGTCCGAGGTTCTCGAGGGTGCAGAAAACAATTTCGGGATCATTTTTAAATCCGAGATAGCCGCCGCTCAAAATAATGATAACTACATTATGGGTATCGTATCCTAGGTTCTTGAAAGTGTAGAGAACGATTTTGTGATCATTTTTCTAATCCAAGATGGCCGCCGCACAAAAATATGTTTTCAGCAATATGGATATCGTGTCCGAGGTTCTCGAGGGTGCAGAAAACAATTTTGGGATCATTTTTAAATCCGAGATGGCCGCCGCTCAAAAGTATGATAACTAGATTATGGGTATCGTTTCCAAGGTTCTCGAGGGTGCAGAGAACGATTTTGTGATCAGTTTTCAAATCCAAGATGGCCGCTGCTCAAAAGTATGATAACTACATTATGGGTATCGTATCCGTGCTTCTGGAGGGTGCTGAGAACGATTTTTCTAGTCCAAGATGGCCGCCGCACAAAATTATGATTTCAGCAATATGGATATCGTACCCGAGGTTCTCGAGGGTGCAAAGAACGATGTGGTGATTATTTTTTAAATCCAAGATGGCCGCCGCACAAAATTATGATTTGAGCAATATGGAAATCGTGTCCGAGGTTCTCGAGTGTGCAGAGAACAATTCTACGATCATTTAAGGAATTCAAGAGGGCTGCCGCAAACGATTATGTTTTCAGTAATATGGATATTGTGTCCGAGGTTCTCGAGGGTGCAGAAAACAATTTTGCGACCATTTTTAAATCCGAGATTGCCGCCGCTCAAAAGTATGATAACTAGATTATGGGTATCGTATCCTAGGTTCTCGAGGGTGCAGAGAACGATTTTGTGATCAGTTTTCAAATCCAAGATGGCCGCCGCTCAAATGTATGACAACTACATTATGGGTATCGTATCCGAGGTTCTCGAGGGTGCTGAGAACGATTTTGTAATCATTTTTCAAATCCAAGATGGCCGCGCTCATAAGTATGATAACTACATTTTGGGTATCGTATCCGAGGTTCTCGAGGGTGCTGAGAACGATTTTGTGATAATTTTTCAAATCCAAGAGGGCCGTTGTGCAAGATTATGATCACAAAAATATGGGTATCGTATTCGAGGTTCATGAGAGTGCAGAGAAAGATTTTGTGATCATTTTTCAAATCCAAGATGGCCGCCGCTCAAAAGTATGATAACTACATTATGGGTATCGTATCCGAGGTTCTCGAGGGTGCTGAGAATGATTTTGTGATCATTTTTCTTATCCAAAATGGCCGCCGCACAAAATTATGTTTTCAGCAATATGGATATCGTGTCCGAGGTTCTCGAGGGTGCAGAAAACAATTTTGGGATCATTTTTAAATCCGAGATGGCCGCCGCTCAAAAGTATGATAACTAGATTATGGGTATCGTATCAGAGGTTCTAGAGGTTGCAGAGAACGATTTTGTGATCATTTTTCAAATCCGAGATGGCCGCCGCTCAAAATTATGATAACAACATTATGGGTATCGTATCCGAGGTTTTCGAGGGTGCTGAGATCGATTTTGTAATCATTTTTCTAATCCAAGATGGCCGCCGCACAAAATTATGATTTCAGCAATATGGATATCGTACCCGAGGTTCTCGAGGATGCAGAGAACGATTTGATGATGATTTTTAAATCCAAGATGGCCGCCGCACAAAACTATGAATTGAGCAATATGGAAATCGTGTCCGAGGTTCTCGATGGTGCAGAGAACAATTCTGCTATCATTTTAGAAATCCAAGAGGGCTGCCGCAAACGATTATGTTTTCAGCAATATGGATATAGTACCCGAGGTTCTCGAGGGTGCAGAGAACGATTTTGTGATCATTTTTGAAATCCAAGATGGCCGCCGCACAAAATTATGATTTGAGCAATATGGAAATCGTGTCCGAGGTTCTCGAGTGTGCAGAAAACAATTCTGCGATCATTTTAGAAATCCAAGAAGGCTGCCGCAAACGATTATGTTTTCAGCAATATGGATATCGTGTCCGAGGTTCTCGAGGGTGCAGAAAACAATTTCGGGATCATTTTTTTTAATCCGACATAGCCGCCGCTCAAAATAATGATAACTACATTATGGGTATCGTATCCTAGGTTCTTGAAAGTGTAGAGAACGATTTTGTGATCATTTTTCAAATCCAAGATGGCCACCGCTGAAAAGTATGATAACTAGACTATGGGTATCGTATCCGAGGTTCTCGAGGGTGCTGAGAACGATTTTGTGATCATTTTTCAAATCCAAGAGGGCCTCCGTGCAAGATTATGATCACAAATATATGGGTATCTTATCCTAGGTTCTGGAGGGTGCAGAGAACGTTTTTGTGATCAGTTTTCAAATCCAAGATGGCCGCCGCTCGTAAGTATGATAACTAGATTATGGGTATCGTATCCGAGGTTCTCGAGGGTGCTGAGAACGATTTTGTGATCATTTTTCATATCCAAGAGGGCCGCCGTGCAAGATAATGATCGCAAAAATATGGGTTTCGTATCCGAGGTTCTTGAGAGTGCAGAGAACAATTTTGTGATCATTTTTCAAATCCAAGATGGCCGCCACTCAAAAGAATGATAACTACATTATGGGTATCGTATCCGAGGTTCTCGAGTGTGTTGAGAACGATTTTGTGATCATTTTTCTAATCCAAGATGGCCGCCGCACGAAAATATGTTTTCAGCAATATGGATATCGTGTCCGAGGTTCTCGAGGGTGCAGAAAACAATTTTGGGATCATTTTTAAATCCGAGATGGCCGCCGCTCAAAAGTATGATAACTAGATTATGGGTATCGTTTCCAAGGTTCTCGAGGGTGCAGAGAACGATTTTGTGATCAGTTTTCAAATCCAAGATGGCCGCTGCTCAAAAGTATGATAACTACATTATGAGTATCGTATCCGTGCTTCTCGAGGGTGCTGAGAACGATTTTTCTAATGCAAGATGGCCGCCGCACAAAATTATGATTTCAGCAATATGGATATCGTACCCGAGGTTCTCGAGGGTGCAAAGAACGATGTGGTGATTATTTTTTAAATCCAAGATGGCCGCCGCACAAAATTATGATTTGAGCAATATGGAAATCGTGTCCGAGGTTCTCGAGTGTGCAGAGAACAATTCTACGATCATTTAAGGAATTCAAGAGGGCTGCCGCAAACGATTATGTTTTCAGTAATATGGATATTGTGTCCGAGGTTCTCGAGGGTGCAGAAAACAATTTTGCGACCATTTTTAAATCCGAGATGGCCGCCGCTCAAAAGTATGATAACTAGATTATGGGTATCGTATCCCAAGTTCTCGAGGGTGCAGAGAACGATTTTGTGATCAGTTTTCAAATCCAAGATGGCCGCCGCTCAAATGTATGACAACTACATTATGGGTATCGTATCCGAGGTTCTCGAGGTTGCTGAGAACGATTTTGTAATCATTTTTCAAATCCAAGATGGCCGCGCTCATAAGTATGATAACTACATTTTGGGTATCGTATCCGAGGTTCTCGAGGGTGCTGAGAACGATTTTGTGATAATTTTTCAAATCCAAGAGGGCCGTTGTGCAAGATTATGATCACAAAAATATGGGTATCGTATTCGAGGTTCTTGAGAGTGCAGAGAAAGATTTTGTGATCATTTTTCAAATCCAAGATGGCCGCCGCTCAAATGTATGATAACTACATTATGGGTATCGTATCCGAGGTTCTCGAGGGTGCTGAGAATGATTTTGTGATCATTTTTCTTATCCAAAATGGCCGCCGCACAAAATTATGTTTTCAGCAATATGGATATCGTGTCCGAGGTTCTCGAGGGTGCAGAAAACAATTTTGGGATCATTTTTAAATCCGAGATGGCCGCCGCTCAAAAGTATGATAACTAGATTATGGGTATCGTATCAGAGTTTCTAGAGGTTGCAGAGAACGATTTTGTGATCATTTTTCAAATCCGAGATGGCCGCCGCTCAAAATTATGATAACAACATTATGGGTATCGTATCCGAGGTTTTCGAGGGTGCTGAGATCGATTTTGTAATCATTTTTCTAATCCAAGATGGCCGCCGCACAAAATTATGATTTCAGCAATATGGATATCGTACCCGAGGTTCTCGAGGATGCAGAGAACGATTTGATGATGATTTTTAAATCCAAGATGGCCGCCGCACAAAATTATGAATTGAGCAATATGGAAATCGTGTCCGAGGTTCTCGATGGTGCAGAGAACAATTCTGCTATCATTTTAGAAATCCAAGAGGGCTGCCGCAAAAGATTATGTTTTCAGCAATATGGATATCGTACCCGAGGTTCTCGAGGGTGCAGAGAACGATTTTGTGATCATTTTTGAAATCCAAGATGGCCGCCGCACAAAATTATGATTTGAGCAATATGGAAATCGTGTCCGAGGTTCTCGAGTGTGCAGAGAACAATTCTGCGATCATTTTAGAAATCCAAGAAGGCTGCCGCAAACGATTATGTTTTCAGCAATATGGATATCGTGTCCGAGGTTCTCGAGGGTGCAGAAAACAATTTCGGGATCATTTTTAAATCCGAGATAGCCACCGCTAAAAAGTATGATAACTACATTATGGGTATCGTATCCTAGGTTCTCGAGGGTGCAGAGAACGATTTTGTGATCAGTTTTCAAATCCACGAAGGCCGCCGCTCAAAAGAATGATAACTTCATTATGGGTATCGTATCCGAGGTTCTCGAGGGTGCTGAGAACGATTTTGTAATCATTTTTCTAATCCAAGATGGCCGCCGCACAAAATTATGATTTCAGCAATATGGATATCGTACCCGAGGTTCTCGAGGGTGCAGAGAACGATTTGATGATGATTTTTAAATCCAAGATGGCCGCCGCACAAAATTATGAATTGAGCAATATGGAAATCGTGTCCGAGGTTCTCGATGGTGCAGAGAACAATTCTGCGATCATTTTAGAAATCCAAGAGGGCTGCCGCAAACGATTATGTTTTCAGCAATATGGATATCGTGTCCGAGGTTCTCGATGGTGCAGAAAACAATTTTGGGATCATTTTTAAATCCGAGATGGCCGCCGCTCAAAAGTATGATAACTAGATTATGGGTATCGTATCCTAGTTTCTCGACGGTGCTGAGAACGATTTTGTAATCATTTTTCTAATCCAAGATGGCCGCCGCACAAAATTATGATTTCAGCAATATGGATATCGTACCCGAGGTTCTCGAATGTGCAGAGAACGATTTGGTGATTATTTTTCAAATCCAAGATGGCCGCCGCACAAAATTATGATTTTAGCAATATGGATATCGTGTCCGAGGTTCTCGAGGGTGCAGAGAACAATTCTGCGATCATTTTAGAAATCCAAGAGGGCTGCCGCAAACCATTAGGTTTTCAGCAATATGGAACATCGTGTCCGAGATTCTCGAGGGTGCAGAAAACAATTTTGGGATCATTTTTAAATCCATGATGGCCGCCGCTCAAAAGTATGATAACTACATTATGGGTATCGTATCCGAGTTTTTCCAGAGTGCACAGAATGATTTTGTGATCATTTTTGAAATCCAAGATGGCTGCCGCTCAAAATTATGATAACTACATTTTGGGTATCGTATCCGAGGTTCTCGAGGGTGCAGAGAACGATTTTGTGATCAGTTTTCTAATCCAAAATGGCCGCCACTCAAAAGAATGATAACTACATTATGGGTATCGTATCCGAGGTTCTCGAGTGTGTTGAGAACGATTTTGTGATCATTTTTCTAATCCAAGATGGCCGCCGCACAAAAATATGTTTTCAGCAATATGGATATCGTGTCCGAGGTTCTCGAGGGTGCAGAAAACAATTTTGGGATCATTTTTAAATCCGAGATGGCCGCCGCTCAAAAGTATGATAACTAGATTATGGGTATCGTTTCCAAGGTTCTCGAGGGTGCAGAGAACGATTTTGTGATCAGTTTTCAAATCCAAGATGGCCGCCGCACAAAATTATGATTTGAGCAATATGGAAATCGTGTCCGAGGTTCTCGAGTGTGCAGAGAACAATACTGCGATCATTTTAGAAATCCAAGAAGGCTGCCGCAAACGATTATGTTTTCAGCAATATGGATATCGTGTCCGAGGTTCTCGAGGGTGCAGAAAACAATTTTGGGATCATTTTTAAATCCGAGATGGCCGCCGCTCAAAATTATGATAACAACATTATGGGTATCGTATCCGAGGTTTTCGAGGGTGCTGAGATCGATTTTGTAATCATTTTTCTAATCCAAGATGGCCGCCGCACAAAATTATGATTTCAGCAATATGGATATCGTACCCGAGGTTCTCGAGGATGCAGAGAACGATTTGATGATGATTTTTAAATCCAAGATGGCCGCCGCACAAAATTATGAATTGAGCAATATGGAAATCGTGTCCGAGGTTCTCGAGGGTGCAGAAAACAATTCTGCGATCATTTTAGAAATCCAAGAGGGCTGCCGCAAACGATTATGTTTTCAGCAATATGGATATCGTGTCCGAGGTTCTCGATGGTGCAGAAAACAATTTTGGGATCATTTTTAAATCCGAGATGGCCGCCGCTCAAAAGTATGATAACTAGATTATGGGTATCGTATCCTAGGTTCTCGACGGTGCTGAGAACGATTTTGTAATCATTTTTCTAATCCAAGATGGCCGCCGCACAAAATTATGATTTCAGCAATATGGATATCGTACCCGAGGTTCTCGAATGTGCAGAGAACGATTTGGTGATTATTTTTCAAATCCAAGATGGCCGCCGCACAAAATTATGATTTTAGCAATATGGATATCGTGTCCGAGGTTCTCGAGTGTGCAGAGAACAATTCTGCGATCATTTTAGAAATCCAAGAAGGCTGCCGCAAACGATTATGATTTCAGCAATATGGAACATCGTGTCCGAGATTCTCGAGGGTGCAGAAAACAATTTTGGGATCATTTTTAAATCCATGATGGCCGCCGCTCAAAAGTATGATAACTACATTATGGGTATCGTATCCGAGTTTTTCCAGAGTGCACAGAATGATTTTGTGATCATTTTTGAAATCCAAGATGGCTGCCGCTCAAAATTATGATAACTACATTTTGGGTATCGTATCCGAGGTTCTCGAGGGTGCAGAGAACGATTTTGTGATCAGTTTTCTAATCCAAGATGGCCGCCACTCAAAAGAATGATAACTACATTATGGGTATCGTATCCGAGGTTCTCGAGTGTGTTGAGAACGATTTTGTGATCATTTTTCTAATCCAAGATGGCCGCCGCACAAAAATATGTTTTCAGCAATATGGATATCGTGTCCGAGGTTCTCGAGGGTGCAGAAAACAATTTTGGGATCATTTTTAAATCCGAGATGGCCGCCGCTCAAAAGTATGATAACTAGATTATGGGTATCGTTTCCAAGGTTCTCGAGGGTGCAGAGAACGATTTTGTGATCAGTTTTCAAATCCAAGATGGCCGCTGCTCAAAAGTATGATAACTACATTATGGGTATCGTATCCGTGCTTCTCGAGGGTGCTGAGAACGATTTTTCTAATCCAAGATGGCCGCCGCACAAAATTATGATTTCAGCAATATGGATATCGTACCCGAAGTTCTCGAGGGTGCAAAGAACGATGTGGTGATTATTTTTTAAATCCAAGATGGCCGCCGCACAAAATTATGATTTGAGCAATATGGAAATCGTGTCCGAGGTTCTCGAGTGTGCAGAGAACAATACTGCGATCATTTTAGAAATCCAAGAAGGCTGCCGCAAACGATTATGTTTTCAGCAATATGGATATCGTGTCCGAGGTTCTCGAGGGTGCAGAAAACAATTTTGGGATCATTTTTAAATCCGAGATGGCCGCCGCTCAAAATTATGATAACAACATTATGGGTATCGTATCCGAGGTTTTCGAGGGTGCTGAGATCGATTTTGTAATCATTTTTCTAATCCAAGATGGCCGCCGCACAAAATTATGATTTCAGCAATATGGATATCGTACCCGAGGTTCTCGAGGATGCAGAGAACGATTTGATGATGATTTTTAAATCCAAGATGGCCGCCGCACAAAATTATGAATTGAGCAATATGGAAATCGTGTCCGAGGTTCTCGATGGTGCAGAGAACAATTCTGCGATCATTTTAGAAATCCAAGAGGGCTGCCGCAAACGATTATGTTTTCAGCAATATGGATATCGTGTCCGAGGTTCTCGATGGTGCAGAAAACAATTTTGGGATCATTTTTAAATCCGAGATGGCCGCCGCTCAAAAGTATGATAACTAGATTATGGGTATCGTATCCTAGGTTCTCGACGGTGCTGAGAACGATTTTGTAATCATTTTTCTAATCCAAGATGGCCGCCGCACAAAATTATGATTTCAGCAATATGGATATCGTACCCGAGGTTCTCGAATGTGCAGAGAACGATTTGGTGATTATTTTTCAAATCCAAGATGGCCGCCGCACAAAATTATGATTTTAGCAATATGGATATCGTGTCCGAGGTTCTCGAGTGTGCAGAGAACAATTCTGCGATCATTTTAGAAATCCAAGAAGGCTGCCGCAAACGATTATGATTTCAGCAATATGGAACATCGTGTCCGAGATTCTCGAGGGTGCAGAAAACAATTTTGGGATCATTTTTAAATCCATGATGGCCGCCGCTCAAAAGTATGATAACTACATTATGGGTATCGTATCCGAGTTTTTCCAGAGTGCACAGAATGATTTTGTGATCATTTTTGAAATCCAAGATGGCTGCCGCTCAAAATTATGATAACTACATTTTGGGTATCGTATCCGAGGTTCTCGAGGGTGCAGAGAACGATTTTGTGATCAGTTTTCTAATCCAAGATGGCCGCCACTCAAAAGAATGATAACTACATTATGGGTATCGTATCCGAGGTTCTCGAGTGTGTTGAGAACGATTTTGTGATCATTTTTCTAATCCAAGATGGCCGCCGCACAAAAATATGTTTTCAGCAATATGGATATCGTGTCCGAGGTTCTCGAGGGTGCAGAAAACAATTTTGGGATCATTTTTAAATCCGAGATGGCCGCCGCTCAAAAGTATGATAACTAGATTATGGGTATCGTTTCCAAGGTTCTCGAGGGTGCAGAGAACGATTTTGTGATCAGTTTTCAAATCCAAGATGGCCGCTGCTCAAAAGTATGATAACTACATTATGGGTATCGTATCCGTGCTTCTCGAGGGTGCTGAGAACGATTTTTCTAATCCAAGATGGCCGCCGCACAAAATTATGATTTCAGCAATATGGATATCGTACCCGAAGTTCTCGAGGGTGCAAAGAACGATGTGGTGATTATTTTTTAAATCCAAGATGGCCGCCGCACAAAATTATGATTTGAGCAATATGGAAATCGTGTCCGAGGTTCTCGAGTGTGCAGAGAACAATTCTACGACCATTTTTAAATCCGAGATGGCCGCCGCTCAAAAGTATGATAACTAGATTATGGGTATCGTATCCCAAGTTCTCGAGGGTGCAGAGAACGATTTTGTGATCAGTTTTCAAATCCAAGATGGCCGCCGCTCAAATGTATGACAACTACATTATGGGTATCGTATCCGAGGTTCTCGAGGGTGCTGAGAACGATTTTGTAATCATTTTTCAAATCCAAGATGGCCGCGCTCATAAGTATGATAACTACATTTTGGGTATCGTATCCGAGGTTCTCGAGGGTGCTGAGAACGATTTTGTGATAATTTTTCAAATCCAAGAGGGCCGTTGTGCAAGATTATGATCACAAAAATATGGGTATCGTATTCGAGGTTCTTGAGAGTGCAGAGAAAGATTTTGTGATCATTTTTCAAATCCAAGATGGCCGCCGCTCAAAAGTATGATAACTACATTATGGGTATCGTATCCGAGGTTCTCGAGGGTGCTGAGAATGATTTTGTGATCATTTTTCTTATCCAAAATGGCCGCCGCACAAAATTATGTTTTCAGCAATATGGATATCGTGTCCGAGGTTCTCGAGGGTGCAGAAAACAATTTTGGGATCATTTTTAAATCCGAGATGGCCGCCGCTCAAAAGTATGATAACTAGATTATGGGTATCGTATCAGAGGTTCTAGAGGTTGCAGAGAACGATTTTGTGATCATTTTTCAAATCCGAGATGGCCGCCGCTCAAAATTATGATAACAACATTATGGGTATCGTATCCGAGGTTTTCGAGGGTGCTGAGATCGATTTTGTAATCATTTTTCTAATCCAAGATGGCCGCCGCACAAAATTATGATTTCAGCAATATGGATATCGTACCCGAGGTTCTCGAGGATGCAGAGAACGATTTGATGATGATTTTTAAATCCAAGATGGCCGCCGCACAAAATTATGAATTGAGCAATATGGAAATCGTGTCCGAGGTTCTCGATGGTGCAGAGAACAATTCTGCTATCATTTTAGAAATCCAAGAGGGCTGCCGCAAAAGATTATGTTTTCAGCAATATGGATATCGTACCCGAGGTTCTCGAGGGTGCAGAGAACGATTTTGTGATCATTTTTGAAATCCAAGATGGCCGCCGCACAAAATTATGATTTGAGCAATATGGTAATCGTGTCCGAGGTTCTCGAGTGTGCAGAGAACAATACTGCGATCATTTTAGAAATCCAAGAAGGCTGCCGCAAACGATTATGTTTTCAGCAATATGGATATCGTGTCCGAGGTTCTCGAGGGTGCAGAAAACAATTTTGGGATCATTTTTAAATCCGAGATGGCCGCCGCTCAAAATTATGATAACAACATTATGGGTATCGTATCCGAGGTTTTCGAGGGTGCTGAGATCGATTTTGTAATCATTTTTCTAATCCAAGATGGCCGCCGCACAAAATTATGATTTCAGCAATATGGATATCGTACTCGAGGTTCTCGAGGATGCAGAGAACGATTTGATGATGATTTTTAAATCCAAGATGGCCGCCGCACAAAATTATGAATTGAGCAATATGGAAATCGTGTCCGAGGTTCTCGATGGTGCAGAGAACAATTCTGCTATCATTTTAGAAATCCAAGAGGGCTGCCGCAAAAGATTATGTTTTCAGCAATATGGATATCGTACCCGAGGTTCTCGAGGGTGCAGAGAACGATTTTGTGATCATTTTTGAAATCCAAGATGGCCGCCGCACAAAATTATGATTTGAGCAATATGGAAATCGTGTCCGAGGTTCTCGAGTGTGCAGAGAACAATACTGCGATCATTTTAGAAATCCAAGAAGGCTGCCGCAAACGATTATGTTTTCAGCAATATGGATATCGTGTCCGAGGTTCTCGAGGGTGCAGAAAACAATTTCGGGATCATTTTAGAAATCCAAGAGGGCTGCCGCAAACCATTAGGTTTTCAGCAATATGGAACATCGTGTCCGAGATTCTCGAGGGTGCAGAAAACAATTTTGGGATCATTTTTAAATCCATGATGGCCGCCGCTCAAAAGTATGATAACTACATTATGGGTATCGTATCCGAGTTTTTCCAGAGTGCACAGAATGATTTTGTGATCATTTTTGAAATCCAAGATGGCTGCCGCTCAAAATTATGATAACTACATTTTGGGTATCGTATCCGAGGTTCTCGAGGGTGCAGAGAACGATTTTGTGATCAGTTTTCTAATCCAAGATGGCCGCCACTCAAAAGAATGATAACTACATTATGGGTATCGTATCCGAGGTTCTCGAGTGTGTTGAGAACGATTTTGTGATCATTTTTCTAATCCAAGATGGCCGCCGCACAAAAATATGTTTTCAGCAATATGGATATCGTGTCCGAGGTTCTCGAGGGTGCAGAAAACAATTTTGGGATCATTTTTAAATCCGAGATGGCCGCCGCTCAAAAGTATGATAACTAGATTATGGGTATCGTATCCGAGGTTCTCGAGGGTGTAGAGAACGATTTTGTGATCATTTTGCAAATCCAAGATGGCCGCCGCACAAAATTATGATTTCAGCAATATGGATATCGTACCCGAGGTTCTTGAGGGTGCAGAGAACGATTTGGTGATCATTTTTCTAATCCAAGATGGCCGCCGCATAAAATAATGTTTTAAGCAATATGGATATCGTGTCCTAGGTTCTTGAGGGTGCAGAAAACAATTTTGGGATAATTTTTAAATCCGAGATGGCTGCCGCTCAAAATAATGATAACTACATTATGGGTATCGTATCCTAGGTTCTTGAAAGTGTAGAGAACGATTTTGTGATCATTTTTCAAATCCAAGATGGCCACCGCTGAAAAGTATGATAACTAGACTATGGGTATCGTATCCGAGGTTCTCGAGGGTGCTGAGAACGATTTTGTGATCATTTTTCAAATCCAAGAGGGCCTCCGTGCAAGATTATGATCACAAATATATGGGTATCTTATCCTAGGTTCTGGAGGGTGCAGAAAACGATTTTGTGATCAGTTTTCAAATCCAAGATGGCCGCCGCTCGTAAGTATGATAACTAGATTATGGGTATCGTATCCGAGGTTCTCGAGGGTTCTGAGAACGATTTTGTGATCATTTTTCATATCCAAGAGGGCCGCCGTGCAAGATAATGATCGCAAAAATATGGGTTTCGTATCCGAGGTTCTTGAGAGTGCAGAGAACGATTTTGTGATCATTTTTCGAATCCAAGATGGCCGCCACTCAAAAGAATGATAACTACATTATGGGTTTCGTATCCGAGGTTCTCGAGTGTGTTGAGAACGATTTTGTGATCATTTTTCTAATCCAAGATGGCCGCCGCACAAAAATATGTTTTCAGCAATATGGATATCGTGTCCGAGGTTCTCAAGGGTGCAGAAAACAATTTTGGGATCATTTTTAAATCCGAGATGGCCGCCGCTCAAAAGTATGATAACTAGATTATGGGTATCGTTTCCAAGGTTCTCGAGGGTGCAGAGAACGATTTTGTGATCAGTTTTCAAATCCAAGATGGCCGCTGCTCAAAAGTATGATAACTACATTATGGGTATCGTATCCGTGCTTCTCGAGGGTGCTGAGAACGATTTTTCTAATCCAAGATGGCCGCCGCACAAAATTATGATTTCAGCAATATGGATATCGTACCCGAGGTTCTCGAGGGTGCAAAGAACGATGTGGTGATTATTTTTTAAATCCAAGATGGCCGCCGCACAAAATTATGATTTGAGCAATATGGAAATCGTGTCCGAGGTTCTCGAGTGTGCAGAGAACAATTCTACGATCATTTAAGGAATTCAAGAGGGCTGCCGCAAACGATTATGTTTCCAGTAATATGGATATTGTGTCCGAGGTACTCGAGGGTGCAGAAAACAATTTTGCGACCATTTTTAAATCCGAGATGGCCGCCGCTCAAAAGTATGATAACTAGATTATGGGTATCGTATCCTAGGTTCTCGAGGGTGCAGAGAACGATTTTGTGATCAGTTTTCAAATCCAAGATGGCCGCCGCTCAAATGTATGACAACTACATTATGGGTATCGTATCCGAGGTTCTCGAGGGTGCTGAGAACGATTTTGTAATCATTTTTCAAATCCAAGATGGCCGCACTCATAAGTATGATAACTACATTTTGGGTATCGTATCCGAGGTTCTCGAGGGTGCTGAGAACGATTTTGTGATAATTTTTCAAATCCAAGAGGGCCGTTGTGCAAGATTATGATCACAAAAATATGGGTATCGTATTCGAGGTTCTTGAGAGTGCAGAGAAAGATTTTGTGATCATTTTTCAAGTCCAAGATGGCCGCCGCTCAAATGTATGATAACTACATTATGGGTATCGTATCCGAGGTTCTCGAGGGTGCTGAGAATGATTTTGTGATCATTTTTCTTATCCAAAATGGCCGCCGCACAAAATTATGTTTTCAGCAATATGGATATCGTGTCCGAGGTTCTCGAGGGTGCAGAAAACAATTTTGGGATCATTTTTAAATCCGAGATGGCCGCCGCTCAAAAGTATGATAACTAGATTATGGGTATCGTATCAGAGGTTCTAGAGGTTGCAGAGAACGATTTTGTGATCATTTTTCAAATCCGAGATGGCCGCCGCTCAAAATTATGATAACAACATTATGGGTATCGTATCCGAGGTTTTCGAGGGTGCTGAGATCGATTTTGTAATCATTTTTCTAATCCAAGATGGCCGCCGCACAAAATTATGATTTCAGCAATATGGATATCGTACCCGAGGTTCTCGAGGATGCAGAGAACGATTTGATGATGATTTTTAAATCCAAGATGGCCGCCGCACAAAATTATGAATTGAGCAATATGGAAATCGTGTCCGAGGTTCTCGATGGTGCAGAGAACAATTCTGCTATCATTTTAGAAATCCAAGAGGGCTGCCGCAAACGATTATGTTTTCAGCAATATGGGTATCGTACCCGAGGTTCTCGAGGGTGCAGAGAACGATTTTGTGATCATTTTTGAAATCCAAGATGGCCGCCGCACAAAATTATGATTTGAGCAATATGGAAATCGTGTCCGAGGTTCTCGAGTGTGCAGAGAACAATTCTGCGATCATTTTAGAAATCCAAGAAGGCTGCCGCAAACGATTATGTTTTCAGCAATATGGATATCGTGTCCGAGGTTCTCGAGGGTGCAGAAAACAATTTCGGGATCATTTTTAAATCCGAGATAGCCGCCGCTCAAAATAATGATAACTACATTATGGGTATCGTATCCTAGGTTCTTGAAAGTGTAGAGAACGATTTTGTGATCATTTTTCTAATCCAAGATGGCCGCCGCACAAAAATATGTTTTCAGCAATATGGATATCGTGTCCGAGGTTCTCGAGGGTGCAGAAAACAATTTTGGGATCATTTTTAAATCCGAGATGGCCGCCGCTCAAAAGTATGATAACTAGATTATGGGTATCGTTTCCAAGGTTCTCGAGGGTGCAGAGAACGATTTTGTGATCAGTTTTCAAATCCAAGATGGCCGCTGCTCAAAAGTATGATAACTACATTATGGGTATCGTATCCGTGCTTCTCGAGGGTGCTGAGAACGATTTTTCTAATCCAAGATGGCCGCCGCACAAAATTATGATTTCAGCAATATGGATATCGTACCCGAGGTTCTCGAGGGTGCAAAGAACGATGTGGTGATTATTTTTTAAATCCAAGATGGCCGCCGCACAAAATTATGATTTGAGCAATATGGAAATCGTGTCCGAGGTTCTCGAGTGTGCAGAGAACAATTCTGCGATCATTTTAGAAATCCAAGAAGGCTGCCGCAAACGATTATGTTTTCAGCAATATGGATATCGTGTCCGAGGTTCTCGAGGGTGCAGAAAACAATTTCGGGATCATTTTTAAATCCGAGATAGCCACCGCTCAAAAGTATGATAACTACATTATGGGTATCGTATCCTAGGTTCTCGAGGGTGCAGAGAACGATTTTGTGATCAGTTTTCAAATCCACGAAGGCCGCCGCTCAAAAGAATGATAACTTCATTATGGGTATCGTATCCGAGGTTCTCGAGGGTGCTGAGAACGATTTTGTAATCATTTTTCTAATCCAAGATGGCCGCCGCACAAAATTATGATTTCAGCAATATGGATATCGTACCCGAGGTTCTCGAGGGTGCAGAGAACGATTTGATGATGATTTTTAAATCCAAGATGGCCGCCGCACAAAACTATGAATTGAGCAATATGGAAATCGTGTCCGAGGTTCTCGATGGTGCAGAGAACAATTCTGCGATCATTTTAGAAATCCAAGAGGGCTGCCGCAAACGATTATGTTTTCAGCAATATGGATATCGTGTCCGAGGTTCTCGATGGTGCAGAAAACAATTTTGGGATCATTTTTAAATCCGAGATGGCCGCCGCTCAAAAGTATGATAACTAGATTATGGGTATCGTATCCTAGGTTCTCGACGGTGCTGAGAACGATTTTGTAATCATTTTTCTAATCCAAGATGGCCGCCGCACAAAATTATGATTTCAGCAATATGGATATCGTACCCGAGGTTCTCGAATGTGCAGAGAACGATTTGGTGATTATTTTTCAAATCCAAGATGGCCGCCGCACAAAATTATGATTTTAGCAATATGGATATCGTGTCCGAGGTTCTCGAGGGTGCAGAGAACAATTCTGCGATCATTTTAGAAATCCAAGAGGGCTGCCGCAAACCATTAGGTTTTCAGCAATATGGAACATCGTGTCCGAGATTCTCGAGGGTGCAGAAAACAATTTTGGGATCATTTTTAAATCCATGATGGCCGCCGCTCAAAAGTATGATAACTACATTATGGGTATCGTATCCGAGTTTTTCCAGAGTGCACAGAATGATTTTGTGATCATTTTTGAAATCCAAGATGGCTGCCGCTCAAAATTATGATAACTACATTTTGGGTATCGTATCCGAGGTTCTCGAGGGTGCAGAGAACGATTTTGTGATCAGTTTTCTAATCCAAGATGGCCGCCACTCAAAAGAATGATAACTACATTATGGGTATCGTATCCGAGGTTCTCGAGTGTGTTGAGAACGATTTTGTGATCATTTTTCTAATCCAAGATGGCCGCCGCACAAAAATATGTTTTCAGCAATATGGATATCGTGTCCGAGGTTCTCGAGGGTGCAGAAAACAATTTTGGGATCATTTTTAAATCCGAGATGGCCGCCGCTCAAAAGTATGATAACTAGATTATGGGTATCGTTTCCAAGGTTCTCGAGGGTGCAGAGAACGATTTTGTGATCAGTTTTCAAATCCAAGATGGCCGCTGCTCAAAAGTATGATAACTACATTATGGGTATCGTACCCGAGGTTCTCGAGGGTGCAAAGAACGATGTGGTGATTATTTTTTAAATCCAAGATGGCCGCCGCACAAAATTATGATTTGAGCAATATGGAAATCGTGTCCGAGGTTCTCGAGTGTGCAGAGAACAATTCTACGATCATTTAAGGAATTCAAGAGGGCTGCCGCAAACGATTATGTTTTCAGTAATATGGATATTGTGTCCGAGGTTCTCGAGGGTGCAGAAAACAATTTTGCGACCATTCTTAAATCCGAGATGGCCGCCGCTCAAAAGTATGATAACTAGATTATGTGTATCGTATCCGAGGTTCTCGAGGGTGCTGAGAACGATTTTGTAATCATTTTTCAAATCCAAGATGGCCGCGCTCATAAGTATGATAACTACATTTTGGGTATCGTATCCGAGGTTCTCGAGGGTGCTGAGAACGATTTTGTGATAATTTTTCAAATCCAAGAGGGCCGTTGTGCAAGATTATGATCACAAAAATATGGGTATCGTATTCGAGGTTCTTGAGAGTGCAGAGAAAGATTTTGTGATCATTTTTCAAATCCAAGATGGCCGCCGCTCAAAAGTATGATAACTACATTATGGGTATCGTATCCAAGGTTCTCGAGGGTGCTGAGAATGATTTTGTAATCATTTTTCTTATCCAAAATGGCCGCCGCACAAAATTATGTTTTCAGCAATATGGATATCGTGTCCGAGGTTCTCGAGGGTGCAGAAAACAATTTTGGGATCATTTTTAAATCCGAGATGGCCGCCGCTCAAAAGTATGATAACTAGATTATGGGTATCGTATCAGAGGTTCTAGAGGTTGCAGAGAATGATTTTGTGATCATTTTTCAAATCCGAGATGGCCGCCGCTCAAAATTATGATAACAACATTATGGGTATCGTATCCGAGGTTTTCGAGGGTGCTGAGATCGATTTTGTAATCATTTTTCTAATCCAAGATGGCCGCCGCACAAAATTATGATTTCAGCAATATGGATATCGTACCCGAGGTTCTCGAGGATGCAGAGAACGATTTGATGATGATTTTTAAATCCAAGATGGCCGCCGCACAAAATTATGAATTGAGCAATATGGAAATCGTGTCCGAGGTTCTCGATGGTGCAGAGAACAATTCTGCTATCATTTTAGAAATCCAAGAGGGCTGCCGCAAAAGATTATGTTTTCAGCAAAATGGATATCGTACCCGAGATTCTCGAGGGTGCAGAGAACGATTTTGTGATCATTTTTGAAATCCAAGATGGCCGCCGCACAAAATTATGATTTGAGCAATATGGAAATCGTGTCCGAGGTTCTCGAGTGTGCAGAGAACAATTCTGCGATCATTTTAGAAATCCAAGAAGGCTGCCGCAAACGATTATGTTTTCAGCAATATAGATATCGTGTCCGAGGTTCTCGAGGGTGCAGAAAACAATTTCGGGATCATTTTTAAATCCGAGATAGCCGCCGCTCAAAAGTATGATAACTACATTATGGGTATCGTATCCTAGGTTCTCGAGGGTGCAGAGAACGATTTTGTGATCAGTTTTCAAATCCACGAAGGCCGCCGCTCAAAAGAATGATAACTTCATTATGGGTATCGTATCCGAGGTTCTCGAGGGTGCTGAGAACGATTTTGTAATCATTTTTCTAATCCAAGATGGCCGCCGCACAAAATTATGATTTCAGCAATATGGATATCGTACCCGAGGTTCTCGAGGGTGCAGAGAACGATTTGGTGATGATTTTTAAATCCAAGATGGCCGCCGCACAAAATTATGAATTGAGCAATATGGAAATCGTGTCCGAGGTTCTCGATGGTGCAGAGAACAATTCTGCGATCATTTTAGAAATCCAAGAGGGCTGCCGCAAACGATTATGTTTTCAGCAATATGGATATCGTGTCCGAGGTTCTCGATGGTGCAGAAAACAATTTTGGGATCATTTTTAAATCCGAGATGGCCGCCGCTCAAAAGTATGATAACTAGATTATGGGTATCGTATCCGAGGTTCTCGAGGGTGCTGAGAACGATTTTGTAATCATTTTTCTAATCCAAGATGGCCGCCGCACAAAATTATGATTTCAGCAATATGGATATCGTACCCGAGGTTCTCGAATGTGCAGAGAACGATTTGGTGATTATATTTCAAATCCAAGATGGCCGCCGCACAAAATTATGATTTTAGCAATATGGATATCGTGTCCGAGGTTCTCGAGGGTGCAGAGAACAATTCTGCGATCATTTTAGAAATCCAAGAGGGCTGCCGCAAACCATTAGGTTTTCAGCAATATGGAACATCGTGTCCGAGATTCTCGAGGGTGCAGAAAACAATTTTGGGATCATTTTTAAATCCATGATGGCCGCCGCTCAAAAGTATGATAACTACATTATGGGTATCGTATCCGAGTTTTTCCAGAGTGCACAGAATGATTTTGTGATCATTTTTGAAATCCAAGATGGCTGCCGCTCAAAATTATGATAACTACATTATGGGTATCGTATCCGAGGTTCTCGAGGGTGCAGAGAACGATTTGGTGATCATTTTTCTAATCCAAGATGGCCGCCGCACAAAATTATGTTTTCAGCAATATGGATATCGTGTCCTAGGTTCTTGAGGGTGCAGAAAACAATTTTGGGATAATTTTTAACTCCGAGATGGCCGCCGCTCAAAATAATGATAACTACATTATGGGTATCGTATCCTAGGTTCTTGAAAGTGTAGAGAACGATTTTGTGATCATTTTTCGAATCCAAGATGGCCACCGCTGAAAAGTATGATAACTAGACTATGGGTATCGTATCCGAGGTTCTCGAGGGTGCTGAGAACGATTTAGTGATCATATTTCAAATCCAAGAGGGCCTCCGTGCAAGATTATGATCGCAACAATATGGGTTTTGTATCCGAGGTTCTTGAGAGTGCAGAGAACGATTTTGTAATCATTTTTCAAATCCAAGATAGCCGCCGCTCAAAAGTATGTTAACTACATTATGGGTATCGTATACGAGGCTCTCGAGGGTGCTGAGAACGATTTTGTGATCATTTTACATATCCAAGAGGACCGCCGTGCAAGATTATGATCACAAATATATGGGTATCGTATCCTAGGTTCTCGAGGGTGAAGAGAACGATTTTGTGATCAGTTTTCAAATCCAAGATGGCCGCCGCTCATAAGTATGATAACTACATTAAGGGAATCGTATCCGAGGTTCTCGAGGGTGCTCAGAACGATTTAGTGATCATTTTTCTAATCCAAAATGGCCGCCGCACAAAATTATGTTTTCAGCAATATGGATATCGTGTCCGAGGTTCTCGAGGGTGCAGAAAACAATTTCGGGATCATTTTTCAAATCAAAGATGGCCGCCGCTCATAAGTATGATAACTTCATTAAGGGTATTGTATCCTAGGTTCTCGAGGGTGCTGAGAACGATTTTGTGATCATTTTTCATATCCAAGAGGGCCATCGTGCATGATAATGATCGCAAAAATATGGGTTTCGTATCCGTGGTTCTTGAGTGTTCAGAGAACGATTTTGTGATCATTTTTAGAATCCAAGATGGCCGCCGCTCAAAAGTATGATTACTACATTATGGGTATTGTATCCAAGGTATTCGAGGGTGCTGAGAACGATTTTGTGATCATTTTTCATATCCAAGCGGGCCGCCGTGCAAGATAATGATCGCAAAAATATGGGTTTCGTATCCGAGGTTCTTGAGAGTTCAGAGAACAATTTTGTGATCATTTTTCAAATCCAAGATGGCTGCCGCTCAAAAGTATGATTACTACATTATGGGTGTCGTATCCAAGGTTCTCGAGGTTGCTGAGAACGATTTTGTGATCATTTTTCTAATCCAAAATGGCCACCGCACAAAATTATGTTTTCAGCAATATGGATATCGAGTCCGAGGTTCTCGAGGGTGCAGAAAACAATTTTGGGATCATTTTTAAATCCGAGATGGCCGCTGCTCAAAAGTATGATGACTACATTATGGGTATCGTATCCGAGGTTCTCGAGGGTGCAGAGAACGATTTTGTGATCAGTTTTCAAATCAAAGATGGCCGCCGCTCATAAGTATGATAACTACATTAAGGGTATCGTATCCGAGGTTCTCGAGGGTGCTGAGAACGATTTTGTGATAATTTTTCATATCCAAGAGGGCCGCCGTGTAAGATAATGATCGCTAAAATATGGGTTTCGTATCCGAGGTTCTTGAGAGTTCAGAGAACGATTTCGTGATCATTTTTCAATTCCAAGATGGCCGCCGCTCAAAAGTATGATTACTACATTATGGGTATCGTATCCGAGGTTCTCGAGGTTGCTGAGAACGATTTTGTGATCATTTTTCTAATCCAAGATGGCCGCCGCACAAAATTATGTTTTCAGCAATATGGATATCGTGTCCTAGGTTCTTGAGGGTGCAGAAAACAATTTTGGGATAATTTTTAACTCCGAGATGGCCGCCGCTCAAAATAATGATAACCACATTATGGGTATCGTATCCTAGGTTCTTGAAAGTGTAGAGAACGATTTTGTGATCATTTTTCAAATCCAAGATGGCCACCGCTGAAAAGTATGATAACTAGACTATGGGTATCGTATCCGAGGTTCTCGAGGGTGCTGAGAACGATTTAGTGATCATTTTTCAAATCCAAGAGGGCCTCCGTGCAAGATTATGATCACAAATATATGGGTATCTTATCCTAGGTTCTGGAGGGTGCAGAGAACGATTTTGTGATCAGTTTTCTAATCCAAGATGGCCGCCGCTCATAAGTATGATAACTAGATTATGGGTATCGTATCCGAGGTTCTCGAGGGTGCTAAGAACGATTTTGTGATCATTTTTTCATATCCAAGAGGGCCCCCGTGCTAGATAATGATCGCAAAAATATGGGTTTTGTATCCGAGGTTCTTGAGAGTGCAGAGAACGATTTTGTAATCATTTTTCAAATCCAAGATGGCCGCCGCTCAAAAGTATGATTTCAGCAATATGGATATCGTGTCCGAGATTCTCGAGGGTGCAGAGAACGATTTGATGATCATTTTTCAAATCCAAGATGGCCACCGCTCAAAATTATGATAACTACATTTTTTGTATCGTATCCGAGGTTCTCGAGGGTGCTGAGAACGATTTTGTGATCATTTTTCAAATCCAAGATGGCCGCCGCTCATAAGTATGATAACTACATTAAGGGAATCGTATCCGAGGTTCTCGAGGGTGCTCAGAACGATTTTGTGATCATTTTTCTAATCCAAAATGGCCGCCGCACAAAATTATGTTTTCAGCAATATGGATATCGTGTCCGAGGTTCTCGAGGGTGCAGAAAACAATTTCGGGATCATTTTTCAAATCAAAGATGGCCGCCGCTCATAAGTATGATAACTTCATTAAGGGTATTGTATCCTAGATTCTCGAGGGTGCTGAGAACGATTTTGTGATCATTTTTCATATCCAAGAGGGCCATCGTGCATGATAATGATCGCAAAAATATGGGTTTCGTATCCGTGGTTCTTGAGAGTTCAGAGAACGATTTTGTGATCATTTTTCAAATCCAAGATGGCCGCCGCTCAAAAGTATGATTACTACATTATGGGTATTGTATCCAAGGTTTTCGAGGGTGCTGAGAACGATTTTGTGATCATTTTTCATATCCAAGAGGGCCGCCGTGCAAGATAATGATCGCAAAAATATGGGTTTCGTATCCGAGGTTCTTGAGAGTTCAGAGAACAATTTTGTGATCATTTTTCAAATCCAAGATGGCCGCCGCTCAAAAGTATGATTACTACATTATGGGTATCGTATCCAAGGTTCTCGAGGTTGCTGAGAACGATTTTGTGATCATTTTTCTAATCCAAAATGGCCACCGCACAAAATTATGTTTTCAGCAATATGGATATCGTGTCCGAGGTTCTCGAGGGTGCAGAAAACAATTTTGGGATCATTTTTAAATCCGAGATGGCCGCTGCTCAAAAGTATGATGACTACATTATGGGTATCGTATCCGAGGTTCTCGAGGGTGCAGAGAACGATTTTGTGATCAGTTTTCACATCAAAGATGGCCGCCGCTCATAAGTATGATAACTACATTAAGGGTATCGTATCCGAGGTTCTCGAGGGTGCTGAGAACGATTTTGTGATAATTTTTCATATCCAAGAGGGCCGCCGTGTAAGATAATGATCGCAAAAATATGGGTTTCGTATCCGAGGTTCTTGAGAGTTCAGAGAACGATTTTGTGATCATTTTTCAATTCCAAGATGGCCGCCGCTCAAAAGTATGATTACTACATTATGGGTATCGTATCCGAGGTTCTCGAGGTTGCTGAGAACGATTTTGTGATCATTTTTCTAATCCAAGATGGCCGCCGCACAAAATAATGTATTCAGCAATATGGATATCATGTCCTAGGTTCTTGAGGGTGCAGAAAACAATTTTGGGATAATTTTTAACTCCGAGATGGCCGCCGCTCAAAATAATGATAACCACATTATGGGTATCGTATCCTAGGTTCTTGAAAGTGTAGAGAACGATTTTGTGATCATTTTTCAAATCCAAGATGGCCACCGCTGAAAAGTATGATAACTAGACTATGGGTATCGTATCCGAGGTTCTCGAGGGTGCTGAGAACGATTTAGTGATCATTTTTCAAATCCAAGAGGGCCTCCGTGCAAGATTATGATCACAAATATATGGGTATCTTATACTAGGTTCTGGAGGGTGCAGAGAACGATTTTGTGATCAGTTTTCTAATCCAAGATGGCCGCCGCTCATAAGTATGATAACTAGATTATGGGTATCGTATCCGAGGTTCTCGAGGGTGCTAAGAACGATTATGTGATCATTTTTCATATCCAAGAGGGCCGCCGTGCTAGATAATGATCGCAAAAATATGGGTTTTGTATCCGAGGTTCTTGAGAGTGCAGAGAAAGATTTTGTAATCATTTTTCAAATCCAAGATGGCCGCCGCTCAAAAGTATGATTTCAGCAATATGAATATCGTGTCCGAGATTCTCGAGGGTGCAGAGAACGATTTGATGATCATTTTTCAAATCCAAGATGGCCACCGCTCAAAATTATGATAACTACATTTTTTGTATCGTATCCGAGGTTCTCGAGGGTGCTGAGAACGATTTTGTGATCATTTTTCAAATCCAAGATGGCCGCCGCTCATAAGTATGATAACTACATTAAGGGAATCGTATCCGAGGTTCTCGAGGGTGCTCAGAACGATTTTGTGATCATTTTTCTAATCCAAAATGGCCGCCGCACAAAATTATGTTTTCAGCAATATGGATATCGTGTCCGAGGTTCTCGAGGGTGCAGAAAACAATTTCGGGATCATTTTTCAAATCAAAGATGGCCGCCGCTCATAAGTATGATAACTTCATTAAGGGTATTGTATCCTAGATTCTCGAGGGTGCTGAGAACGATTTTGTGATCATTTTTCATATCCAAGAGGGCCATCGTGCATGATAATGATCGCAAAAATATGGGTTTCGTATCCGTGGTTCTTGAGAGTTCAGAGAACGATTTTGTGATCATTTTTCAAATCCAAGATGGCCGCCGCTCAAAAGTATGATTACTACATTATGGGTATTGTATCCAAGGTTTTCGAGGGTGCTGAGAACGATTTTGTGATCATTTTTCATATCCAAGAGGGCCGCCGTGCAAGATAATGATCGCAAAAATATGGGTTTCGTATCCGAGGTTCTTGAGAGTTCAGAGAACAATTTTGTGATCATTTTTCAAATCCAAGATGGCCGCCGCTCAAAAGTATGATTACTACATTATGGGTATCGTATCCAAGGTTCTCGAGGTTGCTGAGAACGATTTGGTGATCATTTTTAAATCCGAGATGGCCGCTGCTCAAAAGTATGATGACTACATTATGGGTATCGTATCCGAGGTTCTCGAGGGTGCAGAGAACGATTTTGTGATCAGTTTTCAAATCAAAGATGGCCGCCGCTCATAAGTATGATAACTACATTAAGGGTATCGTATCCGAGGTTCTCGAGGGTGCTGAGAACGATTTTGTGATAATTTTTCATATCCAAGAGGGCCGCCGTGCAAGATAATGATCGCAAAAATATGGGTTTCGTATCCGACGTTCTTGAGAGTTCAGAGAACAATTTTGTGATCATTTTTCAAATCCAAGATGGCCGCCGCTCTAAAGTATGATTACTACATTATGGGTATCGTATCCAAGGTTCTCGAGGTTGCTGAGAACGATTTTGTGATCATTTTTCTAATCCAAGATGGCCGCCGCACAAAATTATGATTTTAGCAATATGGATATCGTGTCCGAGGTTCTCGAGGGTGCAGAGAACAATTCTGCGATCATTTTAGAAATCCAAGAGGGCTGCCGCAAACCATTAGGTTTTCAGCAATATGGAACATCGTGTCCGAGATTCTCGAGGGTGCAGAAAACAATTTTGGGATCATTTTTAAATCCATGATGGCCGCCGCTCAAAAGTATGATAACTACATTATGGGTATCGTATCCGAGTTTTTCCAGAGCGCACAGAATGATTTTGTGATCATTTTTGAAATCCAAGATGGCTGCCGCTCAAAATTATAATAACTACATTTTGGGTATCGTATCCGAGGTTCTCGAGGGTGCAGAGAACGATTTTGTGATCAGTTTTCTAATCCAAGATGGCCGCCACTCAAAAGAATGATAACTACATTATGGGTATCGTATCCGAGGTTCTCGAGTGTGTTGAGAACGATTTTGTGATCATTTTTCTAATCCAAGATGGCCGCCGCACAAAAATATGTTTTCAGCAATATGGATATCGTGTCCGAGGTTCTCGAGGGTGCAGAAAACAATTTTGGGATCATTTTTAAATCCGAGATGGCCGCCGCTCAAAAGTATGATAACTAGATTATGGGTATCGTTTCCAAGGTTCTCGAGGGTGCAGAGAACGATTTTGTGATCAGTTTTCAAATCCAAGATGGCCGCTGCTCAAAAGTATGATAACTACATTATGGGTATCGTATCCGTGCTTCTCGAGGGTGCTGAGAACGATTTTTCTAATCCAAGATGGCCGCCGCACAAAATTATGATTTCAGCAATATGGATATCGTGTCCGAGGTTCTCGAGGGTGCAGAAAACAATTTTGGGATCATTTTTAAATCCGAGATGGCCGCCGCTCAAAAGTATGATAACTAGATTATGGGTATCGTATCAGAGGTTCTAGAGGTTGCAGAGAACGATTTTGTGATCATTTTTCAAATCCGAGATGGCCGCCGCTCAAAATTATGATAACAACATTATGGGTATCGTATCCTAGGTTCTCGACCGTGCTGAGAACGATTTTGTAATCATTTTTCTAATCCAAGATGGCCGCCGCACAAAATTATGATTTCAGCAATATGGATATCGTACCCGAGGTTCTCGAATGTGCAGAGAACGATTTGGTGATTATTTTTCAAATCCAAGATGGCCGCCGCACAAAATTATGATTTTAGCAATATGGATATCGTGTCCGAGGTTCTCGAGGGTGCAGAGAACAATTCTGCGATCATTTTAGAAATCCAAGAGGGCTGCCGCAAACCATTAGGTTTTCAGCAATATGGAACATCGTGTCCGAGATTCTCGAGGGTGCAGAAAACAATTTTGGGATCATTTTTAAATCCATGATGGCCGCCGCTCAAAAGTATGATAACTACATTATGGGTATCGTATCCGAGTTTTTCCAGAGTGCACAGAATGATTTTGTGATCATTTTTGAAATCCAAGATGGCTGCCGCTCAAAATTATGATAACTACATTATGGGTATCGTATCCGAGGTTCTCGAGGGTGCAGAGAACGATTTTGTGATCAGTTTTCTAATCCAAGATGGCCGCCGCACAAAAATATGTTTTCAGCAATATGGATATCGTGTCCGAGGTTCTCGAGGGTGCAGAAAACAATTTTGGGATCATTTATAAATCCGAGATGTCCGCTGCTCAAAAATATGATAACTAGATTATGGGTATCGTATTCTAGGTTCTCGAGGGTGCTGAGAACGATTTTGTAATCATTTTTCTAATCCAAGATGGCCGCCGCACAAAATTATAATTTCAGCAATATGGATATCGTACCCGAGGTGCTCGAGGGTGCAGAGAACGATTTGGTGATCATTTTTCTAATCCAAGATGGCCGCCGCACAAAATTATGTTTTCAGCAATATGGATATCGTGTCCTAGGTTCTTGAGGGTGCAGAAAACAATTTTGGGATAATTTTTAACTCCGAGATGGCCGCCGCTCAAAATAATGATAACTACATTATGGGTATCGTATCCTAGGTTCTTGAAAGTGTAGAGAACGATTTTGTGATCATTTTTCGAATCCAAGATGGCCACCGCTGAAAAGTATGATAACTAGACTATGGGTATCGTATCCGAGGTTCTCGAGGGTGCTGAGAACGATTTAGTGATCATATTTCAAATCCAAGAGGGCCTCCGTGCAAGATTATGATCACAAATATATGGGTATCTTATCCTAGGTTCTGGAGGGTGCAGAGAACGATTTTGTGATCAGTTTTCAAATCCAAGATGGCCGCCGCTCATAAGTATGATAACTAGATTATGGGTAACGTATCCGAGGTTCTCGAGGGTGCTAAGAACGATTTTGTGATCATTTTTCATATCCAAGAGGGCCGTCGTGCTAGATAATGATCGCAACAATATGGGTTTTGTATCCGAGGTTCTTGAGAGTGCAGAGAACGATTTTGTAATCATTTTTCAAATCCAAGATAGCCGCCGCTCAAAAGTATGTTAACTACATTATGGGTATCGTATACGAGGCTCTCGAGGGTGCTGAGAACGATTTTGTGATCATTTTACATATCCAAGAGGACCGCCGTGCAAGATTATGATCACAAATATATGGGTATCGTATCCTAGGTTCTCGAGGGTGCTGAGAACGATTTTGTGATCATTTTTCAAATCCAAGATGGCCGCCGCTCATAAGTATGATAACTACATTAAGGGAATCGTATCCGAGGTTCTCGAGGGTGCTCAGAACGATTTTGTGATCATTTTTCTAATCCAAAATGGCCGCCGCACAAAATTATGTTTTCAGCAATATGGATATCGTGTCCGAGGTTCTCGAGGGTGCAGAAAACAATTTCGGGATCATTTTTCAAATCAAAGATGGCCGCCGCTCATAAGTATGATAACTTCATTGAGGGTATTGTATCCTAGATTCTCGAGGGTGCTGAGAACGATTTTGTGATCATTTTTCATATCCAAGAGGGCCATCGTGCATGATAATGATCGCAAAAATATGGGTTTCGTATCCTAGGTTCTTGAGAGTGCAGAGAACGATTTTGTGATCATTTTTCAAATCCAAGATGGCCGCCGCTCAAAAGTATGATTACTACATTATGGGTATTGTATCCAAGGTTTTCGAGGGTGCTGAGAACGATTTTGTGATCATTTTTCATATCCAAGAGGGCCGCCGTGCAAGATAATGATCGCAAAAATATGGGTTTCGTATCCGAGGTTCTTGAGAGTTCAGAGAACAATTTTGTGATCATTTTTCAAATCCAAGATGGCCGCCGCTCAAAAGTATGATTACTACATTATGGGTATCGTATCCAAGGTTCTCGAGGTTGCTGAGAACGATTTTGTGATCATTTTTCTAATCCAAAATGGCCACCGCACAAAATTATGTTTTCAGCAATATGGATATCGTGTCCGAGGTTCTCGAGGGTGCAGAAAACAATTTTGGGATCATTTTTAAATCCGAGATGGCCGCTGCTCAAAAGTATGATGACTACATTATGGGTATCGTATCCGAGGTTCTCGAGGGTGCAGAGAACGATTTTGTGATCAGTTTTCAAATCAAAGATGGCCGCCGCTCATAAGTATGATAACTACATTAAGGGTATCGTATCCGAGGTTCTCGAGGGTGCTGAGAACGATTTTGTGATAATTTTTCATATCCAAGAGGGCCGCCGTGCAAGATAATGATCGCAAAAATATGGGTTTCGTATCCGAGGTTCTTGAGAGTTCAGAGAACGATTTTGTGATCATTTTTCAATTCCAAGATGGCCGCCGCTCAAAAGTATGATGACTACATTATGGGTATCGTATCCGAGGTTCTCGAGGTTGCTGAGAACGATTTTGTGATTATTTTTCTAATCCAAGATGGCCGCCGCACAAAATTATGTTTTCAGCAATATGGATATCGTGTCCTAGGTTCTTGAGGGTGCAGAAAACAATTTTGGGATAATTTTTAACTCCGAGATGGCCGCCGCTCAAAATAATGATAACCACATTATGGGTATCGTATCCTAGGTTCTTGAAAGTGTAGAGAACGATTTTGTGATCATTTTTCAAATCCAAGATGGCCACCGCTGAAAAGTATGATAACTAGACTGTGGGTATCGTATCCGAGGTTCTCGAGGGTGCTGAGAACGATTTAGTGATCATTTTTCAAATCCAAGAGGGCCTCCGTGCAAGATTATGATCACAAATACATGGGTATCTTATCCTAGGTTCTGGAGGGTGCAGAGAACGATTTTGTGATCAGTTTTCTAATCCAAGATGGCCGCCGCTCATAAGTATGATAACTACATTAAGGGTATCGTATCCGAGGTTCTCGAGGGTGCTGAGAACGATTTTGTGATAATTTTTCATATCCAAGAGGGCCGCCGTGTAAGATAATGATCGCAAAAATATGGGTTTCGTATCCGAGGTTCTTGAGAGTTCAGAGAACGATTTTGTGATCATTTTTCAATTCCAAGATGGCCGCCGCTCAAAAGTATGATTACTACATTATGGGTATCGTATCCGAGGTTCTCGAGGTTGCTGAGAACGATTTTGTGATCATTTTTCTAATCCAAGATGGCCGCCGCACAAAATTATGTATTCAGCAATATGGATATCATGTCCTAGGTTCTTGAGGGTGCAGAAAACAATTTTGGGATAATTTTTAACTCCGAGATGGCCGCCGCTCAAAATAATGATAACCACATTATGGGTATCGTATCCTAGGTTCTTGAAAGTGTAGAGAACGATTTTGTGATCATTTTTCAAATCCAAGATGGCCACCGCTGAAAAGTATGATAACTAGACTATGGGTATCGTATCCGAGGTTCTCGAGGGTGCTGAGAACGATTTAGTGATCATTTTTCAAATCCAAGAGGGCCTCCGTGCAAGATTATGATCACAAATATATGGGTATCTTATACTAGGTTCTGGAGGGTGCAGAGAACGATTTTGTGATCAGTTTTCTAATCCAAGATGGCCGCCGCTCATAAGTATGATAACTAGATTATGGGTATCGTATCCGAGGTTCTCGAGGGTGCTAAGAACGATTATGTGATCATTTTTTATGTGATAATGATCGCAAAAATATGGGTTTTGTATCCGAGGTTCTTGAGAGTGCAGAGAAAGATTTTGTAATCATTTTTCAAATCCAAGATGGCCGCCACTCAAAAGTATGATTTCAGCAATATGAATATCGTGTCCGAGATTCTCGAGGGTGCAGAGAACGATTTGATGATCATTTTTCAAATCCAAGATGGCCACCGCTCAAAATTATGATAACTACATTTTTTGTATCGTATCCGAGGTTCTCGAGGGTGCTGAGAACGATTTTGTGATCATTTTTCAAATCCAAGATGGCCGCCGCTCATAAGTATGATAACTACATTAAGGGAATCGTATCCGAGGTTCTCGAGGGTGCTCAGAACGATTTTGTGATCATTTTTCTAATCCAAAATGGCCGCCGCACAAAATTATGTTTTCAGCAATATGGATATCGTGTCCGAGGTTCTCGAGGGTGCAGAAAACAATTTCGGGATCATTTTTCAAATCAAAGATGGCCGCCGCTCATAAGTATGATAACTTCATTAAGGGTATTGTATCCTAGATTCTCGAGGGTGCTGAGAACGATTTTGTGATCATTTTTCATATCCAAGAGGGCCATCGTGCATGATAATGATCGCAAAAATATGGGTTTCGTATCAGTGGTTCTTGAGAGTTCAGAGAACGATTTTGTGATCATTTTTCAAATCCAAGATGGCCGCCGCTCAAAAGTATGATTACTACATTATGGGTATTGTATCCAAGGTTTTCGAGGGTGCTGAGAACGATTTTGTGATCATTTTTCATATCCAAGAGGGCCGCCGTGCAAGATAATGATCGCAAAAATATGGGTTTCGTATCCGAGGTTCTTGAGAGTTCAGAGAACAATTTTGTGATCATTTTTCAAATCCAAGATGGCCGCCGCTCAAAAGTATGATTACTACATTATGGGTATCGTATTGAAGGTTCTCGAGGTTGCTGAGAACGATTTTGTGATCATTTTTAAATCCGAGATGGCCGCTGCTCAAAAGTATGATGACTACATTATGGGTATCGTATCCGAGGTTCTCGAGGGTGCAGAGAACGATTTTGTGATCAGTTTTCAAATCAAAGATGGCCGCCGCTCATAAGTATGATAACTACATTAAGGGTATCGTATCCGAGGTTCTCGAGGGTGCTGAGAACGATTTTGTGATAATTTTTCATATCCAAGAGGGCCGCCGTGCAAGATAATGATCGCAAAAATATGGGTTTCGTATCCGAGGTTCTTGAGAGTTCAGAGAACAATTTTGTGATCATTTTTCAAATCCAAGATGGCCGCCGCTCAAAAGTATGATTACTACATTATGGGTATCGTATCCAAGGTTCTCGAGGTTGCTGAGAACGATTTTGTGATCATTTTTCTAATTCAAGATGGCCGCCGCACAAAATTATGATTTTAGCAATATGGATATCGTGTCCGAGGTTCTCGAGGGTGCAGAGAACAATTCTGCGATCATTTTAGAAATCCAAGAGGGCTGCCGCAAACCATTAGGTTTTCAGCAATATGGAACATCGTGTCCGAGATTCTCGAGGGTGCAGAAAACAATTTTGGGATCATTTTTAAATCCATGATGGCCGCCGCTCAAAAGTATGATAACTACATTATGGGTATCGTATCCGAGTTTTTCCAGAATGCACAGAATGATTTTGTGATCATTTTTGAAATCCAAGATGGCTGCCGCTCAAAATTATGATAACTACATTTTGGGTATCGTATCCGAGGTTCTCGAGGGTGCAGAGAACGATTTTGTGATCAGTTTTCTAATCCAAGATGGCCGCCACTCAAAAGAATGATAACTACATTATGGGTATCGTATCCGAGGTTCTCGAGTGTGTTGAGAACGATTTTGTGATCATTTTTCTAATCCAAGATGGCCGCCGCACAAAAATATGTTTTCAGCAATATGGATATCGTGTCCGAGGTTCTCGAGGGTGCAGAAAACAATTTTGGGATCATTTTTAAATCCGAGATGGCCGCCGCTCAAAAGTATGATAACTAGATTATGGGTATCGTTTCCAAGGTTCTCGAGGGTGCAGAGAACGATTTTGTGATCAGTTTTCAAATCCAAGATGGCCGCTGCTCAAAAGTATGATAACTACATTATGGGTATCGTATCCGTGCTTCTCGAGGGTGCTGAGAACGATTTTTCTAATCCAAGATGGCCGCCGCACAAAATTATGATTTCAGCAATATGGATATCGTACCCGAGGTTCTCGAGGGTGCAAAGAACGATGTGGTGATTATTTTTTAAATCCAAGATGGCCGCCGCACAAAATTATGATTTGAGCAATATGGAAATCGTGTCCGAGGTTCTCGAGTGTGCAGAGAACAATTCTACGATCATTTAAGGAATTCAAGAGGGCTGCCGCAAACGATTATGTTTTCAGTAATATGGATATTGTGTCCGAGGTTCTCGAGGGTGCAGAAAACAATTTTGCGACCATTCTTAAATCCGAGATGGCCGCCGCTCAAAAGTATGATAACTAGATTATGTGTATCGTATCCGAGGTTCTCGAGGGTGCTGAGAACGATTTTGTAATCATTTTTCAAATCCAAGATGGCCGCGCTCATAAGTATGATAACTACATTTTGGGTATCGTATCCGAGGTTCTCGAGGGTGCTGAGAACGATTTTGTGATAATTTTTCAAATCCAAGAGGGCCGTTGTGCAAGATTATGATCACAAAAATATGGGTATCGTATTCGAGGTTCTTGAGAGTGCAGAGAAAGATTTTGTGATCATTTTTCAAATCCAAGATGGCCGCCGCTCAAAAGTATGATAACTACATTATGGGTATCGTATCCGAGGTTCTCGAGGGTGCTGAGAATGATTTTGTGATAATTTTTCAAATCCAAGAGGGCCGTTGTGCAAGATTATGATCACAAAAATATGGGTATCGTATTCGAGGTTCTTGAGGGTGCAGAGAACGATTTTGTGATCAGTTTTCAAATCAAAGATGGCCGCCGCTCATAAGTATGATAACTACATTAAGGGTATCGTATCCGAGGTTCTCGAGGGTGCTGAGAACGATTTTGTGATAATTTTTCATATCCAAGAGGGCCGCCGTGCAAGATAATGATCGCAAAAATATGGGTTTCGTATCCGAGGTTCTTGAGAGTTCAGAGAACAATTTTGTGATCATTTTTCAAATCCAAGATGGCCGCCGCTCAAAAGTATGATTACTACATTATGGGTATCGTATCCAAGGTTCTCGAGGTTGCTGAGAACGATTTTGTGATCATTTTTCTAATCCAAGATGGCCGCCGCACAAAATTATGATTTTAGCAATATGGATATCGTGTCCGAGGTTCTCGAGGGTGCAGAGAACAATTCTGCGATCATTTTAGAAATCCAAGAGGGCTGCCGCAAACCATTAGGTTTTCAGCAATATGGAACATCGTGTCCGAGATTCTCGAGGGTGCAGAAAACAATTTTGGGATCATTTTTAAATCCATGATGGCCGCCGCTCAAAAGTATGATAACTACATTATGGGTATCGTATCCGAGTTTTTCCAGAGTGCACAGAATGATTTTGTGATCATTTTTGAAATCCAAGATGGCTGCCGCTCAAAATTATGATAACTACATTTTGGGTATCGTATCCGAGGTTCTCGAGGGTGCAGAGAACGATTTTGTGATCAGTTTTCTAATCCAAGATGGCCGCCGCTCAAAAGTATGATTACTACATTATGGGTATCGTATCCGAGGTTCTCGAGGTTGCTGAGAACGATTTTGTGATCATTTTTCTAATCCAAGATGGCCGCCGCACAAAATTATGTATTCAGCAATATGGATATCATGTCCTAGGTTCTTGAGGGTGCAGAAAACAATTTTGGGATAATTTTTAACTCCGAGATGGCCGCCGCTCAAAATAATGATAACCACATTATGGGTATCGTATCCTAGGTTCTTGAAAGTGTAGAGAACGATTTTGTGATCATTTTTCAAATCCAAGATGGCCACCGCTGAAAAGTATGATAACTAGACTATGGGTATCGTATCCGAGGTTCTCGAGGGTGCTGAGAACGATTTAGTGATCATTTTTCAAATCCAAGAGGGCCTCCGTGCAAGATTATGATCACAAATATATGGGTATCTTATACTAGGTTCTGGAGGGTGCAGAGAACGATTTTGTGATCAGTTTTCTAATCCAAGATGGCCGCCGCTCATAAGTATGATAACTAGATTATGGGTATCGTATCCGAGGTTCTCGAGGGTGCTAAGAACGATTATGTGATCATTTTTCATATCCAAGAGGGCCGCCGTGCTAGATAATGATCGCAAAAATATGGGTTTTGTATCCGAGGTTCTTGAGAGTGCAGAGAAAGATTTTGTAATCATTTTTCAAATCCAAGATGGCCGCCGCTCAAAAGTATGATTTCAGCAATATGAATATCGTGTCCGAGATTCTCGAGGGTGCAGAGAACGATTTGATGATCATTTTTCAAATCCAAGATGGCCACCGCTCAAAATTATGATAACTACATTTTTTGTATCGTATCCGAGGTTCTCGAGGGTGCTGAGAACGATTTTGTGATCATTTTTCAAATCCAAGATGGCCGCCGCTCATAAGTATGATAACTACATTAAGGGAATCGTATCCGAGGTTCTCGAGGGTGCTCAGAACGATTTTGTGATCATTTTTCTAATCCAAAATGGCCGCCGCACAAAATTATGTTTTCAGCAATATGGATATCGTGTCCGAGGTTCTCGAGGGTGCAGAAAACAATTTCGGGATCATTTTTCAAATCAAAGATGGCCGCCGCTCATAAGTATGATAACTTCATTAAGGGTATTGTATCCTAGATTCTCGAGGGTGCTGAGAACGATTTTGTGATCATTTTTCATATCCAAGAGGGCCATCGTGCATGATAATGATCGCAAAAATATGGGTTTCGTATCCGTGGTTCTTGAGAGTTCAGAGAACGATTTTGTGATCATTTTTCAAATCCAAGATGGCCGCCGCTCAAAAGTATGATTACTACATTATGGGTATTGTATCCAAGGTTTTCGAGGGTGCTGAGAACGATTTTGTGATCATTTTTCATATCCAAGAGGGCCGCCGTGCAAGATAATGATCGCAAAAATATGGGTTTCGTATCCGAGGTTCTTGAGAGTTCAGAGAACAATTTTGTGATCATTTTTCAAATCCAAGATGGCCGCCGCTCAAAAGTATGATTACTACATTATGGGTATCGTATCCAAGGTTCTCGAGGTTGCTGAGAACGATTTGGTGATCATTTTTAAATCCGAGATGGCCGCTGCTCAAAAGTATGATGACTACATTATGGGTATCGTATCCGAGGTTCTCGAGGGTGCAGAGAACGATTTTGTGATCAGTTTTCAAATCAAAGATGGCCGCCGCTCATAAGTATGATAACTACATTAAGGGTATCGTATCCGAGGTTCTCGAGGGTGCTGAGAACGATTTTGTGATAATTTTTCATATCCAAGAGGGCCGCCGTGCAAGATAATGATCGCAAAAATATGGGTTTCGTATCCGACGTTCTTGAGAGTTCAGAGAACAATTTTGTGATCATTTTTCAAATCCAAGATGGCCGCCGCTCTAAAGTATGATTACTACATTATGGGTATCGTATCCAAGGTTCTCGAGGTTGCTGAGAACGATTTTGTGATCATTTTTCTAATCCAAGATGGCCGCCGCACAAAATTATGATTTTAGCAATATGGATATCGTGTCCGAGGTTCTCGAGGGTGCAGAGAACAATTCTGCGATCATTTTAGAAATCCAAGAGGGCTGCCGCAAACCATTAGGTTTTCAGCAATATGGAACATCGTGTCCGAGATTCTCGAGGGTGCAGAAAACAATTTTGGGATCATTTTTAAATCCATGATGGCCGCCGCTCAAAAGTATGATAACTACATTATGGGTATCGTATCCGAGTTTTTCCAGAGCGCACAGAATGATTTTGTGATCATTTTTGAAATCCAAGATGGCTGCCGCTCAAAATTATGATAACTACATTTTGGGTATCGTATCCGAGGTTCTCGAGGGTGCAGAGAACGATTTTGTGATCAGTTTTCTAATCCAAGATGGCCGCCACTCAAAAGAATGATAACTACATTATGGGTATCGTATCCGAGGTTCTCGAGTGTGTTGAGAACGATTTTGTGATCATTTTTCTAATCCAAGATGGCCGCCGCACAAAAATATGTTTTCAGCAATATGGATATCGTGTCCGAGGTTCTCGAGGGTGCAGAAAACAATTTTGGGATCATTTTTAAATCCGAGATGGCCGCCGCTCAAAAGTATGATAACTAGATTATGGGTATCGTTTCCAAGGTTCTCGAGGGTGCAGAGAACGATTTTGTGATCAGTTTTCAAATCCAAGATGGCCGCTGCTCAAAAGTATGATAACTACATTATGGGTATCGTATCCGTGCTTCTCGAGGGTGCTGAGAACGATTTTTCTAATCCAAGATGGCCGCCGCACAAAATTATGATTTCAGCAATATGGATATCGTGTCCGAGGTTCTCGAGGGTGCAGAAAACAATTTTGGGATCATTTTTAAATCCGAGATGGCCGCCGCTCAAAAGTATGATAACTAGATTATGGGTATCGTATCAGAGGTTCTAGAGGTTGCAGAGAACGATTTTGTGATCATTTTTCAAATCCGAGATGGCCGCCGCTCAAAATTATGATAACAACATTATGGGTATCGTATCCTAGGTTCTCGACCGTGCTGAGAACGATTTTGTAATCATTTTTCTAATCCAAGATGGCCGCCGCACAAAATTATGATTTCAGCAATATGGATATCGTACCCGAGGTTCTCGAATGTGCAGAGAACGATTTGGTGATTATTTTTCAAATCCAAGATGGCCGCCGCACAAAATTATGATTTTAGCAATATGGATATCGTGTCCGAGGTTCTCGAGGGTGCAGAGAACAATTCTGCGATCATTTTAGAAATCCAAGAGGGCTGCCGCAAACCATTAGGTTTTCAGCAATATGGAACATCGTGTCCGAGATTCTCGAGGGTGCAGAAAACAATTTTGGGATCATTTTTAAATCCATGATGGCCGCCGCTCAAAAGTATGATAACTACATTATGGGTATCGTATCCGAGTTTTTCCAGAGTGCACAGAATGATTTTGTGATCATTTTTGAAATCCAAGATGGCTGCCGCTCAAAATTATGATAACTACATTATGGGTATCGTATCCGAGGTTCTCGAGGGTGCAGAGAACGATTTTGTGATCAGTTTTCTAATCCAAGATGGCCGCCGCACAAAAATATGTTTTCAGCAATATGGATATC
The DNA here is from genome assembly GCF_905404315.1 of Leptidea sinapis. NCBI lineage: Eukaryota > Metazoa > Arthropoda > Insecta > Lepidoptera > Pieridae > Leptidea > Leptidea sinapis. The sequence goes on along the minus strand of NC_066296.1, from coordinate 637,133 downwards.
GTGTCCGAGGTTCTCGAGGGTGCAGAAAACAATTTTGGGATCATTTATAAATCCGAGATGTCCGCTGCTCAAAAATATGATAACTAGATTATGGGTATCGTATTCTAGGTTCTCGAGGGTGCTGAGAACGATTTTGTAATCATTTTTCTAATCCAAGATGGCCGCCGCACAAAATTATAATTTCAGCAATATGGATATCGTACCCGAGGTGCTCGAGGGTGCAGAGAACGATTTGGTGATCATTTTTCTAATCCAAGATGGCCGCCGCACAAAATTATGTTTTCAGCAATATGGATATCGTGTCCTAGGTTCTTGAGGGTGCAGAAAACAATTTTGGGATAATTTTTAACTCCGAGATGGCCGCCGCTCAAAATAATGATAACTACATTATGGGTATCGTATCCTAGGTTCTTGAAAGTGTAGAGAACGATTTTGTGATCATTTTTCGAATCCAAGATGGCCACCGCTGAAAAGTATGATAACTAGACTATGGGTATCGTATCCGAGGTTCTCGAGGGTGCTGAGAACGATTTAGTGATCATATTTCAAATCCAAGAGGGCCTCCGTGCAAGATTATGATCACAAATATATGGGTATCTTATCCTAGGTTCTGGAGGGTGCAGAGAACGATTTTGTGATCAGTTTTCAAATCCAAGATGGCCGCCGCTCATAAGTATGATAACTAGATTATGGGTAACGTATCCGAGGTTCTCGAGGGTGCTAAGAACGATTTTGTGATCATTTTTCATATCCAAGAGGGCCGTCGTGCTAGATAATGATCGCAACAATATGGGTTTTGTATCCGAGGTTCTTGAGAGTGCAGAGAACGATTTTGTAATCATTTTTCAAATCCAAGATAGCCGCCGCTCAAAAGTATGTTAACTACATTATGGGTATCGTATACGAGGCTCTCGAGGGTGCTGAGAACGATTTTGTGATCATTTTACATATCCAAGAGGACCGCCGTGCAAGATTATGATCACAAATATATGGGTATCGTATCCTAGGTTCTCGAGGGTGCTGAGAACGATTTTGTGATCATTTTTCAAATCCAAGATGGCCGCCGCTCATAAGTATGATAACTACATTAAGGGAATCGTATCCGAGGTTCTCGAGGGTGCTCAGAACGATTTTGTGATCATTTTTCTAATCCAAAATGGCCGCCGCACAAAATTATGTTTTCAGCAATATGGATATCGTGTCCGAGGTTCTCGAGGGTGCAGAAAACAATTTCGGGATCATTTTTCAAATCAAAGATGGCCGCCGCTCATAAGTATGATAACTTCATTGAGGGTATTGTATCCTAGATTCTCGAGGGTGCTGAGAACGATTTTGTGATCATTTTTCATATCCAAGAGGGCCATCGTGCATGATAATGATCGCAAAAATATGGGTTTCGTATCCGTGGTTCTTGAGAGTTCAGAGAACGATTTTGTGATCATTTTTCAAATCCAAGATGGCCGCCGCTCAAAAGTATGATTACTACATTATGGGTATTGTATCCAAGGTTTTCGAGGGTGCTGAGAACGATTTTGTGATCATTTTTCATATCCAAGAGGGCCGCCGTGCAAGATAATGATCGCAAAAATATGGGTTTCGTATCCGAGGTTCTTGAGAGTTCAGAGAACAATTTTGTGATCATTTTTCAAATCCAAGATGGCCGCCGCTCAAAAGTATGATTACTACATTATGGGTATCGTATCCAAGGTTCTCGAGGTTGCTGAGAACGATTTTGTGATCATTTTTCTAATCCAAAATGGCCACCGCACAAAATTATGTTTTCAGCAATATGGATATCGTGTCCGAGGTTCTCGAGGGTGCAGAAAACAATTTTGGGATCATTTTTAAATCCGAGATGGCCGCTGCTCAAAAGTATGATGACTACATTATGGGTATCGTATCCGAGGTTCTCGAGGGTGCAGAGAACGATTTTGTGATCAGTTTTCAAATCAAAGATGGCCGCCGCTCATAAGTATGATAACTACATTAAGGGTATCGTATCCGAGGTTCTCGAGGGTGCTGAGAACGATTTTGTGATAATTTTTCATATCCAAGAGGGCCGCCGTGCAAGATAATGATCGCAAAAATATGGGTTTCGTATCCGAGGTTCTTGAGAGTTCAGAGAACGATTTTGTGATCATTTTTCAATTCCAAGATGGCCGCCGCTCAAAAGTATGATGACTACATTATGGGTATCGTATCCGAGGTTCTCGAGGTTGCTGAGAACGATTTTGTGATTATTTTTCTAATCCAAGATGGCCGCCGCACAAAATTATGTTTTCAGCAATATGGATATCGTGTCCTAGGTTCTTGAGGGTGCAGAAAACAATTTTGGGATAATTTTTAACTCCGAGATGGCCGCCGCTCAAAATAATGATAACCACATTATGGGTATCGTATCCTAGGTTCTTGAAAGTGTAGAGAACGATTTTGTGATCATTTTTCAAATCCAAGATGGCCACCGCTGAAAAGTATGATAACTAGACTGTGGGTATCGTATCCGAGGTTCTCGAGGGTGCTGAGAACGATTTAGTGATCATTTTTCAAATCCAAGAGGGCCTCCGTGCAAGATTATGATCACAAATACATGGGTATCTTATCCTAGGTTCTGGAGGGTGCAGAGAACGATTTTGTGATCAGTTTTCTAATCCAAGATGGCCGCCGCTCATAAGTATGATAACTACATTAAGGGTATCGTATCCGAGGTTCTCGAGGGTGCTGAGAACGATTTTGTGATAATTTTTCATATCCAAGAGGGCCGCCGTGTAAGATAATGATCGCAAAAATATGGGTTTCGTATCCGAGGTTCTTGAGAGTTCAGAGAACGATTTTGTGATCATTTTTCAATTCCAAGATGGCCGCCGCTCAAAAGTATGATTACTACATTATGGGTATCGTATCCGAGGTTCTCGAGGTTGCTGAGAACGATTTTGTGATCATTTTTCTAATCCAAGATGGCCGCCGCACAAAATTATGTATTCAGCAATATGGATATCATGTCCTAGGTTCTTGAGGGTGCAGAAAACAATTTTGGGATAATTTTTAACTCCGAGATGGCCGCCGCTCAAAATAATGATAACCACATTATGGGTATCGTATCCTAGGTTCTTGAAAGTGTAGAGAACGATTTTGTGATCATTTTTCAAATCCAAGATGGCCACCGCTGAAAAGTATGATAACTAGACTATGGGTATCGTATCCAAGGTTCTCGAGGGTGCTGAGAACGATTTAGTGATCATTTTTCAAATCCAAGAGGGCCTCCGTGCAAGATTATGATCACAAATATATGGGTATCTTATACTAGGTTCTGGAGGGTGCAGAGAACGATTTTGTGATCAGTTTTCTAATCCAAGATGGCCGCCGCTCATAAGTATGATAACTAGATTATGGGTATCGTATCCGAGGTTCTCGAGGGTGCTAAGAACGATTATGTGATCATTTTTTATGTGATAATGATCGCAAAAATATGGGTTTTGTATCCGAGGTTCTTGAGAGTGCAGAGAAAGATTTTGTAATCATTTTTCAAATCCAAGATGGCCGCCACTCAAAAGTATGATTTCAGCAATATGAATATCGTGTCCGAGATTCTCGAGGGTGCAGAGAACGATTTGATGATCATTTTTCAAATCCAAGATGGCCACCGCTCAAAATTATGATAACTACATTTTTTGTATCGTATCCGAGGTTCTCGAGGGTGCTGAGAACGATTTTGTGATCATTTTTCAAATCCAAGATGGCCGCCGCTCATAAGTATGATAACTACATTAAGGGAATCGTATCCGAGGTTCTCGAGGGTGCTCAGAACGATTTTGTGATCATTTTTCTAATCCAAAATGGCCGCCGCACAAAATTATGTTTTCAGCAATATGGATATCGTGTCCGAGGTTCTCGAGGGTGCAGAAAACAATTTCGGGATCATTTTTCAAATCAAAGATGGCCGCCGCTCATAAGTATGATAACTTCATTAAGGGTATTGTATCCTAGATTCTCGAGGGTGCTGAGAACGATTTTGTGATCATTTTTCATATCCAAGAGGGCCATCGTGCATGATAATGATCGCAAAAATATGGGTTTCGTATCAGTGGTTCTTGAGAGTTCAGAGAACGATTTTGTGATCATTTTTCAAATCCAAGATGGCCGCCGCTCAAAAGTATGATTACTACATTATGGGTATTGTATCCAAGGTTTTCGAGGGTGCTGAGAACGATTTTGTGATCATTTTTCATATCCAAGAGGGCCGCCGTGCAAGATAATGATCGCAAAAATATGGGTTTCGTATCCGAGGTTCTTGAGAGTTCAGAGAACAATTTTGTGATCATTTTTCAAATCCAAGATGGCCGCCGCTCAAAAGTATGATTACTACATTATGGGTATCGTATTGAAGGTTCTCGAGGTTGCTGAGAACGATTTTGTGATCATTTTTAAATCCGAGATGGCCGCTGCTCAAAAGTATGATGACTACATTATGGGTATCGTATCCGAGGTTCTCGAGGGTGCAGAGAACGATTTTGTGATCAGTTTTCAAATCAAAGATGGCCGCCGCTCATAAGTATGATAACTACATTAAGGGTATCGTATCCGAGGTTCTCGAGGGTGCTGAGAACGATTTTGTGATAATTTTTCATATCCAAGAGGGCCGCCGTGCAAGATAATGATCGCAAAAATATGGGTTTCGTATCCGAGGTTCTTGAGAGTTCAGAGAACAATTTTGTGATCATTTTTCAAATCCAAGATGGCCGCCGCTCAAAAGTATGATTACTACATTATGGGTATCGTATCCAAGGTTCTCGAGGTTGCTGAGAACGATTTTGTGATCATTTTTCTAATTCAAGATGGCCGCCGCACAAAATTATGATTTTAGCAATATGGATATCGTGTCCGAGGTTCTCGAGGGTGCAGAGAACAATTCTGCGATCATTTTAGAAATCCAAGAGGGCTGCCGCAAACCATTAGGTTTTCAGCAATATGGAACATCGTGTCCGAGATTCTCGAGGGTGCAGAAAACAATTTTGGGATCATTTTTAAATCCATGATGGCCGCCGCTCAAAAGTATGATAACTACATTATGGGTATCGTATCCGAGTTTTTCCAGAATGCACAGAATGATTTTGTGATCATTTTTGAAATCCAAGATGGCTGCCGCTCAAAATTATGATAACTACATTTTGGGTATCGTATCCGAGGTTCTCGAGGGTGCAGAGAACGATTTTGTGATCAGTTTTCTAATCCAAGATGGCCGCCACTCAAAAGAATGATAACTACATTATGGGTATCGTATCCGAGGTTCTCGAGTGTGTTGAGAACGATTTTGTGATCATTTTTCTAATCCAAGATGGCCGCCGCACAAAAATATGTTTTCAGCAATATGGATATCGTGTCCGAGGTTCTCGAGGGTGCAGAAAACAATTTTGGGATCATTTTTAAATCCGAGATGGCCGCCGCTCAAAAGTATGATAACTAGATTATGGGTATCGTTTCCAAGGTTCTCGAGGGTGCAGAGAACGATTTTGTGATCAGTTTTCAAATCCAAGATGGCCGCTGCTCAAAAGTATGATAACTACATTATGGGTATCGTATCCGTGCTTCTCGAGGGTGCTGAGAACGATTTTTCTAATCCAAGATGGCCGCCGCACAAAATTATGATTTCAGCAATATGGATATCGTACCCGAGGTTCTCGAGGGTGCAAAGAACGATGTGGTGATTATTTTTTAAATCCAAGATGGCCGCCGCACAAAATTATGATTTGAGCAATATGGAAATCGTGTCCGAGGTTCTCGAGTGTGCAGAGAACAATTCTACGATCATTTAAGGAATTCAAGAGGGCTGCCGCAAACGATTATGTTTTCAGTAATATGGATATTGTGTCCGAGGTTCTCGAGGGTGCAGAAAACAATTTTGCGACCATTCTTAAATCCGAGATGGCCGCCGCTCAAAAGTATGATAACTAGATTATGTGTATCGTATCCGAGGTTCTCGAGGGTGCTGAGAACGATTTTGTAATCATTTTTCAAATCCAAGATGGCCGCGCTCATAAGTATGATAACTACATTTTGGGTATCGTATCCGAGGTTCTCGAGGGTGCTGAGAACGATTTTGTGATAATTTTTCAAATCCAAGAGGGCCGTTGTGCAAGATTATGATCACAAAAATATGGGTATCGTATTCGAGGTTCTTGAGAGTGCAGAGAAAGATTTTGTGATCATTTTTCAAATCCAAGATGGCCGCCGCTCAAAAGTATGATAACTACATTATGGGTATCGTATCCGAGGTTCTCGAGGGTGCTGAGAATGATTTTGTGATAATTTTTCAAATCCAAGAGGGCCGTTGTGCAAGATTATGATCACAAAAATATGGGTATCGTATTCGAGGTTCTTGAGGGTGCAGAGAACGATTTTGTGATCAGTTTTCAAATCAAAGATGGCCGCCGCTCATAAGTATGATAACTACATTAAGGGTATCGTATCCGAGGTTCTCGAGGGTGCTGAGAACGATTTTGTGATAATTTTTCATATCCAAGAGGGCCGCCGTGCAAGATAATGATCGCAAAAATATGGGTTTCGTATCCGAGGTTCTTGAGAGTTCAGAGAACAATTTTGTGATCATTTTTCAAATCCAAGATGGCCGCCGCTCAAAAGTATGATTACTACATTATGGGTATCGTATCCAAGGTTCTCGAGGTTGCTGAGAACGATTTTGTGATCATTTTTCTAATCCAAGATGGCCGCCGCACAAAATTATGATTTTAGCAATATGGATATCGTGTCCGAGGTTCTCGAGGGTGCAGAGAACAATTCTGCGATCATTTTAGAAATCCAAGAGGGCTGCCGCAAACCATTAGGTTTTCAGCAATATGGAACATCGTGTCCGAGATTCTCGAGGGTGCAGAAAACAATTTTGGGATCATTTTTAAATCCATGATGGCCGCCGCTCAAAAGTATGATAACTACATTATGGGTATCGTATCCGAGTTTTTCCAGAATGCACAGAATGATTTTGTGATCATTTTTGAAATCCAAGATGGCTGCCGCTCAAAATTATGATAACTACATTTTGGGTATCGTATCCGAGGTTCTCGAGGGTGCAGAGAACGATTTTGTGATCAGTTTTCTAATCCAAGATGGCCGCCACTCAAAAGAATGATAACTACATTATGGGTATCGTATCCGAGGTTCTCGAGTGTGTTGAGAACGATTTTGTGATCATTTTTCTAATCCAAGATGGCCGCCGCACAAAAATATGTTTTCAGCAATATGGATATCGTGTCCGAGGTTCTCGAGGGTGCAGAAAACAATTTTGGGATCATTTTTAAATCCAAGATGGCCGCCGCTCAAAAGTATGATAACTAGATTATGGGTATCGTTTCCAAGGTTCTCGAGGGTGCAGAGAACGATTTTGTGATCAGTTTTCAAATCCAAGATGGCCGCTGCTCAAAAGTATGATAACTACATTATGGGTATCGTATCCGTGCTTCTCGAGGGTGCTGAGAACGATTTTTCTAATCCAAGATGGCCGCCGCACAAAATTATGATTTCAGCAATATGGATATCGTACCCGAGGTTCTCGAGGGTGCAAAGAACGATGTGGTGATTATTTTTTAAATCCAAGATGGCCGCCGCACAAAATTATGATTTGAGCAATATGGAAATCGTGTCCGAGGTTCTCGAGTGTGCAGAGAACAATTCTACGATCATTTAAGGAATTCAAGAGGGCTGCCGCAAACGATTATGTTTTCAGTAATATGGATATTGTGTCCGAGGTTCTCGAGGGTGCAGAAAACAATTTTGCGACCATTCTTAAATCCGAGATGGCCGCCGCTCAAAAGTATGATAACTAGATTATGTGTATCGTATCCGAGGTTCTCGAGGGTGCTGAGAACGATTTTGTAATCATTTTTCAAATCCAAGATGGCCGCGCTCATAAGTATGATAACTACATTTTGGGTATCGTATCCGAGGTTCTCGAGGGTGCTGAGAACGATTTTGTGATAATTTTTCAAATCCAAGAGGGCCGTTGTCCAAGATTATGATCACAAAAATATGGGTATCGTATTCGAGGTTCTTGAGAGTGCAGAGAAAGATTTTGTGATCATTTTTCAAATCCAAGATGGCCGCCGCTCAAAAGTATGATAACTACATTATGGGTATCGTATCCGAGGTTCTCGAGGGTGCTGAGAATGATTTTGTAATCATTTTTCTTATCCAAAATGGCCGCCGCACAAAATTATGTTTTCAGCAATATGGATATCGTGTCCGAGGTTCTCGAGGGTGCAGAAAACAATTTTGGGATCATTTTTAAATCCGAGATGGCCGCCGCTCAAAAGTATGATAACTAGATTATGGGTATCGTATCAGAGGTTCTAGAGGTTGCAGAGAACGATTTTGTGATCATTTTTCAAATCCGAGATGGCCGCCGCTCAAAATTATGATAACAACATTATGGGTATCGTATCCGAGGTTTTCGAGGGTGCTGAGATCGATTTTGTAATCATTTTTCTAATCCAAGATGGCCGCCGCACAAAATTATGATTTCAGCAATATGGATATCGTACCCGAGGTTCTCGAGGATGCAGAGAACGATTTGATGATGATTTTTAAATCCAAGATGGCCGCCGCACAAAATTATGAATTGAGCAATATGGAAATCGTGTCCGAGGTTCTCGATGGTGCAGAGAACAATTCTGCTATCATTTTAGAAATCCAAGAGGGCTGCCGCAAAAGATTATATTTTCAGCAATATGGATATCGTACCCGAGATTCTCGAGGGTGCAGAGAACGATTTTGTGATCATTTTTGAAATCCAAGATGGCCGCCGCACAAAATTATGATTTGAGCAATATGGATATCGTGTCCGAGGTTCTCGAGGGTGCAGAGAACAATTCTGCGATCATTTTAGAAATCCAAGAGGGCTGCCGCAAACCATTAGGTTTTCAGCAATATGGAACATCGTGTCCGAGATTCTCGAGGGTGCAGAAAACAATTTTGGGATCATTTTTAAATCCATGATGGCCGCCGCTCAAAAGTATGATAACTACATTATGGGTATCGTATCCGAGTTTTTCCAGAGTGCACAGAATGATTTTGTGATCATTTTTGAAATCCAAGATGGCTGCCGCTCAAAATTATGATAACTACATTTTGGGTATCGTATCCGAGGTTCTCGAGGGTGCAGAGAACGATTTTGTGATCAGTTTTCTAATCCAAGATGGCCGCCACTCAAAAGAATGATAACTACATTATGGGTATCGTATCCGAGGTTCTCGAGTGTGTTGAGAACGATTTTGTGATCATTTTTCTAATCCAAGATGGCCGCCGCACAAAAATATGTTTTCAGCAATATGGATATCGTGTCCGAGGTTCTCGAGGGTGCAGAAAACAATTTTGGGATCATTTTTAAATCCGAGATGGCCGCCGCTCAAAAGTATGATAACTAGATTATGGGTATCGTTTCCAAGGTTCTCGAGGGTGCAGAGAACGATTTTGTGATCAGTTTTCAAATCCAAGAGGGCCGTTGTGCAAGATTATGATCACAAAAATATGGGTATCGTATTCGAGGTTCTTGAGAGTGCAGAGAAAGATTTTGTGATCATTTTTCAAATCCAAGATGGCCGCCGCTCAAAAGTATGATAACTACATTATGGGTATCGTATCCGAGGTTCTCGAGGGTGCTGAGAATGATTTTGTAATCATTTTTCTTATCCAAACTGGCCGCCGCACAAAATTATGTTTTCAGCAATATGGATATCGTGTCCGAGGTTCTCGAGGGTGCAGAAAACAATTTTGGGATCATTTTTAAATCCGAGATGGCCGCCGCTCAAAAGTATGATAACTAGATTATGGGTATCGTATCAGAGGTTCTAGAGGTTGCAGAGAACGATTTTGTGATCATTTTTCAAATCCGAGATGGCCGCCGCTCAAAATTATGATAACAACATTATGGGTATCGTATCCGAGGTTCTCGAGGGTGCTGAGAATGATTTTGTAATCATTTTTCTTATCCAAAATGGCCGCCGCACAAAATTATGATTTCAGCAATATGGATATCGTACCCGAGGTTCTCGAGGATGCAGAGAACGATTTCCACCGCTGAAAAGTATGATAACTAGACTGTGGGTATCGTATCCGAGGTTCTCGAGGGTGCTGAGAACGATTTAGTGATCATTTTTCAAATCCAAGAGGGCCTCCGTGCAAGATTATGATCACAAATATATGGGTATCTTATCCCAGGTTCTGGAGGGTGCAGAGAACGATTTTGTGATCAGTTTTCTAATCCAAGATGGCCGCCGCTCATAAGTATGATAACTACATTAAGGGTATCGTATCCGAGGTTCTCGAGGGTGCTGAGAACGATTTTGTGATAATTTTTCATATCCAAGAGGGCCGCCGTGTAAGATAATGATCGCAAAAATATGGGTTTCGTATCCGAGGTTCTTGAGAGTTCAGAGAACGATTTTGTGATCATTTTTCAATTCCAAGATGGCCGCCGCTCAAAAGTATGATTACTACATTATGGGTATCGTATCCGAGGTTCTCGAGGTTGCTGAGAACGATTTTGTGATCATTTTTCTAATCCAAGATGGCCGCCGCACAAAATTATGTATTCAGCAATATGGATATCATGTCCTAGGTTCTTGAGGGTGCAGAAAACAATTTTGGGATAATTTTTAACTCCGAGATGGCCGCCGCTCAAAATAATGATAACCACATTATGGGTATCGTATCCTAGGTTCTTGAAAGTGTAGAGAACGATTTTGTGATCATTTTTCAAATCCAAGATGGCCACCGCTGAAAAGTATGATAACTAGACTATGGGTATCGTATCCGAGGTTCTCGAGGGTGCTGAGAACGATTTAGTGATCATTTTTCAAATCCAAGAGGGCCTCCGTGCAAGATTATGATCACAAATATATGGGTATCTTATACTAGGTTCTGGAGGGTGCAGAGAACGATTTTGTGATCAGTTTTCTAATCCAAGATGGCCGCCGCTCATAAGTATGATAACTAGATTATGGGTATCGTATCCGAGGTTCTCGAGGGTGCTAAGAACGATTATGTGATCATTTTTCATATCCAAGAGGGCCGCCGTGCTAGATAATGATCGCAAAAATATGGGTTTTGTATCCGAGGTTCTTGAGAGTGCAGAGAAAGATTTTGTAATCATTTTTCAAATCCAAGATGGCCGCCGCTCAAAAGTATGATTTCAGCAATATGAATATCGTGTCCGAGATTCTCGAGGGTGCAGAGAACGATTTGATGATCATTTTTCAAATCCAAGATGGCCACCGCTCAAAATTATGATAACTACATTTTTTGTATCGTATCCGAGGTTCTCGAGGGTGCTGAGAACGATTTTGTGATCATTTTTCAAATCCAAGATGGCCGCCGCTCATAAGTATGATAACTACATTAAGGGAATCGTATCCGAGGTTCTCGAGGGTGCTCAGAACGATTTTGTGATCATTTTTCTAATCCAAAATGGCCGCCGCACAAAATTATGTTTTCAGCAATATGGATATCGTGTCCGAGGTTCTCGAGGGTGCAGAAAACAATTTCGGGATCATTTTTCAAATCAAAGATGGCCGCCGCTCATAAGTATGATAACTTCATTAAGGGTATTGTATCCTAGATTCTCGAGGGTGCTGAGAACGATTTTGTGATCATTTTTCATATCCAAGAGGGCCATCGTGCATGATAATGATCGCAAAAATATGGGTTTCGTATCCGTGGTTCTTGAGAGTTCAGAGAACGATTTTGTGATCATTTTTCAAATCCAAGATGGCCGCCGCTCAAAAGTATGATTACTACATTATGGGTATTGTATCCAAGGTTTTCGAGGGTGCTGAGAACGATTTTGTGATCATTTTTCATATCCAAGAGGGCCGCCGTGCAAGATAATGATCGCAAAAATATGGGTTTCGTATCCGAGGTTCTTGAGAGTTCAGAGAACAATTTTGTGATCATTTTTCAAATCCAAGATGGCCGCCGCTCAAAAGTATGATTACTACATTATGGGTATCGTATCGAAGGTTCTCGAGGTTGCTGAGAACGATTTTGTGATCATTTTTAAATCCGAGATGGCCGCTGCTCAAAAGTATGATGACTACATTATGGGTATCGTATCCGAGGTTCTCGAGGGTGCAGAGAACGATTTTGTGATCAGTTTTCAAATCAAAGATGGCCGCCGCTCATAAGTATGATAACTACATTAAGGGTATCGTATCCGAGGTTCTCGAGGGTGCTGAGAACGATTTTGTGATAATTTTTCATATCCAAGAGGGCCGCCGTGCAAGATAATGATCGCAAAAATATGGGTTTCGTATCCGAGGTTCTTGAGAGTTCAGAGAACAATTTTGTGATCATTTTTCAAATCCAAGATGGCCGCTGCTCAAAAGTATGATTACTACATTATGGGTATCGTATCCAAGGTTCTCGAGGTTGCTGAGAACGATTTTGTGATCATTATTCTAATCCAAGATGGCCGCCGCACAAAATTATGATTTTAGCAATATGGATATCGTGTCCGAGGTTCTCGAGGGTGCAGAGAACAATTCTGCGATCATTTTAGAAATCCAAGAGGGCTGCCGCAAACCATTAGGTTTTCAGCAATATGGAACATCGTGTCCGAGATTCTCGAGGGTGCAGAAAACAATTTTGGGATCATTTTTAAATCCATGATGGCCGCCGCTCAAAAGTATGATAACTTCATTATGGGTATCGTATCCGAGTTTTTCCAGAGTGCACAGAATGATTTTGTGATCATTTTTGAAATCCAAGATGGCTGCCGCTCAAAATTATGATAACTACATTTTGGGTATCGTATCCGAGGTTCTCGAGGGTGCAGAGAACGATTTTGTGATCAGTTTTCTAATCCAAGATGGCCGCCACTCAAAAGAATGATAACTACATTATGGGTATCGTATCCGAGGTTCTCGAGTGTGTTGAGAACGATTTTGTGATAATTTTTCTAATCCAAGATGGCCGCCGCACAAAAATATGTTTTCAGCAATATGGATATCGTGTCCGAGGTTCTCGAGGGTGCAGAAAACAATTTTGGGATCATTTTTAAATCCGAGATGGCCGCCGCTCAAAAGTATGATAACTAGATTATGGGTATCGTTTCCAAGGTTCTCGAGGGTGCAGAGAACGATTTTGTGATCAGTTTTCAAATCCAAGATGGCCGCTGCTCAAAAGTATGATAACTACATTATGGGTATCGTATCCGTGCTTCTCGAGGGTGCTGAGAACGATTTTTCTAATCCAAGATGGCCGCCGCACAAAATTATGATTTCAGCAATATGGATATCGTACCCGAGGTTCTCGAGGGTGCAAAGAACGATGTGGTGATTATTTTTTAAATCCAAGATGGCCGCCGCACAAAATTATGATTTGAGCAATATGGAAATCGTGTCCGAGGTTCTCGAGGGTGCAGAGAACAATTCTACGATCATTTAAGGAATTCAAGAGGGCTGCCGCAAACGATTATGTTTTCAGTAATATGGATATTGTGTCCGAGGTTCTCGAGGGTGCAGAAAACAATTTTGCGACCATTCTTAAATCCGAGATGGCCGCCGCTCAAAAGTATGATAACTAGATTATGTGTATCGTATCCGAGGTTCTCGAGGGTGCTGAGAACGATTTTGTAATCATTTTTCAAATCCAAGATGGCCGCGCTCATAAGTATGATAACTACATTTTGGGTATCGTATCCGAGGTTCTCGAGGGTGCTGAGAACGATTTTGTGATAATTTTTCAAATCCAAGAGGGCCGTTGTGCAAGATTATGATCACAAAAATATGGGTATCGTATTCGAGGTTCTTGAGAGTGCAGAGAAAGATTTTGTGATCATTTTTCAAATCCAAGATGGCCGCCGCTCAAAAGTATGATAACTACATTATGGGTATCGTATCCGAGGTTCTCGAGGGTGCTGAGAATGATTTTGTAATCATTTTTCTTATCCAAAATGGCCGCCGCACAAAATTATGTTTTCAGCAATATGGATATCGTGTCCGAGGTTCTCGAGGGTGCAGAAAACAATTTTGGGATCATTTTTAAATCCGAGATGGCCGCCGCTCAAAAGTATGATAACTAGATTATGGGTATCGTATCAGAGGTTCTAGAGGTTGCAGAGAACGATTTTGTGATCATTTTTCAAATCCGAGATGGCCGCCGCTCAAAATTATGATAACAACATTATGGGTATCGTATCCGAGGTTTTCGAGGGTGCTGAGATCGATTTTGTAATCATTTTTCTAATCCAAGATGGCCGCCGCACAAAATTATGATTTCAGCAATATGGATATCGTACCCGAGGTTCTCGAGGATGCAGAGAACGATTTGATGATGATTTTTAAATCCAAGATGGCCGCCGCACAAAATTATGAATTGAGCAATATGGAAATCGTGTCCGAGGTTCTCGATGGTGCAGAGAACAATTCTGCTATCATTTTAGAAATCCAAGAGGGCTGCCGCAAAAGATTATGTTTTCAGCAATATGGATATCGTACCCGAGATTCTCGAGGGTGCAGAGAACGATTTTGTGATCATTTTTGAAATCCAAGACCGCCGCCGCACAAAATTATGATTTGAGCAATATGGATATCGTGTCCGAGGTTCTCGAGGGTGCAGAGAACAATTCTGCGATCATTTTAGAAATCCAAGAGGGCTGCCGCAAACCATTAGGTTTTCAGCAATATGGAACATCGTGTCCGAGATTCTCGAGGGTGCAGAAAACAATTTTGGGATCATTTTTAAATCCATGATGGCCGCCGCTCAAAAGTATGATAACTACATTATGGGTATCGTATCCGAGTTTTTCCAGAGTGCACAGAATGATTTTGTGATCATTTTTGAAATCCAAGATGGCTGCCGCTCAAAATTATGATAACTACATTTTGGGTATCGTATCCGAGGTTCTCGAGGGTGCAGAGAACGATTTTGTGATCAGTTTTCTAATCCAAGATGGCCGCCACTCAAAAGAATGATAACTACATTATGGGTATCGTATCCGAGGTTCTCGAGTGTGTTGAGAACGATTTTGTGATCATTTTTCTAATCCAAGATGGCCGCCGCACAAAAATATGTTTTCAGCAATATGGATATCGTGTCCGAGGTTCTCGAGGGTGCAGAAAACAATTTTGGGATCATTTTTAAATCCGAGATGGCCGCCGCTCAAAAGTATGATAACTAGATTATGGGTATCGTTTCCAAGGTTCTCGAGGGTGCAGAGAACGATTTTGTGATCAGTTTTCAAATCCAAGAGGGCCGTTGTGCAAGATTATGATCACAAAAATATGGGTATCGTATTCGAGGTTCTTGAGAGTGCAGAGAAAGATTTTGTGATCATTTTTCAAATCCAAGATGGCCGCCGCTCAAAAGTATGATAACTACATTATGGGTATCGTATCCGAGGTTCTCGAGGGTGCTGAGAATGATTTTGTAATCATTTTTCTTATCCAAAATGGCCGCCGCACAAAATTATGTTTTCAGCAATATGGATATCGTGTCCGAGGTTCTCGAGGGTGCAGAAAACAATTTTGGGATCATTTTTAAATCCGAGATGGCCGCCGCTCAAAAGTATGATAACTAGATTATGGGTATCGTATCAGAGGTTCTAGAGGTTGCAGAGAACGATTTTGTGATCATTTTTCAAATCCGAGATGGCCGCCGCTCAAAATTATGATAACAACATTATGGGTATCGTATCCGAGGTTTTCGAGGGTGCTGAGATCGATTTTGTAATCATTTTTCTAATCCAAGATGGCCGCCGCACAAAATTATGATTTCAGCAATATGGATATCGTACCCGAGGTTCTCGAGGATGCAGAGAACGATTTGATGATGATTTTTAAATCCAAGATGGCCGCCGTACAAAATTATGAATTGAGCAATATGGAAATCGTGTCCGAGGTTCTCGATGGTGCAGAGAACAATTCTGCTATCATTTTAGAAATCCAAGAGGGCTGCCGCAAAAGATTATGTTTTCAGCAATATGGATATCGTACCCGAGATTCTCGAGGGTGCAGAGAACGATTTTGTGATCATTTTTGAAATCCAAGACCGCCGCCGCACAAAATTATGATTTGAGCAATATGGATATCGTGTCCGAGGTTCTCGAGGGTGCAGAGAACAATTCTGCGATCATTTTAGAAATCCAAGAGGGCTGCCGCAAACCATTAGGTTTTCAGCAATATGGAACATCGTGTCCGAGATTCTCGAGGGTGCAGAAAACAATTTTGGGATCATTTTTAAATCCATGATGGCCGCCGCTCAAAAGTATGATAACTACATTATGGGTATCGTATCCGAGTTTTTCCAGAGTGCACAGAATGATTTTGTGATCATTTTTGAAATCCAAGATGGCTGCCGCTCAAAATTATGATAACTACATTTTGGGTATCGTATCCGAGGTTCTCGAGGGTGCAGAGAACGATTTTGTGATCAGTTTTCTAATCCAAGATGGCCGCCACTCAAAAGTATGATAACTAGATTATGGGTATCGTTTCCAAGGTTCTCGAGGGTGCAGAGAACGATTTTGTGATCAGTTTTCAAATCCAAGAGGGCCGTTGTGCAAGATTATGATCACAAAAATATGGGTATCGTATTCGAGGTTCTTGAGAGTGCAGAGAAAGATTTTGTGATCATTTTTCAAATCCAAGATGGCCGCCGCTCAAAAGTATGATAACTACATTATGGGTATCGTATCCGAGGTTCTCGAGGGTGCTGAGAATGATTTTGTAATCATTTTTCTTATCCAAAATGGCCGCCGCACAAAATTATGTTTTCAGCAATATGGATATCGTGTCCGAGGTTCTCGAGGGTGCAGAAAACAATTTTGGGATCATTTTTAAATCCGAGATGGCCGCCGCTCAAAAGTATGATAACTAGATTATGGGTATCGTATCAGAGGTTCTAGAGGTTGCAGAGAACGATTTTGTGATCATTTTTCAAATCCGAGATGGCCGCCGCTCAAAATTATGATAACAACATTATGGGTATCGTATCCGAGGTTTTCGAGGGTGCTGAGATCGATTTTGTAATCATTTTTCTAATCCAAGATGGCCGCCGCACAAAATTATGATTTCAGCAATATGGATATCGTACCCGAGGTTCTCGAGGATGCAGAGAACGATTTGATGATGATTTTTAAATCCAAGATGGCCGCCGTACAAAATTATGAATTGAGCAATATGGAAATCGTGTCCGAGGTTCTCGATGGTGCAGAGAACAATTCTGCTATCATTTTAGAAATCCAAGAGGGCTGCCGCAAAAGATTATGTTTTCAGCAATATGGATATCGTACCCGAGATTCTCGAGGGTGCAGAGAACGATTTTGTGATCATTTTTGAAATCCAAGATGGCCGCCGCACAAAATTATGATTTGAGCAATATGGAAATCGTGTCCGAGGTTCTCGATGGTGCAGAGAACAATTCTGCTATCATTTTAGAAATCCAAGAAGGCTGCCGCAAACGATTATGTTTTCAGCAATATGGATATCGTGTCCGAGGTTCTCGAGGGTGCAGAAAACAATTTCGGGATCATTTTTAAATCCGAGATAGCCGCCGCTCAAAAGTATGATAACTACATTATGGGTATCGTATCCTAGGTTCTCGAGGGTGCAGAGAACGATTTTGTGATCAGTTTTCAAATCCACGAAGGCCGCCGCTCAAAAGAATGATAACTTCATTATGGGTATCGTATCCGAGGTTCTCGAGGGTGCTGAGAACGATTTTGTAATCATTTTTCTAATCCAAGATGGCCGCCGCACAAAATTATGATTTCAGCAATATGGATATCGTACCCGAGGTTCTCGAGGGTGCAGAGAACGATTTGATGATGATTTTTAAATCCAAGATGGCCGCCGCACAAAATTATGAATTGAGCAATATGGAAATCGTGTCCGAGGTTCTCGATGGTGCAGAGAACAATTCTGCGATCATTTTAGAAATCCAAGAGGGCTGCCGCAAACGATTATGTTTTCAGCAATATGGATATCGTGTCCGAGGTTCTCGATGGTGCAGAAAACAATTTTGGGATCATTTTTAAATCCGAGATGGCCGCCGCTCAAAAGTATGATAACTAGATTATGGGTATCGTATCCTAGGTTCTCGACGGTGCTGAGAACGATTTTGTAATCATTTTTCTAATCCAAGATGGCCGCCGCACAAAATTATGATTTCAGCAATATGGATATCGTACCCGAGGTTCTCGAATGTGCAGAGAACGATTTGGTGATTATTTTTCAAATCCAAGATGGCCGCCGCACAAAATTATGATTTTAGCAATATGGATATCGTGTCCGAGGTTCTCGAGGGTGCAGAGAACAATTCTGCGATCATTTTAGAAATCCAAGAGGGCTGCCGCAAACCATTAGGTTTTCAGCAATATGGAACATCGTGTCCGAGATTCTCGAGGGTGCAGAAAACAATTTTGGGATCATTTTTAAATCCATGATGGCCGCCGCTCAAAAGTATGATAACTACATTATGGGTATCGTATCCGAGTTTTTCCAGAGTGCACAGAATGATTTTGTGATCATTTTTGAAATCCAAGATGGCTGCCGCTCAAAATTATGATAACTACATTATGGGTATCGTATCCAAGGTTCTCGAGGGTGCAGAGAACGATTTTGTGATCAGTTTTCTAATCCAAGATGGCCGCCGCACAATAATATGTTTTCAGCAATATGGATATCGTGTCCGAGGTTCTCGAGGGTGCAGAAAACAATTTTGGGATCATTTATAAATCCGAGATGTCCGCTGCTCAAAAATATGATAACTAGATTATGGGTATCGTATTCTAGGTTCTCGAGGGTGCTGAGAACGATTTTGTAATCATTTTTCTAATCCAAGATGGCCGCCGCACAAAATTATAATTTCAGCAATATGGATATCGTACCCGAGGTGCTCGAGGGTGCAGAGAACGATTTGGTGATCATTTTTCTAATCCAAGATGGCCGCCGCACAAAATTATGTTTTCAGCAATATGGATATCGTGTCCTAGGTTCTTGAGGGTGCAGAAAACAATTATGGGATAATTTTTAACTCCGAGATGGCCGCCGCTCAAAATAATGATAACTACATTATGGGTATCGTATCCTAGGTTCTTGAAAGTGTAGAGAACGATTTTGTGATCATTTTTCGAATCCAAGATGGCCACCGCTGAAAAGTATGATAACTAGACTATGGGTATCGTATCCGAGGTTCTCGAGGGTGCTGAGAACGATTTAGTGATCATATTTCAAATCCAAGAGGGCCTCCGTGCAAGATTATGATCACAAATATATGGGTATCTTATCCTAGGTTCTGGAGGGTGCAGAGAACGATTTTGTGATCAGTTTTCAAATCCAAGATGGCCGCCGCTCATAAGTATGATAACTAGATTATGGGTAACGTATCCGAGGTTCTCGAGGGTGCTAAGAACGATTTTGTGATCATTTTTCTTATCCAAGAGGGCCGTCGTGCTAGATAATGATCGCAAAAATATGGGTTTTGTATCCGAGGTTCTTGAGAGTGCAGAGAACGATTTTGTAATCATTTTTCAAATCCAAGATAGCCGCCGCTCAAAAGTATGTTAACTACATTATGGGTATCGTATACGAGGCTCTCGAGGGTGCTGAGAACGATTTTGTGATCATTTTACATATCCAAGAGGACCGCCGTGCAAGATTATGATCACAAATATATGGGTATCGTATCCTAGGTTCTCGAGGGTGAAGAGAACGATTTTGTGATCAGTTTTCAAATCCAAGATGGCCGCCGCTCATAAGTATGATAACTACATTAAGGGAATCGTATCCGAGGTTCTCGAGGGTGCTCAGAACGATTTAGTGATCATTTTTCTAATCCAAAATGGCCGCCGCACAAAATTATGTTTTCAGCAATATGGATATCGTGTCCGAGGTTCTCGAGGGTGCAGAAAACAATTTCGGGATCATTTTTCAAATCAAAGATGGCCGCCGCTCATAAGTATGATAACTTCATTAAGGGTATTGTATCCTAGGTTCTCGAGGGTGCTGAGAACGATTTTGTGATCATTTTTCATATCCAAGAGGGCCATCGTGCATGATAATGATCGCAAAAATATGGGTTTCGTATCCGTGGTTCTTGAGTGTTCAGAGAACGATTTTGTGATCATTTTTCAAATCCAAGATGGCCGCCGCTCAAAAGTATGATTACTACATTATGGGTATTGTATCCAAGGTATTCGAGGGTGCAGAGAACGATTTTGTGATCATTTTTCATATCCAAGCGGGCCGCCGTGCAAGATAATGATCGCAAAAATATGGGTTTCGTATCCGAGGTTCTTGAGAGTTCAGAGAACAATTTTGTGATCATTATTCAAATCCAAGATGGCCGCCGCTCAAAAGTATGATTACTACATTATGGGTATCGTATCCAAGGTTCTCGAGGTTGCTGAGAACGATTTTGTGATCATTTTTCTAATCCAAAATGGCCACCGCACAAAATTATGTTTTCAGCAATATGGATATCGAGTCCGAGGTTCTCGAGGGTGCAGAAAACAATTTTGGGATCATTTTTAAATCCGAGATGGCCGCTGCTCAAAAGTATGATGACTACATTATGGGTATCGTATCCGAGGTTCTCGAGGGTGCAGAGAACGATTTTGTGATCAGTTTTCAAATCAAAGATGGCCGCCGCTCATAAGTATGATAACTACATTAAGGGTATCGTATCCGAGGTTCTCGAGGGTGCTGAGAACGATTTTGTGATAATTTTTCATATCCAAGAGGGCCGCCGTGTAAGATAATGATCGCAAAAATATGGGTTTCGTATCCGAGGTTCTTGAGAGTTCAGAGAACGATTTCGTGATCATTTTTCAATTCCAAGATGGCCGCCGCTCAAAAGTATGATTACTACATTATGGGTATCGTATCCGAGGTTCTCGAGGTTGCTGAGAACGATTTTGTGATCATTTTTCTAATCCAAGATGGCCGCCGCACAAAATTATGTTTTCAGCAATATGGATATCGTGTCCTAGGTTCTTGAGGGTGCAGAAAACAATTTTGGGATAATTTTTAACTCCGAGATGGCCGCCGCTCAAAATAATGATAACCACATTATGGGTATCGTATCCTAGGTTCTTGAAAGTGTAGAGAACGATTTTGTGATCATTTTTCAAATCCAAGATGGCCACCGCTGAAAAGTATGATAACTAGACTATGGGTATCGTATCCGAGGTTCTCGAGGGTGCTGAGAACGATTTAGTGATCATTTTTCAAATCCAAGAGGGCCTCCGTGCAAGATTATGATCACAAATATATGGGTATCTTATCCTAGGTTCTGGAGGGTGCAGAGAACGATTTTGTGATCAGTTTTCTAATCCAAGATGGCCGCCGCTCATAAGTATGATAACTAGATTATGGGTATCGTATCCGAGGTTCTCGAGGGTGCTAAGAACGATTTTGTGATCATTTTTTCATATCCAAGAGGGCCCCCGTGCTAGATAATGATCGCAAAAATATGGGTTTTGTATCCGAGGTTCTTGAGAGTGCAGAGAACGATTTTGTAATCATTTTTCAAATCCAAGATGGCCGCCGCTCAAAAGTATGATTTCAGCAATATGGATATCGTGTCCGAGATTCTCGAGGGTGCAGAGAACGATTTGATGATCATTTTTCAAATCCAAGATGGCCACCGCTCAAAATTATGATAACTACATTTTTTGTATCGTATCCGAGGTTCTCGAGGGTGCTGAGAACGATTTTGTGATCATTTTTCAAATCCAAGATGGCCGCCGCTCATAAGTATGATAACTACATTAAGGGAATCGTATCCGAGGTTCTCGAGGGTGCTCAGAACGATTTTGTGATCATTTTTCTAATCCAAAATGGCCGCCGCACAAAATTATGTTTTCAGCAATATGGATATCGTGTCCGAGGTTCTCGAGGGTGCAGAAAACAATTTCGGGATCATTTTTCAAATCAAAGATGGCCGCCGCTCATAAGTATGATAACTTCATTAAGGGTATTGTATCCTAGATTCTCGAGGGTGCTGAGAACGATTTTGTGATCATTTTTCATATCCAAGAGGGCCATCGTGCATGATAATGATCGCAAAAATATGGGTTTCGTATCCGTGGTTCTTGAGAGTTCAGAGAACGATTTTGTGATCATTTTTCAAATCCAAGATGGCCGCCGCTCAAAAGTATGATTACTACATTATGGGTATTGTATCCAAGGTTTTCGAGGGTGCTGAGAACGATTTTGTGATCATTTTTCATATCCAAGAGGGCCGCCGTGCAAGATAATGATCGCAAAAATATGGGTTTCGTATCCGAGGTTCTTGAGAGTTCAGAGAACAATTTTGTGATCATTTTTCAAATCCAAGATGGCCGCCGCTCAAAAGTATGATTACTACATTATGGGTATCGTATCCAAGGTTCTCGAGGTTGCTGAGAACGATTTTGTGATCATTTTTCTAATCCAAAATGGCCACCGCACAAAATTATGTTTTCAGCAATATGGATATCGTGTCCGAGGTTCTCGAGGGTGCAGAAAACAATTTTGGGATCATTTTTAAATCCGAGATGGCCGCTGCTCAAAAGTATGATGACTACATTATGGGTATCGTATCCGAGGTTCTCGAGGGTGCAGAGAACGATTTTGTGATCAGTTTTCAAATCAAAGATGGCCGCCGCTCATAAGTATGATAACTACATTAAGGGTATCGTATCCGAGGTTCTCGAGGGTGCTGAGAACGATTTTGTGATAATTTTTCATATCCAAGAGGGCCGCCGTGCAAGATAATGATCGCAAAAATATGGGTTTCGTATCCGAGGTTCTTGAGAGTTCAGAGAACGATTTTGTGATCATTTTTCAATTCCAAGATGGCCGCCGCTCAAAAGTATGATGACTACATTATGGGTATCGTATCCGAGGTTCTCGAGGTTGCTGAGAACGATTTTGTGATTATTTTTCTAATCCAAGATGGCCGCCGCACAAAATTATGTTTTCAGCAATATGGATATCGTCTCCTAGGTTCTTGAGGGTGCAGAAAACAATTTTGGGATAATTTTTAACTCCGAGATGGCCGCCGCTCAAAATAATGATAACCACATTATGGGTATCGTATCCTAGGTTCTTGAAAGTGTAGAGAACGATTTTGTGATCATTTTTCAAATCCAAGATGGCCACCGCTGAAAAGTATGATAACTAGACTATGGGTATCGTATCCGAGGTTCTCGAGGGTGCTGAGAACGATTTAGTGATCATTTTTCAAATCCAAGAGGGCCTCCGTGCAAGATTATGATCACAAATATATGGGTATCTTATCCTAGGTTCTGGAGGGTGCAGAGAACGATTTTGTGATCAGTTTTCTAATCCAAGATGGCCGCCGCTCAAAAGTATGATAACTACATTAAGGGTATCGTATCCGAGGTTCTCGAGGGTGCTGAGAACGATTTTGTGATAATTTTTCATATCCAAGAGGGCCGCCGTGTAAGATAATGATCGCAAAAATATGGGTTTCGTATCCGAGGTTCTTGAGAGTTCAGAGAACGATTTTGTGATCATTTTTCAATTCCAAGATGGCCGCCGCTCAAAAGTATGATTACTACATTATGGGTATCGTATCCGAGGTTCTCGAGGTTGCTGAGAACGATTTTGTGATCATTTTTCTAATCCAAGATGGCCGCCGCACAAAATTATGTATTCAGCAATATGGATATCATGTCCTAGGTTCTTGAGGGTGCAGAAAACAATTTTGGGATAATTTTTAACTCCGAGATGGCCGCCGCTCAAAATAATGATAACCACATTATGGGTATCGTATCCTAGGTTCTTGAAAGTGTAGAGAACGATTTTGTGATCATTTTTCAAATCCAAGATGGCCACCGCTGAAAAGTATGATAACTAGACTATGGGTATCGTATCCGAGGTTCTCGAGGGTGCTGAGAACGATTTAGTAATCATTTTTCAAATCCAAGAGGGCCTCCGTGCAAGATTATGATCACAAATATATGGGTATCTTATACTAGGTTCTGGAGGGTGCAGAGAACGATTTTGTGATCAGTTTTCTAATCCAAGATGGCCGCCGCTCATAAGTATGATAACTAGATTATGGGTATCGTATCCGAGGTTCTCGAGGGTGCTAAGAACGATTATGTGATCATTTTTCATATCCAAGAGGGCCGCCGTGCTAGATAATGATCGCAAAAATATGGGTTTTGTATCCGAGGTTCTTGAGAGTGCAGAGAAAGATTTTGTAATCATTTTTCAAATCCAAGATGGCCGCCGCTCAAAAGTATGATTTCAGCAATATGAATATCGTGTCCGAGATTCTCGAGGGTGCAGAGAACGATTTGATGATCATTTTTCAAATCCAAGATGGCCACCGCTCAAAATTATGATAACTACATTTTTTGTATCGTATCCGAGGTTCTCGAGGGTGCTGAGAACGATTTTGTGATCATTTTTCAAATCCAAGATGGCCGCCGCTCATAAGTATGATAACTACATTAAGGGAATCGTATCCGAGGTTCTCGAGGGTGCTCAGAACGATTTTGTGATCATTTTTCTAATCCAAAATGGCCGCCGCACAAAATTATGTTTTCAGCAATATGGATATCGTGTCCGAGGTTCTCGAGGGTGCAGAAAACAATTTCGGGATCATTTTTCAAATCAAAGATGGCCGCCGCTCATAAGTATGATAACTTCATTAAGGGTATTGTATCCTAGATTCTCGAGGGTGCTGAGAACGATTTTGTGATCATTTTTCATATCCAAGAGGGCCATCGTGCATGATAATGATCGCAAAAATATGGGTTTCGTATCCGTGGTTCTTGAGAGTTCAGAGAACGATTTTGTGATCATTTTTCAAATCCAAGATGGCCGCCGCTCAAAAGTATGATTACTACATTATGGGTATTGTATCCAAGGTTTTCGAGGGTGCTGAGAACGATTTTGTGATAATTTTTCATATCCAAGAGGGCCGCCGTGCAAGATAATGATCGCAAAAATATGGGTTTCGTATCCGAGGTTCTTGAGAGTTCAGAGAACGATTTTGTGATCATTTTTCAATTCCAAGATGGCCGCCGCTCAAAAGTATGATTACTACATTATGGGTATCGTATCCGAGGTTCTCGAGGTTGCTGAGAACGATTTTGTGATTATTTTTCTAATCCAAGATGGCCGCCGCACAAAATTATGTTTTCAGCAATATGGATATCGTGTCCTAGGTTCTTGAGGGTGCAGAAAACAATTTTGGGATAATTTTTAACTCCGAGATGGCCGCCGCTCAAAATAATGATAACCACATTATGGGTATCGTATCCTAGGTTCTTGAAAGTGTAGAGAACGATTTTGTGATCATTTTTCAAATCCAAGATGGCCACCGCTGAAAAGTATGATAACTAGACTATGGGTATCGTATCCGAGGTTCTCGAGGGTGCTGAGAACGATTTAGTGATCATTTTTCAAATCCAAGAGGGCCTCCGTGCAAGATTATGATCACAAATATATGGGTATCTTATCCTAGGTTCTGGAGGGTGCAGAGAACGATTTTGTGATCAGTTTTCTAATCCAAGATGGCCGCCGCTCATAAGTATGATAACTAGATTATGGGTATCGTATCCAAGGTTCTATAGGGTGCTAAGAACGATTTTGTGATCATTTTTCATATCCAAGAGGGCCGCCGTGCTAGATAATGATCGCAAATAACTGGGTTTTGTATCCGAGGTTCTTGAGAGTGCAGAGAACGATTTTGTAATCATTTTTCAAATCCAAGATGGCCGCCGCTCAAAAGTATGATTTCAGCAATATGGATATCGTGTCCGAGATTCTCGAGGGTGCAGAGAACGATTTGATGATCATTTTTCAAATCCAAGATGGCCACCGCTCAAAATTATGATAACTACATTTTTTGTATCGTATCCGAGGTTCTCGAGGGTGCTGAGAACGATTTTGTGATCATTTTTCAAATCCAAGATGGCCGCCGCTCAAAAGTAGGATTACTACATTATGGGTATCGTATCAGAGGTTCTCGAGGCTGCAGAGAACGATTTTGTGATCATTTTTCTAATCCATGATGGCCGCCGAACAAAATTATGTTTTCAGCAATATGGATATCGTGTCCGAGGTTCTCTAGGGTGCAGAAAACAATTTCGGGATCATTTTTAAATCCGAGATGGCCGCCGCTCAAAAGTATGATAACTAGATTATGGGTATCGTTTCATAGGTTCTAGAGGGTGCAGAAAACGATTTTGTGATCAGTTTTCAAATCCAAGATGGCCGCCGCTCAAAAGAATGATAACTACATTATGGGTATCGTATCCGAGGTTCTCGAGGGTGCTGAGAACGATTTTGTAATCATTTTTCTAATCCAATATGGCCGCCGCACAAAATTATGATTTCAGCAATATGGATATCGTACCCGAGGTTCTCGAGGAAGCAGAGAACGATTTTGTGATCATTTTCGAAATCCAAGATGGCCGCCGCACAAAATTATGATTTGAGCAATATGGAAATCGTGTCCGAGGTTCTCGAGTGTGCAGAGAACAATTCTGCGATCATTTTAGAAATCCAAGAGGGCTGCCGCAAACGATTATGTTTTCAGCAATATAAATATCGTGTCCGAGGTTCTCGAGGGTGCAGAAAACAATTTTGGGATCATTTTTAAATCCGAGATGGCCGCCGCTCAAAAGTATGATAACTAGATTATGGGTATCGTATCCTAGGTTCTCGAGGGTGCTGAGAACGATTTTGTAATCATTTTTCTAATCCAAGATGGCCGCCGCACAATATTATGATTTCAGCAATATGGATATCGTACCCGAGGTTCTCGAGTGTGCATAGAACGATTTGGTGATTATTTTTCAAATCCCAGATGGCTGCCGCACAAAATAATGATTTTAGCAATATGGATATCGTGTCCGAGGTTCTCGAGGGTGCAGAGAACAATTCTGCGATCATTCTAGAAATCCAAGAGGGCTGCCGCAAACCATTATGTTTTCAGCAATATGGACATCGTGTCCGAGGTTCTCGAGGGTGCAGAAAACAATTTTGGGATCATTTTTAAATCCGAGATGGCCGCCGCTCAAAAGTATGATAACTACATTATGGGTATCGTATCCGAGTTTTTCGAGAGTGCACAGAACGATTTTGTGATCATTTTTGAAATCCAAGATGGCTGCCGCTCAAAATTATGAAAACTACGTTATGGGTATCGTATCCGAGGTTCTCGAGGGTGCAGAGAACGATTTTGTGATCAGTTTTCTAATCCAAGATGGCCGCCGCTCAAAATTATGTTTTCAGCAATATGGATTTCGTGTCCGAGTTTCTCGAGGGTGCAGAAAACAATTTTGGGATCATTTATAAATCCGAGATGTCCGCCGCTCAAAAGTATGATAACGCGATTATGGGTATCGTATCCTAGGTTCTCGAGGGTGCTGAGAACGATTTTGTAATCATTTTTCTAATCCAAGATGGCCGCCGCACAAAATTATGATTTCAGCAATATGGATATCGTACCCGAGGTTCTTGAGGGTGCAGAGAACGATTTGGTGATCATTTTTCTAATCCAAGATGGCCGCCGCACAAAATTATGTTTTAAGCAATATGGATATCGTGTCATAGGTTCTTGAGGGTGCAGAAAACAATTTTGGGATAATTTTTAAATCCGAGATGGCTGCCGCTCAAAATAATGATAATACAATATGGGTATCGTATCCTAGGTTCTCGAGGGTGCTGAGAACGATTTTGTAATCATTTTTCTAATCCAAGATGGCTGCCGCACAAAATTATGATTTCAGCAATATGGATATCGTACTCGAGGTTCTCGAGGGTGCAGAAAACAATTTCGGGATCATTTTTCAAATCAAAGATGGCCGCCGCTCATAAGTATGATAACTTCATTAAGGGTATTGTATCCTAGGTTCTCGAGGGTGCTGAGAACGATTTTGTGATCATTTTTCAAATCCAAGATGGCCACCGCTGAAAAGTATGATAACTAGACTATGGGTATCGTATCCGAGGTTCTCGAGGGTGCTGAGAACGATTTTGTGATCATTTTTCAAATCCAAGAGGGCCTCCGTGCAAGATTATGATCACAAATATATGGGTATCTTATCCTAGGTTCTGGAGGGTGCAGAGAACGATTTTGTGATCAGTTTTCAAATCCAAGATGGCCGCCGCTCATAAGTATGATAACTGGATTATGGGTATCGTATCCGAGGTTCTCGAGGGTGCTGAGAACGATTTTGTGATCATTTTTCAAATCCAAGAGAGCCGCCGTGCAAGATTATGATCACAAAAGTATGGGTATCGTATTCGAGGTTCTTGAGAGTGCAGAGAACGATTTTGTGATCATTTTGGAAATCCAAGATGGCCGCCGCACAAAATTATGATTTCAGCAATATGGATATCGTACCCGAGGTTCTTGAGGGTGCAGAGAACGATTTGGTGATCATTTTTTTAATCCAAGATGGCCGCCGCATAAAATTATGTTTTAAGCAATATGGATATCGTGTCCTAGGTTCTTGAGGGTGCAGAAAACAATTTTGGGATAATTTTTAAATCCGAGATGGCTGCCGCTCAAAATAATGATAATTACATTATGGGTATCGTATCCTAGGTTCTTGAAAGTGTAGAGAACGATTTTATGATCATTTTTCAAATCCAAGATGGCCACCGCTGAAAAGTATGATAACTAGACTATGGGTATCGTATCCGAGGTTCTCGAGGGTGCTGAGAACGATTTTGTGATCATTTTTCAAATCCAAGAGGGCCTCCGTGCAAGATTATGATCACAAATATATGGGTATCTTATCCTAGGTTCTGGAGGGTGCAGAGAACGATTTTGTGATCAGTTTTCAAATCCAAGATGGCCGCCGCTCATAAGTATGATAACTAGATTATGGGTATCGTATCCGAGGTTCTCGAGAGTGCTGAGAACGATTTTATGATCATTTTTCAAATCCAAGATGGCCACCGCTGAAAAGTATGATAACTAGACTATGGGTATCGTATCCGAGGTTCTCGAGGGTGCTGAGAACGATTTTGTGATCATTTTTCAAATCCAAGAGGGCCTCCGTGCAAGATTATGATCACAAATATATGGGTTTCTTATCCTAGGTTCTGGAGGGTGCAGAGAACGATTTTGTGATCAGTTTTCAAATCCAAGATGGCCGCCGCTCATAAGTATGATAACTAGATTATGGGTATCGTATCCGAGGTTCTCGAGAGTGCTGAGAACGATTTTGTGATCATTTTTCATATCAAAGAGGGCCGCCGTGCAAGATAATGATCGCAAAAATATGGGTTTCGTATCCGAGGTTCTTGAGAGTGCAGAGAACGATTTTGTGATCATTTTTCAAATCCAAGATGGCCGCCACTCAAAAGAATGATAACTACATTATGGGTATCGTATCCGAGGTTCTCGAGTGTGCTGAGAACGATTTTGTGATCATTTTTCTAATCCAAGATGGCCGCCGCACAAAAATATGTTTTCAGCAATATGGATATCGTGTCCGAGGTTCTCGAGGGTGCAGAAAACAATTTTGGGATCATTTTTAAATCCGAGATGGCTGCCGCTCAAAAGTATGATAACTAGATTATGGGTATCGTTTCCAAGGTTCTCGAGGGTGCAGAGAACGATTTTGTGATCAGTTTTCAAATCCAAGATGGCCACCGCTCAAAAGTATGATAACTACATTATGGGTATCGTATCCGTGCTTCTCGAGGGTGCTGAGAACGATTTTTCTAATCCAAGATGGCCGCCGCACAAAATTATGATTTCAGCAATATGGATATCGTACCCGAGGTTCTCGGGGGTGCAAAGAACGATGTGGTGATTATTTTTTAAATCCAAGATGGCCGCCGCACAAAATTATGATTTGAGCAATATGGAAATCGTGTCCGAGGTTTCGAGTGTGCAGAGCACAATTCTACGATCATTTAAGGAATTCAAGAGGGCTGCCGCAAACGATTATGTTTTCAGTAATATGGATATTGTGTCCGAGGTTCTCGAGGGTGCAGAAAACAGTTTTGCGACCATTTTTAAATCCGAGATGGCCGCCGCTCAAAAGTATGATAACTAGATTATGGGTATCGTATCCTAGGTTCTCGAGGGTGCAGAGAACGATTTTGTGATCAGTTTTCAAATCCAAGATGGCCGCCGCTCAAATGTATGATAACTACATTATGGGTATCGTATCCGAGGTTCTCGAGGGTGCTGAGAACGATTTTGTAATCATTTTTCAAATCCAAGATGGCCGCGCTCATAAGTATGATAACTAAATTTTGGGTATCGTATCCGAGGTTCTCGAGGGTGCTGAGAACGATTTTGTGATAATTTTTCAAATCTAAGAGGGCCGCCGTGCAAGATTATGATCACAAAAATATGGGTATCGTATTCGAGGTTCTTGAGAGTGCAGAGTACGATTTTGTAATCATTTTTCAAATCCAAGATGGCCGCCGCTCAAAAGTATGATTTCAGCAATATGGATATCGTGTCCGAGATTCTCGAGGGTGCAGAGAACGATTTGATGATCATTTTTCAAATCCAAGATGGCCACCGCTCAAAATTATGATAACTACATTTTTTGTATCGTATCCGAGGTTCTCGAGGGTGCTGAGAACGATTTTGTGATCATTTTTCAAATCCAAGATGGCCGCCGCTCAAAAGTAGGATTACTACATTATGGGTATCGTATCAGAGGTTCTCTAGGCTGCAGAGAACGATTTTGTGATCATTTTTCTAATCCATGATGGCCGCCGAACAAAATTATGTTATCAGCAATATGGATATCGTGTCCGAGGTTCTCTAGGGTGCAGAAAACAATTTTGGGATCATTTTTAAATCCGAGATGGCCGCCGCTCAAAAGTATGATAACTAGATTATGGGTATCGTTTCATAGGTTCTAGAGGGTGCAGAAAACGATTTTGTGATCAGTTTTCAAATCCAAGATGGCCGCCGCTCAAAAGAATGATAACTACATTATGGGTATCGTATCCGAGGTTCTCGAGGGTGCTGAGAACGATTTTGTAATCATTTTTCTAATCCAATATGGCCGCCGCACAAAATTATGATTTCAGCAATATGGATATCGTACCCGAGGTTCTCGAGGAAGCAGAAAACGATTTTGTGATCAGTTTTCAAATCCGAGATGGCCGCCGCTCAAAAGTATGATAACTAGATTATGGGTATCGTATCCTAGGTTCTCGAGGGTGCTGAGAACGATTTTGTAATCATTTTTCTAATCCAAGATGGCCGCCGCACAATTTTATGATTTCAGCAATATGGATATCGTACCCGAGGTTCTCGAGTGTGCATAGAACGATTTGGTGATTATTTTTCAAATCCCAGATGGCTGCCGCACAAAATTATGATTTTAGCAATATGGATATCGTGTCCGAGGTTCTCGAGGGTGCAGAGAACAATTCTGCGATCATTTAAGAAATCCAAGAGGGCTGCCGCAAACCATTATGTTTTCAGCAATATGGACATCGTGTCCGAGGTTCTCGAGGGTGCAGAAAACAATTTTGGGATCATTTTTAAATCCGAGATGGCCGCCGCTCAAAAGTATGATAACTACATTATGGGTATCGTATCCGAGTTTTTCGAGAGTGCACAGAACGATTTTGTGATCATTTTTGAAATCCAAGATGGCTGCCGCTCAAAATTATGATAACTACGTTATGGGTATCGTATCCGAGGTTCTCGAGGGTGCAGAGAACGATTTTGTGATCAGTTTTCTAATCCAAGATGGCCGCCGCTCAAGATTATGTTTTCAGCAATATGGATATCGTGTCCGAGGTTCTCGAGGGTGCAGAAAACAATTTTGTACCATTTATAAATCCGAGATGTCCGCCGCTCAAAAGTATGATAACTAGATTATGGGTATCGTATCCTAGGTTCTCGAGGGTGCTGAGAACGATTTTGTAATCATTTTTCTAATCCAAGATGGCCGCCGCACAAAATTATGATTTCAGCAATATGGATATCGTACCCGAGGTTCTTGAGGGTGCAGAGAACGATTTGGTGATCATTTTTCTAATCCAAGATGGCCGCCGCACAAAATTATGTTTTAAGCAATATGGATATCGTGTCATAGGTTCTTGAGGGTGCAGAAAACGATTTTGGGATAATTTTTAAATCCGAGATGGCTGCCGCTCAAAATAATGATAACTACAATATGGGTATCGTATCCTAGGATCTCGAAGGTGCTGAGAACGATTTTGTAATCATTTTTCTAATCCAAGATGGCCGCCGCACAAAATTATGATTTCAGCAATATGGATATCGTACCCGAGGTTCTCGAGGGTGCAGAAAACAATTTCGGGATCATTTTTCAAATCAAAGATGGCCGCCGCTCACAAGTATGATAACTTCATTAAGGCTATTGTAACCTAGGTTCTCGAGGTTGCTGAGAACGATTTTGTGATCATTTTTCATATCCAAGATGGCCACCGCTGAAAAGTATGATAACTAGACTATGGGTATCGTATCCGAGGTTCTCGAGGGTGCTGAGAACGATTTTGTGATCATTTTTCAAATCCAAGAGGGCCTCCGTGCAAGATTATGATCACAAATATATGGGTATCTTATCCTAGGTTCTGGAGGGTGCAGAGAACGATTTTGTGATCAGTTTTCAAATCCAAGATGGCCGCCGCTCATAAGTATGATAACTAGATTATGGGTATCGTATCCGAGGTTCTCGAGGGTGCTGAGAACGATTTTGTGATCATTTTTCAAATCCAAGAGGGCCGCCGTGCAAGATTATGATCACAAAAGTATGGGTATCGTATTCGAGGTTCTTGAGAGTGCAGAGAACGATTTTGTGATCATTTTGCAAATCGAAGATGGCCGCCGCACAAAATTATGATTTCAGCAATATGGATATCGTACCCGAGGTTCTTGAGGGTGCAGAGAACGATTTGGTGATCATTTTTCTAATCCAAGATGGCCGCCGCATAAAATTATGTTTTAAGCAATATGGATATCGTGTCCTAGGTTCTTGAGGGTGCAGAAAACAATTTTGGGATAATTTTTAAATCCGAGATGGCTGCCGCTCAAAATAATGATAACTACATTATGGGTATCGTATCCTAGGTTCTTGAAAGTGTAGAGAACGATTTTATGATCATTTTTCAAATCCAAGATGGCCACCGCTGAAAAGTATGATAACTAGACTATGGGTATCGTATCCGAGGTTCTCGAGGGTGCTGAGAACGATTTTGTGATCATTTTTCAAATCCAAGAGGGCCTCCGTGCAAGATTATGATCACAAATATATGGGTATCTTATCCTAGGTTCTGGAGGGTGCAGAGAACGATTTTGTGATCAGTTTTCAAATCCAAGATGGCCGCCGCACAAAATTATGATTTCAGCAATATGGATATCGTACCCGAGGTTCTCGAGGGTGCAAAGAACGATGTGGTGATTATTTTTTAAATCCAAGATGGCCGCCGCACAAAATTATGATTTGAGCAATATGGAAATCGTGTCCGAGGTTCTCGAGTGTGCAGAGCACAATTCTACGATCATTTAAGGAATTCAAGAGGGCTGCCGCAAACGATTATGTTTTCAGCAATATGGATATCGTGTCCGAGGTTCTCGAGGGTGCAGAAAACAATTTCGGGATCATTTTTAAATCCGAGATGGCCGCCGCTCAAAAGTATGATAACTACATTATGGGTATCGTATCCTAGGTTCTCGAGAATGCAGAGAACGATTTTGTGATCAGTCTTCAAATCCAGGAAGGCCGCCGCTCAAAAGAATGATAACCTCATTATGGGTATCGTATCCGAGGTTCTCGAGGGTGCTGAGAACGATTTTGTAATCATTTTTCTAATCCAAGATGGCCGCCGCACAAAATTATGATTTCAGCAATATGGATATCGTACCCGAGGTTCTCGAGGGTGCAGAGAACGATTTGATGATGATTTTTAAATCCAAGATGGCCGCCGCACAAAATTATGAATTGAGCAATATGGAAATCGTGTCCGAGGTTCTCGATGGTGCAGAGAACAATTCTGCGATCATTTTAGAAATCCAAGAGGGCTGCCGCAAACGATTATGTTTTCAGCAATATGGATATCGTGTCCGAGGTTCTCGATGGTGCAGAAAACAATTTTGGGATCATTTTTAAATCCGAGATGGCCGCCGCTCAAAAGTATGATAACTAGATTATGGGTATCGTATCCTAGGTTCTCGACGGTGCTGAGAACGATTTTGTAATCATTTTTCTAATCCAAGATGGCCGCCGCACAAAATTATGATTTCAGCAATACGGATATCGTACCCGAGGTTCTCGAATGTGCAGAGAACGATTTGGTATTATTTTTCAAATCCAAGATGGCCGCCGCACAAAATTATGATTTTAGCAATATGGATATCGTGTCCGAGGTTCTCGAGGGTGCAGAGAACAATTCTGTGATCATTTTAGAAATCCAAGAGGGCTGCCGCAAACCATTATGTTTTCAGCAATATGGAACATCGTGTCCGAGATTCTCGAGGGTGCAGAAAACAATTTTGGGATCATTTTTAAATCCATGATGGCCGCCGCTCAAAAGTATGATAACTACATTATGGGTATCGTATCCGAGTTTTTCCAGAGTGCACAGAACGATTTTGTGATCATTTTTGAAATCCAAGATGGCTGCCGCTCAAAATTATGATAACTACATTATGGGTATCGTATCCGAGGTTCTCGAGGGTGCAGAGAACGATTTTGTGATCAGTTTTCTAATTCAAGATGGCCGCCGCACAAAATTATGTTTTCAGCAATATGGATATCGTGTCCGAGGTTCTCGAGGGTGCAGAAAACAATTTTGGGATCATTTATAAATCCGAGATGTCCGTCGCTCAAAAATATGATAACTAGATTATGGGTATCGTATTCTAGGTTCTCGAGGGTGCTGAGAACGATTTTGTAATCATTTTTCTAATCCAAGATGGTCGCCGCACAAAATTATGATTTCAGCAATATGGATATCGTACCCGAGGTGCTCGAGGGTGCAGAGAACGATTTGGTGATCATTTTTCTAATCCAAGATGGCCGCCGCACAAAATTATGTTTTCAGCAATATGGATATCGTGTCCTAGGTTCTTGAGGGTGCAGAAAACAATTTTGGGATAATTTTTAACACCGAGATGGCCGCCGCTCAAAATAATGATAACTACATTATGGGTATCGTATCCTAGGTTCTTGAAAGTGTAGAGAACGATTTTGTGATCATTTTTCAAATCCAAGATGGCCACCGCTGAAAAGTATGATTACTAGACTATGGGTATCGTATCCGAGGTTCTCGAGGGTGCTGAGAACGATTTAGTGATCATATTTCAAATCCAAGAGGGCCTCCGTGCAAGATTATGATGAAAAATATATGGGTATCTTATCCTAGGTTCTGGAGGGTGCAGAGAACGATTTTGTGATCAGTTTTCAAATCCAAGATGGCCGCCGCTCATAAGTATGATAACTAGATTATGGGTATCGTATCCGAGGTTCTCGAGGGTGCTGAGAACGATTTTGTAATCATTTTTCAAATCCAAGATAGCCGCCCCTCAAAAGTATGATAACTACATTATAGGCTCTCGAGGGTGCTGAGAACGATTTTGTGATCATTTTTCATATCCAAGAGGGCCGCCGTGCAAGATTATGATCACAAATATATGGGTATCGTATCCTAGGTTCTCGAGGGTGAAGAGATCGATTTTGTGATCAGTTTTCAAATCCAAGATGGCCGCCGCTCATAAGTATGATAACTACATTAAGGGAATCGTATCCGAGGTTCTCGAGGGTGCTCAGAACGATTTTGTGATCATTTTTCTAATTCAAAATGGCCGCCGCACAAAATTATGTTTTCAGCAATATGGATATCGTGTCCGAGGTTCTCGAGGGTGCAGAAAACAATTTCGGGATCATTTTTCAAATCAAAGATGGCCGCCGCTCATAAGTTTGAAAAGTTCATTAAGGGTATTGTATCCTAGGTCCTCGAGGGTGCTGAGAACGATTTTGTGATCATTTTTCATATCCAAGAGGGCCATCGTGCATGATAATGATCGCAAAAATATGGGTTTCGTATCCGAGGTTCTTGAGAGTTCAGAGAACGATTTTGTGATCATTTTTCAAATCCAAGATGGCCGCCGCTCAAAAGTATGATTACTACATTATGGGTATTGTATCCAAGGTTTTCGAGGGTGCTGAGAACGATTTTGTGATCATTTTTCATATCCAAGAGGGCCGCCGTGCAAGATAATGATCGCAAAAATATGAATTTCGTATCCGAGGTTCTTGAGAGTTCAGAGAACAATTTTGTGATCATTTTTCAAATCCAAGATGGCCGCCGCTCAAAAGTATGATTACTACATTATGGGTATCGTATCCGAGGTTCTCGAGGTTGCTGAGAACGATTTTGTGATCATTTTTTTTAATCCAAAATGGCCGCCGCACAAAATTATGTTTTCAGCAATATGGATATCGTGTCCGAGGTTCTCGAGGGTGCAGAAAACAATTTTGGGATCATTTTTAAATCCGAGATGGCCGATGCTCAAAAGTATGATGACTACATTATGGGTATCGTATCCGAGGTACTCGAGGGTGCAGAGAACGATTTTGTGATCAGTTTTTAAATCAAAGATGGCCGCCGCTCATAAGTATGATAACTACATTAAGGGTATCGTATCCGAGGTTCTCGATGGTGCAGAGAACAATTCTGCGATCATTTTAGAAATCCAAGAGGGCTGCCGCAAACGATTATGTTTTCAGCAATATGGATATCGTGTCCGAGGTTCTCGATGGTGCAGAAAACAATTTTGGGATCATTTTTAAATCCGAGATGGCCGCCGCTCAAAAGTATGATAACTAGATTATGGGTATCGTATCCTAGGTTCTCGACGGTGCTGAGAACGATTTTGTAATCATTTTTCTAATCCAAGATGGCCGCCGCACAAAATTATGATTTCAGCAATACGGATATCGTACCCGAGGTTCTCGAATGTGCAGAGAACGATTTGGTGATTATTTTTCAAATCCAAGATGGCCGCCGCACAAAATTATGATTTTAGCAATATGGATATCGTGTCCGAGGTTCTCGAGGGTGTAGAGAACAATTCTGTGATCATTTTAGAAATCCAAGAGGGCTGCCGCAAACCATTATGTTTTCAGCAATATGGAACATCGTGTCCGAGATTCTCGAGGGTGCAGAAAACAATTTTGGGATAATTTTTAAATCCATGATGGCCGCCGCTCAAAAGTATGATAACTACATTATGGGTATCGTATCCGAGTTTTTCCAGAGTGCACAGAACGATTTTGTGATCATTTTTGAAATCCAAGATGGCTGCCGCTCAAAATTATGATAACTACATTATGGGTATCGTATCCGAGGTTCTCGAGGGTGCAGAGAACGATTTTGTGATCAGTTTTCTAATTCAAGATGGCCGCCGCACAAAATTATGTTTTCAGCAATACGGATATCGTGTCCGAGGTTCTCGAGGGTGCAGAAAACAATTTTGGGATCATTTATAAATCCGAGATGTCCGCCGCTCAAAAATATGATAACTAGATTATGGGTATCGTATTCTAGGTTCTCGAGGGTGCTGAGAACGATTTTGTAATCATTTTTCTAATCCAAGATGGTCGCCGCACAAAATTATGATTTCAGCAATATGGATATCGTACCCGAGGTGCTCGAGGGTGCAGAGAACGATTTGGTGATCATTTTTCTAATCCAAGATGGCCGCCGCACAAAATTATGTTTTCAGCAATATGGATATCGTGTCCTAGGTTCTTGAGGGTGCAGAAAACAATTTTGGGATAATTTTTAACTCCGAGATGGCCGCCGCTCAAAATAATTATAACTACATTATGGGTATCGTATCCTAGGTTCTTGAAAGTGTAGAGAACGATTTTGTGATCATTTTTCAAATCCAAGATGGCCACCGCTGAAAAGTATGATTACTAGACTATGGGTATCGTATCCGAGGTTCTCGAGGGTGCTGAGAACGATTTAGTGATCATATTTCAAATCCAAGAGGGCCTCCGTGCAAGATTATGATGAAAAATATATGGGTATCTTATCCTAGGTTCTGGAGGGTGCAGAGAACGATTTTGTGATCATTTTTCATATCCAAGAGGGCCGCCGTGCTAGATAATGATCGCAAAAATATGGGTTTTGTATCCGAGGTTCTTGAGAGTGCAGAGAACGATTTTGTAATCATTTTTCAAATCCAAGATAGCCGCCGCTCAAAAGTATGATAACTACATTATAGTTATCGTATCCGAGGCTCTCGAGGGTGCTGAGAACGATTTTGTGATCATTTTTCATATCCAAGAGGGCCGCCGTGCAAGATTATGATCACAAATATATGGGTATCGTATCCTAGGTTCTCGAGGGTGAAGAGATTGATTTTGTGATCAGTTTTCAAATCCAAGATGGCCGCCGCTCATAAGTATGATAACTACATTAAGGGAATCGTATCCGAGGTTCTCGAGGGTGCTCAGAACGATTTTGTGATCATTTTTCTAATTCAAAATGGCCGCCGCACAAAATTATGTTTTCAGCAATATGGATATCGTGTCCGAGGTTCTCGAGGGTGCAGAAAACAATTTCGGGATCATTTTTCAAATCAAAGATGGCCGCCGCTCATAAGTTTGATAAGTTCATTAAGGGTATTGTATCCTAGGTTCTCGAGGGTGCTGAGAACGATTTTGTGATCATTTTTCATATCCAAGAGGGCCATCGTGCATGATAATGATCGCAAAAATATGGGTTTCGTATCCGAGGTTCTTGAGAGTTCAGAGAACGATTTTGTGATCATTTTTCAAATCCAAGATGGCCGCCGCCCAAAAGTATGATTACTACATTATGGGTATTGTATCCAAGGTTTTCGAGGGTGCTGAGAACGATTTTGTGATCATTTTTCATATCCAAGAGGGCCGCCGTGCAAGATAATGATCGCAAAAATATGAATTTCGTATCCGAGGTTCTTGAGAGTTCAGAGAACAATTTTGTGATCATTTTTCAAATCCAAGATGGCCGCCGCTCAAAAGTATGATTACTACATTATGGGTATCGTATCCGAGGTTCTCGAGGTTGCTGAGAACGATTTTGTGATCATTTTTTTTAATCCAAAATGGCCGCCGCACAAAATTATGTTTTCAGCAATATGGATATCGTGTCCGAGGTTCTCGAGGGTGCAGAAAACAATTTTGGGATCATTTTTAAATCCGAGATGGCCGATGCTCAAAAGTATGATGACTACATTATGGGTATCGTATCCGAGGTACTCGAGGGTGCAGAGAACGATTTTGTGATCAGTTTTTAAATCAAAGATGGCCGCCGCTCATAAGTATGATAACTACATTAAGGGTATCGTATCCGAGGTTCTCGAGGGTGCTGAGAACGATTTTGTGATAATTTTTCATATCCAAGAGGGCCGCCGTGCAAGATAATGATCGCAAAAATATGGGTTTCGTATCCGAGGTTCTTGAGAGTTCAGAGAACGATTTTGTGATCATTTTTCAATTCCAAGATGGCCGCCGCTCAAAAGTATGATTACTACATTATGGGTATCGTATCCGAGGTTCTCGAGGTTGCTGAGAACGATTTTGTGATCATTTTTCTAATCCAAGATGGCTGCCGCACAAAATTATGTTTTCAGCAATATGGATATCGTGTCCTAGGTTCTTGAGG
Organism: Leptidea sinapis; assembly: GCF_905404315.1. Taxonomy (NCBI): domain Eukaryota; kingdom Metazoa; phylum Arthropoda; class Insecta; order Lepidoptera; family Pieridae; genus Leptidea; species Leptidea sinapis. Next base: position 597,483 of record NC_066296.1, on the reverse strand, counting down.
GTGAAGAAAACAATTTTGGGATAATTTTTAACTCCGAGATGGCCGCCGCTCAAAATAATGATAACTACATTATGGGTATCGAATCCTAGGTTCTTGAAAGTGTAGAGAACGATTTTGTGATCATTTTTCAAATCCAAGATGGCCACCGCTGAAAAGTATGATAACTAGACTATGGATATCGTATCCGAGGTTCTCGAGGGTGCTGAGAACGATTTAGTGATCATTTTTCAAATCCAAGAGGGCCTCCGTGCAAGATTATGATCACAAATATATGGGTTTCTTATCCTAGGTTCTGGAGGGTGCAGAGAACGATTTTGTGATCAGTTTTCTAATCCAAGATGGCCGCCGCTCATAAGTATTATAACTAGATTATGGGTATCGTATCCGAGGTTCTCGAGGGTGCTAAGAACGATTTTGTGATCAGTTTTCATATCCAAGAGGGCCGCCGTGCTAGATAATGATCGCAAAAATATGGGTTTTGTATCCGAGGTTCTTGAGAGTGCAGAGAACGATTTTGTAATCATTTTTCAAATCAAAGATGGCCGCCGCTCAAAAGTATGATAACTCCATTATGGGTATCGTATCCGAGGCTCTCGAGGGTGCTGAGAACGATTTTGTGATCATTTTTCATATCCAAGAGGGCCGCCGTGCAAGATTATGATCACAAATATATGGGTATCGTATCCTCGGTTCTCGAGGGTGAAGAGAACGATTTTGTGATCAGTTTTCAAAACCAAGATGGCCGCCGCTCATAAGTATGATAACTACATTAAGGGAATCGTATCCGAGGTTCTCGAGGGTGCTGAGAACGATTTTGTTATCATTTTTCATATCCAAGAGGGCCGCCGTGCAAGATAATGATCGCAAAAATATGGGTTTCGTATCCGAGGTTCTTGAGAGTTCAGAGAACGATTTTGTGATCATTTTTCAAATCCAAGATGGCCGCCGCTCAAAAGTATGATTACTACATTATGGGTATCGTATCCGAGGTTCTCGAGGTTGCTCAGAACGATTTTGTGATCATTTTTCTAATCCAAAATGGCCGCCGCACAAAATTATGTTTTCAGCAATATGGATATCGTGTCCGAGGTTCTCGAGGGTGCAGAAAACAATTTCGGGTTCATTTTTCAAATCAAAGATGGCCGCCGCTCATAAGTATGATAACTTCATTAAGGGTATCGTATCCTAGGTTCTCGAGGGTGCTGAGAACGATTTTGTGATCATTTTTCATATCCAAGAGGGCCATCGTGCATGATAATGATCGCAAAAATATGGGTTTCGTATCCGAGGTTCTTGAGAGTTCAGAGAACGATTTTGTGATCATTTTTCAAATCCAAGATGGCCGCCGCTCAAAAGTATGATTACTACATTATGGGTATTGTATCCAAGGTTTTCGAGGGTGCTGAGAACGATTTTGTGATCATTTTTCATATCCAAGAGGGCGGCCGTGCAAGATAATGATCGCAAAAATATGGGTTTCGTATCCGAGGTTCTTGAGTGTTCAGAGAACAATTTTGTGATCATTTTTCAAATCCAAGATGGCCGCCGCTCAAAAGTATGATTACTACATTATGGGTATCGTATCCGAGGTTCTCGAGGTTGCTGAGAACGATTTTGTGATCATTTTTCTAATCCAAAATGGCCGCCGCACAAAATTATGTTTTCAGCAATATGGATATCGTGTCCGAGGTTCTCGAGGGTGCAGAAAACAATTTTGGGATCATTTTTAAATCCGAGATGGCCGCTGCTCAAAAGTATGATGACTACATTATGGGTATCGTATCCGAGGTTCTCGAGGGTGCAGAGAACGATTTTGTGATCAGTTTTCAAATCAAAGATGGCCGCCGCTCATAAGTATGATAACTACATTAAGGGTATCGTATCCGAGGTTCTCGAGGGTGCTGAGAACGATTTTGTGATAATTTTTCATATCCAAGATGGCCGCCGCTCAAAAGTATGATTACTACATTATGGGTATCGTATCCGAGGTTCTCGAGGTTGCTGAGAACGATTTTGTGATCATTTTTCTAATCCAAAATCGCCGCCGCTCAAAAGTATGATTACTACATTATGGGTATCGTATCCGAGGTTCTCGAGGTTGCTGAGAACGATTTTGTGATCATTTTTCTAATCCAAAATGGCCGCCGCACAAAATTATGTTTTCAGCAATAAGGATATCGTACCCGAGGTTCTCGAGGGTGCAGAGAACGATTTGGTGATTATTTTTCAAATGCAAGATAGCCGCCGCACAAAATTATGATTTGAGCAATATGGAAATCGTTCTATGATCATTTTAGAAATTCAAGAGGGCTGCCGCAAACGATTATGTTTTCAGCAATATGGATATCGTGTCCGAGGTTCTCGAGGGTGCAGAATACAATTTTGCGATCATTTTTAAATCCGAGATGGCCGCCGCACAAAATTATGTTTCCAGCAATATGAATATCGTGTCCGAGGTTCTCGAGGGTGCAGAAAACAATTTTGGGATCATTTTTAAATCCGAGATGGCCGCCGCTCAAAATTATGATAACTACATTATGGGTATCGTAACAGAGGTTCTCGAGGTTGCAGAGAACGATTTTGTGATCCTTTTTCAAATTTGTGGTGGCCGTCGCTCAAAAGTATGATAACTAGATTATGGGTATCGTGTCCTAGGTTCTCGAGGGTGCTGAGTACGATCTTGTGATCAGTTTTCAAATCTAAGATGGCCGCCGCTCAAAAGTATGATAACTACATTATGGGTATCGTATCCGAGGTTCTCGAGGGTGCTGAGAACGTTTTTGTGGTCAGTTTTTTAATCCAAGATGGCCGCCGCACGAAATTATGTTTTCAGCAATATGGATTTTGTGTCCGAGGTTCTCGAGGGTGCAGAAAACAATTTTGGAATCATTTTTAAATCCGAGATGGCCGCCGCTGAAAAGTATGATAACTAGATTATGGGTATCGTATCCCAGGTTCTCGAGGGTGCTGAGAACGATTTTGTGATCAGTTTTCAAATCCAAGATGGCCGCCGCTCAAAAGTATGATAACTACATTATGGGTATTGTATCCGAGGTTCTCGAGGGTGCTGAGAACGGTTTTGTAATCATTTTTCTAATCCAAGATGGCCGCCGTGCAAGATTATGATCACAAAAATATGGGTATCGTATCCGAGGTTCTCGAGGGTGCTGAGAACGATTTTGTGATAATTTTTCAAATCCACGAGGGCCGCCGTGCAAGATTATGATCGCAAAAATATGGGTATCGTATCCGAGGTTCTCGAGGGTGCTGAGAACGATTTTGTAATCATTTTTCAAATCCAAGATGGCCGCCGCACAAAATTATGTTTCCAGCAATATGAATATCGTGTCCGAGGTTCTCGAGGGTGCAGAAAACAATTTTGGGATCATTTTTCATATCCAAGAGGGCCGCCGTGCAAGATAATGATCGCAAAAATATGGGTTTCGTATCCGAGGTTCTTGAGAGTTCAGAGAACGATTTTGTGATCATTTTTCAAATCCAAAATGGCCGCCGCTCAAAAGTATGATAACTAGATTATGGGTATCGTTTCCAAGGTTCTCGAGGGTGCAGAGAACGATTTTGTGATCATTTTTCATATCCAAGAGGGCCGCCGTGCAAGATAATGATCGCAAAAATATGGGTTTCGTATCCGAGGTTCTTGAGAGTTCAGAGAACGATTTTGTGATCATTTTTCAAATCCAAGATGGCCGCCGCTCAAAAGTATGATAACTACATTATGGGTATCATATCCGAGATTCTCGAGTGTGCTGAGAACGATTTTGTAATCATTTTTCTAATCCAAGATGGCCGCCGCACAAAATTATGATTTCAGCAATATGGATATCGTACCCGAGGTTCTCGAGGGTGCAGAGAACGATTTGGTGATTATTTTTCAAATGCAAGATAGCCGCCGCACAAAATTATGATTTGAGCAATATGGAAATCGTTCTATGATCATTTTTGAAATTCAAGAGGGCTGCCGCAAACGATTATGTTTTCAGCAATATGGATATCGTGTCCGAGGTTCTCGAGGGTGCAGAATACAATTTTGCGATCATTTTTAAATCCGAGATGGCCGCCGCACAAAATTATGTTTCCAGCAATATGAATATCGTGTCCGAGGTTCTCGAGGGTGCAGAATACAATTTTGGGATCATTTTTAAATCCGAGATGGCCGCCGCTCAAAATTATGATAACTACATTATGGGTATCGTAACAGAGGTTCTCGAGGTTGCAGAGAACGATTTTGTGATCCTTTTTCAAATTTGTGGTGGCCGTCGCTCAAAAGTATGATAACTAGATTATGGGTATCGTGTCCTAGGTTCTCGAGGGTGCTGAGAACGATCTTGTGATCAGTTTTCAAATCTAAGATGGCCGCCGCTCAAAAGTATGATAACTACATTATGGGTATCGTATCCGAGGTTCTCGAGGGTGCTGAGAACGTTTTTGTGGTCAGTTTTTTAATCCAAGATGGCCGCCGCACGAAATTATGTTTTCAGCAATATGGATTTTGTGTCCGAGGTTCTCGAGGGTGCAGAAAACAATTTTGGAATCATTTTTAAATCCGAGATGGCCGCCGCTGAAAAGTATGATAACTAGATTATGGGTATCGTATCCCAGGTTCTCGAGGGTGCTGAGAACGATTTTGTGATCAGTTTTCAAATCCAAGATGGCCGCCGCTCAAAAGTATGATAACTACATTATGGGTATTGTATCCGAGGTTCTCGAGGGTGCTGAGAACGGTTTTGTAATCATTTTTCTAATCCAAGATGGCCGCCGTGCAAGATTATGATCACAAAAATATGGGTATCGTATCCGAGGTTCTCGAGGGTGCTGAGAACGATTTTGTGATAATTTTTCAAATCCACGAGGGCCGCCGTGCAAGATTATGATCGCAAAAATATGGGTATCGTATCCGAGGTTCTCGAGGGTGCTGAGAACGATTTTGTAATCATTTTTCAAATCCAAGATGGCCGCCGCTCAAAACTATGATAACTACATTATGGGTATTGTATCCGAGGTTCTCGAGGGTGCTGAGAACGGTTTTGTAATCATTTTTCTAATCCAAGATGGCCGCCGTGCAAGATTATGATCACAAAAATATGGGTATCGTATCCGAGGTTCTCGAGGGTGCTGAGAACGATTTTGTGATAATTTTTCAAATCCAAGAGGGCCGCCGTGCAAGATTATGATCGCAAAAATATGGGTATCGTGTCCGAGGTTCTCGAGGGTGCTGAGAACGATTTTGTAATCATTTTTCAAATCCAAGATGGCCGCCGCACAAAATTATGTTTCCAGCAATATGAATATCGTGTCCGAGGTTCTCGAGGGTGCAGAAAACAATTTTGGGATCATTTTTAAATCCGAGATGGCCGCCGCTCAAAAGTATGATAACTACATTATGGGTATCGTATCCGAGGTTCTCGAGGGTGCTGAGAACGATTTTGTGGTCAGTTTTCAAATCCAAGATGGCCGCCGCTCAAAACTATGATAACTACATTATGGGTATTGTATCCGAGTTTCTCGAGGGTGCTGAGAACGGTTTTGTAATCATTTTTCTAATCCAAGATGGCCGCCGTGCAAGATTATGATCACAAAAATATGGGTATCGTATCCGAGGTTCTCGAGGGTGCTGAGAATGATTTTGTGATAATTTTTCAAATCCAAGAGGGCCGCCGTGCAAGATTATGATCGCAAAAATATGGGTATCGTGTCCGAGGTTCTCGAGGGTGCTTAGAACGATTTTGTAATCATTTTTCAAATCCAAGATGGCCGCCGCACAAAATTATGTTTCCAGCAATATGAATATCGTGTCCGAGGTTCTCGAGGGTGCAGAAAACAATTTTGGGATCATTTTTAAATCCGAGATGGCCGCCGCTCAAAATTATGATAACTACATTATGGGTATCGTAACAGAGTTTCTCGAGGTTGCAGAGAACGATTTTGTGATCATTTTTCAAATTCATGGTGGCCGTCGCTCAAAAGTATGATAACTACATTATGGGTATCGTATCCGAGGTTCTCGAGGGTGCTGAGAACGATTTTTTGATCATTTTTCAAATCCAAGAGGGCCGCCGTGCAAGATAATGATCACAAAAATATGGCTATCGTATCCGAGGTTCTTGAGAGTGCAGAAAACGATTTTGTGATCATTTTTCAAATCCAAGAGGGCCGCCGTGCAAGATTATGATCACAAATATATGGGTATCGTATCCTAGGTTCTCGAGGGTGAAGAGAACGATTTTGTGATCAGTTTTCAAATCCAAGATGGCCGCCGCTCATAAGTATGATTAAGGGAATCGTATCCGAGGTTCTCGAGGGTGCTCAGAACGATTTTGTGATCATTTTTCTAATCCAAAATGGCCGCCGCACAAAATTATGTTTTCAGCAATATGGATATCGTGTCCGAGGTTCTCGAGGGTGCAGAAAACAATTTCGGGATCATTTTTCAAATCAAAGATGGCCGCCGCTCATAAGTTTGATAACTTCATTAAGGGTATTGTATCCTAGGTTCTCGAGGGTGCTGAGAACGATTTTGTGATCATTTTTCATATCCAAGAGGGCCATCGTGCATGATAATGATCGCAAAAATATGGGTTTCGTATCCGAGGTTCTTGAGAGTTCAGAGAACGATTTTGTGATCATTTTTCAAATCCAAGATGGCCGCCGCTCAAAAGTATGATTACTACATTATGGCTATTGTATCCAAGGTTTTCGAGGGTGCTGAGAACGATTTTGTGATCATTTTTCATATCCAAGAGGGCCGCCGTGCAAGATAATGATCGCAAAAATATGAATTTCGTATCCGAGGTTCTTGAGAGTTCAGAGAACAATTTTGTGATCATTTTTCAAATCCAAGATGGCCGCCGCTCAAAAGTATGATTACTACATTATGGGTATCGTATCCGAGGTTCTCGAGGTTGCTGAGAACGATTTTGTGATCATTTTTTTTAATCCAAAATGGCCGCCGCACAAAATTATGTTTTCAGCAATATGGATATCGTGTCCGAGGTTCTCGAGGGTGCAGAAAACAATTTTGGGATCATTTTTAAATCCGAGATGGCCGCTGCTCAAAAGTATGATGACTACATTATGGGCATCGTATCCGAGGTACTCGAGGGTGCAGAGAACGATTTTGTGATCAGTTTTCAAATCAAAGATGGCCGCCGCTCATAAGTATGATAACTACATTAAGGGTATCGTATCCGAGGTTCTCGAGGGTGCTGAGAACGATTTTGTGATAATTTTTCATATCCAAGAGGGCCGCCGTGCAAGATAATGATCGCAAAAATATGGGTTTCGTATCCGAGGTTCTTGAGAGTTCAGAGAACGATTTTGTGATCATTTTTCAATTCCAAGATGGCCGCCGCTCAAAAGTATGATTACTACATTATGGGTATCGTATCCGAGGTTCTCGAGGTTGCTGAGAACGATTTTGTGATCATTTTTCAAATCCAAGATGGCTGCCGCACAAAATTATGTTTTCAGCAATATGAATATCGTGTCCTAGGTTCTTGAGGGTGCAGAAAACAATTTTGGGATTATTTTTAACTCCGAGATGGCCGCCGCTCAAAATAATGATAACTACATTATGGGTATCGTATCCTAGGTTCTTGAAAGTGTAGAGAACGATTTTGTGATCATTTTTCAAATCCAAGATGGCCACCGCTGAAAAGTATGATAACTAGACTATGGGTATCTTATCCGAGGTTCTCGAGGGTGCTGAGAACGATTTAGTGATCATTTTTCAAATCCAAGAGGGCCTCCGTGCAAGATTATGATCACAAATATATGGGTATCTTATCCTAGGTTCTGGAGGGTGCAGAGAACGATTTTGTGATCAGTTTTATAATCCAAGATGGCCACCGCTCATTAGTATGATAACTAGATTATGGGTATCGTATCCGAGGTTCTCGAGGGTGCTAAGAACGATTTTGTGATCATTTTTCATATCCAAGAGGGCCGCCGTGCTAGATAATGATCGCAAAAATATGGGTTTTGTATCCGAGGTTCTTGAGAGTGCAGAGAACGATTTTGTAATCATTTTTCAAATCAAAGATGGCCGCCGCTCAAAAGTATGATAACTTCATTATGGGTATCGTATCCGAGGCTCTCGAGGGTGCTGAGAACGATTTTGTGATCATTTTTCATATCCAAGAGGGCCGCCGTGCAAGATTATGATCACAAATATATGGGTATCGTATCCTAGGTTCTCGAGGGTGAAGAGAACGATTTTGTCATCAGTTTCCAAATCCAAGATGGCCGCCGCTCATAAGTATGATAACTACATTAAGGGAATCGTATCCGAGGTTCTCGAGGGTGCTGAGAACGATTTTGTGATCATTTTTCATATCCAAGAGGGCCGCCGTGCAAGATAATGATCGCAAAAATATGGGTTTCGTATCCGAGGTTCTTGAGAGTTCAGAGAACGATTTTGTGATCATTTTTCAAATCCAAGATGGCCGCCGCTCAAAAGTATGATAACTACATTATGGGTATCGTATCCGAGGTTCTCGAGGTTGCTCAGAACGATTTTGTGATCATTTTTCTAATCCAAAATGGCCGCCGCACAAAATTATGTTTTCAGCAATATGGATATCGTGTCCGAGGTTCTCGAGGGTGCAGAAAACAATTTCGGGATCATTTTTCAAATCAAAGATGGCCGCCGCTCATAAGTATGATAACTTCATTAAGGGTATCGTATCCTAGGTTCTCGAGGGTGCTGAGATCGATTTTGTGATCATTTTTCATATCCAAGAGGGCCATCGTGCATGATAATGATCGCAAAAATATGGGTTTCGTATCCGAGGTTCTTGAGAGTTCAGAGAACGATTTTGTGATCATTTTTCAAATCCAAGATGGCCGCCGCTCAAAAGTATGATTACTACATTATGGGTATTGTATCCAAGGTTTTCGAGGGTGCTGAGAACGATTTTGTGATCATTTTTCATATCCAAGAGGGCCGCCGTGCAAGATAATGATCGCAAAAATATGGGTTTCGTATCCGAGGTTCTTGAGAGTTCAGAGAACAATTTTGTGATCATTTTTCAAATCCAAGATGGCCGCCGCTCAAAAGTATGATTACTACATTATGGGTATCGTATCCGAGGTTCTCGAGGTTGCTGAGAACGATTTTGTGATCATTTTTCTAATCCAAAATGGGCGCCGCACAAAATTATGTTTTCAGCAATATGGATATCGTGTCCGAGGTTCTCGAGGGTGCAGAAAACAATTTTGGGATCATTTTTAAATCCGAGATGGCCGCTGCTCAAAAGTATGATGACTACATTATGGGTATCGTATCCGAGGTTCTCGAGGGTGCAGAGAACGATTTTGTGATCAGTTTTCAAATCAAAGATGGCCGCCGCTCATAAGTATGATAACTACATTAAGGGTATCGTATCCGAGTTTCTCGAGGGTGCTGAGAACGATTTTGTGATAATTTTTCATATCCAAGATGGCCGCCGCTCAAAAGTATGATTACTACATTATGGGTATCGTATCCGAGTTTCTCGAGGTTGCTGAGAACGATTTTGTGATCATTTTTCTAATCCAAAATGGCCGCCGCTCAAAAGTATGATTACTATATTATGGGTATCGTATCCGAGGTTCTAGAGGTTGCTGAGAACGATTTTGTGATCATTTTTCTAATCCAAAATGGCCGCCGCACAAAATTATGTTTTCAGCAATATGGATATCGTGTCCGAGGTTCTCGAGGATACAGAGAACGATTTGGTGATTATTTTTCAAATGCAAGATAGCCGCCGCACAAAATTATGATTTGAGCAATATGGAAATCGTTCTACGATCATTTAAGAAATTCAAGAGGGCTGCCGCAAACGATTATGTTTTCAGCAATATGGATATCTTGTCCGAGGTTCTCGAGGGTGCAGAAAACAATTTTGCGATCATTTTTAAATCCGAGATGGCCGCCGCACAAAATTATGTTTCCAGCAATATGAATATCGTGTCCGAGGTTCTCGAGGGTGCAGAAAACAATTTTGGGATCATTTTTAAATCCGAGATGGCCGCCGCTCAAAATTATGATAACTACATTATGGGTATCGTAACAGAGGTTCTCGAGGTTGCAGAGAACGATTTTGTGATCCTTTTTCAAATTCGTGGTGGCCGTCGCTCAAGAGTATGATAACTACATTATGGGTATCGTATCCGAGGTTCTCGAGGGTGCTGAGAACGATTTTGTGATCATTTTTCAAATCCAAGAGGGCCGCCGTGCAAGATAATGATCACAAAAATATGGCTATCGTATCCGAGGTTCTTGAGAGTGCAGAGAACGATTTTGTGATCATTTTTCAAATCCAAGATGGCCGCCGCTCAAAAGTATGATAACTACATTATGGGTATCGTATCCGAGGTTCTCGAGGGTGCTGAGAACGATTTTATGATCATTTTTCTAATCCAAGATGGCCGCCGCACAAAATTATGTTTTCAGCAATATGGATATCGTGTCCGAGGTTCTCGAGGGTGCAGAAAACAATTTTGGGATCACTTTTAAATCCGAGATGGCCGCCGCTCAAAAGTATGATAACTAGATTATGGGTATCGTGTCCTAGGTTCTCGAGGGTGCTGAGAACGATCTTGTGATCAGTTTTCAAATCTAAGATGGCCGCCGCTCAAAAGTATGATAACTACATTATGGGTATCGTATCCGAGGTTCTCGAGGGTGCTGAGAACGATTTTATGATCATTTTTCTAATCCAAGATGGCCGCCGCACAAAATTATGTTTTCAGCAATATGGATATCGTGTCCGAGGTTCTCGAGGGTGCAGAAAACAATTTTTGGGATCACTTTTAAATCCGAGATGGCCGCAACTCAAAAGTATGATAACTAGATTATGGGTATCGTGTCCTAGGTTCTCGAGGGTGCTGAGAACGATCTTGTGATCAGTTTTCAAATCCAAGATGGCCGCCGCTCAAAAGTATGATAACTACATTATGGGTATTGTATCCGAGGTTCTCGAGGGTGCTGAGAACGGTTTTCTAATCATTTTTCTAATCCAAGATGGCCACCGTGCAAGATTATGATCACAAAAATATGGGTATCGTATCCTAGGTTCTCGAGGGTGCTGAGAACGATCTTGTGATCAGTTTTCAAATCTAAGATGGCCGCCGCTCAAAAGTATGATAACTACATTATGGGTATCGTATCCGAGGTTCTCGAGGGTGCTGAGAACGATTTTATGATCATTTTTCTAATCCAAGATGGCCGCCGCACAAAATTATGTTTTCAGCAATATGGATATCGTGTCCGAGGTTCTCGAGGGATCAGAAAACAATTTTGGGATCACTTTTAAATCCGAGATGGCCGCCGCTCAAAAGTATGATAACTAGATTATGGGTTTCGTGTCCTAGGTTCTCGAGGGTGCAGAGAACGATTTTGTGATCAGTGTTCAAATCCAAGATGGCCGCCGCTCAAAAGTATGATAACTACATTATGGGTATCGTATCCGAGGTTCTCGAGGGTGCTGAGAACGATTTTGTAATCATTTTTCTAATCCAAGATGGCCGCCGCACAAAATTATGATTTCAGCAATATGGATATCGTACCCGAGGTTCTCGAGGGTGCAGAGAACGATTAGGTGATTATTTTTCAAATCCAATATGGCCGCCGCACACAATTATGATTTTAGCAATATGGAATTCGTGTCCGAGGTTCTCGAGTGTGCAGATTCTGCGATCATTTTAGAAATCCAAGAGGGCTGCCGCAAACGATTATGTTTTCAGCAATATGGATATCGTGTCCGAGGTTCTCCAGGGTGCAGAAAACAATTTTGGGATCATTTTTAAATCCGAGATGGCCGCCGCTCAAAAGTATGATAACTACATTATGGGTATCGTAACAGAGGTTCTCGAGGTTGCAGAGAACGATTTTGTGATCCTTTTTCAAATTCGTGGTGGCCGTCGCTCAAAAGTATGATAACTACATTATGGGTATCGTATCCGAGGTTCTCGAGGGTGCTGAGAACGATTTTGTAATCATTTTTCTAATCCAAGATGGCCGCCGCACAAAATTATGATTTCAGCAATATGGATATCGTACCCGAGGTTCTCGAGGGTGCAGAGAACGATTAGGTGATTATTTTTCAAATCCAATATGGCCGCCGCACACAATTATGATTTTAGCAATATGGAATTCGTGTCCGAGGTTCTCGAGTGTGCAGATTCTGCGATCATTTTAGAAATCCAAGAGGGCTGCCGCAAACGATTATGTTTTCAGCAATATGGATATCGTGTCCGAGGTTCTCCAGGGTGCAGAAAACAATTTTGGGATCATTTTTAAATCCGAGATGGCCGCCGCTCAAAAGTATGATAACTACATTATGGGTATCGTAACAGAGGTTCTCGAGGTTGCTGAGAACGATTTTGTGATCATTTTTCAAATCCAAGAGGGCCTCCGTGCAAGATTATGATCACAAATATATTGGTTTCGTATCCGAGTTTCTTGAGAGTTCAGAGAACGATTTTGTGATCCTTTTTCAAATTCGTGGTGGCCGTCGCTCAAAAGTATGATAACTACATTATGGGTATCGTATCCGAGGTTCTCGAGGGTGCTGAGAACGATTTTGTGATCATTTTTCAAATCCAAGAGGGCCGCCGCTCAAAAGTATGATAACTACATTATGGGTATCGTATCCGAGGTTCTCGAGGGTGCTGAGAACGATTTTATGATCATTTTTCTAATCCAAGATGGCCGCCGCACAAAATTATGTTTTCAGCAATATGGATATCGTGTCCGAGGTTCTCGAGGGTGCAGAAAACAATTTTGGGATCACTTTTAAATCCGAGATGGCCGCCGCTCAAAAGTATGATAACTAGATTATGGGTATCGTGTCCTAGGTTCTCGAGGGTGCTGAGAACGATCTTGTGATCAGTTTTCAAATCTAAGATGGCCGCCGCTCAAAAGTATGATAACTACATTATGGGTATCGTATCCGAGGTTCTCGAGGGTGCTGAGAACGATTTTATGATCATTTTTCTAATCCAAGATGGCCGCCGCACAAAATTATGTTTTCAGCAATATGGATATCGTGTCCGAGGTTCTCGAGGGTGCAGAAAACAATTTTGGGATCACTTTTAAATCCGAGATGGCCGCCACTCAAAATTATGATAACTAGATTATGGGTATCGTGTCCTAGGTTCTCGAGGGTGCTGAGAACGATCTTGTGATCAGTTTTCAAATCCAAGATGGCCGCCGCTCAAAAGTATGATAACTACATTATGGGTATTGTATCCGAGGTTCTCGAGTGTGCTGAGAACGGTTTTGTAATCATTTTTCTAATCCAAGATGGCCACCGTGCAAGATTATGATCACAAAAATATGGGTATCGTATCCGAGGTTCTCGAGGGTGCTGAGAACGATTTTGTGATAATTTTTCAAATCCAAGAGGGCCGCCGTGCAAGATTATGATCGCAAAAATATGGGTATCGTATCCGAGGTTCTCGAGGGTGCTGAGAACGATTTTGTAATCATTTTTCAAATCCAAGATGGCCGCCTCACAAAATTATGTTTCCAGCAATATGAATATCGTGTCCGAGGTTCTCGAGGGTGCAGAAAACAATTTTGGGATCATTTTTAAATCCGAGATGGCCGCCGCTCAAAATTATGATAACTACATTATGGGTATCGTAACAGAGGTTCTCGAGGTTGCAGAGAACGATTTTGTGATCATTTTTCAAATTCGTGGTGGCCGCCGCTCAAAAGTATGATAACTACATTATGGGTATCGTATCCGAGGTTCTCGAGGGTGCTGAGAACGATTTTATGATCATTTTTCTAATCCAAGATGGCCGCCGCACAAAATTATGGTTTCAGCAATATGGATATCGTGTCCGAGGTTCTCGAGGGTGCAGAAAACAATTTTGGGATCACTTTTAAATCCGAGATGGCCGCCACTCAAAAGTATGATAACTAGATTATGGGTATCGTGTCCTAGGTTCTCGAGGGTGCTGAGAACGATCTTGTGATCAGTTTTCAAATCCAAGATGGCCGCCGCTCAAAAGTATGATAACTACATTATGGGTATTGTATCCGAGGTTCTCGAGTGTGCTGAGAACGGTTTTGTAATCATTTTTCTAATCCAAGATGGCCACCGTGCAAGATTATGATCGCAAAAATATGGGTATCGTATCCGAGGTTCTCGAGGGTGCTGAGAACGATTTTGTGATCATTTTTCAAATCCAAGAGGGCCGCCTTGCAAGATAATGATCACAAAAATATGGCTATCGTATCCGAGGTTCTTGAGAGTGGAGAGAACGATTTTGTGATCATTTATCAAATCCAAGATGGCCGACGCTCAAAAGTATGACAACTACATTATGGGTATCGTATCCGAGGTTCTCGAGGGTGCTGAGAACGATTTTATGATCATTTTTCTAATCCAAGATGGCCGCCGCACAAAATTATGTTTTCAGCAATATGGATATCGTGTCCGAGGTTCTCGAGGGTTCAGAAAACAATTTTGGGATCACTTTTAAATCCGAGATGGCCGCCGCTCAAAAGTATGATAACTAGATTATGGGTTTCGTGTCCTAGGTTCTCGAGGGTGCAGAGAACGATTTTGTGATCATTGTTCAAATCCAAGATGGCCGCCGCTCAAAAGTATGATAACTACATTATGGGTATCGTATCCGAGGTTCTCGAGGGTGCTGAGAACGATTTTGTAATCATTTTTCTAATCCAAGATGGCCGCCGCACAAAATTATGATTTCAGCAATATGGATATCGTACCCGAGGTTCTCGAGGGTGCAGAGAACGATTAGGTGATTATTTTTCAAATCCAATATGGCCGCCGCACAAAATTATGATTTTAGCAATATGGAAATCGTGTCCGAGGTTCTCGAGTGTGCAGATTCTGCGATCATTTTAGAAATCCAAGAGGGCTGCCGCAAACGATTATGTTTTCAGCAATATGGATATCGTGTCCGAGGTTCTCCAGGGTGCAGAAAACAATTTTTGGGATCATTTTTAAATCCGAGATGGCCACCGCTGAAAAGTATGATAACTAGACTATGGGTATCGTATCCGAGGTTCTCGAGGGTGCTGAGAACGATTTTATGATCATTTTTCTAATCCAAGATGGCCGCCGCACAAAATTATGTTTTCAGCAATATGGATATCGTGTCCGAGGTTCTCGAGGGTGCAGAAAACAATTTTGGGATCACTTTTAAATCCGAGATGGCCGCCGCTCAAAAGTATGATAACTAGATTATGGGTATCGTGTCCTAGGTTCTCGAGGGTGCTGAGAACGATTTTGTAATCAGTTTTCAAATCCAAGATGGCCGCCGCTCAAAAGTATGATAACTACATTATGGGTATTGTATCCGAGGTTCTCGAGGGTGCTGAGAACGGTTTTGTAATCATGTTTCTAATCCAAGATGGCCGCCGTGCAAGATTATGATCACAAAAATATGGGTATCGTATCCGAGGTTCTCGAGGGTGCTGAGAACGATTTTGTGATAATTTTTCAAATCCAAGAGGGCCGCCGTGCAAGATTATGATCGCAAAAATATGGGTATCGTATCCGAGGTTCTCGAGGGTGCTGAGAACGATTTTGTAATCATTTTTCAAATCCAAGATGGCCGCCGCAAAAAATTATGTTTGCAGCAATATGAATATCGTGTCCGAGGTTCTCGAGGGTGCAGAAAACAATTTTGGGATCATTTTTAAATCCGAGATGGCCGCCGCTCAAAATTATGATAACTACATCATGGGTATCGTAACAGAGGTTCTCGAGGTTGCAGAGAACGATTTTGTGTTCATTTTTCAAATCCAAGAGGGCCGCCGTGCAAGATAATGATCACAAAAATATGGCTATCGTATCCGAGGTTCTTGAGAGTGCAGAGAACGATTTTGTGATCATTTTTCAAATCCAAGATGGCCACCGCTCAAAAGTATGATAACTACATTATGGGTATCGTATCCGAGGTTCTCGAGGGTGCTCAGAACGATTTTATGATCATTTTTCTAATCCAAGATGGCCGCCGCACAAAATTATGTTTTCAGCAATATGGATATCGTGTCCGAGGTTCTCGAGGGTGCAGAAAACAATTTTGGGATCACTTTTAAATCCGAGATGGCCGCCGCTCAAAAGTATGATAACTAGATTATGGGTATCGTGTCCTAGGTTCTCGAGGGTGCTGAGAACGATTTTGTGATCAGTTTTCAAATCAAAGATGGCCGCCGCTCAAAAGTATTATAACTACATTATGGGTATCGTATCCGAGGTTCTCGAGGGTGCTGAGAACGATTTTGTGGTCAGTTTTTTAATCCAAGATGGCCGCCGCACGAAATTATGTTTTCAGCAATATGGATTTCGTGTCCGAGGTTCTCGAGGGTGCAGAAAACAATTTTGGAATCATTTTTAAATCCGAGATGGCCGCCGCTGAAAAGTATGATAACTAGATTATGGGTATCGTATCCGAGGTTCTCGAGGGTGCTGAGAACGATTTTATGATCATTTTTCTAATTCAAGATGGCCGCCGCACAAAATTAAGTTTTCAGCAATATGGATATCGTGTCCGAGGTTCTCGAGGGTGCAGAAAACAATTTTGGGATCACTTTTAAATCCGAGATGGCCGCCGCTCAAAAGTATGATAACTAGATTATGGGTATCGTGTCCTAGGTTCTCGAGGGTGCAGAGAACGATTTTGTGATCAGTGTTCAAATCCAAGATGGCCGCCGCTCAAAAGTATGATAACTACATTATGGGTATCGTATCCGAGGTTCTCGAGGGTGCTCAGAACGATTTTGTAATCATTTTTCTAATCCAAGATGGCCGCCCCACAAAATTATGATTTCAGCAATATGGATATCGTACCCGAGGTTCTCGAGGGTGCAGAGAACGATTTTGTGATCATTTTTCAAATCCACTATGGGCGCCGCACAAAATTATGATTTTAGCAATATGGAAATCGTGTCCGAGGTTCTCGAGTGTGCAGATTCTGCGATCATTTTAGAAATCCAAGAGGGCTGCCGCAAACGATTATGTTTTCAGCAATATGGATATCGTGTCCTAGGTTCTTGTGGGTGCAGAAAACAATTTTGGGATAATTTTTAAATCCGAGATGGCCGCCGCTCAAAATAATGATAACTACATTATGGGAATCGTATCCTAGGTTCTTGAAAGTGTAGAGAACGATTTTGTGATCATTTTTCAAATCCAAGATGGCCACCGCTGAAAAGTATGATAACTAGAATATGGGTATCGTATCCGAGGTTCTCGAGGGTGCTGAGAACGATTTTGTGATCATTTTTCAAATCCAAGAGGGCCTCCGTGCAAGATTATGATCACAAATATATTGGTTTCGTATCCGAGTTTCTTGAGAGTTCAGAGAAAGATTTTGTGATCAATTTTCAAATCCAAGATGGCCGCCGCTCAAAAGTATGATTACTACATTATGGGTATCGTATCCGAGGTTTTCGAGGTTGCTGAGAACGATTTTGTGATCATTTTTTTAATCCAAAATGGCCGCCGCACAAAATTATGTTTTCAGCAATATGGATATCGTACCCGAGGTTCTCGAGTGTGCAGAGAACGATTTGGTGATAATTTTTCAAATCCAAGATGGCCGCCGCACAAAATTATGATTTTAGCAATACTGATATCGTGTCCGAGGTTTTCGAGGGTGCAGAGAACAATTCTGCGATCATTTTAGAAATCCAAGAGGGCTGCCGCAAACCATTATGTTTTCAGCAATATGGAACATCGTGTCCGAGATTCTCGAGGGTGCACAAAACAATTTTGGGATCATTTTTAAATCCGAGATAGCCGCCGCTCAAAAGTATGATAACTACATTATGGGTATCGTATCCGAGTTTTTCGAGAGTGCACAGAACGATTTTGTGATCATTTTTGAAATCCAAGATGGCTGCCGCTCAAAATTATGATAACTACATTATGGGTATCGTATCCGAGGTTCTCCAGGGTGCAGAGAACGATTTTGTGATCAGTTTTCTAATCCAAGATGGCCACCGCACAAAATTATGTTTTCAACAATATGGATATCGTGTCCGAGGTTCTCGAGGGTGCAGAAAACAATTTTGGGATCATTTATAAATCCGAGATGTCCGCCGCTCAAAAATATGATAACTAGATTATGGGTATCGTGTGTACGTAAGATGGCCACCGCTGAAAAGTATGATAACTAGACTGTGGGTATGGTATCCGAGGTTCTCGAGGGTGCTGAGAACGATTTTGTGATCATTTTTCAAATCCAAGAGGGCCTCCGTGCAAGATTATGATCACAAATATATGGGTTTCGTATCCGAGGTTCTTGAGAGCTAAGAGAACGATTTTGTGATCATTTTTCAAATCCAAGATGGCCGCCGCTCAAAAGTATGATTACTACATTATGGGTATCGTATCCGAGGTTTTCGAGGTTGCTGAGAACGATTTTGTGATCATTTTTGAAATCCAAGATGGCTGCCGCTCAAAATTATGATAACTACATTATGGGTATCGTATCCGAGGTTCTCGAGGGTGCAGAGAACGATTTTGTGATCAGTTTTCTAATCCAAGATGGCCGCGCTCATAAGTATGATAACTACATTTTGGGTATCGTATCCGAGGTTCTCGAGGGTGCAGAAAACAATTTTGGGATCATTTATAAATCCGAGATGTTCTCGAGGGTGCTGAGAACGATTTTGTAATCATTTTTCTAATCCAAGATGGCCGCCGCACAAAATTATGATTTCAGCAATATGGATATCGTACCCGAGGTTCTCGAGGGTGCCGAGAACGATTAGGTGATTATTTTTCAAATCCACTATGGGCGCCGCACAAAATTATGATTTTAGCAATATGGAAATCGTGTCCGAGGTTCTCGAGTGTGCAGATTCTGCGATCATTTTAGAAATCCAAGATGGACGCCGCTCAAAAGTATGATTACTACATTATGGGTATCGTATCCTACGTTTTCGAGGTTGCTGAGAACGATTTTGTGATCATTTTTCTAATCCAAAATGGCCGCCGCACAAAATTATGTTTTCAGCAATATGGATATCGTGTCCTAGGTTCTTGTGGGTGCAGAAAACAATTTTGGGATAATTTTTAAATCCGAGATGGCCGCCGCTCAAAATAATGATAACTACATTATGGGAATCGTATCCTAGGTTCTTGAAAGTGTAGAGAACGATTTTGTGATCATTTTTCAAATCCAAGATGGCCACCGCTGAAAAGTATGATAACTAGACTATGGGTATCGTATCCGAGGTTCTCGAGGGTGCTGAGAACGATTTTGTGATCATTTTTCAAATCCAAGAGGGCCTCCGTGCAAGATTATGATCACAAATATATTGGTTTCGTATCCGAGTTTCTTGAGAGTTCAGAGAAAGATTTTGTGATCAATTTTCAAATCCAAGATGGCCGCCGCTCAAAAGTATGATTACTACATTATGGGTATCGTATCCGAGGTTTTCGAGGTTGCTGAGAACGATTTTGTGATCATTTTTTTAATCCAAAATGGCCGCCACACAAAATTATGTTTTCAGCAATATGGATATCGTACCCGAGGTTCTCGAGTGTGCAGAGAACGATTTTGTGATAATTTTTCAAATCCAAGATGGCCGCCGCAAAAAATTATGATTTTAGCAATACTGATATCGTGTTCGAGGTTTTCGAGGGTGCAGAGAACAATTCTGCGATCATTTTAGAAATCCAAGAGGGCTGCCGCAAACCATTATGTTTTCAGCAATATGGAACATCGTGTCCGAGATTCTCGAGGGTGCACAAAACAATTTTGGGATCATTTTTAAATCCGAGATGGCCGCCGCTCAAAAGTATGATAACTACATTATGGGTATCGTATCCGAGTTTTTCGAGAGTGCACAGAACGATTTTGTGATCATTTTTGAAATCCAAGATGGCTGCCGCTCAAAATTATGATAACTACATTATGGGTATCGTATCCGAGGTTCTCGAGGGTGCAGAGAACGATTTTGTGATCAGTTTTCTAATCCAAGATGGCCACCGCACAAAATTATGTTTTCAACAATATGGATATCGTGTCCGAGGTTCTCGAGGGTGCAGAACACAATTTTGGGATCATTTATAAATCCGAGATGTCCGCCGCTCAAAAATATGATAACAAGATTATGGGTATCGTGTGTACGTAAGATGGCCACCGCTGAAAAGTATGATAACTAGACTGTGGGTATGGTATCCGAGGTTCTCGAGGGTGCTGAGAACGATTTTGTGATCATTTTTCAAATCCAAGAGGGCCTCCGTGCAAGATTATGATCACAAATATATGGGTTTCGTATCCGAGGTTCTTGAGAGTTCAGAGAAAGATTTTGTGATCATTTTTCAAACCCAAGATGGCCGCCGCTCAAAAGTATGATTACTACATTATGGGTATCGTATCCGAGGTTTTCGAGGTTGCTGAGAACGATTTTGTGATCATTTTTGAAATCCAAGATGGCTGCCGCTCAAAATTATGATAACTACATTATGGGTATCGTATCCGAGGTTCTCGAGGGTGCAGAGAACGATTTTGTGATCAGTTTTCTAATCCAAGATGGCCGCGCTCATAAGTATGATAACTACATTTTGGGTATCGTATCCGAGGTTCTCGAGGGTGCAGAAAACAATTTTGGGATCATTTATAAATCCGAGATGTTCTCGAGGGTGCTGAGAACGATTTTGTAATCATTTTTCTAATCCAAGATGGCCGCCGCACAAAATTATGATTTCAGCAATATGGATATCGTACCCGAGGTGCTCGAGGGTGCAGAGAACGATTTGGTGATCATTTTAGAAATCCAAGAGGGCTGCCGCAAACCATTATGTTTTCAGCAATATGGATATCGTGTCCTAGGTTCTTGAGGGTGCAGAAAACAATTTTGGGATCATTTATAAATCCGAGATGTTCTCGAGGGTGCTGAGAACGATTTTGTAATCATTTTTCTAATCCAAGATGGCCGCCGCACAAAATTATGATTTCAGCAATATGGATATCGTACCCGAGGTGCTCGAGGGTGCAGAGAACGATTTGGTGATCATTTTAGAAATCCAAGAGGGCTGCCGCAAACCATTATGTTTTCAGCAATATGGATATCGTGTCCTAGGTTCTTGAGGGTGCAGAAAACAATTTTGGGATAATTTTTAAATCCGAGATGGCCGCCGCTCAAAATAATGATAACTACATTATGGGTATCGTATCCGAGGTTCTTGAGAGTGCAGAGAACGATTTTGTAATCATTTTTCAAATCCAAGATGGCGGGCCCCTCAAAAGTATGATAACTACATTATGGGTATCGTATCCGAGGTTCTCGAGGGTGCTGAGAACGATTTTTTGATCATTTTTCAAATCCAAGAGGGCCGCCGTGCAAGATAATGATCACAAAAATATGGCTATCGTATCCGAGGTTCTTGAGAGTGCAGAGAACGATTTTGTGATCATTTTTCAAATCCAAGATTGCCGCCGCTCAAAAGTATGATAACTACATTATGGGTATCGTATCCGAGGTTCTCGAGGGTGCTGAGAACGATTTTATGATCATTTTTCTAATCCAAGATGGCCGCCGCACATATATGTTTTCAGCAATATGGATATCGTGTCCGAGGTTCTCGAAGGTGCAGAAAACAATTTTGGGATCACTTTTAAATCCGAGATGGCCGCCACTCAAAAGTATGATAACTAGATTATAGGTATCGTGTCCTAGGTTCTCGAGGGTGCAGAGAACGATTTTGTGATCAGTGTTCAAATCCAAGATGGCCGCCGCTCAAAAGTATGATAACTGCATTATGGGTATCGTATCCGAGGTTCTCGAGGGTGCTGAGAACGATTTTGTAATCATTTTTCTAATCCAAGATGGCCGCCGCACAAAATTATGATTTCAGCAATATGGATATCGTACCCGAGGTTCTCGAGGGTGCAGAGAACGATTAGGTGATTATTTTTCAAATCCACTATGGGCGCCGCACAAAATTATGATTTTAGCAATATGGAAATCGTGTCCGAGGTTCTCGAGTGTGCAGATTCTGCGATCATTTTAGAAATCCAAGATGGACGCCGCTCAAAAGTATGATTACTACATTATGGGTATCGTATCCTACGTTTTCGAGGTTGCTGAGAACGATTTTGTGATCATTTTTCTAATCCAAAATGGCCGCCGCACAAAATTATGTTTTCAGCAATATGGATATCGTGTCCTAGGTTCTTGTGGGTGCAGAAAACAATTTTGGGATAATTTTTAAATCCGAGATGGCCGCTGCTCAAAATAATGATAACTACATTATGGGAATCGTATCCTAGGTTCTTGAAAGTGTAGAGAACGATTTTGTGATCATTTTTCAAATCCAAGATGGCCACCGCTGAAAAGTATGATAACTAGACTATGGGTATCGTATCCGAGGTTCTCGAGGTTGCTGAGAACGATTTTGTGATCATTTTTTTTAATCCAAAATGGCCGCCGCACAAAATTATGTTTTCAGCAATATGGATATCGTGTCCGAGGTTCTCGAGGGTGCAGAAAACAATTTTGGGATCATTTTTAAATCCGAGATGGCCGATGCTCAAAAGTATGATGACTACATTATGGGTATCGTATCCGAGGTTTTCGAGGTTGCTGAGAACGATTTTGTGATCATTTTTTTAATCCAAAATGGCCGCCGCACAAAATTATGTTTTCAGCAATATGGATATCGTACCCGAGGTTCTCGAGTGTGCAGAGAACGATTTGGTGATAATTTTTCAAATCCAAGATGGCCGCCGCACAAAATTATGATTTTAGCAATACTGATATCGTGTCCGAGGTTTTCGAGGGTGCAGAGAACAATTCTGCGATCATTTTAGAAATCCAAGAGTGCTGCCGCAAACCATTATGTTTTCAGCAATATGGAACATCGTGTCCGAGATTCTCGAGGGTGCACAAAACAATTTTGGGATCATTTTTAAATCCGAGATGGCCGCCGCTCAAAAGTATGATAACTACATTATGGGTATCGTATCCGAGTTTTTCGAGAGTGCACAGAACGATTTTGTGATCATTTTTGAAATCCAAGATGGCTGCCGCTCAAAATTATGATAACTACATTATGGGTATCGTATCCGAGGTTCTCGAGGGTGCAGAGAACGATTTTGTGATCAGTTTTCTAATCCAAGATGGCCACCGCACAAAATTATGTTTTCAACAATATGGATATCGTGTCCGAGGTTCTCGAGGGTGCAGAAAACAATTTTGGGATCATTTATAAATCCGAGATGTCCGCCGCTCAAAAATATGATAACTAGATTATGGGTATCGTGTGTACGTAAGATGGCCACCGCTGAAAAGTATGATAACTAGACTGTGGGTATGGTATCCGAGGTTCTCGAGGGTGCTGAGAACGATTTTGTGATCATTTTTCAAATCCAAGAGGGCCTCCGTGCAAGATTATGATCACAAATATATGGGTTTCGTATCCGAGGTTCTTGAGAGTTCAGAGAACGATTTTGTGATCATTTTTCAAATCCAAGATGGCCGCCGCTCAAAAGTATGATTACTACATTATGGGTATCGTATCCAAGGTTTTCGAGGTTGCTGAGAACGATTTTGTGATCATTTTTGAAATCCAAGATGGCTGCCGCTCAAAATTATGATAACTACATTATGGGTATCGTATCCGAGGTTCTCGAGGGTGCAGAGAACGATTTTGTGATCAGTTTTCTAATCCAAGATGGCCGCGCTCATAAGTATGATAACTAAATTTTGGGTATCGTATCCGAGGTTCTCGAGGGTGCAGAAAACAATTTTGGGATCATTTATAAATCCGAGATGTTCTCGAGGGTGCTGAGAACGATTTTGTAATCATTTTTCTAATCCAAGATGGCCGCCGCACAAAATTATGATTTCAGCAATATGGATATCGTACCCGAGGTGCTCGAGGGTGCAGAGAACGATTTGGTGATCATTTTAGAAATCCAAGAGGGCTGCCGCAAACCATTATGTTTTCAGCAATATGGATATCGTGTCCTAGGTTCTTGAGGGTGCAGAAAACAATTTTGGGATCATTTATAAATCCGAGATGTTCTCGAGGGTGCTGAGAACGATTTTGTAATCATTTTTCTAATCCAAGATGGCCGCCGCACAAAATTATGATTTCAGCAATATGGATATCGTACCCGAGGTGCTCGAGAGTGCAGAGAACGATTTGGTGATCATTTTAGAAATCCAAGAGGGCTGCCGCAAACCATTATGTTTTCAGCAATATGGATATCGTGTCCTAGGTTCTTGAGGGTGCAGAAAACAATTTTGGGATAATTTTTAAATCCGAGATGGCCGCCGCTCAAAATAATGATAACTACATTATGGGTATCGTATCCGAGGTTCTTGAGAGTGCAGAGAACGATTTTGTAATCATTTTTCAAATCCAAGATGGCGGGCCCCTCAAAAGTATGATAACTACATTATGGGTATCGTATCCGAGGTTCTCGAGGGTGCAGAGAACGATTTGGTGATCATTTTTCTAATCCAAGATGGCCGCCGCACAAAATTATGTTTTCAGCAATATGGATATCGTGTCCTAGGTTCTTGAGGGTGCAGAAAACAATTTTGGGATCTTTTTTAAATCCGAGATGGCCGCCGCTCAAAATTATGATAACTACATTATGGGTATCGCACCCGAGGTTCTCGAGGGTGCAGAGAACGATTTTGTGATCAGTTTTCAAATCCAAGATGGCCGCCGCTAATAAGTATGATAACTACATTAAGGGTATCGCATCCGAGGTTCCCGAGGGTGCTGAGAACGATTTTGTGATCATTTTTCATATCCAAGAGGGCCGCCGTGCAAGATTATGATCACAAATATATGGGTATCGTATTCTAGGTTCTCGAGTGTGAAGAGAACGATTTTGTGATCAGTTTTCAAATCCAAGATGGCCGCCGCTCATAAGTATGATAACTACATTAAGGGTATCGTATCCGAGGTTCTCGAGGGTGCTGAGAACGATTTTGTGATCATTTTTCATATCCAAGAGGGCCGCCGTGCAAGATAATGATCGCAAAAATACGGGTTTCGTATCCGAGGTTCTTGAGAGTTCAGAGAATGATTTTGTGATCATTTTTCAAATCCAAGATGGACGCCGCTCAAAAGTATGATTACTACATTATGGGTATCGCATCTGAGGTTTTCGAGGTTGCTGAGAACGATTTTGTGATCATTTTACTAATCCAAAATGGCTGCCGCACAAAATTATGTTTTCAGCAATATGGATATCGTGTCCGAGGTTCTCGAGAGTGCAGAAAACAATTTTGGGATCATTTTTCAAATCAAAGATGGCCGCCGCTCATAAGTATGATAACTACATTAAGGATATCGTATCCGAGGTTCTCGAGGATGCTGAGAACGATTTTGTGATCATTTTTCATATCCAAGAGGGTCGCCGTGCAAGATAATGATCGCAAAAATATGGTTTTCGTATCCGAGGTTCTTGAGAGTTCAGCGAACGATTTTGTGATTATTTTTCAAATCCAAGATGGCCGCCGCTCATAAGTATGATAACTACATTAAGGATATCGTATCCGAGGTTCTCGAGAGTGCAGAAAACAATTTTGGGATCATTTTTCAAATCAAAGATGGCCGCCGCTCATAAGTATGATAACTACATTAAGGATATCGTATCCGAGGTTCTCGAGGATGCTGAGAACGATTTTGTGATCATTTTTCATATCCAAGAGGGTCGCCGTGCAAGATAATGATCGCAAAAATATGGTTTTCGTATCCGAGGTTCTTGAGAGTTCAGCGAACGATTTTGTGATTATTTTTCAAATCCAAGATGGCCGCCGCTCAAAAGTATGATTACTACATTATGGGTATCGTATCCGAGGTTCTCGAGGTTGCTGAGAACGATTTTGTGATCATTTTTCATATCCAAAAGGGGCGGCCGTGCAAGATAATGATCGCAAAAATATGGGTTTCGTATCCGAGGTTCTTGAGAGTTCAGAGAACGATTTTGTGATTATTTTTCAAATCCAAGATGGCCGCCGCTCAAAAATATGATTACTACATTATGAATATCGTATCCGAGGTTCTCGAGGTTGCTGAGAACGATTTTGTGATCATTTTTCTAATCCAAAATGGCTGCCGCAAACGATTATGTTTTCAGCAATATGGATATCGTGTCCGAGGTTCTCGAGGGTGCAGAAAACAATTTTGGGATCATTTTTAAATCCGAGATGGCCGCTGCTCAAAAGTATGATGACTACATTATGGGTATCGTATCCGAGGTTCTCGAGGGTGCAGAGAACGATTTTGTGATCAGTTTTCAAATCAAAGATGGCCTCATCTCATTAGTATGATAACTACATTAAGGGTATCGTATCCGAGGTTCTCGAGGGTGCTGAGAACGATTTTGTGATCATTTTTCATATCCAAGAGGGCCGCCGTGCAAGATAATGATCGCAAAAATATGGGTTTCGTATCCGAGGTTCTTGAGAGTTCAGAGAACGATTTTGTGATCATTTTTCAAATCCAAGATGGCCGCCGCTCAAAAGTATGATTACTACATTATGGGTATCGTATCCGAGGTTCTCGAGGTTGCTGAGAACGATTTTGTGATCGTTTTTTTAATCCAAAATGGCCGCCGCACAAAATTATGTTTTCAGCAATATGGATATCGTGTCCGAGGTTCTCGAGGGTACAGAAAACAATTTTGGGATTATTTTTAAATTCGAGATGGCCGCCGCTCAAAAGTATGATAACTAGTTTATGGGTATCGTTTCCAAGGTTCTCGAGGGTGCAGAGAACGATTTTGTGATCAGTTTTCAAATCCAAGATGGCTGCCGCTCAAAAGTATGATAACTACATAATGGGTATCGTATCCGAGATTCTCGAGTGTGCTGAGAAAGATTTTGTAATCATTTTTCTAATCCAAGATGGCCGACGCACAAAATTATGATTTCAGCAATATGGATATCGTACCCGAGGTTCTCGAGGGTGCAGAGAACGATTTGGTGATTATTTTTCAAATCCAAGATAGCCGCCGCACAAAATTATGATTTGAGCAATATGGAAATCGTGTCCGAGGTTCTCGAGTGTGCAGAGAACAATTCTACGATCATTTTAGAAATTGAAGAGGGCTGCCGCAAACGATTATGTTTTCAGCAATATGGATATCGTGTCCGAGGTTCTCGAGGGTGCAGAAAACAATTTTGCGATCATTTTTAAATCCGAGATGGCCGCCGCTCAAAAGTATGATAACTAGATTATGGGTATCGTATCCGAGGTTCTTGAGAGTTCAGCGAACGATTTTGTGATCATTTTTCAAATCCAAGATGGCCGCCGCTCAAAAGTATGATTACTACATTATGGGTATCGTATCCGAGGTTCTCGAGGGTGCTGAGAACGATTTTGTGATCATTTTTCATATCCAAGAGGGCCGCCGTGCAAGATAATGATCGCACAAATATGGGTTTCGTATCCGAGGTTCTTGAGAGTTCAGAGAATGATTTTGTGATTATTTTTCAAATCCAAGATGGCCGCCGCTCAAAAATATGATTACTACATTATGAATATCGTATCCGAGGTTCTCGAGGTTGCTGAGAACGATTTTGTGATCATTTTTCTAATCCAAAACGGCTGCCGCAAACGATTATGTTTTCAGCAATATGGATATCGTGTCCGAGGTTCTCGAGGGTGCAGAAAACAATTTTGGGATCATTTTTAAATCCGAGATGGCCGCTGCTCAAAAGTATGATGACTACATTATGGGTATCGTATCCGAGGTTCTCGAGGGTGCAGAGAACGATTTTGTGATCAGTTTTCAAATCAAAGATGGCCGCCGCTCATAAGTATGATAACTACATTAAGGGTATCGTATCCGAGGTTCTCGAGGGTGCTGAGAACGATTTTGTGATCATTTTTCATATCCAAGAGGGCCGCCGTGCAAGATAATGATCGCAAAAATATGGGTTTCGTATCCGATGTTCTTGAGAGTTCAGAGAACGATTTTGTGATCATTTTTCCAATCCAAGATGGCCGCCGCTCAAAAGTATGATTACTACATTATGGGTATCGTATCCGAGGTTCTCGAGGTTGCTGAGAACGATTTTGTGATCGTTTTTCTAATCCAAAATGGCCGCCGCACAAAATTATGTTTTCAGCAATATGGATATCGTGTCCGAGGTTCTCGAGGGTACAGAAAACAATTTTGGGATCATTTTTAAATCCGAGATGGCCGCCGCTCAAAAGTATGATAACTAGATTATGGGTATCGTTTCCAAGGTTCTCGAGGGTGCAGAGAACGATTTTGTGATCAGTTTTCAAATCCAAGATGGCCGCCGCTCAAAATTATGATTTCAGCAATATGGATATCTTACCCGAGGTTCTCGAGGGTGCAGAGAACGATTTGGTGATTATTTTTCAAATCCAAGATAGCCGCCGCACAAAATTATGATTTGAGCAATATGGAAATCGTGTCCGAGATTCTCGAGTGTGCTGAGAAAGATTTTGTAATCATTTTTCTAATCCAAGATGGCCGACGCACAAAATTATGATTTCAACAATATGGATATCTTACCCGAGGTTCTCGAGGGTGCAGAGAACGATTTGGTGATTATTTTTCAAATCCAAGATAGCCGCCGCACAAAATTATGATTTGAGCAATATGGAAATCGTGTCCGAGGTTCTCGAGTGTGCAGAGAACAATTCTACGATCATTTTAGAAATTCAAGAGGGCTGCCGCAAACGATTATGTTTTCAGCAATATGGATATCGTGTCCGCGGTTCTCGAGGGTGCAGAAAACAATTTTGCGATCATTTTTAAATCCGAGATGGCCGCCGCTCAAAAGTATGATAACTAGATTATGGGTATCGTATCCACGGTTCTCGAGGGTGCAGAGAACGATTTTGTGATCAGTTTTCAAATCCAAGATGGCCGCCGCTCAAATGTATGATAACTACATTATGGGTATCGTATCCGAGGTTCTCGAGGGTGCTGAGAACGATTTTGTAATTATTTTTCTAATCCAAGATGGCCGCCGCACAAAATTATGATTTCAGCAATATGGATATCGTACCCGAGGTTCTCAAGGGTGCAGAGAACGATTAGGTGATTATTTATCAAATCCAATATGGCCGCCGCACAAAATTATGATTTGAGCAATATGGAAATCGTGTCCGAGGTTCTCGAGTGTGCAGAGAACAATTCTACGATCATTTTAGAAATTCAAGAGGGCTGCCGCAAACGATTATGTTTTCAGCAATATGGATATCGTGTCCGAGGTTCTCCAGGGTGCAGAAAACAATTTTTGGGATCATTTTTAAATCCGAGATGGCCACCGCTGATAAGTATGATAACTAGACTATGGGTATCGTATCCGAGGTTCTCGAGGGTGCTGAGAACGATTTTGTGATCATTTTTCAAATCCAAGAGGGCCTCCGTGCAAGATTATGATCGCAAAAATATGGGTTTCGTATCCCAGGTACTTGAGAGTGCAGAGAACGATTTTGTGATCATTTTTCAAATCCAAGATGGCCGCCGCTCAAAAGTATGATAACTACATTATGGGTATCGTATCCGAGGTTCTCGAGGTTGCTGAGAACGATTTTGTGATAATTTTTCAAATCCAAGAGGGCCGCCGTGCAAGATTATGATCGCAAAAATATGGGTATCGTATCCGAGGTTCTCGAGGGTGCAGAGTACAATTTTGTGATCATTTTTCAAATCGAAGATAGCTGCCGCTTAAAAGTATGATAACTATATTATGGGTATCGTATCATAGGTTCTCGGGGCTGCAGAGAACGATTTTGTGATCATTTTTCAAATCCAAGATGGCTGCCGCACAAAATTATGTTTTCAGCAATATGAATATCGTGTCCTAGGTTCTTGTGGATGCAGAAAACAATTTTGGGATAATTTTTAAATCCGAGATGGCCGCCGCTCAAAATAATGATAACTACATTATGGGTATCGTATCCTAGGTTCTTGAAAGTGTAGAGAACGATTTTGTGATCATTTTTCAAATCCAAGATGGCCACCGCTGAAAAGTATGATAACTAGACTATGGGTATCGTATCCGAGGTTCTCGAGGGTGCTGAGAACGATTTTGTGATCAGTTTTCAAATCCAAGATGGCCGCTGCTCAAAAGTATGATAACTACATTATGGGTATCGTATCGTAGGTTCTCGAGGGTGCTGAGAACGGTTTTGTAATCATTTTTCTAATCCAAGATGGCCGCCGTGCAAGATTATGATCACAAAAATATGGGTATCGTATCCGAGGTTCTCGAGGGTGCTAAGAACGATTTTGTGATAATTTTTCAAATCCAAGAGGGCCGCCGTGCCAAATTATGATCGCAAAAATATGGGTATCGTATCCGAGGTTCTTGAGGGTGCAGAGAACGATTTTGTGATCATTTTTCAAATCGAAGATAGCCGCCGCTTAAAAGTATGATAAATACATTATGGGTATCGTATCATAGGTTCTCGAGGCTGCAGAGAACGATTTTGTGATCATTTTTCAAATCCAAGATGGCCGCCGCACAAAATTATGTTTTCAGCAATATGAATATCGTGTCCTAGGTTCTTGTGGGTGCAGAAAACAATTTTGGGATAATTTTTAAATCCGAGATGGCCGCCGCTTAAAAGTATGATTACTACATTATGGGTATCGTATCCTAGGTTTTCGAGGTTGCTGAGAACGATTTTGTGATCATTTTTCTAATCCAAAATGGCCGCCGCACAAAATTATGTTTTCAGCAATATGGATATCGTGTCCTAGGTTCTTGTGGGTGCAGAAAACAATTTTGGGATAATTTTTAAATCCGAGATGGCCGCCGCTCAAAATAATGATAACGACATTATGGGTATCGTATCCTAGGTTCTTGAAAGTGTAGAGAACGATTTTTTGATCATTTTTCAAATCCAAGATGGCCACCGCTGAAAAGTATGATAACTAGACTATGGGTATCGTATCCGAGGTTCTCGAGGGTGATGAGAACGATTTTGTGATCATTTTTCAAATCCAAGAGGGCCTCCGTGGAAGATTATGATCACAAATATATGGGTTTCGTATCCGAGGTTCTTGAGAGTTCAGAGAACGATTTTGTGATCATTTTTCAAATCCAAGATGGCCGCCGCTCAAAAGTATGATTACTACATTATGGGTATAGTATCCGAGGTTTTCGAGGTTGCTGAGAACGATTTTGTGATCATTTTTCTAATCCAAAATGGCCGCCACACAAAATTATGTTTTCAGCAATATGGATATCGTACCCGATGTTCTCGAGTGTGCAGAGAACGATTTGGTTATAATTTTTCAAATCCAAGATGGCCGCCGCACAAAATTATGATTTTAGCAATATGGATATCGTGTCCGAGGTTTTCGAGGGTGCAGAAAACAATTCTGCGATCATTTTAGAAATCCAAGAGGGCTGCCGCAAACCATTATGTTTTCAGCAATATGGAACATCGTGTCCGAGATTCTCGAGGGTGCACAAAACAATTTTGGGATCATTTTTAAATCCGAGATGGCCACCGCTCAAAAGTATGATAACTACATTATGGGTATCGTATCCGAGTTTTTCGAGAGTGCACAGAACGATTTTGTGATCATTTTTGAAATCCAAGATGGCCGCCGCTCAAATGTATGATAACTACATTATGGGTATCGTATCCGAGGTTTTCGAGGGTGCAGAGAACGATTTTGTGATCAGTTTTCTAATCCAAGATGGCCACCGCACAAAATTATGTTTTCAGCAATATGGATATCGTGTCCGAGGTTCTCGAGGGTGCAGAAAACAATTTTGGGATCATTTATAAATCCGAGATGTCCGCCGCTCAAAAATATGATAACTAGATTATGGGTATCGTGTGTACGTAAGATGGCCACCGCTGAAAAGTATGATAACTAGACTGTGGGTATGGTATCCGAGGTTCTCGAGGGTGCTGAGAACGATTTTGTGATCATTTTTCAAATCCAAGAGGGCCTCCGTGCAAGATTATGATCACAAATATATGGGTTTCGTATCCGAGGTTCTTGAGAGTTCAGAGAACGATTTTGTGATCATTTTTCAAATCCAAGATGGCCGCCGCTCAAAAGTATGATTACTACATTATTGGTATCGTATCCGAGGTTTTCGAGGTTGCTGAGAACGATTTTGTGATCATTTTTGAAATCCAAGATGGCTGCCGCTCAAAATTATGATAACTACATTATGGGTATCGTATCCGAGGTTCTCGAGGGTGCAGAGAACGATTTTGTAATCATTTTTCTAATCCAAGATGGCCGCCGCACAAAATTATGATTTCAGCAATATGGATATCGTGTCCTAGGTTCTTGAGGGTGCAGAAAACAATTTTGGGATAATTTTTAAATCCGAGATGGCCGCCGCTAAATATAATGATAACTACATTATGGGTATCGTATCCGAGGTTCTTGAGAGTGCAGAGAACGATTTTGTAATCAGTTTTCAAATCCAAGATGGCGGGCCGCTCAAAAGTATGATAACTACATTATGGGTATCGTATCCGAGGTTCTCGAGGGTGCAGAGAACGATTTTGTAATCATTTTTCTAATCCAAGATGGCCGCCGCACAAAATTATGTTTTCAGCAATATGGATATCGTGTCCTAGGTTCTTGAGGGTGCAGAAAACAATTTTGGGATAATTTTTAAATCCGAGATGGCCGCCGCTAAATATAATGATAACTACATTATGGGTATCGTATCCGAGGTTCTTGAGAGTGCAGAGAACGATTTTGTAATCAGTTTTCAAATCCAAGATGGCGGGCCGCTCAAAAGTATGATAACTACATTATGGGTATCGTATCCGAGGTTCTCGAGGGTGCAGAGAACGATTTTGTTATCATTTTTCTAATCCAAGATGGCCGCCGCACAAAATTATGATTTCAGCAATATGGATATCTTACCCGAGGTGCTCGAGGGTGCAGAGAACGATTTGGTGATCATTTTTCTAATCCAAGATGGCCGCCGCATAAAATTATGTTTTCAGCAATATGGATATCGTGTCCTAGGTTCTTGAGGGTGCAGAAAACAATTTTGGGATCATTTTTAAATCCGAGATGGCCGCCGCTCAAAATTATGATAACTACATTATGGGTATCGTACCCGAGGTTTTCGAGGGTGCTGAGAACG
The DNA here is from genome assembly GCF_905404315.1 of Leptidea sinapis. Taxonomy (NCBI): domain Eukaryota; kingdom Metazoa; phylum Arthropoda; class Insecta; order Lepidoptera; family Pieridae; genus Leptidea; species Leptidea sinapis. The sequence goes on along the minus strand of NC_066296.1, from coordinate 564,389 downwards.
ATTGTGTGATCATTTTTCAAATCCAAGAGGGCCGCCGTGCAAGATTATGATCACAAATATATGGGTATTGTATTCTAGGTTCTCGAGGGTGAAGAGAACGATTTTGTGATCAGTTTTCAAATCCAAGATGGCCGCCGCACAAAATTATGATTTTAGCAATATGGATATCGTGTCCGAGGTTTTCGAGGGTGCAGAGAACAATTCTGCGATCATTTTAGAAATCCAAGAGGGCTGCCGCAAACCATTATGTTTTCAGCAATATGGAACATCGTGTCCGAGATTCTCGAGGGTGCACAAAACAATTTTGGGATCATTTTTAAATCCGAGATGGCCACCGCTCAAAAGTATGATAACTACATTATGGGTATCGTATCCGAGTTTTTCGAGAGTGCACAGAACGATTTTGTGATCATTTTTGAAATCCAAGATGGCCGCCGCTCAAATGTATGATAACTACATTATGGGTATCGTATCCGAGGTTTTCGAGGGTGCAGAGAACGATTTTGTGATCAGTTTTCTAATCCAAGATGGCCACCGCACAAAATTATGTTTTCAGCAATATGGATATCGTGTCCGAGGTTCTCGAGGGTGCAGAAAACAATTTTGGGATCATTTATAAATCCGAGATGTCCGCCGCTCAAAAATATGATAACTAGATTATGGGTATCGTGTGTACGTAAGATGGCCACCGCTGAAAAGTATGATAACTAGACTGTGGGTATGGTATCCGAGGTTCTCGAGGGTGCTGAGAACGATTTTGTGATCATTTTTCAAATCCAAGAGGGCCTCCGTGCAAGATTATGATCACAAATATATGGGTTTCGTATCCGAGGTTCTTGAGAGTTCAGAGAACGATTTTGTGATCATTTTTCAAATCCAAGATGGCCGCCGCTCAAAAGTATGATTACTACATTATTGGTATCGTATCCGAGGTTTTCGAGGTTGCTGAGAACGATTTTGTGATCATTTTTGAAATCCAAGATGGCTGCCGCTCAAAATTATGATAACTACATTATGGGTATCGTATCCGAGGTTCTCGAGGGTGCAGAGAACGATTTTCTGATAAGTTTTCTAATCCAAGATGGCTGCCGCACAAAATTATGTTTTCAGCAATATGGATATCGTGTCCGAGGTTCTCGTGGGTGCAGAAAACAATTTTGGGATCATTTATAAATCCGAGATGTCCGCCGCTCAAAAATATGATAACTAGATTATGGGTATCGTATCCTAGGTTCTCGAGGGTGCTGAGAACGATTTTATAATCATTTTTCTTATCCAAGATTGCCGCCGCACAAAATTATGTTTTCAGCAATATGGATATCGTGTCCTAGGTTCTTGAGGGTGCAGAAAACAATTTTGGGATAATTTTTAAATCCGAGATGGCCGTCGCTAAATATAATGATAACTACATTATGGGTATCGTATCCGAGGTTCTTGAGAGTGCAGAGAACGATTTTGTAATCAGTTTTCAAATCCAAGATGGCGGGCCGCTCAAAAGTATGATAACTACATTATGGGTATCGTATCCGAGGTTCTCGAGGGTGCAGAGAACGATTTTGTAATCATTTTCTAATCCAAGATGGCCGCCGCACAAAATTATGATTTCAGCAATATGGATATCTTACCCGAGGTGCTCGAGGGTGCAGAGAACGATTTGGTGATCATTTTTCTAATCCAAGATGGCCGCCGCATAAAATTATGTTTTCAGCAATATGGATATCGTGTCCTAGGTTCTTGAGGGTGCAGAAAACAATTTTGGGATCATTTTTAAATCCGAGATGGCCGCCGCTCAAAATTATGATAACTACATTATGGGTATCGTACCCGAGGTTTTCGAGGGTGCTGAGAACGATTGTGTGATCATTTTTCAAATCCAAGAGGGCCGCCGTGCAAGATTATGATCACAAATATATGGGTATTGTATTCTAGGTTCTCGAGAGTGAAGAGAACGATTTTGTGATCAGTTTTCAAATCCAAGATGGCCGCCGCTCATAAGTATGATAACTACATTAAGGGTATCGCATCCGAGGTTTTCGAGGGTGCTGAGAACGATTTTGTGATCATTTTTCATATCCAAGAGGGCCGCCGTGCAAGATTATTATCACAAATATATGGGTATCGTATCCGAGGTTCTCGAGGGTGCAGAGAACGATTTTGTAAACATTTTTCTAATCCAAGATGGCCGCCGCACAAAATTATGATTTCAGCAATATGGATATCGTACCCGAGGTGCTCGAGGGTGCAGAGAACGATTTGGTGATCATTTTTCTAATCCAAGATGGCCGCCGCATAAAATTATGTTTTCAGCAATATGGATATCGTGTCCGAGGTTCTCGAGGGTGCAGAAAACAATTTTGGGATCATTTTTCAAATCAAAGATGGCCGCCGCTCATAAGTATGATAACTACATTAAGGATATCGTATCCGAGGTTCTCGAGGGTGCTGAGAACGATTTTGTGATCATTTTTCATATCCAAGAGGGCCGCCGTGCAAGATAATGATCGCAAAAATATGGGTTTCGTATCCGAGGTTCTTGAGAGTTCAGAGAACGATTTTGTGATCAGTTTTCAAATCCAAGATGGCCGCCGCTCAAAAGTATGATAACTACATTATGGGTATCGTATCCGAGGTTCTCAAGGGTGCTGAGAACGATTTTATGATCATTTTTCTAATCCAAGATGGCCGCCGCACAAAATAATGTTTTCAGCAATATGGATATCGTGTCCGAGGTTCTCGAGGGTGCAGAAAACAATTTTGGGATCACTTTTAAATCCGAGATTGCCGCCGCTCAAAAGTATGATAACTAGATTATGGGTATCGTGTCCTAGGTTCTCGAGGGTGCAGAGAACGATTTTGTGATCAGTGTTCAAATCCAAGATGGCCGCCGCATAAAATTATGTTTTCAGCAATATGTATATCGTGTCCGAGGTTCTCGAGGGTGCAGAAAACAATTTTGGGATCATTTTTCAAATCAAAGATGGCCGCCGCTCATAAGTATGATAACTACATTAAGGATATCGTATCCGAGGTTCTCGAGGTTGCTGAGAACGATTTTGTGATCATTTTTCTAATCCAAAATGGCCGCCGCACAAAATTATGTTTTCAGCAATATGGATATCGTGTCCGAGGTTCTCGAGGGTACAGAAAACAATTTTGGGATCATTTTTAAATCCGAGATGGCCGCCGCTCAAAAGTATGAAAACTAGATTATGGGTATCGTTTCCAAGGTTCTCGAGGGTGCAGAGAACGATTTTGTGATCATTTTTCATATCCAAGAGGGCCGCCGTGCAAGATAATGATCGCAAAAATATGGGTTTCGTATCCGAGGTTCTTGAGAGTTCAGAGAACGATTTTGTGATCAGTTTTCAAATCCAAGATGGCCGCCGCTCAAAAGTATGATAACTTCATTATGGGTATCGTATCCGAGGTTTTCGAGGTTGCTGAGAACGATTTTGTGATCATTTTTCTAATCCAAAATGACTGCCGCAAACGATTATGTTTTCAGCAATATGGATATCGTGTCCGAGGTTCTCGAGGGTACAGAAAACAATTTTGGGATCATTTTTAAATCCGAGATGGCCGCCGCTCAAAAGTATGATAACTAGATTATGGGTATCGTTTCCAAGGTTCTCGAGGGTGCAGAGAACGATTTTGTGATCATTTTTCATATCCAAGAGGGCCGCCGTGCAAGATAATGATCGCAAAAATATGGGTTTCGTATCCGAGGTTCTTGAGAGTTCAGAGAACGATTTTGTGATCAGTTTTCAAATCCAAGATGGCCGCCGCTCAAAAGTATGATTACTACATTATGGGTATCGTATCCGAGGTTCTCGAGGTTGCTGAGAACGATTTTGTGATCATTTTTCTAATCCAAAATGGCCGCCGCACAAAATTATGTTTTCAGCAATATGGATATCGTGTCCGAGGTTCTCGAGGGTACAGAAAACAATTTTGGGATCATTTTTAAATCCGAGATGGCCGCCGCTCAAAAGTATGATAACTAGATTATGGGTATCGTTTCCAAGGTTATCGAGGGTGCAGAGAACGATTTTGTGATCAGTGTTCAAATCCAAGATGGCCGCCGCTCAAAAGTATGATAACTACATTATGGGTATCGTATCCGAGGTTTTCGAGGTTGCTGAGAACGATTTTGTGATCATTTTTCTAATCCAAAATGGCTGCCGCAAACGATTATGTTTTCAGCAATATGGATATCGTGTCCGAGGTTCTCGAGGGTGCAGAAAACAATTTTGGGATCATTTTTAAATCCGAGATGGCCGCCGCTCAAAAGTATGATAACTAGATTATGGGTATCGTTTCCAAGGTTCTCGAGGGTGCAGAGAACGATTTTGTGATCATTTTTCATATCCAAGAGGGCCGCCGTGCAAGATAATGATCGCAAAAATATGGGTTTCGTATCCGAGGTTCTTGAGAGTTCAGAGAAAGATTTTGTAATCATTTTTCTAATCCAAGATGGCCGACGCACAAAATTATGATTTCAGCAATATGGATATCGTACCCGAGGTTCTCGAGGGTGCAGAGAACGATTTGGTGATTATTTTTCAAATCCAAGATAGCCGCCGCACAAAATTATGATTTGAACAATATGGAAATCGTGTCCGAGGTTCTCGAGTGTGCAACGAACAATTCTACGATCATTTTAGAAATTCAAGAGGGCTGCCGCAAACGATTATGTTTTCAGCAATATGGATATCGTGTCCGAGGTTCTCGAGGGTGCAGAAAACAATTTTGCGATCATTTTTAAATCCGAGATGGCCGCCGCTCAAAAGTATGATAACTAGATTATGGGTATCGTTTCCAAGGTTCTCGAGGGTGCAGAGAACGATTTTGTGATCATTTTTCATATCCAAGAGGGCCGCCGTGCAAGATAATGATCGCAAAAATATGGGTTTCGTATCCGAGGTTCTTGAGAGTTCAGAGAAAGATTTTGTAATCATTTTTCTAATCCAAGATGGCCGACGCACAAAATTATGATTTCAGCAATATGGATATCGTACCCGAGGTTCTCGAGGGTGCAGAGAACGATTTGGTGATTATTTTTCAAATCCAAGATAGCCGCCGCACAAAATTATGATTTGAACAATATGGAAATCGTGTCCGAGGTTCTCGAGTGTGCAACGAACAATTCTACGATCATTTTAGAAATTCAAGAGGGCTGCCGCAAACGATTATGTTTTCAGCAATATGGATATCGTGTCCGAGGTTCTCGAGGGTGCAGAAAACAATTTTGCGATCATTTTTAAATCCGAGATGGCCGCCGCTCAAAAGTATGATAACTAGATTATGGGTATCGTTTCCTAGGTTCTCGAGGGTGCAGAGAACGATTTTGTGATCAGTTTTCAAATCCAAGATGGCCGCCGCTCAAATGTATGATAACTACATTATGGGTATCGTATCCGAGGTTCTCGAGGGTGCTGAGAACGATTTTGTAATCATTTTTCTAATCCAAGATGGCCGCCGCTCAAAATTATTTTTTCAGCAATATGGATTTCGTGTCCGAGGTTCTCGAGGGTGCAGAAAACAATTTTGGGATAGTTTTTAAATCCGAGATGGCTGCCGCTCAAAATAATGATAATACAATATGGGTATCGTATCCGAGGTTCTCGAGGGTGCAGAAAACAATTTTGGGATCATTTTTCAAATCAAAGATGGCCGCCGCTCATAAGTATGATAACTACATTAAGGATATCGTATCCGAGGTTCTCGAGGTTGCTGAGAACGATTTTGTGATCATTTTTCTAATCCAAAATGGCCGCCGCACAAAATTATGTTTTCAGCAATATGGATATCGTGTCCGAGGTTCTCGAGGGTACAGAAAACAATTTTGGGATCATTTTTAAATCCGAGATGGCCGCCGCTCAAAAGTATGATAACTAGATTATGGGTATCGTTTCCAAGGTTCTCGAGGGTGCAGAGAACGATTTTGTGATCATTTTTCATATCCAAGAGGGCCGCCGTGCAAGATAATGATCGCAAAAATATGGGTTTCGTATCCGAGGTTCTTGAGAGTTCAGAGAAAGATTTTGTAATCATTTTTCTAATCCAAGATGGCCGACGCACAAAATTATGATTTCAGCAATATGGATATCGTACCCGAGGTTCTCGAGGGTGCAGAGAACGATTTGGTGATTATTTTTCAAATCCAAGATAGCCGCCGCACAAAATTATGATTTGAACAATATGGAAATCGTGTCCGAGGTTCTCGAGTGTGCAACGAACAATTCTACGATCATTTTAGAAATTCAAGAGGGCTGCCGCAAACGATTATGTTTTCAGCAATATGGATATCGTGTCCGAGGTTCTCGAGGGTGCAGAAAACAATTTTGCGATCATTTTTAAATCCGAGATGTCCGCCGCTCAAAAGTATGATAACTAGATTATGGGTATCGTTTCCAAGGTTCTCGAGGGTGCAGAGAACGATTTTGTGATCATTTTTCATATCCAAGAGGGCCGCCGTGCAAGATAATGATCGCAAAAATATGGGTTTCGTATCCGAGGTTCTTGAGAGTTCAGAGAAAGATTTTGTAATCATTTTTCTAATCCAAGATGGCCGCCGCACAAAATTATGATTTCAGCAATATGGATATCGTACCCGAGGTTCTTGAGGGTGCAGAGAACGATTTGGTGATCATTTTTCTAATCCAAGATGGCCGCCGCACAAAATTATGGTTTAAGCAATATGGATATCGTGTCATAGGTTCTTGAGGGTGCAGAAAACAATTTTGGGATAATTTTTAAATCCGAGATGGCTGCCGCTCAAAATAATGATAATACAATATGGGTATCGTATCCTAGGTTCTCGAGGGTGCTGAGAACGATTTTGTAATCATTTTTCTAATCCAAGATGGCCGCCGCACAAAATTATGATTTCAGCAATATGGATATCGTACTCGAGGTTCTCGAGGGTGCAGAAAACAATTTCGGGATCATTTTTCAAATCAAAGATGGCCGCCGCTCATAAGTATGATAACTTCATTAAGGGTATTGTATCCTAGGTTCTCGAGGGTGCTGAGAACGATTTTGTGATCATTTTTCAAATTCAAGATGGCCACCGCTGAAAAGTATGATAACTAGACTATGGGTATCGTATCCGAGGTTCTCGAGGGTGCTGAGAACGATTTTGTGATCATTTTTCAAATCCAAGAGGGCCTCCGTGCAAGATTATGATCACAAATATATGGGTATCTTATCCTAGGTTCTGGAGGGTGCAGAGAACGATTTTGTGATCAGTTTTCAAATCCAAGATGGCCGCCGCTCATAAGTATGATAACTGGATTATGGGTATCGTATCCGAGGTTCTCGAGGGTGCTGAGAACGATTTTGTTATCATTTTTCAAATCCAAGAGGGCCGCCGTGCAAGATTATGATCACAAAAGTATGGGTATCGTATTCGAGGTTCTTGAGAGTGCAGAGAACGATTTTGTGATCATTTTGCAAATCCAAGATGGCCGCCGCACAAAATTATGATTTCAGCAATATGGATATCGTACCCGAGGTTCTTGAGGGTGCAGAGAACGATTTGGTGATCATTTTTTTAATCCAAGATGGCCGCCGCATAAAATTATGTTTTAAGCAATATGGATATCGTGTCCTAGGTTCTTGAGGGTGCAGAAAACAATTTTGGGATAATTTTTAAATCCGAGATGGCTGCCGCTCAAAATAATGATAACTACATTATGGGTATCGTATCCTAGGTTCTTGAAAGTGTAGAGAACGATTTTATGATCATTTTTCAAATCCAAGATGGCCACCGCTGAAAAGTATGATAACTAGACTATGGGTATCGTATCCGAGGTTCTCGAGGGTGCTGAGAACGATTTTGTGATCATTTTTCAAATCCAAGAGGGCCTCCGTGCAAGATTATGATCACAAATATATGGGTATCTTATCCTAGGTTCTGGAGGGTGCAGAGAACGATTTTGTGATCAGTTTTCAAATCCAAGATGGCCGCCGCTCATAAGTATGATAACTAGATTATGGGTATCGTATCCGAGGTTCTCGAGAGTGCTGAGAACGATTTTATGATCATTTTTCAAATCCAAGATGGCCACCGCTGAAAAGTATGATAACTAGACTATGGGTATCGTATTCGAGGTTCTCGAGGGTGCTGAGAACGATTTTGTGATCATTTTTCAAATCCAAGAGGGCCTCCGTGCAAGATTATGATCACAAATATATGGGTTTCTTATCCTAGGTTCTGGAGGGTGCAGAGAACGATTTTGTGATCAGTTTTCAAATCCAAGATGGCCGCCGCTCATAAGTATGATAACTATACTATGGGTATCGTATCCGAGGTTCTCGAGAGTGCTGAGAACGATTTTGTGATCATTTTTCATATCCAAGAGGGCCGCCGTGCAAGATAATGATCGCAAAAATATGGGTTTCGTATCCGAGGTTCTTGAGAGTGCAGAGAACGATTTTGTGATCATTTTTCAAATCCAAGATGGCCGCCACTCAAAAGAATGATACATACATTATGGGTATCGTATCCGAGGTTCTCGAGTGTGCTGAGAACGATTTTGTGATCATTTTTCTAATCCAAGATGGCCGCCGCACAAAAATATGTTTTCAGCAATATGGATATCGTGTCCGAGGTTCTCGAGGGTGCAGAAAACAATTTTGGGATCATTTTTAAATCCGAGATGGCTGCCGCTCAAAAGTATGATAACTAGATTATGGGTATCGTTTCCAAGGTTCTCGAGGGTGCAGAGAACGATTTTGTGATCAGTTTTCAAATCCAAGATGGCCACCCCTCAAAAGTATGATAACTACATTATGGGTATCGTATCCGTGCTTCTCGAGGGTGCTGAGAACGATTTTTCTAATCCAAGATGGCCGCCGCACAAAATTATGATCTCAGCAATATGGATATCGTACCCGAGGTTCTCGGGGGTGCAAAGAACGATGTGGTGATTATTTTTTAAATCCAAGATGGCCGCCGCACAAAATTATGATTTGAGCAATATGGAAATCGTGTCCGAGGTTTCGAGTGTGCAGAGCACAATTCTACGATCATTTAAGGAATTCAATAGGGCTGCCGCAAACGATTATGTTTTCAGTAATATGGATATTGTGTCCGAGGTTCTCGAGGGTGCAGAAAACAGTTTTGCGACCATTTTTAAATCCGAGATGGCCGCCGCTCAAAAGTATGATAACTAGATTATGGGTATCGTATCCTAGGTTCTCGAGGGTGCAGAGAACGATTTTGTGATCAGTTTTCAAATCCAAGATGGCCGCCGCTCAAATGTATGATAACTACATTATGGGTATCGTATCCGAGGTTCTCGAGGGTGCTGAGAACGATTTTGTAATCATTTTTCAAATCCAAGATGGCCGCGCTCATAAGTATGATAACTAAATTTTGGGTATCGTATCCGAGGTTCGCGAGGGTGCTGAGAACGATTTTGTGATAATTTTTCAAATCTAAGAGGGCCGCCGTGCAAGATTATGATCACAAAAATATGGGCATCGTATTCGAGGTTCTTGAGAGTGCAGAGTACGATTTTGTAATCATTTTTCAAATCCAAGATGGCCGCCGCTCAAAAGTATGATTTCAGCAATATGGATATCGTGTCCGAGATTCTCGAGAGTGCAGAGAACGATTTGATGATCATTTTTCAAATCCAAGATGGCCACCGCTCAAAATTATGATAACTACATTTTTTGTATCGTATCCGAGGTTCTCGAGGGTGCTGAGAACGATTTTGTGATCATTTTTCAAATCCAAGATGGCCGCCGCTCAAAAGTAGGATTACTACATTATGGGTATCGTATCAGAGGTTCTCTAGGCTGCAGAGAACGATTTTGTGATCATTTTTCTAATCCATGATGGCCGCCGAACAAAATTATGTTATCAGCAATATGGATATCGTGTCCGATGTTCTCTAGGGTGCAGAAAACAATTTTGGGATCATTTTTAAATCCGAGATGGCCGCCGCTCAAAAGTATGATAACTAGATTATGGGTATCGTTTCATAGGTTCTAGAGGGTGCAGAAAACGATTTTGTGATCAGTTTTCAAATCCAAGATGGCCGCCGCTCAAAAGAATGATAACTACATTATGGGTATCGTATCCGAGGTTCTCGAGGGTGCTGAGAACGATTTTGTAATCATTTTTCTAATCCAATATGGCCGCCGCACAAAATTATGATTTCAGCAATATGGATATCGTACCCGAGGTTCTCGAGGAAGCAGAGAACGATTTTGTGATCATTTTCGAAATCCAAGATGGCCGCCGCACAAAATTATGATTTGAGCAATATGGAAATCGTGTCCGAGGTTCTCGAGTGTGCAGAGAACAATTCTGCGATCATTTTAGAAATCCAAGAGGGCTGCCGCAAACGATTATGTTTTCAGCAATATAAATATCGTGTCCGAGGTTCTCGAGGGTGCAGAAAACAATTTTGGGATCATTTTTAAATCCGAGATGGCCGCCGCTCAAAAGTATGATAACTAGATTATGGGTATCGTATCCTAGGTTCTCGAGGGTGCTGAGAACGATTTTGTAATCATTTTTCTAATCCAAGATGGCCGCCGCACAATATTATGATTTCAGCAATATGGATATCGTACCCGAGGTTCTCGAGTGTGCATAGAACGATTTGGTGATTATTTTTCAAATCTCAGATGGCTGCCGCACAAAATTATGATTTTAGCAATATGGATATCGTGTCCGAGGTTCTCGAGGGTGCAGAGAACAATTCTGCGATCATTTTAGAAATCCAAGAGGGCTGCCGCAAACCATTATGTTTTCAGCAATATGGACATCGTGTCCGAGGTTCTCGAGGGTGCAGAAAACAATTTTGGGATCATTTTTAAATCCGAGATGGCCGCCGCTCAAAAGTATGATAACTACATTATGGGTATCGTATCCGAGTTTTTCGAGAGTGCACAGAACGATTTTGTGATCATTTTTGAAATCCAAGTTGGCTGCCGCTCAAAATTATGATAACTACGTTATGGGTATCGTATCCGAGGTTCTCGAGGGTGCAGAGAACGATTTTGTGATCAGTTTTCTAGTCCAAGATGGCCGCCGCTCAAAATTATGTTTTCAGCAATATGGATATCGTGTCCGAGGTTCTCGAGGGTGCAGAAAACAATTTTGTACCATTTATAAATCCGAGATGTCCGCCGCTCAAAAGTATGATAACTAGATTATGGGTATCGTATCCTAGGTTCTCGAGGGTGCTGAGAACGATTTTGTAATCATTTTTCTAATCCAAGATGGCCGCCGCACAAAATTATGTTTTAAGCAATATGGATATCGTGTCATAGGTTCTTGAGGGTGCAGAAAACGATTTTGGGATAATTTTTAAATCCGAGATGGCTGCCGCTCAAAATAATGATAACTACAATATGGGTATCGTATCCTAGGATCTCGAGGGTGCTGAGAACGATTTTGTAATCATTTTTCTAATCCAAGATGGCCGCCGCACAAAATTATGATTTCAGCAATATGGATATCGTACCCGAGGTTCTCGAGGGTGCAGAAAACAATTTCGGGATCATTTTTTTCAAATCAAAGATGGCCGCCGCTCACAAGTATGATAACTTCATTAAGGCTATTGTAACCTAGGTTCTCGAGGGTGCTGAGAACGATTTTGTGATCATTTTTCAAATCCGAGATGGCCACCGCTGAAAAGTATGATAACTAGACTATGGGTATCGTATCCGAGGTTCTCGAGGGTGCTGAGAACGATTTTGTGATCATTTTTCAAATCCAAGAGGGCCTCCGTGCAAGATTATGATCACAAATATATGGGTATCTTATCCTAGGTTCTGGAGGGTGCAGAGAACGATTTTGTGATCAGTTTTCAAATCCAAGATGGCCGCCGCTCATAAGTATGATAACTAGATTATGGGTATCGTATCCGAGGTTCTCGAGGGTGCTGAGAACGATTTTGTGATCATTTTTCAAATCCAAGAGGGCCGCCGTGCAAGATTGTGTTCACAAAAGTATGGGTATCGTATTCGAGGTTCTTGAGAGTGCAGAGAACGATTTTGTGATCATTTTGCAAATCGAAGATGGCCGCCGCACAAAATTATGATTTCAGCAATATGGATATCGTACCCGAGGTTCTTGAGGGTGCAGAGAACGATTTGGTGATCATTTTTCTAATCCAAGATGGCCGCCGCATAAAATTATGTTTTAAGCAATATGGATATCGTGTCCTAGGTTCTTGAGGGTGCAGAAAACAATTTTGGGATAATTTTTAAATCCGAGATGGCTGCCGCTCAAAATAATGATAACTACATTATGGGTATCGTATCCTAGGTTCTTGAAAGTGTAGAGAACGATTTTATGATCATTTTCCAAATCCAAGATGGCCACCGCTGAAAAGTATGATAACTAGACTATGGGTATCGTATCCGAGGTTCTCGAGGGTGCTGAGAACGATTTTGTGATCATTTTTCAAATCCAAGAGGGCCTCCGTGCAAGATTATGATCACAAATATATGGGTATCTTATCCTAGGTTCTGGAGGGTGCAGAGAACGATTTTGTGATCAGTTTTCAAATCCAAGATGGCCGCCGCTCATAAGTATGATAACTAGATTATGGGTATCGTATCCGAGGTTCTCGAGAGTGCTGAGAACGATTTTGTGATCATTTTTCATATCCAAGAGGGCCGCCGTGCAAGATAATGATCGCAAAAATATGGGTTTCGTATCCGGAGTTCTTGAGAGTGCAGAGAACGATTTTGTGATCATTTTTCAAATCCAAGATGGCCGCCACTCAAAAGAATGATAACTACATTATGGGTATCGTATCCGAGGTTCTCGAGTGTGCTGAGAACGATTTTGTGATCATTTTTCTAATCCAAGATGGCCGCCGCACAAAAATATGTTTTCAGCAATATGGATATCGTGTCCGAGGTTCTCGAGGGTGCAGAAAACAATTTTGGGATCATTTTTAAATCCGAGATGGCTGCCGCTCAAAAGTATGATAACTAGATTATGGGTATCGTTTCCAAGGTTCTCGAGGGTGCAGAGAACGATTTTGTGATCAGTTTTAAAATCCAAGATGGCCGCCGCTCAAAAGTATGATAACTACATTATGGGTATCGTATCCGTGCTTCTCGAGGGTGCTGAGAACGATTTTTCTAATCCAAGATGGCCGCCGCACAAAATTATGATTTCAGCAATATGGATATCGTACCCGAGGTTCTCGAGGGTGCAAAGAACGATGTGGTGATTATTTTTTAAATCCAAGATGGCCGCCGCACAAAATTATGATTTGAGCAATATGGAAATCGTGTCCGAGGTTCTCGAGTGTGCAGAGCACAATTCTACGATCATTTAAGGAATTCAAGAGGGCTGCCGCAAACGATTATGTTTTCAGCAATATGGATATCGTGTCCGAGGTTCTCGATGGTGCAGAAAACAATTTCGGGATCATTTTTAAATCCGAGATGGCCGCCGCTCAAAAGTATGATAACTACATTATGGGTATCGTATCCTAGGTTCTCGAGAATGCAGAGAACCATTTTGTGATCAGTCTTCAAATCCACGAAGGCCGCCGCCCAAAAGAATGATAACCTCATTATGGGTATCGTATCCGAGGTTCTCGAGGGTGCTGAGAACGATTTTGTAATCATTTTTCTAATCCAAGATGGCCGCCGCACAAAATTATGATTTCAGCAATATGGATATCGTACCCGAGGTTCTCGAGGGTGCAGAGAACGATTTGATGATGATTTTTAAATCCAAGATGGCCGCCGCACAAAATTATGAATTGAGCAATATGGAAATCGTGTCTGAGGTTCTCGATGGTGCAGAGAACAATTCTGCGATCATTTTAGAAATCCAAGAGGGCTGCCGCAAACGATTATGTTTTCAGCAATATGGATATCGTGTCCGAGGTTCTCGATGGTGCAGAAAACAATTTTGGGATCATTTTTAAATCCGAGATGGCCGCCGCTCAAAAGTATGATAACTAGATTATGGGTATCGTATCCTAGGTTCTCGACGGTGCTGAGAACGATTTTGTAATCATTTTTCTAATCCAAGATGGCCGCCGCACAAAATTATGATTTCAGCAATACGGATATCGTACCCGAGGTTCTCGAATGTGCAGAGAACGATTTGGTGATTATTTTTCAAATCCAAGATGGCCGCCGCACAAAATTATGATTTTAGCAATATGGATATCGTGTCCGAGTTTCTCGAGGGTGCAGAGAACAATTCTGTGATCATTTTAGAAATCCAAGAGGGCTGCCGCAAACCATTATGTTTTCAGCAATATGGAACATCGTGTCCGACATTCTCGAGGGTGCAGAAAACAATTTTGGGATCATTTTTAAATCCATGATGGCCGCCGCTCAAAAGTATGATAACTACATTATGGGTATCGTATCCGAGTTTTTCCAGAGTGCACAGAACGATTTTGTGATCATTTTTGAAATCCAAGATGGCTGCCGCTCAAAATTATGATAACTACATTATGGGTATCGTATCCGAGGTTCTCGAGGGTGCAGAGAACGATTTTGTGATCAGTTTTCTAATTCAAGATGGCCGCCGCACAAAATTATGTTTTCAGCAATATGGATATCGTGTCCGAGTTTCTCGAGGGTGCAGAAAACAATTTTGGGATCATTTATAAATCCGAGATGTCCGCCGCTCAAAAATATGATAACTAGATTATGGGTATCGTATTCTAGGTTCTCGAGGGTGCTGAGAACGATTTTGTAATCATTTTTCTAATCCAAGATGGTCGCCGCACAAAATTATGATTTCAGCAATATGGATATCGTACCCGAGGTGCTCGAGGGTGCAGAGAACGATTTGGTGATCATTTTTCTAATCCAAGATGGCCGCCGCACAAAATTATGTTTTCAGCATTATGGATATCGTGTCCTAGGTTCTTGAGGGTGCAGAAAACAATTTTGGGATAATTTTTAACTCCGAGATGGCCGCCGCTCAAAATAATGACAACTACATTATGGGTATCGTATCCTAGGTTCTTGAAAGTGTAGAGAACGATTTTGTGATCATTTTTCAAATCCAAGATGGCCACCGCTGAAAAGTATGATAACTAGACTATGGGTATCGTATCCGAGGTTCTCGAGGGTGATGAGAACGATTTTGTGATCATTTTTCAAATCCAAGAGGGCCTCCGTGCAAGATTATGATCACAAATATATGGGTTTCGTATCCGAGGTTCTTGAGAGTTCAGAGAACGATTTTGTGATCATTTTTCAAATCCAAGATGGCCGCCGCTCAAAAGTATGATAACTACATTATGGGTATCGTATCCGAGGTTTTCGAGGTTGCTGAGAACGATTTTGTGATCATTTTTCATATCCAAGAGGGCCGCCGTGCTAGATAATGATCGCAAAAATATGGGTTTTGTATCCGAGGTTCTTGAGAGTGCAGAGAACGATTTTGTAATCATTTTTCAAATCCAAGATAGCCGCCGCTCAAAAGTATGATAACTACATTATAGTTATCGTATCCGAGGCTCTCGAGGGTGCTGAGAACGATTTTGTGATCATTTTTCATATCCAAGAGGGCCGCCGTGCAAGATTATGATCACAAATATATGGGTATCGTATCCTAGGTTCTCGAGGGTGAAGAGATCGATTTTGTGATCAGTTTTCAAATCCAAGATGGCCGCCGCTCATAAGTATGATAACTACATTAAGGGAATCGTATCCGAGGTTCTCGAGGGTGCTCAGAACGATTTTGTGATCATTTTTCTAATTCAAAATGGCCGCCGCACAAAATTATGTTTTCAGCAATATGGATATCGTGTCCGAGGTTCTCGAGGGTGCAGAAAACAATTTCGGGATCATTTTTCAAATCAAAGATGGCCGCCGCTCATAAGTTTGATAAGTTCATTAAGGGTATTGTATCCTAGGTTCTCGAGGGTGCTGAGAACGATTTTGTGATCATTTTTCATATCCAAGAGGGCCATCGTGCATGATAATGATCGCAAAAATATGGGTTTCGTATCCGAGGTTCTTGAGAGTTCAGAGAACGATTTTGTGATCATTTTTCAAATCCAAGATGGCCGCCGCTCAAAAGTATGATTACTACATTATGGGTATTGTATCCAAGGTTTTCGAGGGTGCTGAGAACGATTTTGTGATCATTTTTCATATCCAAGAGGGCCGTCGTGCAAGATAATGATCGCAAAAATATGAATTTCGTATCCGAGGTTCTTGAGAGTTCAGAGAACAATTTTGTGATCATTTTTCAAATCCAAGATGGCCGCCGCTCAAAAGTATGATTACTACATTATGGGTATCGTATCCGAGGTTCTCGAGGTTGCTGAGAACGATTTTGTGATCATTTTTTTTAATCCAAAATGGCCGCCGCACAAAATTATGTTTTCAGCAATATGGATATCGCGTCCGAGGTTCTCGAGGGTGCAGAAAACAATTTTGGGATCATTTTTAAATCCGAGATGGCCGATGCTCAAAAGTATGATGACTACATTATGGGTATCGTATCCGAGGTACTCGAGGGTGCAGAGAACGATTTTGTGATCAGTTTTTAAATCAAAGATGGCCGCCGCTCATAAGTATGATAACTACATTAAGGGTATCGTATCCGAGGTTCTCGAGGGTGCTGAGAACGATTTTGTGATAATTTTTCATATCCAAGAGGGCCGCCGTGCAAGATAATGATCGCAAAAATATGGGTTTCGTATCCGAGGTTCTTGAGAGTTCAGAGAACGATTTTGTGATCATTTTTCAATTCCAAGATGGCCGCCGCTCAAAAGTATGATTACTACATTATGGGTATCGTATCCGAGGTTCTCGAGGTTGCTGAGAACGATTTTGTGATCATTTTTCTAATCCAAGATGGCTGCCGCACAAAATTATGTTTTCAGCAATATGGATATCGTGTCCTAGGTTCTTGAGGGTGCAGAAAACAATTTTGGGATAATTTTTAACTCCGAGATGGCCGCCGCTCAAAATAATGATAACTACATTATGGGTATCGAATCCTAGGTTCTTGAAAGTGTAGAGAACGATTTTGTGATCATTTTTCAAATCCAAGATGGCCACCGCTGAAAAGTATGATAACTAGACTATGGATATCGTATCCGAGGTTCTCGAGGGTGCTGAGAACGATTTAGTGATCATTTTTCAAATCCAAGAGGGCCTCCGTGCAAGATTATGATCACAAATATATGGGTATCGTATCCTAGGTTCTCGAGGGTGAAGAGAACGATTTTGTGATCAGTTTTCAAAACCAAGATGGCCGCCGCTCATAAGTATGATAACTACATTAAGGGAATCGTATCCGAGGTTCTCGAGGGTGCTGAGAACGATTTTGTGATCATTTTTCATATCCAAGAGGGCCGCCGTGCTAGATAATGATCGCAAAAATATGGGTTTTGTATCCGAGGTTCTTGAGAGTGCAGAGAACGATTTTGTAATCATTTTTCAAATCAAAGATGGCCGCCGCTCAAAAGTATGATAACTCCATTATGGGTATCGTATCCGAGGCTCTCGAGGGTGCTGAGAACGATTTTGTGATCATTTTTCATATCCAAGAGGGCCGCCGTGCAAGATTATGATCACAAATATATGGGTATCGTATCCTAGGTTCTCGAGGGTGAAGAGAACGATTTTGTGATCAGTTTTCTAATCCAAGATGGCCGCCGCTCATAAGTATTATAACTAGATTATGGGTATCGTATCCGAGGTTCTCGAGGGTGCTAAGAACGATTTTGTGATCATTTTTCATATCCAAGAGGGCCGCCGTGCTAGATAATGATCGCAAAAATATGGGTTTTGTATCCGAGGTTCTTGAGAGTGCAGAGAACGATTTTGTAATCATTTTTCAAATCAAAGATGGCCGCCGCTCAAAAGTATGATAACTCCATTATGGGTATCGTATCCGAGGCTCTCGAGGGTGCTGAGAACGATTTTGTGATCATTTTTCATATCCAAGAGGGCCGCCGTGCAAGATTATGATCACAAATATATGGGTATCGTATCCTAGGTTCTCTAGGGTGAAGAGAACGATTTTGTGATCAGTTTTCAAAACCAAGATGGCCGCCGCTCATAAGTATGATAACTACATTAAGGGAATCGTATCCGAGGTTCTCGAGGGTGCTGAGAACGATTTTGTGATCATTTTTCTAATCCAAGATGGCTGCCGCACAAAATTATGTTTTCAGCAATATGGATATCGTGTCCTAGGTTCTTGAGGGTGCAGAAAACAATTTTGGGATAATTTTTAACTCCGAGATGGCCGCCGCTCAAAATAATGATAACTACATTATGGGTATCGAATCCTAGGTTCTTGAAAGTGTAGAGAACGATTTTGTGATCATTTTTCAAATCCAAGATGGCCACCGCTGAAAAGTATGATAACTAGACTATGGATATCGTATCCGAGGTTCTCGAGGGTGCTGAGAACGATTTAGTGATCATTTTTCAAATCCAAGAGGGCCTCCGTGCAAGATTATGATCACAAATATATGGGTATCGTATCCTAGGTTCTCGAGGGTGAAGAGAACGATTTTGTGATCAGTTTTCAAAACCAAGATGGCCGCCGCTCATAAGTATGATAACTACATTAAGGGAATCGTATCCGAGGTTCTCGAGGGTGCTGAGAACGATTTTGTGATCATTTTTCATATCCAAGAGGGCCGCCGTGCTAGATAATGATCGCAAAAATATGGGTTTTGTATCCGAGGTTCTTGAGAGTGCAGAGAACGATTTTGTAATCATTTTTCAAATCAAAGATGGCCGCCGCTCAAAAGTATGATAACTCCATTATGGGTATCGTATCCGAGGCTCTCGAGGGTGCTGAGAACGATTTTGTGATCATTTTTCATATCCAAGAGGGCCGCCGTGCAAGATTATGATCACAAATATATGGGTATCGTATCCTAGGTTCTCGAGGGTGAAGAGAACGATTTTGTGATCAGTTTTCTAATCCAAGATGGCCGCCGCTCATAAGTATTATAACTAGATTATGGGTATCGTATCCGAGGTTCTCGAGGGTGCTAAGAACGATTTTGTGATCATTTTTCATATCCAAGAGGGCCGCCGTGCTAGATAATGATCGCAAAAATATGGGTTTTGTATCCGAGGTTCTTGAGAGTGCAGAGAACGATTTTGTAATCATTTTTCAAATCAAAGATGGCCGCCGCTCAAAAGTATGATAACTCCATTATGGGTATCGTATCCGAGGCTCTCGAGGGTGCTGAGAACGATTTTGTGATCATTTTTCATATCCAAGAGGGCCGCCGTGCAAGATTATGATCACAAATATATGGGTATCGTATCCTAGGTTCTCTAGGGTGAAGAGAACGATTTTGTGATCAGTTTTCAAAACCAAGATGGCCGCCGCTCATAAGTATGATAACTACATTAAGGGAATCGTATCCGAGGTTCTCGAGGGTGCTGAGAACGATTTTGTGATCATTTTTCATATCCAAGAGGGCCGCCGTGCAAGATAATGATCGCAAAAATATGGGTTTCGTATCCGAGGTTCTTGAGAGTTCAGAGAACGATTTTGTGATCATTTTTCAAATCCAAGATGGCCGCCGCTCAAAAGTATGATTACTACATTATGGGTATCGTATCCGAGGTTCTCGAGGTTGCTCAGAACGATTTTGTGATCATTTTTCTAATCCAAAATGGCCGCCGCACAAAATTATGTTTTCAGCAATATGGATATCGTGTCCGAGGTTCTCGAGGGTGCAGAAAACAATTTCGGGATCATTTTTCAAATCAAAGATGGCCGCCGCTCATAAGTATGATAACTTCATTAAGGGTATCGTATCCTAGGTTCTCGAGGGTGCTGAGAACGATTTTGTGATCATTTTTCATATCCAAGTGGGCCATCGTGCATGATAATGATCGCAAAAATATGGGTTTCGTATCCGAGGTTCTTGAGAGTTCAGAGAACGATTTTGTGATCATTTTTCAAATCCAAGATGGCCGCCGCTCAAAAGTATGATTACTACATTATGGGTATTGTATCCAAGGTTTTCGAGGGTGCTGAGAACGATTTTGTGATCATTTTTCATATCCAAGAGGGCGGCCGTGCAAGATAATGATCGCAAAAATATGGGTTTCGTATCCGAGGTTCTTGAGTGTTCAGAGAACAATTTTGTGATCATTTTTCAAATCCAAGATGGCCGCCGCTCA
This sequence comes from Leptidea sinapis, assembly GCF_905404315.1. NCBI lineage: Eukaryota > Metazoa > Arthropoda > Insecta > Lepidoptera > Pieridae > Leptidea > Leptidea sinapis. The sequence goes on along the minus strand of NC_066296.1, from coordinate 544,250 downwards.
AAAGTATGATTACTACATTATGGGTATCGTATCCGAGGTTCTCGAGGTTGCTGAGAACGATTTTGTGATCATTTTTCTAATCCAAAATGGCCGCCGCACAAAATTATGTTTTCAGCAATATGGATATCGTGTCCGAGGTTCTCGAGGGTGCAGAAAACAATTTTGGGATCATTTTTAAATCCGAGATGGCCGATGCTCAAAAGTATGATGACTACATTATGGGTATCGTATCCGAGGTACTCGAGGGTGCAGAGAACGATTTTGTGATCAGTTTTTAAATCAAAGATGGCCGCCGCTCATAAGTATGATAACTACATTAAGGGTATCGTATCCGAGGTTCTCGAGGGTGCTGAGAACGATTTTGTGATAATTTTTCATATCCAAGAGGGCCGCCGTGCAAGATAATGATCGCAAAAATATGGGTTTCGTATCCGAGGTTCTTGAGAGTTCAGAGAACGATTTTGTGATCATTTTTCAATTCCAAGATGGCCGCCGCTCAAAAGTATGATTACTACATTATGGGTATCGTATCCGAGGTTCTCGAGGTTGCTGAGAACGATTTTGTGATCATTTTTCTAATCCAAGATGGCTGCCGCACAAAATTATGTTTTCAGCAATATGGATATCGTGTCCTAGGTTCTTGAGGGTGCAGAAAACAATTTTGGGATAATTTTTAACTCCGAGATGGCCGCCGCTCAAAATAATGATAACTACATTATGGGTATCGAATCCTAGGTTCTTGAAAGTGTAGAGAACGATTTTGTGATCATTTTTCAAATCCAAGATGGCCACCGCTGAAAAGTATGATAACTAGACTATGGATATCGTATCCGAGGTTCTCGAGGGTGCTGAGAACGATTTAGTGATCATTTTTCAAATCCAAGAGGGCCTCCGTGCAAGATTATGATCACAAATATATGGGTATCTTATCCTAGGTTCTGGAGGGTGCAGAGAACGATTTTGTGATCAGTTTTCTAATCCAAGATGGCCGCCGCTCATAAGTATTATAACTAGATTATGGGTATCGTATCCGAGGTTCTCGAGGGTGCTAAGAACGATTTTGTGATCATTTTTCATATCCAAGAGGGCCGCCGTGCTAGATAATGATCGCAAAAATATGGGTTTTGTATCCGAGGTTCTTGAGAGTGCAGAGAACGATTTTGTAATCATTTTTCAAATCAAAGATGGCCGCCGCTCAAAAGTATGATAACTCCATTATGGGTATCGTATCCGAGGCTCTCGAGGGTGCTGAGAACGATTTTGTGATCATTTTTCATATCCAAGAGGGCCGCCGTGCAAGATTATGATCACAAATATATGGGTATCGTATCCTAGGTTCTCGAGGGTGAAGAGAACGATTTTGTGATCAGTTTTCAAAACCAAGATGGCCGCCGCTCATAAGTATGATAACTACATTAAGGGAATCGTATCCGAGGTTCTCGAGGGTGCTGAGAACGATTTTGTGATCATTTTTCATATCCAAGAGGGCCGCCGTGCAAGATAATGATCGCAAAAATATGGGTTTCGTATCCGAGGTTCTTGAGAGTTCAGAGAACGATTTTGTGATCATTTTCCAAATCCAAGATGGCCGCCGCTCAAAAGTATGATTACTACATTATGGGTATCGTATCCGAGGTTCTCGAGGTTGCTCAGAACGATTTTGTGATCATTTTTCTAATCCAAAATGGCCGCCGCACAAAATTATGTTTTCAGCAATATGGATATCGTGTCCGAGGTTCTCGAGGGTGCAGAAAACAATTTCGGGATCATTTTTCAAATCAAAGATGGCCGCCGCTCATAAGTATGATAACTTCATTAAGGGTATCGTATCCTAGGTTCTCGAGGGTGCTGAGAACGATTTTGTGATCATTTTTCATATCCAAGAGGGCCATCGTGCATGATAATGATCGCAAAAATATGGGTTTCGTATCCGAGGTTCTTGAGAGTTCAGAGAACGATTTTGTGATCATTTTTCAAATCCAAGATGGCCGCCGCTCAAAAGTATGATTACTACATTATGGGTATTGTATCCAAGGTTTTCGAGGGTGCTGAGAACGATTTTGTGATCATTTTTCATATCCAAGAGGGCGGCCGTGCAAGATAATGATCGCAAAAATATGGGTTTCGTATCCGAGGTTCTTGAGTGTTCAGAGAACAATTTTGTGATCATTTTTCAAATCCAAGATGGCCGCCGCTCAAAAGTATGATTACTACATTATGGGTATCGTATCCGAGGTTCTCGAGGTTGCTGAGAACGATTTTGTGATCATTTTTCTAATCCAAAATGGCCGCCGCACAAAATTATGTTTTCAGCAATATGGATATCGTGTCCGAGGTTCTCGAGGGTGCAGAAAACAATTTTGGGATCATTTTTAAATCCGAGATGGCCGCTGCTCAAAAGTATGATGACTACATTATGGGTATCGTATCCGAGGTTCTCGAGGGTGCAGAGAACGATTTTGTGATCAGTTTTCAAATCAAAGATGGCCGCCGCTCATAAGTATGATAACTACATTAAGGGTATCGTATCCGAGGTTCTCGAGGGTGCTGAGAACGATTTTGTGATAATTTTTCATATCCAAGATGGCCGCCGCTCAAAAGTATGATTACTACATTATGGGTATCGTATCCGAGGTTCTCGAGGTTGCTGAGAACGATTTTGTGATCATTTTTCTAATCCAAAATGGCCGCCGCTCAAAAGTATGATTACTACATTATGGGTATCGTATCCGAGGTTCTCGAGGTTGCTGAGAACGATTTTGTGATCATTTTTCTAATCCAAAATGGCCGCCGCACAAAATTATGTTTTCAGCAATATGGATATCGTGTCCGAGGTTCTTGAGGGTACAGAGAACGATTTGGTGATTATTTTTCAAATGCAAGATAGCCGCCGCACAAAATTATGATTTGAGCAATATGGAAATCGTTCTACGATCATTTAAGAAATTCAAGAGGGCTGCCGCAAACGATTATGTTTTCAGCAATATGGATATCGTGTCCGAGGTTCTCGAGGGTGCAGAAAACAATTTTGCGATCATTTTTAAATCCGATATGGCCGCCGCACAAAATTATGTTTCCAGCAATATGAATATCGTGTCCGAGGTTCTGGAGGGTGCAGAAAACAATTTTGGGATCATTTTTCATATCCAAGAAGGCCGCCGTGCAAGATAATGATCGCAAAAATATGGGTTTCGTATCCGAGGTTCTTGAGAGTTCAGAGAACGATTTTGTGATCATTTTTCAAATCCAAGATGGCCGCCGCTCAAAAGTATGATAACTACATTATGGGTATCATATCCGAGATTCTCGAGTGTGCTGAGAACGATTTTGTAATCATTTTTCTAATCCAAGATGGCCGCCGCACAAAATTATGATTTCAGCAATATGGATATCGTACCCGAGGTTCTCGAGGGTGCAGAGAACGATTTGGTGATTATTTTTCAAATGCAAGATAGCCGCCGCACAAAATTATGATTTGAGCAATATGGAAATCGTTCTATGATCATTTTAGAAATTCAAGAGGGCTGCCGCAAACGATTATGTTTTCAGCAATATGGATATCGTGTCCGAGGTTCTCGAGGGTGCAGAATACAATTTTGCGATCATTTTTAAATCCGAGATGGCCGCCGCACAAAATTATGTTTCCAGCAATATGAATATCGTGTCCGAGGTTCTCGAGGGTGCAGAAAACAATTTTTGGATCATTTTTAAATCCGAGATGGCCGCCGCTCAAAATTATGATAACTACATTATGGGTATCGTAACAGAGGTTCTCGAGGTTGCAGAGAACGATTTTGTGATCCTTTTTCAAATTTGTGGTGGCCGTCGCTCAAAAGTATGATAACTAGATTATGGGTATCGTGTCCTAGGTTCTCGAGGGTGCTGAGAACGATCTTGTGATCAGTTTTCAAATCTAAGATGGCCGCCGCTCAAAAGTATGATAACTACATTATGGGTATCGTATCCGAGGTTCTCGAGGGTGCTGAGAACGTTTTTGTGGTCAGTTTTTTAATCCAAGATGGCCGCCGCACGAAATTATGTTTTCAGCAATATGGATTTTGTGTCCGAGGTTCTCGAGGGTGCAGAAAACAATTTTGGAATCATTTTTAAATCCGAGATGGCCGCCGCTGAAAAGTATGATAACTAGATTATGGGTATAGTATCCCAGGTTCTCAAGGGTGCTGAGAACGATTTTGTGATCAGTTTTCAAATCCAAGATGGCCGCCGCTCAAAAGTATGATAACTACATTATGGGTATTGTATCCGAGGTTCTCGAGGGTGCTGAGAACGGTTTTGTAATCATTTTTCTAATCCAAGATGGCCGCCGTGCAAGATTATGATCACAAAAATATGGGTATCGTATCCGAGGTTCTCGAGGGTGCTGAGAACGATTTTATGATCATTTTTCTAATCCAAGATGGCCGCCGCACAAAATTATGTTTTCAGCAATATGGATATCGTGTCCGAGGTTCTCGAGGGTTCAGAAAACAATTTTGGGATCACTTTTAAATCCGAGATGGCCGCCGCTCAAAAGTATGATAACTAGATTATGGGTATCGTGTCCTAGGTTCTCGAGGGTGCAGAGAACGATTTTGTGATCAGTGTTCAAATCCAAGATGGCCGCCGCTCAAAAGTATGATAACTACATTATGGGTATCGTATCCGAGGTTCTCGAGGGTGCTGAGAACGATTTTGTAAACATTTTTCTAATCCAAGATGGCCGCCGCACAAAATTAAGATTTCAGCAATATGGATATCGTACCCGAGGTTCTCGAGGGTGCAGAGAACGATTTGATGATGATTTTTAAATCCAAGATGGCCGCCGCACAAAATTATGAATTCAGCAATATGGAAATCGTGTCCGAGGTTCTTGATGGTGCAGAGAACAATTCTGCGATCATTTTAGAAATCCAAGAGGGCTGCCGCAAACGATTATGTTTTCAGCAATATGGATATCGTGTCCGAGGTTCTCGATGGTGCAGAAAACAATTTTGGGATCATTTTTAAATCCGAGATGGCCGCCGCTCAAAATTATGATAACTACATTATGGGTATCGTAACAGAGGTTCTCGAGGTTGCAGAGAACGATTTTGTGATCATTTTTCAAATCCAAGATGGCCGCCGCTCAAAACTATGATAACTACATTATGGGTATTGTATCCGAGGTTCTCGAGGGTGCTGAGAACGGTTTTGTAATCATTTTTCTAATCCAAGATGGCCGCCGTGCAAGATTATGATCACAAAAATATGGGTATCGTATCCGAGGTTCTCGAGGGTGCTGAGAACGATTTTGTGATAATTTTTCAAATCCAAGAGGGCCGCCGTGCAAGATTATGATCGCAAAAATATGGGTATCGTGTCCGAGGTTCTCGAGGGTGCTGAGAACGATTTTGTAATCATTTTTCAAATCCAAGATGGCCGCCGCACAAAATTATGTTTCCAGCAATATGAATATCGTGTCCGAGGTTCTCGAGGGTGCAGAAAACAATTTTGGGATCATTTTTAAATCCGAGATGGCCGCCGCTCAAAAGTATGATAACTACATTATGGGTATCGTATCCGAGGTTCTCGAGGGTGCTGAGAACGATTTTGTGGTCAGTTTTCAAATCCAAGATGGCCGCCGTGCAAGATTATGATCGCAAAAATATGGGTATCGTGTCCGAGGTTCTCGAGGGTGCTTAGAACGATTTTGTAATCATTTTTCAAATCCAAGTTGGCCGCCGCACAAAATTATGTTTCCAGCAATATGAATATCGTGTCCGAGGTTCTCGAGGGTGCAGAAAACAATTTCGGGATCATTTTTCAAATCAAAGATGGCCGCCGCTCATAAGTATGATAACTTCATTAAGGGTATCGTATCCTAGGTTCTCGAGGGTGCTGAGAACGGTTTTGTAATCATTTTTCTAATCCAAGATGGCCGCCGTGCAAGATTATGATCACAAAAATATGGGTATCGTATCCGAGGTTCTCGAGGGTGCTGAGAACGATTTTATGATCATTTTTCTAATCCAAGATGGCCGCCGCACAAAATTATGTTTTCAGCAATATGGATATCGTGTCCGAGGTTCTCGAGGGTTCAGAAAACAATTTTGGGATCACTTTTAAATCCGAGATGGCCGCCGCTCAAAAGTATGATAACTAGATTATGGGTATCGTGTCCTAGGTTCTCGAGGGTGCAGAGAACGATTTTGTGATCAGTGTTCAAATCCAAGATGGCCGCCGCTCAAAAGTATGATAACTACATTATGGGTATCGTATCCGAGGTTCTCGAGGGTGCTGAGAACGATTTTGTAAACATTTTTCTAATCCAAGATGGCCGCCGCACAAAATTAAGATTTCAGCAATATGGATATCGTACCCGAGGTTCTCGAGGGTGCAGAGAACGATTTGATGATGATTTTTAAATCCAAGATGGCCGCCGCACAAAATTATGAATTCAGCAATATGGAAATCGTGTCCGAGGTTCTTGATGGTGCAGAGAACAATTCTGCGATCATTTTAGAAATCCAAGAGGGCTGCCGCAAACGATTATGTTTTCAGCAATATGGATATCGTGTCCGAGGTTCTCGATGGTGCAGAAAACAATTTTGGGATCATTTTTAAATCCGAGATGGCCGCCGCTCAAAATTATGATAACTACATTATGGGTATCGTAACAGAGGTTCTCGAGGTTGCAGAGAACGATTTTGTGATCATTTTTCAAATCCAAGATGGCCGCCGCTCAAAACTATGATAACTACATTATGGGTATTGTATCCGAGGTTCTCGAGGGTGCTGAGAACGGTTTTGTAATCATTTTTCTAATCCAAGATGGCCGCCGTGCAAGATTATGATCACAAAAATATGGGTATCGTATCCGAGGTTCTCGAGGGTGCTGAGAACGATTTTGTGATAATTTTTCAAATCCAAGAGGGCCGCCGTGCAAGATTATGATCGCAAAAATATGGGTATCGTGTCCGAGGTTCTCGAGGGTGCTGAGAACGATTTTGTAATCATTTTTCAAATCCAAGATGGCCGCCGCACAAAATTATGTTTCCAGCAATATGAATATCGTGTCCGAGGTTCTCGAGGGTGCAGAAAACAATTTTGGGATCATTTTTAAATCCGAGATGGCCGCCGCTCAAAAGTATGATAACTACATTATGGGTATCGTATCCGAGGTTCTCGAGGGTGCTGAGAACGATTTTGTGATAATTTTTCAAATCCAAGAGGGCCGCCGTGCAAGATTATGATCGCAAAAATATGGGTATCGTGTCCGAGGTTCTCGAGGGTGCTTAGAACGATTTTGTAATCATTTTTCAAATCCAAGTTGGCCGCCGCACAAAATTATGTTTCCAGCAATATGAATATCGTGTCCGAGGTTCTCGAGGGTGCAGAAAACAATTTCGGGATCATTTTTCAAATCAAAGATGGCCGCCGCTCATAAGTATGATAACTTCATTAAGGGTATCGTATCCTAGGTTCTCGAGGGTGCTGAGAACGATTTTGTGATCATTTTTCATATCCAAGAGGGCCATCGTGCATGATAATGATCGCAAAAATATGGGTTTCGTATCCGAGGTTCTTGAGAGTTCAGAGAACGATTTTGTGATCATTTTTCAAATCCAAGATGGCCGCCGCTCAAAAGTATGATTACTACATTATGGGTATTGTATCCAAGGTTTTCGAGGGTGCTGAGAACGATTTTGTGATCATTTTTCATATCCAAGAGGGCGGCCGTGCAAGATAATGATCGCAAAAATATGGGTTTCGTATCCGAGGTTCTTGAGTGTTCAGAGAACAATTTTGTGATCATTTTTCAAATCCAAGATGGCCGCCGCTCAAAAGTATGATTACTACATTATGGGTATCGTATCCGAGGTTCTCGAGGTTGCTGAGAACGATTTTGTGATCATTTTTCTAATCCAAAATGGCCGCCGCACAAAATTATGTTTTCAGCAATATGGATATCGTGTCCGAGGTTCTCGAGGGTGCAGAAAACAATTTTGGGATCATTTTTAAATCCGAGATGGCCGCTGCTCAAAAGTATGATGACTACATTATGGGTATCGTATCCGAGGTTCTCGAGGGTGCAGAGAACGATTTTGTGATCAGTTTTCAAATCAAAGATGGCCGCCGCTCATAAGTATGATAACTACATTAAGGGTATCGTATCCGAGGTTCTCGAGGGTGCTGAGAACGATTTTGTGATAATTTTTCATATCCAAGATGGCCGCCGCTCAAAAGTATGATTACTACATTATGGGTATCGTATCCGAGGTTCTCGAGGTTGCTGAGAACGATTTTGTGATCATTTTTCTAATCCAAAATGGCCGCCGCTCAAAAGTATGATTACTACATTATGGGTATCGTATCCTAGGTTCTCGAGGTTGCTGAGAACGATTTTGTGATCATTTTTCTAATCCAAAATGGCCGTTGCACAAAATTATGTTTTCAGCAATATGGATATCGTGTCCGAGGTTCTCGAGGGTACAGAGAACGATTTGGTGATTATTTTTCAAATGCAAGATAGCCGCCGCACAAAATTATGATTTGAGCAATATGGAAATCGTTCTACGATCATTTAAGAAATTCAAGAGGGCTGCCGCAAACGATTATGTTTTCAGCAATATGGATATCGTGTCCGAGGTTCTCGAGGGTGCAGAAAACAATTTTGCGATCATTTTTAAATCCGATATGGCCGCCGCACAAAATTATGTTTCCAGCAATATGAATATCGTGTCCGAGGTTCTCGAGGGTGCAGAAAACAATTTTGGGATCATTTTTCATATCCAAGAGGGCCGCCGTGCAAGATAATGATCGCAAAAATATGGGTTTCGTATCCGAGGTTCTTGAGAGTTCAGAGAACGATTTTGTGATCATTTTTCAAATCCAAAATGGCCGCCGCTCAAAAGTATGATAACTAGATTATGGGTATCGTTTCCAAGGTTCTCGAGGGTGCAGAGAACGATTTTGTGATCATTTTTCATATCCAAGAGGGCCGCCGTGCAAGATAATGATCGCAAAAATATGGGTTTCGTATCCGAGGTTCTTGAGAGTTCAGAGAACGATTTTGTGATCATTTTTCAAATCCAAGATGGCCGCCGCTCAAAAGTATGATAACTACATTATGGGTATCATATCCGAGATTCTCGAGTGTGCTGAGAACGATTTTGTAATCATTTTTCTAATCCAAGATGGCCGCCGCACAAAATTATGATTTCAGCAATATGGATATCGTACCAGAGGTTCTCGAGGGTGCAGAGAACGATTTGGTGATTATTTTTCAAATGCAAGATAGCCGCCGCACAAAATTATGATTTGAGCAATATGGAAATCGTTCTATGATCATTTTAGAAATTCAAGAGGGCTGCCGCAAACGATTATGTTTTCAGCAATATGGATATCGTGTCCGAGGTTCTCGAGGGTGCAGAATACAATTTTGAGATCATTTTTAAATCCGAGATGGCCGCCGCACAAAATTATGTTTCCAGCAATATGAATATCGTGTCCGAGGTTCTCGAGGGTGCAGAAAACAATTTTGGGATCATTTTTAAATCCGAGATGGCCGCCGCTGAAAAGTATGATAACTAGATTATGGGTATCGTATCCCAGGTTCTCGAGGGTGCTGAGAACGATTTTGTGATCAGTTTTCAAATCCAAGATGGCCGCCGCTCAAAAGTATGATAACTACATTATGGGTATTGTATCCGAGGTTCTCGAGGGTGCTGAGAACGGTTTTGTAATCATTTTTCTAATCCAAGATGGCCGCCGTGCAAGATTATGATCACAAAAATATGGGTATCGTATCCGAGGTTCTCGAGGGTGCTGAGAACGATTTTGTGATAATTTTTCAAATCCACGAGGGCCGCCGTGCAAGATTATGATCGTAAAAATATGGGTATCGTATCCGAGGTTCTCGAGGGTGCTGAGAACGATTTTGTAATCATTTTTCAAATCCAAGATGGCCGCCGCACAAAATTATGTTTCCAGCAATATGAATATCGTGTCCGAGGTTCTCGAGGGTGCAGAAAACAATTTTGGAATCATTTTTAAATCCGAGATGGCCGCCGCTCAAAATTATGATAACTACATTATGGGTATCGTAACAGAGGTTCTCGAGGTTGCAGAGAACGATTTTGTGATCATTTTTCAAATCCAAGAGGGCCGCCGTGCAAGATAATGATCACAAAAATATGGCTATCGTATCCGAGGTTCTTGAGAGTGGAGAGAACGATTTTGTGATCATTTATCAAATCCAAGATGGCCGACGCTCAAAAGTATGATAACTACATTATGGGTATCGTATCCGAGGTTCTCGAGGGTGCTGAGAACGATTTTATGATCATTTTTCTAATCCAAGATGGCCGCCGCACAAAATTATGTTTTCAGCAATATGGATATCGTGTCCGAGGTTCTCGAGGGTTCAGAAAACAATTTTGGGATCACTTTTAAATCCGAGATGGCCGCCGCTCAAAAGTATGATAACTAGATTATGGGTATCGTGTCCTAGGTTCTCGAGGGTGCAGAGAACGATTTTGTGATCAGTGTTCAAATCCAAGATGGCCGCCGCTCAAAAGTATGATAACTACATTATGGGTATCGTATCCGAGGTTCTCGAGGGTGCTGAGAACGATTTTGTAAACATTTTTCTAATCCAAGATGGCCGCCGCACAAAATTAAGATTTCAGCAATATGGATATCGTACCCGAGGTTCTCGAGGGTGCAGAGAACGATTTGATGATGATTTTTAAATCCAAGATGGCCGCCGCACAAAATTATGAATTCAGCAATATGGAAATCGTGTCCGAGGTTCTTGATGGTGCAGAGAACAATTCTGCGATCATTTTAGAAATCCAAGAGGGCTGCCGCAAACGATTATGTTTTCAGCAATATGGATATCGTGTCCGAGGTTCTCGATGGTGCAGAAAACAATTTTGGGATCATTTTTAAATCCGAGATGGCCGCCGCTCAAAATTATGATAACTACATTATGGGTATCGTAACAGAGGTTCTCGAGGTTGCAGAGAACGATTTTGTGATCATTTTTCAAATCCAAGATGGCCGCCGCTCAAAACTATGATAACTACATTATGGGTATTGTATCCGAGGTTCTCGAGGGTGCTGAGAACGGTTTTGTAATCATTTTTCTAATCCAAGATGGCCGCCGTGCAAGATTATGATCACAAAAATATGGGTATCGTATCCGAGGTTCTCGAGGGTGCTGAGAACGATTTTGTGATAATTTTTCAAATCCAAGAGGGCCGCCGTGCAAGATTATGATCGCAAAAATATGGGTATCGTGTCCGAGGTTCTCGAGGGTGCTGAGAACGATTTTGTAATCATTTTTCAAATCCAAGATGGCCGCCGCACAAAATTATGTTTCCAGCAATATGAATATCGTGTCCGAGGTTCTCGAGGGTGCAGAAAACAATTTTGGGATCATTTTTAAATCCGAGATGGCCGCCGCTCAAAAGTATGATAACTACATTATGGGTATCGTATCCGAGGTTCTCGAGGGTGCTGAGAACGATTTTGTGGTCAGTTTTCAAATCCAAGATGGCCGCCGCTCAAAAGTATGATAACTACATTATGGGTATTGTATCCGAGGTTCTCGAGGGTGCTGAGAACGGTTTTGTAATCATTTTTCTAATCCAAGATGGCCGCCGTGCAAGATTATGATCACAAAAATATGGGTATCGTATCCGAGGTTCTCGAGGGTGCTGAGAACGATTTTGTGATAATTTTTCAAATCCACGAGGGCCGCCGTGCAAGATTATGATCGCAAAAATATGGGTATCGTATCCGAGGTTCTCGAGGGTGCTGAGAACGATTTTGTAATCATTTTTCAAATCCAAGATGGCCGCCGCACAAAATTATGTTTCCAGCAATATGAATATCGTGTCCGAGGTTCTCGAGGGTGCAGAAAACAATTTTGGAATCATTTTTAAATCCGAGATGGCCGCCGCTCAAAATTATGATAACTACATTATGGGTATCGTAACAGAGGTTCTCGAGGTTGCAGAGAACGATTTTGTGATCATTTTTCAAATTCGTGGTGGCCGTCGCTCAAAAGTATGATAACTACATTATGGGTATCGTATCCGAGGTTCTCGAGGGTGCTGAGAACGATTTTGTGATCATTTTTCAAATCCAAGAGGGCCGCCGTGCAAGATAATGATCACAAAAATATGGCTATCGTATCCGAGGTTCTTGAGAGTGGAGAGAACGATTTTGTGATCATTTATCAAATCCAAGATGGCCGACGCTCAAAAGTATGATAACTACATTATGGGTATCGTATCCGAGGTTCTCGAGGGTGCTGAGAACGATTTTATGATCATTTTTCTAATCCAAGATGGCCGCCGCACAAAATTATGTTTTCAGCAATATGGATATCGTGTCCGAGGTTCTCGAGGGTTCAGAAAACAATTTTGGGATCACTTTTAAATCCGAGATGGCCGCCGCTCAAAAGTATGATAACTAGATTATGGGTATCGTGTCCTAGGTTCTCGAGGGTGCAGAGAACGATTTTGTGATCAGTGTTCAAATCCAAGATGGCCGCCGCTCAAAAGTATGATAACTACATTATGGGTATCGTATCCGAGGTTCTCGAGGGTGCTGAGAACGATTTTGTAAACATTTTTCTAATCCAAGATGGCCGCCGCACAAAATTAAGATTTCAGCAATATGGATATCGTACCCGAGGTTCTCGAGGGTGCAGAGAACGATTTGATGATGATTTTTAAATCCAAGATGGCCGCCGCACAAAATTATGAATTCAGCAATATGGAAATCGTGTCCGAGGTTCTTGATGGTGCAGAGAACAATTCTGCGATCATTTTAGAAATCCAAGAGGGCTGCCGCAAACGATTATGTTTTCAGCAATATGGATATCGTGTCCGAGGTTCTCGATGGTGCAGAAAACAATTTTGGGATCATTTTTAAATCCGAGATGGCCGCCGCTCAAAATTATGATAACTACATTATGGGTATCGTAACAGAGGTTCTCGAGGTTGCAGAGAACGATTTTGTGATCATTTTTCAAATCCAAGATGGCCGCCGCTCAAAACTATGATAACTACATTATGGGTATTGTATCCGAGGTTCTCGAGGGTGCTGAGAACGGTTTTGTAATCATTTTTCTAATCCAAGATGGCCGCCGTGCAAGATTATGATCACAAAAATATGGGTATCGTATCCGAGGTTCTCGAGGGTGCTGAGAACGATTTTGTGATAATTTTTCAAATCCAAGAGGGCCGCCGTGCAAGATTATGATCGCAAAAATATGGGTATCGTGTCCGAGGTTCTCGAGGGTGCTGAGAACGATTTTGTAATCATTTTTCAAATCCAAGATGGCCGCCGCACAAAATTATGTTTCCAGCAATATGAATATCGTGTCCGAGGTTCTCGAGGGTGCCGAAAACAATTTTGGGATCATTTTTAAATCCGAGATGGCCGCCGCTCAAAAGTATGATAACTACATTATGGGTATCGTATCCGAGGTTCTCGAGGGTGCTGAGAACGATTTTGTGGTCAGTTTTCAAATCCAAGATGGCCGCCGCTCAAAACTATGATAACTACATTATGGGTATTGTATCCGAGTTTCTCGAGGGTGCTGAGAACGGTTTTGTAATCATTTTTCTAATCCAAGATGGCCGCCGTGCAAGATTATGATCACAAAAATATGGGTATCGTATCCGAGGTTCTCGAGGGTGCTGAGAACGATTTTGTGATAATTTTTCAAATCCAAGAGGGCCGCCGTGCAAGATTATGATCGCAAAAATATGGGTATCGTGTCCGAGGTTCTCGAGGGTGCTTAGAACGATTTTGTAATCATTTTTCAAATCCAAGATGGCCGCCGCACAAAATTATGTTTCCAGCAATATGAATATCGTGTCCGAGGTTCTCGAGGGTGCAGAAAACAATTTTGGGATCATTTTTAAATCCGAGATGGCCGCCGCTCAAAATTATGATAACTACATTATGGGTATCGTAACAGAGGTTCTCGAGGTTGCAGAGAACGATTTTGTGATCATTTTTCAAATTCATGGTGGCCGTCGCTCAAAAGTATGATAACTACATTATGGGTATCGTATCCGAGGTTCTCGAGGGTGCTGAGAACGATTTTTTGATCATTTTTCAAATCCAAGAGGGACGCCGTGCAAGATAATGATCACAAAAATATGGCTATCGTATCCGAGGTTCTTGAGAGTGCAGAAAACGATTTTGTGATCATTTTTCAAATCCAAGAGGGCCGCCGTGCAAGATTATGATCACAAATATATGGGTATCGTATCCTAGGTTCTCGAGGGTGAAGAGAACGATTTTGTGATCAGTTTTCAAATCCAAGATGGCCGCCGCTCATAAGTATGATAACTACATTAAGGGAATCGTATCCGAGGTTCTCGAGGGTGCTCAGAACGATTTTGTGATCATTTTTCTTATCCAAAATGGCTTCCGCACAAAATTATGTTTTCAGCAATATGGATATCGTGTCCGAGGTTCTCGAGGGTGCAGAAAACTATTTCGGGATCATTTTTCAAATCAAAGATGGCCGCCGCTCATAAGTTTGATAACTTCATTAAGGGTATTGTATCCTAGGTTCTCGAGGGTGATGAGAACGATTTTGTGATCATTTTTCATATCCAAGAGGGCCATCGTGCATGATAATGATCGCAAAAATATGGGTTTCGTATCCGAGGTTCTTGAGAGTTCAGAGAACGATTTTGTGATCATTTTTCAAATCCAAGATGGCCGCCGCTCAAAAGTATGATTACTACATTATGGGTATTGTATCCAAGGTTTTCGAGGGTGCTGAGAACGATTTTGTGATCATTTTTCATATCCAAGAGGGCCGCCGTGCAAGATAATGATCGCAAAAATATGAATTTCGTATCCGAGGTTCTTGAGAGTTCAGAGAACAATTTTGTGATCATTTTTCAAATCCAAGATGGCCGCCGCTCAAAAGTATGATTACTACATTATGGGTATCGTATCCGAGGTTCTCGAGGTTGCTGAGAACGATTTTGTGATCATTTTTTTTAATCCAAAATGGCCGCCGCACAAAATTATGTTTTCAGCAATATGGATATCGTGTCCGAGGTTCTCGAGGGTGCAGAAAACAATTTTGGGATCATTTTTAAATCCGAGATGGCCGCTGCTCAAAAGTATGATGACTACATTATGGGCATCGTATCCGAGGTACTCGAGGGTGCAGAGAACGATTTTGTGATCAGTTTTCAAATCAAAGATGGCCGCCGCTCATAAGTATGATAACTACATTAAGGGTATCGTATCCGAGGTTCTCGAGGGTGCTGAGAACGATTTTGTGATAATTTTTCATATCCAAGAGGGCCGCCGTGCAAGATAATGATCGCAAAAATATGGGTTTCGTATCCGAGGTTCTTGAGAGTTCAGAGAACGATTTTGTGATCATTTTTCAATTCCAAGATGGCCGCCGCTCAAAAGTATGATTACTACATTATGGGTATCGTATCCGAGGTTCTCGAGGTTGCTGAGAACGATTTTGTGATCATTTTTCTAATCCAAGATGGCTGCCGCACAAAATTATGTTTTCAGCAATATGGATATCGTGTCCGAGGTTCTCGAGGGTGCAGAAAACAATTTTGGGATCATTTTTAAATCCGAGATGGCCGCTGCTCAAAAGTATGATGACTACATTATGGGTATCGTATCCGAGGTTCTCGAGGTTGCTGAGAACGATTTTGTGATAATTTTTCATATCCAAGATGGCCGCCGCTCAAAAGTATGATTACTACATTATGGGTATCGTATCCGAGTTTCTCGAGGTTGCTGAGAACGATTTTGTGATCATTTTTCTAATCCAAAATGGCCGCCGCTCAAAAGTATGATTATTACATTATGGGTATCGTATCCGAGGTTCTCGAGGTTGCTGAGAACGATTTTGTGATCATTTTTCTAATCCAAAATGGCCGCCGCACAAAATTATGTTTTCAGCAATATGGATATCGTGTCCGAGGTTCTCGAGGATACAGAGAACGATTTGGTGATTATTTTTCAAATGCAAGATAGCTGCCGCACAAAATTATGATTTGAGCAATATGGAAATCGTTCTACGATCATTTAAGAAATTCAAGAGGGCTGCCGCAAACGATTATGTTTTCAGCAATATGGATATCTTGTCCGAGGTTCTCGAGGGTGCAGAAAACAATTTTGCGATCATTTTTAAATCCGAGATGGCCGCCGCACAAAATTATGTTTCCAGCAATATGAATATCGTGTCCGAGGTTCTCGAGGGTGCAGAAAACAATTTTGGGATCATTTTTAAATCCGAGATGGCCGCCGCTCAAAATTATGATAACTACATTATGGGTATCGTAACAGAGGTTCTCGAGGTTGCAGAGAACGATTTTGTGATCCTTTTTCAAATTCGTGGTGGCCGTCGCTCAAAAGTATGATAACTACATTATGGGTATCGTATCCGAGGTTCTCGAGGGTGCTGAGAACGATTTTGTGATCATTTTTCAAATCCAAGAGGGCCGCCGTGCAAGATAATGATCACAAAAATATGGCTATCGTATCCGAGGTTCTTGAGAGTGCAGAGAACGATTTTGTGATCATTTTTCAAATCCAAGATGGCCGCCGCTCAAAAGTATGATAACTACATTATGGGTATCGTATCCGAGGTTCTCGAGGGTGCTGAGAACGATTTTATGATCATTTTTCTAATCCAAGATGGCCGCCGTACAAAATTATGTTTTCAGCAATATGGATATCGTGTCCGAGGTTCTCGAGGGTGCAGAAAACAATTTTGGGATCACTTTTAAATCCGAGATGGCCGCCGCTCAAAAGTATGATAACTAGATTATGGGTATCGTGTCCTAGGTTCTCGAGGGTGCTGAGAACGATCTTGTGATCAGTTTTCAAATCTAAGATGGCCGCCGCTCAAAAGTATGATAACTACATTATGGGTATCGTATCCGAGGTTCTCGAGGGTGCTGAGAACGATTTTATGATCATTTTTCTAATCCAAGATGGCCGCCGCACAAAATTATGTTTTCAGCAATATGGATATCGTGTCCGAGGTTCTCGAGGGTGCAGAAAACAATTTTGGGATCACTTTTAAATCCGAGATGGCCGCAACTCAAAAGTATGATAACTAGATTATGGGTATCGTGTCCTAGGTTCTCGAGGGTGCTGAGAAAGATCTTGTGATCAGTTTTCAAATCCAAGATGGCCACCGTGCAAGATTATGATCACAAAAATATGGGTATCGTATCCTAGGTTCTCGAGGGTGCTGAGAACGATCTTGTGATCAGTTTTCAAATCTAAGATGACCGCCGCTCAAAAGTATGATAACTACATTATGGGTATCGTATCCGAGGTTCTCGAGGGTGCTGAGAACGATTTTATGATCATTTTTCTAATCCAAGATGGCCGCCGCACAAAATTATGTTTTCAGCAATATGGATATCGTGTCCGAGGTTCTCGAGGGTTCAGAAAACAATTTTGGGATCACTTTTAAATCCGAGATGGCCGCCGCTCAAAAGTATGATAACTACATTATGGGTATTGTATCCGAGGTTCTCGAGGGTGCTGAGAACGGTTTTGTAATCATTTTTCTAATCCAAGATGGCCACCGTGCAAGATTATGATCACAAAAATATGGGTATCGTATCCTAGGTTCTCGAGGGTGCTGAGAACGATCTTGTGATCAGTTTTCAAATCTAAGATGACCGCCGCTCAAAAGTATGATAACTACATTATGGGTATCGTATCCGAGGTTCTCGAGGGTGCTGAGAACGATTTTATGATCATTTTTCTAATCCAAGATGGCCGCCGCACAAAATTATGTTTTCAGCAATATGGATATCGTGTCCGAGGTTCTCGAGGGTTCAGAAAACAATTTTGGGATCACTTTTAAATCCGAGATGGCCGCCGCTCAAAAGTATGATAACTAGATTATGGGTTTCGTGTCCTAGGTTCTCGAGGGTGCAGAGAACGATTTTGTGATCAGTGTTCAAATCCAAGATGGCCGCCGCTCAAAAGTATGATAACTACATTATGGGTATCGTATCCGAGGTTCTCGAGGGTGCTGAGAACGATTTTGTAATCATTTTTCTAATCCAAGATGGCCGCCGCACAAAATTATGATTTCAGCAATATGGATATCGTACCCGAGGTTCTCGAGGGTGCAGAGAACGATAAGGTGATTATTTTTCAAATCCAATATGGCCGCCGCACAAAATTATGATTTTAGCAATATGGAAATCGTGTCCGAGGTTCTCGAGTGTGCAGATTCTGCGATCATTTTAGAAATCCAAGAGGGCTGCCGCAAACGATTATGTTTTCAGCAATATGGATATCGTGTCCTAGGTTCTCCAGGGTGCAGAAAACAATTTTGGGATCATTTTTAAATCCGAGATGGCCGCCGCTCAAAATTATGATAACTACATTATGGGTATCGTAACAGAGGTTCTCGAGGTTGCAGAGAACGATTTTGTGATCCTTTTTCAAATTCGTGGTGGCCGTCGCTCAAAAGTATGATAACTACATTATGGGTATCGTATCCGAGGTTCTCGAGGGTGCTGAGAACGATTTTGTGATCATTTTTCAAATCCAAGAGGGCCGCCGCTCAAAAGTATGATAACTACATTATGGGTATCGTATCCGAGGTTCTCGAGGGTGCTGAGAACGATTTTATGATCATTTTTCTAATCCAAGATGGCCGCCGCACAAAATTATGTTTTCAGCAATATGGATATCGTGTCCGAGGTTCTCGAGGGTGCAGAAAACAATTTTGGGATCACTTTTAAATCCGAGATGGCCGACGCTCAAAAGTATGATAACTAGATTATGGGTATCGTGTCCTAGGTTCTCGAGGGTGCTGAGAACGATCTTGTGATCAGTTTTCAAATCTAAGATGGCCGCCGCTCAAAAGTATGATAACTACATTATGGGTATCGTATCCGAGGTTCTTGAGAGTGCAGAGAACGATTTTGTGATCATTTTTCAAATCCAAGATGGCCGCCGCTCAAAAGTATGATAACTACATTATGGGTATCGTATCCGAGGTTCTCGAGGGTGCTGAGAACGATTTTATGATCATTTTTCTAATCCAAGATGGCCGCCGCACAAAATTATGTTTTCAGCAATATGGATATCGTGTCCGAGGTTCTCGAGGGTGCAGAAAACAATTTTGGGATCACTTTTAAATCCGAGATGGCCGCCGCTCAAAAGTATGATAACTAGATTATGGGTATCGTGTCCTAGGTTCTCGAGGGTGCTGAGAACGATCTTGTGATCAGTTTTCAAATCTAAGATGGCCGCCGCTCAAAAGTATGATAACTACATTATGGGTATCGTATCCGAGGTTCTCGAGGGTGCTGAGAACGATTTTATGATCATTTTTCTAATCCAAGATGGCCGCCGCACAAAATTATGTTTTCAGCAATATGGATATCGTGTCCGAGGTTCTCGAGGGTGCAGAAAACAATTTTGGGATCACTTTTAAATCCGAGATGGCCGCCACTCAAAAGTATGATAACTAGATTATGGGTATCGTGTCCTAGGTTCTCGAAGGTGCTGAGAACGATCTTGTGATCAGTTTTCAAATCCAAGACGGCCGCCGCTCAAAAGTATGATAACTACATTATGGGTATTGTATCCGAGGTTCTCGAGTGTGCTGAGAACGGTTTTGTAATCATTTTTCTAATCCAAGATGGCCACCGTGCAAGATTATGATCACAAAAATATGGGTATCGTATCCGAGGTTCTCGAGGGTGCTGAGAACGATTTTGTGATAATTTTTCAAATCCAAGAGGGCCGCCGTGCAAGATTATGATCGCAAAAATATGGGTATCGTATCCGAGGTTCTCGAGGGTGCTGAGAACGATTTTGTAATCATTTTTCAAATCCAAGATGGCCGCCTCACAAAATTATGTTTCCAGCAATATGAATATCGTGTCCGAGGTTCTCGAGGGTGCAGAAAACAATTTTGGGATCATTTTTAAATCCGAGATGGCCGCCGCTCAAAATTATGATAACTACATTATGGGTATCGTAACAGAGGTTCTCGAGGTTGCAGAGAACGATTTTGTGATCATTTTTCAAATTCGTGGTGGCCGTCGCTCAAAAGTATGATAACTACATTATGGGTATCGTATCCGAGGTTCTTGAGGGTGCTGAGAACGATTTTATGATCATTTTTCAAATCCAAGAGGGCCGCCTTGCAAGATAATGATCACAAAAATATGGCTATCGTATCCGAGGTTCTTGAGAGTGGAGAGAACGATTTTGTGATCATTTATCAAATCCAAGATGGCCGACGCTCAAAAGTATGACAACTACATTATGGGTATCGTATCCGAGGTTCTCGAGGGTGCTGAGAACGATTTTATGATCATTTTTCTAATCCAAGATGGCCGCCGCACAAAATTATGTTTTCAGCAATATGGATATCGTGTCCGAGGTTCTCGAGGGTTCAGAAAACAATTTTGGGATCACTTTTAAATCCGAGATGGCCGCCGCTCAAAAGTATGATAACTAGATTATGGGTTTCGTGTCCTAGGTTCTCGAGGGTGCAGAGAACGATTTTGTGATCAGTGTTCAAATCCAAGATGGCCGCCGCTCAAAAGTATGATAACTACATTATGGGTATCGTATCCGAGGTTCTCGAGGGTGCTGAGAACGATTTTGTAATCATTTTTCTAATCCAAGATGGCCGCCGCACAAAATTATGATTTCAGCAATATGGATATCGTACCCGAGGTTCTCGAGGGTGCAGAGAACGATTAGGTGATTATTTTTCAAATCCAATATGGCCGCCGCACAAAATTATGATTTTAGCAATATGGAAATCGTGTCCGAGGTTCTCGAGTGTGCAGATTCTGCGATCATTTTAGAAATCCAAGAGGGCTGCCGCAAACGATTATGTTTTCAGCAATATGGATATCGTGTCCGAGGTTCTCCAGGGTGCAGAAAACAATTTTTGGGATCATTTTTAAATCCGAGATGGCCACCGCTGAAAAGTATGATAACTAGACTATGGGTATCGTATCCGAGGTTCTCGAGGGTGCTGAGAACGATTTTATGATCATTTTTCTAATCCAAGATGGCCGCCGCACAAAATTATGTTTTCAGCAATATGGATATCGTGTCCGAGGTTCTCGAGGGTGCAGAAAACAATTTTGGGATAACTTTTAAATCCGAGATGGCCGCCGCTCAAAAGTATGATAACTAGATTATGGATATCGTGTCCTAGGTTCTCGAGGGTGCTGAGAACGATTTTGTAATCAGTTTTCAAATCCAAGATGGCCGCCGCTCAAAAGTATGATAACTACATTATGGGTATTGTATCCGAGGTTCTCGAGGGTGCTGAGAACGGTTTTGTAATCATGTTTCTAATCCAAGATGGCCGCCGTGCAAGATTATGATCACAAAAATATGGGTATCGTATCCGAGGTTCTCGAGGGTGCTGAGAACGATTTTGTGATAATTTTTCAAATCCAAGAGGGCCGCCGTGCAAGATTATGATCGCAAAAATATGGGTATCGTATCCGAGGTTCTCGAGGGTGCTGAGAACGATTTTGTAATCATTTTTCAAATCCAAGATGGCCGCCGCACAAAATTATGTTTGCAGCAATATGAATATCGTGTCCGAGGTTCTCGAGGGTGCAGAAAACAATTTTGGGATCATTTTTAAATCCGAGATGGCCGCCGCTCAAAATTATGATAACTACATCATGGGTATCGTAACAGAGGTTCTCGAGGTTGCAGAGAACGATTTTGTGTTCATTTTTCAAATCCAAGAGGGCCGCCGTGCAAGATAATGATCACAAAAATATGGCTATCGTATCCGAGGTTCTTGAGAGTGCAGAGAACGATTTTGTGATCATTTTTCAAATCCAAGATGGCCACCGCTCAAAAGTATGATAACTACATTATGGGTATCGTATCCGAGGTTCTCGAGGGTGCTGAGAACGATTTTATGATCATTTTTCTAATCCAAGATGGCCGCCGCACAAAATTATGTTTTCAGCAATATGGATATCGTGTCCGAGGTTCTCGAGGGTGCAGAAAACAATTTTGGGATCACTTTTAAATCCGAGATGGCCGCCGCTCAAAAGTATGATAACTAGATTATGGGTATCGTGACCTAGGTTCTCGAGGGTGCTGAGAACGATTTTGTGATCAGTTTTTAAATCAAAGATGGCTGCCGCTCAAAAGTATTATAACTACATTATGGGTATCGTATCCGAGGTTCTCGAGGGTGCTGAGAACGATTTTGTGGTCAGTTTTTTAATCCAAGATGGCCGCCGCACGAAATTATGTTTTCAGCAATATGGATTTCGTGTCCGAGGTTCTCGAGGGTGCAGAAAACAATTTTGGAATCATTTTTAAATCCGAGATGGCCGCCGCTGAAAAGTATGATAACTAGATTATGGGTATTGTATCCCAGGTTCTCGAGGGTGCTGAGAACGATTTTGTGATCAGTTTTCAAATCCAAGATGGCCGCCGCTCAAAAGTATGATAACTACATTATGGGTATTGTATCCGAGGTTCTCGAGGGTGCTGAGAACGGTTTTGTAATCATTTTTCTAATCCAAGATGGCCGCCGTGCAAGATTATGATCACAAAAATATGGGTATCGTATCCAAGGTTCTCGAGGGTGCTGAGAACGATTTTGTGATAATTTTTCAAATCCAAGAGGGCCGCCGTGCAAGATTATGATCGCAAAAATATGGGTATCGTATCCGAGGTTCTCGAGGGTGCTGAGAACGATTTTGTAATTATTTTTCAAATCCAAGATGGCCGCCGCACAAAATTATGTTTCCAGCAATATGAATATCGTGTCCGAGGTTCTCGAGGGTGCAGAAAACAATTTTGGGATCATTTTTAAATCCGAGATGGCCACCGCTCCAAATTATGATAATTACATTATGGGTATCGTAACAGAGGTTCTCGAGGTTGCAGAGAACGATTTTGTGATCATTTTTCAAATTCGTGGTGGCCGTCGCTCAAAAGTATGATAACTACATTATGGGTATCGTATCCGAGGTTCTCGAGGGTGCTGAGAACGATTTTGTGATCATTTTTCAAATCCAAGAGGGCCGCCGTGCAAGATAATGATCACAAAAATATGGCTATCGTATCCGAGGTTCTTGAGAGTGCAGAGGACGATTTTGTGATCATTTTTCAAATCCAAGATAGCCGCCGCTCAAAAGTATGATAACTACATTATGGGTATCGTATCCGAGTTTCTCGAGGGTGCAGAAAACAATTTTGGGATCACTTTTAAATCCGAGATGGCCGCCGCTCAAAAGTATGATAACTAGATTATGGGTATCGTGTCCTAGGTTCTCGAGGGTGCAGAGAACGATTTTGTGATCAGTGTTCAAATCCAAGATGGCCGCCGCTCAAATGTATGATAACTACATTATGGGTATCGTATCCGAGGTTCTTGAGGGTGCTCAGAACGATTTTGTAATCATTTTTCTAATCCAAGATGGCCGCCGCACAAAATTATGATTTCAGCAATATGGATATCGTACCCGAGGTTCTCGAGGGTGCAGAGAACGATTTTGTGATCATTTTTCAAATCCACTATGGGCGCCGCACAAAATTATGATTTTAGCAATATGGAAATCGTGTCCGAGGTTCTCGAGTGAGCAGATTCTGCGATCATTTTAGAAATCCAAGATGGACGCCGCTCAAAAGTATGATTACTACATTATGGGTATCGTATCCTACGTTTTCGAGGTTGCTGAGAACGATTTTGTGATCATTTTTCTAATCCAAAATGGCCGCCGCACAAAATTATGTTTTCAGCAATATGGATATCGTGTCCTAGGTTCTTGTGGGTGCAGAAAACAATTTTGGGATAATTTTTAAATCCGAGATGGCCGCCGCTCAAAATAATGATAACTACATTATGGAAATCGTATCCTAGGTTCTTGAAAGTGTAGAGAACGATTTTGTGATCATTTTTCAAATCCAAGATGGCCACCGCTGAAAAGTATGATAACTAGACTATGGGTATCGTATCCGAGGTTCTCGAGGGTGCTGAGAACGATTTTGTGATCATTTTTCAAATCCAAGAGGGCCTCCGTGCAAGATTATGATCACAAATATATTGGTTTCGTATCCGAGTTTCTTGAGAGTTCAGAGAAAGATTTTGTGATCAATTTTCAAATCCAAGATGGCCGCCGCTCAAAAGTATGATTACTACATTATGGGTATCGTATCCGAGGTTTTCGAGGTTGCTGAGAACGATTTTGTGATCATTTTTTTAATCCAAAATGGCCGCCGCACAAAATTATGTTTTCAGCAATATGGATATCGTACCCGAGGTTCTCGAGTGTGCAGAGAACGATTTGGTGATAATTTTTCAAATCCAAGATGGCCGCCGCACAAAATTATGATTTTAGCAATACTGATATCGTGTCCGAGGTTTTCGAGGGTGCAGAGAACAATTCTGCGATCATTTTAGAAATCCAAGAGGGCTGCCGCAAACCATTATGTTTTCAGCAATATGGATATCGTGTCCTAGGTTCTTGAGGGTGCAGAAAACAATTTTGGGATCATTTATAAATCCGAGATGTTCTCGAGGGTGCTGAGAACGATTTTGTAATCATTTTTCTAATCCAAGATGGCCGCCGCACAAAATTATGATTTCAGCAATATGGATATCGTACCCGAGGTGCTCGAGGGTGCAGAGAACGATTTGGTGATCATTTTAGAAATCCAAGAGGGCTGCCGCAAACCATTATGTTTTCAGAAATATGGATATCGTGTCCTAGGTTCTTGAGGGTGCAGAAAACAATTTTGGGATAATTTATAAATCCGAGATGGCCGCCGCTCAAAATAATGATAACTTCATTATGGGTATCGTATCCGAGGTTCTTGAGAGTGCAGAGAACGATTTTGTAATCATTTTTCAAATCCAAGATGGCGGGCCCCTCAAAAGTATGATAACTACATTATGGGTATCGTATCCGAGGTTCTCGAGGGTGCTGAGAACGATTTTTTGATCATTTTTCCAATCCAAGAGGGCCGCCGTGCAAGATAATGATCACAAAAATATGGCTATCGTATCCGAGGTTCTTGAGAGTGCAGAGAACGATTTTGTGATCATTTTTCAAATCCAAGATTGCCGCCGCTCAAAAGTATGATAACTACATTATGGGTATCGTATCCGAGGTTCTCGAGGGTGCTGAGAACGATTTTATGATCATTTTTCTAATCCAAGATGGCCGCCGCACATAATTATGTTTTCAGCAATATGGATATCGTGTCCGAGGTTCTCGAAGGTGCAGAAAACAATTTTGGGATCACTTTTAAATCCGAGATGGCCGCCACTCAAAAGTATGATAACTAGATTATAGGTATCGTGTCCTAGGTTCTCGAGGGTGCAGAGAACGATTTTGTGATCAGTGTTCAAATCCAAGATGGCCGCCGCTCAAAAGTATGATAACTGCATTATGGGTATCGTATCCGAGGTTCTCGAGGGTGCTGAGAACGATTTTGTAATCATTTTTCTAATCCAAGATGGCCGCCGCACAAAATTATGATTTCAGCAATATGGATATCGTACCCGAGGTTCTCGAGGGTGCAGAGAACGATTAGGTGATTATTTTTCAAATCCACTATGGGCGCCGCACAAAATTATGATTTTAGCAATATGGAAATCGTGTCCGAGGTTCTCGAGTGTGCAGATTCTGCGATCATTTTAGAAATCCAAGATGGACGCCGCTCAAAAGTATGATTACTACATTATGGGTATCGTATCCTACGTTTTCGAGGTTGCTGAGAACGATTTTGTGATCATTTTTCTAATCCAAAATGGCCGCCGCACAATATTATGTTTTCAGCAATATGGATATCGTGTCCTAGGTTCTTGTGGGTGCAGAAAACAATTTTGGGATAATTTTTAAATCCGAGATGGCCGCCGCTCAAAATAATGATAACTACATTATGGGAATCGTATCCTAGGTTCTTGAAAGTGTAGAGAACGATTTTGTGATCATTTTTCAAATCCAAGAGGGCCTCCGTGCAAGATTATGATCACAAATATATTGGTTTCGTATCCGAGTTTCTTGAGAGTTCAGAGAAAGATTTTGTGATCAATTTTCAAATCCAAGATGGCCGCCGCTCAAAAGTATGATTACTACATTATGGGTATCGTATCCGAGGTTTTCGAGGTTGCTGAGAACGATTTTGTGATCATTTTTTTAATCCAAAATGGCCGCCGCACAAAATTATGTTTTCAGCAATATGGATATCGTACCCGAGGTTCTCGAGTGTGCAGAGAACTATTTGGTGATAATTTTTCAAATCCAAGATGGCCGCCGCACAAAATTATGATTTTAGCAATACTGATATCGTGTCCGAGGTTTTCGAGGGTGCAGAGAACAATTCTGCGATCATTTTAGAAATCCAAGAGGGCTGCCGCAAACCATTATGTTTTCAGCAATATGGAACATCGTGTCCGAGATTCTCGAGGGTGCACAAAACAATTTTGGGATCATTTTTAAATCCGAGATGGCCGCCGCTCAAAAGTATGATAACTACATTATGGGTATCGTATCCGAGTTTTTCGAGAGTGCACAGAACGATTTTGTGATCATTTTTGAAATCCAAGATGGCTGCCGCTCAAAATTATGATAACTACATTATGGGTATCGTATCCGAGGTTCTCGAGGGTGCAGAGAACGATTTTGTGATCATTTTTCAAATCCAAGAGGGCCTCCGTGCAAGATTATGATCACAAATATATGGGTTTCGTATCCGAGGTTCTTGAGAGTTCATAGAACGATTTTGTGATCATTTTTCAAATCCAAGATGGCCGCCGCTCAAAAGTATGATTACTACATTATGGGTATCGTATCCGAGGTTTTCGAGGTTGCTGAGAACGATTTTGTGATCATTTTTGAAATCCAAGATGGCTGCCGCTCAAAATTATGATAACTACATTATGGGTATCGTATCCGAGGTTCTCGAGGGTGCAGAGAACGATTTTGTGATCAGTTTTCTAATCCAAGATGGCCGCGCTCATAAGTATGATAACTACATTTTGGGTATCGTATCCGAGGTTCTCGAGGGTGCAGAAAACAATTTTGGGATCATTTATAAATCCGAGATGTTCTCGAGGGTGCTGAAAACGATTTTGTAATCATTTTTCTAATCCAAGATGGCCGCCGCACAAAATTATGATTTCAGCAATATGGATATCGTACCCGAGGTGCTCGAGGGTGCAGAGAACGATTTGGTGATCATTTTAGAAATCCAAGAGGGCTGCCGCAAACCATTATGTTTTCAGCAATATGGATATCGTGTCCTAGGTTCTTGAGGGTGCAGAAAACAATTTTGGGATCATTTATAAATCCGAGATGTTCTCGAGGGTGCTGAGAACGATTTTGCGATTATTTTTCAAATCCAAGATGGCCGCCGCTCAAAAGAATGATTACTACATTATGGGTATCGTATCCGAGGTTCTCGAGGTTGCTGAGAACGATTTTGTGATCGTTTTTCTAATCCAAAATGGCCACCGCACAAAATTATGTTTTCAGCAATATGGATATCGTGTCCTAGGTTCTTGAGGGTGCAGAAAACAATTTTGGGATAATTTTTAAATCCGAGATGGCCGCCGCTCAAAATAATGATAACTACATTATGGGTATCGTATCCGAGGTTCTTGAGAGTGCAGAGAACGATTTTGTAATCATTTTTCAAATCCAAGATGGCGGGCCCCTCAAAAGTATGATAACTACATTATGGGTATCGTATCCGAGGTTCTCGAGGGTGCAGAGAACGATTTGGTGATCATTTTTCTAATCCAAGATGGCCGCCGCACAAAATTATGTTTTCAGCAATATGGATATCGTGTCCTAGGTTCTTGAGGGTGCAGAAAACAATTTTGGGATCTTTTTTAAATCCGAGATGGCCGCCGCTCAAAATTATGATAACTACATTATGGGTATAGCACCCGAGGTTCTCGAGGGTGCAGAGAACGATTTTGTGATCAGTTTTCAAATCCAAGATGGCCGCCGCTAATAAGTATGATAACTACATTAAGGGTATCGCATCCGAGGTTCCCGAGGGTGCTGAGAACGATTTTGTGATCATTTTTCATATCCAAGAGGGCCGCCGTGCAAGATTATGATCACAAATATATGGGTATCGTATTCTAGGTTCTCGAGTGTGAAGAGAACGATTTTGTGATCAGTTTTCAAATCCAAGATGGCCGCCGCTCATAAGTATGATAACTACATTAAGGGTATCGTATCCGAGGTTCTCGAGGGTGCTGAGAACGATTTTGTGATCATTTTTCATATCCAAGAGGGCCGCCGTGCAAGATAATGATCGCAAAAATACGGGTTTCGTATCCAAGGTTCTTGAGAGTTCAGAGAATGATTTTGTGATCATTTATCAAATCCAAGATGGACGCCGCTCAAAAGTATGATTACTACATTATGGGTATCGCATCCGAGGTTTTCGAGGTTGCTGAGAACGATTTTGTGATCATTTTACTAATCCAAAATGGCTGCCGCACAAAATTATGTTTTCAGCAATATGGATATCGTGTCCGAGGTTCTCGAGAGTGCAGAAAACAATTTTGGGATCATTTTTCAAATCAAAGATGGCCGCCGCTCATAAGTATGATAACTACATTAAGGATATCGTATCCGAGGTTCTCGAGGATGCTGAGAACGATTTTGTGATCATTTTTCATATCCAAGAGGGTCGCCGTGCAAGATAATGATCGCAAAAATATGGTTTTCGTATCCGAGGTTCTTGAGAGTTCAGCGAACGATTTTGCGATTATTTTTCAAATCCAAGATGGCCGCCGCTCAAAAGAATGATTACTACATTATGGGTATCGTATCCGAGGTTCTCGAGGTTGCTGAGAACGATTTTGTGATCGTTTTTCTAATCCAAAATGGCCGCCGCACAAAATTATGTTTTCAGCAATATGGATATCGTGTCCGAGGTTCTCGAGGGTACAGAAAACAATTTTGGGATCATTTCTAAATTCGAGATGGCCGCCGCTCAAAAGTATGATAACTAGTTTATGGGTATCGTTTCCAAGGTTCTCGAGGGTGCAGAGAACGATTTTGTGATCAGTTTTCAAATCCAAGATGGCTGCCGCTCAAAAGTATGATAACTACATAATGGGTATCGTATCCGAGATTCTCGAGTGTGCTGAGAAAGATTTTGTAATCATTTTTCTAATCCAAGATGGCCGACGCACAAAATTATGATTTCAGCAATATGGATATCGTACCCGAGGTTCTCGAGGGTGCAGAGAACGATTTGGTGATTATTTTTCAAATCCAAGATAGCCGCCGCACAAAATTATGATTTGAGCAATATGGAAATCGTGTCCGAGGTTCTCGAGTGTGCAGAGAACAATTCTACGATCATTTTAGAAATTGAAGAGGGCTGCCGCAAACGATTATGTTTTCAGCAATATGGATATCGTGTCCGAGGTTCTCGAGGGTGCAGAAAACAATTTTGCGATCATTTTTAAATCCGAGATGGCCGCCGCTCAAAAGTATGATAACTAGATTATGGGTATCGTATCCGAGGTTCTTGAGAGTTCAGCGAACGATTTTGTGATCATTTTTCAAATCCAAGATGGCCACCGCTCAAAAGTATGATTACTACATTATGGGTATCGTATCCGAGGTTCTCGAGGGTGCTGAGAACGATTTTGTGATCATTTTTCATATCCAAGAGGGCCGCCGTGCAAGATAATGATCGCACAAATATGGGTTTCGTATCCGAGGTTCTTGAGAGTTCAGAGAACGATTTTGTGATTATTTTTCAAATCCAAGATGGCCGCCGCTCAAAAATATGATTACTACATTATGAATATCGTATCCGAGGTTCTCGAGGTTGCTGAGAACGATTTTGTGATCATTTTTCTAATCCAAAACGGCTGCCGCAAACGATTATGTTTTCAGCAATATGGATATCGTGTCCGAGGTTCTCGAGGGTGCAGAAAACAATTTTGGGATCATTTTTAAATCCGAGATGGCCGCTGCTCAAAAGTATGATGACTACATTATGGGTATCGTATCCGAGGTTCTCGAGGGTGCAGAGAACGATTTTGTGATCAGTTTTCAAATCAAAGATGGCCGCCGCTCATAAGTATGATAACTACATTAAGGGTATCGTATCCGAGGTTCTCGAGGGTGCTGAGAACGATTTTGTGATCATTTTTCATATCCAAGAGGGCCGCCGTGCAAGATAATGATCGCAAAAATATGGGTTTCGTATCCGATGTTCTTGAGAGTTCAGAGAACGATTTTGTGATCATTTTTCCAATCCAAGATGGCCGCCGCTCAAAAGTATGATTACTACATTATGGGTATCGTATCCGAGGTTCTCGAGGTTGCTGAGAACGATTTTGTGATCGTTTTTCTAATCCAAAATGGCCGCCGCACAAAATTATGTTTTCAGCAATATGGATATCGTGTCCGAGGTTCTCGAGGGTACAGAAAACAATTTTGGGATCATTTTTAAATCCGAGATGGCCGCCGCTCAAAAGTATGATAACTAGATTATGGGTATCGTTTCCAAGGTTCTCGAGGGTGCAGAGAACGATTTTGTGATCAGTTTTCAAATCCAAGATGGCCGCCGCTCAAAATTATGATTTCAGCAATATGGATATCTTACCCGAGGTTCTCGAGGGTGCAGAGAACGATTTGGTGATTATTTTTCAAATCCAAGATAGCCGCCGCACAAAATTATGATTTGAGCAATATGGAAATCGTGTCCGAGATTCTCGAGTGTGCTGAGAAAGATTTTGTAATCATTTTTCTAATCCAAGATGGCCGACGCACAAAATTATGATTTCAGCAATATGGATATCTTACCCGAGGTTCTCGAGGGTGCAGAGAACGATTTGGTGATTATTTTTCAAATCCAAGATAGCCGCCGCACAAAATTATGATTTGAGCAATATGGAAATCGTGTCCGAGGTTCTCGAGTGTGCAGAGAACAATTCTACGATCATTTTAGAAATTCAAGAGGGCTGCCGCAAACGATTATGTTTTCAGCAATATGGATATCGTGTCCGCGGTTCTCGAGGGTGCAGAAAACAATTTTGCGATCATTTTTAAATCCGAGATGGCCGCCGCTCAAAAGTATGATAACTAGATTATGGGTATCGTATCCACGGTTCTCGAGGGTGCAGAGAACGATTTTGTGATCAGTTTTCAAATCCAAGATGGCCGCCGCTCAAATGTATGATAACTACATTATGGGTATCGTATCCGAGGTTCTCGAGGGTGCTGAGAACGATTTTGTAATTATTTTTCTAATCCAAGATGGCCGCCGCACAAAATTATGATTTCAGCAATATGGATATCGTACCCGAGGTTCTCAAGGGTGCAGAGAACGATTAGGTGATTATTTTTCAAATCCAATATGGCCGCCGCACAAAATTATGATTTGAGCAATATGGAAATCGTGTCCGAGGTTCTCGAGTGTGCAGAGAACAATTCTACGATCATTTTAGAAATTCAAGAGGGCTGCCGCAAACGATTATGTTTTCAGCAATATGGATATCGTGTCCGAGGTTCTCCAGGGTGCAGAAAACAATTTTTGGGATCATTTTTAAATCCGAGATGGCCACCAATGATAAGTATGATAACTAGACTATGGGTATCGTATCCGAGGTTCTCGAGGGTGCTGAGAACGATTTTGTGATCATTTTTCAAATCCAAGAGGGCCTCCGTGCAAGATTATGATCGCAAAAATATGGGTTTCGTATCCCAGGTACTTGAGAGTGCAGAGAACGATTTTGTGATCATTTTTCAAATCCAAGATGGCCGCCGCTCAAAAGTATGATAACTACATTATGGGTATCGTATCCGAGGTTCTCGAGGTTGCTGAGAACGATTTTGTGATAATTTTTCAAATCCAAGAGGGCCGCCGTGCAAGATTATGATCGCAAAAATATGGGAATCGTATCCGAGGTTCTCGAGGGTGCAGAGTACAATTTTGTGATC
The DNA here is from genome assembly GCF_905404315.1 of Leptidea sinapis. Taxonomy (NCBI): domain Eukaryota; kingdom Metazoa; phylum Arthropoda; class Insecta; order Lepidoptera; family Pieridae; genus Leptidea; species Leptidea sinapis. The sequence continues at coordinate 512,268 of NC_066296.1, read as the reverse complement.
ATTTTTCAAATCGAAGATAGCTGCCGCTTAAAAGTATGATAACTACATTATGGGTATCGTATCATAGGTTCTCGGGGCTGCAGAGAACGATTTTGTGATCATTTTTCAAATCCAAGATGGCTGCCGCACAAAATTATGTTTTCAGCAATATGAATATCGTGTCCTAGGTTCTTGTGGATGCAGAAAACAATTTTGGGATAATTTTTAAATCCGAGATGGCCGCCGCTCAAAATAATGATAACTACATTATGGGTATCGTATCCTAGGTTCTTGAAAGTGTAGAGAACGATTTTGTGATCATTTTTCAAATCCAAGATGGCCACCGCTGAAAAGTATGATAACTAGACTATGGGTATCGTATCCGAGGTTCTCGAGGGTGCTGAGAACGATTTTGTGATCAGTTTTCAAATCCAAGATGGCCGCTGCTCAAAAGTATAATAACTACATTATGGGTATCGTATCGTAGGTTCTCGAGGGTGCTGAGAACGGTTTTGTAATCATTTTTCTAATCCAAGATGGCCGCCGTGCAAGATTATGATCACAAAAATATGGGTATCGTATCCGAGGTTCTCGAGGGTGCTAAGAACGATTTTGTGATAATTTTTCAAATCCAAGAGGGCCGCCGTGCCAAATTATGATCGCAAAAATATGGGTATCGTATCCGAGGTTCTTGAGGGTGCAGAGAACGATTTTGTGATCATTTTTCAAATCGAAGATAGCCGCCGCTTAAAAGTATGATAACTACATTATGGGTATCGTATCATAGGTTCTCGAGGCTGCAGAGAACGATTTTGTGATCATTTTTCAAATCCAAGATGGCCGCCGCACAAAATTATGTTTTCAGCAATATGAATATCGTGTCCTAGGTTCTTGTGGGTGCAGAAAACAATTTTGGGATAATTTTTAAATCCGAGATGGCCGCCGCTTAAAAGTATGATTACTACATTATGGGTATCGTATCCTAGGTTTTCGAGGTTGCTGAGAACGATTTTGTGATCATTTTTCTAATCCAAAATGGCCGCCACACAAAATTATGTTTTCAGCAATATGGATATCGTGTCCTAGGTTCTTGTGGGTGCAGAAAACAATTTTGGGATAATTTTTAAATCCGAGATGGCCGCCGCTCAAAATAATGATAACGACATTATGGGTATCGTATCCTAGGTTCTTGAAAGTGTAGAGAACGATTTTGTGATCATTTTTCAAATCCAAGATGGCAACCGCTGAAAAGTATGATAACTAGACTATGGGTATCGTATCCGAGGTTCTCGAGGGTGCTGAGAACGATTTTGTGATCATTTTTCAAATCCAAGAGGGCCTCCGTGCAAGATTATGATCACAAATATATGGGTTTCGTATCCGAGGTTCTTGAGAGTTCAGAGAACGATTTTGTGATCATTTTTCAAATCCAAGATGGCCGCCGCTCAAAAGTATGATTACTACATTATGGGTATCGTATCCGAGGTTTTCGAGGTTGCTGAGAACGATTTTGTGATCATTTTTCTAATCCAAAATGGCCGCCACACAAAATTATGTTTTCAGCAATATGGATATCGTACCCGATGTTCTCGAGTGTGCAGAGAACGATTTGGTTATAATTTTTCAAATCCAAGATGGCCGCCGCACAAAATTATGATTTTAGCAATATGGATATCGTGTCCGAGGTTTTCGAGGGTGCAGAGAACAATTCTGCGATCATTTTAGAAATCCAAGATGGCTGCCGCAAACCATTATGTTTTCAGCAATATGGAACATCGTGTCCGAGATTCTCGAGGGTGCACAAAACAATTTTGGGATCATTTTTAAATCCGAGATGGCCACCGCTCAAAAGTATGATAACTACATTATGGGTATCGTATCCGAGTTTTTCGAGAGTGCACAGAACGATTTTGTGATCATTTTTGAAATCCAAGATGGCCGCCGCTCAAATGTATGATAACTACATTATGGGTATCGTATCCGAGGTTTTCGAGGGTGCAGAGAACGATTTTGTGATCAGTTTTCTAATCCAAGATGGCCACCGCACAAAATTATGTTTTCAGCAATATGGATATCGTGTCCGAGGTTCTCGAGGGTGCAGAAAACAATTTTGGGATCATTTATAAATCCGAGATGTCCGCCGCTCAAAAATATGATAACTAGATTATGGGTATCGTGTGTACGTAAGATGGCCACCGCTGAAAAGTATGATAACTAGACTGTGGGTATGGTATCCGAGGTTCTCGAGGGTGCTGAGAACGATTTTGTGATCATTTTTCAAATCCAAGAGGGCCTCCGTGCAAGATTATGATCACAAATATATGGGTTTCGTATCCGAGGTTCTTGAGAGTTCAGAGAACGATTTTGTGATCATTTTTCAAATCCAAGATGGCCGCCGCTCAAAAGTATGATTACTACATTATTGGTATCGTATCCGAGGTTTTCGAGGTTGCTGAGAACGATTTTGTGATCATTTTTGAAATCCAAGATGGCTGCCGCTCAAAATTATGATAACTACATTATGGGTATCGTATCCGAGGTTCTCGAGGGTGCAGAGAACGATTTTCTGATCAGTTTTCTAATCCAAGATGGCCGCCGCACAAAATAATGTTTTCAGCAATATGGATATCGTGTCCGAGGTTCTCGTGGGTGCAGAAAACAATTTTGGGATCATTTATAAATCCGAGATGTCCGCCGCTCAAAAATATGATAACTAGATTATGGGTATCGTATCCTAGGTTCTCGAGGGTGCTGAGAACGATTTTATAATCATTTTTCTAATCCAAGATGGCCGCCGCACAAAATTATGTTTTCAGCAATATGGATATCGTGTCCTAGGTTCTTGAGGGTGCAGAAAACAATTTTGGGATAATTTTTAAATCCGAGATGGCCGCCGCTAAATATAATGATAACTACATAATGGGTATCGTATCCGAGGTTCTTGAGAGTGCAGAGAACGATTTTGTAATCAGTTTTCAAATCCAAGATGGCGGGCCGCTCAAAAGTATGATAACTACATTATGGGTATCGTATCCGAGGTTCTCGAGGGTGCAGAGAACGATTTTGTAATCATTTTTCTAATCCGAGATGGCCGCCGCACAAAATTATGATTTCAGCAATATGGATATCTTACCCGAGGTGCTCGAGGGTGCAGAGAACGATTTGGTGATCATTTTTCTAATCCAAGATGGCCGCCGCATAAAATTATGTTTTCAGCAATATGGATATCGTGTCCTAGGTTCTTGAGGGTGCAGAAAACAATTTTGGGATCATTTTTAAATCCGAGATGGCCGCCGCTCAAAATTATGATAACTACATTATGGGTATCGTACCCGAGGTTTTCGAGGGTGCTGAGAACGATTGTGTGATCATTTTTCAAATCCAAGAGGGCCGCCGTGCAAGATTATGATCACAAATATATGGGTATTGTATTCTAGGTTCTCGAGGGTGAAGAGAACGATTTTGTGATCAGTTTTCAAATCCAAGATGGCCGCCGCTCATAAGTATGATAACTACATTAAGGGTATCGCATCCGAGGTTTTCGAGGGTGCTGAGAACGATTTTGTGATCATTTTTCATATCCAAGAGGGCCGCCGTGCAAGATTATTATCACAAATATATGGGTATCGTATCCGAGGTTCTCGAGGGTGCAGAGAACGATTTTGTAAACATTTTTCTAATCCAAGATGGCCGCCGCACAAAATTATGATTTCAGCAATATGGATATCGTACCCGAGGTGCTCGAGGGTGCAGAGAACGATTTGGTGATCATTTTTCTAATCCAAGATGGCCGCCGCATAAAATTATGTTTTCAGCAATATGGATATCGTGTCCGAGGTTCTCGAGGGTGCAGAAAACAATTTTGGGATCATTTTTCAAATCAAAGATGGCCGCCGCTCATAAGTATGATAACTACATTAAGGATATCGTATCCGAGGTTCTCGAGGGTGCTGAGAACGATTTTGTGATCATTTTTCATATCCAAGAGGGCCGCCGTGCAAGATAATGATCGCAAAAATATGGGTTTCGTATCCGAGGTTCTTGAGAGTTCAGAGAACGATTTTGTGATCAGTTTTCAAATCCAAGATGGCCGCCGCTCAAAAGTATGATAACTACATTATGGGTATCGTATCCGAGGTTCTCAAGGGTGCTGAGAACGATTTTATGATCATTTTTCTAATCCAAGATGGCCGCCGCACAAAATAATGTTTTCAGCAATATGGATATCGTGTCCGAGGTTCTCGAGGGTGCAGAAAACAATTTTGGGATCACTTTTAAATCCGAGATTGCCGCCGCTCAAAAGTATGATAACTAGATTATGGGTATCGTGTCCTAGGTTCTCGAGGGTGCAGAGAACGATTTTGTGATCAGTGTTCAAATCCAAGATGGCCGCCGCATAAAATTATGTTTTCAGCAATATGGATATCGTGTCCGAGGTTCTCGAGGGTGCAGAAAACAATTTTGGGATCATTTTTAAATCCGAGATGGCCGCCGCTCAAAAGTATGATAACTAGATTATGGGTATCGTTTCCAAGGTTATCGAGGGTGCAGAGAACGATTTTGTGATCAGTGTTCAAATCCAAGATGGCCGCCGCTCAAAAGTATGATAACTAGATTATGGGTATCGTTTCCAAGGTTATCGAGGGTGCAGAGAACGATTTTGTGATCAGTGTTCAAATCCAAGATGGCCGCCGCTCAAAAGTATGATAACTACATTATGGGTATCGTATCCGAGGTTTTCGAGGTTGCTGAGAACGATTTTGTGATCATTTTTCTAATCCAAAATGGCTGCCGCAAACGATTATGTTTTCAGCAATATGGATATCGTGTCCGAGGTTCTCGAGGGTACAGAAAACAATTTTGGGATCATTTTTAAATCCGAGATGGCCGCCGCTCAAAAGTATGATAACTAGATTATGGGTATCGTTTCCAAGGTTCTCGAGGGTGCAGAGAACGATTTTGTGATCATTTTTCATATCCAAGAGGGCCGCCGTGCAAGATAATGATCGCAAAAATATGGGTTTCGTATCCGAGGTTCTTGAGAGTTCAGAGAAAGATTTTGTAATCATTTTTCTAATCCAAGATGGCCGACGCACAAAATTATGATTTCAGCAATATGGATATCGTACCCGAGGTTCTCGAGGGTGCAGAGAACGATTTGGTGATTATTTTTCAAATCCAAGATAGCCGCCGCACAAAATTATGATTTGAACAATATGGAAATCGTGTCCGAGGTTCTCGAGTGTGCAACGAACAATTCTACGATCATTTTAGAAATTCAAGAGGGCTGCCGCAAACGATTATGTTTTCAGCAATATGGATATCGTGTCCGAGGTTCTCGAGGGTGCAGAAAACAATTTTGCGATCATTTTTAAATCCGAGATGGCCGCCGCTCAAAAGTATGATAACTAGATTATGGGTATCGTTTCCTAGGTTCTCGAGGGTGCAGAGAACGATTTTGTGATCAGTTTTCAAATCCAAGATGGCCGCCGCTCAAATGTATGATAACTACATTATGGGTATCGTATCCGAGGTTCTCGAGGGTGCTGAGAACGATTTTGTAATCATTTTTCTAATCCAAGATGGCCGCCGCACAAAATTATGATTTCAGCAATATGGATATCGTACCCGAGGTTCTCGAGGGTGCAGAAAACGATTAGGTGATTATTTTTCAAATCCAATATGGCCGCCGCACAAAATTATGATTTTAGCAATATGGAAATCGTGTCCGAGGTTCTCGAGTGTGCAGATTCTGCGATCATTTTAGAAATCTAAGAGGGCTGCCGCAAACGATTATGTTTTCAGCAATATGGATATCGTGTCCGAGGTTCTCCAGGGTGCAGAAAACAATTTTTGGGATCATTTTTAAATCCGAGATGGCCACCGCTGAAAAGTATGATAACTAGACTATGGGTATCGTATCCGAGGTTCTCGAGGGTGCTGAGAACGATTTTGTGATCATTTTTCAAATCCAAGAGGGCCTCCGTGCAAGATTATGATCGCAAAAATATGGGTTTCGTATCCGAGGTTCTTGAGAGTGCAGAGAACGATTTTGTGATCATTTATCAAATCCAAGATGGCCGCCGCTCAAAAGTATGATAACTACATTATGGATATCGTATCCTAGGTTCTCGAGGGTGCTGAGAACGATTTTGTGATCATTTTTCTAATCCAAAATGGCCGCCGCACAAAATTATGTTTTCAGCAATATGGATATCGTGTCCGAGGTTCTCGAGGGTACAGAAAACAATTTTGGGATCATTTTTAAATCCGAGATGGCCGCCGCTCAAAAGTATGATAACTAGATTATGGGTATCGTTTCCAAGGTTATCGAGGGTGCAGAGAACGATTTTGTGATCAGTGTTCAAATCCAAGATGGCCGCCGCTCAAAAGTATGATAACTACATTATGGGTATCGTATCCGAGGTTTTCGAGGTTGCTGAGAACGATTTTGTGATCATTTTTCTAATCCAAAATGGCTGCCGCAAACGATTATGTTTTCAGCAATATGGATATCGTGTCCGAGGTTCTCGAGGGTGCAGAAAACAATTTTGCGATCATTTTTAAATCCGAGATGGCCGCCGCTCAAAAGTATGATAACTAGATTATGGGTATCGTTTCCTAGGTTCTCGAGGGTGCAGAGAACGATTTTGTGATCAGTTTTCAAATCCAAGATGGCCGCCGCTCAAATGTATGATAACTACATTATGGGTATCGTATCCGAGGTTCTCGAGGGTGCTGAGAACGATTTTGTAATCATTTTTCTAATCCAAGATGGCCGCCGCACAAAATTATGATTTCAGCAATATGGATATCGTACCCGAGGTTCTCGAGGGTGCAGAAAACGATTAGGTGATTATTTTTCAAATCCAATATGGCCGCCGCACAAAATTATGATTTTAGCAATATGGAAATCGTGTCCGAGGTTCTCGAGTGTGCAGATTCTGCGATCATTTTAGAAATCTAAGAGGGCTGCCGCAAACGATTATGTTTTCAGCAATATGGATATCGTGTCCGAGGTTCTCCAGGGTGCAGAAAACAATTTTTGGGATCATTTTTAAATCCGAGATGGCCACCGCTGAAAAGTATGATAACTAGACTATGGGTATCGTATCCGAGGTTCTCGAGGGTGCTGAGAACGATTTTGTGATCATTTTTCAAATCCAAGAGGGCCTCCGTGCAAGATTATGATCGCAAAAATATGGGTTTCGTATCCGAGGTTCTTGAGAGTGCAGAGAACGATTTTGTGATCATTTATCAAATCCAAGATGGCCGCCGCTCAAAAGTATGATAACTACATTATGGGTATCGTATCCGAGGTTCTCGAGGTTGCTGAGAACGATTTTGTGATCATTTTTCTAATCCAAAATGGCCGCCGCACAAAATTATGTTTTCAGCAATATGGATATCGTGGCCGAGGTTCTCGAGGGTGCAGAAACCAATTTTGGGATCATTTTTATAACCGAGATGGCTGCCGCTCAAAAGTATGATAACTAGATTATGGATATCGTATCCTAGGTTCTCGAGGGTGCAGAGAACGATTTTGTGATCAGTTTTCAAATCCAAGATGGCCGCCGCTCAAAATTATGATTTCAGCAATATGGATATCTTACCCGAGGTTCTCGAGGGTGCAGAGAACGATTTGGTGATTATTTTTCAAATCCAAGATAGCCGCCGCACAAAATTATGATTTGAGCAATATGGAAATCGTGTCCGAGATTCTCCAGGGTGCAGAAAACAATTTTGGGATCATTTTTAAATCCGAGATGGCCGCCGCTCAAAAGTATGATAACTAGATTATGGGTATCGTTTCCAAGGTTCTCGAGGGTGCAGAGAACGATTTTGTGATCATTTTTCATATCCAAGAGGGCCGCCGTGCAAGATAATGATCGCAAAAATATGGGTTTCGTATCCGATGTTCTTGAGAGTTAAGAGAACGATTTTGTGATCATTTTTCCAATCCAAGATGGCCGCCGCTCAAAAGTATGATTACTACATTATGGGTATCGTATCCGAGGTTCTCGAGGTTGCTGAGAACGATTTTGTAATCGTTTTTCTAATCCAAAATGGCCGCCGCACAAAATTATGTTTTCAGCAATATGGATATCGTGTCCGAGGTTCTCGAGGGTGCAGAGAACGATTTTGTGATCAGTTTTCAAATCCAAGATGGCCGCCGCTCAAAATTATGATTTCAGCAATATGGATATCTTACCCGAGGTTCTCGAGGGTGCAGAGAACGATTTGGTGATTATTTTTCAAATCCAAGATAGCCGCCGCACAAAATTATGATTCGAGCAATATGGAAATCGTGTCCGAGATTCTCGAGTGTGCTGAGAAAGATTTTGTAATCATTTTTCTAATCCAAGATGGCCGACGCACAAAATTATGATTTCAGCAATATGGATATCTTACCCGAGGTTCTCGAGGGTGCAGAGAACGATTTGGTGATTATTTTTCAAATCCAAGATAGCCGCCGCACAAAATTATGATTTGAGCAATATGGAAATCGTGTCCGAGGTTCTCGAGTGTGCAGAGAACAATTCTACGATCATTTTAGAAATTCAAGAGGGCTGCCGCAAACGATTATGTTTTCAGCAATATGGATATCGTGTCCGCGGTTCTCGAGGGTGCAGAAAACAATTTTGCGATCATTTTTAAATCCGAGATGGCCGCCGCTCAAAAGTATGATAACTAGATTATGGGTATCGTATCCACGGTTCTCGAGGGTGCAGAGAACGATTTTGTGATCAGTTTTCAAATCCAAGATGGCCGCCGCTCAAATGTATGATAACTACATTATGGGTATCGTATCCGAGGTTCTCGAGGGTGCTGAGAACGATTTTGTAATTATTTTTCTAATCCAAGATGGCCGCCGCACAAAATTATGATTTCAGCAATATGGATATCGTACCCGAGGTTCTCAAGGGTGCAGAGAACGATAAGGTGATTATTTTTCAAATCCAATATGGCCGCCGCACAAAATTATGATTTGAGCAATATGGAAATCGTGTCCGAGGTTCTCGAGTGTGCAGAGAACAATTCTACGATCATTTTAGAAATTCAAGAGGGCTGCCGCAAACGATTATGTTTTCAGCAATATGGATATCGTGTCCGAGGTTCTCCAGGGTGCAGAAAACAATTTTTGGGATCATTTTTAAATCCGAGATGGCCACCGCTGATAAGTATGATAACTAGACTATGGGTATCGTATCCGAGGTTCTCGAGGGTGCTGAGAACGATTTTGTGATCATTTTTCAAATCCAAGAGGGCCTCCGTGCAAGATTATGATCGCAAAAATATGGGTTTTGTATCCCAGGTACTTGAGAGTGCAGAGAACGATTTTGTGATCATTTTTCAAATCCAAGATGGCCGCCGCTCAAAAGTATGATAACTACATTATGGGTATCGTATCCGAGGTTCTCGAGGTTGCTGAGAACGATTTTGTGATAATTTTTCAAATCCAAGAGGGCCGCCGTGCAAGATTATGATCGCAAAAATATGGGTATCGTATCCGAGGTTCTCGAGGGTGCAGAGTACAATTTTGTGATCATTTTTCAAATCGAAGATAGCTGCCGCTTAAAAGTATGATAACTACATTATGGGTATCGTATCATAGGTTCTCGGGGCTGCAGAGAACGATTTTGTGATCATTTTTCAAATCCAAGATGGCTGCCGCACAAAATTATGTTTTCAGCAATATGAATATCGTGTCCTAGGTTCTTGTGGATGCAGAAAACAATTTTGGGATAATTTTTAAATCCGAGATGGCCGCCGCTCAAAATAATGATAACTACATTATGGGTATCGTATCCTAGGTTCTTGAAAGTGTAGAGAACGATTTTGTGATCATTTTTCAAATCCAAGATGGCCACCGCTGAAAAGTATGATAACTAGACTATGGGTATCGTATCCGAGGTTCTCGAGGGTGCTGAGAACGATTTTGTGATCAGTTTTCAAATCCAAGATGGCCGCTGCTCAAAAGTATGATAACTACATTATGGGTATCGTATCGTAGGTTCTCGAGGGTGCTGAGAACGGTTTTGTAATCATTTTTCTAATCCAAGATGGCCGCCGTGCAAGATTATGATCACAAAAATATGGGTATCGTATCCGAGGTTCTCGAGGGTGCTAAGAACGATTTTGTGATAATTTTTCAAATCCAAGAGAGCCGCCGTGCCAAATTATGATCGCAAAAATATGGGTATCGTATCCGAGGTTCTTGAGGGTGCAGAGAACGATTTTGTGATCATTTTTCAAATCGAAGATAGCCGCCGCTTAAAAGTATGATAACTACATTATGGGTATCGTATCATAGGTTCTCGAGGCTGCAGAGAACGATTTTGTGATCATTTTTCAAATCCAAGATGGCCGCCGCACAAAATTATGTTTTCAGCAATATGAATATCGTGTCCTAGGTTCTTGTGGGTGCAGAAAACAATTTTGGGATAATTTTTAAATCCGAGATGGCCGCCGCTTAAAAGTATGATTACTACATTATGGGTATCGTATCCTAGGTTTTCGAGGTTGCTGAGAACGATTTTGTGATCATTTTTCTAATCCAAGATGGCCGCCGCACAAAATTATGTTTTCAGCAATATGGATATCGTGTCCTAGGTTCTTGTGGGTGCAGAAAACAATTTTGGGATAATTTTTAAATCCGAGATGGCCGCCGCTCAAAATAATGATAACGACATTATGGGTATCGTATCCTAGGTTCTTGAAAGTGTAGAGAACGATTTTGTGATCATTTTTCAAATCCAAGATGGCCACCGCTGAAAAGTATGATAACTAGACTATGGGTATCGTATCCGAGGTTCTCGAGGGTGCTGAGAACGATTTTGTGATCATTTTTCAAATCCAAGAGGGCCTCCGTGCAAGATTATGATCACAAATATATGGGTTTCGTATCCGAGGTTCTTGAGAGTTCAGAGAACGATTTTGTGATCATTTTTCAAATCCAAGATGGCCGCCGCTCAAAAGTATGATTACTACATTATGGGTATCGTATCCGAGGTTTTCGAGGTTGCTGAGAACGATTTTGTGATCATTTTTCTAATCCAAAATGGCCGCCACACAAAATTATGTTTTCAGCAATATGGATATCGTACCCGATGTTTTCGAGTGTGCAGAGAACGATTTGGTTATAATTTTTCAAATCCAAGATGGCCGCCGCACAAAATTATGATTTTAGCAATATGGATATCGTGTCCGAGGTTTTCGAGGGTGCAGAGAACAATTCTGCGATCATTTTAGAAATCCAAGAGGGCTGCCGCAAACCATTATGTTTTCAGCAATATGGAACATCGTGTCCGAGATTCTCGAGGGTGCACAAAACAATTTTGGGATCATTTTTAAATCCGAGATGGCCACCGCTCAAAAGTATGATAACTACATTATGGGTATCGTATCCGAGTTTTTCGAGAGTGCACAGAACGATTTTGTGATCATTTTTGAAATCCAAGATGGCCGCCGCTCAAATGTATGATAACTACATTATGGGTATCGTATCCGAGGTTTTCGAGGGTGCAGAGAACGATTTTGTGATCAGTTTTCTAATCCAAGATGGCTACCGCACAAAATTATGTTTTCAGCAATATGGATATCGTGTCCGAGGTTCTCGAGGGTGCAGAAAACAATTTTGGGATCATTTATAAATCCGAGATGTCCGCCGCTCAAAAATATGATAACTAGATTATGGGTATCGTGTGTACGTAAGATGGCCACCGCTGAAAAGTATGATAACTAGACTGTGGGTATGGTATCCGAGGTTCTCGAGGGTGCTGAGAACGATTTTGTGATCATTTTTCAAATCCAAGAGGGCCTCCGTGCAAGATTATGATCACAAATATATGGGTTTCGTATCCGAGGTTCTTGAGAGTTCAGAGAACGATTTTGTGATCATTTTTCAAATCCAAGATGGCCGCCGCTCAAAAGTATGATTACTACATTATTGGTATCGTATCCGAGGTTTTCGAGGTTGCTGAGAACGATTTTGTGATCATTTTTGAAATCCAAGATGGCTGCCGCTCAAAATTATGATAACTACATTATGGGTATCGTATCCGAGGTTCTCGAGGGTGCAGAGAACGATTTTCTGATCAGTTTTCTAATCCAAGATGGCCGCCGCACAAAATTATGTTTTCAGCAATATGGATATCGTGTCCGAGGTTCTCGTGGGTGCAGAAAACAATTTTGGGATCATTTATAAATCCGAGATGTCCGCCGCTCAAAAATATGATAACTAGATTATGGGTATCGTATCCTAGGTTCTCGAGGGTGCTGAGAACGATTTTATAATCATTTTTCTAATCCAAGATGGCCGCCGCACAAAATTATGTTTTCAGCAATATGGATATCGTGTCCTAGGTTCTTGAGGGTGCAGAAAACAATTTTGGGATAATTTTTAAATCCGAGATGGCCGCCGCTAAATATAATGATAACTACATAATGGGTATCGTATCCGAGGTTCTTGAGAGTGCAGAGAACGATTTTGTAATCAGTTTTCAAATCCAAGATGGCGGGCCGCTCAAAAGTATGATAACTACATTATGGGTATCGTATCCGAGGTTCTCGAGGGTGCAGAGAACGATTTTGTAATCATTTTTCTAATCCGAGATGGCCGCCGCACAAAATTATGATTTCAGCAATATGGATATCTTACCCGAGGTGCTCGAGGGTGCAGAGAACGATTTGGTGATCATTTTTCTAATCCAAGATGGCCGCCGCATAAAATTATGTTTTCAGCAATATGGATATCGTGTCCTAGGTTCTTGAGGGTGCAGAAAACAATTTTGGGATCATTTTTAAATCCGAGATGGCCGCCGCTCAAAATTATGATAACTACATTATGGGTATCGTACCCGAGGTTTTCGAGGGTGCTGAGAACGATTGTGTGATCATTTTTCAAATCCAAGAGGGCCGCCGTGCAAGATTATGATCACAAATATATGGGTATTGTATTCTAGGTTCTCGAGGGTGAAGAGAACGATTTTGTGATCAGTTTTCAAATCCAAGATGGCCGCCGCTCATAAGTATGATAACTACATTAAGGGTATCGCATCCGAGGTTTTCGAGGGTGCTGAGAACGATTTTGTGATCATTTTTCATATCCAAGAGGGCCGCCGTGCAAGATTATTATCACAAATATATGGGTATCGTATCCGAGGTTCTCGAGGGTGCAGAGAACGATTTTGTAAACATTTTTCTAATCCAAGATGGCCGCTGCACAAAATTATGATTTCAGCAATATGGATATCGTACCCGAGGTGCTCGAGGGTGCAGAGAACGATTTGGTGATCATTTTTCTAATCCAAGATGGCCGCCGCATAAAATTATGTTTTCAGCAATATGGATATCGTGTCCGAGGTTCTCGAGGTTGCAGAAAACAATGTTGGGATCATTTTTCAAATCAAAGATGGCCGCCGCTCATAAGTATGATAACTACATTAAGGATATCGTATCCGAGGTTCTCGAGGGTGCTGAGAACGATTTTGTGATCATTTTTCATATCCAAGAGGGCCGCCGTGCAAGATAATGATCGCAAAAATATGGGTTTCGTATCCGAGGTTCTTGAGAGTTCAGAGAACGATTTTGTGATCAGTTTTCAAATCCAAGATGGCCGCCGCTCAAAAGTATGATAACTACATTATGGGTATCGTATCCGAGGTTCTCAAGGGTGCTGAGAACGATTTTATGATCATTTTTCTAATCCAAGATGGCCGCCGCACAAAATAATGTTTTCAGCAATATGGATATCGTGTCCGAGGTTCTCGAGGGTGCAGAAAACAATTTTGGGATCACTTTTAAATCCGAGATTGCCGCCGCTCAAAAGTATGATAACTAGATTATGGGTATCGTGTCCTAGGTTCTCGAGGGTGCAGAGAACGATTTTGTGATCAGTGTTCAAATCCAAGATGGCCGCCGCATAAAATTATGTTTTCAGCAATATGGATATCGTGTCCGAGGTTCTCGAGGGTGCAGAAAACAATTTTGGGATCATTTTTCAAATCAAAGATGGCCGCCGCTCATAAGTATGATAACTACGTTAAGGATATCGTATCCGAGGTTCTCGAGGTTGCTGAGATCGATTTTGTGATCATTTTTCTAATCCAAAATGGCCGCCGCACAAAATTATGTTTTCAGCAATATGGATATCGTGTCCGAGGTTCTCGAGGGTACAGAAAACAATTTTGGGATCATTTTTAAATCCGAGATGGCCGCCGCTCAAAAGTATGAAAACTAGATTATGGGTATCGTTTCCAAGGTTCTCGAGGGTGCAGAGAACGATTTTGTGATAAGTGTTCAAATCCAAGATGGCCGCCGCTCAAAAGTATGATAACTACATTATGGGTATCGTATCCGAGGTTTTCGAGGTTGCTGAGAACGATTTTGTGATCATTTTTCTAATCCAAAATGGCTGCCGCAAACGATTATGTTTTCAGCAATATGGATATCGTGTCCGAGGTTCTCGAGGGTACAGAAAACAATTTTGGGATCATTTTTAAATCCGAGATGGCCGCCGCTCAAAAGTATGATAACTAGATTATGGGTATCGTTTCCAAGGTTCTCGAGGGTGCAGAGAACGATTTTGTGATCATTTTTCATATCCAAGAGGGCCGCCGTGCAAGATAATGATCGCAAAAATATGGGTTTCGTATCCGAGGTTCTTGAGAGTTCAGAGAACGATTTTGTGATCAGTTTTCAAATCCAAGATGGCCGCCGCTCAAAAGTATGATTACTACATTATGGGTATCGTATCCGAGGTTCTCGAGGTTGCTGAGAACGATTTTGTGATCATTTTTCTAATCCAAAATGGCCGCCGCACAAAATTATGTTTTCAGCAATATGGATATCGTGTCCGAGGTTCTCGAGGGTACAGAAAACAATTTTGGGATCATTTTTAAATCCGAGATGGCCGCCGCTCAAAAGTATGATAACTAGATTATGGGTATCGTTTCCAAGGTTATCGAGGGTGCAGAGAACGATTTTGTGATCAGTGTTCAAATCCAAGATGGCCAACGCTCAAAAGTATGATAACTACATTATGGGTATCGTATCCGAGGTTTTCGAGGTTGCTGAGAACGATTTTGTGATCATTTTTCTAATCCAAAATGGCTGCCGCAAACGATTATGTTTTCAGCAATATGGATATCGTGTCCGAGGTTCTCGAGGGTACAGAAAACAATTTTGGGATCATTTTTAAATCCGAGATGGCCGCCGCTCAAAAGTATGATAACTAGATTATGGGTATCGTTTCCAAGGTTCTCGAGGGTGCACAGAACGATTTTGTGATCATTTTTCATATCCAAGAGGGCCGCCGTGCAAGATAATGATCGCAAAAATATGGGTTTCGTATCCGAGGTTCTTGAGAGTTCAGAGAAAGATTTTGTAATGATTTTTCTAATCCAAGATGGCCGACGCACAAAATTATGATTTCAGCAATATGGATATCGTACCCGAGGTTCTCGAGGGTGCAGAGAACGATTTGGTGATTATTTTTCAAATCCAAGATAGCCGCCGCACAAAATTATGATTTGAACAATATGGAAATCGTGTCCGAGGTTTTTGAGTGTGCAACGAACAATTCTACGATCATTTTAGAAATTCAAGAGGGCTGCCGCAAACGATTATGTTTTCAGCAATATGGATATCGTGTCCGAGGTTCTCGAGGGTGCAGAAAACAATTTTGCGATCATTTTTAAATCCGAGATGGCCGCCGCTCAAAAGTATGATAACTAGATTATGGGTATCGTTTCCTAGGTTCTCGAGGGTGCAGAGAACGATTTTGTGATCAGTTTTCAAATCCAAGATGGCCGCCGCTCAAATGTATGATAACTACATTATGGGTATCGTATCCGAGGTTCTCGAGGGTGCTGAGAACGATTTTGTGATCATTTTTCAAATCCAAGAGGGCCTCCGTGCAAGATTATGATCGCAAAAATATGGGTTTCGTATCCGAGGTTCTTGAGAGTGCAGAGAACGATTTTGTGATCATTTATCAAATCCAAGATGGCCGCCGCTCAAAAGTATGATAACTACATTATGGGTATCGTATCCGAGGTTCTCGAGGTTGCTGAGAACGATTTTGTGATCATTTTTCTAATCCAAAATGGCCGCCGCACAAAATTATGTTTTCAGCAATATGGATATCGTGGCCGAGGTTCTCGAGGGTGCAGAAACCAATTTTGGGATCATTTTTATATCCGAGATGGCTGCCGCTCAAAAGTATGATAACTAGATTATGGATATCGTATCCTAGGTTCTCGAGGGTGCAGAGAACGATTTTGTGATCAGTTTTCAAATCCAAGATGGCCGCCGCTCAAAAGTATGATAATTACATTATGGGTATCGTATCCGAGGTTCTCGAGGGTGCTGAGAACGATTTTGTGGTCAGTTTTTTAATCCAAGATGGCAGATGCACAAAATTATGTTTTCAGCAATATGGATTTCGTGTCCGAGGTTCTCGAGGGAGCAGAAAACAATTTTGGAATCATTTTTAAATCCGAGATGACCGCCGCTGAAAAGTATGATAACTAGATTATGGGTATCGTATCCCAGGTTCTCGAGGGTGCAGAGAACGATTTTGTGATCAGTTTTCAAATCCAAGATGGCCGCCGCTCAAAAGTGTGATAACTACATTATGGGTATCGTATCCGAGGTTCTCGAGGTTGCTGAGAACGGTTTTGTAATCATTTTTCTAATCCAAGATGGCCGCCGTGCAAGATTTTGATGACAAAAATATGGGTATCGTATCCGAGGTTCTCGAGGGTGCTAAGAACGATTTTGTGATAATTTTTCAAATCCAAGAGGGCCGCCGTGCAAGATTATGATCGCAAAAATATGGGTATCGTATCCGAGGTTCTCGAGGGTGCAGAGAACGATTTTGTGATCATTTTTCAAATCGAAGATAGCCGCCGCTTAAAAGTATGATAACTACATTATGGGTATCGTATCCGAGGTTCTCAAGGGTGCTGAGAACGATTTTATGATCATTTTTCAAATCCAAGATGGCCGCCGCACAAAATTATGTTTTCAGCAATATGAATATCGTGTCTGGGGTTCTCGAGGGTGCAGAAAACAATTTTGGGATCATTTTTAAATCCGAGATAGCCGCCGCTCAAAAGTATGATAACTACATTATGGGTATCGTATCAGAGGTTCTCGAGGTTGCAGAGAACGATTTTGTGATCATTTTTCAAATTCATGTTGGCCGTCGCTCAAAAGTATGATAACTACATTATGGGTATCGTATCCGAGAATCTCGAGGGTGCTGAGATCGATTTTGTGATCATTTTTCAAATCCAAGAAGGCCGACTTGCAAGATAATGATCACAAAAATATGGCTATCGTATCCGAGGTTCTTTAGAGTGCAGAGAACGATTTTGTGATCATTTTTCAAATCCAAGATGGCCACCGCTCAAAAGTATGATAACTACATTATGGGTATCGTATCCGAGGTTCTCAAGGGTGCTGAGAACGATTTTATGATCATTTTTCTAATCCAAGATGGCCGCCGCACAAAATAATGTTTTCAGCAATATGGATAACGTGTCCGAGGTTCTCGAGGCTGCAGAAAACAATTTTGGGATCACTTTTAAATCCGAGATTGCCGCCGCTCAAAAGTATGATAACTAGATTATGGGTATCGTCTCCTAGGTTCTCGAGGGTGCAGAGAACGATTTTGTGATCAGTGTTCAAATCCAAGATGGCCGCCGCTCAAAAGTATGATAACTACATTATGGGTATCGTATCCGAGGTTCTCGAGGGTGCTGAGAAAGATTTTGTAATCATTTTTCAAATCCAAGATTGCCGCCGCACAAAATTATGATTTCAGCAATATGGATATCGTACCCGAGGTTCTCGAGGGTGCAGAGAACGATTAGGTGATTATTTTTCAAATCCAATATGGCCGCCGCTCAAAAGTATGATAACTACATTATGGGTATCGTATCCCAGGTTCTCGAGGGTGCAGAGAACGATTTTGTGATCAGTTTTCAAATCCAAGATGGCCGCCGCTCAAAAGTATGATAACTACATTATGGGTATCGTATCAGAGGTTCTCGAGGTTGCAGAGAACGATTTTGTGATCATTTTTCAAATTCATGTTGGCCGTCGCTCAAAAGTATGATAACTACATTATGGGTATCGTATCCGAGAATCTCGAGGGTGCTGAGATCGATTTTGTGATCATTTTTCAAATCCAAGAGGGCCGCCTTGCAAGATAATGATCACAAAAATATGGCTATCGTATCCGAGGTTCTTGAGAGTGTAGAGAACGATTTTGTGATCATTTTTCAAATCCAAGATGGCCGCCGCTCAAAAGTATGATAACTACATTATGGGTATCGTATCCGAGGTTCTCGAGGGTGCTGAGAACGCTTTTATGATCATTTTTCTAATCCAAGATGGCCGCCGCACAAAATTATGTTTTCAGCAATATGGATATCGTGTCCGAGGTTCTCGAGGGTGCAGAAAACAATTTTGGGATCACTTTTAAATCCGAGATGGCCGCCGCTCAAAAGTATGATAACTAGATTATGGGTATCGTGTCCTAGGTTCTCGAGGGTGCAGAGAACGATTTTGTGATCAGTGTTCAAATCCAAGATGGCCGCCGCTCAAAAGTATGATAACTACATTATGGGTATCGTATCCGAGGTTCTCGAGGTTGCTGAGAAAGATTTTGTAATCATTTTTCTAATCCAAGATGGCCGCCGCACAAAATTATGATTTCAGCAATATGGATATCGTACCCGAGGTTCTCGAGGGTGCAGAGAACGATTAGGTGATTATTTTTCAAATCCAATATGGCCGCCGCACAAAATTATGATTTTAGCAATATGGAAATCGTGTCCGAGGTTCTCGAGTGTGCAGATTCTGCGATCATTTAAGAAATCCAAGAGGGCTGCCGCAAACGATTATGTTTTCAGCAATATGGATATCGTGTCCGAGGTTCTCCAGGGTGCAGAATACAATTATTGGGATCATTTTTAATTCCGAGATGGCCACCGCTGAAAAGTATGATAACTAGACTATGGGTATCGTATCCGAGGTTCTCGAGGGTGCTGAGAACGATTTTGTGATCATTTTTCAAATCCAAGAGGGCCTCCGTGCAAGATTATGATCGCAAAAATATGGGTTTCGTATCCGAGGTTCTTGAGAGTGCAGAGAACGATTTTGTGATCATTTTTCAAATCCAAGATGGCCGCCGCTCAAAAGTATGACAACTACATTATGGGTATCGTATCCCAGGTTCTCGAGGGTGCAGAGAACGATTTTGTGATCAGTTTTCAAATCCAAGATGGCCGCCGCTCAAAAGTATGATAACTACATTATGGGTATCGTATCCGAGGTTCTCGAGGGTGCTGAGAACGGTTTTGTAATCATTTTTCTAATCCAAGATGGCCGCCGTGCAAGATTATGATCACAAAAATATGGGTATCGTATCCGAGGTTCTCGAGGGTGCTAAGAACGATTTTGTGATAATTTTTCAAATCCAAGAGGGCCGCCGTGCAAGATTATGATCGCAAAAATATGGGTATCGTATCCGAGGTTCTCGAGGGTGCAGAGAACGATTTTGTGATCATTTTTCAAATCGAAGAAAGCCGCCGCTTAAAAGTATGATAACTACATTATGGGTATCGTATCATAGGTTCTCGAGGCTGCAGAGAACGATTTTGTGATCATTTTTCAAATCCAAGATGGCCGCCGCACAAAATTATGTTTTCAGTAATATGAATATCGTGTCCGAGGTTCTCGAGGGTGCAGAAAACAATTTTGGGATCATTTTTAAATCCGAGATGGCCGCCGCTCAAAAGTATGATAACTACATTATGGGTATCGTATCAGAGGTTCTCGAGGTTGCAGAGAACGATTTTGTGATCATTTTTCAAATTCATGTTGGCCGTCGCTCAAAAGTATGATAACTACATTATGGGTATCGTATCCGAGAAGCTCGAGGGTGCTGAGATCGATTTTGTGATCATTTTTCAAATCCAAGAGGGCCGCCTTGCAAGATAATGATCACAAAAATATGGCTATCGTATCCGAGGTTCTTGAGAGTGCAGAGAACTATTTTGTGATCATTTTTCAAATCCAAGATGGCCGCCGCTCAAAAGTATGATAACTACATTATGGGTATCGTATCCGAGGTTCTCGAGGGTGCTGAGAACGATTTTATGATCATTTTTCTAATCCAAGATGGCCGCCGCACAAAATTATGTTTTCAGCAATATGGATATCGTGTCCGAGGTTCTCGAGGGTGCAGAAAACAATTTTGGGATCACTTTTAAATCCGAGATGGCCGCCGCTCAAAAGTATGATAACTAGATTATGGGTATCGTGTCCTAGGTTCTCGAGGGTGCAGAGAACGATTTTGTGATCAGTGTTCAAATCCAAGATGGCCGCCGCTCAAAAGTATGATAACTACATTATGGGTATCGTATTCGAGGTTCTCGAGGGTGCAGAGAACGATTTTGTGATCATTTTTTAAATCCAAGATGGCCGCCGCACAAAATTATGATTTCAGCAATATGGATATCGTACCCGAGGTTCTCGAGGGTGCAGAGAACGATTTTGTGATCATTTTTAAATCCGAGATAGCCGCCGCTCAAAAGTATGATAACTACATTATGGATATCGTATCAGAAGTTCTCGAGGGTGCTGAGAACGATTTTGTGATCATTTTTCAAATCCAAGATAGCCGCCGCACAAAATTATGAATTCAGCAACATGGATATCGTGTCCGAGATTCTCGAGGGTGCAGAGAACGATTTTGTGATCATTTTTTAAGTCCAAGATGGCCGCCGCACAAAATTATGATTTCAGCAATATGGATATCGTACCTGAGGTTCTCGAGGGTGCAGAGAACGATTTAATGATCATTTTTCAAATCCAAGATGGCTGCCGCACAAAATAATGATTTCAACAATATGGATATCGTACCCGATTTTCTCGAGGGTGCAGAGAAAGATTTTGTGGTCAGTTTTCAAATCCAAGATGGCCGCCGCTCAAAAGTATGATAACTACATTATGGATATCGTATCAGAAGTTCTCGAGGGTGCTGAGAACGATTTTGTGATCATTTTTCAAATCCAAGATGGCCGCCGCACAAAATTATGAATTCAGCAACATGGATATTGTGTCCGAGATTTTCGAGGGTGCAGAGAACGATTTTGTGATCATTTTTCAAGTCCAAGATGGCCGCCGCACAAAATTATGATTTTTGCAATATGGATATCGTACCCGAGGTTCTCGAGGTTGCAGAGTAAGATATTTTGTGGTCAGTTTTCAAATTCAAGATGGCCGCCGCTCAAAAGTATGATAACTACATTATGGGTATCGTATTCGAGGTTCTCAAGGGTGCAGAGAACGATTTTGTGATCATTTTTCAAATCGAAGATGGCCGCCGCTCAGAAGTATGATGTCTAGATTATGGGTATCGTATCCTAGGTTCTCGAGGGTGCAGAGAAAGATTTTGTGATCAGTTTTCAAATCCAAGATGGCTGCCGCTCAAAAGTATGATTACTACATTATGGATATCGTATCAGAGGTTCTCGAGGGTGCTGAGAACGATTTTGTGATCATTTTTCAAATCCAAGATGGCCGCCGCACAAAATTATGATTTCAGCAATATGGATAACCTGTCTGAGGTTCTCGAGGGTGCAAAAAATTTTTTGGGATCATTTTTAAATCCGAGATGGCCGCCGTGCAAGACTATGATCACAAAAATATGGGTATCGCTTCCGTGGTTCTTGAGAGTGCACAGAACGATTTTTTGATTATTTTTGAAATCCAAGTTGGCTGCCGCTCAAAATAATGATAACTACATTATGGGTATCGTATCCTAGGTTCTCGAGGGTGCTGAGAACGATTTTATGATCATTTTTCAAATCCAAGATGGCCGCCGCACAAAATTATGATTTCAGCAATATGGATATCGTACCCGAGGTTCTCGAGGGTGCAGAGAACGATTTTGTGATCATTTTTAAATGCAAGATGGCCGCCGCTCAAAAGTATGATAACTAGATTATGGGTATCGTATCCTAGGTTCTCGAGGATGCAGAGAAAGATTTTGTAATCAGTTTTCAAATCCAAGATGGCCGCCGCTCAAAAGTATGATAACTACATTATGGATATCGTATCAGAAGTTCTCGAGGGTGCTGAGAACGATTTTGTGATCATTTTTCAAATCCAAGATGGCCGCCGCACAAAATTATGAATTCAGCAACATGGATATCGTGTGCGAGATTCTCGAGGGTGCAGAGAACGATTTTGTGATCATTTTTAAATCCGAGATGGCCGCCGCTCAAAAGTATGATAACTTGATTATAGGTATCGTATCCTAGGTTCTCGAGGGTGCTGAGAACGATTTTATGATCATTTTTCAAATCCAAGATGGCCGCCGCAAAAAATTATGATTTCAGCAATATGGATATCGTACCTGAGGTACTCGAGGGTGCAGAGAACGACTTGGTGATCATTTTTCAAATCCAAGATGGCTGCCGCACAAAATTATGATTTCAACAATATGGATATCGTACCCGAGTTTCTCGAGGGTGCAGAGAAAGATTTTGTGGTCAGTTTTCAAATCCAAGATGGCCGCCTTTCAAAAGTATTATAACTACATTATTTGTATCGTATCCCAGGTTCTCGAGGGTGTTGAGAACAATTTTGTGATCATTTTTCAAATCCAAGACGGCCGCCGCACAAAATTATGATTTCAGCAATATGGATATCGTACCCGAGGTTCTCGAGGTTGCAGAGTATGATTTTGTGGTCAGTTTTCAAATTCAAGATGGCCGCCGCTCAAAAGTATGATAACTACATTATGGGTATCGTATTCGAGGTTCTCGAGGGTGCAGAGAACGATTTTGTGATCATATTTCAAATCGAAGATGGCCGCCGCTCAAAAGTATGATAACTAGATTATGGGTATCGTATCCTAGGTTCTCGAGGGTGCTGAGAACGAGTTTGTGATCATTTTTCAAATCGAAGATGGCCGCCGCTCAAAAGTATGATAACTAGATTATGGGTATCGTATCTTAGGTTCTCGAGGGTGCTGAGAACGATTTTATGATCATTTTTAAATCCAAGATGGCCGCCGCACAAAATTTTGAATTCAGCAACATGGATATCGTGTCCGAGATTCTCGAGGGTGCAGAGAATGATTTTGTGATCATTTTTCAAATCCAAGATGGCCGCCGCACAAAATTATGATTTCAGCAATATGGATATCGCACCCTAGGTTCTCGAGGGTGCAGAGAAAGATTTTGTGGTCAGTTTTCAAATCCAAGATGGCAGCCGCTCAAAAGTATGATAACTACATTATGGATATCGTATCAGAAGTTCTCGAGGGTGCTGAGAACGATTTTGTGATCATTTTTCAAATCCAAGATAGCCGCCGCACAAAATTATGAATTCATCAACATGGATATCGTGTCCGAGATTCTCGAGGGTGCAGAGAACGATTTTGTGATCATTTTTCTAATCCAAGATGGCCGCCGCACAAAATTATGATTTCAGCAATATGGATATCGTACCCGAGGTTCTCGAGGGTGCAGAGAACGATTAGGTGATTATTTTTCAAATCCAATATGGCCGCCGCACAAAATTATGATTTTAGCAATATGGAAATCGTGTCCGAGGTTCTCGAGTGTGCAGATTCTGCGATCATTTAAGAAATCCAAGAGGGCTGCCGCAAACGATTATGTTTTCAGCAATATGGATATCGTGTCCGAGGTTCTCCAGGGTGCAGAATACAATTATTGGGATCATTTTTTATTCCGAGATGGCCACCGCTGAAAAGTATGATAACTAGACTATGGGTATCGTATCCGAGGTTCTCGAGGGTGCTGAGAACGATTTTGTGATCATTTTTCAAATCCAAGAGGGCCTCCGTGCAAGATTATGATCGCAAAAATATGGGTTTCGTATCCGAGGTTCTTGAGAGTGCAGAGAACGATTTTGTGATCATTTTTCAAATCCAAGATGGCCGCCGCTCAAAAGTATGACAACTACATTATGGGTATCGTATCCCAGGTTCTCGAGGGTGCAGAGAACGATTTTGTGATCAGTTTTCAAATCCAAGATGGCCGCCGCTCAAAAGTATGATAACTACATTATGGGTATCGTATCCGAGGTTCTCGAGGGTGCTGAGAACGGTTTTGTAATCATTTTTCTAATCCAAGATGGCCGCCGTGCAAGATTATGATCACAAAAATATGGGTATCGTATCCGAGGTTCTCGAGGGTGCTAAGAACGATTTTGTGATAATTTTTCAAATCCAAGAGGGCCGCCGTGCAAGATTATGATCGCAAAAATATGGGTATCGTATCCGAGGTTCTCGAGGGTGCAGAGAACGATTTTGTGATCATTTTTCAAATCGAAGAAAGCCGCCGCTTAAAAGTATGATAACTACATTATGGGTATCGTATCATAGGTTCTTGAGGCTGCAGAGAACGATTTTGTGATCATTTTTCAAATCCAAGATGGCCGCCGCACAAAATTATGTTTTCAGTAATATGAATATCGTGTCCGAGGTTCTCGAGGGTGCAGAAAACAATTTTGGGATCATTTTTAAATCCGAGATGGCCGCCGCTCAAAAGTATGATAACTACATTATGGGTATCGTATCAGAGGTTCTCGAGGTTGCAGAGAACGATTTTGTGATCATTTTTCAAATTCATGTTGGCCGTCGCTCAAAAGTATGATAACTACATTATGGGTATCGTATCCGAGAAGCTCGAGGGTGCTGAGATCGATTTTGTGATCATTTTTCAAATCCAAGAGGGCCGCCTTGCAAGATAATGATCACAAAAATATGGCTATCGTATCCGAGGTTCTTGAGAGTGCAGAGAACTATTTTGTGATCATTTTTCAAATCCAAGATGGCCGCCGCTCAAAAGTATGATAACTACATTATGGGTATCGTATCCGAGGTTCTCGAGGGTGCTGAGAACGATTTTATGATCATTTTTCTAATCCAAGATGGCCGCCGCACAAAATTATGTTTTCAGCAATATGGATATCGTGTCCGAGGTTCTCGAGGGTGCAGAAAACAATTTTGGGATCACTTTTAAATCCGAGATGGCCGCCGCTCAAAAGTATGATAACTAGATTATGGGTATCGTGTCCTAGGTTCTCGAGGGTGCAGAGAACGATTTTGTGATCAGTGTTCAAATCCAAGATGGCCGCCGCTCAAAAGTATGATAACTACATTATGGGTATCGTATTCGAGGTTCTCGAGGGTGCAGAGAACGATTTTGTGATCATTTTTCAAATCCAAGATGGCCGCCGCTCAAAATTATGATTTCAGCAATATGGATATCGTACCCGAGGTTCTCGAGGGTGCAGAGAACGATTTTGTGATCATTTTTAAATCCGAGATAGCCGCCGCTCAAAAGTATGATAACTACATTATGGATATCGTATCAGAAGTTCTCGAGGGTGCTGAGAACGATTTTGTGATCATTTTTCAAATCCAAGATAGCCGCCGCACAAAATTATGAATTCAGCAACATGGATATCGTGTCCGAGATTCTCGAGGGTGCAGAGAACGATTTTGTGATCATTTTTTAAGTCCAAGATGGCCGCCGCACAAAATTATGATTTCAGCAATATGGATATCGTACCTGAGGTTCTCGAGGGTGCAGAGAACGATTTGGTGATCATTTTTCAAATCCAAGATGGCTGCCGCACAAAATAATGATTTCAACAATATGGATATCGTACCCGATTTTCTCGAGGGTGCAGAGAAAGATTTTGTGGTCAGTTTTCAAATCCAAGATGGCCGCCGCTCAAAAGTATGATAACTACATTATGGATATCGTATCAGAAGTTCTCGAGGGTGCTGAGAACGATTTTGTGATCATTTTTCAAATCCAAGATGGCCGCCGCACAAAATTATGAATTCAGCGACATGGATATTGTGTCCAAGATTTTCGAGGGTGCAGAGAACGATTTTGTGATCATTTTTCAAGTCCAAGATGGCCGCCGCACAAAATTATGATTTTTGCAATATGGATATCGTACCCGAGGTTCTCGAGGTTGCAGAGTAAGATATTTTGTGGTCAGTTTTCAAATTCAAGATGGCCGCCGCTCAAAAGTATGATAACTACATTATGGGTATCGTATTCGAGGTTCTCAAGGGTGCAGAGAACGATTTTGTGATCATTTTTCAAATCGAAGATGGCCGCCGCTCAAAAGTATGATGTCTAGATTATGGGTATCGTATCCTAGGTTCTCGAGGGTGCAGAGAAAGATTTTGTGATCAGTTTTCAAATCCAAGATGGCTGCCGCTCAAAAGTATGATTACTACATTATGGATATCGTATCAGAGGTTCTCGAGGGTGCTGAGAACGATTTTGTGATCATTTTTCAAATCCAAGATGGCCGCCGCACAAAATTATGATTTCAGCAATATGGATAACCTGTCTGAGGTTCTCGAGGGTGCAAAAAATTTTTTGGGATCATTTTTAAATCCGAGATGGCCGCCGTGCAAGACTATGATCACAAAAATATGGGTATCGCTTCCGTGGTTCTTGAGAGTGCACAGAACGATTTTTTGATTATTTTTGAAATCCAAGTTGGCTGCCGCTCAAAATAATGATAACTACATTATGGGTATCGTATCCTAGGTTCTCGAGGGTGCTGAGAACGATTTTATGATCATTTTTCAAATCCAAGATGGCCGCCGCACAAAATTATGATTTCAGCAATATGGATATCGTACCCGAGGTTCTCGAGGGTGCAGAGAACGATTTGGTGATCATTTTTAAATGCAAGATGGCCGCCGCTCAAAAGTATGATAACTAGATTATGGGTATCGTATCCTAGGTTCTCGAGGATGCAGAGAAAGATTTTGTAATCAGTTTTCAAATCCAAGATGGCCGCCGCTCAAAAGTATGATAACTACATTATGGATATCGTATCAGAAGTTCTCGAGGGTGCTGAGAACGATTTTGTGATCATTTTTCAAATCCAAGATGGCCGCCGCACAAAATTATGAATTCAGCAACATGGATATCGTGTGCGAGATTCTCGAGGGTGCAGAGAACGATTTTGTGATCATTTTTAAATCCGAGATGGCCGCCGCTCAAAAGTATGATAACTTGATTATAGGTATCGTATCCTAGGTTCTCGAGGGTGCTGAGAACGATTTTATGATCATTTTTCAAATCCAAGATGGCCGCCGCAAAAAATTATGATTTCAGCAATATGGATATCGTACCTGAGGTACTCGAGGGTGCAGAGAACGACTTGGTGATCATTTTTCAAATCCAAGATGGCTGCCGCACAAAATTATGATTTCAACAATATGGATATCGTACCCGAGTTTCTCGAGGGTGCAGAGAAAGATTTTGTGGTCAGTTTTCAAATCCAAGATGGCCGCCTTTCAAAAGTATTATAACTACATTATTTGTATCGTATCCCAGGTTCTCGAGGGTGTTGAGAACAATTTTGTGATCATTTTTCAAATCCAAGACGGCCGCCGCACAAAATTATGATTTCAGCAATATGGATATCGTACCCGAGGTTCTCGAGGTTGCAGAGTATGATTTTGTGGTCAGTTTTCAAATTCAAGATGGCCGCCGCTCAAAAGTATGATAACTACATTATGGGTATCGTATTCGAGGTTCTCGAGGGTGCAGAGAACGATTTTGTGATCATATTTCAAATCGAAGATGGCCGCCGCTCAAAAGTATGATAACTACATTATGGGTATCGTATTCGAGGTTCTCGAGGGTGCAGAGAACGATTTTGTGATCATATTTCAAATCGAAGATGGCCGCCGCTCAAAAGTATGATAACTAGATTATGGGTATCGTATCCTAGGTTCTCGAGGGTGCTGAGAACGATTTTGAGATCATTTTTCAAATCGAAGATGGCCGCCGCACAAAATTATGAATTCAGCGACATGGATATTGTGTCCAAGATTTTCGAGGGTGCAGAGAACGATTTTGTGATCATTTTTCAAGTCCAAGATGGCCGCCGCACAAAATTATGATTTTTGCAATATGGATATCGTACCCGAGGTTCTCGAGGTTGCAGAGTAAGATATTTTGTGGTCAGTTTTCAAATTCAAGATGGCCGCCGCTCAAAAGTATGATAACTACATTATGGGTATCGTATTCGAGGTTCTCAAGGGTGCAGAGAACGATTTTGTGATCATTTTTCAAATCGAAGATGGCCGCCGCTCAAAAGTATGATGTCTAGATTATGGGTATCGTATCCTAGGTTCTCGAGGGTGCAGAGAAAGATTTTGTGATCAGTTTTCAAATCCAAGATGGCTGCCGCTCAAAAGTATGATTACTACATTATGGATATCGTATCAGAGGTTCTCGAAGGTGCTGAGAACGATTTTGTGATCATTTTTCAAATCCAAGATGGCCGCCGCACAAAATTATGATTTCAGCAATATGGATAACCTGTCTGAGGTTCTCGAGGGTGCAAAAAATTTTTTGGGATCATTTTTAAATCCGAGATGGCCGCCGTGCAAGACTATGATCACAAAAATATGGGTATCGCTTCCGTGGTTCTTGAGAGTGCACAGAACGATTTTTTGATTATTTTTGAAATCCAAGTTGGCTGCCGCTCAAAATAATGATAACTACATTATGGGTATCGTATCCGAGGTTCTCGAGGGTGCTGAGAACGATTTTATGATCATTTTTCAAATCCAAGATGGCCGCCGCACAAAATTATGATTTCAGCAATATGGATATCGTACCCGAGGTTCTCGAGGGTGCAGAGAACGATTTTGTGATCATTTTTAAATGCAAGATGGCCGCCGCTCAAAAGTATGATAACTAGATTATGGGTATCGTATCCTAGGTTCTCGAGGATGCAGAGAAAGATTTTGTAATCAGTTTTCAAATCCAAGATGGCCGCCGCTCAAAAGTATGATAACTACATTATGGATATCGTATCAGAAGTTCTCGAGGGTGCTGAGAACGATTTTGTGATCATTTTTCAAATCCAAGATGGCCGCCGCACAAAATTATGATTTCAGCAATATGGATATCGTACCCGAGGTTCTCGAGGGTGCAGAGAACGATTTTGTGATCATTTTTAAATGCAAGATGGCCGCCGCTCAAAAGTATGATAACTACATTATGGATATCGTATCAGAAGTTCTCGAGGGTGCTGAGAACGATTTTGTGATCATTTTTCAAATCCAAGATAGCCGCCGCACAAAATTATGAATTCAGCAACATGGATATCGTGTCCGAGATTCTCGAGGGTGCAGAGAACGATTTTGTGATCATTTTTTAAGTCCAAGATGGCCGCCGCACAAAATTATGATTTCAGCAATATGGATATCGTACCTGAGGTTCTCGAGGGTGCAGAGAACGATTTGGTGATCATTTTTCAAATCCAAGATGGCTGCCGCACAAAATAATGATTTCAACAATATGGATATCGTACCCGATTTTCTCGAGGGTGCAGAGAAAGATTTTGTGGTCAGTTTTCAAATCCAAGATGGCCGCCGCTCAAAAGTATGATAACTACATTATGGATATCGTATCAGAAGTTCTCGAGGGTGCTGAGAACGATTTTGTGATCATTTTTCAAATCCAAGATGGCCGCCGCACAAAATTATGAATTCAGCGACATGGATATTGTGTCCAAGATTTTCGAGGGTGCAGAGAACGATTTTGTGATCATTTTTCAAGTCCAAGATGGCCGCCGCACAAAATTATGATTTTTGCAATATGGATATCGTACCCGAGGTTCTCGAGGTTGCAGAGTAAGATATTTTGTGGTCAGTTTTCAAATTCAAGATGGCCGCCGCTCAAAAGTATGATAACTACATTATGGGTATCGTATTCGAGGTTCTCAAGGGTGCAGAGAACGATTTTGTGATCATTTTTCAAATCGAAGATGGCCGCCGCTCAAAAGTATGATGTCTAGATTATGGGTATCGTATCCTAGGTTCTCGAGGGTGCAGAGAAAGATTTTGTGATCAGTTTTCAAATCCAAGATGGCCGCCGCTCAAAAGTATGATAACTACATTATGGATATCGTATCAGAAGTTCTCGAGGGTGCTGAGAACGATTTTGTGATCATTTTTCAAATCCAAGATGGCCGCCGCACAAAATTATGAATTCAGCAACATGGATATCGTGTGCGAGATTCTCGAGGGTGCAGAGAACGATTTTGTGATCATTTTTAAATCCGAGATGGCCGCCGCTCAAAAGTATGATAACTTGATTATAGGTATCGTATCCTAGGTTCTCGAGGGTGCTGAGAACGATTTTATGATCATTTTTCAAATCCAAGATGGCCGCCGCAAAAAATTATGATTTCAGCAATATGGATATCGTACCTGAGGTACTCGAGGGTGCAGAGAACGACTTGGTGATCATTTTTCAAATCCAAGATGGCTGCCGCACAAAATTATGATTTCAACAATATGGATATCGTACCCGAGTTTCTCGAGGGTGCAGAGAAAGATTTTGTGGTCAGTTTTCAAATCCAAGATGGCCGCCTTTCAAAAGTATTATAACTACATTATTTGTATCGTATCCCAGGTTCTCGAGGGTGTTGAGAACAATTTTGTGATCATTTTTCAAATCCAAGACGGCCGCCGCACAAAATTATGATTTCAGCAATATGGATATCGTACCCGAGGTTCTCGAGGTTGCAGAGTATGATTTTGTGGTCAGTTTTCAAATTCAAGATGGCCGCCGCTCAAAAGTATGATAACTACATTATGGGTATCGTATTCGAGGTTCTCGAGGGTGCAGAGAACGATTTTGTGATCATATTTCAAATCGAAGATGGCCGCCGCTCAAAAGTATGATAACTAGATTATGGGTATCGTATCCTAGGTTCTCGAGGGTGCTGAGAACGAGTTTGTGATCATTTTTCAAATCGAAGATGGCCGCCGCTCAAAAGTATGATAACTAGATTATGGGTATCGTATCTTAGGTTCTCGAGGGTGCTGAGAACGATTTTATGATCATTTTTAAATCCAAGATGGCCGCCGCACAAAATTTTGAATTCAGCAACATGGATATCGTGTCCGAGATTCTCGAGGGTGCAGAGAATGATTTTGTGATCATTTTTCAAATCCAAGATGGCCGCCGCACAAAATTATGATTTCAGCAATATGGATATCGTACCCTAGGTTCTCGAGGGTGCAGAGAAAGATTTTGTGGTCAGTTTTCAAATCCAAGATGGCAGCCGCTCAAAAGTATGATAACTACATTATGGATATCGTATCAGAAGTTCTCGAGGGTGCTGAGAACGATTTTGTGATCATTTTTCAAATCCAAGATAGCCGCC
The DNA here is from genome assembly GCF_905404315.1 of Leptidea sinapis. Taxonomy (NCBI): domain Eukaryota; kingdom Metazoa; phylum Arthropoda; class Insecta; order Lepidoptera; family Pieridae; genus Leptidea; species Leptidea sinapis. The sequence goes on along the minus strand of NC_066296.1, from coordinate 481,002 downwards.
GCACAAAATTATGAATTCATCAACATGGATATCGTGTCCGAGATTCTCGAGGGTGCAGAGAACGATTTTGTGATCATTTTTCTAATCCAAGATGGCCGCCGCACAAAATTATGATTTCAGCAATATGGATATCGTACCCGAGGTTCTCGTGGGTGCAGAGAACGATTAGGTGATTATTTTTCAAATCCAATATGGCCGCCGCACAAAATTATGATTTTAGCAATATGGAAATCGTGTCCGAGGTTCTCGAGTGTGCAGATTCTGCGATCATTTAAGAAATCCAAGAGGGCTGCCGCAAACGATTATGTTTTCAGCAATATGGATATCGTGTCCGAGGTTCTCCAGGGTGCAGAATACAATTATTGGGATCATTTTTAATTCCGAGATGGCCACCGCTGAAAAGTATGATAACTAGACTAAGGGTATCGTATCCGAGGTTCTCGAGGGTGCTGAGAACGATTTTGTGATCATTTTTCAAATCCAAGAGGGCCTCCGTGCAAGATTATGATCGCAAAAATATGGGTTTCGTATCCGAGGTTCTTGAGAGTGCAGAGAACGATTTTGTGATCATTTTTCAAATCCAAGATGGCCGCCGCTCAAAAGTATGACAACTACATTATGGGTATCGTATCCCAGGTTCTCGAGGGTGCAGAGAACGATTTTGTGATCAGTTTTCAAATCCAAGATGGCCGCCGCTCAAAAGTATGATAACTACATTATGGGTATCGTATCCGAGGTTCTCGAGGGTGCTGAGAACGGTTTTGTAATCATTTTTCTAATCCAAGATGGCCGCCGTGCAAGATTATGATCACAAAAATATGGGTATCGTATCCGAGGTTCTCGAGGGTGCTGAGAACGATTTTGTGATAATTTTTCAAATCCAAGAGGGCCGCCGTGCAAGATTATGATCGCAAAAATATGGGTATCGTATCCGAGGTTCTCGAGGGTGCAGAGAACGATTTTGTGATCATTTTTCAAATCGAAGAAAGCCGCCGCTTAAAAGTATGATAACTACATTATGGGTATCGTATCATAGGTTCTTGAGGCTGCAGAGAACGATTTTGTGATCATTTTTCAAATCCAAGATGGCCGCCGCACAAAATTATGTTTTCAGTAATATGAATATCGTGTCCGAGGTTCTCGAGGGTGCAGAAAACAATTTTGGGATCATTTTTAAATCCGAGATGGCCGCCGCTCAAAAGTATGATAACTACATTATGGGTATCGTATCAGAGGTTCTCGAGGTTGCAGAGAACGATTTTGTGATCATTTTTCAAATTCATGTTGGCCGTCGCTCAAAAGTATGATAACTACATTATGGGTATCGTATCCGAGAAGCTCGAGGGTGCTGAGATCGATTTTGTGATCATTTTTCAAATCCAAGAGGGCCGCCTTGCAAGATAATGATCACAAAAATATGGCTATCGTATCCGAGGTTCTTGAGAGTGCAGAGAACTATTTTGTGATCATTTTTCAAATCCAAGATGGCCGCCGCTCAAAAGTATGATAACTACATTATGGGTATCGTATCCGAGGTTCTCGAGGGTGCTGAGAACGATTTTATGATCATTTTTCTAATCCAAGATGGCCGCCGCACAAAATTATGTTTTCAGCAATATGGATATCGTGTCCGAGGTTCTCGAGGGTGCAGAAAACAATTTTGGGATCACTTTTAAATCCGAGATGGCCGCCGCTCAAAAGTATGATAACTAGATTATGGGTATCGTGTCCAAGGTTCTCGAGGGTGCAGAGAACGATTTTGTGATCAGTGTTCAAATCCAAGATGGCCGCCGCTCAAAAGTATGATAACTACATTATGGGTATCGTATTCGAGGTTCTCGAGGGTGCAGAGAACGATTTTGTGATCATTTTTCAAATCCAAGATGGCCGCCGCACAAAATTATGATTTCAGCAATATGGATATCGTACCCGAGGTTCTCGAGGGTGCAGAGAACGATTTTGTGATCATTTTTAAATCCGAGATAGCCGCCGCTCAAAAGTATGATAACTACATTATGGATATCGTATCAGAAGTTCTCGAGGGTGCTGAGAACGATTTTGTGATCATTTTTCAAATCCAAGATAGCCGCCGCACAAAATTATGAATTCAGCAACATGGATATCGTGTCCGAGATTCTCGAGGGTGCAGAGAACGATTTTGTGATCATTTTTTAAGTCCAAGATGGCCGCCGCACAAAATTATGATTTCAGCAATATGGATATCGTACCTGAGGTTCTCGAGGGTGCAGAGAACGATTTGGTGATCATTTTTCAAATCCAAGATGGCTGCCGCACAAAATAATGATTTCAACAATATGGATATCGTACCCGATTTTCTCGAGGGTGCAGAGAAAGATTTTGTGGTCAGTTTTCAAATCCAAGATGGCCGCCGCTCAAAAGTATGATAACTACATTATGGATATCGTATCAGAAGTTCTCGAGGGTGCTGAGAACGATTTTGTGATCATTTTTCAAATCCAAGATGGCCGCCGCACAAAATTATGAATTCAGCGACATGGATATTGTGTCCAAGATTTTCGAGGGTGCAGAGAACGATTTTGTGATCATTTTTCAAGTCCAAGATGGCCGCCGCACAAAATTATGATTTTTGCAATATGGATATCGTACCCGAGGTTCTCGAGGTTGCAGAGTAAGATATTTTGTGGTCAGTTTTCAAATTCAAGATGGCCGCCGCTCAAAAGTATGATAACTACATTATGGGTATCGTATTCGAGGTTCTCAAGGGTGCAGAGAACGATTTTGTGATCATTTTTCAAATCGAAGATGGCCGCCGCTCAAAAGTATGATGTCTAGATTATGGGTATCGTATCCTAGGTTCTCGAGGGTGCAGAGAAAGATTTTGTGATCAGTTTTCAAATCCAAGATGGCTGCCGCTCAAAAGTATGATTACTACATTATGGATATCGTATCAGAGGTTCTCGAGGGTGCTGAGAACGATTTTGTGATCATTTTTCAAATCCAAGATGGCCGCCGCACAAAATTATGATTTCAGCAATATGGATAACCTGTCTGAGGTTCTCGAGGGTGCAAAAAATTTTTTGGGATCATTTTTAAATCCGAGATGGCCGCCGTGCAAGACTATGATCACAAAAATATGGGTATCGCTTCCGTGGTTCTTGAGAGTGCACAGAACGATTTTTTGATTATTTTTGAAATCCAAGTTGGCTGCCGCTCAAAATAATGATAACTACATTATGGGTATCGTATCCTAGGTTCTCGAGGGTGCTGAGAACGATTTTATGATCATTTTTCAAATCCAAGATGGCCGCCGCACAAAATTATGATTTCAGCAATATGGATATCGTACCCGAGGTTCTCGAGGGTGCAGAGAACGATTTTGTGATCATTTTTAAATGCAAGATGGCCGCCGCTCAAAAGTATGATAACTAGATTATGGGTATCGTATCCTAGGTTCTCGAGGATGCAGAGAAAGATTTTGTAATCAGTTTTCAAATCCAAGATGGCCGCCGCTCAAAAGTATGATAACTACATTATGGATATCGTATCAGAAGTTCTCGAGGGTGCTGAGAACGATTTTGTGATCATTTTTCAAATCCAAGATGGCCGCCGCACAAAATTATGAATTCAGCAACATGGATATCGTGTGCGAGATTCTCGAGGGTGCAGAGAACGATTTTGTGATCATTTTTAAATCCGAGATGGCCGCCGCTCAAAAGTATGATAACTTGATTATAGGTATCGTATCCTAGGTTCTCGAGGGTGCTGAGAACGATTTTATGATCATTTTTCAAATCCAAGATGGCCGCCGCAAAAAATTATGATTTCAGCAATATGGATATCGTACCTGAGGTACTCGAGGGTGCAGAGAACGACTTGGTGATCATTTTTCAAATCCAAGATGGCTGCCGCACAAAATTATGATTTCAACAATATGGATATCGTACCCGAGTTTCTCGAGGGTGCAGAGAAAGATTTTGTGGTCAGTTTTCAAATCCAAGATAAAAGTATTATAACTACATTATTTGTATCGTATCCCAGGTTCTCGAGGGTGTTGAGAACAATTTTGTGATCATTTTTCAAATCCAAGACGGCCGCCGCACAAAATTATGATTTCAGCAATATGGATATCGTACCCGAGGTTCTCGAGGTTGCAGAGTATGATTTTGTGGTCAGTTTTCAAATTCAAGATGGCCGCCGCTCAAAAGTATGATAACTACATTATGGGTATCGTATTCGAGGTTCTCGAGGGTGCAGAGAACGATTTTGTGATCATATTTCAAATCGAAGATGGCCGCCGCTCAAAAGTATGATAACTAGATTATGGGTATCGTATCCTAGGTTCTCGAGGGTGCTGAGAACGATTTTGAGATCATTTTTCAAATCGAAGATGGCCGCCGCTCAAAAGTATGATAACTAGATTATGGGTATCGTATCTTAGGTTCTCGAGGGTGCTGAGAACGATTTTATGATCATTTTTAAATCCAAGATGGCCGCCGCACAAAATTTTGAATTCAGCAACATGGATATCGTGTCCGAGATTCTCGAGGGTGCAGAGAATGATTTTGTGATCATTTTTCAAATCCAAGATGGCCGCCGCACAAAATTATGATTTCAGCAATATGGATATCGTACCCTAGGTTCTCGAGGGTGCAGAGAAAGATTTTGTGGTCAGTTTTCAAATCCAAGATGGCAGCCGCTCAAAAGTATGATAACTACATTATGGATATCGTATCAGAAGTTCTCGAGGGTGCTGAGAACGATTTTGTGATCATTTTTCAAATCCAAGATAGCCGCCGCACAAAATTATGAATTCAGCAACATGGATATCGTGTCCGAGATTCTCGAGGGTGCAGAGAACGATTTTGTGATCATTTTTCTAATCCAAGATGGCCGCCGCACAAAATTATGATTTCAGCAATATGGATATCGTACCCGAGGTTCTCGAGGGTGCAGAGAACGATTAGGTGATTATTTTTCAAATCCAATATGGCCGCCGCACAAAATTATGATTTTAGCAATATGGAAATCGTGTCCGAGGTTCTCGAGTGTGCAGATTCTGCGATCATTTAAGAAATCCAAGAGGGCTGCCGCAAACGATTATGTTTTCAGCAATATGGATATCGTGTCCGAGGTTCTCCAGGGTGCAGAATACAATTATTGGGATCATTTTTAATTCCGAGATGGCCACCGCTGAAAAGTATGATAACTAGACTAAGGGTATCGTATCCGAGGTTCTCGAGGGTGCTGAGAACGATTTTGTGATCATTTTTCAAATCCAAGAGGGCCTCCGTGCAAGATTATGATCGCAAAAATATGGGTTTCGTATCCGAGGTTCTTGAGAGTGCAGAGAACGATTTTGTGATCATTTTTCAAATCCAAGATGGCCGCCGCTCAAAAGTATGACAACTACATTATGGGTATCGTATCCCAGGTTCTCGAGGGTGCAGAGAACGATTTTGTGATCAGTTTTCAAATCCAAGATGGCCGCCGCTCAAAAGTATGATAACTACATTATGGGTATCGTATCCGAGGTTCTCGAGGGTGCTGAGAACGGTTTTGTAATCATTTTTCTAATCCAAGATGGCCGCCGTGCAAGATTATGATCACAAAAATATGGGTATCGTATCCGAGGTTCTCGAGGGTGCTAAGAACGATTTTGTGATAATTTTTCAAATCCAAGAGGGCCGCCGTGCAAGATTATGATCGCAAAAATATGGGTATCATATCCGAGGTTCTCGAGGGTGCAGAGAACGATTTTGTGATAAATTTTCAAATCGAAGAAAGCCGCCGCTTAAAAGTATGATAACTACATTATGGGTATCGTATCATAGGTTCTCGAGGCTGCAGAGAACGATTTTGTGATCATTTTTCAAATCCAAGATGGCCGCCGCACAAAATTATGTTTTCAGTAATATGAATATCGTGTCCGAGGTTCTCGAGGGTGCAGAAAACAATTTTGGGATCATTTTTAAATCCGAGATGGCCGCCGCTCAAAAGTATGATAACTACATTATGGGTATCGTATCAGAGGTTCTCGAGGTTGCAGAGAACGATTTTGTGATCATTTTTCAAATTCATGTTGGCCGTCGCTCAAAAGTATGATAACTACATTATGGGTATCGTATCCGAGAAGCTCGAGGGTGCTGAGATCGATTTTGTGATCATTTTTCAAATCCAAGAGGGCCGCCTTGCAAGATAATGATCACAAAAATATGGCTATCGTATCCGAGGTTCTTGAGAGTGCAGAGAACTATTTTGTGATCATTTTTCAAATCCAAGATGGCCACCGCTCAAAAGTATGATAACTACATTATGGGTATCGTATCCGAGGTTCTCGAGGGTGCTGAGAACGATTTTATGATCATTTTTCTAATCCAAGATGGCCGCCGCACACAATTATGTTTTCAGCAATATGGATATCGTGTCCGAGGTTCTCGAGGGTGCAGAAAACAATTTTGGGATCACTTTTAAATCCGAGATGGCCGCCGCTCAAAAGTATGATAACTAGATTATGGGTATCGTGTCCTAGGTTCTCGAGGGTGCAGAGAACGATTTTGTGATCAGTGTTCAAATCCAAGATGGCCGCCGCTCAAAAGTATGATAACTACATTATGGGTATCGTATTCGAGGTTCTCGAGGGTGCAGAGAACGATTTTGTGATCATTTTTCAAATCCAAGATGGCCGCCGCACAAAATTATGATTTCAGCAATATGGATATCGTACCCGAGGTTCTCGAGGGTGCAGAGAACGATTTTGTGATCATTTTTAAATCCGAGATAGCCGCCGCTCAAAAGTATGATAACTACATTATGGATATCGTATCAGAAGTTCTCGAGGGTGCTGAGAACGATTTTGTGATCATTTTTCAAATCCAAGATAGCCGCCGCACAAAATTATGAATTCAGCAACATGGATATCGTGTCCGAGATTCTCGAGGGTGCAGAGAACGATTTTGTGATCATTTTTTAAGTCCAAGATGGCCGCCGCACAAAATTATGATTTCAGCAATATGGATATCGTACCTGAGGTTCTCGAGGGTGCAGAGAACGATTTGGTGATCATTTTTCAAATCCAAGATGGCTGCCGCACAAAATAATGATTTCAACAATATGGATATCGTACCCGATTTTCTCGAGGGTGCAGAGAAAGATTTTGTGGTCAGTTTTCAAATCCAAGATGGCCGCCGCTCAAAAGTATGATAACTACATTATGGATATCGTATCAGAAGTTCTCGAGGGTGCTGAGAACGATTTTGTGATCATTTTTCAAATCCAAGATGGCCGCCGCACAAAATTATGAATTCAGCGACATGGATATTGTGTCCGAGATTTTCGAGGGTGCAGAGAACGATTTTGTGATCATTTTTCAAGTCCAAGATGGCCGCCGCACAAAATTATGATTTTTGCAATATGGATATCGTACCCGAGGTTCTCGAGGTTGCAGAGTAAGATATTTTGTGGTTAGTTTTCAAATTCAAGATGGCCGCCGCTCAAAAGTATGATAACTACATTATGGGTATCGTATCCTAGGTTCTCGAGGGTGCAGAGAAAGACTTTGTGATCAGTTTTCAAATCCAAGATGGCTGCCGCTCAAAAGTATGATTACTACATTATGGATATCGTATCAGAGGTTCTCGAGGGTGCTGAGAACGATTTTGTGATCATTTTTCAAATCCAAGATGGCCGCCGCACAAAATTATGATTTCAGCAATATGGATAACCTGTCTGAGGTTCTCGAGGGTGCAAAAAATTTTTTGGGATCATTTTTAAATCCGAGATGGCCGCCGTGCAAGACTATGATCACAAAAATATGGGTATCGCTTCCGTGGTTCTTGAGAGTGCACAGAACGATTTTTTGATTATTTTTGAAATCCAAGTTGGCTGCCGCTCAAAATAATGATAACTACATTATGGGTATCGTATCCTAGGTTCTCGAGGGTGCTGAGAACGATTTTATGATCATTTTTAAATCCAAGATGGCCGCCGCACAAAATTATGATTTCAGCAATATGGATATCGTACCCGAGGTTCTCGAGGGTGCAGAGAACGATTTTGTGATCATTTTTAAATGCAAGATGGCCGCCGCTCAAAAGTATGATAACTAGATTATGGGTATCGTATCCTAGGTTCTCGAGGATGCAGAGAAAGATTTTGTAATCAGTTTTCAAATCCAAGATGGCCGCCGCTCAAAAGTATGATAACTACATTATGGATATCGTATCAGAAGTTCTCGAGGGTGCTGAGAACGATTTTGTGATCATTTTTCAAATCCAAGATGGCCGCCGCACAAAATTATGAATTCCGCAACATGGATATCGTGTGCGAGATTCTCGAGGGTGCAGAGAACGATTTTGTGATCATTTTTAAATCCGAGATGGCCGCCGCTCAAAAGTATGATAACTTGATTATAGGTATCGTATCCTAGGTTCTCGAGGGTGCTGAGAACGATTTTATGATCATTTTTCAAATCCAAGATGGCCGCCGCTCAAAAGTGTGATAACTACATTATGGGTATCGTATCCGAGGTTCTCGAGGTTGCTGAGAACGGTTTTGTAATCATTTTTCTAATCCAAGATGGCCGCCGTGCAAGATTATGATGACAAAAATATGGGTATCGTATCCGAGGTTCTCGAGGGTGCTAAGAACGATTTTGTGATAATTTTTCAAATCCAAGAGGGCCGCCGTGCAAGATTATGATCGCAAAAATATGGGTATCGTATCCGAGGTTCTCGAGGGTGCAGAGAACGATTTTGTGATCATTTTTCAAATCGAAGATAGCCGCCGCTTAAAAGTATGATAACTACATTATGGGTATCGTATCCGAGGTTCTCAAGGGTGCTGAGAACGATTTTATGATCATTTTTCAAATCCAAGATGGCCGCCGCACAAAATTATGTTTTCAGCAATATGAATATCGTGTCTGGGGTTCTCGAGGGTGCAGAAAACAATTTTGGGATCATTTTTAAATCCGAGATAGCCGCCGCTCAAAAGTATGATAACTACATTATGGGTATCGTATCCGAGAATCTCGAGGGTGCTGAGATCGATTTTGTGATCATTTTTCAAATCCAAGAGGGCCGACTTGCAAGATAATGATCACAAAAATATGGGTATCGTATCCGAGGTTCTCAAGGGTGCTGAGAACGATTTTATGATCATTTTTCTAATCCAAGATGGCCGCCGCACAAAATAATGTTTTCAGCAATATGGATATCGTGTCCGAGGTTCTCGAGGGTGCAGAAAACAATTTTGGGATCACTTTTAAATCCGAGATTGCCGCCGCTCAAAAGTATGATAACTAGATTATGGGTATCGTCTCCTAGGTTCTCGAGGGTGCAGAGAACGATTTTGTGATCAGTGTTCAAATCCAAGATGGCCGCCGCTCAAAAGTATGATAACTACATTATGGGTATCGTATCCGAGGTTCTCGAGGGTGCTGAGAAAGATTTTGTAATCATTTTTCAAATCCAAGATTGCCGCCGCACAAAATTATGATTTCAGCAATATGGATATCGTACCCGAGGTTCTCGAGGGTGCAGAGAACGATTTTGTGATCAGTGTTCAAATCCAAGATGGCCGCCGCTCAAAAGTATGATAACTACATTATGGGTATCGTATCCGAGGTTCTCGAGGGTGCTGAGAACGATTTTGTGGTCAGTTTTTTAATATAAGATGGCAGATGCACAAAATTATGTTTTCAGCAATATGGATTTCGTGTCCGAGGTTCTCGAGGGAGCAGAAAACAATTTTGGAATCATTTTTAAATCCGAGATGACCGCCGCTGAAAAGTATGATAACTAGATTATGGGTATCGTATCCCAGGTTCTCGAGGGTGCAGAGAACGATTTTGTGAACAGTGTTCAAATCCAAGATGGCCGCCGCTCAAAAGTATGATAACTACATTATGGGAATCGTATTCGAGGTTCTCGAGGGTGCTAAGAACGATTTTGTGATAATTTTTCAAATCCAAGAGGGCCGCCGTGCAAGATTATGATCGCAAAAATATGGGTATCGTATCCGAGGTTCTCGAGGGTGCAGAGAACGATTTTGTGATCATTTTTCAAATCGAAGATAGCCGCCGCTTAAAAGTATGATAACTACATTATGGGTATCGTATCCGAGGTTCTCAAGGGTGCTGAGAACGATTTTATGATCATTTTTCAAATCCAAGATGGCCGCCGCACAAAATTATGTTTTCAGCAATATGAATATCGTGTCTGGGGTTCTCGAGGGTGCAGAAAACAATTTTGGGATCATTTTTAAATCCGAGATAGCCGCCGCTCAAAAGTATGATAACTACATTATGGGTATCGTATCAGAGGTTCTCGAGGTTGCAGAGAACGATTTTGTGATCATTTTTCAAATTCATGTTGGCCGTCGCTCAAAAGTATGATAACTACATTATGGGTATCGTATCCGAGAATCTCGAGGGTGCTGAGATCGATTTTGTGATCATTTTTCAAATCCAAGAGGGCCGACTTGCAAGATAATGATCACAAAAATATGGGTATCGTATCCGAGGTTCTCAAGGGTGCTGAGAACGATTTTATGATCATTTTTCTAATCCAAGATGGCCGCCGCACAAAATAATGTTTTCAGCAATATGGATATCGTGTCCGAGGTTCTCGAGGGTGCAGAAAACAATTTTGGGATCACTTTTAAATCCGAGATTGCCGCCGCTCAAAAGTATGATAACTAGATTATGGGTATCGTCTCCTAGGTTCTCGAGGGTGCAGAGAACGATTTTGTGATCAGTGTTCAAATCCAAGATGGCCGCCGCTCAAAAGTATGATAACTACATTATGGGTATCGTATCCGAGGTTCTCGAGGGTGCTGAGAAAGATTTTGTAATCATGTTTCAAATCCAAGATTGCCGCCGCACAAAATTATGATTTCAGCAATATGGATATCGTACCCGAGGTTCTCGAGGGTGCAGAGAACGATTAGGTGATTATTTTTCAAATCCAATATGGCCGCCGCTCAAAAGTATGATAACTACATTATGGGTATCGTATCCCAGGTTCTCGAGGGTGCAGAGAACGATTTTGTGATCAGTTTTCAAATCCAAGATGGCCGCCGCTCAAAAGTATGATAACTACATTATGGGTATCGTATCAGAGGTTCTCGAGGTTGCAGAGAACGATTTTGTGATCATTTTTCAAATTCATGTTGGCCGTCGCTCAAAAGTATGATAACTACATTATGGGTATCGTATCCGAGAATCTCGAGGGTGCTGAGATCGATTTTGTGATCATTTTTCAAATCCAAGAGGGCCGCCTTGCAAGATAATGATCACAAAAATATGGCTACCGTATCCGAGGTTCTTGAGAGTGCAGAGAACGATTTTGTGATCATTTTTCAAATCCAAGATGGCCGCCGCTCAAAAGTATGATAACTACATTATGGGTATCGTATCCGAGGTACTCGAGGGTGCTGAGAACGCTTTTATGATCATTTTTCTAATCCAAGATGGCCGCCGCACAAAATTATGTTTTCAGCAATATGGATATCGTGTCCGAGGTTCTCGAGGGTGCAGAAAACAATTTTGGGATCACTTTTAAATCCGAGATGGCCGCCGCTCAAAAGTATGATAACTAGATTATGGGTATCGTGTCCTAGGTTCTCGAGGGTGCAGAGAACGATTTTGTGATCAGTGTTCAAATCCAAGATGGCCGCCGCTCAAAAGTATGATAACTACATTATGGGTATCGTATCCGAGGTTCTCGAGGTTGCTGAGAAAGATTTTGTAATCATTTTTCTAATCCAAGATGGCCGCCGCACAAAATTATGATTTCAGCAATATGGATATCGTACCCGAGGTTCTCGAGGGTGCAGAGAACGATTAGGTGATTATTTTTCAAATCCAATATGGCCGCCGCACAAAATTATGATTTTAGCAATATGGAAATCGTGTCCGAGGTTCTCGAGTGTGCAGATTCTGCGATCATTTAAGAAATCCAAGAGGGCTGCCGCAAACGATTATGTTTTCAGCAATATGGATATCGTGTCCGAGGTTCTCCAGGGTGCAGAATACAATTATTGGGATCATTTTTAATTCCGAGATGGTCACCGCTGAAAAGTATGATAACTAGACTATGGGTATCGTATCCGAGGTTCTCGAGGGTGCTGAGAACGATTTTGTGATCATTTTTCAAATCCAAGAGGGCCTCCGTGCAAGATTATGATCGCAAAAATATGGGTTTCGTATCCGAGGTTCTTGAGAGTGCAGAGAACGATTTTGTGATCATTTTTCAAATCCAAGATGGCCGCCGCTCAAAAGTATGATAACTACATTATGGGTATCGTATCCCAGGTTCTCGAGGGTGCAGAGAACGATTTTGTGATCAGTTTTCAAATCCAAGATGGCCGCCGCTCAAAAGTATGATAACTACATTATGGGTATCGTATCCGAGGTTCTCGAGGGTGCTGAGAACGGTTTTGTAATCATTTTTCTAATCCAAGATGGCCGCCGTGCAAGATTATGATCACAAAAATATGGGTATCGTATCCGAGGTTCTCGAGGGTGCTAAGAACGATTTTGTGATAATTTTTCAAATCCAAGAGGGCCGCCGTGCAAGATTATGATCGCAAAAATATGGGTATCGTATCCGAGGTTCTCAAGGGTGCAGAGAACGATTTTGTGATCATTTTTCAAATCGAAGAAAGCCGCCGCTTAAAAGTATGATAACTACATTATGGGTATCGTATCATAGGTTCTCGAGGCTGCAGAGAACGATTTTGTGATCATTTTTCAAATCCAAGATGGCCGCCGCACAAAATTATGTTTTCAGTAATATGAATATCGTGTCCGAGGTTCTCGAGGGTGCAGAAAACAATTTTGGGATCATTTTTAAAGCCGAGATGGCCGCCGCTCAAAAGTATGATAACTACATTATGGGTATCGTATCAGAGGTTCTCGAGGTTGCAGAGAACGATTTTGTGATCATTTTTCAAATTCATGTTGGCCGTCGCTCAAAAGTATGATAACTACATTATGGGTATCGTATCCGAGAAGCTCGAGGGTGCTGAGATCGATTTTGTGATCATTTTTCAAATCCAAGAGGGCCGCCTTGCAAGATAATGATCACAAAAATATGGCTATCGTATCCGAGGTTCTTGAGAGTGCAGAGAACTATTTTGTGATCATTTTTCAAATCCAAGATGGCCGCCGCTCAAAAGTATGATAACTACATTATGGGTATCGTATCCGAGGTTCTCGAGGGTGCTGAGAACGATTTTATGATCATTTTTCTAATCCAAGATGGCCGCCGCACAAAATTATGTTTTCAGCAATATAGATATCGTGTCCGAGGTTCTCGAGGGTGCAGAAAACAATTTTGGGATCACTTTTAAATCCGAGATGGCCGCCGCTCAAAAGTATGATAACTAGATTATGGGTATCGTGTCCTAGGTTCTCGAGGGTGCAGAGAACGATTTTGTGATCAGTGTTCAAATCCAAGATGGCCGCCGCTCAAAAGTATGATAACTACATTATGGGTATCGTATTCGAGGTTCTCGAGGGTGCAGAGAACGATTTTGTGATCATTTTTCAAATCCAAGATGGCCGCCGCACAAAATTATGATTTCAGCAATATGGATATCGTACCCGAGGTTCTCGAGGGTGCAGAGAACGATTTTGTGATCATTTTTAAATCCGAGATGGCCGCCGCTCAAAAGTATGATAACTACATTATGGATATCGTATCAGAAGTTCTCGAGGGTGCTGAGAACGATTTTGTGATCATTTTTCAAATCCAAGATAGCCGCCGCACAAAATTATGAATTCAGCAACATGGATATCGTGTCCGAGATTCTCGAGGGTGCAGAGAACGATTTTGTGATCATTTTTTAAGTCCAAGATGGCCGCCGCACAAAATTATGATTTCAGCAATATGGATATCGTACCTGAGGTTCTCGAGGGTGCAGAGAACGATTTGGTGATCATTTTTCAAATCCAAGATGGCTGCCGCACAAAATAATGATTTCAACAATATGGATATCGTACCCGATTTTCTCGAGGGTGCAGAGAAAGATTTTGTGGTCAGTTTTCAAATCCAAGATGGCCGCCGCTCAAAAGTATGATAACTACATTATGGATATCGTATCAGAAGTTCTCGAGGGTGCTGAGAACGATTTTGTGATCATTTTTCAAATCCAAGATGGCCGCCGCACAAAATTATGAATTCAGCAACATGGATATTGTGTCCGAGATTTTCGAGGGTGCAGAGAACGATTTTGTGATCATTTTTCAAGTCCAAGATGGCCGCCGCACAAAATTATGATTTTTGCAATATGGATATCGTACCCGAGGTTCTCGAGGTTGCAGAGTAAGATATTTTGTGGTCAGTTTTCAAATTCAAGATGGCCGCCGCTCAAAAGTATGATAACTACATTATGGGTATCGTATTCGAGGTTCTCAAGGGTGCAGAGAACGATTTTGTGATCATTTTTCAAATCGAAGATGGCCGCCGCTCAAAAGTATGATGTCTAGATTATGGGTATCGTATCCTAGGTTCTCGAGGGTGCAGAGAAAGATTTTGTGATCAGTTTTCAAATCCAAGATGGCTGCCGCTCAAAAGTATGATTACTACATTATGGATATCGTATCAGAGGTTCTCGAGGGTGCTGAGAACGATTTTGTGATCATTTTTCAAATCCAAGATGGCCGCCGCACAAAATTATGATTTCAGCAATATGGATAACCTGTCTGAGGTTCTCGAGGGTGCAAAAAATTTTTTGGGATCATTTTTAAATCCGAGATGGCCGCCGTGCAAGACTATGATCACAAAAATATGGGTATCGCTTCCGTGGTTCTTGAGAGTGCACAGAACGATTTTTTGATTATTTTTGAAATCCAAGTTGGCTGCCGCTCAAAATAATGATAACTACATTATGGGTATCGTATCCTAGGTTCTCGAGGGTGCTGAGAACGATTTTATGATCATTTTTCAAATCCAAGATGGCCGCCGCACAAAATTATGATTTCAGCAATATGGATATCGTACCCGAGGTTCTCGAGGGTGCAGAGAACGATTTTGTGATCATTTTTAAATGCAAGATGGCCGCCGCTCAAAAGTATGATAACTAGATTATGGGTATCGTATCCTAGGTTCTCGAGGATGCAGAGAAAGATTTTGTAATCAGTTTTCAAATCCAAGATGGCCGCCGCTCAAAAGTATGATAACTACATTATGGATATCGTATCAGAAGTTCTCGAGGGTGCTGAGAACGATTTTGTGATCATTTTTCAAATCCAAGATGGCCGCCGCACAAAATTATGAATTCAGCAACATGGATATCGTGTGCGAGATTCTCGAGGGTGCAGAGAACGATTTTGTGATCATTTTTAAATCCGAGATGGCCGCCGCTCAAAAGTATGATAACTTGATTATAGGTATCGTATCCTAGGTTCTCGAGGGTGCTGAGAACGATTTTATGATCATTTTTCAAATCCAAGATGGCCGCCGCAAAAAATTATGATTTCAGCAATATGGATATCGTACCTGAGGTACTCGAGGGTGCAGAGAACGACTTGGTGATCATTTTTCAAATCCAAGATGGCTGCCGCACAAAATTATGATTTCAACAATATGGATATCGTACCCGAGTTTCTCGAGGGTGCAGAGAAAGATTTTGTGGTCAGTTTTCAAATCCAAGATGGCCGCCTTTCAAAAGTATTATAACTACATTATTTGTATCGTATCCCAGGTTCTCGAGGGTGTTGAGAACAATTTTGTGATCATTTTTCAAATCCAAGACGGCCGCCGCACAAAATTATGATTTCAGCAATATGGATATCGTACCCGAGGTTCTCGAGGTTGCAGAGTATGATTTTGTGGTCAGTTTTCAAATTCAAGATGGCCGCCGCTCAAAAGTATGATAACTACATTATGGGTATCGTATTCGAGGTTCTCGAGGGTGCAGAGAACGATTTTGTGATCATATTTCAAATCGAAGATGGCCGCCGCTCAAAAGTATGATAACTAGATTATGGGTATCGTATCCTAGGTTCTCGAGGGTGCTGAGAACGATTTTGTGATCATTTTTCAAATCGAAGATGGCCGCCGCTCAAAAGTATGATAACTAGATTATGGGTATCGTATCTTAGGTTCTCGAGGGTGCTGAGAACGATTTTATGATCATTTTTAAATCCAAGATGGCCGCCGCACAAAATTTTGAATTCAGCAACATGGATATCGTGTCCGAGATTCTCGAGGGTGCAGAGAATGATTTTGTGATCATTTTTCAAATCCAAGATGGCCGCCGCACAAAATTATGATTTCAGCAATATGGATATCGTACCCTAGGTTCTCGAGGGTGCAGAGAAAGATTTTGTGGTCAGTTTTCAAATCCAAGATGGCAGCCGCTCAAAAGTATGATAACCACATTATGGATATCGTATCAGAAGTTCTCGAGGGTGCTGAGAACGATTTTGTGATCATTTTTCAAATCCAAGATAGCCGCCGCACAAAATTATGAATTCAGCAACATGGATATCGTGTCCGAGATTCTCGAGGGTGCAGAGAACGATTTTGTGATCATTTTTCTAATCCAAGATGGCCGCCGCACAAAATTATGATTTCAGCAATATGGATATCGTACCCGAGGTTCTCGAGGGTGCAGAGAACGATTAGGTGATTATTTTTCAAATCCAATATGGCCGCCGCACAAAATTATGATTTTAGCAATATGGAAATCGTGTCCGAGGTTCTCGAGTGTGCAGATTCTGCGATCATTTAAGAAATCCAAGAGGGCTGCCGCAAACGATTATGTTTTCAGCAATATGGATATCGTGTCCGAGGTTCTCCAGGGTGCAGAATACAATTATTGGGATCATTTTTAATTCCGAGATGGCCACCGCTGAAAAGTATGATAACTAGACTATGGGTATCGTATCCGAGGTTCTCGAGGGTGCTGAGAACGATTTTGTGATCATTTTTCAAATCCAAGAGGGCCTCCGTGCAAGATTATGATCGCAAAAATATGGGTTTCGTATCCGAGGTTCTTGAGAGTGCAGAGAACGATTTTGTGATCATTTTTCAAATCCAAGATGGCCGCCGCTCAAAAGTATGACAACTACATTATGGGTATCGTATCCCAGGTTCTCGAGGGTGCAGAGAACGATTTTGTGATCAGTTTTCAAATCCAAGATGGCCGCCGCTCAAAAGTATGATAACTACATTATGGGTATCGTATCCGAGGTTCTCGAGGGTGCTGAGAACGGTTTTGTAATCATTTTTCTAATCCAAGATGGCCGCCGTGCAAGATTATGATCACAAAAATATGGGTATCGTTCCCGAGGTTCTCGAGGGTGCTAAGAACGATTTTGTGATAATTTTTCAAATCCAAGAGGGCCGCCGTGCAAGATTATGATCGCAAAAATATGGGTATCGTATCCGAGGTTCTCGAGGGTGCAGAGAACGATTTTGTGATCATTTTTCAAATCGAAGAAAGCCGCCGCTTAAAAGTATGATAACTACATTATGGGTATCGTATCATAGGTTCTTGAGGCTGCAGAGAACGATTTTGTGATCATTTTTCAAATCCAAGATGGCCGCCGCACAAAATTATGTTTTCAGTAATATGAATATCGTGTCCGAGGTTCTCGAGGGTGCAGAAAACAATTTTGGGATCATTTTTAAATCCGAGATGGCGGCCGCTCAAAAGTATGATAACTACATTATGGGTATCGTATCAGAGGTTCTCGAGGTTGCAGAGAACGATTTTGTGATCATTTTTCAAATTCATGTTGGCCGTCGCTCAAAAGTATGATAACTACATTATGGGTATCGTATCCGAGAAGCTCGAGGGTGCTGAGATCGATTTTGTGATAATTTTTCAAATCCAAGAGGGCCGCCTTGCAAGATAATGATCACAAAAATATGGCTATCGTATCCGAGGTTCTTGAGAGTGCAGAGAACTATTTTGTGATCATTTTTCAAATCCAAGATGGCCGCCGCTCAAAAGTATGATAACTACATTATGGGTATCGTATCCGAGGTTCTCGAGGGTGCTGAGAACGATTTTATGATCATTTTTCTAATCCAAGATGGCCGCCGCACAAAATTATGTTTTCAGCAATATGGATATCGTGTCCGAGGTTCTCGAGGGTGCAGAAAACAATTTTGGGATCACTTTTAAATCCGAGATGGCCGCCGCTCAAAAGTATGATAACTAGATTATGGGTATCGTGTCCTAGGTTCTCGAGGGTGCAGAGAACGATTTTGTGATCAGTGTTCAAATCCAAGATGGCCGCCGCTCAAAAGTATGATAACTACATTATGGGTATCGTATTCGAGGTTCTCGAGGGTGCAGAGAACGATTTTGTGATCATTTTTCAAATCCAAGATAGCCGCCGCACAAAATTATGAATTCAGCAACATGGATATCGTGTCCGAGATTCTCGAGGGTGCAGAGAACGATTTTGTGATCATTTTTTAAGTCCAAGATGGCCGCCGCACAAAATTATGATTTCAGCAATATGGATATCGTACCTGAGGTTCTCGAGGGTGCAGAGAACGATTTGGTGATCATTTTTCAAATCCAAGATGGCTGCCGCACAAAATAATGATTTCAACAATATGGATATCGTACCCGATTTTCTCGAGGGTGCAGAGAAAGATTTTGTGGTCAGTTTTCAAATCCAAGATGGCCGCCGCTCAAAAGTATGATAACTACATTATGGATATCGTATCAGAAGTTCTCGAGGGTGCTGAGAACGATTTTGTGATCATTTTTCAAATCCAAGATGGCCGCCGCACAAAATTATGAATTCAGCGACATGGATATTGTGTCCAAGATTTTCGAGGGTGCAGAGAACGATTTTGTGATCATTTTTCAAGTCCAAGATGGCCGCCGCACAAAATTATGATTTTTGCAATATGGATATCGTACCCGAGGTTCTCGAGGATGCAGAGTAAGATATTTTGTGGTCAGTTTTCAAATTCAAGATGGCCGCCGCTCAAAAGTATGATAACTACATTATGGGTATCGTATTCGAGGTTCTCAAGGGTGCAGAGAACGATTTTGTGATCATTTTTCAAATCGAAGATGGCCGCCGCTCAAAAGTATGATGTCTAGATTATGGGTATCGTATCCTAGGTTCTCGAGGGTGCAGAGAAAGATTTTGTGATCAGTTTTCAAATCCAAGATGGCTGCCGCTCAAAAGTATGATTACTACATTATGGATATCGTATCAGAGGTTCTCGAGGGTGCTGAGAACGATTTTGTGATCATTTTTCAAATCGAAGATGGCCGCCGCACAAAATTATGATTTCAGCAATATGGATAACCTGTCTGAGGTTCTCGAGGGTGCAAAAAATTTTTTGGGATCATTTTTAAATCCGAGATGGCCGCCGTGCAAGACTATGATCACAAAAATATGGGTATCGCTTCCGTGGTTCTTGAGAGTGCACAGAACGATTTTTTGATTATTTTTGAAATCCAAGTTGGCTGCCGCTCAAAATAATGATAACTACATTATGGGTATCGTATCCTAGGTTCTCGAGGGTGCTGAGAACGATTTTATGATCATTTTTCAAATCCAAGATGGCCGCCGCACAAAATTATGATTTCAGCAATATGGATATCGTACCCGAGGTTCTCGAGGGTGCAGAGAACGATTTTGTGATCATTTTTAAATGCAAGATGGCCGCCGCTCAAAAGTATGATAACTAGATTATGGGTATCGTATCCTAGGTTCTCGAGGATGCAGAGAAAGATTTTGTAATCAGTTTTCAAATCCAAGATGGCCGCCGCTCAAAAGTATGATAACTACATTATGGATATCGTATCAGAAGTTCTCGAGGGTGCTGAGAACGATTTTGTGATCATTTTTCAAATCCAAGATGGCCGCCGCACAAAATTATGAATTCAGCAACATGGATATCGTGTGCGAGATTCTCGAGGGTGCAGAGAACTATTTTGTGATCATTTTTAAATCCGAGATGGCCGCCGCTCAAAAGTATGATAACTTGATTATAGGTATCGTATCCTAGGTTCTCGAGGGTGCTGAGAACGATTTTATGATCATTTTTCAAATCCAAGATGGCCGCCGCAAAAAATTATGATTTCAGCAATATGGATATCGTACCTGAGGTACTCGAGGGTGCAGAGAACGACTTGGTGATCATTTTTCAAATCCAAGATGGCTGCCGCACAAAATTATGATTTCAACAATATGGATATCGTACCCGAGTTTCTCGAGGGTGCAGAGAAAGATTTTGTGGTCAGTTTTCAAATCCAAGATGGCCGCCTTTCAAAAGTATTATAACTACATTATTTGTATCGTATCCCAGGTTCTCGAGGGTGTTGAGAACAATTTTGTGATCATATTTCAAATCGAAGATGGCCGCCGCTCAAAAGTATGATAACTAGATTATGGGTATCGTATCCTAGGTTCTCGAGGGTGCTGAGAACGATTTTGTGATCATTTTTCAAATCGAAGATGGCCGCCGCTCAAAAGTATGATAACTAGATTATGGGTATCGTATCTTAGGTTCTCGAGGTTGCTGAGAACGATTTTATGATCATTTTTAAATCCAAGATGGCCGCCGCACAAAATTTTGAATTCAGCAACATGGATATCGTGTCCGAGATTCTCGAGGGTGCAGAGAATGATTTAGTGATCATTTTTCAAATCCAAGATGGCCGCCGCACAAAATTATGATTTCAGCAATATGGATATCGTACCCTAGGTTCTCGAGGGTGCAGAGAAAGATTTTGTGGTCAGTTTTCAAATCCAAGATGGCCGCCGCACAAAATTATGATTTTAGCAATATGGATATCGTGTCCGAGGTTCTCGAGGTTGCAGAGTAAGATATTTTGTGGTCAGTTTTCAAATTCAAGATGGCCGCCGCTCAAAAGTATGATAACTACATTATGGGTATCGTATTCGAGGTTCTCAAGGGTGCAGAGAACGATTTTGTGATCATTTTTCAAATCGAAGATGGCCGCCGCTCAAAAGTATGATGTCTAGATTATGGGTATCGTATCCTAGGTTCTCGAGGGTGCAGAGAAAGATTTTGTGATCAGTTTTCAAATCCAAGATGGCTGCCGCTCAAAAGTATGATTACTACATTATGGATATCGTATCAGAGGTTCTCGAGGGTGCTGAGAACGATTTTGTGATCATTTTTCAAATCCAAGATGGCCGCCGCACAAAATTATGATTTCAGCAATATGGATAACCTGTCTGAGGTTCTCGAGGGTGCAAAAAATTTTTTGGGATCATTTTTAAATCCGAGATGGCCGCCGTGCAAGACTATGATCACAAAAATATGGGTATCGCTTCCGTGGTTCTTGAGAGTGCACAGAACGATTTTTTGATTATTTTTGAAATCCAAGTTGGCTGCCGCTCAAAATAATGATAACTACATTATGGGTATGTATCCGAGGTTCTCGAGGGTGCTGAGAACGATTTTATGATCATTTTTCAAATCCAAGATGGCCGCCGCACAAAATTATGATTTCAGCAATATGGATATCGTACCCGAGGTTCTCGAGGGTGCAGAGAACGATTTTGTGATCATTTTTAAATGCAAGATGGCCGCCGCTCAAAAGTATGATAACTAGATTATGGGTATCGTATCCTAGGTTCTCGAGGGTGCAGAGAAAGATTTTGTAATCAGTTTTCAAATCCAAGATGGCCGCCGCTCAAAAGTATGATAACTACATTATGGATATCGTATCAGAAGTTCTCGAGGGTGCTGAGAACGATTTTGTGATCATTTTTCAAATCCAAGATGGCCGCCGCACAAAATTATGAATTCAGCAACATGGATATCGTGTGCGAGATTCTCGAGGGTGCAGAGAACGATTTTGTGATCATTTTTAAATCCGAGATGGCCGCCGCTCAAAAGTATGATAACTTGATTATAGGTATCGTATCCTAGGTTCTCGAGGGTGCTGAGAACGATTTTATGATCATTTTTCAAATCCAAGATGGCCGCCGCAAAAAATTATGATTTCAGCAATATGGATATCGTACCTGAGGTACTCGAGGGTGCAGAGAACGACTTGGTGATCATTTTTCAAATCCAAGATGGCTGCCGCACAAAATTATGATTTCAACAATATGGATATCGTACCCGAGTTTCTCGAGGGTGCAGAGAAAGATTTTGTGGTCAGTTTTCAAATCCAAGATGGCCGCCTTTCAAAAGTATTATAACTACATTATTTGTATCGTATCCCAGGTTCTCGAGGGTGTTGAGAACAATTTTGTGATCATATTTCAAATCGAAGATGGCCGCCGCTCAAAAGTATGATAACTAGATTATGGGTATCGTATCCTAGGTTCTCGAGGGTGCTGAGAACGATTTTGTGATCATTTTTCAAATCGAAGATGGCCGCCGCTCAAAAGTATGATAACTAGATTATGGGTATCGTATCTTAGGTTCTCGAGGTTGCTGAGAACGATTTTATGATCATTTTTAAATCCAAGATGGCCGCCGCACAAAATTTTGAATTCAGCAACATGGATATCGTGTCCGAGATTCTCGAGGGTGCAGAGAATGATTTAGTGATCATTTTTCAAATCCAAGATGGCCGCCGCACAAAATTATGATTTCAGCAATATGGATATCGTACCCTAGGTTCTCGAGGGTGCAGAGAAAGATTTTGTGGTCAGTTTTCAAATCCAAGATGGCCGCCGCTCAAAAGTATGATAACTACATTATGGATATCGTATCAGAAGTTCTCGAGGGTGCTGAGAACGATTTTGTGATCATTTTTCAAATCCAAGATGGCCGCCGCACAAAATTATGAATTCAGCAACATGGATATTGTGTCCGAGATTCTCGAGGGTGCAGAGAACGATTTTGTGATCATTTTTCAAGTCCAAGATGGCCGCCGCACAAAATTATGATTTCAGCAATATGGATATCGTACCCGGGTTCTCGAGGGTGCAGAGAACGATTTTGTGATCATTTTTAAATCCGAGATGGCCGCCGCTCAAAAGTATGATGTCTAGATTATGGGTATCGTATCCTAGGTTCTCGAGGGTGCTGAGAACGATTTTGTGATCATTTTTCAAATCCAAGATGGCCGCCGCACAAAATTATGAATTCAGCAACATGGATATTGTGTCCGAGATTCTCGAGGGTGCAGAGAACGATTTTGTGATCATTTTTCAAGTCCAAGATGGCCGCCGCACAAAATTATGATTATTGCAATATGGATATCGTACCCGAGGTTCTCGAGGGTGCAGAGAACGATATGGTGATCATTTTTCAAATCCAAGATGGCCGCCGCACAAAATTATGATTTCAGCAATATGGATATCGTACCCGGGTTCTCGAGGGTGCAGAGAACGATTTTGTGATCATTTTTAAATCCGAGATGGCCGCCGCTCAAAAGTATGATGTCTAGATTATGGGTATCGTATCCTAGGTTCTCGAGGGTGCAGAGAAAGATTTTGTGATCAGTTTTCAAATCCAAGATGGCTGCCGCTCAAAAGTATGATTACTACATTATGGATATCGTATCAGAGGTTCTCGAGGGTGCTGAGAACGATTTTGTGATCATTTTTCAAATCCAAGATGGCCGCCGCACAAAATTATGATTTCAGCAATATGGATATCCTGTCTGAGGTTCTCGAGGGTGCAAAAAATTTTTTGGGATCATTTTTAAATCCGAGATGGCCGCCGTGCAAGACTATGATCACAAAAATATGGGTATCGCTTCCGTGGTTCTTGAGAGTGCACAGAACGATTTTTTGATTATTTTTGAAATCCAAGTTGGCTGCCGCTCAAAATAATGATAACTACATTATGGGTATCGTATCCTAGGTTCTCGAGGGTGCTGAGAACGATTTTATGATCATTTTTCAAATCCAAGATGGCCGCCGCACAAAATTATGATTTCAGCAATATTGATATCGTACCCGAGGTTCTCGAGGGTGCAGAGAACGATTTTGTGATCATTTTTAAATGCAAGATGGCCGCCGATCAAAAGTATGATAACTAGATTATGGGTATCGTATCCTAGGTTCTCGAGGATGCAGAGAAAGATTTTGTAATCAGTTTTCAAATCCAAGATGGCCGCCGCTCAAAAGTATGATAACTACATTATGGATATCGTATCAGAAGTTCTCGAGGGTGCTGAGAACGATTTTGTGATCATTTTTCAAATCCAAGATGGCCGCCGCACAAAATTATGAATTCAGCAACATGGATATCGTGTGCGAGATTCTCGAGGGTGCAGAGAACGATTTTGTGATCATTTTTAAATCCGAGATGGCCGCCGCTCAATAGTATGATAACTTGATTATAGGTATCGTATCCTAGGTTCTCGAGGGTGCTGAGAACGATTTTATGATCATTTTTCAAATCCAAGATGGCCGCCGCAAAAAATTATGATTTCAGCAATATGGATATCGTACCTGAGGTACTCGAGGGTGCAGAGAACGACTTGGTGATCATTTTTCAAATCCAAGATGGCTGCCGCACAAAATTATGATTTCAACAATATGGATATCGTACCCGAGTTTCTCGAGGGTGCAGAGAAAGATTTTGTGGTCAGTTTTCAAATCCAAGATGGCCGCCTTTCAAAAGTATTATAACTACATTATTTGTATCGTATCCCAGGTTCTCGAGGGTGTTGAGAACAATTTTGTGATCATTTTTCAAATCCAAGACGGCCGCCGCACAAAATTATGATTTCAGCAATATGGATATCGTACCCGAGGTTCTCGAGGTTGCAGAGTATGATTTTGTGGTCAGTTTTCAAATTCAAGATGGCCGCCGCTCAAAAGTATGATAACTACATTATGGGTATCGTATTCGAGGTTCTCGAGGGTGCAGAGAACGATTTTGTGATCATATTTCAAATCGAAGATGGCCGCCGCTCAAAAGTATGATAACTAGATTATGGGTATCGTATCCTAGGTTCCCGAGGGTGCTGAGAACGATTTTGTGATCATTTTTCAAATCGAAGATGGCCGCCGCTCAAAAGTATGATAACTAGATTATGGGTATCGTATCTTAGGTTCTCGAGGGTGCTGAGAACGATTTTGTGATCATTTTTAAATCCAAGATGGCCGCCGCACAAAATTTTGAATTCAGCAACATGGATATCGTGTCCGAGATTCTCGAGGGTGCAGAGAATGATTTTGTGATCATTTTTCAAATCCAAGATGGCCGCCGCACAAAATTATGATTTCAGCAATATGGATATCGTACCCTAGGTTCTCGAGGGTGCAGAGAAAGATTTTGTGGTCAGTTTTCAAATCCAAGATGGCAGCCGCGCAAAAGTATGATAACTACATTATGGATATCGTATCAGAAGTTCTCGAGGGTGCTGAGAACGATTTTGTGATCATTTTTCAAATCCAAGATAGCCGCCGCACAAAATTATGAATTCAGCAACATGGATATCGTGTCCGAGATTCTCGAGGGTGCAGAGAACGATTTTGTGATCATTTTTTAAGTCCAAGATGGCCGCCGCACAAAATTATGATTTCAGCAATATGGATATCGTACCTGAGGTTCTAGAGGGTGCAGAGAACGATTTGGTGATCATTTTTCAAATCCAAGATGGCTGCCGCACAAAATAATGATTTCAACAATATGGATATCGTACCCGATTTTCTCGAGGGTGCAGAGAAAGATTTTGTGGTCAGTTTTCAAATCCAAGATGGCCGCCGCTCAAAAGTATGATAACTACATTATGGATATCGTATCAGAAGTTCTCGAGGGTGCTGAGAACGATTTTGTGATCATTTTTCAAATCCAAGATGGCCGCCGCTCAAAATTATGAATTCAGCAACATGGATATTGTGTCCGAGATTCTCGAGGGTGCAGAGAACGATTTTGTGATCATTTTTCAAGTCCAAGATGGCCGCCGCACAAAATTATGATTATTGCAATATGGATATCGTACCCGAGGTTCTCGAGGGTGCAGAGAACGATATGGTGATCATTTTTCAAATCCAAGATGGCCGCCGCACAAAATTATGATTTCAGCAATATGGATATCGTACCCGGGTTCTCGAGGGTGCAGAGAACGATTTTGTGATCATTTTTAAATCCGAGATGGCCGCCGCTCAAAAGTATGATGTCTAGATTATGGGTATCGTATCCTAGGTTCTCGAGGGTGCAGAGAAAGATTTTGTGATCAGTTTTCAAATCCAAGATGGCTGCCGCTCAAAAGTATGATTACTACATTATGGATATCGTATCAGAGGTTCTCGAGGGTGCTGAGAACGATTTTGTGATCATTTTTCAAATCCAAGATGGCCGCCGCACAAAATTATGATTTCAGCAATATGGATATCCTGTCTGAGGTTCTCGAGGGTGCAAAAAATTTTTTGGGATCATTTTTAAATCCGAGATGGCCGCCGTGCAAGACTATGATCACAAAAATATGGGTATCGCTTCCGTGGTTCTTGAGAGTGCACAGAACGATTTTTTGATTATTTTTGAAATCCAAGATGGCCGCCGTTCAAAATAATGATAACTACATTATGGGTATCGCATCCGAGGTTCTCGAGGGTGCAGAGAACGATTTTGTGATCATTTTTCAAATCGAAGATGGCCGCCGCTCAAAGTATGATAACTACAATATGGGTATCGTATCAGAGGTTCTTGAGGGTCCTGAGAACGATTTTGTGATCATTTTTCAAATCCAAGATGGCCGCCGCACAAAATTATGATTTCAGCAATATGGATATCGTACCCGAGGTTCTTGAGGGTGCAGAGAATGATTTCATGATCATTTTTCAAATCCAAGATGGCCGCCGCACAAAATTATGATTTCAGCAATATGGATATCGTACCCAGGTTCTCGAGGGTGCAGAGAACGATTGGTGATCATTTTTCAAATCCAAGATGGCCGCCGCACAAAATTTTGATTTCAGCAATATGGATATCGTTCCCGAGGTTCTCGAGGGTGCAGAGAAAGATTTGGTGATAATTTTTCAAATCCAAGATGGCCGCCGCACAAAATTATGATTTTAGCAATATGGATATCGTACCCGAGGTTCTCGAGGGTGCAGAGAACGATTTGGTGATCAGTTTTCAAATCCAAGATGGCCGCCGCACAAAATTATGATTTCAGCAATATGGATATAGTTCCCTAGGTTCTCGAGGGTGCAGAGAACGATTTGGTGATCATTTTTCAAATCCAAGATGGCCGCCGCACAAAATTATGATTTCAGCAATATGGATATCGTACCCGAGGTTCTCGAGGGTGCAGAGAAAGATTTTGTGGTCAGTTTTCAAATCCAAGATGGCGGCCGCTCAAAAGTATGATAACTAGATTATGGGTATCGTATCCTAGATTCTCGAGGGTGCAGAGAAAGATTTTATGATTAGTTTTCAAATCCAAGATGGCCGCAGCTCAAAAGTATGATAACTACATTATTGATATCGTATCAGAAGTTCTCGATGGTGCTGAGAACGATTTTGTGATCATTTTTCAAATCCAAGATGGCCGCCGCACAAAATTATGAATTCAGGAACATGGATATCGTGTCCGAGATTCTCGAGGGTGCAGAGAACAATTCTGTGATCATTGTTGAAATCCAAGAGGGCTGCCGCAAACAATAATGTTTTCAGCAATATAGATACCGTGTCTGAGGTTATCGAGGGTGCTGAGAACGATTTTGTAATCATTTTTCAAATCCAAGATGGCCGCCGCACAAAATTATGATTTCAGCAATACGGATATCGTACCCGAGGTTCTCGAGGGTGCAGAGAACCATTCTGTTAACATTTTTGAAATCCAAGAGGGCTGCCGAAAACAATAATATTTTCAGCAATATGGATATCCTGTCTGAGGTTCTCGAGGGTGCAAAAAATATTTTGGGATCATTTTTAAATCCGAGATGGCCGCCGCTCAAAAGTATGATAACTACATTATGGGTATCGAATCAGAGATTCTCGAGGGTGCTGAGAACAATTTTGTGATCATTTTTCAAATCCAAGATGGCCGCCGCACAAAATTATGAATTCAGCAACATGGATATCGTGTCCGAGATTCTCGGGGGTGCAGAGAACAATTCTGTGATCATTGTTGAAATCCAAGAGGGCTGCCGCAAACAATAATGTTTTCAGCAATATGGATATCCTGTCTGAGGTTCTCGAGGGTGCAAAAAATATTTTGGGATCATTTTTAAATCCGAGATGGCCGCCGCTCAAAAGTATGATAACTTCATTATGGGTATCGTATCAGAGGTTCTCGAGTGTCCTGAGAACGACTTTGTGATCAGTTTTCAAATCCAAGATGGCCGCCGCACAAAATTATGATTTCAGCAATATAGATATCGTACCCGAGGTTCTCGAGGGTGCAGAGAATGATTTTGTGATCATTTTTCAAATCCAAGATGGCCACCGCACAAAATTATGATTTCAGCAATATGGATACCGTACCCAGGTTCTCGAGGGTGCAGAGAACGATTTGGTGATCATTTTTCAAGTCCAAGAGGGCCGCCGCACAATATTTTTATTTCAGAAATATGGATATCGTTCCCGAGGTTCTCGAGGGTGCAGAGAAAGATTTTGTGGTCAGTTTTCAAATCCAAGATGGCAGCCGCTCAAAAGTATGATAACTAGTATATGGGTATCGTATCAGAAGTTCTCGAGGGTGCTGAGAACGATTCTGTGATCATTTTTCAAATCCAAGATGGCCGCCGCACAAAATTATGAATTCAGCAACATGGATATCGTGTCCGAGATTCTCGAGGGTGCAGAGAACAATTCTGTGATCATTGTTGAAATGCAAGAGGGCTGCCGCAAACAATAATGTTTTCATAAATATGGATATCGTGTCTGAGGTTCTCGAGGGTGCTGAGAACGATTTTGTGATCATTTTTCAAATCCAAGATGGCCGCCGCACAAAATTATGATTTCAGCAATATGGATATCGTACCCGAGGTTCTCGAGGGTGCAGAGAACCCTTCTGTAAACATTTTTGAAATCCAAGAGGGCTGCCGAAAACAATAATGTTTTCAGCAATATGGATATCCTGTCTGAGGTTTTCGAGGGTGCAAAAAATATTTTGGGATCATTATTAAATCCGAGATGGCCGCCGCTCAAAAGTATCATAACTACATTATGTGTATCGTATCAGAGGTTCTCGAGGGTGCTAAGAACGATTTTATGATCATTTTTCAAATGCAAGATGGCCGCCGCACAAAATTATGATTTTAGCAATATGGATATCGTACCCGAGGTTCTCGAGGGTGCAGAGAATGATTTTGTAATCATTTTTCAAATCCAAGATGGCCGCCGCACAAAATTATGATTTTAGCAATATGGATATCGTACCCAGGTTCTCGATGGTGCAGAGAACGATTTGGTGATCATTTTTCAAATCCATGATGGCCGCCGCACAAAATTATGATTTCAGCAATATGGATATAGTTCCCTAGGTTCTCGAGGGTGCAGAGAACGATTTGGTGATCATTTTTCAAATCCAAGATGGCCGCCGCACAAAATTATGATTTCAGCAATATGGATATCGTACCCGAGGTTCTCGAGGGTGCAGAGAAAGATTTTGTGGTCATTTTTCAAATCCAAGATGGCGGCCGCTCAAAAGTATGATAACTAGATTATGGGTATCGGATCCTAGATTCTCGAGGGTGCAGAGAAAGATTTTGTGATCAGTTTTCAAATCCAAGATGGCCGCCACTCAAAAAAATGATAACTTCATTATGGATATCGTATCAGAAGTTCTCGAGGGTGCTGAGAACGATTTTGTGATCAGTTTTCAAATACAAGATGGCCACCGCTCAAAAGTATGATATCTACATTATGGGTATCGTATCCGAGGTTCTCGAGAGTGCTTAGAACGATGTTTTGATCATTTTTCAAATCCAAGATGGCCGCCGCACAAAATTATGATTTCAGCAATATGGATATCGTACCTGAGGTTCTCGACGGTGCAGAGAACTATTTTGTGATCATTTTTAAATCCGAGATGGCCGCCGCTCAAAAGTATGATAACTAGATTATGGGTATCGGATCCTAGATTCTCGAGGGTGCAGAGAAAGATTTTGTGATCAGTTTTCAAATCCAAGATGGCCGCCGCTCAAAAGTATGATAACTTCATTATGGGTATCGTATCCGAGGTTCTCGAGGGTGCAGAGAACGATTTTATGATCATTTTTCAAATCGAAGATGGCCGCCGCTCAAAAGTATAATAACTACATTATGGGTATCGTATCAGAGGTTCTCGAGGGTCCTGAGAACGATTTTGTGATCATTTTTCAAATCCAAGATGGCCGCCGCACAAAATTATGATTTCAGCAATATGGATATCGTACCCGAGGTTCTCGAGGGTGCAGAGAAAGATTTTGTGATCAGTTTTCAAATACAAGATGGCCGCCGCTCAAAAGTATGATAACTACATTATGGGTATCGTATCCGAGGTTCTCGAGGGTGCTGAGACCAATTTTTTGATCATTTTTCAAATCCAAGATGGCCGCCGCACAAAATTATGATTTCAGCAATATGGATATCGTACCCGAGGTCTCGAGGGTGCAGAAAACAATTTTGGGATCATTTTTAAATCCGAGATGGCCGCCGCTCAAAAGTATGATAACTAGATAATGGGTATCGTATCCTAGGTTTTCGAGGGTGCAGAGAAAGATTTTGTGGACAGTTTTCAAATCCAAGATGGCCGCCGCTCAAAAGTATGATAACTAGATTATGGGTATCTTATCCGAAGTTCTCGAGGGTGCAGAGAACGATTTTGTGATCATTTTTTAAATCGAAGATGGCCGCCGCTCAAAAGTATGATAACTACATTATTGGTATCGTATCCTAGGTTCTCGAGGGTGCTGAGACCAATTTTGTGATCATTTTTCAAATCCAAGATGGCCGCCGCACAAAATTATGATTTCAGCAATATGGATATCGTACCCGAGGTTCTCGAGGGTGCAGAGAACGATTTGGTGATCATTTTTCAAACCCAAGATGGCCGCCGCTCAAAAGTATGATAACTTCATTATTGGAATCGTATCCCAGGTTCTCGAGGGTGCTGAGACCAATTTTGTGATCATTTTTCAAATCCAAGATGGCCGCCGCAAAAAATTATAATTTCAGCAATATGGATATCGTACCCGAGGTTCTCGAGGGTGCAGAGAACGATTTGGTGATCATTTTTCTAATCCAAGTTGGCCGCCGCACAAAAGTACGATAACTAATCTCGGATTTAAAAATGATCCCAAAAGGATCATTTTTAAATCCGAGATGGCCGCCGCTCAAAAGTATGATAACTAGATTATGGGTATCTTATCCGAAGTTCTCGAGGGTGCAGAGAACGATTTTGTGATCATTTTTCAAATCGAAGATGGCCGCCGCTCAAAAGTATGATAACTACATTATTGGTATCGTATCCCAGGTTCTCGAGGGTGCAGAGAAAGATTTTGTGGACAGTTTTCAAATCCAAGATGGCCGCTGCTCAAAAGTATGATAACCACATTATGGGTATCGTATCCCAGGTTCTCGAGGGTGCTGAGAACAATTTTGTGATGATTTTTCAAATCCAAGATGGCCGCCGCACAAAATTATGATTTCAGCAATATGGATATCGAACCCGGGGTCTCGAGGGTGCAGAAAACAATTTTGGGATCATTTTTAAATCCGAGATGGCCGCCGCTCAAAAGTATGATAACTAGATAATGGGTATCGTATCCTAGGTATTCGAGGGTGCAGAGAAAGATTTTGTGGACAGTTTTCAAATCCAAGATGGCCGCCGCTCAAAAGTATGATAACCACATTATGGGTATCGTATCCCAGGTTCTCGAGGGTGCTGAGAACAATTTTGTGATGATTTTCAAATCCAAGATGGCCGCCGCACAAAATTATGATTTCAGCAATATGGATATCGTACCCGGGGTCTCGAGGGTGCAGAAAACAATTTTGGGATCATTTTTAAATCCGAGATGGCCGTCGCTCAAAAGTATGATAACTAGATAATGGGTATCGTATCCTAGGTTTTCGAGGGTGCAGAGAAAGATTTTGTGATCAGTTTTCAAATACAAGATGGCCGCCGCTCAAAAGTATGATATCTACATTATGGGTATCGTATCCGAGGATCTCGAGGGTGCTTAGAACGATGTTTTGATCATTTTTTAAATCCAAGATGGCCGCCGCACAAAATTATGATTTCAGCAATATGGATATCGTACCTGAGGTTCTCGACGGTGCAGAGAACTATTTTGTGATCATTTTTAAATCCGAGATGGCCGCCGCTCAAAAGTATGATAACTAGATTATCGGTATCTTATCCGAAGTTCTCAAGGGTGCAGAGAACGATTTTGTGATCATTTTTCAAATCGAAGATGGCCGCCGCTCAAAAGTATGATAACTACATTATTGGTATCGTATCCCAGGTTCTCGAGGGTGCTGAGACCAATTTTGTGATCATTTTTCAAATCCAAGATGGCCGCCGCACAAAATTATGATTTCAGCAATATGGATATCGTACCCGAGGTTCTCGAGGGTGCAGAGAACGATTTGGTGATCATTTTTCAAACCCAAGATGGCCGCTGCTCAAAAGTATGATAACTACATTATGGGTATCGTAACCGAGGTTCTCGAGGGTGCTGAGAACGATGTTTTAATCATTTTTCTAATCCAAGATTGCCGCCACAAAAAATTATGTTTTCACTTATGTAGATATCGTGTCCGAGGTTCTCGAGGGTGCAGAAAAAAATTTTGGGATCATTTTTATATCCGAGATGGCCGCCACTCAAAAGTATGATAACTACATTATGGGTATCTTATCCGATCTTCTCGAGGGTGCTGAGAACAATTTTGTGATCATTTTTTTAAATCCAAGATGGCCGCCGCACAAAATTACGATTTCAGCAATATGGATATCGTACCCGAGGTCTCGAGGGTGCAGAAAACAATTTTGGGATCATTTTTAAATCCGAGATGGCCGCCGCTTAAAAGTATGATAACTAGATAATGGGTATCGTATCCTTGGTTTTCGAGGCTGCAGAGAAAGATTTTGTGATCAGTTTTCAAATCTAAGATGGCCGCCGCTCAAAAGTATGATAACTTCATTATTGGAATCGTATCCCAGGTTCTCGAGGGTGCTGAGACCAATTTTGTGATCATTTTTCAAATCCAAGATGGCCGCCGCAAAAAATTATAATTTCAGCAATATGGATATCGTACCCGAGGTTCTCGAGGGTGCAGAGAACGATTTGGTGATCATTTTTCTAATCCAAGTTGGCCGCCGCACAAAAGTACGATAACTACATTATGGGAATCGTATCCCAGGTTCTCGAGGGTGCTGAGAACAATTTTGTGATCATTTTTCAAATCCAAGATGGCCGCCGCACAAAATTACGATTTCAGCAATATGGATATCGTACCCGAGGTCTCGAGGGTGCAGAAAACAATTTTGGGATCATTTTTATATCCGAGCTGAGACCAATTTTGTGATCATTTTTCAAATCCAAGATGGCCGCCGCACAAAATTATAATTTCAGCAATATGGATATCGTACCCGAGGTTCTCGAGGGTGCAGAAAACAATTTTGGGATCATTTTTATATCCGAGATGGCCGCCGCTCAAAAGTATGATAACTAGATTATGGGTATCGTATCCTAGGTTGTCGAGGGTGCAGAGAAAGATTTTGTGATCATTTTTCAAATACAAGATGGCCGCCGCTCAAAAGTATGATAACTACATTATGGGTATCGTAACCGAGGTTCTCGAGGGTGCAGAAAACAATTTTGGAATCATTTTTATATCCGAGATGGCCGCCGCTCAAAAGTTTGATAACTACATTATGGGTATCTTATCCGAGGTTCTCGAGCGTGCAGAGAACGATTTTGTGATCATTTTTCAAATCTAAGATGGCCGCCACTCAAAAGTATGATAACTACATTATTGGTATCGTATCCCAGGTTTTCGAGGGTGCTGAGACCAATTTTCTGATCATTTTTCAAATCCAAGATGGCCGCCGCACAAAATTATGATTTCAGCAATATGGATATCGTACCCGAGGTTCTCGAGGGTGCAGAAAACAATTTTGGGATCATTTTTCAAATCCAAGATGGCCGCCGCACAAAATTATGATTTCAGCAATATGGATATCGTACCCGAGGAATTTGAGGGTGCAGAGAACGATTTTGTGGTCAGTTTTCAAATCCAAGATGGCCGCCGCTCAAAAGTATGATAACTACATTATGGGTATCGTAACCGAGGTTCTCGAGGGTGCTAAGAACGATGTTTTGATCATTTTTCTAATCCAAGATGGCCGCCGCACAAAATTATGTTTTCACTAATAAAGATATCGTGTCCGAGGTACTCGAGGGTGCAGAAAACAATTTTGGGATAATTTTTATATCCAAGATGGCCGCCGCTCAAAAGTTTGATAACTACATTATGGGTATCTTATCCGAGGTTCTCGAGGGTGCAGAGAACGATTTTGTGATCATTTTTTAAATCGAAGATGGCCGCCGCTCAAAAGTATGATAACTACATTATTGGTATCGTATCCTAGGTTCTCGAGGGTGCTGAGACCAATTTTGTGATCATTTTTCAAATCCAAGATGGCCGCCGCACAAAATTATGATTTCAGCAATATGGATATCGTACCCGAGGTTCTCGAGGGTGCAGAGAACGATTTTGTGATCATTTTTAAATCTGAGATGGCCGCCGCTCAAAAGTATGATAACTAGATTATGGGTAGCGTATCCTAGGTTGTCGAGGATGCAGAGAAAGATTTTGTGATCAGTATTCAAATCCAAGATGGCCGCCGCTCAAAAGTCTGATAACTACATTATGGATATCGTATCAGAAGTTCTCGAGTGTGCTGAGAACGATTTTTTGATCAGTTTTCAAATCCAAGATGGCCGCCGCTCAAATGTATGATAACTACATTATGGGTATCGTATCCCAGGTTCTCGAGGGTGCTGAGAACAATTTTGTGATCATTTTTCAAATCCAAGATGGCCGCCGCACAAAATTACGATTTCAGCAATATGGATATCGTACCCGAGGTTCTCGAGCGTGCAGAGAACGATTTTGTGATCATTTTTCAAATCTAAGATGGCCGCCACTCAAAAGTATGATAACTACATTATTGGTATCGTATCCCAGGTTCTCGAGGGTGCTGAGACCAATTTTCTGATCATTTTTCAAATCCAAGATGGCCGCCGCACAAAATTATGATTTCAGCAATATGGATATCGTACCCGAGGTTCTCGAGGGTGCAGAAAACAATTTTGGGATCATTTTTCAAATCCAAGATGGCCGCCGCACAAAATTATGATTTCAGCAATATGGATATCGTACCCGAGGAATTTGAGGGTGCAGAGAAAGATTTTGTGGTCAGTTTTCAAATACAAGATGGCCGCCGCACAAAATTATGATTTCAGCAATATAGATATCGTACCCGAGGTTCTCGAGGATGCAGAGAATGATTTTGTGATCATTTTTCAAATCCAAGATGGCCACCGCACAAAATTATGATTTCAGCAATATGGATATCGTACCCAGGTTCTCGAGGGTGCAGAGAACGATTTGGTGATCATTTTTCAAGTCCAAGAGGGCCACCGCACAAAATTTTTATTTCAGAAATATGGATATCGTTCCCGAGGTTCTCGAGGGTGCAGAGAAAGATTTTGTGGTCAGTTTTCAAATCCAAGATGGCAGCCGCTCAAAAGTATGATAACTAGTATATGGGTATCGTATCAGAAGTTCTCGAGGGTGCTGAGAACGATTCTGTGATCATTTTTCAAATCCAAGATGGCCGCCGCACAAAATTATGAATTCAGCAACATGGATATCGTGTCCGAGATTCTCGAGGGTGCAGAGAACAATTCTGTGATCATTGTTGAAATGCAAGAGGGCTGCCGCAAACAATAATGTTTTCATAAATATGGATATCGTGTCTGAGGTTCTCGAGGGTGCTGAGAACGATTTTGTGATCATTTTTCAAATCCAAGATGGCCGCCGCACAAAATTATGATTTCAGCAATATGGATATCGTACCCGAGGTTCTCGAGGGTGCAGAGAACCCTTCTGTAAACATTTTTGAAATCCAAGAGGGCTGCCGAAAACAATAATGTTTTCAGCAATATGGATATCCTGTCTGAGGTTTTCGAGGGTGCAAAAAATATTTTGGGATCATTATTAAATCCGAGATGGCCGCCGCTCAAAAGTATCATAACTACATTATGTGTATCGTATCAGAGGTTCTCGAGGGTGCTAAGAACGATTTTATGATCATTTTTCAAATGCAAGATGGCCGCCGCACAAAATTATGATTTTAGCAATATGGATATCGTACCCGAGGTTCTCGAGGGTGCAGAGAATGATTTTGTAATCATTTTTCAAATCCAAGATGGCCGCCGCACAAAATTATGATTTTAGCAATATGGATATCGTACCCAGGTTCTCGATGGTGCAGAGAACGATTTGGTGATCATTTTTCAAATCCAAGATAGCCGCCGCACAAAATTATGATTTCAGCAATATGGATATAGTTCCCTAGGTTCTCGAGGGTGCAGAGAACGATTTGGTGATCATTTTTCAAATCCAAGATGGCCGCCGCACAAAATTATGATTTCAGCAATATGGATATCGTACCCGAGGTTCTCGAGGGTGCAGAGAAAGATTTTGTGGTCAGTTTTCAAATCCAAGATGGCGGCCGCTCAAAAGTATGATAACTAGATTATGGGTATCGGATCCTAGATTCTCGAGGGTGCAGAGAAAGATTTTGTGATCAGTTTTCAAATCCAAGATGGCCGCCACTCAAAAGTATGATAACTTCATTATGGATATCGTATCAGAAGTTCTCGAGGGTGCTGAGAACGATTTTGTGATCAGTTTTCAAATACAAGATGGCCGCCGCTCAAAAGTATGATATCTACATTATGGGTATCGTATCCGAGGTTCTCGAGGGTGCTTAGAACGATGTTTTGATCATTTTTCAAATCCAAGATGGCCGCCGCACAAAATTATGATTTCAGCAATATGGATATCGTACCTGAGGTTCTCGACGGTGCAGAGAACTATTTTGTGATCATTTTTAAATCCGAGATGGCCGCCGCTCAAAAGTATGATAACTAGATTATGGGTATCGGATCCTAGATTCTCGAGGGTGCAGAGAAAGATTTTGTGATCAGTTTTCAAATCCAAGATGGCCGCCGCTCAAAAGTATGATAACTTCATTATGGGTATCGTATCCGAGGTTCTCGAGGGTGCAGAGAACGATTTTGTGATCATTTTTCAAATCCAAGATGGCCGCCGCTCAAAAGTATAATAACTACATTATGGGTATCGTATCAGAGGTTCTCGAGGGTCCTGAGAACGATTTTGTTATCATTTTTCAAATCCAAGATGGCCGCCGCACAAAATTATGATTTCAGCAATATGGATATCGTACCCGAGGTTCTCGAGGGTGCAGAGAAAGATTTTGTGATCAGTTTTCAAATACAAGATGGCCGCCGCTCAAAAGTATGATAACTACATTATGGGTATCGTATCCGAGGTTCTCGAGGGTGCTGAGACCAATTTTTTGATCATTTTTCAAATCCAAGATGGCCGCCGCACAAAATTATGATTTCAGCAATATGGATATCGTACCCGAGGTCGCGAGGGTGCAGAAAACAATTTTGGGATCATTTTTAAATCCGAGATGGCCGCCGCTCAAAAGTATGATAACTAGATTATGGGTATCTTATCCGAAGTTCTCGAGGGTGCAGAGAACGATTTTGTGATCATTTTTCAAATCGAAGATGGCCGCCGCTCAAAAGTATGATAACTACATTATTGGTATCGTATCCCAGGTTCTCGAGGGTGCAGAGAAAGATTTTGTGGACAGTTTTCAAATCCAAGATGGCCGCTGCTCAAAAGTATGATAACCACATTTTGGGTATCGTATCCCAGGTTCTCGAGGGTGCTGAGAACAATTTTGTGATGATTTTTCAAATCCAAGATGGCCGCCGCACAAAATTATGATTTCAGCAATATGGATATCGAACCCGGGGTCCCGAGGGTGCAGAAAACAATTTTGGGATCATTTTTAAATCCGAGATGGCCGCCGCTCAAAAGTATGATAAATAGATAATGGGTATCGTATCCTAGGTTTTCGAGGGTGCAGAGAAAGATTTTGTGGACAGTTTTCAAATCCAAGATGGCCGCCGCTCAAAAGTATGATAACCACATTATGGGTATCGTATCCCAGGTTCTCGAGGGTGCTGAGAACAATTTTGTGATGATTTTCAAATCCAAGATGGCCGCCGCACAAAATTATGATTTCAGCAATATGGATATCGTACCCGGGGTCTCGAGGGTGCAGAAAACAATTTTGGGATCATTTTTAAATCCGAGATGGCCGTCGCTCAAAAGTATGATAACTAGATAATGGGTATCGTATCCTAGGTTTTCGAGGGTGCAGAGAAAGATTTTGTGATCAGTTTTCAAATACAAGATGGCCGCCGCTCAAAAGTATGATATCTACATTATGGGTATCGTATCCGAGGTTCTCGAGGGTGCTTAGAACGATGTTTTGATCATTTTTCAAATCCAAGATGGCCGCCGCACAAAATTATGATTTCAGCAATATGGATATCGTACCTGAGGTTCTCGACGGTGCAGAGAACTATTTTGTGATCATTTTTAAATCCGAGATGGCCGCCGCTCAAAAGTATGATAACTAGATTATCGGTATCTTATCCGAAGTTCTCAAGGGTGCAGAGAACGATTTTGTGATCATTTTTCAAATCGAAGATGGCCGCCGCTCAAAAGTATGATAACTACATTATTGGTATCGTATCCCAGGTTCTCGAGGGTGCTGAGACCAATTTTGTGATCATTTTTCAAATCCAAGATGGCCGCCGCACAAAATTATGATTTCAGCAATATGAATATCGTACCCGAGGTTCTCGAGGGTGCAGAGAACGATTTGGTGATCATTTTTCAAACCCAAGATGGCCGCCGCTCAAAAGTATGATAACTACATTATGGGTATCGTAACCGAGGTTCTCGAGGGTGCTGAGAACGATGTTTTAATCATTTTTCTAATCCAAGATTGCCGCCACAAAAAATTATGTTTTCACTTATGTAGATATCGTGTCCGAGGTTCTCGAGGGTGCAGAAAAAAATTTTGGGATCATTTTTATATCCGAGATGGTCGCCACTCAAAAGTATGATAACTACATTATGGGTATCTTATCCGATCTTCTCGAGGGTGCTGAGAACAATTTTGTGATCATTTTTTTAAATCCAAGATGGCCGCCGCACAAAATTACGATTTCAGCAATATGGATATCGTACCCGAGGTCTCGAGGGTGCAGAAAACAATTTTGGGATCATTTTTAAATCCGAGATGGCCGCCGCTTAAAAGTATGATAACTAGATAATGGGTATCGTATCCTTGGTTTTCGAGGCTGCAGAGAAAGATTTTGTGATCAGTTTTCAAATCTAAGATGGCCGCCGCTCAAAAGTATGATAACTTCATTATTGGAATCGTATCCCAGGTTCTCGAGGGTGCTGAGACCAATTTTGTGATCATTTTTCAAATCCAAGATGGCCGCCGCACAAAATTATGATTTCAGCAATATGGATATCGTACCCGAGGTTCTCGAGGGTGCAGAGAAAGATTTTGTGATCAGTTTTCAAATACAAGATGGCCGCCGCTCAAAAGTATGATAACTACATTATGGGTATCGTATCCGAGGTTCTCGAGGGTGCTGAGACCAATTTTTTGATCATTTTTAAATCCGAGATGGCCGCCGCACAAAATTATGATTTCAGCAATATGGATATCGTACCCGAGGTCTCGAGGGTGCAGAGAACAATTTTGGGATCATTTTTAAATCCGAGATGGCCGCCGCTCAAAAGTATGATAACTAGATTATGGGTATCTTATCCGAAGTTCTCGAGGGTGCAGAGAACGATTTTGTGATCATTTTTCAAATCGAAGATGGCCGCCGCTCAAAAGTATGATAACTACATTATTGGTATCGTATCCCAGGTTCTCGAGGGTGCAGAGAAAGATTTTGTGGACAGTTTTCAAATCCAAGATGGCCGCTGCTCAAAAGTATGATAACCACATTTTGGGTATCGTATCCCAGGTTCTCGAGGGTGCTGAGAACAATTTTGTGATGATTTTTCAAATCCAAGATGGCCGCCGCACAAAATTATGATTTCAGCAATATGGATATCGAACCCGGGGTCCCGAGGGTGCAGAAAACAATTTTGGGATCATTTTTAAATCCGAGATGGCCGCCGCTCAAAAGTATGATAACTAGATAATGGGTATCGTATCCTAGGTTTTCGAGGGTGCAGAGAAAGATTTTGTGGACAGTTTTCAAATCCAAGATGGCCGCCGCT
Source organism: Leptidea sinapis (assembly GCF_905404315.1). Taxonomy (NCBI): domain Eukaryota; kingdom Metazoa; phylum Arthropoda; class Insecta; order Lepidoptera; family Pieridae; genus Leptidea; species Leptidea sinapis. The sequence continues at coordinate 440,716 of NC_066296.1, read as the reverse complement.
CAAAAGTATGATAACCACATTATGGGTATCGTATCCCAGGTTCTCGAGGGTGCTGAGAACAATTTTGTGATGATTTTCAAATCCAAGATGGCCGCCGCACAAAATTATGATTTCAGCAATATGGATATCGTACCCGGGGTCTCGAGGGTGCAGAAAACAATTTTGGGATCATTTTTAAATCCGAGATGGCCGTCGCTCAAAAGTATGATAACTAGATAATGGGTATCGTATCCTAGGTTTTCGAGGGTGCAGAGAAAGATTTTGTGATCAGTTTTCAAATACAAGATGGCCGCCGCTCAAAAGTATGATATCTACATTATGGGTATCGTATCCGAGGTTCTCGAGGGTGCTTAGAACGATGTTTTGATCATTTTTCAAATCCAAGATGGCCGCCGCACAAAATTATGATTTCAGCAATATGGATATCGTACCTGAGGTTCTCGACGGTGCAGAGAACTATTTTGTGATCATTTTTAAATCCGAGATAGCCGCCGCTCAAAAGTATGATAACTAGATTATCGGTATCTTATCCGAAGTTCTCAAGGGTGCAGAGAACGATTTTGTGATCATTTTTCAAATCGAAGATGGCCGCCGCTCAAAAGTATGATAACTACATTATTGGTATCGTATCCCAGGTTCTCGAGGGTGCTGAGACCAATTTTGTGATCATTTTTCAAATCCAAGATGGCCGCCGCACAAAATTATGATTTCAGCAATATGGATATCGTACCCGAGGTTCTCGAGGGTGCAGAGAACGATTTGGTGATCATTTTTCAAACCCAAGATGGCCGCCGCTCAAAAGTATGATAACTACATTATGGGTATCGTAACCGAGGTTCTCGAGGGTGCTGAGAACGATGTTTTAATCATTTTTCTAATCCAAGATTGCCGCCACAAAAAATTATGTTTTCACTTATGTAGATATCGTGTCCGAGGTTCTCGAGGGTGCAGAAAAAAATTTTGGGATCATTTTTATATCCGAGATGGCCGCCACTCAAAAGTATGATAACTACATTATCTACTGAAACGTCCGGGCAACTAGAGCGGCTTTTTTCTTTAGACAGTCAAACGTCCAGGCAACCAGAGTGGCCCAGTCGACTTGCGTATTTATTTTGTGTTATAATCTGTAGTATGAGTGAATTAGCTTGTCAAATACGATTTTTAAGACTCTATGGTAAGTAATTGTAATAGGCTTATCTTTAAATATCAAGTATCCGAGCAAAAATTAAAAGAAATAATTAATTGAAAATCGCTTTGCGGGGGGAATTGTCATTTGTTTATTTTTGTAGTGTCAAGTGTTTTGTTATTGTTTTGTTTATCATGTAAGTGTAATATTTTAATTACGTATTATATTTGTTTTATATATGAAATTAATCCTCATGATATCTAGTTTCCGATTTTATCTACAAATTACATTTAAAATTCTTCTTACGACATTAAATCGACAAGTTATAACAGTATGATCGATACTACTTTATCGATTTGGTTTAAATATCAAATTTTTATTGTAATCCAATAAATTAACAGTAAATCATTGCTTGTAATAGGGACAAAATATCATAAATATAATGTTTATAATATTCAACAATCTGGATGTATTGAGACAACCAAGTATTTCACGTTTTACTTGTGCATTCCGCAGATAAATTGTAGGTATATACTAAGAATGGGTGCTTTATTTTAGTTTAATGCAACAATCCCGTAAGTCGAAGTAATGACATATTAATATCAAAAAATAGGTTATATAGTCTATTTCAATAATAATCAAGTTTTATTAATGTGTGCGCTAATATTTTACATAAAAACTTAATATAATGAAAATGTTATCACATTTCTACCTATAATCTCGAGCTTTAACCTTTTATTTATATATAACTTGGGTTCAAAAACATAATTTATGATTTTACACGTTGATTTTCTATACTTTTAACTACTTGAATGTATTTTTTATATAGCCATAGGTGGAGTCGTTAGGTAATTATATCGCTTTTAATAATCATGAATCTCGCGCTCGCCGTCGGATAATCTTAATCGCGTCATCGGACGTTCCGCTACCTGCCAGCTGTCATTAATCGGACGTTGCAGTAGTTATGGGTATCTTATCCGATCTTCTCGAGGGTGCTGAGAACAATTTTGTGACCATTTTTTTAAATCCAAGATGGCCGCCGCACAAAATTACGATTTCAGCAATATGGATATCGTACCCGAGGTCTCGAGGGTGCAGAAAACAATTTTGGGATCATTTTTAAATCCGAGATGGCCGCCGCTTAAAAGTATGATAACTAGATAATGGGTATCGTATCCTTGGTTTTCGAGGCTGCAGAGAAAGATTTTGTGATCAGTTTTCAAATCTAAGATGGCCGCCGCTCAAAAGTATGATAACTTCATTATTGGAAACGTATCCCAGGTTCTCGAGGGTGCTGAGACCAATTTTGTGATCATTTTTCAAATCCAAGATGGCCGCCGCACAAAATTATAATTTCAGCAATATGGATATCGTACCCGAGGTTCTCGAGGGTGCAGAGAACGATTTGGTGATCATTTTTCTAATCCAAGTTGGCCGCCGCACAAAAGTACGATAACTACATTATGGGAATCGTATCCCAGGTTCTCGAGGGTGCTGAGAACAATTTTGTGATCATTTTTCAAATCCAAGATGGCCGCCGCACAAAATTACGATTTCAGCAATATGGATATCGTACCCGAGGTCTCGAGGGTGCAGAAAACAATTTTGGGATCATTTTTAAATCCGAGATGGCCGCCGCTTAAAAGTATGATAACTAGATAATGGGTATCGTATCCTTGGTTTTCGAGGCTGCAGAGAAAGATTTTGTGATCAGTTTTCAAATCTAAGATGGCCGCCGCTCAAAAGTATGATAACTTCATTATTGGAATCGTATCCCAGGTTCTCGAGGGTGCTGAGACCAATTTTGTGATCATTTTTCAAATCCAAGATGGCCGCCGCACAAAATTATAATTTCAGCAATATGGATATCGTACCCGAGGTTCTCGAGGGTGCAGAGAAAGATTTTGTGGACAGTTTTTATATGCAAGATGGCCGCCGCTCAAAAGTACGATAACTACATTATGGGAATCGTATCCCAGGTTCTCGAGGGTGCTGAGAACAATTTCTGTGATCATTTTTCAAATCCAAGATGGCCGCCGCACAAAATTATGATTTCAGCAATATGGATATCGTACCCGGGGTCTCGAGGGTGCAGAAAACAATTTTGGGATCATTTTTAAATCCGAGATGGCCGCCGCTCAAAATTATGATAACTAGATAATGGGTATCGTATCCTAGGTTTTCGAGGGTGCAGAGAAAGATTTTGTGATCAGTTTTCAAATACAAGATGGCCGCCGCTCAAAAATATGATAACAACATTATGGGTATCGTATCCAAGGTTCTCGAGGGTGCTGAGAACGATGTTTTGATCATTTTTCTAATCCAAGATGGCCGCCGCACAAAATTATGGTTTCACCAATGTAGATATCGTGTCCGAGGTTGTCGAGGGTGCAGAAAAAAAATTTGGGATCATTTTTATATCCGAGATGGCCGCCGCTCAAAAGTATGATAACTACATTATGGGTATCTTATCCGAGGTTCTCGAGGGTGCAGAGCACGATTTTGTGATCATTTTTCAAATCGAAGATGGCCGCCGCTCAAAAGTATGATAACTACATTATTGGTATCGTATCCCATGTTCTCGAGGGTGCTGAGACCAATTTTGTGATCATTTTTCAAATCCAAGATGGCCGCCGCACAAAATTATGATTTCAGCAATATCGATATCTTACCCGAGGTTCTCGAGGGTGCAGAAAACAATTTTGGGATCATTTTTATATCCGAGCTGAGACCAATTTTTTGATCATTTTTCAAATCCAAGATGGCCGCCGCACAAAATTATGATTTCAGAAATATGGATATCGTACCCGATGTTCTCGAGGGTGCAGAAAACAATTTTGGGATCATTTTTATATCCGAGATGGCCGCCGCTCAAAAGTATGATAACTAGATTATGGGTATCGTATCCTAGGTTGTCGAGGGTGCAGAGAAAGATTTTGTGATCATTTTTCAAATACAAGATGGCCGCCGCTCAAAAGTATGATAACTACATTATGGGTATCGTAACCGAGGTTCTCGAGGGTGCAGAAAACAATTTTGGGATCATTTTTATATCCGAGATGGCCGCCGCTCAAAAGTTTGATAACTACATTATGGGTATCTTATCCGAGGTTCTCGAGGGTGTTGAGAACAATTTTGTGATCATTTTTCAAATCCAAGACGGCCGCCGCACAAAATTATGATTTCAGCAATATGGATATCGTACCCGAGGTTCTCGAGGTTGCAGAGTATGATTTTGTGGTCAGTTTTCAAATTCAAGATGGCCGCCGCTCAAAAGTATGATAACTACATTATGGGTATCGTATTCGATGTTCTCGAGGGTGCAGAGAACGATTTTGTGATCATATTTCAAATCGAAGATGGCCGCCGCTCAAAAGTATGATAACTAGATTATGGGTATCGTATCCTAGGTTCTCGAGGGTGCTGAGAACGATTTTGTGATCATTTTTCAAATCGAAGATGGCCGCCGCTCAAAAGTATGATAACTAGATTATGGGTATCGTATCTTAGGTTCTCGAGGGTGCTGAGAACGATTTTATGATCATTTTTAAATCCAAGATGGCCGCCGCACAAAATTTTGAATTCAGCAACATGGATATCGTGTCCGAGATTCTCGAGGGTGCAGAGAATGATTTTGTGATCATTTTTCAAATCCAAGATGGCCGCCGCACAAAATTATGATTTCAGCAATATGGATATCGTACCCTAGGTTCTCGAGGGTGCAGAGAAAGATTTTGTGGTCAGTTTTCAAATCCAAGATGGCAGCCGCTCAAAAGTATGATAACTAGATTATGGATATCGTATCAGAAGTTCTCGAGGGTGCTGAGAACGATTTTGTGATCATTTTTCAAATCCAAGATAGCCGCCGCACAAAATTATGAAGTCAGCAACATGGATATCGTGTCCGAGGTTCTCGAGGGTGCAGAGAACGATTTTGTGATCATTTTTCAAATCCAAGATGGCCGCCGCACAAAATTATGATTTCAGCAATATGGATATCGTACCCGAGGTTCTCGAGGGTGCAGAGAACGATTAGGTGATTATTTTTCAAATCCAATATGGCCGCCGCACAAAATTATGATTTTAGCAATATGGAAATCGTGTCCGAGGTTCTCGAGTGTGCAGATTCTGCGATCATTTAAGAAATCCAAGAGGGCTGCCGCAAACGATTATGTTTTCAGCAATATGGATATCGTGTCCGAGGTTCTCCAGGGTGCAGAATACAATTATTGGGATCATTTTTAATTCCGAGATGGCCACCGCTGAAAAGTATGATAACTAGACTATGGGTATCGTATCCGAGGTTCTCGAGGGTGCTGAGAACGATTTTGTGATCATTTTTCAAATCCAAGAGGGCCTCCGTGCAAGATTATGATCGCAAAAATATGGGTTTCGTATCCGAGGTTCTTGAGAGTGCAGAGAACGATTTTGTGATCATTTTTCAAATCCAAGATGGCCGCCGCTCAAAAGTATGACAACTACATTATGGGTATCGTATCCCAGGTTCTCGAGGGTGCACAGAACGATTTTGTGATCAGTTTTCAAATCCAAGATGGCCGCCGCTCAAAAGTATGATAACTACATTATGGGTATCGTATCCGAGGTTCTCGAGGGTGCTGAGAACGGTTTTGTAATCATTTTTCTAATCCAAGATGGCCGCCGTGCAAGATTATGATCACAAAAATATGGGTATCGTTCCCGAGGTTCTCGAGGGTGCTAAGAACGATTTTGTGATAATTTTTCAAATCCAAGAGGGCCGCCGTGCAAGATTATGATCGCAAAAATATGGGTATCGTATCCGAGGTTCTCGAGGGTGCAGAGAACGATTTTGTGATCATTTTTCAAATCGAAGAAAGCCGCCGCTTAAAAGTATGATAACTACATTATGGGTATCGTATCATAGGTTCTTGAGGCTGCAGAGAACGATTTTGTGATCATTTTTCAAATCCAAGATGGCCGCCGCACAAAATTATGTTTTCAGTAATATGAATATCGTGTCCGAGGTTCTCGAGGGTGCAGAAAACAATTTTGGGATCATTTTTAAATCCGAGATGGCGGCCGCTCAAAAGTATGATAACTACATTATGGGTATCGTATCAGAGGTTCTCGAGGTTGCAGAGAACGATTTTGTGATCATTTTTCAAATTCATGTTGGCCGTCGCTCAAAAGTATGATAACTACATTATGGGTATCGTATCCGAGAAGCTCGAGGGTGCTGAGATCGATTTTGTGATCATTTTTCAAATCCAAGAGGGCCGCCTTGCAAGATAATGATCACAAAAATATGGCTATCGTATCCGAGGTTCTTGAGAGTGCAGAGAACTATTTTGTGATCATTTTTCAAATCCAAGATGGCCGCCGCTCAAAAGTATGATAACTACATTATGGGTATCGTATCCGAGGTTCTCGAGGGTGCTGAGAACGATTTTATGATCATTTTTCTAATCCAAGATGGCCGCCGCACAAAATTATGTTTTCAGCAATATGGATATCGTGTCCGAGGTTCTCGAGGGTGCAGAAAACAATTTTGGGATCACTTTTAAATCCGAGATGGCCGCCGCTCAAAAGTATGATAACTAGATTATGGGTATCGTGTCCTAGGTTCTCGAGGGTGCAGAGAACGATTTTGTGATCAGTGTTCAAATCCAAGATGGCCGCCGCTCAAAAGTATGATAACTACATTATGGGTATCGTATTCGAGGTTCTCGAGGGTGCAGAGAACGATTTTGTGATCATTTTTCAAATCCAAGATGGCCGCCGCACAAAATTATGATTTCAGCAATATGGATATCGTACCCGAGGTTCTCGAGGGTGCAGAGAACGATTTTGTGATCATTTTTAAATCCGAGATAGCCGCCGCTCAAAAGTATGATAACTACATTATGGATATCGTATCAGAAGTTCTCGAGGGTGCTGAGAACGATTTTGTGATCATTTTTCAAATCCAAGATAGCCGCCGCACAAAATTATGAATTCAGCAACATGGATATCGTGTCCGAGATTCTCGAGGGTGCAGAGAACGATTTTGTGATCATTTTTTAAATCCAAGATGGCCGCCGCACAAAATTATGATTTCAGCAATATGGATATCGTACCTGAGGTTCTCGAGGGTGCAGAGAACGATTTGGTGATCATTTTTCAAATCCAAGATGGCTGCCGCACAAAATAATGATTTCAACAATATGGATATCGTACCCGATTTTCTCGAGGGTGCAGAGAAAGATTTTGTGGTCAGTTTTCAAATCCAAGATGGCCGCCGCTCAAAAGTATGATAACTACATTATGGATATCGTATCAGAAGTTCTCGAGGGTGCTGAGAACGATTTTGTGATCATTTTTCAAATCCAAGATGGCCGCCGCACAAAATTATGAATTCAGCGACATGGATATTGTGTCCGAGATTTTCGAGGGTGCAGAGAACGATTTTGTGATCATTTTTCAAGTCCAAGATGGCCGCCGCACAAAATTATGATTTTTGCAATATGGATATCGTACCCGAGGTTCTCGAGGTTGCAGAGTAAGATATTTTGTGGTCAGTTTTCAAATTCAAGATGGCCGCCGCTCAAAAGTATGATAACTACATTATGGGTATCGTATTCGAGGTTCTCAAGGGTGCAGAGAACGATTTTGTGATCATTTTTCAAATCGTAGATGGCCGCCGCTCAAAAGTATGATGTCTAGATTATGGGTATCGTATCCTAGGTTCTCGAGGGTGCAGAGAAAGATTTTGTGATCAGTTTTCAAATCCAAGATGGCTGCCGCTCAAAAGTATGATTACTACATTATGGATATCGTATCAGAGGTTCTCGAGGGTGCTGAGAACGATTTTGTGATCATTTTTCAAATCCAAGATGGCCGCCGCACAAAATTATGATTTCAGCAATATGGATAACCTGTCTGAGGTTCTCGAGGGTGCAAAAAATTTTTTGAGATCATTTTTAAATCCGAGATGGCCGCCGTGCAAGACTATGATCACAAAAATATGGGTATCGCTTCCGTGGTTCTTGAGAGTGCACAGAACGATTTTTTGATTATTTTTGAAATCCAAGTTGGCTGCCGCTCAAAATAATGATAACTACATTATGGGTATCGTATCCTAGGTTCTCGAGGGTGCTGAGAACGATTTTATGATCATTTTTCAAATCCAAGATGGCCGCCGCACAAAATTATGATTTCAGCAATATGGATATCGTACCCGAGGTTCTCGAGGGTGCAGAGAACGATTTTGTGATCATTTTTAAATGCAAGATGGCCGCCGCTCAAAAGTATGATAACTAGATTATGGGTATCGTATCCTAGGTTCTCGAGGATGCAGAGAAAGATTTTATAATCAGTTTTCAAATCCAAGATGGCCGCCGCTCAAAAGTATGATAACTACATTATGGATATCGTATCAGAAGTTCTCGAGGGTGCTGAGAACGATTTTGTGATCATTTTTCAAATCCAAGATGGCCGCCGCACAAAATTATGAATTCAGCAACATGGATATCGTGTGCGAGATTCTCGAGGGTGCAGAGAACGATTTTGTGATCATTTTTAAATCCGAGATGGCCGCCGCTCAAAAGTATGATAACTTGATTATAGGTATCGTATCCTAGGTTCTCGAGGGTGCTGAGAACGATTTTATGATCATTTTTCAAATCCAAGATGGCCGCCGCAAAAAATTATGATTTCAGCAATATGGATATCGTACCTGAGGTACTCGAGGGTGCAGAGAACGACTTGGTGATCATTTTTCAAATCCAAGATGGCTGCCGCACAAAATTATGATTTCAACAATATGGATATCGTACCCGAGTTTCTCGAGGGTGCAGAGAAAGATTTTGTGGTCAGTTTTCAAATCCAAGATGGCCGCCTTTCAAAAGTATTATAACTACATTATTTGTATCGTATCCCAGGTTCTCGAGGGTGTTGAGAACAATTTTGTGATCATTTTTCAAATCCAAGACGGCCGCCGCACAAAATTATGATTTCAGCAATATGGATATCGTACCCGAGGTTCTCGAGGTTGCAGAGTATGATTTTGTGGTCAGTTTTCAAATTCAAGATGGCCGCCGCTCAAAAGTATGATAACTACATTATGGGTATCGTATTCGAGGTTCTCGAGGGTGCAGAGAACGATTTTGTGATCATATTTCAAATCGAAGATGGCCGCCGCTCAAAAGTATGATAACTAGATTATGGGTATCGTATCCTAGGTTCTCGAGGGTGCTGAGAACGATTTTGTGATCATTTTTCAAATCGAAGATGGCCGCCGCTCAAAAGTATGATAACTAGGTTATGGGTATCGTATCTTAGGTTCTCGAGGTTGCTGAGAACGATTTTATGATCATTTTTAAATCCAAGATGGCCGCCGCACAAAATTTTGAATTCAGCAACATGGATATCGTGTCCGAGATTCTCGAGGGTGCAGAGAATGATTTTGTGATCATTTTTCAAATCCAAGATGGCCGCCGCACAAAATTATGATTTCAGCAATATGGATATCGTACCCTAGGTTCTCGAGGGTGCAGAGAAAGATTTTGTGGTCAGTTTTCAAATCCAAGATGGCCGCCGCTCAAAAGTATGATAACTACATTATGGATATCGTATCAGAAGTTCTCGAGGGTGCTGAGAACGATTTTGTGATCATTTTTCAAATCCAAGATGGCCGCCGCACAAAATTATGAATTCAGCAACATGGATATTGTGTCCGAGATTCTCGAGGGTGCAGAGAACGATTTTGTGATCATTTTTCAAGTCCAAGATGGCCGCCGCACAAAATTATGATTTCAGCAATATGGATATCGTACCCGGATTCTCGAGGGTGCAGAGAACGATTTTGTGATCATTTTTAAATCCGAGATGGCCGCCGCTCAAAAGTATGATGTCTAGATTATGGGTATCGTATCCTAGGTTCTCGAGGGTGCAGAGAAAGATTTTGTGATCAGTTTTCAAATCCAAGATGGCTGCCGCTCAAAAGTATGATTACTACATTATGGATATCGTATCAGAGGTTCTCGAGGGTGCTGAGAACGATTTTGTGATCATTTTTCAAATCCAAGATGGCCGCCGCACAAAATTATGATTTCAGCAATATGGATATCCTGTCTGAGGTTCTCGAGGGTGCAAAAAATTTTTTGGGATCATTTTTAAATCCGAGATGGCCGCCGTGCAAGACTATGATCACAAAAATATGGGTATCGCTTCCGTGGTTCTTGAGAGTGCACAGAACGATTTTTTGATTATTTTTGAAATCCAAGTTGGCTGCCGCTCAAAATAATGATAACTACATTATGGGTATTGTATCCGAGGTTCTCGAGGGTGCTGAGAACGATTTTATGATCATTTTTCAAATCCAAGATGGCCGCCGCACAAAATTATGATTTCAGCAATATGGATATCGTACCCGAGGTTCTCGAGGGTGCAGAGAACGATTTTGTGATCATTTTTAAATGCAAGATGGCCGCCGATCAAAAGTATGATAACTAGATTATGGGTATCGTATCCTAGGTTCTCGAGGATGCAGAGAAAGATTTTGTAATCAGTTTTCAAATCCAAGATGGCCGCCGCTCAAAAGTATGATAACTACATTATGGATATCGTATCAGAAGTTCTCGAGGGTGCTGAGAACGATTTTGTGATCATTTTTCAAATCCAAGATGGCCGCCGCACAAAATTATGAATTCAGCAACATGGATATCGTGTGCGAGATTCTCGAGGGTGCAGAGAACGATTTTGTGATCATTTTTAAATCCGAGATGGCCGCCGCTCAATAGTATGATAACTTGATTATAGGTATCGTATCCTAGGTTCTCGAGGGTGCTGAGAACGATTTTATGATCATTTTTCAAATCCAAGATGGCCGCCGCAAAAAATTATGATTTCAGCAATATGGATATCGTACCTGAGGTACTCGAGGGTGCAGAGAACGACTTGGTGATCATTTTTCAAATCCAAGATGGCTGCCGCACAAAATTATGATTTCAACAATATGGATATCGTACCCGAGATTCTCGAGGGTGCAGAGAAAGATTTTGTGGTCAGTTTTCAAATCCAAGATGGCCGCCTTTCAAAAGTATTATAACTACATTATTTGTATCGTATCCCAGGTTCTCGAGGGTGTTGAGAACAATTTTGTGATCATTTTTCAAATCCAAGACGGCCGCCGCACAAAATTATGATTTCAGCAATATGGATATCGTACCCGAGGTTCTCTAGGTTGCAGAGTATGATTTTGTGGTCAGTTTTCAAATTCAAGATGGCCGCCGCTCAAAAGTATGATAACTACATTATGGGTATCGTATTCGAGGTTCTCGAGGGTGCAGAGAACGATTTTGTGATCATATTTCAAATCGAAGATGGCCGCCGCTCAAAAGTATGATAACTAGATTATGGGTATCGTATCCTAGGTTCCCGAGGGTGCTGAGAACGATTTTGTGATCATTTTTCAAATCGAAGATGGCCGCCGCTCAAAAGTATGATAACTAGATTATGGGTATCGTATCTTAGGTTCTCGAGGGTGCTGAGAACGATTTTATGATCATTTTTAAATCCAAGATGGCCGCCGCACAAAATTTTGAATTCAGCAATATGGATATCGTACCCTAGGTTCTCGAGGGTGCAGAGAAAGATTTTGTGGTCAGTTTTCAAATCCAAGATGGCAGCCGCTCAAAAGTATGATAACTACATTATGGATATCGTATCAGAAGTTCTCGAGGGTGCTGAGAACGATTTTGTGATCATTTTTCAAATCCAAGATAGCCGCCGCACAAAATTATGAATTCAGCAACATGGATATCGTGTCCGAGATTCTCGAGGGTGCAGAGAACGATTTTGTGATCATTTTTTAAGTCCAAGATGGCCGCCGCACAAAATTATGATTTCAGCAATATGGATATCGTACCTGAGGTTCTAGAGGGTGCAGAGAACGATTTGGTGATCATTTTTCAAATCCAAGATGGCTGCCGCACAAAATAATGATTTCAACAATATGGATATCGTACCCGATTTTCTCGAGGGTGCAGAGAAAGATTTTGTGGTCAGTTTTCAAATCCAAGATGGCCGCCGCTCAAAAGTATGATAACTACATTATGGATATCGTATCAGAAGTTCTCGAGGGTGCTGAGAACGATTTTGTGATCATTTTTCAAATCGAAGATGGCCGCCGCTCAAAAGTATGATAACTAGATTATGGGTATCGTATCTTAGGTTCTCGAGGGTGCAGAGAATGATTTTGTGATCATTTTTCAAATCCAAGATGGCCGCCGCACAAAATTATGATTTCAGCAATATGGATATCGTACCCTAGGTTCTCGAGGGTGCAGAGAAAGATTTTGTGGTCAGTTTTCAAATCCAAGATGGCAGCCGCTCAAAAGTATGATAACTACATTATGGATATCGTATCAGAAGTTCTCGAGGGTGCTGAGAACGATTTTGTGATCATTTTTCAAATCCAAGATAGCCGCCGCACAAAATTATGAATTCAGCAACATGGATATCGTGTCCGAGATTCTCGAGGGTGCAGAGAACGATTTTGTGATCATTTTTTAAGTCCAAGATGGCCGCCGCACAAAATTATGATTTCAGCAATATGGATATCGTACCTGAGGTTCTAGAGGGTGCAGAGAACGATTTGGTGATCATTTTTCAAATCCAAGATGGCTGCCGCACAAAATAATGATTTCAACAATATGGATATCGTACCCGATTTTCTCGAGGGTGCAGAGAAAGATTTTGTGGTCAGTTTTCAAATCCAAGATGGCCGCCGCTCAAAAGTATGATAACTACATTATGGATATCGTATCAGAAGTTCTCGAGGGTGCTGAGAACGATTTTGTGATCATTTTTCAAATCCAAGATGGCCGCCGCACAAAATTATGAATTCAGCAACATGGATATTGTGTCCGAGATTCTCGAGGGTGCAGAGAACGATTTTGTGATCATTTTTCAAGTCCAAGATGGCCGCCGCACAAAATTATGATTATTGCAATATGGATATCGTACCCGAGGTTCTCGAGGGTGCAGAGAACGATATGGTGATCATTTTTCAAATCCAAGATGGCCGCCGCACAAAATTATGATTTCAGCAATATGGATATCGTACCCGAGGTTCTCGAGGGTGCAGAGAACAATTTTGTGATCATTTTTAAATCCGAGATGGCCGCCGCTCAAAAGTATGATGACTAGATTATGGGTGTCGGTCGTATCTGAGGTTCTCGAGGGTGCAGAGAAAGATTTTGTGATCAGTTTTCAAATCCAAGATGGCTGCCGCTCAAAAGTATGATTACTACATTATGGATATCGTATCAGAGGTTCTCGAGGGTGCTGAGAACGATTTTGTGACCAGTTTTCAAATCCAAGATGGCCGCCGCTCAAAAGTATGTTTTCAGGAATATGGAAATCGTGTCTGAGGTTCTCTAGGGTGCAAAAAATTTTTTGGGATCATTTTTAAATCCGAGATGGCCGCCGTGCAAGACTATGATCACAAAAATATGGGTATCGCTTCCGTGGTTCTTGAGAGTGCACAGAACGATTTTTTGATTATTTTTGAAATCCAAGATGGCCGCCGTTCAAAATAATGATAACTACATTATGGGTATCGCATCCGAGGTTCTCGAGGGTGCAGAGAACGATTTTGTGATCATTTTTCAAATCGAAGATGGCCGCCGCTCAAAGTATGATAACTACAATATGGGTATCGTATCAGAGGTTCTTGAGGGTCCTGAGAACGATTTTGTGATCATTTTTCAAATCCAAGATGGCCGCCGCACAAAATTATGATTTCAGCAATATGGATATCGTACCCGAGGTTCTTGAGGGTGCAGAGAATGATTTCATGATCATTTTTCAAATCCAAGATGGCCGCCGCACAAAATTATGATTTCAGCAATATGGATATCGTACCCAGGTTCTCGAGGGTGCAGAGAACGATTGGTGATCATTTTTCAAATCCAAGATGGCCGCCGCACAAAATTTTGATTTCAGCAATATGGATATCGTTCCCGAGGTTCTCGAGGGTGCAGAGAAAGATTTGGTGATAATTTTTCAAATCCAAGATGGCCGCCGCACAAAATTATGATTTTAGCAATATGGATATCGTACCCGAGGTTCTCGAGGGTGCAGAGAACGATTTGGTGATCATTTTTCAAATCCAAGATGGCCGCCGCACAAAATTATGATTTCAGCAATATGGATATAGTTCCCTAGGTTCTCGAGGGTGCAGAGAACGATTTGGTGATCATTTTTCAAATCCAAGATGGCCGCCGCACAAAATTATGATTTCAGCAATATGGATATCGTACCCGAGGTTCTCGAGGGTGCAGAGAAAGATTTTGTGGTCAGTTTTCAAATCCAAGATGGCGGCCGCTCAAAAGTATGATAACTAGATTATGGGTATCGTATCCTAGATTCTCGAGGGTGCAGAGAAAGATTTTGTGATTAGTTTTCAAATCCAAGATGGCCGCAGCTCAAAAGTATGATAACTACATTATTGATATCGTATCAGAAGTTCTCGATGGTGCTGAGAACGATTTTGTGATCATTTTTCAAATCCAAGATGGCCGCCGCACAAAATTATGAATTCAGGAACATGGATATCGTGTCCGAGATTCTCGAGGGTGCAGAGAACAATTCTGTGATCATTGTTGAAATCCAAGAGGGCTGCCGCAAACAATAATGTTTTCAGCAATATAGATACCGTGTCTGAGGTAATCGAGGGTGCTGAGAACGATTTTGTAATCATTTTTCAAATCCAAGATGGCCGCCGCACAAAATTATGATTTCAGCAATACGGATATCGTACCCGAGGTTCTCGAGGGTGCAGAGAACCATTCTGTTAACATTTTTGAAATCCAAGAGGGCTGCCGAAAACAATAATATTTTCAGCAATATGGATATCCTGTCTGAGGTTCTCGAGGGTGCAAAAAATATTTTGGGATCATTTTTAAATCCGAGATGGCCGCCGCTCAAAAGTATGATAACTACATTATGGGTATCGAATCAGAGATTCTCGAGGGTGCTGAGAACAATTTTGTGATCATTTTTCAAATCCAAGATGGCCGCCGCACAAAATTATGAATTCAGCAACATGGATATCGTGTCCGAGATTCTCGGGGGTGCAGAGAACAATTCTGTGATCATTGTTGAAATCCAAGAGGGCTGCCGCAAACAATAATGTTTTCAGCAATATGGATATCCTGTCTGAGGTTCTCGAGGGTGCAAAAAATATTTTGGGATCATTTTTAAATCCGAGATGGCCGCCGCTCAAAAGTATGATAACTTCATTATGGGTATCGTATCAGAGGTTCTCGAGTGTCCTGAGAACGACTTTGTGATCAGTTTTCAAATCCAAGATGGCCGCCGCACAAAATTATGATTTCAGCAATATAGATATCGTACCCGAGGTTCTCGAGGGTGCACAGAATGATTTTGTGATCATTTTTCAAATCCAAGATGGCCACCGCACAAAATTATGATTTCAGCAATATGGATACCGTACCCAGGTTCTCGAGGGTGCAGAGAACGATTTGGTGATCATTTTTCAAGTCCAAGAGGGCCGCCGCACAAAATTTTTATTTCAGAAATATGGATATCGTTCCCGAGGTTCTCGAGGGTGCAGAGAAAGATTTTGTGGTCAGTTTTCAAATCCAAGATGGCAGCCGCTCAAAAGTATGATAACTAGTATATGGGTATCGTATCAGAAGTTCTCGAGGGTGCTGAGAACGATTCTGTGATCATTTTTCAAATCCAAGATGGCCGCCGCACAAAATTATGAATTCAGCAACATGGATATCGTGTCCGAGATTCTCGAGGGTGCAGAGAACAATTCTGTGATCATTGTTGAAATGCAAGAGGGCTGCCGCAAACAATAATGTTTTCATAAATATGGATATCGTGTCTGAGGTTCTCGAGGGTGCTGAGAACGATTTTGTGATCATTTTTCAAATCCAAGATGGCCGCCGCACAAAATTATGATTTCAGCAATATGGATATCGTACCCGAGGTTCTCGAGGGTGCAGAGAACCCTTCTTTAAACATTTTTGAAATCCAAGAGGGCTGCCGAAAACAATAATGTTTTCAGCAATATGGATATCCTGTCTGAGGTTTTCGAGGGTGCAAAAAATATTTTGGGATCATTATTAAATCCGAGATGGCCGCCGCTCAAAAGTATCATAACTACATTATGTGTATCGTATCAGAGGTTCTCGAGGGTGCTAAGAACGATTTTATGATCATTTTTCAAATGCAAGATGGCCGCCGCACAAAATTATGATTTTAGCAATATGGATATCGTACCCGAGGTTCTCGAGGGTGCAGAGAATGATTTTGTAATCATTTTTCAAATCCAAGATGGCCGCCGCACAAAATTATGATTTTAGCAATATGGATATCGTACCCAGGTTCTCGATGGTGCAGAGAACGATTTGGTGATCATTTTTCAAATCCATGATGGCCGCCGCACAAAATTATGATTTCAGCAATATGGATATAGTTCCCTAGGTTCTCGAGGGTGCAGAGAACGATTTGGTGATCATTTTTCAAATCCAAGATGGCCGCCGCACAAAATTATGATTTCAGCAATATGGATATCGTACCCGAGGTTCTCGAGGGTGCAGAGAAAGATTTTGTGGTCATTTTTCAAATCCAAGATGGCGGCCGCTCAAAAGTATGATAACTAGATTATGGGTATCGGATCCTAGATTCTCGAGGGTGCAGAGAAAGATTTTGTGATCAGTTTTCAAATCCAAGATGGCCGCCACTCAAAAAAATGATAACTTCATTATGGATATCGTATCAGAAGTTCTCGAGGGTGCTGAGAACGATTTTGTGATCAGTTTTCAAATACAAGATGGCCACCGCTCAAAAGTATGATATCTACATTATGGGTATCGTATCCGAGGTTCTCGAGGGTGCTTAGAACGATGTTTTGATCATTTTTCAAATCCAAGATGGCCGCCGCACAAAATTATGATTTCAGCAATATGGATATCGTACCTGAGGTTCTCGACGGTGCAGAGAACTATTTTGTGATCATTTTTAAATCCGAGATGGCCGCCGCTCAAAAGTATGATAACTAGATTATGGGTATCGGATCCTAGATTCTCGAGGGTGCAGAGAAAGATTTTGTGATCAGTTTTCAAATCCAAGATGGCCGCCGCTCAAAAGTATGATAACTTCATTATGGGTATCGTATCCGAGGTTCTCGAGGGTGCAGAGAACGATTTTGTGATCATTTTTCAAATCGAAGATGGCCGCCGCTCAAAAGTATAATAACTACATTATGGGTATCGTATCAGAGGTTCTCGAGGGTGCTGAGAACGATTTTGTGATCATTTTTCAAATCCAAGATGGCCGCCGCACAAAATTATGATTTCAGCAATATGGATATCGTACCCGAGGTTCTCGAGGGTGCAGAGAAAGATTTTGTGATCAGTTTTCAAATACAAGATGGCCGCCGCTCAAAAGTATGATAACTACATTATGGGTATCGTATCCGAGGTTCTCGAGGGTGCTGAGAACAATTTTTTGATCATTTTTCAAATCCAAGATGGCCGCCGCACAAAATTATGATTTCAGCAATATGGATATCGTACCCGAGGTCTCGAGGGTGCAGAAAACAATTTTGGGATCATTTTTAAATCCGAGATGGCCGCCGCTCAAAAGTATGATAACTAGATTATGGGTATCTTATCCGAAGTTCTCGAGGGTGCAGAGAACGATTTTGTGATCATTTTTCAAATCGAAGATGGCCGCCGCTCAAAAGTATGATAACTACATTATTGGTATCGTATCCCAGGTTCTCGAGGGTGCAGAGAAAGATTTTGTGGACAGTTTTCAAATCCAAGATGGCCGCTGCTCAAAAGTATGATAACCACATTATGGGTATCGTATCCCAAGTTCTCGAGGGTGCTGAGAACAATTTTGTGATGATTTTTCAAATTCAAGATGGCCGCCGCACAAAATTATGATTTCAGCAATATGGATATCGAACCCGGGGTCTCGAGGGTGCAGAAAACAATTTTGGGATCATTTTTAAATCCGAGATGGCCGCCGCTCAAAAGTATGATAACTAGATAATGGGTATCGTATCCTAGGTTTTCGAGGGTGCAGAGAAAGATTTTGTGGACAGTTTTCAAATCCAAGATGGCCGCCGCTCAAAAGTATGATAACCACATTATGGGTATCGTATCCCAGGTTCTCGAGGGTGCTGAGAACAATTTTGTGATGATTTTCAAATCCAAGATGGCCGCCGCACAAAATTATGATTTCAGCAATATGGATATCGTACCCGGGGTCTCGAGGGTGCAGAAAACAATTTTGGGATCATTTTTAAATCCGAGATGGCCGTCGCTCAAAAGTATGATAACTAGATAATGGGTATCGTATCCTAGGTTTTCGAGGGTGCAGAGAAAGATTTTGTGATCAGTTTTCAAATACAAGATGGCCGCCGCTCAAAAGTATGATATCTACATTATGGGTATCGTATCCGAGGATCTCGAGGGTGCTTAGAACGATGTTTTGATCATTTTTCAAATCCAAGATGGCCGCCGCACAAAATTATGATTTCAGCAATATGGATATCGTACCTGAGGTTCTCGACGGTGCAGAGAACTATTTTGTGATCATTTTTAAATCCGAGATGGCCGCCGCTCAAAAGTATGATAACTAGATTATCGGTATCTTATCCGAAGTTCTCAAGGGTGCAGAGAACGATTTTGTGATCATTTTTCAAATCGAAGATGGCCGCCGCTCAAAAGTATGATAACTACATTATTGGTATCGTATCCCAGGTTCTCGAGGGTGCTGAGACCAATTTTGTGATCATTTTTCAAATCCAAGATGGCCGCCGCACAAAATTATGATTTCAGCAATATGGATATCGTACCCGAGGTTCTCGAGGGTGCAGAGAACGATTTGGTGATCATTTTTCAAACCCAAGATGGCCGCCGCTCAAAAGTATGATAACTACATTATGGGTATCGTAACCGAGGTTCTCGAGGGTGCTGAGAACGATGTTTTAATCATTTTTCTAATCCAAGATTGCCGCCACAAAAAATTATGTTTTCACTTATGTAGATATCGTGTCCGAGGTTCTCGAGGGTGCAGAAAAAAATTTTGGGATCATTTTTATATCCGAGATGGCCGCCACTCAAAAGTATGATAACTACATTATGGGTATCTTATCCGATCTTCTCGAGGGTGCTGAGAACAATTTTGTGATCATTTTTTTAAATCCAAGATGGCCGCCGCACAAAATTACGATTTCAGCAATATGGATATCGTACCCGAGGTCTCGAGGGTGCAGAAAACAATTTTGGGATCATTTTTAAATCCGAGATGGCCGCCGCTTAAAAGTATGATAACTAGATAATGGGTATCGTATCCTTGGTTTTCGAGGCTGCAGAGAAAGATTTTGTGATCAGTTTTCAAATCTAAGATGGCCGCCGCTCAAAAGTATGATAACTTCATTATTGGAATCGTATCCCAGGTTCTCGAGGGTGCTGAGACCAATTTTGTGATCATTTTTCAAATCCAAGATGGCCGCCGCAAAAAATTATAATTTCAGCAATATGGATATCGTACCCGAGGTTCTCGAGGGTGCAGAGAACGATTTGGTGATCATTTTTCTAATCCAAGTTGGCCGCCGCACAAAAGTACGATAACTACATTATGGGAATCGTATCCCAGGTTCTCGAGGGTGCTGAGAACAATTTTGTGATCATTTTTCAAATCCAAGATGGCCGCCGCACAAAATTACGATTTCAGCAATATGGATATCGTACCCGAGGTCTCGAGGGTGCAGAAAACAATTTTGGGATCATTTTTATATCCGAGCTGAGACCAATTTTGTGATCATTTTTCAAATCCAAGATGGCCGCCGCACAAAATTATAATTTCAGCAATATGGATATCGTACCCGAGGTTCTCGAGGGTGCAGAAAACAATTTTGGGATCATTTTTATATCCGAGATGGCCGCCGCTCAAAAGTATGATAACTAGATTATGGGTATCGTATCCTAGGTTGTCGAGGGTGCAGAGAAAGATTTTGTGATCATTTTTCAAATACAAGATGGCCGCCGCTCAAAAGTATGATAACTACATTATGGGTATCGTAACCGAGGTTCTCGAGGGTGCAGAAAACAATTTTGGAATCATTTTTATATCCGAGATGGCCGCCGCTCAAAAGTTTGATAACTACATTATGGGTATCTTATCCGAGGTTCTCGAGCGTGCAGAGAACGATTTTGTGATCATTTTTCAAATCTAAGATGGCCGCCACTCAAAAGTATGATAACTACATTATTGGTATCGTATCCCAGGTTCTCGAGGGTGCTGAGACCAATTTTCTGATCATTTTTCAAATCCAAGATGGCCGCCGCACAAAATTATGATTTCAGCAATATGGATATCGTACCCGAGGTTCTCGAGGGTGCAGAAAACAATTTTGGGATCATTTTTCAAATCCAAGATGGCCGCCGCACAAAATTATGATTTCAGCAATATGGATATCGTACCCGAGGAATTTGAGGGTGCAGAGAAAGATTTTGTGGTCAGTTTTCAAATACAAGATGGCCGCCGCTCAAAAGTATGATAACTACATTATGGGTATCGTAACCGAGGTTCTCGAGGGTGCTAAGAACGATGTTTTGATCATTTTTCTAATCCAAGATGGCCGCCGCACAAAATTATGTTTTCACTAATAAAGATATCGTGTCCGAGGTACTCGAGGGTGCAGAAAACAATTTTGGGATAATTTTTATATCCAAGATGGCCGCCGCTCAAAAGTTTGATAACTACATTATGGGTATCTTATCCGAGGTTCTCGAGGGTGCAGAGAACGATTTTGTGATCATTTTTTAAATCGAAGATGGCCGCCGCTCAAAAGTATGATAACTACATTATTGGTATCGTATCCTAGGTTCTCGAGGGTGCTGAGACCAATTTTGTGATCATTTTTCAAATCCAAGATGGCCGCCGCACAAAATTATGATTTCAGCAATATGGATATCGTACCCGAGGTTCTCGAGGGTGCAGAGAACGATTTTGTGATCATTTTTAAATCTGAGATGGCCGCCGCTCAAAAGTATGATAACTAGATTATGGGTAGCGTATCCTAGGTTGTCGAGGATGCAGAGAAAGATTTTGTGATCAGTATTCAAATCCAAGATGGCCGCCGCTCAAAAGTCTGATAACTACATTATGGATATCGTATCAGAAGTTCTCGAGTGTGCTGAGAACGATTTTTTGATCAGTTTTCAAATCCAAGATGGCCGCCGCTCAAATGTATGATAACTACATTATGGGTATCGTATCCCAGGTTCTCGAGGGTGCTGAGAACAATTTTGTGATCATTTTTCAAATCCAAGATGGCCGCCGCACAAAATTACGATTTCAGCAATATGGATATCGTACCCGAGGTTCTCGAGCGTGCAGAGAACGATTTTGTGATCATTTTTCAAATCTAAGATGGCCGCCACTCAAAAGTATGATAACTACATTATTGGTATCGTATCCCAGGTTCTCGAGGGTGCTGAGACCAATTTTCTGATCATTTTTCAAATCCAAGATGGCCGCCGCACAAAATTATGATTTCAGCAATATGGATATCGTACCCGAGGTTCTCGAGGGTGCAGAAAACAATTTTGGGATCATTTTTCAAATCCAAGATGGCCGCCGCACAAAATTATGATTTCAGCAATATGGATATCGTACCCGAGGAATTTGAGGGTGCAGAGAAAGATTTTGTGGTCAGTTTTCAAATACAAGATGGCCGCCGCACAAAATTATGATTTCAGCAATATAGATATCGTACCCGAGGTTCTCGAGGATGCAGAGAATGATTTTGTGATCATTTTTCAAATCCAAGATGGCCACCGCACAAAATTATGATTTCAGCAATATGGATATCGTACCCAGGTTCTCGAGGGTGCAGAGAACGATTTGGTGATCATTTTTCATGTCCAAGAGGGCCGCCGCACAAAATTTTTATTTCAGAAATATGGATATCGTTCCCGAGGTTCTCGAGGGTGCAGAGAAAGATTTTGTGGTCAGTTTTCAAATCCAAGATGGCAGCCGCTCAAAAGTATGATAACTAGTATATGGGTATCGTATCAGAAGTTCTCGAGGGTGCTGAGAACGATTCTGTGATCATTTTTCAAATCCAAGATGGCCGCCGCACAAAATTATGAATTCAGCAACATGGATATCGTGTCCGAGATTCTCGAGGGTGCAGAGAACAATTCTGTGATCATTGTTGAAATGCAAGAGGGCTGCCGCAAACAATAATGTTTTCATAAATATGGATATCGTGTCTGAGGTTCTCGAGGGTGCTGAGAACGATTTTGTGATCATTTTTCAAATCCAAGATGGCCGCCGCACAAAATTATGATTTCAGCAATATGGATATCGTACCCGAGGTTCTCGAGGGTGCAGAGAACCCTTCTGTAAACATTTTTGAAATCCAAGAGGGCTGCCGAAAACAATAATGTTTTCAGCAATATGGATATCCTGTCTGAGGTTTTCGAGGGTGCAAAAAATATTTTGGGATCATTATTAAATCCGAGATGGCCGCCGCTCAAAAGTATCATAACTACATTATGTGTATCGTATCAGAGGTTCTCGAGGGTGCTAAGAACGATTTTATGATCATTTTTCAAATGCAAGATGGCCGCCGCACAAAATTATGATTTTAGCAATATGGATATCGTACCCGAGGTTCTCGAGGGTGCAGAGAATGATTTTGTAATCATTTTTCAAATACAAGATGGCCGCCGCACAAAATTATGATTTTAGCAATATGGATATCGTACCCAGGTTCTCGATGGTGCAGAGAACGATTTGGTGATCATTTTTCAAATCCAAGATAGCCGCCGCACAAAATTATGATTTCAGCAATATGGATATAGTTCCCTAGGTTCTCGAGGGTGCAGAGAACGATTTGGTGATCATTTTTCAAATCCAAGATGGCCGCCGCACAAAATTATGATTTCAGCAATATGGATATCGTACCCGAGGTTCTCGAGGGTGCAGAGAAAGATTTTGTGGTCAGTTTTCAAATCCAAGATGGCGGCCGCTCAAAAGTATGATAACTAGATTATGGGTATCGGATCCTAGATTCTCGAGGGTGCAGAGAAAGATTTTGTGATCAGTTTTCAAATCCAAGATGGCCGCCACTCAAAAGTATGATAACTTCATTATGGATATCGTATCAGAAGTTCTCGAGGGTGCTGAGAACGATTTTGTGATCAGTTTTCAAATACAAGATGGCCGCCGCTCAAAAGTATGATATCTACATTATGGGTATCGTATCCGAGGTTCTCGAGGGTGCTTAGAACGATGTTTTGATCATTTTTCAAATCCAAGATGGCCGCCGCACAAAATTATGATTTCAGCAATATGGATATCGTACCTGAGGTTCTCGACGGTGCAGAGAACTATTTTGTGATCATTTTTAAATCCGAGATGGCCGCCGCTCAAAAGTATGATAACTACATTATGGGTATCGGATCCGAGTTTCTCGAGGGTGCAGAGAATGATTTTGTGATCAGTTTTCAAATCCAAGATGGCCGCCGCTCAAAAGTATGATAACTTCATTATGGGTATCGTATCCGAGGTTCTCGAGGGTGCAGAGAACGATTTTGTGATCATTTTTCAAATCGAAGATGGCCGCCGCTCAAAAGTATAATAACTACATTATGGGTATCGTATCAGAGGTTCTCGAGGGTCCTGAGAACGATTTTGTGATCATTTTTCAAATCCAAGATGGCCGCCGCACAAAATTATGATTTCAGCAATATGGATATCGTACCCGAGGTTCTCGAGGGTGCAGAGAAAGATTTTGTGATCAGTTTTCAAATACAAGATGGCCGCCGCTCAAAAGTATAATAACTACATTATGGGTATCGTATCCGAGGTTCTCGAGGGTGCTGAGACCAATTTTTTGATCATTTTTCAAATCCAAGATGGCCGCCGCACAAAATTATGATTTCAGCAATATGGATATCGTACCCGAGGTCTCGAGGGTGCAGAAAACAATTTTGGGATCATTTTTAAATCCGAGATGGCCGCCGCTCAAAAGTATGATAACTAGATTATGGGTATCTTATCCGAAGTTCTCGAGGGTGCAGAGAACGATTTTGTGATCATTTTTCAAATCGAAGATGGCCGCCGCTCAAAAGTATGATAACTACATTATTGGTATCGTATCCCAGGTTCTCGAGGGTGCAGAGAAAGATTTTGTGGACAGTTTTCAAATCCAAGATGGCCGCTGCTCAAAAGTATGATAACCACATTTTGGGTATCGTATCCCAGGTTCTCGAGGGTGCTGAGAACAATTTTGTGATGATTTTTCAAATCCAAGATGGCCGCCGCACAAAATTATGATTTCAGCAATATGGATATCGAACCCGGGGTCCCGAGGGTGCAGAAAACAATTTTGGGATCATTTTTAAATCCGAGATGGCCGCCGCTCAAAAGTATGATAAATAGATAATGGGTATCGTATCCTAGGTTTTCGAGGGTGCAGAGAAAGATTTTGTGGACAGTTTTCAAATCCAAGATGGCCGCCGCTCAAAAGTATGATAACCACATTATGGGTATCGTATCCCAGGTTCTCGAGGGTGCTGAGAACAATTTTGTGATGACTTTCAAATCCAAGATGGCCGCCGCACAAAATTATGATTTCAGCAATATGGATATCGTACCCGGGGTCTCGAGGGTGCAGAAAACAATTTTGGGATCATTTTTAAATCCGAGATGGCCGTCGCTCAAAAGTATGATAACTAGATAATGGGTATCGTATCCTAGGTTTTCGAGGGTGCAGAGAAAGATTTTGTGATCAGTTTTCAAATACAAGATGGCCGCCGCTCAAAAGTATGATATCTACATTATGGGTATCGTATCCGAGGTTCTCGAGGGTGCTTAGAACGATGTTTTGATCATTTTTCAAATCCAAGATGGCCGCCGCACAAAATTATGATTTCAGCAATATGGATATCGTACCTGAGGTTCTCGACGGTGCAGAGAACTATTTTGTGATCATTTTTAAATCCGAGATGGCCGCCGCTCAAAAGTATGATAACTAGATTATCGGTATCTTATCCGAAGTTCTCAAGGGTGCAGAGAACGATTTTGTGATCATTTTTCAAATCGAAGATGGCCGCCGCTCAAAAGTATGATAACTACATTATTGGTATCGTATCCCAGGTTCTCGAGGGTGCTGAGACCAATTTTGTGATCATTTTTCAAATCCAAGATGGCCGCCGCACAAAATTATGATTTCAGCAATATGGATATCGTACCCGAGGTTCTCGAGGGTGCAGAGAAAGATTTTGTGATCAGTTTTCAAATACAAGATGGCCGCCGCTCAAAAGTATGATAACTACATTATGGGTATCGTATCCGAGGTTCTCGAGGGTGCTGAGACCAATTTTTTGATCATTTTTAAATCCGAGATGGCCGCCGCACAAAATTATGATTTCAGCAATATGGATATCGTACCCGAGGTCTCGAGGGTGCAGAAAACAATTTTGGGATCATTTTTAAATCCGAGATGGCCGCCGCTCAAAAGTATGATAACTAGATTATGGGTATCTTATCCGAAGTTCTCGAGGGTGCAGAGAACGATTTTGTGATCATTTTTCAAATCGAAGATGGCCGCCGCTCAAAAGTATGATAACTACATTATTGGTATCGTATCCCAGGTTCTCGAGGGTGCAGAGAAAGATTTTGTGGACAGTTTTCAAATCCAAGATGGCCGCTGCTCAAAAGTATGATAACCACATTTTGGGTATCGTATCCCAGGTTCTCGAGGGTGCTGAGAACAATTTTGTGATGATTTTTCAAATCCAAGATGGCCGCCGCACAAAATTATGATTTCAGCAATATGGATATCGAACCCGGGGTCCCGAGGGTGCAGAAAACAATTTTGGGATCATTTTTAAATCCGAGATGGCCGCCGCTCAAAAGTATGATAACTAGATAATGGGTATCGTATCCTAGGTTTTCGAGGGTGCAGAGAAAGATTTTGTGGACAGTTTTCAAATCCAAGATGGCCGCCGCTCAAAAGTATGATAACCACATTATGGGTATCGTATCCCAGGTTCTCGAGGGTGCTGAGAACAATTTTGTGATGATTTTCAAATCCAAGATGGCCGCCGCACAAAATTATGATTTCAGCAATATGGATATCGTACCCGGGGTCTCGAGGGTGCAGAAAACAATTTTGGGATCATTTTTAAATCCGAGATGGCCGTCGCTCAAAAGTATGATAACTAGATAATGGGTATCGTATCCTAGGTTTTCGAGGGTGCAGAGAAAGATTTTGTGATCAGTTTTCAAATACAAGATGGCCGCCGCTCAAAAGTATGATATCTACATTATGGGTATCGTATCCGAGGTTCTCGAGGGTGCTTAGAACGATGTTTTGATCATTTATCAAATCCAAGATGGCCGCCGCACAAAATTATGATTTCAGCAATATGGATATCGTACCTGAGGTTCTCGACGGTGCAGAGAACTATTTTGTGATCATTTTTAAATCCGAGATGGCCGCCGCTCAAAAGTATGATAACTAGATTATCGGTATCTTATCCGAAGTTCTCAAGGGTGCAGAGAACGATTTTGTGATCATTTTTCAAATCGAAGATGGCCGCCGCTCAAAAGTATGATAACTACATTATTGGTATCGTATCCCAGGTTCTCGAGGGTGCTGAGACCAATTTTGTGATCATTTTTCAAATCCAAGATGGCCGCCGCACAAAATTATGATTTCAGCAATATGGATATCGTACCCGAGGTTCTCGAGGGTGCAGAGAACGATTTGGTGATCATTTTTCAAACCCAAGATGGCCGCCGCTCAAAAGTATGATATCTACATTATGGGTATCGTAACCGAGGTTCTCGAGGGTGCTGAGAACGATGTTTTAATCATTTTTCTAATCCAAGATTGCCGCCACAAAAAATTATGTTTTCACTTATGTAGATATCGTGTCCGAGGTTCTCGAGGGTGCAGAAAAAAATTTTGGGATCATTTTTATATCCGAGATGGCCGCCACTCAAAAGTATGATAACTACATTATGGGTATCTTATCCGATCTTCTCGAGGGTGCTGAGAACAATTTTGTGACCATTTTTTTAAATCCAAGATGGCCGCCGCACAAAATTACGATTTCAGCAATATGGATATCGTACCCGAGGTCTCGAGGGTGCAGAAAACAATTTTGGGATCATTTTTAAATCCGAGATGGCCGCCGCTTAAAAGTATGATAACTAGATAATGGGTATCGTATCCTTGGTTTTCGAGGCTGCAGAGAAAGATTTTGTGATCAGTTTTCAAATCTAAGATGGCCGCCGCTCAAAAGTATGATAACTTCATTATTGGAAACGTATCCCAGGTTCTCGAGGGTGCTGAGACCAATTTTGTGATCATTTTTCAAATCCAAGATGGCCGCCGCACAAAATTATAATTTCAGCAATATGGATATCGTACCCGAGGTTCTCGAGGGTGCAGAGAACGATTTGGTGATCATTTTTCTAATCCAAGTTGGCCGCCGCACAAAAGTACGATAACTACATTATGGGAATCGTATCCCAGGTTCTCGAGGGTGCTGAGAACAATTTTGTGATCATTTTTCAAATCCAAGATGGCCGCCGCACAAAATTACGATTTAAGCAATATGGATATCGTACCCGAGGTCTCGAGGGTGCAGAAAACAATTTTGGGATCATTTTTAAATCCGAGATGGCCGCCGCTTAAAAGTATGATAACTAGATAATGGGTATCGTATCCTTGGTTTTCGAGGCTGCAGAGAAAGATTTTGTGATCAGTTTTCAAATCTAAGATGGCCGCCGCTCAAAAGTATGATAACTTCATTATTGGAATCGTATCCCAGGTTCTCGAGGGTGCTGAGACCAATTTTGTGATCATTTTTCAAATCCAAGATGGCCGCCGCACAAAATTATAATTTCAGCAATATGGATATCGTACCCGAGGTTCTCGAGGGTGCAGAGAAAGATTTTGTGGACAGTTTTTATATGCAAGATGGCCGCCGCTCAAAAGTACGATAACTACATTATGGGAATCGTATCCCAGGTTCTCGAGGGTGCTGAGAACAATTTCTGTGATCATTTTTCAAATCCAAGATGGCCGCCGCACAAAATTATGATTTCAGCAATATGGATATCGTACCCGGGGTCTCGAGGGTGCAGAAAACAATTTTGGGATCATTTTTAAATCCGAGATGGCCGCCGCTCAAAATTATGATAACTAGATAATGGGTATCGTATCCTAGGTTTTCGAGGGTGCAGAGAAAGATTTTGTGATCAGTTTTCAAATACAAGATGGCCGCCGCTCAAAAATATGATAACAACATTATGGGTATCGTATCCAAGGTTCTCGAGGGTGCTGAGAACGATTTTTTGATCATTTTTCTAATCCAAGATGGCCGCCGCACAAAATTATGGTTTCACCAATGTAGATATCGTGTCCGAGGTTGTCGAGGGTGCAGAAAAAAAATTTGGGATCATTTTTATATCCGAGATGGCCGCCGCTCAAAAGTATGATAACTACATTATGGGTATCTTATCCGAGGTTCTCGAGGGTGCAGAGCACGATTTTGTGATCATTTTTCAAATCGAAGATGGCCGCCGCTCAAAAGTATGATAACTACATTATTGGTATCGTATCCCATGTTCTCGAGGGTGCTGAGACCAATTTTGTGATCATTTTTCAAATCCAAGATGGCCGCCGCACAAAATTATGATTTCAGCAATATCGATATCTTACCCGAGGTTCTCGAGGGTGCAGAAAACAATTTTGGGATCATTTTTATATCCGAGCTGAGACCAATTTTGTGATCATTTTTCAAATCCAAGATGGCCGCCGCACAAAATTATGATTTCAGAAATATGGATATCGTACCCGATGTTCTCGAGGGTGCAGAAAACAATTTTGGGATCATTTTTATATCCGAGATGGCCGCCGCTCAAAAGTATGATAACTAGATTATGGGTATCGTATCCTAGGTTGTCGAGGGTGCAGAGAAAGATTTTGTGATCATTTTTCAAATACAAGATGGCCGCCGCTCAAAAGTATGATAACTACATTATGGGTATCGTAACCGAGGTTCTCGAGGGTGCAGAAAACAATTTTGGGATCATTTTTATATCCGAGATGGCCGCCGCTCAAAAGTTTGATAACTACATTATGGGTATCTTATCCGAGGTTCTCGAGCGTGCAGAGAACGATTTTGTGATCATTTTTCAAATCTAAGATGGCCGCCACTCAAAAGTATGATAACTACATTATTGGTATCGTATCCCAGGTTCTCGAGGGTGCTGAGACCAATTTTCTGATCATTTTTCAAATCCAAGATGGCCGCCGCACAAAATTATGATTTCAGCAATATGGATATCGTACCCGAGGTTCTCGAGGGTGCAGAAAACAATTTTGGGATCATTTTTCAAATCCAAGATGGCCGCCGCACAAAATTATGATTTCAGCAATATGGATATCGTACCCGAGGAATTTGAGGGTGCAGAGAAAGATTTTGTGGTCAGTTTTCAAATACAAGATGGCCGCCGCTCAAAAGTATGATAACTACATTATGGGTATCGTAACCGAGGTTCTCGAGGGTGCTAAGAACGATGTTTTGATCATTTTTCTAATCCAAGATGGCCGCCGCACAAAATTATGTTTTCACTAATAAAGATATCGTGTCCGAGGTACTCGAGGGTGCAGAAAACAATTTTGGGATAATTTTTATATCCAAGATGGCCGCCGCTCAAAAGTTTGATAACTACATTATGGGTATCTTATCCGAGGTTCTCGAGGGTGCAGAGAACGATTTTGTGATCATTTTTTAAATCGAAGATGGCCGCCGCTCAAAAGTATGATAACTACATTATTGGTATCGTATCCTAGGTTCTCGAGGGTGCTGAGACCAATTTTGTGATCATTTTTCAAATCCAAGATGGCCGCCGCACAAAATTATGATTTCAGCAATATGGATATCGTACCCGAGGTTCTCGAGGGTGCAGAGAACGATTTTGTGATCATTTTTAAATCTGAGATGGCCGCCGCTCAAAAGTATGATAACTAGATTATGGGTAGCGTATCCTAGGTTGTCGAGGATGCAGAGAAAGATTTTGTGATCAGTATTCAAATCCAAGATGGCCGCCGCTCAAAAGTCTGATAACTACATTATGGATATCGTATCAGAAGTTCTCGAGTGTGCTGAGAACGATTTTTTGATCAGTTTTCAAATCCAAGATGGCCGCCGCTCAAATGTATGATAACTACATTATGGGTATCGTATCCCAGGTTCTCGAGGGTGCTGAGAACAATTTTGTGATCATTTTTCAAATCCAAGATGGCCGCCGCACAAAATTATGACTTCAGCAATATGGATATCGTACCCGAGGTTCTCTACGGTGCAGAGAACGATTTCGTGATCATTTTTAAATCCGAGATGGCCGCCGCTCAAAAGTATGATAACTAGATTATGGGTATCTTATCCGAAGTTCTCGAGGGTGCAGAGAACGATTTTGTGATCATTTTTCAAATCGAAGATGGCCGCCGCTCAAAAGTATGATAACTACATTATTGGTATCGTATCCCAGGTTCTCGAGGGTGCTGAGACCAATTTTGTGATCATTTTTCAAATACAAGATGGCCGCCGCACAAAATTATGATTTCAGCAATATGGATATCGTACACTAGGTTCTCGAGGGTGCAGAGAACGATTTGGTGATCATTTTTCAAATCAAAGATGGCCGCCGCTCAAAAGTATGATAACTACATTATGGGTATCGTAACCGAGGTTCTCGAGGGTGCTGAGAACGATGTTTTAATCATTTTTCTAATCCAAGATTGCCGCCACACAAAATTATGTTTTCACTAATAAAGATATCGTGTCCGAGGTTCTCGAGGGTGCAGAAAAAAATTTTGGGATCATTTTTATATCCGAGATGGCCGCCACTCAAAAGTATGATAACTACATTATGGGTATCTTATCCGAGCTTCTCGAGGGTGCTGAGAACAATTTTGTGATCATTTTTCAAATCCAAGATGGCCGCCGCACAAAATTACGATTTCAGCAATATGGATATCGTACCCGAGGTCTCGAGGGTGCAGAAAACAATTTTGGGATCATTTTTAAATCCGAGATGGCCGCCGCTCAAAAGTATGATAACTAGATAATGGGTATTGTATCCTTGGTTTTCGAGGCTGCAGAGAAAGATTTTGTGATCAGTTTTCAAATCTAAGATGGCCGCCGCTCCAAAGTATGATAACTTCATTATTGGTATCGTATCCCAGGTTCTCGAGGGTGCTGAGAACAATTTTGTGATCATTTTTCAAATCCAAGATGGCCGCCGCACAAAATTATGATTTCAGCAATATGGATATCGTACCCAGGTTCTCGAGGGTGCAGAGAACGATTGGTGATCATTTTTCAAATCCAAGATGGCCGCCGCACAAAATTTTGATTTCAGCAATATGGATATTGTTCCCGAGGTTCTCGAGGGTGCAGAGAACGATTTGGTGATAATTTTTCAAATCCAAGATGGCCGCCGCTCAAAAGTATGATAACTACATTTTGGGTATCGTATCAGAGGTTCTTGAGGGTCCTGAGAACGATTTTGTGATCATTTTTCAAATCCAAGATGGCCGCCGCACAAAATTATGATTTCAGCAATATGGATATCGTACCCGAGGTTCTTGAGGGTGCAGAGAATGATTTTGTGATCATTTTTCAAATCCAAGATGGCCGCCGCACAAAATTATGATTTCAGCAATATGGATATCGTACCCGAGGTTCTCGAGGGTGCAGAGAAATATTTTGTGGTCAGTTTTTAAATCCAAGATGGCAGCCGCTCAAAAGTATGATAACTAGATTATGGGTATCGCATCCGAGGTTCTCGAGGGTGCAGAGAACGATTTTGTGATCATTTTTCAAATCGAAGATGGCCGCCGCTCAAAAGTATGATAACTACATTATGGGTATCGTATCAGAGGTTCTTGAGGGTCCTGAGAACGATTTTGTGATCATTTTTCAAATCCAAGATGGCCGCCGCACAAAATTATGATTTCAGCAATATGGATATCGTACCCGAGGTTCTTGAGGGTGCAGAGAATGATTTTGTGATCATTTTTCAAATCCAAGATGGCCACCGCACAAAATTATGATTTCAGCAATATGGATATCGTACCCAGGTTCTCGAGGGTGCAGAGAACGATTGGTGATCATTTTTCAAATCCAAGATGGCCGCCGCACAAAATTTTGATTTCAGCAATATGGATATCGTTCCCGAGGTTCTCGAGGGTGCAGAGAACGATTTGGTGATAATTTTTCAAATCCAAGATGGCCACCGCACAAAATTATGATTTCAGCAATATGGATATCGTACCCAGGTTCTCGAGGGTGCAGAGAACGATTGGTGATCATTTTTCAAATCCAAGATGGCCGCCGCACAAAATTATGATTTCAGCAATATGGATATCGTACCCGAGGTTCTCGAGGGTGCAGAGAAATATTTTGTGGTCAGTTTTTAAATCCAAGATGGCAGCCGCTCAAAAGTATGATAACTAGATTATGGGTATCGCATCCGAGGTTCTCGAGGGTGCAGAGAACGATTTTGTGATCATTTTTCAAATCGAAGATGGCCGCCGCTCAAAAGTATGATAACTACATTATGGGTATCGTATCAGAGGTTCTTGAGGGTCCTGAGAACGATTTTGTGATCATTTTTCAAATCCAAGATGGCCGCCGCACAAAATTATGATTTCAGCAATATGGATATCGTACCCGAGGTTCTTGAGGGTGCAGAGAATGATTTTGTGATCATTTTTCAAATCCAAGATGGCCACCGCACAAAATTATGATTTCAGCAATATGGATATCGTACCCAGGTTCTCGAGGGTGCAGAGAACGATTGGTGATCATTTTTCAAATCCAAGATGGCCGCCGCACAAAATTTTGATTTCAGCAATATGGATATCGTTCCCGAGGTTCTCGAGGGTGCAGAGAACGATTTGGTGATAATTTTTCAAATCCAAGATGGCCGCCACACAAAATTATGATTTCAGCAATATGGATATCGTACCCGAGGTTCTCGAGGGTGCAGAGAAATATTTTGTGGTCAGTTTTTAAATCCAAGATGGCAGCCGCTCAAAAGTATGATAACATCATTATGGGTATCGTATCAGAGGTTCTCGAGTGTCCTGAGAACGACTTTGTGATCATTTTTCAAATCCAAGATGGCTGCCGCACAAAATTATGATTTCAGCAATATAGATATCGTACCCGAGGTTCTCGAGGGTGCAGAGAATGATTTTGTGATCATTTTTCAAATCCAAGATGGCCGCCGCACAAAATTATGAATTCAGGAACATGGATATCGTGTCCGAGATTCTCGAGGGTGCAGAGAACAATTCTGTGATCATTGTTGAAATCCAAGAGGGATGCCGCAAACAATAATGTTTTCAGCAATATGGATACCGTGTCTGAGGATATCGAGGGTGCTGAGAACGATTTTGTAATCATTTTTCAAATCCAAGATGGCCGCCGCACAAAAGTATGATAACTACATTATGGGTATCGTATCAGAGGTTCTTGAGGGTCCTGAGAACGATTTTGTGATCATTTTTCAAATCCAAGATGGCCGCCGCACAAAATTATGATTTCAGCAATATGGATATCGTACCCGAGGTTCTTGAGGGTGCAGAGAATGATTTTGTGATCATTTTTCAAATCCAAGATGGCCGCCGCACAAAATTATGATTTCAGCAATATGGATATCGTACCCAGGTTCTCGAGGGTGCAGAGAACGATTGGTGATCATTTTTCAAATCCAAGATGGCCGCCGCACAAAATTTTGATTTCAGCAATATGGATATCGTTCCCGAGGTTCTCGAGGGTGCAGAGAACGATTTGGTGATAATTTTTCAAATCCAAGATGGCCGCCACACAAAATTATGATTTCAGCAATATGGATATCGTACCCGAGGTTCTCGAGGGTGCAGAGAAATATTTTGTGGTCAGTTTTTAAATCCAAGATGGCAGCCGCTCAAAAGTATGATAACTAGATTATGGGTATCGTATCCTAGATTCTCGAGGGTGCAGAGAAAGATTTTGTGATTAGTTTTCAAATCCAAGATGGCCGCCGCTCAAAAGTATGATAACTACATTATTGATATCGTATCAGAAGTTCTCGATAGTGCTGAGAACGATTTTGTGATAATTTTTCAAATCCAAGATGGCCGCCGCACAAAATTATGATTTCAGCAATATGGATATCGTACCCGAGGTTCTTGAGGGTGCAGAGAATGATTTTGTGATCATTTTTCAAATCCAAGATGGCCACCGCACAAAATTATGATTTCAGCAATATGGATATCGTACCCAGGTTCTCGAGGGTGCAGAGAACGATTGGTGATCATTTTTCAAATCCAAGATGGCCGCCGCACAAAATTTTGATTTCAGCAATATGGATATCGTTCCCGAGGTTCTCGAGGGTGCAGAGAACGATTTGGTGATAATTTTTCAAATCCAAGATGGCCACCGCACAAAATTATGATTTCAGCAATATGGATATCGTACCCAGGTTCTCGAGGGTGCAGAGAACGATTGGTGATCATTTTTCAAATCCAAGATGGCCGCCGCACAAAATTATGATTTCAGCAATATGGATATCGTACCCGAGGTTCTCGAGGGTGCAGAGAAATATTTTGTGGTCAGTTTTTAAATCCAAGATGGCAGCCGCTCAAAAGTATGATAACTAGATTATGGGTATCGCATCCGAGGTTCTCGAGGGTGCAGAGAACGATTTTGTGATCATTTTTCAAATCGAAGATGGCCGCCGCTCAAAAGTATGATAACTACATTATGGGTATCGTATCAGAGGTTCTTGAGGGTCCTGAGAACGATTTTGTGATCATTTTTCAAATCCAAGATGGCCGCCGCACAAAATTATGATTTCAGCAATATGGATATCGTACCCGAGGTTCTTGAGGGTGCAGAGAATGATTTTGTGATCATTTTTCAAATCCAAGATGGCCACCGCACAAAATTATGATTTCAGCAATATGGATATCGTACCCAGGTTCTCGAGGGTGCAGAGAACGATTGGTGATCATTTTTCAAATCCAAGATGGCCGCCGCACAAAATTTTGATTTCAGCAATATGGATATCGTTCCCGAGGTTCTCGAGGGTGCAGAGAACGATTTGGTGATCATTTTTCAAATCCAAGATGGCCGCCACACAAAATTATGATTTCAGCAATATGGATATCGTACCCGAGGTTCTCGAGGGTGCAGAGAAATATTTTGTGGTCAGTTTTTAAATCCAAGATGGCAGCCGCTCAAAAGTATGATAACTTCATTATGGGTATCGTATCAGAGGTTCTCGAGTGTCCTGAGAACGACTTTGTGATCATTTTTCAAATCCAAGATGGCTGCCGCACAAAATTATGATTTCAGCAATATAGATATCGTACCCGAGGTTCTCGAGGGTGCAGAGAATGATTTTGTGATCATTTTTCAAATCCAAGATGGCCGCCGCACAAAATTATGAATTCAGGAACATGGATATCGTGTCCGAGATTCTCGAGGGTGCAGAGAACAATTCTGTGATCATTGTTGAAATCCAAGAGGGATGCCGCAAACAATAATGTTTTCAGCAATATGGATACCGTGTCTGAGGATATCGAGGGTGCTGAGAACGATTTTGTAATCATTTTTCAAATCCAAGATGGCCGCCGCACAAAAGTATGATAACTACATTATGGGTATCGTATCAGAGGTTCTTGAGGGTCCTGAGAACGATTTTGTGATCATTTTTCAAATCCAAGATGGCCGCCGCACAAAATTATGATTTCAGCAATATGGATATCGTACCCGAGGTTCTTGAGGGTGCAGAGAATGATTTTGTGATCATTTTTCAAATCCAAGATGGCCGCCGCACAAAATTATGATTTCAGCAATATGGATATCGTACCCAGGTTCTCGAGGGTGCAGAGAACGATTGGTGATCATTTTTCAAATCCAAGATGGCCGCCGCACAAAATTTTGATTTCAGCAATATGGATATCGTTCCCGAGGTTCTCGAGGGTGCAGAGAACGATTTGGTGATAATTTTTCAAATCCAAGATGGCCGCCACACAAAATTATGATTTCAGCAATATGGATATCGTACCCGAGGTTCTCGAGGGTGCAGAGAAATATTTTGTGGTCAGTTTTTAAATCCAAGATGGCAGCCGCTCAAAAGTATGATAACTAGATTATGGGTATCGTATCCTAGATTCTCGAGGGTGCAGAGAAAGATTTTGTGATTAGTTTTCAAATCCAAGATGGCCGCCGCTCAAAAGTATGATAACTACATTATTGATATCGTATCAGAAGTTCTCGATAGTGCTGAGAACGATTTTGTGATAATTTTTCAAATCCAAGATGGCCGCCGCACAAAATTATGAATTCAGGAACATGGATATCGTGTCCGAGATTCTCGAGGGTGCAGAGAACAATTCTGTGATCATTGTTGAAATCCAAGAGGGATGCCGCAAACAATAATGTTTTCAGCAATATGGATACCGTGTCTGAGGATATCGAGGGTGCTGAGAACGATTTTGTAATCATTTTTCAAATCCAAGATGGCCGCCGCACAAAATTATGATTTCAGCAATACGGATATCGTACCCGAGGTTCTCGAGGGTGCAGAGAACCATTCTGTTAACATTTTTGAAATCCAAGAGGGCTGCCGAAAACAATAATATTTTCAGCAATATGGATATCCTGTCTGAGGTTCTCGAGGGTGCAAAAAATATTTTGGGATCATTTTTAAATCCGAGATGGCCGCCGCTCAAAAGTATAATAACTACATTATGGGTATCGTATCAGAGGTTCTCGAGGGTGCTGAGAACAATTTTGTGATCATTTTTCAAATCCAAGATGGCCGCCGCACAAAATTATGAATTCAGCAACATGGATATCGTGTCCGAGATTCTCGGGGGTGCAGAGAACAATTCTGTGATCATTGTTGAAATCCAAGAGGGCTGCCGCAAACAATAATGTTTTCAGCAATATGGATATCCTGTCTGAGGTTCTCGAGGGTGCAAAAAATATTTTGGGATCATTTTTAAATCCGAGATGGCCGCCGCTCAAAAGTATGATAACTTCATTATGGGTATCGTATCAGAGGTTCTCGAGTGTCCTGAGAACGACTTTGTGATCATTTTTCAAATCCAAGATGGCTGCCGCACAAAATTATGATTTCAGCAATATAGATATCGTACCCGAGGTTCTCGAGGGTGCAGAGAATGATTTTGTGATCATTTTTCAAATCCAAGATGGCCACCGCACAAAATTATGATTTCAGCAATATGGATATCGTACCCAGGTTCTCGAGGGTGCAGAGAACGATTTGGTGATCATTTTTCAAGTCCAAGATGGCCGCCGCACAAAATTTTTATTTCAGAAATATGGATATCGTTCCCGAGGTTCTCGAGGGTGCAGAGAAAGATTTTGTGGTCAGTTTTCAAATCCAAGATGGCAGCCGCTCAAAAGTATGATAACTAGTATATGGGTATCGTATCAGAAGTTCTCGAGGGTGCTGAGAACGATTCTGTGATCATTTTTCAAATCCAAGATGGCCGCCGCACAAAATTATGAATTCAGCAACATGGATATCGTGTCCGAGATTCTCGAGGGTGCAGAGAACAATTCTGTGATCATTGTTGAAATCCAAGAGGGCTGCCGCAAACAATAATGTTTTCATAAATATGGATATCGTGTCTGAGGTTCTCGAGGGTGCTGAGAACGATTTTGTGATCATTTTTCAAATCCAAGATGGCCGCCGCACAAAATTATGATTTCAGCAATATGGATATCGTACCCGAGGTTCTCGAGGGTGCAGAGAACCCTTCTGTAAACATTTTTGAAATCCAAGAGGGCTGCCGCAAACAATAATGTTTTCAGCAATATGGATATCCTGTCTGAGGTTTTCGAGGGTGCAAAAAATATTTTGGGATCATTATTAAATCCGAGATGGCCGCCGCTCAAAAGTATCATAACTACATTATGTGTATCGTATCAGAGGTTCTCGAGGGTGCTAAGAACGATATTGTGATCACTTTTCAAATCCAAGATGGCCGCCGCACAAAATTATGATTTTAGCAATATGGATATCGTACCCAGGTTCTCGAGGGTGCAGAGAACGATTTGGTGATCATTTTTCAAATCCAAGATGGCCGCCGCACAAAATTATGATTTCAGCAATATGGATATAGTTCCCTAGGTTCTCGAGGGTGCAGAGAACGATTTGGTGATCATTTTTCAAATCCAAGATGGCCGCCGCACAAAATTATGATTTCAGCAATATGGATATCGTACCCGAGGTTCTCGAGGGTGCAGAGAAAGATTTTGTGGTCAGTTTTCAAATCCAAGATGGCCGCCACTCAAAAGTATGATAACTTCATTATTGATATCGTATCAGAAGTTCTCGAGGGTGCTGAGAACGATTTTGTGATCAGTTTTCAAATACAAGATGGCCGCCGCTCAAAAGTATGATATCTACATTATGGGTATCGTATCCGAGGTTCTCGAGGGTGCTTAGAACGATGTTTTGATGATTTTTCAAATCCAAGATGGCCGCCGCACAAAATTATGATTTCAGCAATATGGATATCGTACCTGAGGTTCTCGACGGTGCAGAGAACTATTTTGTGATCATTTTTAAATCCGAGATGGCCGCCGCTCAAAAGTATGATAACTAGATTATGGGTATCGGATCCTAGAGTCTCGAGGGTGCAGAGAAAGATTTTGTGATCAGTTTTCAAATCCAAGATGGCCGCCGCTCAAAAGTATGATAACTTCATTATGGGTATCGTATCCGAGGTTCTCGAGGGTGCAGAGAACGATTTTGTGATCATTTTTCAAATCGAAGATGGCCGCCGCTCAAAAGTATAATAACTACATTATGGGTATCGTATCAGAGGTTCTCGAGGGTGCTGAGAACGATTTTGTGATCATTTTTCAAATCCAAGATGGCCGCCGCACAAAATTATGATTTCAGCAATATGGATATCGTACCCGAGGTTTTCGAGGCTGCAGAGAAAGATTTTGTGATCAGTTTTCAAATCTAAGATGGCCGCCGCTCCAAAGTATGATAACTTCATTATTGGTATCGTATCCCAGGTTCTCGAGGGTGCTGAGACCAATTTTGTGATCATTTTTCAAATCCAAGATGGCCGCCGCACAAAATTATGATTTCAGCAATATGGATATCGTACCCAGGTTCTCGAGGGTGCAGAGAACGATTGGTGATCATTTTTCAAATCCAAGATGGCCGCCGCACAAAATTTTGATTTCAGCAATATGGATATTGTTCCCGAGGTTCTCGAGGGTGCAGAGAACGATTTGGTGATAATTTTTCAAATCCAAGATGGCCGCCGCTCAAAAGTATGATAACTACATTTTGGGTATCGTATCAGAGGTTCTTGAGGGTCCTGAGAACGATTTTGTGATCATTTTTCAAATCCAAGATGGCCGCCGCACAAAATTATGATTTCAGCAATATGGATATCGTACCCGAGGTTCTTGAGGGTGCAGAGAATGATTTTGTGATCATTTTTCAAATCCAAGATGGCCGCCGCACAAAATTATGATTTCAGCAATATGGATATCGTACCCGAGGTTCTCGAGGGTGCAGAGAAATATTTTGTGGTCAGTTTTTAAATCCAAGATGGCAGCCGCTCAAAAGTATGATAACTAGATTATGGGTATCGCATCCGAGGTTCTCGAGGGTGCAGAGAACGATTTTGTGATCATTTTTCAAATCGAAGATGGCCGCCGCTCAAAAGTATGATAACTACATTATGGGTATCGTATCAGAGGTTCTTGAGGGTGCTGAGAACGATTTTGTGATCATTTTTCAAATCCAAGATGGCCGCCGCACAAAATTATGATTTCAGCAATATGGATATCGTACCCGAGGTTCTTGAGGGTGCAGAGAATGATTTTGTGATCATTTTTCAAATCCAAGATGGCCACCGCACAAAATTATGATTTCAGCAATATGGATATCGTACCTAGGTTCTCGAGGGTGCAGAGAACGATTGGTGATCATTTTTCAAATCCAAGATGGCCGCCGCACAAAATTTTGATTTCAGCAATATGGATATCGTTCCCGAGGTTCTCGAGGGTGCAGAGAACGATTTGGTGATAATTTTTCAAATCCAAGATGGCCGCCACACAAAATTATGATTTCAGCAATATGGATATCGTACCCGAGGTTCTCGAGGGTGCAGAGAAATATTTTGTGGTCAGTTTTTAAATCCAAGATGGCAGCCGCTCAAAAGTATGATAACTTCATTATGGGTATCGTATCAGAGGTTCTCG
The DNA here is from genome assembly GCF_905404315.1 of Leptidea sinapis. Taxonomy (NCBI): domain Eukaryota; kingdom Metazoa; phylum Arthropoda; class Insecta; order Lepidoptera; family Pieridae; genus Leptidea; species Leptidea sinapis. The sequence continues at coordinate 400,216 of NC_066296.1, read as the reverse complement.
AGTGTCCTGAGAACGACTTTGTGATCATTTTTCAAATCCAAGATGGCTGCCGCACAAAATTATGATTTCAGCAATATAGATATCGTACCCGAGGTTCTCGAGGGTGCAGAGAACGATTTTGTGATCATTTTTCAAATCGAAGATGGCCGCCGCTCAAAAGTATAATAACTACATTATGGGTATCGTATCAGAGGTTCTCGAGGGTCCTGAGAACGATTTTGTGATCATTTTTCAAATCCAAGATGGCCGCCGCACAAAATTATGATTTCAGCAATATGGATATCGTACCCGAGGTTCTCGAGGGTGCAGAGAAAGATTTTGTATCAGTTTTCAAATACAAGATGGCCGCCGCTCAAAAGTATGATAACTACATTATGGGTATCGTATCCGAGGTTCTCGAGGGTGCTGAGACCAATTTTTTGATCATTTTTCAAATCCAAGATGGCCGCCGCACAAAATTATGATTTCAGCAATATGGATATCGTACCCGAGGTTCTCGACGGTGCAGAGAACGATTTTGTGATCATTTTTAAATCCGAGATGGCCGCCGCTCAAAAGTATGATAACTAGATTATGGGTATCGTATCCGAAGTTCTCGAGGGTGCAGAGAAAGATTTTGTGATCATTTTTCAAATCCAAGATGGCCGCCGCTCAAAAGTATGATAACTACATTATTGGTATCGTATCCCAGGTTCTCGAGGGTGCAGAGAAAGATTTTGTGGACAGTTTTCAAATCCAAGATGGCCGCTGCTCAAAAGTATGATAACCACATTATGGGTATCGTATCCCAGGTTCTCGAGGGTGCTGAGAACAATTTTGTGATGATTTTTCAAATCCAAGATGGCCGCCGCACAAAATTATGATTTCAGCAATATGGATATCGAACCCGGGGTCTCGAGGGTGCAGAAAACAATTTTGGGATTATTTTTAAATCTGAGATGGCCGCCGCTCAAAAGTATGATAACTAGATTATGGGTATCGGATCCTAGATTCTCGAGGGTGCAGAGAAAGATTTTGTGATCAGTTTTCAAATCCAAGATGGCCGCCGCTCAAAAGTATGATAACTACATTATGGGTATCGTATCCGAGGTTCTCGAGGGTGCTGAGACCAATTTTTTGATCATTTTTCAAATCCAAGATGGCCGCCGCACAAAATTATGATTTCAGCAATATGGATATCGTACCCGAGGTTCTCAACGGTGCAGAGAACGATTTTGTGATCATTTTTAAATCCGAGATGGCCGCCGCTCAAAAGTATGATAACTAGATTATGGGTATCTTATCCGAAGTTCTCGAGGGTGCAGAGAACGATTTTGTGATCATTTTTCAAATCGAAGATGGCCGCCGCTCAAAAGTATGATAACTACATTATTCTCGAGGGTGCTGAGAACGATGTTTTAATCATTTTTCTAATCCAAGATTGCCGCCACAAAATATTATGTTTTCACTTATGTAGATATCGTGTACGAGGTTCTCGAGGGTGCAGAAAAAAATTTTGGGATCATTTTTATATCCGAGATGGCCGCCACTCAAAAGTATGATAACTACATTATGGGTATCTTATCCGAGCTTCTCGAGGGTGCTGAGAACAATTTTGTGATCATTTTATCAAATCCAAGATGGCCGCCGCACAAAATTATGATTTCAGCAATATGGATATCGTACCCGGGGTCTCGAGGGTGCAGAAAACAATTTTGGGATCATTTTTAAATCCGAGATGGCCGCCGAACAAAATTATGATTTCAGCAATATGGATATCGTACCCGAGGAATTTGAGGGTGCAGAGAAAGATTTTGTGGTCAGTTTTCAAATACAAGATGGCCGCCGCTCAAAAGTATGAAAACTTCATTATGGGTATCGTATCCGAGGTTCTCGAGGGTGCAGAGAACGATTTTGTGATCATTTTTATATCCGAGATGGCCGCCGCTCAAAAGTTTGATAACTACATTATGGGTATCTTATCCGAGGTTCTCAAGCGTGCAGAGAACGATTTTGTGATCATTTTTCAAATCTAAGAAGGCCGCCACTCAAAAGTATGATAACTACATTATTGGTATCGTATCCCAGGTTCTCGAGGGTGCTGAGACCAATTTTCTGATCATTTTTCAAATCCAAGATGGCCGCCGCACAAAATTATGATTTCAGCAATATGGATATCGTACCCGAGGTTCTCGAGGGTGCAGAAAAGAATTTTGGGATCATTTTTATATCCGAGCTGAGACCAATTTTGTGATCATTTTTCAAATCCAAGATGGCCGCCGCACAAAATTATGATTTCAGAAATATGGATATCGTACCCGAGGTTCTCGAGGGTGCAGAAAACAATTTTGGGATCATTTTTATAACCGAGATGGCCGCCTCTCAAAAGTATGATAACTAGATTATGGGTATCGTATCCTAGGTTGTCGAGGGTGCAGAGAAAGATTTTGTGATCATTTTTCAAATACAAGATGGCCGCCGCTCAAAAGTATGATAACTACATTATGGGTATCGTAACCGAGGTTCTCGAGGGTGCAGAAAACAATTTTGGGATCATTTTTATATCCGAGATGGCCGCCGCTCAAAAGTTTGATAACTACATTATGGGTATCTTATCCGAGGTTCTCGAGCGTGCAGAGAACGATTTTGTGATCATTTTTCAAATCTAAGATGGCCGCCACTCAAAAGTATGATAACTACATTATTGGTATCGTATCCCAGGTTCTCGAGGGTGCAGAGACCAATTTTCTGATCAGTTTTCAAATCCAAGATGGCCGCCGCACAAAATTATGATTTCAGCAATATGGATATCGTACCCGAGGTTCTCGAGGGTGCAGAAAACAATTTTGGGATCATTTTTCAAATCCAAGATGGCCGCCGAACAAAATTATGATTTCAGCAATATGGATATCGTACCCGAGGAATTTGAGGGTGCAGAGAAAGATTTTGTGGTCAGTTTTCAAATACAAGATGGCCGCCGCTCAAAAGTATGATAACTTCATTATAGGTATCGTATCCGAGGTTCTCGAGGGTGCAGAGAACGATTTTGTGATCATTTTTCAAATCGAAGATGGCCGCCGCTCAAAAGTATAATAACTACATTATGGGTATCGTATCAGAGGTTCTCGAGGGTCCTGAGAACGATTTTGTGATCATTTTTCAAATCCAAGATGGCCGCCGCACAAAATTATGATTTCAGCAATATGGATATCGTACCCGAGGTTCTCGAGGGTGCAGAGAAAGATTTTGTATCAGTTTTCAAATACAAGATGGCCGCCGCTCAAAAGTATGATAACTACATTATGGGTATCGTATCCGAGGTTCTCGAGGGTGCTGAGACCAATTTTTTGATCATTTTTCAAATCCAAGATGGCCGCCGCACAAAATTATGATTTCAGCAATATGGATATCGTACCCGAGGTTCTCGACGGTGCAGAGAACGATTTTGTGATCATTTTTAAATCCGAGATGGCCGCCGCTCAAAAGTATGATAACTAGATTATGGGTATCTTATCCGAAGTTCTCGAGGGTGCAGAGAACGATTTTGTGATCATTTTTCAAATCGAAGATGGCCGCCGCTCAAAAGTATGATAACCACATTATGGGTATCGTATCCCAGGTTCTCGAGGGTGCTGAGAACAATTTTGTGATGATTTTTCAAATCCAAGATGGCCGCCGCACAAAATTATGATTTCAGCAATATGGATATCGAACCCGGGGTCTCGAGGGTGCAGAAAACAATTTTGGGATCATTTTTAAATCCGAGATGGCCGCTGCTCAAAAGTATGATAACTAGATAATGGGTATCGTATCCTAGGTTTTCGAGGGTGCAGAGAAAGATTTTGTGGACAGTTTTCAAATCCAAGATGGCCGCCGCTCAAAAGTATGATAACCACATTATGGGTATCGTATCCCAGGTTCTCGAGGGTGCTGAGAACAATTTTGTGATGATTTTTCAAATCCAAGATGGCCGCCGCACAAAATTATGATTTCAGCAATATGGATATCGTACCCGGGGTCTCGAGGGTGCAGAAAACAATTTTGGGATCATTTTAAAATCCGAGATGGCCGCTGCTCAAAAGTATGATAACTAGATAATGGGTATCGTATCCTAGGTTTTCGAGGGTGCAGAGAAAGATTTTGTGATCAGTTTTCAAATACAAGATGGCCGCCGCTCAAAAGTATGATATCTACATTATGGGTATCGTATCCGAGGTTCTCGAGGGTGCTTAGAACGATGTTTTGATCATTTTTCAAATCCAAGATGGCCGCCGCACAAAATTATGATTTCAGCAATATGGATATCGTACCTGAGGTTCTCGACGGTGCAGAGAACTATTTTGTGATCATTTTTAAATCCGAGATGGCCGCCGCTCAAAAGTATGATAACTAGATTATCGGTATCTTATCAGAAGTTCTCAAGGGTGCAGAGAACGATTTTGTGATCATTTTTCAAATCGAAGATGGCCGCCGCTCAAAAGTATGATAACTACATTATTGGTATCGTATCCCAGGTTCTCGAGGGTGGTGAGACCAATTTTGTGATCATTTTTCAAATCCAAGATGGCCGCCGCACAAAATTATGATTTCAGCAATATGGATATCGTACCCGAGGTTCTCGAGGGTGCAGAGAACGATTTGGTGATAATTTTTCAAATCCAAGATGGCCGCCGCTCAAAAGTATGATAACTACATTATGGGTATCGTAACCGAGGTTCTCGAGGGTGCTGAGAACGATGTTTTAATCATTTTTCTAATCCAAGATTGCCGCCACAAAAAATTATGTTTTCACTTATGTAGATATCGTGTCCGAGGTTCTCGAGGGTGCAGAAAAAAATTTTGGGATCATTTTTATATCCGAGATGGCCGCCAATCAAAAGTATGATAACTACATTATGGGTATCTTATCCGAGCTTCTCGAGGGTGCTGAGAACAATTTTGTGATCATTTTTTTAAATCCAAGATGGCCGCCGCTCAAAATTACGATTTCAGCAATATGGATATCGTACCCGAGGTCTCGAGGGTGCAGAAAACAATTTTGGGATCATTTTTAAATCCGAGATGGCCGCCGCTCAAAAGTATGATAACTAGATAATGGGTATCGTATCCTTGGTTTTCGAGGCTGCAGAGAAAGATTTTGTGATCAGTTTTCAAATACAAGATGGCCGCCGCTCAAAAATATGATAACAACATTATGGGTATCGTATCCAAGGTTCTCGAGGGTGCAGAGAACGATTTGGTGATCATTTTTCTAATCCAAGTTGGCCGCCGCACAAAATTATGATTTCAGCAATATGGATATCGTACCCGAGGTTCTCGAGGGTGCAGAGAAAGATTTTGTGGACAGTTTTCATATCCAAGATGGCCGCCGCTCAAAAGTACGATAACTACATTATGGGAATCGTATCCCAGGTTCTCGAGGGTGCTGAGAACAATTTTGTGATCATTTTATCAAATCCAAGATGGCCGCCGCACAAAATTATGATTTCAGCAATATGGATATCGTACCCGGGGTCTCGAGGGTGCAGAAAACAATTTTGGGATCATTTTTAAATCCGAGATGGCCGCCGCTCAAAATTATGATAACTAGATAATGTGTATCGTATCCTAGGTTTTCGAGGGTGCAGAGAAAGATTTTGTGATCAGTTTTCAAATACAAGATGGCCGCCGCTCAAAAATATGATAACAACATTATGGGTATCGTATCCAAGGTTCTCGAGGGTGCTGAGAACGATGTTTTGATCATTTTTCTAATCCAAGATGGCCGCCGCACAAAATTATGGTTTCACCAATGTAGATATCGTACCCGAGGTTCTCGAGGGTGCAGAAAACAATTTTGGGATCATTTTTATATCCGAGATGGCCGCCGCTCAAAAGTTTGATAACTACATTATGGGTATCTTATCCGAGGTTCTCGAGCGTGCAGAGAACGATTTTGTGATCATTTTTCAAATCTAAGATGGCCGCCACTCAAAAGTATGATAACTACATTATTGGTATCGTATCCCAGGTTCTCGAGGGTGCTGAGACCAATTTTCTGATCATTTTTCAAATCCAAGATGGCCGCCGCACAAAATTATGATTTCAGCAAGATGGATATCGTACCCGAGGTTCTCGAGGGTGCAGAGAAAGATTTTGGGATCATTTTTCAAATCCAAGATGGCCGCCGAACAAAATTATGATTTCAGCAATATGGATATCGTACCCGAGGAATTTGAGGGTGCAGCGAAAGATTTTGTGGTCAGTTTTCAAATACAAGATGGCCGCCGCTCAAAAGTATGATAACTACATTATGGGTATCGTAACCGAGGTTCTCGAGGGTGCAAAGAACGATGTTTTGATCATTTTTCTAATCCAAGATGGCCGCCGCACAAAATTATGTTTTCACTAATAAAGATATCATGTCCGAGGTACTCGAGGGTGCAGAAAACAATTTTGGAATAATTTTTATATCCAAGATGGCCGCCGCTCAAAAGTTTGATAACTACATTATGGGTATCGTATCCCAGGTTCTCGAGGGTGCTGAGACCAATTTTGTGATCATTTTTCAAATCCAAGATGGCCGCCGCACAAAATTATAATTTCAGCAATATGGATATCGTACCCGAGGTTCTCGAGGGTGCAGAGAACGATTTGGTGATCATTTTTCTAATCCAAGTTGGCCGCCGCACAAAATTATGATTTCAGCAATATGGATATCGTACCCGAGGTTCTCGAGGGTGCAGAGAAAGATTTTGTGGACAGTTTTCATATCCAAGATGGCCGCCGCTCAAAAGTATGATAACCACATTATGGGAATTGTATCCCAGGTTCTCGAGGGTGCTGAGAACAATTTTGTGATCATTTTTCAAATCCAAGATGGCCGCCGCACAAAATTATGATTTCAGCAATATGGATATCGTACCCGGGGTCTCGAGGGTGCAGAAAACAATTTTGGGATCATTTTTAAATCCGAGATGGCCGCCGCTCAAAAGTATGATAACTAGATAATGGGTATCATATCCTAGGTTTTCGAGGGTGCAGAGAAAGATTTTGTGATCAGTTTTCAAATACAAGATGGCCGCCGCTCAAAAGTATGATAACAACATTATGGGTATCGTATCCGAAGTTCTCGAGGGTGCAGAGAACGATTTTGTGATGATTTTTCAAATCCAAGATGGCCGCCGCACAAAATTATGATTTCAGCAATATGGATATCGAACCCGGGGTCTCGAGGGTGCAAAAAAACAATTTTGGGATTATTTTTAAATCTGAGATGGCCGCCGCTCAAAAGTATGATAACTAGATTATGGGTATCGGATCCTAGATTCTCGAGGGTGCAGAGAAAGATTTTGTGATCAGTTTTCAAATCCAAGATGGCCGCCGCTCAAAAGTATGATAACTACATTATGGGTATCGTATCCGAGGTTCTCGAGGGTGCTGAGACCAATTTTTTGATCATTTTTCAAATCCAAGATGGCCGCCGCACAAAATTATGATTTCAGCAATATGGATATCGTACCCGAGGTTCTCGACGGTGCAGAGAACGATTTTGTGATCATTTTTAAATCCGAGATGGCCGCCGCTCAAAAGTATGAAAACTAGATTATGGGTATCTTATCCGAAGTTCTCGAGGGTGCAGAGAACGATTTTGTGATCATTTTTCAAATCGAAGATGGCCGCCGCTTAAAAGTATGATAACTACATTATTGGTATCGTATCCCAGTTTCTCGAGGGTGCAGAGAAAGATTTTGTGGACAGTTTTCAAATCCAAGATGGCCGCTGCTCAAAAGTATGAAAACAACATTATGGGTATCGTATCCCAGGTTCTCGAGGGTGCTGAGAACAATTTTGTGATGATTTTTCAAATCCAAGATGGCCGCCGCACAAAATTATGATTTCAGCAATATGGATATCGAACCCGGGGTCTCGAGGGTGCAGAAAACAATTTTGGGATCATTTTTAAATCCGAGATGGCCGCCGCTCAAAAGTATGATAACTAGATAATGGGTATCGTATCCTAGGTTTTCGAGGGTGCAGAGAAAGATTTTGTGGACAGTTTTCAAATCCAAGATGGCCGCCGCTCAAAAGTATGATAACCACATTATGGGTATCGTATCCCAGGTTCTCGAGGGTGCTGAGAACAATTTTGTGATGATTTTTCAAATCCAAGATGGCCGCCGCACAAAATTATGATTTCAGCAATATGGATATCGTACCCGGGGTCTCGAGGGTGCAGAAAACAATTTTGGGATCATTTTTAAATCCGAGATGGCCGCCGCTCAAAAGTATGATAACGAGATAATGGGTATCGTATCCTAGGTTTTCGAGGGTGCAGAGAAAGATTTTGTGATCAGTTTTCAAATACAAGATGGCCGCCGCTCAAAAGTATGATATCTACATTATGGGTATCGTATCCGAGGTTCTCGAGGGTGCTTAGAACGATTTTTTGATCATTTTTCAAATCCAAGATGGCCGCCGCACAAAATTATGATTTCAGCAATATGGATATCGTACCTGAGGTTCTCGACGGTGCAGAGAACTATTTTGTGATCATTTTTAAATCCGAGATGGCCGCCGCTCAAAAGTATGATAACTAGATTATCGGTATCTTATCCGAAGTTCTCAAGGGTGCAGAGAACGATTTTGTGATCATTTTTCAAATCGAAGATGGCCGCCGCTCAAAAGTATGATAACTACATTATTGGTATCGTATCCCAGGTTCTCGAGGGTGCTGAGACCAATTTTGTGATCATTTTTCAAATCCAAGATGGCCGCCGCACAAAATTATGATTTCAGCAATATGGATATCGTACCCGAGGTTCTCGAGGGTGCAGAGAACGATTTGGTGATCATTTTTCTAATCGAAGATGGCCGCCGCTCAAAAGTATGATAACTACATTATTGGTATCGTATCCCAGGTTCTCGAGGGTGCTGAGACCAATTTTGTGATCATTTTTCAAATCCAAGATGGCCGCCGCACAAAATTATGATTTCAGCAATATGGATATCGTACCCGAGGTTCTCGAGGGTGCTGAGAACGATGTTTTGATAATTTTTCTAATCCAAGATGGCCGCCGCACAAAATTATGGTTTCACCAATGTAGATATCGTATCCGAGGTTCTCGAGGGTGCAGAAAAAAAATTTGGGATCATTTTTATATCCGAGATGGCCGCCGCTCAAAAGTATGATAACTACATTATGGGTATCGTAACCGAGGTTCTCGAGGGTGCTGAGAACGATGTTTTAATCATTTTTCTAATCCAAGATTGCCGCCACAAAAAATTATGTTTTCACTTATGTAGATATCGTGTCCGAGGTTCTCGAGGGTGCAGAAAAAAATTTTGGGATCATTTTTATATCCGAGATGGCCGCCACTCAAAAGTATGATAACTACATTATGGGTGTCTTATCCGAGCTTCTCGAGGGTGCTGAGAACAATTTTGTGATCATTTTTTTAAATCCAAGATGGCCGCCGCACAAAATTACGATTTCAGCAATATGGATATCGTACCCGAGGTCTCGAGGGTGCAGAAAACAATTTTGGGATCATTTTTAAATCCGAGATGGCCGCCGCTCAAAAGTATGATAACTAGATAATGGGTATCGTATCCTTGGTTTTCGAGGCTGCAAAGAAAGATTTTGTGATCAGTTTTCAAATCTAAGATGGACGCCGCTCAAAAGTATGATAACTTCATTATTGGAATCGTATCCCAGGTTCTCGAGGGTGCAGAGAACGATTTTGTGATCATTTTTTAAGTCCAAGAAGGCCGCCGCACAAAATTATAATTTCAGCAATATGGATATCGTACCTGAGGTTCTCGAGGGTGCAGAGAACGATTGGTGATCATTTTTCAAATCCAAGATGGCCGCCGCACAAAATTTTGATTTCAGCAATATGGATATTGTTCCCGAGGTTCTCGAGGGTGCAGAGAACGATTTGGTGATAATTTTTCAAATCCAAGATGGCCGCCGCTCAAAAGTATGATAACTACATTTTGGGTATCGTATCAGAGGTTCTTGAGGGTCCTGAGAACGATTTTGTGATCATTTTTCAAATCCAAGATGGCCGCCGCACAAAATTATGATTTCAGCAATATGGATATCGTACCCGAGGTTCTTGAGGGTGCAGAGAATGATTTTGTGATCATTTTTCAAATCCAAGATGGCCGCCGCACAAAATTATGATTTCAGCAATATGGATATCGTACCCGAGGTTCTCGAGGGTGCAGAGAAATATTTTGTGGTCAGTTTTTAAATCCAAGATGGCAGCCGCTCAAAAGTATGATAACTAGATTATGGGTATCGCATCCGAGGTTCTCGAGGGTGCAGAGAACGATTTTGTGATCATTTTTCAAATCGAAGATGGCCGCCGCTCAAAAGTATGATAACTACATTATGGGTATCGTATCAGAGGTTCTTGAGGGTGCTGAGAACAATTTTGTGATCATTTTTCAAATCCAAGATGGCCGCCGCACAAAATTATGATTTCAGCAATATGGATATCGTACCCGAGGTTCTTGAGGGTGCAGAGAATGATTTTGTGATCATTTTTCAAATCCAAGATGGCCACCGCACAAAATTATGATTTCAGCAATATGGATATCGTACCTAGGTTCTCGAGGGTGCAGAGAACGATTGGTGATCATTTTTCAAATCCAAGATGGCCGCCGCACAAAATTTTGATTTCAGCAATATGGATATCGTTCCCGAGGTTCTCGAGGGTGCAGAGAACGATTTGGTGATAATTTTTCAAATCCAAGATGGCCGCCACACAAAATTATGATTTCAGCAATATGGATATCGTACCCGAGGTTCTCGAGGGTGCAGAGAAATATTTTGTGGTCAGTTTTTAAATCCAAGATGGCAGCCGCTCAAAAGTATGATAACTTCATTATGGGTATCGTATCAGAGGTTCTCGAGTGTCCTGAGAACGACTTTGTGATCATTTTTCAAATCCAAGATGGCTGCCGCACAAAATTATGATTTCAGCAATATAGATATCGTACCCGAGGTTCTCGAGGGTGCAGAGAACGATTTTGTGATCATTTTTCAAATCGAAGATGGCCGCCGCTCAAAAGTATAATAACTACATTATGGGTATCGTATCAGAGGTTCTCGAGGGTCCTGAGAACGATTTTGTGATCATTTTTCAAATCCAAGATGGCCGCCGCACAAAATTATGATTTCAGCAATATGGATATCGTACCCGAGGTTCTCGAGGGTGCAGAGAAAGATTTTGTATCAGTTTTCAAATACAAGATGGCCGCCGCTCAAAAGTATGATAACTACATTATGGGTATCGTATCCGAGGTTCTCGAGGGTGCTGAGACCAATTTTTTGATCATTTTTCAAATCCAAGATGGCCGCCGCACAAAATTATGATTTCAGCAATATGGATATCGTACCCGAGGTTCTCGACGGTGCAGAGAACGATTTTGTGATCATTTTTAAATCCGAGATGGCCGCCGCTCAAAAGTATGATAACTAGATTATGGGTATCTTATCCGAAGTTCTCGAGGGTGCAGAGAACGATTTTGTGATCAGTTTTCAAATCGAAGATGGCCGCCGCTCAAAAGTATGATAACTACATTATTGGTATCGTATCCCAGGTTCTCGAGGGTGCAGAGAAAGATTTTGTGGACAGTTTTCAAATCCAAGATGGCCGCTGCTCAAAAGTATGATAACCACATTATGGGTATCGTATCCCAGGTTCTCGAGGGTGCTGAGAACAATTTTGTGATGATTTTTCAAATCCAAGATGGCCGCCGCACAAAATTATGATTTCAGCAATATGGATATCGAACCCGGGGTCTCGAGGGTGCAGAAAACAATTTTGGGATTATTTTTAAATCTGAGATGGCCGCCGCTCAAAAGTATGATAACTAGATTATGGGTATCGGATCCTAGATTCTCGAGGGTGCAGAGAAAGATTTTGTGATCAGTTTTCAAATCCAAGATGGCCGCCGCTCAAAAGTATGATAACTACATTATGGGTATCGTATCCGAGGTTCTCGAGGGTGCTGAGACCAATTTTTTGATCATTTTTCAAATCCAAGATGGCCGCCGCACAAAATTATGATTTCAGCAATATGGATATCGTACCCGAGGTTCTCAACGGTGCAGAGAACGATTTTGTGATCATTTTTAAATCCGAGATGGCCGCCGCTCAAAAGTATGATAACTAGATTATGGGTATCTTATCCGAAGTTCTCGAGGGTGCAGAGAACGATTTTGTGATCATTTTTCAAATCGAAGATGGCCGCCGCTCAAAAGTATGATAACTACATTATTCTCGAGGGTGCTGAGAACGATGTTTTAATCATTTTTCTAATCCAAGATTGCCGCCACAAAATATTATGTTTTCACTTATGTAGATATCGTGTACGAGGTTCTCGAGGGTGCAGAAAAAAATTTTGGGATCATTTTTATATCCGAGATGGCCGCCACTCAAAAGTATGATAACTACATTATGGGTATCTTATCCGAGCTTCTCGAGGGTGCTGAGAACAATTTTGTGATCATTTTATCAAATCCAAGATGGCCGCCGCACAAAATTATGATTTCAGCAATATGGATATCGTACCCGGGGTCTCGAGGGTGCAGAAAACAATTTTGGGATCATTTTTAAATCCGAGATGGCCGCCGAACAAAATTATGATTTCAGCAATATGGATATCGTACCCGAGGAATTTGAGGGTGCAGAGAAAGATTTTGTGGTCAGTTTTCAAATACAAGATGGCCGCCGCTCAAAAGTATGAAAACTTCATTATGGGTATCGTATCCGAGGTTCTCGAGGGTGCAGAGAACGATTTTGTGATCATTTTTATATCCGAGATGGCCGCCGCTCAAAAGTTTGATAACTACATTATGGGTATCTTATCCGAGGTTCTCAAGCGTGCAGAGAACGATTTTGTGATCATTTTTCAAATCTAAGAAGGCCGCCACTCAAAAGTATGATAACTACATTATTGGTATCGTATCCCAGGTTCTCGAGGGTGCTGAGACCAATTTTCTGATCATTTTTCAAATCCAAGATGGCCGCCGCACAAAATTATGATTTCAGCAATATGGATATCGTACCCGAGGTTCTCGAGGGTGCAGAAAAGAATTTTGGGATCATTTTTATATCCGAGCTGAGACCAATTTTGTGATCATTTTTCAAATCCAAGATGGCCGCCGCACAAAATTATGATTTCAGAAATATGGATATCGTACCCGAGGTTCTCGAGGGTGCAGAAAACAATTTTGGGATCATTTTTATAACCGAGATGGCCGCCTCTCAAAAGTATGATAACTAGATTATGGGTATCGTATCCTAGGTTGTCGAGGGTGCAGAGAAAGATTTTGTGATCATTTTTCAAATACAAGATGGCCGCCGCTCAAAAGTATGATAACTACATTATGGGTATCGTAACCGAGGTTCTCGAGGGTGCAGAAAACAATTTTGGGATCATTTTTATATCCGAGATGGCCGCCGCTCAAAAGTTTGATAACTACATTATGGGTATCTTATCCGAGGTTCTCGAGCGTGCAGAGAACGATTTTGTGATCATTTTTCAAATCTAAGATGGCCGCCACTCAAAAGTATGATAACTACATTATTGGTATCGTATCCCAGGTTCTCGAGGGTGCTGAGACCAATTTTCTGATCAGTTTTCAAATCCAAGATGGCCGCCGCACAAAATTATGATTTCAGCAATATGGATATCGTACCCGAGGTTCTCGAGGGTGCAGAAAACAATTTTGGGATCATTTTTCAAATCCAAGATGGCCGCCGAACAAAATTATGATTTCAGCAATATGGATATCGTACCCGAGGAATTTGAGGGTGCAGAGAAAGATTTTGTGGTCAGTTTTCAAATACAAGATGGCCGCCGCTCAAAAGTATGATAACTTCATTATAGGTATCGTATCCGAGGTTCTCGAGGGTGCAGAGAACGATTTTGTGATCATTTTTCAAATCGAAGATGGCCGCCGCTCAAAAGTATAATAACTACATTATGGGTATCGTATCAGAGGTTCTCGAGGGTCCTGAGAACGATTTTGTGATCATTTTTCAAATCCAAGATGGCCGCCGCACAAAATTATGATTTCAGCAATATGGATATCGTACCCGAGGTTCTCGAGGGTGCAGAGAAAGATTTTGTATCAGTTTTCAAATACAAGATGGCCGCCGCTCAAAAGTATGATAACTACATTATGGGTATCGTATCCGAGGTTCTCGAGGGTGCTGAGACCAATTTTTTGATCATTTTTCAAATCCAAGATGGCCGCCGCACAAAATTATGATTTCAGCAATATGGATATCGTACCCGAGGTTCTCGACGGTGCAGAGAACGATTTTGTGATCATTTTTAAATCCGAGATGGCCGCCGCTCAAAAGTATGATAACTAGATTATGGGTATCTTATCCGAAGTTCTCGAGGGTGCAGAGAACGATTTTGTGATCATTTTTCAAATCGAAGATGGCCGCCGCTCAAAAGTATGATAACCACATTATGGGTATCGTATCCCAGGTTCTCGAGGGTGCTGAGAACAATTTTGTGATGATTTTTCAAATCCAAGATGGCCGCCGCACAAAATTATGATTTCAGCAATATGGATATCGAACCCGGGGTCTCGAGGGTGCAGAAAACAATTTTGGGATCATTTTTAAATCCGAGATGGCCGCTGCTCAAAAGTATGATAACTAGATAATGGGTATCGTATCCTAGGTTTTCGAGGGTGCAGAGAAAGATTTTGTGGACAGTTTTCAAATCCAAGATGGCCGCCGCTCAAAAGTATGATAACCACATTATGGGTATCGTATCCCAGGTTCTCGAGGGTGCTGAGAACAATTTTGTGATGATTTTTCAAATCCAAGATGGCCGCCGCACAAAATTATGATTTCAGCAATATGGATATCGTACCCGGGGTCTCGAGGGTGCAGAAAACAATTTTGGGATCATTTTAAAATCCGAGATGGCCGCTGCTCAAAAGTATGATAACTAGATAATGGGTATCGTATCCTAGGTTTTCGAGGGTGCAGAGAAAGATTTTGTGATCAGTTTTCAAATACAAGATGGCCGCCGCTCAAAAGTATGATATCTACATTATGGGTATCGTATCCGAGGTTCTCGAGGGTGCTTAGAACGATGTTTTGATCATTTTTCAAATCCAAGATGGCCGCCGCACAAAATTATGATTTCAGCAATATGGATATCGTACCTGAGGTTCTCGACGGTGCAGAGAACTATTTTGTGATCATTTTTAAATCCGAGATGGCCGCCGCTCAAAAGTATGATAACTAGATTATCGGTATCTTATCAGAAGTTCTCAAGGGTGCAGAGAACGATTTTGTGATCATTTTTCAAATCGAAGATGGCCGCCGCTCAAAAGTATGATAACTACATTATTGGTATCGTATCCCAGGTTCTCGAGGGTGCTGAGACCAATTTTGTGATCATTTTTCAAATCCAAGATGGCCGCCGCACAAAATTATGATTTCAGCAATATGGATATCGTACCCGAGGTTCTCGAGGGTGCAGAGAACGATTTGGTGATAATTTTTCAAATCCAAGATGGCCGCCGCTCAAAAGTATGATAACTACATTATGGGTATCGTAACCGAGGTTCTCGAGGGTGCTGAGAACGATGTTTTAATCATTTTTCTAATCCAAGATTGCCGCCACAAAAAATTATGTTTTCACTTATGTAGATATCGTGTCCGAGGTTCTCGAGGGTGCAGAAAAAAATTTTGGGATCATTTTTATATCCGAGATGGCCGCCAATCAAAAGTATGATAACTACATTATGGGTATCTTATCCGAGCTTCTCGAGGGTGCTGAGAACAATTTTGTGATCATTTTTTTAAATCCAAGATGGCCGCCGCTCAAAATTACGATTTCAGCAATATGGATATCGTACCCGAGGTCTCGAGGGTGCAGAAAACAATTTTGGGATCATTTTTAAATCCGAGATGGCCGCCGCTCAAAAGTATGATAACTAGATAATGGGTATCGTATCCTTGGTTTTCGAGGCTGCAGAGAAAGATTTTGTGATCAGTTTTCAAATACAAGATGGCCGCCGCTCAAAAATATGATAACAACATTATGGGTATCGTATCCAAGGTTCTCGAGGGTGCAGAGAACGATTTGGTGATCATTTTTCTAATCCAAGTTGGCCGCCGCACAAAATTATGATTTCAGCAATATGGATATCGTACCCGAGGTTCTCGAGGGTGCAGAGAAAGATTTTGTGGACAGTTTTCATATCCAAGATGGCCGCCGCTCAAAAGTACGATAACTACATTATGGGAATCGTATCCCAGGTTCTCGAGGGTGCTGAGAACAATTTTGTGATCATTTTATCAAATCCAAGATGGCCGCCGCACAAAATTATGATTTCAGCAATATGGATATCGTACCCGGGGTCTCGAGGGTGCAGAAAACAATTTTGGGATCATTTTTAAATCCGAGATGGCCGCCGCTCAAAATTATGATAACTAGATAATGTGTATCGTATCCTAGGTTTTCGAGGGTGCAGAGAAAGATTTTGTGATCAGTTTTCAAATACAAGATGGCCGCCGCTCAAAAATATGATAACAACATTATGGGTATCGTATCCAAGGTTCTCGAGGGTGCTGAGAACGATGTTTTGATCATTTTTCTAATCCAAGATGGCCGCCGCACAAAATTATGGTTTCACCAATGTAGATATCGTACCCGAGGTTCTCGAGGGTGCAGAAAACAATTTTGGGATCATTTTTATATCCGAGATGGCCGCCGCTCAAAAGTTTGATAACTACATTATGGGTATCTTATCCGAGGTTCTCGAGCGTGCAGAGAACGATTTTGTGATCATTTTTCAAATCTAAGATGGCCGCCACTCAAAAGTATGATAACTACATTATTGGTATCGTATCCCAGGTTCTCGAGGGTGCTGAGACCAATTTTCTGATCATTTTTCAAATCCAAGATGGCCGCCGCACAAAATTATGATTTCAGCAAGATGGATATCGTACCCGAGGTTCTCGAGGGTGCAGAGAAAGATTTTGGGATCATTTTTCAAATCCAAGATGGCCGCCGAACAAAATTATGATTTCAGCAATATGGATATCGTACCCGAGGAATTTGAGGGTGCAGCGAAAGATTTTGTGGTCAGTTTTCAAATACAAGATGGCCGCCGCTCAAAAGTATGATAACTACATTATGGGTATCGTAACCGAGGTTCTCGAGGGTGCAAAGAACGATGTTTTGATCATTTTTCTAATCCAAGATGGCCGCCGCACAAAATTATGTTTTCACTAATAAAGATATCATGTCCGAGGTACTCGAGGGTGCAGAAAACAATTTTGGAATAATTTTTATATCCAAGATGGCCGCCGCTCAAAAGTTTGATAACTACATTATGGGTATCGTATCCCAGGTTCTCGAGGGTGCTGAGACCAATTTTGTGATCATTTTTCAAATCCAAGATGGCCGCCGCACAAAATTATAATTTCAGCAATATGGATATCGTACCCGAGGTTCTCGAGGGTGCAGAGAACGATTTGGTGATCATTTTTCTAATCCAAGTTGGCCGCCGCACAAAATTATGATTTCAGCAATATGGATATCGTACCCGAGGTTCTCGAGGGTGCAGAGAAAGATTTTGTGGACAGTTTTCATATCCAAGATGGCCGCCGCTCAAAAGTATGATAACCACATTATGGGAATTGTATCCCAGGTTCTCGAGGGTGCTGAGAACAATTTTGTGATCATTTTTCAAATCCAAGATGGCCGCCGCACAAAATTATGATTTCAGCAATATGGATATCGTACCCGGGGTCTCGAGGGTGCAGAAAACAATTTTGGGATCATTTTTAAATCCGAGATGGCCGCCGCTCAAAAGTATGATAACTAGATAATGGGTATCATATCCTAGGTTTTCGAGGGTGCAGAGAAAGATTTTGTGATCAGTTTTCAAATACAAGATGGCCGCCGCTCAAAAGTATGATAACAACATTATGGGTATCGTATCCGAAGTTCTCGAGGGTGCAGAGAACGATTTTGTGATGATTTTTCAAATCCAAGATGGCCGCCGCACAAAATTATGATTTCAGCAATATGGATATCGAACCCGGGGTCTCGAGGGTGCAAAAAAACAATTTTGGGATTATTTTTAAATCTGAGATGGCCGCCGCTCAAAAGTATGATAACTAGATTATGGGTATCGGATCCTAGATTCTCGAGGGTGCAGAGAAAGATTTTGTGATCAGTTTTCAAATCCAAGATGGCCGCCGCTCAAAAGTATGATAACTACATTATGGGTATCGTATCCGAGGTTCTCGAGGGTGCTGAGACCAATTTTTTGATCATTTTTCAAATCCAAGATGGCCGCCGCACAAAATTATGATTTCAGCAATATGGATATCGTACCCGAGGTTCTCGACGGTGCAGAGAACGATTTTGTGATCATTTTTAAATCCGAGATGGCCGCCGCTCAAAAGTATGAAAACTAGATTATGGGTATCTTATCCGAAGTTCTCGAGGGTGCAGAGAACGATTTTGTGATCATTTTTCAAATCGAAGATGGCCGCCGCTTAAAAGTATGATAACTACATTATTGGTATCGTATCCCAGTTTCTCGAGGGTGCAGAGAAAGATTTTGTGGACAGTTTTCAAATCCAAGATGGCCGCTGCTCAAAAGTATGAAAACAACATTATGGGTATCGTATCCCAGGTTCTCGAGGGTGCTGAGAACAATTTTGTGATGATTTTTCAAATCCAAGATGGCCGCCGCACAAAATTATGATTTCAGCAATATGGATATCGAACCCGGGGTCTCGAGGGTGCAGAAAACAATTTTGGGATCATTTTTAAATCCGAGATGGCCGCCGCTCAAAAGTATGATAACTAGATAATGGGTATCGTATCCTAGGTTTTCGAGGGTGCAGAGAAAGATTTTGTGGACAGTTTTCAAATCCAAGATGGCCGCCGCTCAAAAGTATGATAACCACATTATGGGTATCGTATCCCAGGTTCTCGAGGGTGCTGAGAACAATTTTGTGATCATTTTTCAAATCCAAGATGGCCGCCGCACAAAATTATGATTTCAGCAATATGGATATCGTACCCGGGGTCTCGAGGGTGCAGAAAACAATTTTGGGATCATTTTTAAATCCGAGATGGCCGCCGCTCAAAAGTATGATAACGAGATAATGGGTATCGTATCCTAGGTTTTCGAGGGTGCAGAGAAAGATTTTGTGATCAGTTTTCAAATACAAGATGGCCGCCGCTCAAAAGTATGATATCTACATTATGGGTATCGTATCCGAGGTTCTCGAGGGTGCTTAGAACGATTTTTTGATCATTTTTCAAATCCAAGATGGCCGCCGCACAAAATTATGATTTCAGCAATATGGATATCGTACCTGAGGTTCTCGACGGTGCAGAGAACTATTTTGTGATCATTTTTAAATCCGAGATGGCCGCCGCTCAAAAGTATGATAACTAGATTATCGGTATCTTATCCGAAGTTCTCAAGGGTGCAGAGAACGATTTTGTGATCATTTTTCAAATCGAAGATGGCCGCCGCTCAAAAGTATGATAACTACATTATTGGTATCGTATCCCAGGTTCTCGAGGGTGCTGAGACCAATTTTGTGATCATTTTTCAAATCCAAGATGGCCGCCGCACAAAATTATGATTTCAGCAATATGGATATCGTACCCGAGGTTCTCGAGGGTGCAGAGAACGATTTGGTGATCATTTTTCTAATCGAAGATGGCCGCCGCTCAAAAGTATGATAACTACATTATTGGTATCGTATCCCAGGTTCTCGAGGGTGCTGAGACCAATTTTGTGATCATTTTTCAAATCCAAGATGGCCGCCGCACAAAATTATGATTTCAGCAATATGGATATCGTACCCGAGGTTCTCGAGGGTGCTGAGAACGATGTTTTGATAATTTTTCTAATCCAAGATGGCCGCCGCACAAAATTATGGTTTCACCAATGTAGATATCGTATCCGAGGTTCTCGAGGGTGCAGAAAAAAAATTTGGGATCATTTTTATATCCGAGATGGCCGCCGCTCAAAAGTATGATAACTACATTATGGGTATCGTAACCGAGGTTCTCGAGGGTGCTGAGAACGATGTTTTAATCATTTTTCTAATCCAAGATTGCCGCCACAAAAAATTATGTTTTCACTTATGTAGATATCGTGTCCGAGGTTCTCGAGGGTGCAGAAAAAAATTTTGGGATCATTTTTATATCCGAGATGGCCGCCACTCAAAAGTATGATAACTACATTATGGGTGTCTTATCCGAGCTTCTCGAGGGTGCTGAGAACAATTTTGTGATCATTTTTTTAAATCCAAGATGGCCGCCGCACAAAATTACGATTTCAGCAATATGGATATCGTACCCGAGGTCTCGAGGGTGCAGAAAACAATTTTGGGATCATTTTTAAATCCGAGATGGCCGCCGCTCAAAAGTATGATAACTAGATAATGGGTATCGTATCCTTGGTTTTCGAGGCTGCAAAGAAAGATTTTGTGATCAGTTTTCAAATCTAAGATGGCCGCCGCTCAAAAGTATGATAACTTCATTATTGGAATCGTATCCCAGGTTCTCGAGGGTGCAGAGAACGATTTTGTGATCATTTTTTAAGTCCAAGAAGGCCGCCGCACAAAATTATAATTTCAGCAATATGGATATCGTACCTGAGGTTCTCGAGGGTGCAGAGAACGATTTGGTGATCATTTTTCTAATCCAAGTTGGCCGCCGCATAAAATTATGATTTCAGCAATATGGATATCGTACCCGAGGTCTCGAGGTTGCAGAAAACAATTTTGGGATCATTTTTAAATCCGAGATGGCCGCCGCTCAAAATTATGATAACTAGATAATGGGTATCGTATCCTAGGTTTTCGAGGGTGCAGAGAAAGATTTTGTGATCAGTTTTCAAATACAAGATGGCCGCCGCTCAAAAGTACGATAACTACAATATGGGAATCGTATCCCAGGTTCTCGAGGGTGCTGAGAACAATTTTGTGATCATTTTATCAAATCCAAGATGGCCGCCGCACAAAATTATGATTTCAGCAATATGGATATCGTACCCGGGGTCTCGAGGTTGCAGAAAACAATTTTGGGATCATTTTTAAATCCGAGATGGCCGCCGCTCAAAATTATGATAACTAGATAATGGGTATCGTATCCTAGGTTTTCGAGGGTGCAGAGAAAGATTTTGTGATCAGTTTTCAAATACAAGATGGCCGCCGCTCAAAAATATGATAACAACATTATGGGTATCGTATCCAAGGTTCTCGAGGGTGCTGAGAACGATGTTTTGATCATTTTTCTAATCCAAGATGGCCGCCGCACAAAATTATGGTTTCACCAATGTAGATATCGTATCCGAGGTTCTCGAGGGTGCAGAAAAAAAATTTGGGATCATTTTTATATCCGAGATGGCCGCCGCTCAAAAGTATGATAACTACATTATGGGTATCTTATCCGAGGTTCTCGAGGGTGCAGATCACCATTTTGTGATCATTTTTCAAATCGAAGATGGCCGCCGCTCAAAAGTATGATAACTACATTATGGGTATCGTAACCGAGGTTCTCGAGGGTGCAGAAAACAATTTTGGGATCATTTTTATATCCGAGATGGCCGCCGCTCAAAAGTTTGATAACTACATTATGGGTATCTTATCCGAGGTTCTCGAGCGTGCAGAGAACGATTTTGTGATCATTTTTTAAATCTAAGAAGGCCGCCACTCAAAAGTATGATAACTACATTATTGGTATCGTATCCCAGGTTCTCGAGGGTGCTGAGACCAATTTTCTGATCATTTTTCAAATCCAAGATGGCCGCCGCACAAAATTATGATTTCAGCAATATGGATATCGTACCCGAGGTTCTCGAGGGTGCAGAAAACAATTTTGGGATCATTTTTATAACCGAGATGGCCGCCGCTCAAAAGTATGATAACTAGATTATGGGTATCGTATCCTAGGTTGTCGAGGGTGCAGAGAAAGATTTTGTGATCATTTTTCAAATACAAGATGGCCGCCGCTCAAAAGTATGATAACTACATTATGGGTATCGTAACCGAGGTTCTCGAGGGTGCAGAAAACAATTTTGGGATCATTTTTATATCCGAGATGGCCGCCGCTCAAAAGTTTGATAACTACATTATGGGTATCTTATCCGAGGTTCTCGAGCGTGCAGAGAACGATTTTGTGATCATTTTTCAAATCTAAGATGGCCGCTACTCAAAAGTATGATCACTACATTATTGGTATCGTATCCCAGGTTCTCGAGGGTGCTGAGACCAATTTTCTGATCATTTTTCAAATCCAAGATGGCCGCCGCACAAAATTATGATTTCAGCAATATGGATATCGTACCCGAGGTTCTCGAGGGTCCTGAGAACGATTTTGTGATCATTTTTCAAATCCAAGATGGCCGCCGCACAAAATTATGATTTCAGCAAGATGGATATCGTACCCGAGGTTCTCGAGGGTGCAGAGAAAGATTTTGTATCAGTTTTCAAATACAAGATGGCCGCCGCTCAAAAGTATGATAACTACATTATGGGAATCGTATCCCAGGTTCTCGAGGATGCTGAGAACAATTTTGTGATCATTTTATCAAATCCAAGATGGCCGCCGCTCGAAAATATGATAACAACATTATGGGTATCGTATCCAAGGTTCTCGAGGGTGCTGAGAACGATGTTTTGATAATTTTTCTAATCCAAGATGGCCGCCGCACAAAATTATGGTTTCACCAATGTAGATATCGTATCCGAGGTTCTCGAGGGTGCAGAAAAAAAATTTGGGATCATTTTTATATCCGAGATGGCCGCCGCTCAAAAGTATTATAACTACATTATGGGTATCGTAACCGAGGTTCTCGAGGGTGCAGAAAACAATTTTGGGATCATTTTTATATCCGAGATGGCCGCCGCTCAAAAGTATTATAACTACATTATGGGTATCTTATCCGAGCTTCTCGAGGGTGCTGAGAACAATTTTGTGATCATTTTTCAAATCCAAGATGGCCGCCGCACAAAATTACGATTTCAGCAATATGGATATCGTACCCGAGGTTCTCGAGGGTGCAGAGAACGATTTTGTGATCATTTTTCAAATCGAAGATGGCCGCCGCTCAAAAGTATAATAACTACATTATGGGTATCGTATCAGAGGTTCTCGAGGGTCCTGAGAACGATTTTGTGATCATTTTTCAAATCCAAGATGGCCGCCGCACAAAATTATGATTTCAGCAATATGGATATCGTACCCGAGGTTCTCGAGGGTGCAGAGAAAGATTTTGTATCAGTTTTCAAATACAAGATGGCCGCCGCTCAAAAGTATGATAACTACATTATGGGTATCGTATCCGAGGTTCTCGAGGGTGCTGAGACCAATTTTTTGATCATTTTTCAAATCCAAGATGGCCGCCGCACAAAATTATGATTTCAGCAATATGGATATCGTACCCGAGGTTCTCGACGGTGCAGAGAACGATTTTGTGATCATTTTTAAATCCGAGATGGCCGCCGCTCAAAAGTATGATAACTAGATTATGGGTATCTTATCCGAAGTTCTCGAGGGTGCAGAGAACGATTTTGTGATCATTTTTCAAATCGAAGATGGCCGCCGCTCAAAAGTATGATAACTACATTATTGGTATCGTATCCCAGGTTCTCGAGGGTGCAGAGAAAGATTTTGTGGACAGTTTTCAAATCCAAGATGGCCGCTGCTCAAAAGTATGATAACCACATTATGGGTATCGTATCCCAGGTTCTCGAGGGTGCTGAGAACAATTTTGTGATGATTTTTCAAATCCAAGATGGCCGCCGCAAAAAATTATGATTTCAGCAATATGGATATCGAACCCGGGGTCTCGAGGGTGCAGAAAACAATTTTGGGATCATTTTTAAATCCGAGATGGCAGCCGCTCAAAAGTATGATAACTAGATAATGGGTATCGTATCCTAGGTTTTCGAGGGTGCAGAGAAAGATTTTGTGATCAGTTTTCAAATACAAGATGGCCGCCGCTCAAAAGTATGATATCTACATTATGGGTATCGTATCCGAGGTTCTCGAGGGTGCTTAGAACGATGTTTTGATCATTTTTCAAATCCAAGATGGCCGCCGCACAAAATTATGATTTCAGCAATATGGATATCGTACCTGAGGTTCTCGACGGTGCAGAGAACTATTTTGTGATCATTTTTAAATCCGAGATGGCCGCCGCTCAAAAGTATGATAACTAGATTATCGGTATCTTATCAGAAGTTCTCAAGGGTGCAGAGAACGATTTTGTGATCATTTTTCAAATCGAAGATGGCCGCCGCTCAAAAGTATGATAACTACATTATTGGTATCGTATCCCAGGTTCTCGAGGGTGCTGAGACCAATTTTGTGATCATTTTTCAAATCCAAGATGGCCGCCGCACAAAATTATGATTTCAGCAATATGGATATCGTACCCGAGGTTCTCGAGGGTGCAGAGAACGATTTGGTGATCATTTTTCAAATCCAAGATGGCCGCCGCTCAAAAATATGATAACTACATTATGGGTATCGTAACCGAGGTTCTCGAGGGTGCTGAGAACGATGTTTTAATCATTTTTCTAATCCAAGATTGCCGCCACAAAAAATTATGTTTTCACTTATGTAGATATCGTGTCCGAGGTTCTCGAGGGTGCAGAAAAAAATTTTGGGATCATTTTTATATCCGAGATGGCCGCCACTCAAAAGTATGATAACTACATTATGGGTATCTTATCCGAGCTTCTCGAGGGTGCTGAGAACAATTTTGTGATCATTTTTTTAAATCCAAGATGGCCGCCACTCAAAATTACGATTTCAGCAATATGGATATCGTACCCGAGGTCTCGAGGGTGCAGAAAACAATTTTGGGATCATTTTTAAATCCGAGATGGCCGCCGCTCAAAAGTATGATAACTAGATAATGGGTATCGTATCCTTGGTTTTCGAGGCTGCAGAGAAAGATTTTGTGATCAGTTTTCAAATACAAGATGGCCGCCGCTCAAAAATATGATAACAACATTATGGGTATCGTATCCAAGGTTCTCGAGGGTGCTGAGAACGATTTGGTGATCATTTTTCTAATCCAAGTTGGCCGCCGCACAAAATTATGATTTCAGCATTATGGGTATCTTATCCGAGGTTCTCGAGCGTGCAGAGAACGATTTTGTGATCATTTTTCAAATCTAAGATGGCCGCCACTCAAAAGTATGATAACTACATTATTGGTATCGTATCCCAGGTTCTCGAGGGTGCTGAGACCAATTTTCTGATCATTTTTCAAATCCAAGATGGCCGCCGCACAAAATTATGATTTCAGCAATATGGATATCGTACCCGAGGTTCTCAAGGGTGCAGAAAACAATTTTGGGATCATTTTTCAATCCGAGATGGCCGCCGCTCAAAATTATGATAACTAGATAATGGGTATCGTATCCGAAGTTCTCGAGGGTGCAGAGAAAGATTTTGTGATCAATTTTCAAATACAAGATGGCCGCCGCTCGAAAATATGATAACAACATTATGGGTATCGTATCCCAGGTTCTCGAGGGTGCTGAGAACAATTTTGTTATCATTTTTCAAATCCAAGATGGCCGCCGCACAAAATTATGACTTCAGCAATATGGATATCGAACCCGAGGTTCTCGAGGGTGCAGAAAACAATTTTGGGATCATTTTTATATCCGAGATGGCTGCCGCTCAAAAGTATGATAACTACATTATGGGTATCTTATCCGAGGTTCTCGAGGGTGCAGAGAACGATTTTGTGATCATTTTTCAAATCTAAGATGTCCGCCGCTCAAAAGTATGATAACTACATTATTGGTATCGTATCCCAGGTTCTCGAGGGTGCTGAGACCAATTTTGTGATCATTTTTCAAATCCAAGATGGCCGCCGCACAAAATTATGATTTCAGCAATATGGATATCGTACCCGAGGTTCTCGACGGTGCAGAGAACGATTTCGTGATTATTTTTAAATCTGAGATGGCCGCCGCTCAAAAGTATGATAACTAGATTATGGGTATCTTATCCGAAGTTCTCGAGGGTGCAGAGAACGATTTTGTGATCATTTTTCAAATCGAAGATGGCCGCCGCTCAAAAGTATGATAACTACATTATTGGTATCGTATCCCAGGTTCTCGAGGGTGCTGAGACCAATTTTGTGATCATTTTTCAAATACAAGATGGCCGCCGCACAAAATTATGATTTCAGCAATATGGATATCGTACCCGAGGTTCTCGAGGGTGCAGAGAACGATTTGGTGATCATTTTTCAAATCCAAGATGGCTGCCGCTCAAAAGTATGATAACTACATTATGGGTATCGTAACCGAGGTTCTCGAGGGTGCTGAGAACGATGTTTTAATCATTTTTCTAATCCAAGATTGCCGCCACACAAAATTATGTTTTCACTTATGTAGATATCGTGTCCGAGGTTCTCGAGGGTGCAGAAAAAAATTTTGGGATCATTTTTATATCCGAGATGGCCGCCACTCAAAAGTATGATAACTACATTATGGGTATCTTATCCGAGCTTCTCGAGGGTGCTGAGAACAATTTTGTGATCATTTTTCAAATCCAATATGGCCGCCGCACAAAATTACGATTTCAGCAATATGGATATCGTACCCGAGGTCTCGAGGGTGCAGAAAACAATTTTGGGATCATTTTTAAATCCGAGATGGCCGCCGCTCAAAAGTATGATAACTAGATAATGGGTATTGTATCCTTGGTTTTCGAGGCTGCAGAGAAAGATTTTGTGATCATTTTTCAA
Source organism: Leptidea sinapis (assembly GCF_905404315.1). Classification (NCBI taxonomy): domain Eukaryota; kingdom Metazoa; phylum Arthropoda; class Insecta; order Lepidoptera; family Pieridae; genus Leptidea; species Leptidea sinapis. The sequence goes on along the minus strand of NC_066296.1, from coordinate 373,440 downwards.
ATCTAAGATGGCCGCCACTCAAAAGTATGATAACTACATTATTGGTATCGTATCCCAGGTTCTCGAGGGTGCTGAGACCAATTTTCTGATCATTTTTCAAATCCAAGATGGCCGCCGCACAAAATTATGATTTCAGCAATATGGATATCGTACCCGAGGTTCTCGAGGGTGCAAAAAACAATTTTGGGATCATTTTTCAAATCCAAGATGGCCGCCGAACAAAATTATGATTTCAGCAATATGGATATCATACCCGAGGAATTTGAGGGTGCAGAGAAAGATTTTGTGGTCAGTTTTCAAATACAAGATGGCCGCCGCTCAAAAGTATGATAACTTCATTATGGGTATCGTATCCGAGGTTCTCGAGGGTGCAGAGAACGATTTTGTGATCATTTTTCAAATCGAAGATGGCCGCCGCTCAAAAGTATAATAACTACATTATGGGTATCGTATCAGAGGTTCTCGAGGGTCCTGAGAACGATTTTGTGATCATTTTTCAAATCCAAGATGGCCGCCGCACAAAATTATGATTTCAGCAATATGGATATCGTACCCGAGGTTCTCGAGGGTGCAGAGAAAGATTTTGTATCAGTTTTCAAATACAAGATGGCCGCCGCTCAAAAGTATGATAACTACATTATGGGTATCGTATCCGAGGTTCTCGAGGGTGCTGAGACAGATTTTTTGATCATTTTTCAAATCCAAGATGGCCGCCGCACAAAATTATGATTTCAGCAATATGGATATCGTACCCGAGGTTCTCGACGGTGCAGAGAACGATTTTGTGATCATTTTTCAAATCCAAGATGGCCGCCGCACAAAATGATGATTTCAGCAATATGGATATCGTACCCGAGGTTCTCGACGGTGCAGAAAACGATTTCGTGATCATTTTTAAATCCAAGATGGCCGCCGCTCAAAAGTATGATAACTAGATTATGGGTATCTTATCCGAAGTTCTCGAGGGTGCAGAGAACGATTTTGTGATCATTTTTCAAATCGAAGATGGCCGCCGCTCAAAAGTATGATAACTACATTATTGGTATCGTATCCCAGGTTCTCGAGGGTGCTGAGACCAATTTTATGATCATTTTTCAAATCCAAGATGGCCGCCGCACAAAATTATGATTTCAGCAATATGGATATCGTACCCGAGGTTCTCGACGGTGCAGAGAACTATTTTGTGATCATTTTTAAATCCGAGATGGCCGCCGCTCAAAAGTATGATAACTAGATCATGGGTATCGTATCCGAGGTTCTCGAGGGTGCAGAGAACGATTTTGTGATCATTTTTCAAATCGAAGATGGCCGCCGCTCAAAAGTATGATAACTACATTATTGGTATCGTATCCCAGGTTCTCGAGGGTGCTGAGACCAATTTTGTGATCATTTTTCGAATCCAAGATGGCCGCCGCACAAAATTATGATTTCAGCAATATGGATATCGTACCCGAGGTTCTCGAGGGTGCAGAGAAAGATTTTGTATCAGTTTTCAAATACAAGATGGCCGCCGCTCAAAAGTATGATAACTACATTATGGGTATCGTATCCGAGGTTCTCGAGGGTGCTGAGACAGATTTTTTGATCATTTTTCAAATCCAAGATGGCCGCCGCACAAAATTATGATTTCAGCAATATGGATATCGTACCCGAGGTTCTCGACGGTGCAGAGAACGATTTTGTGATCATTTTTCAAATCCAAGATGGCCGCCGCACAAAATGATGATTTCAGCAATATGGATATCGTACCCGAGGTTCTCGACGGTGCAGAAAACGATTTCGTGATCATTTTTAAATCCAAGATGGCCGCCGCTCAAAAGTATGATAACTAGATTATGGGTATCTTATCCGAAGTTCTCGAGGGTGCAGAGAACGATTTTGTGATCATTTTTCAAATCGAAGATGGCCGCCGCTCAAAAGTATGATAACTACATTATTGGTATCGTATCCCAGGTTCTCGAGGGTGCTGAGACCAATTTTATGATCATTTTTCAAATCCAAGATGGCCGCCGCACAAAATTATGATTTCAGCAATATGGATATCGTACCCGAGGTTCTCGACGGTGCAGAGAACTATTTTGTGATCATTTTTAAATCCGAGATGGCCGCCGCTCAAAAGTATGATAACTAGATCATGGGTATCTTATCCGAAGTTCTCGAGGGTGCAGAGAACGATTTTGTGATCATTTTTCAAATCGAAGATGGCCGCCGCTCAAAAGTATGATAACTACATTATTGGTATCGTATCCCAGGTTCTCGAGGGTGCTGAGACCAATTTTGTGATCATTTTTCAAATCCAAGATGGCCGCCGCACAAAATTATGATTTCAGCAATATGGATATCGTACCCGAGGTTCTCGAGGGTGCAGAGAACGATTTGGTGATCATTTTTCAAATCCAAGATGGCCGCCGCTCAAAAGTATGATAACTACATTATGGATATCTTATCATTGGTTTTCGAGGCTGCAGAGAAAGATTTTGTGATCAGTTTTCAAATCTAAGATGGCCGCCGCTCAAAAGTATGATAACAACATAATGGGTATCGTATCCGAGGTTCTCGAGGGTGCTGAGAACGATGTTTTGATCATTTTTCTAATCCAAGATGGCCGCCGCACAAAATTATGGTTTCATCAATGTAGATATCGTCTCCGAGGTTCTCGAGGGTGCAGAAAAAAAATTTGGGATCATTTTTATATCCGAGATGGCCGCCGCTCAAAAGTATGATAACTACATTATGGGTATCTTATCCGAGTTTCTCGAGGGTGCAGAGAAAGATTTTGTGGACAGTTTTCATATCCAAGATGGCCGCCGCTCAAAAGTATGATAACCTCATTATGGGAATCGTATCCCAGGTTCTCGAGGGTGCAGAGAAAGATTTTGTGGTCAGTTTTCAAATACAAGATGGCCGCCGCTCAAAAGTATGATAACTACATTATGGGTATCGTAACCGAGGTTCTCGAGGGTGCTGAGAACGATGTTTTGATCATTTTTCTAATCCAAGATGGCCGCCGCACAAAATTATGTTTTCACTAATGTAGATATCGTGTCCGAGGTACTCGAGGGTGCAGAAAACAATTTTGGGATCATTTTTATATCCGAGATGGCCGCCGCTCAAAAGTATGATAACTACATTATTGGTATCGTATCCCAGGTTCTCGAGGGTGCTGAGAACAATTTTGTGATGATTTTTCAAATCCAAGATGGCCGCCGCACAAAATTATGATTTCAGCAATATGGATATCGAACCCGGGGTCTCGAGGGTGCAGAAAACAATTTTGGGATCATTTTTAAATCCTAGATGGCAGCCGCTCAAAAGTATGATAACTAGATAATGGGTATCGTATCCTAGGTTTTCGAGGGTGCAGAGAAAGATTTTGTGATCAGTTTTCAAATACAAGATGGCCGCCGCTCAAAAGTATGATATCTACATTATGGGTATCGTATCCGAGGTTCTCGAGGGTGCTTAGAACGATGTTTTGATCATTTTTCAAATCCAAGATGGCCGCCGCACAAAATTATGATTTCAGCAATATGGATATCGTACCTGAGGTTCTCGACGGTGCAGAGAACTATTTTGTGATCATTTTTAAATCCGAGATGGCCGCCGCTCAAAAGTATGATAACTAGATTATCGGTATCTTATCAGAAGTTCTCAAGGGTGCAGAGAACGATTTTGTGATCATTTTTCAAATCGAAGATGGCCGCCGCTCAAAAGTATGATAACTACATTATTGGTATCGTATCCCAGGTTCTCGAGGGTGCTGAGACCAATTTTGTGATCATTTTTCAAATCCAAGATGGCCGCCGCACAAAATTATTATTTCAGCAATATGGATATCGTACCCGAGGTTCTCGAGGGTGCAGAGAACGATTTGGTGATCATTTTTCAAATCCAAGATGGCCGCCGCTCAAAAGTATGATAACTACATTATGGGTATCGTAACCGAGGTTCTCGAGGGTGCTGAGAACGATGTTTTAATCATTTTTCTAATCCAAGATTGCCGCCACAAAAAATTATGTTTTCACTTATGTAGATATCGTGTCCGAGGTTCTCGAGGGTGCAGAAAAAAATTTTGGGATCATTTTTATATCCGAGATGGCCGCCACTCAAAAGTATGATAACTACATTATGGGTATCTTATCCGAGCTTCTCGAGGGTGCTGAGAACAATTTTGTGATCATTTTTTTAAATCCAAGATGGCCGCCACTCAAAATTACGATTTCAGCAATATGGATATCGTACCCGAGGTCTCGAGGGTGCAGAAAACAATTTTGGGATCATTTTTAAATCCGAGATGGCCGCCGCTCAAAAGTATGATAACTAGATAATGGGTATCGTATCCTTGGTTTTCGAGGCTGCAGAGAAAGATTTTGTGATCAGTTTTCAAATACAAGATGGCCGCCGCTCAAAAATATGATAACAACATTATGGGTATCGTATCCAAGGTTCTCGAGGGTGCAGAGAACGATTTGGTGATCATTTTTCTAATCCAAGTTGGCCGCCGCACAAAATTATGATTTCAGCATTATGGGTATCTTATCCGAGGTTCTCGAGCGTGCAGAGAACGATTTTGTGATCATTTTTCAAATCTAAGATGGCCGCCACTCAAAAGTATGATAACTACATTATTGGTATCGTATCCCAGGTTCTCGAGGGTGCTGAGACCAATTTTCTGATCATTTTTCAAATCCAAGATGGCCGCCGCACAAAATTATGATTTCAGCAATATGGATATCGTACCCGAGGTTCTCAAGGGTGCAGAAAACAATTTTGGGATCATTTTTCAATCCGAGATGGCCGCCGCTCAAAATTATGATAACTAGATAATGGGTATCGTATCCGAAGTTCTCGAGGGTGCAGAGAAAGATTTTGTGATCAGTTTTCAAATACAAGATGGCCGCCGCTCGAAAATATGATAACAACATTATGGGTATCGTATCCCAGGTTCTCGAGGGTGCTGAGAACAATTTTGTGATCATTTTTCAAATCCAAGATGGCCGCCGCACAAAATTATGACTTCAGCAATATGGATATCGTACCCGAGGTTCTCGAGGGTGCAGAAAACAATTTTGGGATCATTTTTATATCCGAGATGGCTGCCGCTCAAAAGTATGATAACTACATTATGGGTATCTTATCCGAGGTTCTCGAGGGTGCAGAGAACGATTTTGTGATCATTTTTCAAATCTAAGATGTCCGCCGCTCAAAAGTATGATAACTACATTATTGGTATCGTATCCCAGGTTCTCGAGGGTGCTGAGACCAATTTTGTGATCATTTTTCAAATCCAAGATGGCCGCCGCACAAAATTATGATTTCAGCAATATGGATATCGTACCCGAGGTTCTCGACGGTGCAGAGAACGATTTCGTGATCATTTTTAAATCTGAGATGGCCGCCGCTCAAAAGTATGATAACTAGATTATGGGTATCTTATCCGAAGTTCTCGAGGGTGCAGAGAACGATTTTGTGATCATTTTTCAAATCGAAGATGGCCGCCGCTCAAAAGTATGATAACTACATTATTGGTATCGTATCCCAGGTTCTCGAGGGTGCTGAGACCAATTTTGTGATCATTTTTCAAATACAAGATGGCCGCCGCACAAAATTATGATTTCAGCAATATGGATATCGTACCCGAGGTTCTCGAGGGTGCAGAGAACGATTTGGTGATCATTTTTCAAATCCAAGATGGCCGCCGCTCAAAAGTATGATAACTACATTATGGGTATCGTAACCGAGGTTCTCGAGGGTGCTGAGAACGATGTTTTAATCATTTTTCTAATCCAAGATTGCCGCCACACAAAATTATGTTTTCACTTATGTAGATATCGTGTCCGAGGTTCTCGAGGGTGCAGAAAAAAATTTTGGGATCATTTTTATATCCGAGATGGCCGCCACTCAAAAGTATGATAACTACATTATGGGTATCTTATCCGAGCTTCTCGAGGGTGCTGAGAACAATTTTGTGATCATTTTTCAAATCCAATATGGCCGCCGCACAAAATTACGATTTCAGCAATATGGATATCGTACCCGAGGTCTCGAGGGTGCAGAAAACAATTTTGGGATCATTTTTAAATCCGAGATGGCCGCCGCTCAAAAGTATGATAACTAGATAATGGGTATTGTATCCTTGGTTTTCGAGGCTGCAGAGAAAGATTTTGTGATCATTTTTCAAATCTAAGATGGCCGCCACTCAAAAGTATGATAACTACATTATTGGTATCGTATCCCAGGTTCTCGAGGGTGCTGAGACCAATTTTCTGATCATTTTTCAAATCCAAGATGGCCGCCGCACAAAATTATGATTTCAGCAATATGGATATCGTACCCGAGGTTCTCGAGGGTGCAGAAAACAATTTTGGGATCATTTTTCAAATCCAAGATGGCCGCCGAACAAAATTATGATTTCAGCAATATGGATATCGTACCCGAGGAATTTGAGGGTGCAGAGAAAGATTTTGTGGTCAGTTTTCAAATACAAGATGGCCGCCGCTCAAAAGTATGATAACTTCATTATGGGTATCGTATCCGAGGTTCTCGAGGGTGCAGAGAACGATTTTGTGATCATTTTTCAAATCGAAGATGGCCGCCGCTCAAAAGTATAATAACTACATTATGGGTATCGTATGAGAGGTTCTCGAGGGTCCTGAGAACGATTTTGTGATCATTTTTCAAATCCAAGATGGCCGCCGCACAAAATTATGATTTCAGCAATATGGATATCGTACCCGAGGTTCTCGAGGGTGCAGAGAAAGATTTTGTATCAGTTTTCAAATACAAGATGGCCGCCGCTCAAAAGTATGATAACTACATTATGGGTATCGTATCCGAGGTTCTCGAGGGTGCTGAGACCAATTTTTTGATCATTTTTCAAATCCAAGATGGCCGCCGCACAAAATTATGATTTCAGCAATATGGATATCGTACCCGAGGTTCTCGACGGTGCAGAGAACGATTTTGTGATCATTTTTCAAATCCAAGATGGCCGCCGCACAAAATTATGATTTCAGCAATATGGATATCGCACCCGAGGTTCTCGACGGTGCAGAAAACGATTTCGTGATCATTTTTAAATCCAAGATGGCCGCCGCTCAAAAGTATGATAACTAGATTATGGGTATCTTATCCGAAGTTCTCGAGGGTGCAGAGAACGATTTTGTGATCATTTTTCAAATCGAAGATGGCCGCCGCTCAAAAGTATGATAACTACATTATTGGTATCGTATCCCAGGTTCTCGAGGGTGCTGAGACCAATTTTATGATCATTTTTCAAATCCAAGATGGCCGCCGCACAAAATTATGATTTCAGCAATATGGATATCGTACCCGAGGTTCTCGACGGTGCAGAGAACTATTTTGTGATCATTTTTAAATCCGAGATGGCCGCCGCTCAAAAGTATGATAACTAGATCATGGGTATCTTATCCGAAGTTCTCGAGGGTGCAGAGAACGATTTTGTGATCATTTTTCAAATCGAAGATGGCCGCCGCTCAAAAGTATGATAACTACATTATTGGTATCGTATCCCAGGTTCTCGAGGGTGCTGAGACCAATTTTGTGATCATTTTTCGAATCCAAGATGGCCGCCGCACAAAATTATGATTTCAGCAATATGGATATCGTACCCGAGGTTCTCGAGGGTGCAGAGAACGATTTGGTGATCATTTTTCAAATCCAAGATGGCCGCCGCTCAAAAGTATGATAACTACATTATGGATATCGTATCATTGGTTTTCGAGGCTGCAGAGAAAGATTTTGTGATCAGTTTTCAAATCTAAGATGGCCGCCGCTCAAAAGTATGATAACAACATAATGGGTATCGTATCCGAGGTTCTCGAGGGTGCTGAGAACGATGTTTTGATCATTTTTCTAATCCAAGATGGCCGCCGCACAAAATTATGGTTTCATCAATGTAGATATCGTCTCCGAGGTTCTCGAGGGTGCAGAAAAAAAATTTGGGATCATTTTTATATCCGAGATGGCCGCCGCTCAAAAGTATGATAACTACATTATGGGTATCTTATCCGAGTTTCTCGAGGGTGCAGAGAAAGATTTTGTGGACAGTTTTCATATCCAAGATGGCCGCCGCTCAAAAGTATGATAACCTCATTATGGGAATCGTATCCCAGGTTCTCGAGGGTGCAGAGAAAGATTTTGTGGTCAGTTTTCAAATACAAGATGGCCGCCGCTCAAAAGTATGATAACTACATTATGGGTATCGTAACCGAGGTTCTCGAGGGTGCTGAGAACGATGTTTTGATCATTTTTCTAATCCAAGATGGCCGCCGCACAAAATTATGTTTTCACTAATGTAGATATCGTGTCCGAGGTACTCGAGGGTGCAGAAAACAATTTTGGGATCATTTTTATATCCGAGATGGCCGCCGCTCAAAAGTATGATAACTACATTATGGGTATCTTATCCGAGGTTCTCGAGGGTGCAGAGAAAGATTTTGTGGACAGTTTTCATGTCCAAGATGGCCGCCGCTCAAAAGTATGATAACCTCATTATGGGAATCGTATCCCAGGTTCTCGAGGGTGCAGAGAAAGATTTTGTGGTCAGTTTTCAAATACAAGATGGCCGCCGCTCAAAAGTATGATAACTACATTATGGGTATCGTAACCGAGGTTCTCGAGGGTGCTGAGATCGATGTTTTGATCATTTTTCTAATCCAAGATGGCCGCCGCACAAAATTATGTTTTCACTAATGTAGATATCGTGTCCGAGGTACTCGAGGGTGCAGAAAACAATTTTGGGATCATTTTTATATCCGAGATGGCCGCCGCTCAAAAGTTTGATAACTACATTATGGGTATCTTTTCCGAGGTTCTCGAGGGTGCAGAGAAAGATTTTGTGATCATTTTTTAAATCGAAGATGGCAGCCGCTCAAAAGTATGATAACTACATTATTGGTATCGTATCCGAGGTTCTCGAGGGTGCTGAGACTAATTTTGTGATCATTTTTCAATTCCAAGAAGGCCGCCGCACAAAATTATGATTTCAGCAATATGGATATCGTACCCGAGGTTCTCGAGGGTGCAGAGAACGATTTTGTGATCATTTTTAAATCCGAGATGGCCGCCACTCAAAAGTATGATAACTAGATTATGGGTAGCGTATCCTAGGCTGTCGAGGATGCAGAGAAAGATTTTGTGATCAGTATTCAACTCCAAGATGGCCGCCGCTCAAAAGTCTGATAACTACATTATGGATATCGTATCAGAAGTTCTCGAGTGTGCTGAGAACGATTTTTTGATCAGTTTTCAAATCCAAGATGGCCGCCGCACAAAATTATGACTTCAGCAATATGGATATCGTACCCGAGGTTCTCGAGGGTGCAGAAAACAATTTTGGGATCATTTTTATATCCGAGATGGCCGCCGCTCAAAAGTATGATAACTACATTATGGGTATCTTATCCGAGGTTCTCGAGGGTGCAGAGAACGATTTTGTGATCATTTTTTAAATCGAAGATGGCCGCCGCTCAAAAGTATGATAACTACATTATTGGTATCGTATCCCAGGTTCTCGAGGGTGCTGAGACCAATTTAGTGATCATTTTTCAAATCCAAGATGGCCGCCGCACAAAATTATGATTTCAGCAATATGGATATCGTACCCGAGGTTCTCAACGGTGCAGAGAACGATTTCGTGATCATTTTTAAATCCGAGATGGCCGCCGCTCAAAAGTATGATAACTAGATTATGGGTATCTTATCCGAAGTTCTCGAGGGTGCAGAGAACGATTTTGTGATCATTTTTCAAATCGAAGATGGCCGCCGCTCAAAAGTATGATAACTACATTATTGGTATCGTATCCCAGGTTCTCGAGGGTGCTGAGACCAATTTTGTGATCATTTTTCAAATCCAAGATGGCCGCCGCACAAAATTATGATTTCAGCAATATGGATATCGTACCCGAGGTTCTCGAGGGTGCAGAGAACTATTTTGTGATCATTTTTAAATCCGAGATGGCCGCCGCTCAAAAGTATGATAACTAGATTATGGGTATCTTATCCGAAGTTCTCGAGGGTGCAGAGAACGATTTTGTGATCATTTTTCAAATCGAAGATGGCCGCCGCTCAAAAGTATGATAACTACATTATTGGTATCGTATCCCAGGTTCTCGAGGGTGCTGAGACCAATTTTGTGATCATTTTTCAAATCCAAGATGGCCGCCGCACAAAATTATGATTTCAGCAATATGGATATCGTACCCGAGGTTCTCGAGGGTGCAGAGAACGATTTGGTGATCATTTTTCAAATCCAAGATGGCCGCCGCTCAAAAGTATGATAACTACATTATGGGTATCGTAACCGAGGTTCTCGAGGGTGCTGAGAACGATGTTTTAATCATTTTTCTAATCCAAGATGGCCGCCACACAAAATAATGTTTTCACTAATGTAGATATCGTGTCCGAGGTTCTCGAGGGTGCAGAAAAAAATTTTGGGATCATTTTTATATCCGAGATGACCGCCACTCAAAAGTATGATAACTACATTATGGGTATCTTATCCGAGCTTCTCGAGGGTGCTGAGAACAATTTTGTGATCATTTTTCAAATCCAAGATGGCCGCCGCTCAAAAGTATTATAACTACATTATTGGTATCGTATCCGAGGTTCTCGAGGATGCTGAGACCAATTTTGTGATCATTTTTCAATTCCAAGATGGCCGTCGCACAAAATTATGATTTCAGCAATATGGATATCGTACCCGAGTTTCTCGAGGGTGCAGAGAACGATTTTGTGATCATTTTTAAATCCGAGATGGCCGCCGCTCAAAAGTATGATAACTAGATTATGGGTAGCGTATCCTAGGCTGTCGAGGATGCAGAGAAAGATTTTGTGATCAGTATTCAACTCCAAGATGGCCGCCGCTCAAAAGTCTGATAACTACATTATGGATATCGTATCAGAAGTTCTCGAGTGTGCAGAGAACGATTTTTTGATCAGTTTTCAAATCCAAGATGGCCGCCGCACAAAATTATGACTTCAGCAATATGGATATCGTACCCGAGGTTCTCGAGGGTGCAGAAAACAATTTTGGGATCATTTTTATATCCGAGATGGCCGCCGCTCAAAAGTATGATAACTAGATAATGGGTATCTTATCCGAGGTTCTCGAGGGTGCAGAGAACGATTTTGTGATCATTTTTTAAATCGAAGATGGCCGCCGCTCAAAAGTATGATAACTTCATTATTGGTATCGTATCCCAGGTTCTCGAGGGTGCTGAGACCAATTTTGTGATCATTTTTCAAATCCAAGATGGCCGCCGCACAAAATTATGATTTTAGCAATATGGATATCGTACCCGAGGTTCTCGACGGTGCAGAGAACGATTTCGTGATTATTTTTAAATCCGAGATGGCCGCCGCTCAAAAGTATGATAACTAGATTATGGGTATCTTATCCGAAGTTCTCGAGGGTGCAGAGAACGATTTTGTGATCATTTTTCAAATCGAAGATGGCCGCCGCTCAAAAGTATGATAACTACATTATTGGTATCGTATCCCAGGTTCTCGAGGGTGCTGAGACCAATTTTATGATCATTTTTCAAATCCAAGATGGCCGCCGCACAAAATTATGATTTCAGCAATATGGATATCGTACCCGAGGTTCTCGACGGTGCAGAGAACTATTTTGTGATCATTTTTAAATCCGAGATGGCCGCCGCTCAAAAGTATGATAACTAGATTATGGGTATCTTATCCGAAGTTCTCGAGGGTGCAGAGAACGATTTTGTGATCATTTTTCAAATCGAAGATGGCCGCCGCTCAAAAGTATGTTAACAACATTATTGGTATCGTATCCCAGGTTCTCGAGGGTGCTAAGACCAATTTTGTGATCATTTTTCAAATCCAAGATGGCCGCCGCACAAAATTATGATTTCAGCAATATGGATATCGTACCCGAGGTTCTCGAGGGTGCAGAGAACGATTTGGTGATCATTTTTCAAATCCAAGATGGCCGCCACTCAAAAGTATGATAACTACATTATGGGTATCGTAACCGAGGTTCTCGAGGGTGCTGAGAACGATTTTATAATCATTTTTCTAATCCAAGATGGCCGCCACACAAAATTATAATTTCACTAATGTAGATATCGTGTCCGAGGTTCTCGAGGGTGCAGAAAAAAATTTTGGGATAATTTTTATATCCGAGATGGCCGCAACTCAAAAGTATGATAACTACATTATGGGTATCTTATCCGAGCTTCTCGAGGGTGCTGAGAACAATTTTGTGATCATTTTTCAAATCCAAGATGGCCGCCGCACAAAATTACGATTTCAGCAATATGGATATCGTACCCGAGGTCTCGAGGGTGCAGAAAACAATTTTGGGATCATTTTTAAATCCGAGATGGCCGCCGCTCAAAAGTATGATAACTAGATAATGGGTATCGTATCCTTGGTTTTCGAGGCTGCAGAGAAAGATTTTGTGATCAGTTTTCAAATCTAAGATGGCCGCCGCTCAAAAGTATGATAACTTCATTATTGGTATCTTATCCCAGGTTCTCGAGGGTGCTGAGACCAATTTTGTGATCATTTTTCAAATCCAAGATGGCCGCCGCACAAAATTATAATTTCAGCAATATGGATATCGTACCCGAGGTTCTCGAGGGTGCAGAGAACGATTTGGTGATCATTTTTATAATCCAAGTTGGCCGCCGCACAAAATTATGATTTCAGCAATATGGATATCGTACCCGAGGTCTCGAGGGTGCAGAAAACAATTTTGGGATCATTTTTAAATCCGAGATGGCCGCCGCTCAAAAGTATGATAACTAGATATTGGGTATCGTATCCTTGGTTTTCGAGGCTGCAGAGAAAGATTTTGTGATCAGTTTTCAAATCTAAGATGGCCGCCGCTCAAAAGTATGATAACTTCATTATTGGTATCGTATCCCAGGTTCTCGAGGGTGCTGAGAACAATTTTGTGATCATTTTTCAAATCCAAGATGGCCGCCGCACAAAATTATGATTTCAGCAATATGGATATCGTACCCGGGGTCTCGAGGGTGCAGAAAACAATTTTGGGATCATTTTTAAATCCGAGATGGCCGCCGCTCAAAAGTATGATAACTAGATAATGGGTATCGTATCCTAGGTTTTCGAGGGTGCAGAGAAAGATTTTGTGATCAGTTTTCAAATACAAGATGGCCGCCGCTCAAAAGTATGATAACAACATTATGGGTATCGTATCCGAGGTTCTCGAGGGTGCTGAGAACGATGTTTTGATCATTTTTCTAATCCAAGATGGCCGCCGCACAAAATTATGGTTTCACCAATGTAGATATCGTGTCCGAGGTTCTCGAGGGTGCAGAAAAAAAATTTGGGATCATTTTTATATCCGAGATGGCCACCGCTCAAAAGTATGATAACTACATTATGGGTATCTTATCCGAGGTTCTCGAGGGTGCAGAGCACGATTTGGTGATCATTTTTTAAATCGAAGATGGCCGCCGCTCAAAAGTATGATAACTACATTATTGGTATCGTATCCAATGTTCTCGAGGGTGCTGAGACCAATTTTGTGATCATTTTTCAAATCCAAGATGGCCGCCGCACAAAATTATGATTTCAGCAATATGGATATCGTACCCGAGGTTCTCGAGGGTGCAGAAAACAATTTTGGGATAATTTTTATATCCGAGCTGAGACCAATTTTGTGATCATTTTTCAAATCCAAGATGGCCACCGCACAAAATTATGATTTCAGAAATATGGATATCGTACCCGAGGTTCTCGAGGGTGCAGAAAACAATTTTGGGATCATTTTCTATATCCGAGATGGCCGCCGCTCAAAAGTATGATAACTAGATTATGGGTATCGTATCCTAGGTTGTCGAGGGTGCAGAGAAAGATTTTGTGATCATTTTTCAAATACAAGATGGCCGCCGCTCAAAAGTATGATAACTACATTATGGGTATCGTAACCGAGGTTCTCGAGGGTGCAGAAAACAATTTTGGGATCATTTTTATATCCGAGATGGCCGCCGCTCAAAAGTTTGATAACTACATTATGGGTATCTTATCCGAGGTTTTCAAGCGTGCAGAGAACGATTTTGTGATCATTTTTCAAATCTAAGATGGCCGCCATTCAAAAGTATGATAACTACATTATTGGTATCGTATCCCAGGTTCTCGAGGGTGCTGAGACCAATTTTCTGATCATTTTTCAAATCCAAGATGGCCGCCGCACAAAATTATGATTTCAGCAACATGGATATCGTACCCGAGGTTCTCGAGGGTGCAGAGAACGATTTAGTGATCATTTTTCAAATCCAAGATGGCCACCGCACAAAATTACGATTTCAGCAATATGGATATCGTACCCGAGGAATTTGAGGGTGCAGAGAAAGATTTTGTGGTCAGTTTTCAAATACAAGATGGCCGCCGCTCAAAAGTATGATAACTACATTATGGGTATCGTAACCGAGGTTCTCGAGGGTGCTGAGAACGATGTTTTGATCATTTTTCTAATCCAAGATGGCCGCCGCACAAAATTATGTTTTCACTAATGTAGATATCGTGTCCGAGGTACTCGAGGGGCAGAAAACAATTTTGGGATCATTATTATATCCGAGATGGCCGCCGCTCAAAAGTTTGATAACTACATTATGGGTATCTTATCCGAGGTTCTCGAGGGTGCAGAGAACGATTTTGTGATCATTTTTTAAATCGAAGATGGCCGCTGCTCAAAAGTATGATAACTACATTATTGGTATCGTATCCTAGGTTCTCGAGGGTGCAGAGAACGATTTTGTGATCATTTTTCAAATCCAAGATGGCCGCCGCACAAAATTATGATTTCAGCATTATGGATATCGTACCCGAGGTTCTCGAGGGTGCAGAGAACGATTTTGTGATCATTTTTAAATCCGAGATGGCCGCCGCTCAAAAGTATGATAACTAGATTATGGGTAGCGTATCCTAGGTTGTCGAGGATGCAGAGAAAGATTTTGTGACCAGTATTCAAATCCCAGATGGCCGCCGCTCAAAAGTCTGATAACTACATTATGGATATCGTATCAGAAGTTCTCGAGTGTGCTGAGAACGATTTTTTGATCAGTTTTCAAATCCAAGATGGCCGCCGCTCAAAAGTATGATAACTACATTATGGGTATCGTATCCCAGGTTCTCGAGGGTGCTAAGAACAATTTTGTGATCATTTTTCAAATCCAAGATGGCCGCCGCACAAAATTATGATTTCAGCAATATGGATATCGTACCCGAGGTTCTCGAGGGTGCAGAGAACGATTTGGTGATCATTTTTCAAATCCAAGATGGCCGCCGCACAAAAGTATGATAACTAGATTATGGGTATCGTATCCTAGGTTGTCGAGGATGCAGAGAAAGATTTTGTGATCAGTATTCAAATCCAAGATGGCCGCCGCTCAAAAGTCTGATAACAACATTATGGATATCGTATCAGAAGTTCTCGAGGGTTCTGAGAACGATTTTTTGATCAGTTTTCAAATCCAAGATAGCCGCCGCTCAAAAGTATGATAACTACATTATGGGTATCGTATCCCAGGTTATCGAGGGTGCTGAGAACAATTTTGTGATCATTTTTAAATCCGAGATGGCCGCCGCTCAAAAGTATGATAACTAGATAATGGGTATCGTATCCTAGGTTTTCGAGGGTGCAGAGAAAGATTTTATGATCAGTTTTCAAATACAAGATGGCCGCCGCTCAAAAGTATGATAACTACATTATGGGTATCGTATCCGAGGTTCTCGAGGTTGCTGAGAACGATTTTGTGATCATTTTTCTAATCCAAAATGGCCGCCGCACAAAATTATGTTTTCAGCAATATGGATATCGTGTCCGAGGTTCTCGAGGGTACAGAGAACGATTTGGTGATTATTTTTCAAATGCAAGATAGCCGCCGCACAAAATTATGATTTGAGCAATATGGAAATCGTTCTACGATCATTTAAGAAATTCAAGAGGGCTGCCGCAAACGATTATGTTTTCAGCAATATGGATATCGTGTCCGAGGTTCTCGAGGGTGCAGAAAACAATTTTGCGATCATTTTTAAATCCGATATGGCCGCCGCACAAAATTATGTTTCCAGCAATATGAATATCGTGTCCGAGGTTCTGGAGGGTGCAGAAAACAATTTTGGGATCATTTTTCATATCCAAGAAGGCCGCCGTGCAAGATAATGATCGCAAAAATATGGGTTTCGTATCCGAGGTTCTTGAGAGTTCAGAGAACGATTTTGTGATCATTTTTCAAATCCAAGATGGCCGCCGCTCAAAAGTATGATAACTACATTATGGGTATCATATCCGAGATTCTCGAGTGTGCTGAGAACGATTTTGTAATCATTTTTCTAATCCAAGATGGCCGCCGCACAAAATTATGATTTCAGCAATATGGATATCGTACCCGAGGTTCTCGAGGGTGCAGAGAACGATTTGGTGATTATTTTTCAAATCCAAGATAGCCGCCGCACAAAATTATGATTTGAGCAATATGGAAATCGTTCTATGATCATTTTAGAAATTCAAGAGGGCTGCCGCAAACGATTATGTTTTCAGCAATATGGATATCGTGTCCGAGGTTCTCGAGGGTGCAGAATACAATTTTGCGATCATTTTTAAATCCGAGATGGCCGCCGCACAAAATTATGTTTCCAGCAATATGAATATCGTGTCCGAGGTTCTCGAGGGTGCAGAAAACAATTTTGGGATCATTTTTAAATCCGAGATGGCCGCCGCTCAAAATTATGATAACTACATTATGGGTATCGTAACAGAGGTTCTCGAGGTTGCAGAGAACGATTTTGTGATCCTTTTTCAAATTTGTGGTGGCCGTCGCTCAAAAGTATGATAACTAGATTATGGGTATCGTGTCCTAGGTTCTCGAGGGTGCTGAGAACGATCTTGTGATCAGTTTTCAAATCTAAGATGGCCGCCGCTCAAAAGTATGATAACTACATTATGGGTATCGTATCCGAGGTTCTCGAGGGTGCTGAGAACGTTTTTGTGGTCAGTTTTTTAATCCAAGATGGCCGCCGCACGAAATTATGTTTTCAGCAATATGGATTTTGTGTCCGAGGTTCTCGAGGGTGCAGAAAACAATTTTGGAATCATTTTTAAATCCGAGATGGCCGCCGCTGAAAAGTATGATAACTAGATTATGGGTATAGTATCCCAGGTTCTCGAGGGTGCTGAGAACGATTTTGTGATCAGTTTTCAAATCCAAGATGGCCGCCGCTCAAAAGTATGATAACTACATTATGGGTATTGTATCCGAGGTTCTCGAGGGTGCTGAGAACGGTTTTGTAATCATTTTTCTAATCCAAGATGGCCGCCGTGCAAGATTATGATCACAAAAATATGGGTATCGTATCCGAGGTTCTCGAGGGTGCTGAGAACGATTTTATGATCATTTTTCTAATCCAAGATGGCCGCCGCACAAAATTATGTTTTCAGCAATATGGATATCGTGTCCGAGGTTCTCG
Organism: Leptidea sinapis; assembly: GCF_905404315.1. Classification (NCBI taxonomy): domain Eukaryota; kingdom Metazoa; phylum Arthropoda; class Insecta; order Lepidoptera; family Pieridae; genus Leptidea; species Leptidea sinapis. Next base: position 355,953 of record NC_066296.1, on the reverse strand, counting down.
AGGGTTCAGAAAACAATTTTGGGATCACTTTTAAATCCGAGATGGCCGCCGCTCAAAAGTATGATAACTAGATTATGGGTATCGTGTCCAAGGTTCTCGAGGGTGCAGAGAACGATTTTGTGATCAGTGTTCAAATCCAAGATGGCCGCCGCTCAAAAGTATGATAACTACATTATGGGTATCGTATCCGAGGTTCTCGAGGGTGCTGAGAACGATTTTGTAAACATTTTTCTAATCCAAGATGGCCGCCGCACAAAATTAAGATTTCAGCAATATGGATATCGTACCCGAGGTTCTCGAGGGTGCAGAGAACGATTTGATGATGATTTTTAAATCCAAGATGGCCGCCGCACAAAATTATGAATTCAGCAATATGGAAATCGTGTCCGAGGTTCTTGATGGTGCAGAGAACAATTCTGCGATCATTTTAGAAATCCAAGAGGGCTGCCGCAAACGATTATGTTTTCAGCAATATGGATATCGTGTCCGAGGTTCTCGATGGTGCAGAAAACAATTTTGGGATCATTTTTAAATCCGAGATGGCCGCCGCTCAAAATTATGATAACTACATTATGGGTATCGTAACAGAGGTTCTCGAGGTTGCAGAGAACGATTTTGTGATCATTTTTCAAATCCAAGATGGCCGCCGCTCAAAACTATGATAACTACATTATGGGTATTGTATCCGAGGTTCTCGAGGGTGCTGAGAACGGTTTTGTAATCATTTTTCTAATCCAAGATGGCCGCCGTGCAAGATTATGATCACAAAAATATGGGTATCGTATCCGAGGTTCTCGAGGGTGCTGAGAACGATTTTGTGATAATTTTTCAAATCCAAGAGGGCCGCCGTGCAAGATTATGATCGCAAAAATATGGGTATCGTGTCCGAGGTTCTCGAGGGTGCTGAGAACGATTTTGTAATCATTTTTCAAATCCAAGATGGCCGCCGCACAAAATTATGTTTCCAGCAATATGAATATCGTGTCCGAGGTTCTCGAGGGTGCAGAAAACAATTTTGGGATCATTTTTAAATCCGAGATGGCCGCCGCTCAAAAGTATGATAACTACATTATGGGTATCGTATCCGAGGTTCTCGAGGGTGCTGAGAAAGATTTTGTGGTCAGTTTTCAAATCCAAGATGGCCGCCGCTCAAAACTATGATAACTACATTATGGGTATTGTATCCGAGTTTCTCGAGGGTGCTGAGAACGGTTTTGTAATCATTTTTCTAAGCCAAGATGGCCGCCGTGCAAGATTATGATCACAAAAATATGGGTATCGTATCCGAGGTTCTCGAGGGTGCTGAGAACGATTTTGTGATAATTTTTCAAATCCAAGAGGGCCGCCGTGCAAGATTATGATCGCAAAAATATGGGTATCGTGTCCGAGGTTCTCGAGGGTGCTTAGAACGATTTTGTAATCATTTTTCAAATCCAAGATGGCCGCCGCACAAAATTATGTTTCCAGCAATATGAATATCGTGTCCGAGGTTCTCGAGGGTGCAGAAAACAATTTCGGGATCATTTTTCAAATCAAAGATGGCCGCCGCTCATAAGTATGATAACTTCATTAAGGGTATCGTATCCTAGGTTCTCGAGGGTGCTGAGAACGATTTTGTGATCATTTTTCATATCCAAGAGGGCCATCGTGCATGATAATGATCGCAAAAATATGGGTTTCGTATCCGAGGTTCTTGAGAGTTCAGAGAACGATTTTGTGATCATTTTTCAAATCCAAGATGGCCGCCGCTCAAAAGTATGATTACTACATTATGGGTATTGTATCCAAGGTTTTCGAGGGTGCTGAGAACGATTTTGTGATCATTTTTCATATCCAAGAGGGCGGCCGTGCAAGATAATGATCGCAAAAATATGGGTTTCGTATCCGAGGTTCTTGAGTGTTCAGAGAACAATTTTGTGATCATTTTTCAAATCCAAGATGGCCGCCGCTCAAAAGTATGATTACTACATTATGGGTATCGTATCCGAGGTTCTCGAGGTTGCTGAGAACGATTTTGTGATCATTTTTCTAATCCAAAATGGCCGCCGCACAAAATTATGTTTTCAGCAATATGGATATCGTGTCCGAGGTTCTCGAGGGTGCAGAAAACAATTTTGGGATCATTTTTAAATCCGAGATGGCCGCTGCTCAAAAGTATGATGACTACATTATGGGTATCGTATCCGAGGTTCTCGAGGGTGCAGAGAACGATTTTGTGATCAGTTTTCAAATCAAAGATGGCCGCCGCTCATAAGTATGATAACTACATTAAGGGTATCGTATCCGAGGTTCTCGAGGGTGCTGAGAACGATTTTGTGATAATTTTTCATATCCAAGATGGCCGCCGCTCAAAAGTATGATTACTACATTATGGGTATCGTATCCGAGGTTCTCGAGGTTGCTGAGAACGATTTTGTGATCATTTTTCTAATCCAAAATGGCCGCCGCTCAAAAGTATGATTACTACATTATGGGTATCGTATCCTAGGTTCTCGAGGTTGCTGAGAACGATTTTGTGATCATTTTTCTAATCCAAAATGGCCGTTGCACAAAATTATGTTTTCAGCAATATGGATATCGTGTCCGAGGTTCTCGAGGGTACAGAGAACGATTTGGTGATTATTTTTCAAATGCAAGATAGCCGCCGCACAAAATTATGATTTGAGCAATATGGAAATCGTTCTACGATCATTTAAGAAATTCAAGAGGGCTGCCGCAAACGATTATGTTTTCAGCAATATGAATATCGTGTCCGAGGTTCTCGAGGGTGCAGAAAACAATTTTGGGATCATTTTTCATATCCAAGAGGGCCGCCGTGCAAGATAATGATCGCAAAAATATGGGTTTCGTATCCGAGGTTCTTGAGAGTTCAGAGAACGATTTTGTGATCATTTTTCAAATCCAAAATGGCCGCCGCTCAAAAGTATGATAACTAGATTATGGGTATCGTTTCCAAGGTTCTCGAGGGTGCAGAGAACGATTTTGTGATCATTTTTCATATCCAAGAGGGCCGCCGTGCAAGATAATGATCGCAAAAATATGGGTTTCGTATCCGAGGTTCTTGAGAGTTCAGAGAACGATTTTGTGATCATTTTTCAAATCCAAGATGGCCGCCGCTCAAAAGTATGATAACTACATTATGGGTATCATATCCGAGATTCTCGAGTGTGCTGAGAACGATTTTGTAATCATTTTTCTAATCCAAGATGGCCGCCGCACAAAATTATGATTTCAGCAATATGGATATCGTACCAGAGGTTCTCGAGGGTGCAGAGAACGATTTGGTGATTATTTTTCAAATGCAAGATAGCCGCCGCACAAAATTATGATTTGAGCAATATGGAAATCGTTCTATGATCATTTTAGAAATTCAAGAGGGCTGCCGCAAACGATTATGTTTTCAGCAATATGGATATCGTGTCCGAGGTTCTCGAGGGTGCAGAATACAATTTTGAGATCATTTTTAAATCCGAGATGGCCGCCGCACAAAATTATGTTTCCAGCAATATGAATATCGTGTCCGAGGTTCTCGAGGGTGCAGAAAACAATTTTGGGATCATTTTTAAATCCGAGATGGCCGCCGCTCAAAATTATGATAACTACAATATGGGTATCGTAACAGAGGTTCTCGAGGTTGCAGAGAACGATTTTGTGATCCTTTTTCAAATTTGTGGTGGCCGTCGCTCAAAAGTATGATAACTAGATTATGGGTATCGTGTCCTAGGTTCTCGAGGGTGCTGAGAACGATCTTGTGATCAGTTTTCAAATCTAAGATGGCCGCCGCTCAAAAGTATGATAACTACATTATGGGTATCGTATCCGAGGTTCTCGAGGGTGCTGAGAACGTTTTTGTGGTCAGTTTTTTAATCCAAGATGGCCGCCGCACGAAATTATGTTTTCAGCAATATGGATTTTGTGTCCGAGGTTCTCGAGGGTGCAGAAAACAATTTTGGAATCATTTTTAAATCCGAGATGGCCGCCGCTGAAAAGTATGATAACTAGATTATGGGTATCGTATCCCAGGTTCTCGAGGGTGCTGAGAACGATTTTGTGATCAGTTTTCAAATCCAAGATGGCCGCCGCTCAAAAGTATGATAACTACATTATGGGTATTGTATCCGAGGTTCTCGAGGGTGCTGAGAACGGTTTTGTAATCATTTTTCTAATCCAAGATGGCCGCCGTGCAAGATTATGATCACAAAAATATGGGTATCGTATCCGAGGTTCTCGAGGGTGCTGAGAACGATTTTGTGATAATTTTTCAAATCCAAGAGGGCCGCCGTGCAAGATTATGATCGCAAAAATATGGGTATCGTATCCGAGGTTCTCGAGGGTGCTGAGAACGATTTTGTAATCATTTTTCAAATCCAAGATGGCCGCCGCACAAAATTATGTTTCCAGCAATATGAATATCGTGTCCGAGGTTCTCGAGGGTGCAGAAAACAATTTTGGAATCATTTTTAAATCCGAGATGGCCGCCGCTCAAAATTATGATAACTACATTATGGGTATCGTAACAGAGGTTCTCGAGGTTGCAGAGAACGATTTTGTGATCATTTTTCAAATCCAAGAGGGCCGCCGTGCAAGATAATGATCACAAAAATATGGCTATCGTATCCGAGGTTCTTGAGAGTGGAGAGAACGATTTTGTGATCATTTATCAAATCCAAGATGGCCGACGCTCAAAAGTATGATGACTACATTATGGGTATCGTATCCGAGGTTCTCGAGGGTGCAGAGAACGATTTTGTGATCAGTTTTCAAATCAAAGATGGCCGCCGCTCATAAGTATGATAACTACATTAAGGGTATCGTATCCGAGGTTCTCGAGGGTGCTGAGAACGATTTTGTGATAATTTTTCATATCCAAGATGGCCGCCGCTCAAAAGTATGATTACTACATTATGGGTATCGTATCCGAGGTTCTCGAGGTTGCTGAGAACGATTTTGTGATCATTTTTCTAATCCAAAATGGCCGCCGCACAAAATTATGTTTTCAGCAATATGGATATCGTGTCCGAGGTTCTCGAGGGTGCAGAAAACAATTTTGGGATCATTTTTAAATCCGAGATGGCCGCCGCTCAAAAGTATGATAACTAGATATTGGGTATCGTATCCTTGGTTTTCGAGGCTGCAGAGAAAGATTTTGTGATCAGTTTTCAAATCTAAGATGGCCGCCGCTCAAAAGTATGATAACTTCATTATTGGTATCGTATCCCAGGTTCTCGAGGGTGCTGAGAACAATTTTGTGATCATTTTTCAAATCCAAGATGGCCGCCGCACAAAATTATGATTTCAGCAATATGGATATCGTACCCGGGGTCTCGAGGGTGCAGAAAACAATTTTGGGATCATTTTTAAATCCGAGATGGCCGCCGCTCAAAAGTATGATAACTAGATAATGGGTATCGTATCCTAGGTTTTCGAGGGTGCAGAGAAAGATTTTGTGATCAGTTTTCAAATACAAGATGGCCGCCGCTCAAAAGTATGATAACAACATTATGGGTATCGTATCCGAGGTTCTCGAGGGTGCTGAGAACGATGTTTTGATCATTTTTCTAATCCAAGATGGCCGCCGCACAAAATTATGGTTTCACCAATGTAGATATCGTGTCCGAGGTTCTCGAGGGTGCAGAAAAAAAATTTGGGATCATTTTTATATCCGAGATGGCCACCGCTCAAAAGTATGATAACTACATTATGGGTATCTTATCCGAGGTTCTCGAGGGTGCAGAGCACGATTTGGTGATCATTTTTTAAATCGAAGATGGCCGCCGCTCAAAAGTATGATAACTACATTATTGGTATCGTATCCAATGTTCTCGAGGGTGCTGAGACCAATTTTGTGATCATTTTTCAAATCCAAGATGGCCGCCGCACAAAATTATGATTTCAGCAATATGGATATCGTACCCGAGGTTCTCGAGGGTGCAGAAAACAATTTTGGGATAATTTTTATATCCGAGCTGAGACCAATTTTGTGATCATTTTTCAAATCCAAGATGGCCACCGCACAAAATTATGATTTCAGAAATATGGATATCGTACCCGAGGTTCTCGAGGGTGCAGAAAACAATTTTGGGATCATTTTCTATATCCGAGATGGCCGCCGCTCAAAAGTATGATAACTAGATTATGGGTATCGTATCCTAGGTTGTCGAGGGTGCAGAGAAAGATTTTGTGATCATTTTTCAAATACAAGATGGCCGCCGCTCAAAAGTATGATAACTACATTATGGGTATCGTAACCGAGGTTCTCGAGGGTGCAGAAAACAATTTTGGGATCATTTTTATATCCGAGATGGCCGCCGCTCAAAAGTTTGATAACTACATTATGGGTATCTTATCCGAGGTTTTCAAGCGTGCAGAGAACGATTTTGTGATCATTTTTCAAATCTAAGATGGCCGCCATTCAAAAGTATGATAACTTTTTTTTTTTTTTTTTTTTTTTTATTTATTTATCATATTACATATACCAATATAAAACTAGGTCAAATTAGCATCTAAAAAAAAACCACAAAGGTTAACAACTAATGCTAATAACACTTAATAATACGTCACAACTCAACAACAACTTATGCTATAAATTAAATGAACACAGTGAAAATATTTTAAAAGACTTAAAAACGAATAAATATAACTTATAAATATGACTTAGCAGGTTCAAATTCTCTATAATTTATGTAATAGGTAATCCTTTATTCTATAATTAATGTTTTTAGTATTTAAATTTTGCCGCGCACTGAAGGGCAGCTCATTTAGCAAGCGAGGTATTAGGTAATCGGCAGTTCGTTCGCCGTACACGTTGCAGGCCCGGAGAATCGACAACCGGTTCTGAGTTATGGCTCTTGTTTGTATAGGATGTTCTATCTTTTGCAATCTTATTTTTTCATTAAAAAAGTATTGGCTTAATAGCATTTGCTTAACTTTATGATAAATGGGCAAGATATTGCAATGTTTAAATATTTCATTTTCGTTTTGTTTTAATTTTCGAAACATATTTGCAGATAATGTATTTTTTAAAATTTTTAATTGAAGATTGTATATTTGCTTCAGATATGAGGAATATGTACGGCCATAGCTTGTTAGGCCATATTGAATATAGGATTCCGCTAATGAATTATAAAGCATAATTTTTACTTTAAAGGGAATTCTATTTTTTAATATTTTTATATTTCCTAGGAACTGGCGTAACTTATTGCTAATGTGTTCGATGTGGTAGCTCCAGTTGAATTTTGAATCAATTATTAGGCCAAGGTATTTATGTGTATCCACTATATCAATTGCAGGACACCTACAGGTTCCTAGCCCATGCAGACAGTTATGATTGTGTGCAATTATAGATTTTGGTGTAGGGTGCTTGATGTAGGGTGATTTGATAATCATGAGCTTAGTTTTACTAATGTTTAGTACTAAACCAGCATCATGACACCATTTAGTTATCGTGTCCAAGTCAGACTGAAGATCTTCACATGCTCTATGGATATCTTTACTTGACACAATAAGGCAAGTGTCATCTGCAAATTGGTAACACGTGCTGTATTTTAGGCAGTTTCCCAAATCGTTCACATACGATAAAAAGTGTAGGGGACCCAGGACTGATCCTTGAGCCGTTCCCTCAGTCACCATTTTGGGGTCACTGTATGTATTTTGTACTTTAACAGTAAATGTACGATTTGTGAGATAATTTTTGCACCACTTTAGTAACGGACCCCTGATTCCACAATCATCTAGATTTTGGATTAGTTGTTCATGCTGCAATGTTTCAAATGCCCGCGAAAAGTCAATAAATAGGGCCAGTACAAATTTTTTGTTGTTTAAGTGAGCATTTACCTCGTCAGTGAAAGAACATAGGAGGTCTGTTGCACTTTTACCCGCTTGAAACCCAAATTGATTGCTACTAATTACCTCTTTCTTTTGATAGAATTGATGAATCTGATCACTCACGATTCTTTCTATGATTTTGTCAATTGCAGAAAGTAAAGTAATTGGCCTGTAGTTCGTATAATTTTCGTGATGACCCTTTTTGTACACTGGTCTTACACAACCTATTTTGAGGTCATTAGGAAAATCGCCTGTTTCGACGCTACAGTTTATTAAATTTGCAATTGGTAGGGCCAGATATTGGTTAGCTAGTTTAAGTTCACTTACTTTAATACCATCTAGTCCAGGTGCCTTATTTGAGTGTAATTTCTTAATTACTTTACTAACATCGTCTTTGGAGACCTTTTGGAATAACATTGTAGTATTTAAGGGCTTGCGATACGTACTTGCATCATCAAGTTTTAGTTTGCAATTTGGAATTATATTTTTTACTGATTTTTCAAATCCATTCGCAAAGTTATCAGCTATCTGTTTAACGGAAAGGCCCTGGCCTTCGAACGCCTTTAGTATCACTTCGTCAATGGTTAAATTTGTCCGCCCTAGCATTTGATTAATAATTGTGTAGATTTTTTTTATATCTTTAAAATTTTTCTTTATTTCTTTTAAATAATATGCGTCACGTTTGGATTCCATTAATTTATGGAGTTTGTTTCTGGTTTTATTATATTGTAGTCTGATTAAGGGATCATAACTACTCTTTATCCAAAGCTTATATAACTTGTTTTTTTTTTCGCAAAGCCGATTTACGTTTCCATCTATCCAAGGAGCTGTGTTTGATTGAGTTTTGTTTTTTTTGTATTTTATTAATTTATAATTTCTTGCAACCTCTCTGGCTGCTAGAAACGACTTTTTGATATAAGCCAATATATTGTCTGGCGTATTTATTAAGTTAGTCTGTTCCCAGTCAACCCTACTCATTTCTTTGTGAAAAATATTTTGATCAATAGTAATCTTTTTGGTAGCACCCTGTGTACGTCTCGTTGGTGACGAGTTATTAATGCATGTAAATACAATACCTCGATGATCCGCCAGTACCTCGTCAAGCACCGCCGAGTACGGATCTAATGTGGGGAACCGCGCGAAAATATGATCTATACAAGATTTGGTGACCTTATTTAGTTTTGTTTCTATTCTCGTGTAATTTGAAATACCACACATCAATCCGTACTCACTAAGTGCATCCAAGTAGTAATCTTTATGGGATGATTGGTCTTTTAGGTCTATGTTTGTATCGCCGATAAGTAATATATTATTTGTTTTAGAGTCATACCGTGAGATGTACCTGCTAAGTTCATTTACAAAAAGGTTTTTATTTTTACACGGAGGTTTGTAGATTGCACATATAACTACGTTTACATCGGTGGGTAACTTTATTATACCTGTTAAGTTTTCAAACATAAAAGTTTTGTGAGGTGTTAGTGTAAACTTAAGGTAATTCTTTACATAAATAATTATACCGCCTCCCCGTTTTTTATCTCGTAATTGGGCATACATATTATAACCCGTTAAATTATATAAATTCACAATACTTTCTGAAATGCCAACTTCGGATAAAACTATCAAATCTATAGTATAATTACAAGTGCTGATCACTTGTTGGAGTTTGGTGAAATTCTTTATTATAGAACGTATATTAAAATGTATACAAGTAAACAATGCGTGACTTTTAGGTGGTAGTTGTAGAAAGTAATTATTTATATTATTACAATCTAAGATTTCTTTAATTTTTATTGCCATAAGAGTATTATTTATTTACTAAGTAATTTAAATTCTACTAAGAAATAACAACAGTAAGATATTATAATGTATAGGTACCTGTTTAGAATCATACTTTATAATGTGATATTAGAAGGTTACAGCTGTTTTTGTATATGATCTATATCCTTTTCAGTGCGTACATAGTAGATTTTACTATTTGGGCCTTTTCTTACACAAATCTTGCCTTCCTTACACCAAATAAACTGGGCAATTTTACTTAATTGGGTTTTGGTATTGTATAACAGCGTTTTTAAATATTTTGTTAGGGCCTCTCTAATAAAGACTCGATTTTCTGCTGCTTCTTTTGGTGATTCTGGCAAGAGTCCACCTACCGTGAGACGTTTCTCTTTCCCTGCATCGATCCACTGTCTTTGGGCTGCTTTAGATTTCATTTCTACAAGAAATGTACACGGACGATCTTTAGGGCCGGGCAAGCGTTGGGAGGACATAATATCATTCACGTTGGTATTCAATTTCGTTGCAAGCGTTTCTATCACTTTACCTATATCTTTTACAGATGTTTGAGGTAAGCCTGCTATTTCTAAGGTACTTGTTAACGACTTTTGATGAAAACTTTTTGTCTCCTGCTCCAAAACAGTTACTCTTAGTTCTAGGTTCTTATTTCTATTTTGAAGATCGAGGTTTTTATTCTCAAGTTCTTTTATTTTGACATCCTGTTTCTTTAAGGATTGCTCAATGGTACATAGCTGATCACTCAGAAACTCAATAGATGTTTCAAGGCTTCCAAATTCCTCTCTGAATGTTTTTTTCAGTTCACGGCTTATATCCTGGATTAGCTTTTGCGTGTCAAGTTGGGTATTTATTACGTGATCTGTTACCGATTCTGTCTCCTCGCAATCGTCTTCAGGTGTTATGAAAGACGATCTGCGTGCTACGTTCTTCATACAGTCATCGCAGCTCCACTCGATGCTCGTTGAGTTGCGAAGAGTACTAAGCTGTTTATTTGATAGCTTAGCACATGCTGGGTCTGCATGTACCGTTACATTACACCTACTGCATACCAAGCCAGGCACTTTTTTGGTAATATTTCTCTTACATTTATCACACTTTGTTAAAACCATTGTAGGTAGTTACAAAATATTCACTGTTCAGAAACACGACCGTTTGCATTAATGCACTGACGTAGACTTCATAAAATTAAAATACTAGTGCTATTAAAATGGTTTAAGAAAAAACTACATTATTGGTATCGTATCCCAGGTTCTCGAGGGTGCTGAGACCAATTTTCTGATCATTTTTCAAATCCAAGATGGCCGCCGCACAAAATTATGATTTCAGCAACATGGATATCGTACCCGAGGTTCTCGAGGGTGCAGAGAACGATTTAGTGATCATTTTTCAAATCCAAGATGGCCACCGCACAAAATTACGATTTCAGCAATATGGATATCGTACCCGAGGAATTTGAGGGTGCAGAGAAAGATTTTGTGGTCAGTTTTCAAATACAAGATGGCCGCCGCTCAAAAGTATGATAACTACATTATGGGTATCGTAACCGAGGTTCTCGAGGGTGCTGAGAACGATGTTTTGATCATTTTTCTAATCCAAGATGGCCGCCGCACAAAATTATGTTTTCACTAATGTAGATATCGTGTCCGAGGTACTCGAGGGGCAGAAAACAATTTTGGGATCATTATTATATCCGAGATGGCCGCCGCTCAAAAGTTTGATAACTACATTATGGGTATCTTATCCGAGGTTCTCGAGGGTGCAGAGAACGATTTTGTGATCATTTTTTAAATCGAAGATGGCCGCTGCTCAAAAGTATGATAACTACATTATTGGTATCGTATCCTAGGTTCTCGAGGGTGCTGAGAACGATTTTGTGATCATTTTTCAAATCCAAGATGGCCGCCGCACAAAATTATGATTTCAGCATTATGGATATCGTACCCGAGGTTCTCGAGGGTGCAGAGAACGATTTTGGGATCATTTTTAAATCCGAGATGGCCGCCGCTCAAAAGTATGATAACTAGATTATGGGTAGCGTATCCTAGGTTGTCGAGGATGCAGAGAAAGATTTTGTGACCAGTATTCAAATCCCAGATGGCCGCCGCTCAAAAGTCTGATAACTACATTATGGATATCGTATCAGAAGTTCTCGAGTGTGCTGAGAACGATTTTTTGATCAGTTTTCAAATCCAAGATGGCCGCCGCTCAAAAGTATGATAACTACATTATGGGTATCGTATCCCAGGTTCTCGAGGGTGCTAAGAACAATTTTGTGATCATTTTTCAAATCCAAGATGGCCGCCGCACAAAATTATGACTTCAGCAATATGGATATCGTACCCGAGGTTCTCGAGGGTGCAGAGAACGATTTGGTGATCATTTTTCAAATCCAAGATGGCCGCCGCACAAAAGTATGATAACTAGATTATGGGTATCGTATCCTAGGTTGTCGAGGATGCAGAGAAAGATTTTGTGATCAGTATTCAAATCCAAGATGGCCGCCGCTCAAAAGTCTGATAACAACATTATGGATATCGTATCAGAAGTTCTCGAGGGTTCTGAGAACGATTTTTTGATCAGTTTTCAAATCCAAGATAGCCGCCGCTCAAAAGTATGATAACTACATTATGGGTATCGTATCCCAGGTTATCGAGGGTGCTGAGAACAATTTTGTGATCATTTTTAAATCCGAGATGGCCGCCGCTCAAAAGTATGATAACTAGATAATGGGTATCGTATCCTAGGTTTTCGAGGGTGCAGAGAAAGATTTTATGATCAGTTTTCAAATACAAGATGGCCGCCGCTCAAAAGTATGATAACTACATTATGGGTATCGTATCCGAGGTTCTCGAGGTTGCTGAGAACGATTTTGTGATCATTTTTCTAATCCAAAATGGCCGCCGCACAAAATTATGTTTTCAGCAATATGGATATCGTGTCCGAGGTTCTCGAGGGTACAGAGAACGATTTGGTGATTATTTTTCAAATGCAAGATAGCCGCCGCACAAAATTATGATTTGAGCAATATGGAAATCGTTCTACGATCATTTAAGAAATTCAAGAGGGCTGCCGCAAACGATTATGTTTTCAGCAATATGGATATCGTGTCCGAGGTTCTCGAGGGTGCAGAAAACAATTTTGCGATCATTTTTAAATCCGATATGGCCGCCGCACAAAATTATGTTTCCAGCAATATGAATATCGTGTCCGAGGTTCTGGAGGGTGCAGAAAACAATTTTGGGATCATTTTTCATATCCAAGAAGGCCGCCGTGCAAAATAATGATCGCAAAAATATGGGTTTCGTATCCGAGGTTCTTGAGAGTTCAGAGAACGATTTTGTGATCATTTTTCAAATCCAAGATGGCCGCCGCTCAAAAGTATGATAACTACATTATGGGTATCATATCCGAGATTCTCGAGTGTGCTGAGAACGATTTTGTAATCATTTTTCTAATCCAAGATGGCCGCCGCACAAAATTATGATTTCAGCAATATGGATATCGTACCCGAGGTTCTCGAGGGTGCAGAGAACGATTTGGTGATTATTTTTCAAATGCAAGATAGCCGCCGCACAAAATTATGATTTGAGCAATATGGAAATCGTTCTATGATCATTTTAGAAATTCAAGAGGGCTGCCGCAAACGATTATGTTTTCAGCAATATGGATATCGTGTCCGAGGTTCTCGAGGGTGCAGAATACAATTTTGCGATCATTTTTAAATCCGAGATGGCCGCCGCACAAAATTATGTTTCCAGCAATATGAATATCGTGTCCGAGGTTCTCGAGGGTGCAGAAAACAATTTTGGGATCATTTTTAAATCCGAGATGGCCGCCGCTCAAAATTATGATAACTACATTATGGGTATCGTAACAGAGGTTCTCGAGGTTGCAGAGAACGATTTTGTGATCCTTTTTCAAATTTGTGGTGGCCGTCGCTCAAAAGTATGATAACTAGATTATGGGTATCGTGTCCTAGGTTCTCGAGGGTGCTGAGAACGATCTTGTGATCAGTTTTCAAATCTAAGATGGCCGCCGCTCAAAAGTATGATAACTACATTATGGGTATCGTATCCGAGGTTCTCGAGGGTGCTGAGAACGTTTTTGTGGTCAGTTTTTTAATCCAAGATGGCCGCCGCACGAAATTATGTTTTCAGCAATATGGATTTTGTGTCCGAGGTTCTCGAGGGTGCAGAAAACAATTTTGGAATCATTTTTAAATCCGAGATGGCCGCCGCTGAAAAGTATGATAACTAGATTATGGGTATAGTATCCCAGGTTCTCGAGGGTGCTGAGAACGATTTTGTGATCAGTTTTCAAATCCAAGATGGCCGCCGCTCAAAAGTATGATAACTACATTATGGGTATTGTATCCGAGGTTCTCGAGGGTGCTGAGAACGGTTTTGTAATCATTTTTCTAATCCAAGATGGCCGCCGTGCAAGATTATGATCACAAAAATATGGGTATCGTATCCGAGGTTCTCGAGGGTGCTGAGAACGATTTTATGATCATTTTTCTAATCCAAGATGGCCGCCGCACAAAATTATGTTTTCAGCAATATGGATATCGTGTCCGAGGTTCTCGAGGGTTCAGAAAACAATTTTGGGATCACTTTTAAATCCGAGATGGCCGCCGCTCAAAAGTATGATAACTAGATTATGGGTATCGTGTCCAAGGTTCTCGAGGGTGCAGAGAACGATTTTGTGATCAGTGTTCAAATCCAAGATGGCCGCCGCTCAAAAGTATGATAACTACATTATGGGTATCGTATCCGAGGTTCTCGAGGGTGCTGAGAACGATTTTGTAAACATTTTTCTAATCCAAGATGGCCGCCGCACAAAATTAAGATTTCAGCAATATGGATATCGTACCCGAGGTTCTCGAGGGTGCAGAGAACGATTTGATGATGATTTTTAAATCCAAGATGGCCGCCGCACAAAATTATGAATTCAGCAATATGGAAATCGTGTCCGAGGTTCTTGATGGTGCAGAGAACAATTCTGCGATCATTTTAGAAATCCAAGAGGGCTGCCGCAAACGATTATGTTTTCAGCAATATGGATATCGTGTCCGAGGTTCTCGATGGTGCAGAAAACAATTTTGGGATCATTTTTAAATCCGAGATGGCCGCCGCTCAAAATTATGATAACTACATTATGGGTATCGTAACAGAGGTTCTCGAGGGTGCAGAGAACGATTTTGTGATCATTTTTCAAATCCAAGATGGCCGCCGCTCAAAACTATGATAACTACATTATGGGTATTGTATCCGAGGTTCTCGAGGGTGCTGAGAACGGTTTTGTAATCATTTTTCTAATCCAAGATGGCCGCCGTGCAAGATTATGATCACAAAAATATGGGTATCGTATCCGAGGTTCTCGAGGGTGCTGAGAACGATTTTGTGATCATTTTTCAAATCCAAGAGGGCCGCCGTGCAAGATTATGATCGCAAAAATATGGGTATCGTGTCCGAGGTTCTCGAGGGTGCTGAGAACGATTTTGTAATCATTTTTCAAATCCAAGATGGCCGCCGCACAAAATTATGTTTCCAGCAATATGAATATCGTGTCCGAGGTTCTCGAGGGTGCAGAAAACAATTTTGGGATCATTTTTAAATCCGAGATGGCCGCCGCTCAAAAGTATGATAACTACATTATGGGTATCGTATCCGAGGTTCTCGAGGGTGCTGAGAAAGATTTTGTGGTCAGTTTTCAAATCCAAGATGGCCGCCGCTCAAAACTATGATAACTACATTATGGGTATTGTATCCGAGTTTCTCGAGGGTGCTGAGAACGGTTTTGTAATCATTTTTCTAATCCAAGATGGCCGCCGTGCAAGATTATGATCACAAAAATATGGGTATCGTATCCGAGGTTCTCGAGGGTGCTGAGAACGATTTTGTGATAATTTTTCAAATCCAAGAGGGCCGCCGTGCAAGATTATGATCGCAAAAATATGGGTATCGTGTCCGAGGTTCTCGAGGGTGCTTAGAACGATTTTGTAATCATTTTTCAAATCCAAGATGGCCGCCGCACAAAATTATGTTTCCAGCAATATGAATATCGTGTCCGAGGTTCTCGAGGGTGCAGAAAACAATTTCGGGATCATTTTTCAAATCAAAGATGGCCGCCGCTCATAAGTATGATAACTTCATTAAGGGTATCGTATCCTAGGTTCTCGAGGGTGCTGAGAACGATTTTGTGATCATTTTTCATATCCAAGAGGGCCATCGTGCATGATAATGATCGCAAAAATATGGGTTTCGTATCCGAGGTTCTTGAGAGTTCAGAGAACGATTTTGTGATCATTTTTCAAATCCAAGATGGCCGCCGCTCAAAAGTATGATTACTACATTATGGGTATTGTATCCGAGGTTCTCGAGGGTGCTGAGAACGATTTTGTGATCATTTTTCATATCCAAGAGGGCGGCCGTGCAAGATAATGATCGCAAAAATATGGGTTTCGTATCCGAGGTTCTTGAGTGTTCAGAGAACAATTTTGTGATCATTTTTCAAATCCAAGATGGCCGCCGCTCAAAAGTATGATTACTACATTATGGGTATCGTATCCGAGGTTCTCGAGGTTGCTGAGAACGATTTTGTGATCATTTTTCTAATCCAAAATGGCCGCCGCACAAAATTATGTTTTCAGCAATATGGATATCGTGTCCGAGGTTCTCGAGGGTGCAGAAAACAATTTTGGGATCATTTTTAAATCCGAGATGGCCGCTGCTCAAAAGTATGATGACTACATTATGGGTATCGTATCCGAGGTTCTCGAGGGTGCAGAGAACGATTTTGTGATCAGTTTTCAAATCAAAGATGGCCGCCGCTCAAAAGTATGATAACTACATTAAGGGTATCGTATCCGAGGTTCTCGAGGGTGCTGAGAACGATTTTGTGATAATTTTTCATATCCAAGATGGCCGCCGCTCAAAAGTATGATTACTACATTATGGGTATCGTATCCGAGGTTCTCGAGGTTGCTGAGAACGATTTTGTGATCATTTTTCTAATCCAAAATGGCCGCCGCTCAAAAGTATGATTACTACATTATGGGTATCGTATCCTAGGTTCTCGAGGTTGCTGAGAACGATTTTGTGATCATTTTTCTAATCCAAAATGGCCGTTGCACAAAATTATGTTTTCAGCAATATGGATATCGTGTCCGAGGTTCTCGAGGGTACAGAGAACGATTTGGTGATTATTTTTCAAATGCAAGATAGCCGCCGCACAAAATTATGATTTGAGCAATATGGAAATCGTTCTACGATCATTTAAGAAATTCAAGAGGGCTGCCGCAAACGATTATGTTTTCAGCAATATGAATATCGTGTCCGAGGTTCTCGAGGGTGCAGAAAACAATTTTGGGATCATTTTTCATATCCAAGAGGGCCGCCGTGCAAGATAATGATCGCAAAAATATGGGTTTCGTATCCGAGGTTCTTGAGAGTTCAGAGAACGATTTTGTGATCATTTTTCAAATCCAAAATGGCCGCCGCTCAAAAGTATGATAACTAGATTATGGGTATCGTTTCCAAGGTTCTCGAGGGTGCAGAGAACGATTTTGTGATCATTTTTCATATCCAAGAGGGCCGCCGTGCAAGATAATGATCGCAAAAATATGGGTTTCGTATCCGAGGTTCTTGAGAGTTCAGAGAACGATTTTGTGATCATTTTTCAAATCCAAGATGGCCGCCGCTCAAAAGTATGATAACTACATTATGGGTATCATATCCGAGATTCTCGAGTGTGCTGAGAACGATTTTGTAATCATTTTTCTAATCCAAGATGGCCGCCGCACAAAATTATGATTTCAGCAATATGGATATCGTACCAGAGGTTCTCGAGGGTGCAGAGAACGATTTGGTGATTATTTTTCAAATGCAAGATAGCCGCCGCACAAAATTATGATTTGAGCAATATGGAAATCGTTCTATGATCATTTTAGAAATTCAAGAGGGCTGCCGCAAACGATTATGTTTTCAGCAATATGGATATCGTGTCCGAGGTTCTCGAGGGTGCAGAATACAATTTTGAGATCATTTTTAAATCCGAGATGGCCGCCGCACAAAATTATGTTTCCAGCAATATGAATATCGTGTCCGAGGTTCTCGAGGGTGCAGAAAACAATTTTGGGATCATTTTTAAATCCGAGATGGCCGCCGCTCAAAATTATGATAACTACATTATGGGTATCGTAACAGAGGTTCTCGAGGTTGCAGAGAACGATTTTGTGATCCTTTTTCAAATTTGTGGTGGCCGTCGCTCAAAAGTATGATAACTAGATTATGGGTATCGTGTCCTAGGTTCTCGAGGGTGCTGAGAACGATCTTGTGATCAGTTTTCAAATCTAAGATGGCCGCCGCTCAAAAGTATGATAACTACATTATGGGTATCGTATCCGAGGTTCTCGAGGGTGCTGAGAACGTTTTTGTGGTCAGTT
Source organism: Leptidea sinapis (assembly GCF_905404315.1). Taxonomy (NCBI): domain Eukaryota; kingdom Metazoa; phylum Arthropoda; class Insecta; order Lepidoptera; family Pieridae; genus Leptidea; species Leptidea sinapis. Next base: position 337,892 of record NC_066296.1, on the reverse strand, counting down.
TTTTAATCCAAGATGGCCGCCGCACGAAATTATGTTTTCAGCAATATGGATTTTGTGTCCGAGGTTCTCGAGGGTGCAGAAAACAATTTTGGAATCATTTTTAAATCCGAGATGGCCGCCGCTGAAAAGTATGATAACTAGATTATGGGTATCGTATCCCAGGTTCTCGAGGGTGCTGAGAACGATTTTGTGATCAGTTTTCAAATCCAAGATGGCCGCCGCTCAAAAGTATGATAACTACATTATGGGTATTGTATCCGAGGTTCTCGAGGGTGCTGAGAACGATTTTGTAATCATTTTTCTAATCCAAGATGGCCGCCGTGCAAGATTATGATCACAAAAATATGGGTATCGTATCCGAGGTTCTCGAGGGTGCTGAGAACGATTTTGTGATAATTTTTCAAATCCACGAGGGCCGCCGTGCAAGATTATGATCGCAAAAATATGGGTATCGTATCCGAGGTTCTCGAGGGTGCTGAGAACGATTTTGTAATCATTTTTCAAATCCAAGATGGCCGCCGCACAAAATTATGTTTCCAGCAATATGAATATCGTGTCCGAGGTTCTCGAGGGTGCAGAAAACAATTTTGGAATCATTTTTAAATCCGAGATGGCCGCCGCTCAAAATTATGATAACTACATTATGGGTATCGTAACAGAGGTTCTCGAGGTTGCAGAGAACGATTTTGTGATCATTTTTCAAATCCAAGAGGGCCGCCGTGCAAGATAATGATCACAAAAATATGGCTATCGTATCCGAGGTTCTTGAGAGTGGAGAGAACGATTTTGTGATCATTTATCAAATCCAAGATGGCCGACGCTCAAAAGTATGATAACTACATTATGGGTATCGTATCCGAGGTTCTCGAGGGTGCTGAGAACGATTTTATGATCATTTTTCTAATCCAAGATGGCCGCCGCACAAAATTATGTTTTCAGCAATATGGATATCGTGTCCGAGGTTCTCGAGGGTTCAGAAAACAATTTTGGGATCACTTTTAAATCCGAGATGGCCGCCGCTCAAAAGTATGATAACTAGATTATGGGTATCGTGTCCTAGGTTCTCGAGGGTGCAGAGAACGATTTTGTGATCAGTGTTCAAATCCAAGATGGCCGCCGCTCAAAAGTATGATAACTACATTATGGGTATCGTATCCGAGGTTCTCGAGGGTGCTGAGAACGATTTTGTAAACATTTTTCTAATCCAAGATGGCCGCCGCACAAAATTAAGATTTCAGCAATATGGATATCGTACCCGAGGTTCTCGAGGGTGCAGAGAACGATTTGATGATGATTTTTAAATCCAAGATGGCCGCCGCACAAAATTATGAATTCAGCAATATGGAAATCGTGTCCGAGGTTCTTGATGGTGCAGAGAACAATTCTGCGATCATTTTAGAAATCCAAGAGGGCTGCCGCAAACGATTATGTTTTCAGCAATATGGATATCGTGTCCGAGGTTCTCGATGGTGCAGAAAACAATTTTGGGATCATTTTTAAATCCGAGATGGCCGCCGCTCAAAATTATGATAACTACATTATGGGTATCGTAACAGAGGTTCTCGAGGTTGCAGAGAACGATTTTGTGATCATTTTTCAAATCCAAGATGGCCGCCGCTCAAAAGTATGATAACTACATTATGGGTATTGTATCCGAGGTTCTCGAGGGTGCTGAGAACGGTTTTGTAATCATTTTTCTAATCCAAGATGGCCGCCGTGCAAGATTATGATCACAAAAATATGGGTATCGTATCCGAGGTTCTCGAGGGTGCTGAGAACGATTTTGTGATAATTTTTCAAATCCAAGAGGGCCGCCGTGCAAGATTATGATCGCAAAAATATGGGTATCGTGTCCGAGGTTCTCGAGGGTGCTGAGAACGATTTTGTAATCATTTTTCAAATCCAAGATGGCCGCCGCACAAAATTATGTTTCCAGCAATATGAATATCGTGTCCGAGGTTCTCGAGGGTGCCGAAAACAATTTTGGGATCATTTTTAAATCCGAGATGGCCGCCGCTCAAAAGTATGATAACTACATTATGGGTATCGTATCCGAGGTTCTCGAGGGTGCTGAGAACGATTTTGTGGTCAGTTTTCAAATCCAAGATGGCCGCCGCTCAAAACTATGATAACTACATTATGGGTATTGTATCCGAGTTTCTCGAGGGTGCTGAGAACGGTTTTGTAATCATTTTTCTAATCCAAGATGGCCGCCGTGCAAGATTATGATCACAAAAATATGGGTATCTTATCCGAGGTTCTCGAGGGTGCTGAGAACGATTTTGTGATAATTTTTCAAATCCAAGAGGGCCGCCGTGCAAGATTATGATCGCAAAAATATGGGTATCGTGTCCGAGGTTCTCGAGGGTGCTTAGAACGATTTTGTAATCATTTTTCAAATCCAAGATGGCCGCCGCACAAAATTATGTTTCCAGCAATATGAATATCGTGTCCGAGGTTCTCGAGGGTGCAGAAAACAATTTTGGGATCATTTTTAAATCCGAGATGGCCGCCGCTCAAAATTATGATAACTACATTATGGGTATCGTAACAGAGGTTCTCGAGGTTGCAGAGAACGATTTTGTGATCATTTTTCAAATTCATGGTGGCCGTCGCTCAAAAGTATGATAACTACATTATGGGTATCGTATCCGAGGTTCTCGAGGGTGCTGAGAACGATTTTTTGATCATTTTTCAAATCCAAGAGGGACGCCGTGCAAGATAATGATCACAAAAATATGGCTATCGTATCCGAGGTTCTTGAGAGTGCAGAAAACGATTTTGTGATCATTTTTCAAATCCAAGAGGGCCGCCGTGCAAGATTATGATCACAAATATATGGGTATCGTATCCTAGGTTCTCGAGGGTGAAGAGAACGATTTTGTGATCAGTTTTCAAATCCAAGATGGCCGCCGCTCATAAGTATGATAACTACATTAAGGGAATCGTATCCGAGGTTCTCGAGGGTGCTCAGAACGATTTTGTGATCATTTTTCTTATCCAAAATGGCTTCCGCACAAAATTATGTTTTCAGCAATATGGATATCGTGTCCGAGGTTCTCGAGGGTGCAGAAAACTATTTCCGGATCATTTTTCAAATCAAAGATGGCCGCCGCTCATAAGTTTGATAACTTCATTAAGGGTATTGTATCCTAGGTTCTCGAGGGTGCTGAGAACGATTTTGTGATCATTTTTCATATCCAAGAGGGCCATCGTGCATGATAATGATCGCAAAAATATGGGTTTCGTATCCGAGGTTCTTGAGAGTTCAGAGAACGATTTTGTGATCATTTTTCAAATCCAAGATGGCCGCCGCTCAAAAGTATGATTACTACATTATGGGTATTGTATCCAAGGTTTTCGAGGGTGCTGAGAACGATTTTGTGATCATTTTTCATATCCAAGAGGGCCGCCGTGCAAGATAATGATCGCAAAAATATGAATTTCGTATCCGAGGTTCTTGAGAGTTCAGAGAACAATTTTGTGATCATTTTTCAAATCCAAGATGGCCGCCGCTCAAAAGTATGATTACTACATTATGGGTATCGTATCCGAGGTTCTCGAGGTTGCTGAGAACGATTTTGTGATCATTTTTTTTAATCCAAAATGGCCGCCGCACAAAATTATGTTTTCAGCAATATGGATATCGTGTCCGAGGTTCTCGAGGGTGCAGAAAACAATTTTGGGATCATTTTTAAATCCGAGATGGCCGCTGCTCAAAAGTATGATGACTACATTATGGGCATCGTATCCGAGGTACTCGAGGGTGCAGAGAACGATTTTGTGATCAGTTTTCAAATCAAAGATGGCCGCCGCTCATAAGTATGATAACTACATTAAGGGTATCGTATCCGAGGTTCTCGAGGGTGCTGAGAACGATTTTGTGATAATTTTTCATATCCAAGAGGGCCGCCGTGCAAGATAATGATCGCAAAAATATGGGTTTCGTATCCGAGGTTCTTGAGAGTTCAGAGAACGATTTTGTGATCATTTTTCAATTCCAAGATGGCCGCCGCTCAAAAGTATGATTACTACATTATGGGTATCGTATCCGAGGTTCTCGAGGTTGCTGAGAACGATTTTGTGATCATTTTTCTAATCCAAGATGGCTGCCGCACAAAATTATGTTTTCAGCAATATGGATATCGTGTCCGAGGTTCTCGAGGGTGCAGAAAACAATTTTGGGATCATTTTTAAATCCGAGATGGCCGCTGCTCAAAAGTATGATGACTACATTATGGGTATCGTATCCGAGGTTCTCGAGGTTGCTGAGAACGATTTTGTGATAATTTTTCATATCCAAGATGGCCGCCGCTCAAAAGTATGATTACTACATTATGGGTATCGTATCCGAGTTTCTCGAGGTTGCTGAGAACGATTTTGTGATCATTTTTCTAATCCAAAATGGCCGCCGCTCAAAAGTATGATTATTACATTATGGGTATCGTATCCGAGGTTCTCGAGGTTGCTGAGAACGATTTTGTGATCATTTTTCTAATCCAAAATGGCCGCCGCACAAAATTATGTTTTCAGCAATATGGATATCGTGTCCGAGGTTCTCGAGGATACAGAGAACGATTTGGTGATTATTTTTCAAATGCAAGATAGCTGCCGCACAAAATTATGATTTGAGCAATATGGAAATCGTTCTACGATCATTTAAGAAATTCAAGAGGGCTGCCGCAAACGATTATGTTTTCAGCAATATGGATATCTTGTCCGAGGTTCTCGAGGGTGCAGAAAACAATTTTGCGATCATTTTTAAATCCGAGATGGCCGCCGCACAAAATTATGTTTCCAGCAATATGAATATCGTGTCCGAGGTTCTCGAGGGTGCAGAAAACAATTTTGGGATCATTTTTAAATCCGAGATGGCCGCCGCTCAAAATTATGATAACTACATTATGGGTATCGTAACAGAGGTTCTCGAGGTTGCAGAGAACGATTTTGTGATCCTTTTTCAAATTCGTGGTGGCCGTCGCTCAAAAGTATGATAACTACATTATGGGTATCGTATCCGAGGTTCTCGAGGGTGCTGAGAACGATTTTGTGATCATTTTTCAAATCCAAGAGGGCCGCCGTGCAAGATAATGATCACAAAAATATGGCTATCGTATCCGAGGTTCTTGAGAGTGCAGAGAACGATTTTGTGATCATTTTTCAAATCCAAGATGGCCGCCGCTCAAAAGTATGATAACTACATTATGGGTATCGTATCCGAGGTTCTCGAGGGTGCTGAGAACGATTTTATGATCATTTTTCTAATCCAAGATGGCCGCCGCACAAAATTATGTTTTCAGCAATATGGATATCGTGTCCGAGGTTCTCGAGGGTGCAGAAAACAATTTTGGGATCACTTTTAAATCCGAGATGGCCGCCGCTCAAAAGTATGATAACTAGATTATGGGTATCGTGTCCTAGGTTCTCGAGGGTGCTGAGAACGATCTTGTGATCAGTTTTCAAATCTAAGATGGCCGCCGCTCAAAAGTATGATAACTACATTATGGGTATCGTATCCGAGGTTCTCGAGGGTGCTGAGAACGATTTTATGATCATTTTTCTAATCCAAGATGGCCGCCGCACAAAATTATGTTTTCAGCAATATGGATATCGTGTCCGAGGTTCTCGAGGGTGCAGAAAACAATTTTGGGATCACTTTTAAATCCGAGATGGCCGCAACTCAAAAGTATGATAACTAGATTATGGGTATCGTGTCCTAGGTTCTCGAGGGTGCTGAGAAAGATCTTGTGATCAGTTTTCAAATCCAAGATGGCCGCCGCTCAAAAGTATGATAACTACATTATGGGTATTGTATCCGAGGTTCTCGAGGGTGCTGAGAACGGTTTTGTAATCATTTTTCTAATCCAAGATGGCCACCGTGCAAGATTATGATCACAAAAATATGGGTATCGTATCCTAGGTTCTCGAGGGTGCTGAGAACGATCTTGTGATCAGTTTTCAAATCTAAGATGACCGCCGCTCAAAAGTATGATAACTACATTATGGGTATCGTATCCGAGGTTCTCGAGGGTGCTGAGAACGATTTTATGATCATTTTTCTAATCCAAGATGGCCGCCGCACAAAATTATGTTTTCAGCAATATGGATATCGTGTCCGAGGTTCTCGAGGGTTCAGAAAACAATTTTGGGATCACTTTTAAATCCGAGATGGCCGCCGCTCAAAAGTATGATAACTAGATTATGGGTTTCGTGTCCTAGGTTCTCGAGGGTGCAGAGAACGATTTTGTGATCAGTGTTCAAATCCAAGATGGCCGCCGCTCAAAAGTATGATAACTACATTATGGGTATCGTATCCGAGGTTCTCGAGGGTGCTGAGAACGATTTTGTAATCATTTTTCTAATCCAAGATGGCCGCCGCACAAAATTATGATTTCAGCAATATGGATATCGTACCCGAGGTTCTCGAGGGTGCAGAGAACGATAAGGTGATTATTTTTCAAATCCAATATGGCCGCCGCACAAAATTATGATTTTAGCAATATGGAAATCGTGTCCGAGGTTCTCGAGTGTGCAGATTCTGCGATCATTTTAGAAATCCAAGAGGGCTGCCGCAAACGATTATGTTTTCAGCAATATGGATATCGTGTCCTAGGTTCTCCAGGGTGCAGAAAACAATTTTGGGATCATTTTTAAATCCGAGATGGCCGCCGCTCAAAATTATGATAACTACATTATGGGTATCGTAACAGAGGTTCTCGAGGTTGCAGAGAACGATTTTGTGATCCTTTTTCAAATTCGTGGTGGCCGTCGCTCAAAAGTATGATAACTACATTATGGGTATCGTATCCGAGGTTCTCGAGGGTGCTGAGAACGATTTTGTGATCATTTTTCAAATCCAAGAGGGCCGCCGCTCAAAAGTATGATAACTACATTATGGGTATCGTATCCGAGGTTCTCGAGGGTGCTGAGAACGATTTTATGATCATTTTTCTAATCCAAGATGGCCGCCGCACAAAATTATGTTTTCAGCAATATGGATATCGTGTCCGAGGTTCTCGAGGGTGCAGAAAACAATTTTGGGATCACTTTTAAATCCGAGATGGCCGACGCTCAAAAGTATGATAACTAGATTATGGGTATCATGTCCTAGGTTCTCGAGGGTGCTGAGAACGATCTTGTGATCAGTTTTCAAATCTAAGATGGCCGCCGCTCAAAAGTATGATAACTACATTATGGGTATCGTATCCGAGGTTCTTGAGAGTGCAGAGAACGATTTTGTGATCATTTTTCAAATCCAAGATGGCCGCCGCTCAAAAGTATGATAACTACATTATGGGTATCGTATCCGAGGTTCTCGAGGGTGCTGAGAACGATTTTATGATCATTTTTCTAATCCAAGATGGCCGCCGCACAAAATTATGTTTTCAGCAATATGGATATCGTGTCCGAGGTTCTCGAGGGTGCAGAAAACAATTTTGGGATCACTTTTAAATCCGAGATGGCCGCCGCTCAAAAGTATGATAACTAGATTATGGGTATCGTGTCCTAGGTTCTCGAGGGTGCTGAGAACGATCTTGTGATCAGTTTTCAAATCTAAGATGGCCGCCGCTCAAAAGTATGATAACTACATTATGGGTATCGTATCCGAGGTTCTCGAGGGTGCTGAGAACGATTTTATGATCATTTTTCTAATCCAAGATGGCCGCCGCACAAAATTATGTTTTCAGCAATATGGATATCGTGTCCGAGGTTCTCGAGGGTGCAGAAAACAATTTTGGGATCACTTTTAAATCCGAGATGGCCGCCACTCAAAAGTATGATAACTAGATTATGGGTATCGTGTCCTAGGTTCTCGAGGGTGCTGAGAACGATCTTGTGATCAGTTTTCAAATCCAAGACGGCCGCCGCTCAAAAGTATGATAACTACATTATGGGTATTGTATCCGAGGTTCTCGAGTGTGCTGAGAACGGTTTTGTAATCATTTTTCTAATCCAAGATGGCCACCGTACAAGATTATGATCACAAAAATATGGGTATCGTATCCGAGGTTCTCGAGGGTGCTGAGAACGATTTTGTGATAATTTTTCAAATCCAAGAGGGCCGCCGTGCAAGATTATGATCGCAAAAATATGGGTATCGTATCCGAGGTTCTCGAGGGTGCTGAGAACGATTTTGTAATCATTTTTCAAATCCAAGATGGCCGCCTCACAAAATTATGTTTCCAGCAATATGAATATCGTGTCCGAGGTTCTCGAGGGTGCAGAAAACAATTTTGGGATCATTTTTAAATCCGAGATGGCCGCCGCTCAAAATTATGATAACTACATTATGGGTATCGTAACAGAGGTTCTCGAGGTTGCAGAGAACGATTTTGTGATCATTTTTCAAATTCGTGGTGGCCGTCGCTCAAAAGTATGATAACTACATTATGGGTATCGTATCCGAGGTTCTTGAGGGTGCTGAGAACGATTTTATGATCATTTTTCAAATCCAAGAGGGCCGCCTTGCAAGATAATGATCACAAAAATATGGCTATCGTATCCGAGGTTCTTGAGAGTGGAGAGAACGATTTTGTGATCATTTATCAAATCCAAGATGGCCGACGCTCAAAAGTATGACAACTACATTATGGGTATCGTATCCGAGGTTCTCGAGGGTGCTGAGAACGATTTTATGATCATTTTTCTAATCCAAGATGGCCGCCGCACAAAATTATGTTTTCAGCAATATGGATATCGTGTCCGAGGTTCTCGAGGGTTCAGAAAACAATTTTGGGATCACTTTTAAATCCGAGATGGCCGCCGCTCAAAAGTATGATAACTAGATTATGGGTTTCGTGTCCTAGGTTCTCGAGGGTGCAGAGAACGATTTTGTGATCAGTGTTCAAATCCAAGATGGCCGCCGCTCAAAAGTATGATAACTACATTATGGGTATCGTATCCGAGGTTCTCGAGGGTGCTGAGAACGATTTTGTAATCATTTTTCTAATCCAAGATGGCCGCCGCACAAAATTATGATTTCAGCAATATGGATATCGTACCCGAGGTTCTCGAGGGTGCAGAGAACGATTAGGTGATTATTTTTCAAATCCAATATGGCCGCCGCACAAAATTATGATTTTAGCAATATGGAAATCGTGTCCGAGGTTCTCGAGTGTGCAGATTCTGCGATCATTTTAGAAATCCAAGAGGGCTGCCGCAAACGATTATGTTTTCAGCAATATGGATATCGTGTCCGAGGTTCTCCAGGGTGCAGAAAACAATTTTTGGGATCATTTTTAAATCCGAGATGGCCACCGCTGAAAAGTATGATAACTAGACTATGGGTATCGTATCCGAGGTTCTCGAGGGTGCTGAGAACGATTTTATGATCATTTTTCTAATCCAAGATGGCCGCCGCACAAAATTATGTTTTCAGCAATATGGATATCGTGTCCGAGGTTCTCGAGGGTGCAGAAAACAATTTTGGGATCACTTTTAAATCCGAGATGGCCGCCGCTCAAAAGTATGATAACTAGATTATGGATATCGTGTCCTAGGTTCTCGAGGGTGCTGAGAACGATTTTGTAATCAGTTTTCAAATCCAAGATGGCCGCCGCTCAAAAGTATGATAACTACATTATGGGTATTGTATCCGAGGTTCTCGAGGGTGCTGAGAACGGTTTTGTAATCATGTTTCTAATCCAAGATGGCCGCCGTGCAAGATTATGATCACAAAAATATGGGTATCGTATCCGAGGTTCTCGAGGGTGCTGAGAACGATTTTGTGATAATTTTTCAAATCCAAGAGGGCCGCCGTGCAAGATTATGATCGCAAAAATATGGGTATCGTATCCGAGGTTCTCGAGGGTGCTGAGAACGATTTTGTAATCATTTTTCAAATCCAAGATGGCCGCCGCACAAAATTATGTTTGCAGCAATATGAATATCGTGTCCGAGGTTCTCGAGGGTGCAGAAAACAATTTTGGGATCATTTTTAAATCCGAGATGGCCGCCGCTCAAAATTATGATAACTACATCATGGGTATCGTAACAGAGGTTCTCGAGGTTGCAGAGAACGATTTTGTGTTCATTTTTCAAATCCAAGAGGGCCACCGCTCAAAAGTATGATAACTACATTATGGGTATCGTATCCGAGGTTCTCGAGGGTGCTGAGAACGATTTTATGATCATTTTTCTAATCCAAGATGGCCGCCGCACAAAATTATGTTTTCAGCAATATGGATATCGTGTCCGAGGTTCTCGAGGGTGCAGAAAACAATTTTGGGATCACTTTTAAATCCGAGATGGCCGCCGCTCAAAAGTATGATAACTAGATTATGGGTATCGTATCCGAGGTTCTCGAGGGTGCTGAGAACGATTTTATGATCATTTTTCTAATCCAAGATGGCCGCCGCACAAAATTATGTTTTCAGCAATATGGATATCGTGTCCGAGGTTCTCGAGGGTGCAGAAAACAATTTTGGGATCACTTTTAAATCCGAGATGGCCGCCGCTCAAAAGTATGATAACTAGATTATGGGTATCGTGACCTAGGTTCTCGAGGGTGCTGAGAACGATTTTGTGATCAGTTTTCAAATCAAAGATGGCTGCCGCTCAAAAGTATTATAACTACATTATGGGTATCGTATCCGAGGTTCTCGAGGGTGCTGAGAACGATTTTGTGGTCAGTTTTTTAATCCAAGATGGCCGCCGCACGAAATTATGTTTTCAGCAATATGGATTTCGTGTCCGAGGTTCTCGAGGGTGCAGAAAACAATTTTGGAATCATTTTTAAATCCGAGATGGCCGCCGCTGAAAAGTATGATAACTAGATTATGGGTATTGTATCCCAGGTTCTCGAGGGTGCTGAGAACGATTTTGTGATCAGTTTTCAAATCCAAGATGGCCGCCGCTCAAAAGTATGATAACTACATTATGGGTATTGTATCCGAGGTTCTCGAGGGTGCTGAGAACGGTTTTGTAATCATTTTTCAAATCCAAGAGGGCCGCCGTGCAAGATTATGATCACAAAAATATGGGTATCGTATCCAAGGTTCTCGAGGGTGCTGAGAACGATTTTGTGATAATTTTTCAAATCCAAGAGGGCCGCCGTGCAAGATTATGATCGCAAAAATATGGGTATCGTATCCGAGGTTCTCGAGGGTGCTGAGAACGATTTTGTAATTATTTTTCAAATCCAAGATGGCCGCCGCACAAAATTATGTTTCCAGCAATATGAATATCGTGTCCGAGGTTCTCGAGGGTGCAGAAAACAATTTTGGGATCATTTTTAAATCCGAGATGGCCACCGCTCCAAATTATGATAATTACATTATGGGTATCGTAACAGAGGTTCTCGAGGTTGCAGAGAACGATTTTGTGATCATTTTTCAAATTCGTGGTGGCCGTCGCTCAAAAGTATGATAACTACATTATGGGTATCGTATCCGAGGTTCTCGAGGGTGCTGAGAACGATTTTGTGATCATTTTTCAAATCCAAGAGGGCCGCCGTGCAAGATAATGATCACAAAAATATGGCTATCGTATCCGAGGTTCTTGAGAGTGCAGAGAACGATTTTGTGATCATTTTTCAAATCCAAGATGGCCACCGCTCAAAAGTATGATAACTACATTATGGGTATCGTATCCGAGGTTCTCGAGGGTGCTGAGAACGATTTTATGATCATTTTTCTAATCCAAGATGGCCGCCGCACAAAATTATGTTTTCAGCAATATGGATATCGTGTCCGAGGTTCTCGAGGGTGCAGAAAACAATTTTGGGATCACTTTTAAATCCGAGATGGCCGCCGCTCAAAAGTATGATAACTAGATTATGGGTATCGTGTCCTAGGTTCTCGAGGGTGCTGAGAACGATTTTGTGATCAGTTTTCAAATCAAAGATGGCTGCCGCTCAAAAGTATTATAACTACATTATGGGTATCGTATCCGAGGTTCTCGAGGGTGCTGAGAACGATTTTGTGGTCAGTTTTTTAATCCAAGATGGCCGCCGCACGAAATTATGTTTTCAGCAATATGGATTTCGTGTCCGAGGTTCTCGAGGGTGCAGAAAACAATTTTGGAATCATTTTTAAATCCGAGATGGCCGCCGCTGAAAAGTATGATAACTAGATTATGGGTATTGTATCCCAGGTTCTCGAGGGTGCTGAGAACGATTTTGTGATCAGTTTTCAAATCCAAGATGGCCGCCGCTCAAAAGTATGATAACTACATTATGGGTATTGTATCCGAGGTTCTCGAGGGTGCTGAGAACGGTTTTGTAATCATTTTTCTAATCCAAGATGGCCGCCGTGCAAGATTATGATCACAAAAATATGGGTATCGTATCCAAGGTTCTCGAGGGTGCTGAGAACGATTTTGTGATAATTTTTCAAATCCAAGAGGGCCGCCGTGCAAGATTATGATCGCAAAAATATGGGTATCGTATCCGAGGTTCTCGAGGGTGCTGAGAACGATTTTGTAATTATTTTTCAAATCCAAGATGGCCGCCGCACAAAATTATGTTTCCAGCAATATGAATATCGTGTCCGAGGTTCTCGAGGGTGCAGAAAACAATTTTGGGATCATTTTTAAATCCGAGATGGCCACCGCTCCAAATTATGATAATTACATTATGGGTATCGTAACAGAGGTTCTCGAGGTTGCAGAGAACGATTTTGTGATCATTTTTCAAATTCGTGGTGGCCGTCGCTCAAAAGTATGATAACTACATTATGGGTATCGTATCCGAGGTTCTCGAGGGTGCTGAGAACGATTTTGTGATCATTTTTCAAATCCAAGAGGGCCGCCGTGCAAGATAATGATCACAAAAATATGGCTATCGTATCCGAGGTTCTTGAGAGTGCAGAGGACGATTTTGTGATCATTTTTCAAATCCAAGATAGCCGCCGCTCAAAAGTATGATAACTACATTATGGGTATCGTATCCGAGGTTCTCGAGGGTGCAGAAAACAATTTTGGGATCACTTATAAATCCGAGATGGCCGCCGCTCATTAGTATGATAACTAGATTATGGGTATCGTGTCCTAGGTTCTCGAGGGTGCAGAGAACGATTTTGTGATCAGTGTTCAAATCCAAGATGGCCGCCGCTCAAAAGTATGATAACTACATTATGGGTATCGTATCCGAGGTTCTTGAGGGTGCTCAGAACGATTTTGTAATCATTTTTCTAATCCAAGATGGCCGCCGCACAAAATTATGATTTCAGCAATATGGATATCGTACCCGAGGTTCTCGAGGGTGCAGAGAACGATTTTGTGATCATTTTTCAAATCCACTATGGGCGCCGCACAAAATTATGATTTTAGCAATATGGAAATCGTGTCCGAGGTTCTCGAGTGAGCAGATTCTGCGATCATTTTAGAAATCCAAGATGGACGCCGCTCAAAAGTATGATTACTACATTATGGGTATCGTATCCTACGTTTTCGAGGTTGCTGAGAACGATTTTGTGATCATTTTTCTAATCCAAAATGGCCGCCGCACAAAATTATGTTTTCAGCAATATGGATATCGTGTCCTAGGTTCTTGTGGGTGCAGAAAACAATTTTGGGATCATTTTTAAATCCGAGATGGCCGCCGCTCAAAATAATGATAACTACATTATGGAAATCGTATCCTAGGTTCTTGAAAGTGTAGAGAACGATTTTGTGATCATTTTTCAAATCCAAGATGGCCACCGCTGAAAAGTATGATAACTAGACTATGGGTATCGTATCCGAGGTTCTCGAGGGTGCTGAGACCGATTTTGTGATCATTTTTCAAATCCAAGAGGGCCTCCGTGCAAGATTATGATCACAAATATATTGGTTTCGTATCCGAGTTTCTTGAGAGTTCAGAGAAAGATTTTGTGATCAATTTTCAAATCCAAGATGGCCGCCGCTCAAAAGTATGATTACTACATTATGGGTATCGTATCCGAGGTTTTCGAGGTTGCTGAGAACGATTTTGTGATCATTTTTTTAATCCAAAATGGCCGCCGCACAAAATTATGTTTTCAGCAATATGGATATCGTACCCGAGGTTCTTGAGTGTGCAGAGAACGATTTGGTGATAATTTTTCAAATCCAAGATGGCCGCCGCACAAAATTATGATTTTAGCAATACTGATATCGTGTCCGAGGTTTTCGAGGGTGCAGAGAACAATTCTGCGATCATTTTAGAAATCCAAGAGGGCTGCCGCAAACCATTATGTTTTCAGCAATATGGATATCGTGTCCTAGGTTCTTGAGGGTGCAGAAAACAATTTTGGGATCATTTATAAATCCGAGATGTTCTCGAGGGTGCTGAGAACGATTTTGTAATCATTTTTCTAATCCAAGATGGCCGCCGCACAAAATTATGATTTCAGCAATATGGATATCGTACCCGAGGTGCTCGAGGGTGCAGAGAACGATTTGGTGATCATTTTAGAAATCCAAGAGGGCTGCCGCAAACCATTATGTTTTCAGAAATATGGATATCGTGTCCTAGGTTCTTGAGGGTGCAGAAAACAATTTTGGGATAATTTATAAATCCGAGATGGCCGCCGCTCAAAATAATGATAACTTCATTATGGGTATCGTATCCGAGGTTCTTGAGAGTGCAGAGAACGATTTTGTAATCATTTTTCAAATCCAAGATGGCGGGCCCCTCAAAAGTATGATAACTACATTATGGGTATCGTATCCGAGGTTCTCGAGGGTGCTGAGAACGATTTTTTGATCATTTTTCCAATCCAAGAGGGCCGCCTTGCAAGATAATGATCACAAAAATATGGCTATCGTATCCGAGGTTCTTGAGAGTGCAGAGAACGATTTTGTGATCATTTTTCAAATCCAAGATTGCCGCCGCTCAAAAGTATGATAACTACATTATGGGTATCGTATCCGAGGTTCTCGAGGGTGCTGAGAACGATTTTATGATCATTTTTCTAATCCAAGATGGCCGCCGCACATAATTATGTTTTCAGCAATATGGATATCGTGTCCGAGGTTCTCGAAGGTGCAGAAAACAATTTTGGGATCACTTTTAAATCCGAGATGGCCGCCACTCAAAAGTATGATAACTAGATTATAGGTATCGTGTCCTAGGTTCTCGAGGGTGCAGAGAACGATTTTGTGATCAGTGTTCAAATCCAAGATGGCCGCCGCTCAAAAGTATGATAACTGCATTATGGGTATCGTATCCGAGGTTCTCGAGGGTGCTGAGAACGATTTTGTAATCATTTTTCTAATCCAAGATGGCCGCCGCACAAAATTATGATTTCAGCAATATGGATATCGTACCCGAGGTTCTCGAGGGTGCACAGAACGATTAGGTGATTATTTTTCAAATCCACTATGGGCGCCGCACAAAATTATGATTTTAGCAATATGGAAATCGTGTCCGAGGTTCTCGAGTGTGCAGATTCTGCGATCATTTTAGAAATCCAAGATGGACGCCGCTCAAAAGTATGATTACTACATTATGGGTATCGTATCCTACGTTTTCGAGGTTGCTGAGAACGATTTTGTGATCATTTTTCTAATCCAAAATGGCCGCCGCACAATATTATGTTTTCAGCAATATGGATATCGTGTCCTAGGTTCTTGTGGGTGCAGAAAACAATTTTGGGATAATTTTTAAATCCGAGATGGCCGCCGCTCAAAATAATGATAACTACATTATGGGAATCGTATCCTAGGTTCTTGAAAGTGTAGAGAACGATTTTGTGATCATTTTTCAAATCCAAGATGGCCACCGCTGAAAAGTATGATAACTAGACTATGGGTATCGTATCCGAGGTTCTCGAGGGTGCTGAGAACGATTTTGTGATCATTTTTCAAATCCAAGAGGGCCTCCGTGCAAGATTATGATCACAAATATATTGGTTTCGTATCCGAGTTTCTTGAGAGTTCAGAGAAAGATTTTGTGATCAATTTTCAAATCCAAGATGGCCGCCGCTCAAAAGTATGATTACTACATTATGGGTATCGTATCCGAGGTTTTCGAGGTTGCTGAGAACGATTTTGTGATCATTTTTTTAATCCAAAATGGCCGCCGCACAAAATTATGTTTTCAGCAATATGGATATCGTACCCGAGGTTCTCGAGTGTGCAGAGAACTATTTGGTGATCATTTTTGAAATCCAAGATGGCTGCCGCTCAAAATTATGATAACTACATTATGGGTATCGTATCCGAGGTTCTCGAGGGTGCAGAGAACGATTTTGTGATCAGTTTTCTAATCCAAGATGGCCGCGCTCATAAGTATGATAACTACATTTTGGGTATCGTATCCGAGGTTCTCGAGGGTGCAGAAAACAATTTTGGGATCATTTATAAATCCGAGATGTTCTCGAGGGTGCTGAGAACGATTTTGTAATCATTTTTCTAATCCAAGATGGCCGCCGCACAAAATTATGATTTCAGCAATATGGATATCGTACCCGAGGTGCTCGAGGGTGCAGAGAACGATTTGGTGATCATTTTAGAAATCCAAGAGGGCTGCCGCAAACCATTATGTTTTCAGCAATATGGATATCGTGTCCTAGGTTCTTGAGGGTGCAGAAAACAATTTTGGGATCATTTATAAATCCGAGATGTTCTCGAGGGTGCTGAGAACGATTTTGCGATTATTTTTCAAATCCAAGATGGCCGCCGCTCAAAAGAATGATTACTACATTATGGGTATCGTATCCGAGGTTCTCGAGGTTGCTGAGAACGATTTTGTGATCGTTTTTCTAATCCAAAATGGCCGCCGCACAAAATTATGTTTTCAGCAATATGGATATCGTGTCCTAGGTTCTTGAGGGTGCAGAAAACAATTTTGGGATAATTTTTAAATCCGAGATGGCCGCCGCTCAAAATAATGATAACTACATTATGGGTATCGTATCCGAGGTTCTTGAGAGTGCAGAGAACGATTTTGTAATCATTTTTCAAATCCAAGATGGCGGGCCCCTCAAAAGTATGATAACTACATTATGGGTATCGTATCCGAGGTTCTCGAGGGTGCAGAGAACGATTTGGTGATCATTTTTCTAATCCAAGATGGCCGCCGCACAAAATTATGTTTTCAGCAATATGGATATCGTGTCCTAGGTTCTTGAGGGTGCAGAAAACAATTTTGGGATCTTTTTTAAATCCGAGATGGCCGCCGCTCAAAATTATGATAACTACATTATGGGTATCGCACCCGAGGTTCTCGAGGGTGCAGAGAACGATTTTGTGATCAGTTTTCAAATCCAAGATGGCCGCCGCTAATAAGTATGATAACTACATTAAGGGTATCGCATCCGAGGTTCCCGAGGGTGCTGAGAACGATTTTGTGATCATTTTTCATATCCAAGAGGGCCGCCGTGCAAGATTATGATCACAAATATATGGGTATCGTATTCTAGGTTCTCGAGTGTGAAGAGAACGATTTTGTGATCAGTTTTCAAATCCAAGATGGCCGCCGCTCATAAGTATGATAACTACATTAAGGGTATCGTATCCGAGGTTCTCGAGGGTGCTGAGAACGATTTTGTGATCATTTTTCATATCCAAGAGGGCCGCCGTGCAAGATAATGATCGCAAAAATACGGGTTTCGTATCCGAGGTTCTTGAGAGTTCAGAGAATGATTTTGTGATCATTTATCAAATCCAAGATGGACGCCGCTCAAAAGTATGATTACTACATTATGGGTATCGCATCCGAGGTTTTCGAGGTTGCTGAGAACGATTTTGTGATCATTTTACTAATCCAAAATGGCTGCCGCACAAAATTATGTTTTCAGCAATATGGATATCGTGTCCGAGGTTCTCGAGAGTGCAGAAAACAATTTTGGGATCATTTTTCAAATCAAAGATGGCCGCCGCTCATAAGTATGATAACTACATTAAGGATATCGTATCCGAGGTTCTCGAGGATGCTGAGAACGATTTTGTGATCATTTTTCATATCCAAGAGGGTCGCCGTGCAAGATAATGATCGCAAAAATATGGTTTTCGTATCCGAGGTTCTTGAGAGTTCAGCGAACGATTTTGCGATTATTTTTCAAATCCAAGATGGCCGCCGCTCAAAAGAATGATTACTACATTATGGGTATCGTATCCGAGGTTCTCGAGGTTGCTGAGAACGATTTTGTGATCGTTTTTCTAATCCAAAATGGCCGCCGCACAAAATTATGTTTTCAGCAATATGGATATCGTGTCCGAGGTTCTCGAGGGTACAGAAAACAATTTTGGGATCATTTTTAAATTCGAGATGGCCGCCGCTCAAAAGTATGATAACTAGTTTATGGGTATCGTTTCCAAGGTTCTCGAGGGTGCAGAGAACGATTTTGTGATCAGTTTTCAAATCCAAGATGGCTGCCGCTCAAAAGTATGATAACTACATAATGGGTATCGTATCCGAGATTCTCGAGTGTGCTGAGAAAGATTTTGTAATCATTTTTCTAATCCAAGATGGCCGACGCACAAAATTATGATTTCAGCAATATGGATATCGTACCCGAGGTTCTCGAGGGTGCAGAGAACGATTTGGTGATTATTTTTCAAATCCAAGATAGCCGCCGCACAAAATTATGATTTGAGCAATATGGAAATCGTGTCCGAGGTTCTCGAGTGTGCAGAGAACAATTCTACGATCATTTTAGAAATTGAAGAGGGCTGCCGCAAACGATTATGTTTTCAGCAATATGGATATCGTGTCCGAGGTTCTCGAGGGTGCAGAAAACAATTTTGCGATCATTTTTAAATCCGAGATGGCCGCCGCTCAAAAGTATGATAACTAGATTATGGGTATCGTATCCGAGGTTCTTGAGAGTTCAGCGAACGATTTTGTGATCATTTTTCAAATCCAAGATGGCCACCGCTCAAAAGTATGATTACTACATTATGGGTATCGTATCCGAGGTTCTCGAGGGTGCTGAGAACGATTTTGTGATCATTTTTCATATCCAAGAGGGCCGCCGTGCAAGATAATGATCGCACAAATATGGGTTTCGTATCCGAGGTTCTTGAGAGTTCAGAGAACGATTTTGTGATTATTTTTCAAATCCAAGATGGCCGCCGCTCAAAAATATGATTACTACATTATGAATATCGTATCCGAGGTTCTCGAGGTTGCTGAGAACGATTTTGTGATCATTTTTCTAATCCAAAACGGCTGCCGCAAACGATTATGTTTTCAGCAATATGGATATCGTGTCCGAGGTTCTCGAGGGTGCAGAAAACAATTTTGGGATCATTTTTAAATCCGAGATGGCCGCTGCTCAAAAGTATGATGACTACATTATGGGTATCGTATCCGAGGTTCTCGAGGGTGCAGAGAACGATTTTGTGATCAGTTTTCAAATCAAAGATGGCCGCCGCTCATAAGTATGATAACTACATTAAGGGTATCGTATCCGAGGTTCTCGAGGGTGCTGAGAACGATTTTGTGATCATTTTTCATATCCAAGAGGGCCGCCGTGCAAGATAATGATCGCAAAAATATGGGTTTCGTATCCGATGTTCTTGAGAGTTCAGAGAACGATTTTGTGATCATTTTTCCAATCCAAGATGGCCGCCGCTCAAAAGTATGATTACTACATTATGGGTATCGTATCCGAGGTTCTCGAGGTTGCTGAGAACGATTTTGTGATCGTTTTTCTAATCCAAAATGGCCGCCGCACAAAATTATGTTTTCAGCAATATGGATATCGTGTCCGAGGTTCTCGAGGATACAGAAAACAATTTTGGGATCATTTTTAAATCCGAGATGGCCGCCGCTCAAAAGTATGATAACTAGATTATGGGTATCGTTTCCAAGGTTCTCGAGGGTGCAGAGAACGATTTTGTGATCAGTTTTCAAATCCAAGATGGCCGCCGCTCAAAATTATGATTTCAGCAATATGGATATCTTACCCGAGGTTCTCGAGGGTGCAGAGAACGATTTGGTGATTATTTTTCAAATCCAAGATAGCCGCCGCACAAAATTATGATTTGAGCAATATGGAAATCGTGTCCGAGATTCTCGAGTGTGCTGAGAAAGATTTTGTAATCATTTTTCTAATCCAAGATGGCCGACGCACAAAATTATGATTTCAGCAATATGGATATCTTACCCGAGGTTCTCGAGGGTGCAGAGAACGATTTGGTGATTATTTTTCAAATCCAAGATAGCCGCCGCACAAAATTATGATTTGAGCAATATGGAAATCGTGTCCGAGGTTCTCGAGTGTGCAGAGAACAATTCTACGATCATTTTAGAAATTCAAGAGGGCTGCCGCAAACGATTATGTTTTCAGCAATATGGATATCGTGTCCGCGGTTCTCGAGGGTGCAGAAAACAATTTTGCGATCATTTTTAAATCCGAGATGGCCGCCGCTCAAAAGTATGATAACTAGATTATGGGTATCGTATCCACGGTTCTCGAGGGTGCAGAGAACGATTTTGTGATCAGTTTTCAAATCCAAGATGGCCGCCGCTCAAATGTATGATAACTACATTATGGGTATCGTATCCGAGGTTCTCGAGGGTGCAGAGAACAATTCTACGATCATTTTAGAAATTCAAGAGGGCTGCCGCAAACGATTATGTTTTCAGCAATATGGATATCGTGTCCGCGGTTCTCGAGGGTGCAGAAAACAATTTTGCGATCATTTTTAAATCCGAGATGGCCGCCGCTCAAAAGTATGATAACTAGATTATGGGTATCGTGTCCGAGGTTCTCCAGGGTGCAGAAAACAATTTTTGGGATCATTTTTAAATCCGAGATGGCCACCAATGATAAGTATGATAACTAGACTATGGGTATCGTATCCGAGGTTCTCGAGGGTGCTGAGAACGATTTTGTGATCATTTTTCAAATCCAAGAGGGCCTCCGTGCAAGATTATGATCGCAAAAATATGGGTTTCGTATCCCAGGTACTTGAGAGTGCAGAGAACGATTTTGTGATCATTTTTCAAATCCAAGATGGCCGCCGCTCAAAAGTATGATAACTACATTATGGGTATCGTATCCGAGGTTCTCGAGGTTGCTGAGAACGATTTTGTGATAATTTTTCAAATCCAAGAGGGCCGCCGTGCAAGATTATGATCGCAAAAATATGGGTATCGTATCCGAGGTTCTCGAGGGTGCAGAGTACAATTTTGTGATCATTTTTCAAATCGAAGATAGCTGCCGCTTAAAAGTATGATAACTACATTATGGGTATCGTATCATAGGTTCTCGGGGCTGCAGAGAACGATTTTGTGATCATTTTTCAAATCCAAGATGGCTGCCGCACAAAATTATGTTTTCAGCAATATGAATATCGTGTCCTAGGTTCTTGTGGATGCAGAAAACAATTTTGCGATTATTTTTCAAATCCAAGATGGCCGCCGCTCAAAAGAATGATAACTACATTATGGGTATCGTATCCTAGGTTCTTGAAAGTGTAGAGAACGATTTTGTGATCATTTTTCAAATCCAAGATGGCCACCGCTGAAAAGTATGATAACTAGACTATGGGTATCGTATCCGAGGTTCTCGAGGGTGCTGAGAACGATTTTGTGATCAGTTTTCAAATCCAAGATGGCCGCTGCTCAAAAGTATAATAACTACATTATGGGTATCGTATCGTAGGTTCTCGAGGGTGCTGAGAACGGTTTTGTAATCATTTTTCTAATCCAAGATGGCCGCCGTGCAAGATTATGATCACAAAAATATGGGTATCGTATCCGAGGTTCTCGAGGGTGCTAAGAACGATTTTGTGATAATTTTTCAAATCCAAGAGGGCCGCCGTGCCAAATTATGATCGCAAAAATATGGGTATCGTATCCGAGGTTCTTGAGGGTGCAGAGAACGATTTTGTGATCATTTTTCAAATCGAAGATAGCCGCCGCTTAAAAGTATGATAACTACATTATGGGTATCGTATCATAGGTTCTCGAGGCTGCAGAGAACGATTTTGTGATCATTTTTCAAATCCAAGATGGCCGCCGCACAAAATTATGTTTTCAGCAATATGAATATCGTGTCCTAGGTTCTTGTGGGTGCAGAAAACAATTTTGGGATAATTTTTAAATCCGAGATGGCCGCCGCTTAAAAGTATGATTACTACATTATGGGTATCGTATCCTAGGTTTTCGAGGTTGCTGAGAACGATTTTGTGATCATTTTTCTAATCCAAAATGGCCGCCGCACAAAATTATGTTTTCAGCAATATGGATATCGTGTCCTTGGTTCTTGTGGGTGCAGAAAACAATTTTGGGATAATTTTTAAATCCGAGATGGCCGCCGCTCAAAATAATGATAACGACATTATGGGTATCGTATCCTAGGTTCTTGAAAGTGTAGAGAACGATTTTGTGATCATTTTTCAAATCCAAGATGGCCACCGCTGAAAAGTATGATAACTAGACTATGGGTATCGTATCCGAGGTTCTCGAAGGTGCTGAGAACGATTTTGTGATCATTTTTCAAATCCAAGAGGGCCTCCGTGCAAGATTATGATCACAAATATATGGGTTTCGTATCCGAGGTTCTTGAGAGTTCAGAGAACGATTTTGTGATCATTTTTCAAATCCAAGATGGCCGCCGCTCAAAAGTATGATTACTACATTATGGGTATCGTATCCGAGGTTTTCGAGGTTGCTGAGAACGATTTTGTGATCATTTTTCTAATCCAAAATGGCCGCCACACAAAATTATGTTTTCAGCAATATGGATATCGTACCCGATGTTCTCGAGTGTGCAGAGAACGATTTGGTTATAATTTTTCAAATCCAAGATGGCCGCCGCACAAAATTATGATTTTAGCAATATGGATATCGTGTCCGAGGTTTTCGAGGGTGCAGAGAACAATTCTGCGATCATTTTAGAAATCCAAGATGGCTGCCGCAAACCATTATGTTTTCAGCAATATGGAACATCGTGTCCGAGATTCTCGAGGGTGCACAAAACAATTTTGGGATCATTTTTAAATCCGAGATGGCCACCGCTCAAAAGTATGATAACTACATTATGGGTATCGTATCCGAGTTTTTCGAGAGTGCACAGAACGATTTTGTGATCATTTTTGAAATCCAAGATGGCCGCCGCTCAAATGTATGATAACTACATTATGGGTATCGTATCCGAGGTTTTCGAGGGTGCAGAGAACGATTTTGTGATCAGTTTTCTAATCCAAGATGGCCACCGCACAAAATTATGTTTTCAGCAATATGGATATCGTGTCCGAGGTTCTCGAGGGTGCAGAAAACAATTTTGGGATCATTTATAAATCCGAGATGTCCGCCGCTCAAAAATATGATAACTAGATTATGGGTATCGTGTGTACGTAAGATGGCCACCGCTGAAAAGTATGATAACTAGACTGTGGGTATGGTATCCGAGGTTCTCGAGGGTGCTGAGAACGATTTTGTGATCATTTTTCAAATCCAAGAGGGCCTCCGTGCAAGATTATGATCACAAATATATGGGTTTCGTATCCGAGGTTCTTGAGAGTTCAGAGAACGATTTTGTGATCATTTTTCAAATCCAAGATGGCCGCCGCTCAAAAGTATGATTACTACATTATTGGTATCGTATCCGAGGTTTTCGAGGTTGCTGAGAACGATTTTGTGATCATTTTTGAAATCCAAGATGGCTGCCGCTCAAAATTATGATAACTACATTATGGGTATCGTATCCGAGGTTCTCGAGGGTGCAGAGAACGATTTTCTGATCAGTTTTCTAATCCAAGATGGCCGCCGCACAAAATAATGTTTTCAGCAATATGGATATCGTGTCCGAGGTTCTCGTGGGTGCAGAAAACAATTTTGGGATCATTTATAAATCCGAGATGTCCGCCGCTCAAAAATATGATAACTAGATTATGGGTATCGTATCCTAGGTTCTCGAGGGTGCTGAGAACGATTTTATAATCATTTTTCTAATCCAAGATGGCCGCCGCACAAAATTATGTTTTCAGCAATATGGATATCGTGTCCTAGGTTCTTGAGGGTGCAGAAAACAATTTTGGGATAATTTTTAAATCCGAGATGGCCGCCGCTAAATATAATGATAACTACATAATGGGTATCGTATCCGAGGTTCTTGAGAGTGCAGAGAACGATTTTGTAATCAGTTTTCAAATCCAAGATGGCGGGCCGCTCAAAAGTATGATAACTACATTATGGGTATCGTATCCGAGGTTCTCGAGGGTGCAGAGAACGATTTTGTAATCATTTTTCTAATCCGAGATGGCCGCCGCACAAAATTATGATTTCAGCAATATGGATATCTTACCCGAGGTGCTCGAGGGTGCAGAGAACGATTTGGTGATCATTTTTCTAATCCAAGATGGCCGCCGCATAAAATTATGTTTTCAGCAATATGGATATCGTGTCCTAGGTTCTTGAGGGTGCAGAAAACAATTTTGGGATCATTTTTAAATCCGAGATGGCCGCCGCTCAAAATTATGATAACTACATTATGGGTATCGTACCCGAGGTTTTCGAGGGTGCTGAGAACGATTGTGTGATCATTTTTCAAATCCAAGAGGGCCGCCGTGCAAGATTATGATCACAAATATATGGGTATTGTATTCTAGGTTCTCGAGGGTGAAGAGAACGATTTTGTGATCATTTTTCAAATCCAAGATGGCCGCCGCTCATAAGTATGATAACTACATTAAGGGTATCGCATCCGAGGTTTTCGAGGGTGCTGAGAACGATTTTGTGATCATTTTTCATATCCAAGAGGGCCGCCGTGCAAGATTATTATCACAAATATATGGGTATCGTATCCGAGGTTCTCGAGGGTGCAGAGAACGATTTTGTAAACATTTTTCTAATCCAAGATGGCCGCCGCACAAAATTATGATTTCAGCAATATGGATATCGTACCCGAGGTGCTCGAGGGTGCAGAGAACGATTTGGTGATCATTTTTCTAATCCAAGATGGCCGCCGCATAAAATTATGTTTTCAGCAATATGGATATCGTGTCCGAGGTTCTCGAGGGTGCAGAAAACAATTTTGGGATCATTTTTCAAATCAAAGATGGCCGCCGCTCATAAGTATGATAACTACATTAAGGATATCGTATCCGAGGTTCTCGAGGGTGCTGAGAACGATTTTGTGATCATTTTTCATATCCAAGAGGGCCGCCGTGCAAGATAATGATCGCAAAAATATGGGTTTCGTATCCGAGGTTCTTGAGAGTTCAGAGAACGATTTTGTGATCAGTTTTCAAATCCAAGATGGCCGCCGCTCAAAAGTATGATAACTACATTATGGGTATCGTATCCGAGGTTCTCAAGGGTGCTGAGAACGATTTTATGATCATTTTTCTAATCCAAGATGGCCGCCGCACAAAATAATGTTTTCAGCAATATGGATATCGTGTCCGAGGTTCTCGAGGGTGCAGAAAACAATTTTGGGATCACTTTTAAATCCGAGATTGCCGCCGCTCAAAAGTATGATAACTAGATTATGGGTATCGTGTCCTAGGTTCTCGAGGGTGCAGAGAACGATTTTGTGATCAGTGTTCAAATCCAAGATGGCCGCCGCATAAAATTATGTTTTCAGCAATATGGATATCGTGTCCGAGGTTCTCGAGGGTGCAGAAAACAATTTTGGGATCATTTTTAAATCCGAGATGGCCGCCGCTCAAAAGTATGATAACTAGATTATGGGTATCGTTTCCAAGGTTATCGAGGGTGCAGAGAACGATTTTGTGATCAGTGTTCAAATCCAAGATGGCCGCCGCTCAAAAGTATGATAACTAGATTATGGGTATCGTTTCCAAGGTTATCGAGGGTGCAGAGAACGATTTTGTGATCAGTGTTCAAATCCAAGATGGCCGCCGCTCAAAAGTATGATAACTACATTATGGGTATCGTATCCGAGGTTTTCGAGGTTGCTGAGAACGATTTTGTGATCATTTTTCTAATCCAAAATGGCTGCCGCAAACGATTATGTTTTCAGCAATATGGATATCGTGTCCGAGGTTCTCGAGGGTACAGAAAACAATTTTGGGATCATTTTTAAATCCGAGATGGCCGCCGCTCAAAAGTATGATAACTAGATTATGGGTATCGTTTCCAAGGTTCTCGAGGGTGCAGAGAACGATTTTGTGATCATTTTTCATATCCAAGAGGGCCGCCGTGCAAGATAATGATCGCAAAAATATGGGTTTCGTATCCGAGGTTCTTGAGAGTTCAGAGAAAGATTTTGTAATCATTTTTCTAATCCAAGATGGCCGACGCACAAAATTATGATTTCAGCAATATGGATATCGTACCCGAGGTTCTCGAGGGTGCAGAGAACGATTTGGTGATTATTTTTCAAATCCAAGATAGCCGCCGCACAAAATTATGATTTGAACAATATGGAAATCGTGTCCGAGGTTCTCGAGTGTGCAACGAACAATTCTACGATCATTTTAGAAATTCAAGAGGGCTGCCGCAAACGATTATGTTTTCAGCAATATGGATATCGTGTCCGAGGTTCTCGAGGGTGCAGAAAACAATTTTGCGATCATTTTTAAATCCGAGATGGCCGCCGCTCAAAAGTATGATAACTAGATTATGGGTATCGTTTCCTAGGTTCTCGAGGGTGCAGAGAACGATTTTGTGATCAGTTTTCAAATCCAAGATGGCCGCCGCTCAAATGTATGATAACTACATTATGGGTATCGTATCCGAGGTTCTCGAGGGTGCTGAGAACGATTTTGTAATCATTTTTCTAATCCAAGATGGCCGCCGCACAAAATTATGATTTCAGCAATATGGATATCGTACCCGAGGTTCTCGAGGGTGCAGAAAACGATTAGGTGATTATTTTTCAAATCCAATATGGCCGCCGCACAAAATTATGATTTTAGCAATATGGAAATCGTGTCCGAGGTTCTCGAGTGTGCAGATTCTGCGATCATTTTAGAAATCTAAGAGGGCTGCCGCAAACGATTATGTTTTCAGCAATATGGATATCGTGTCCGAGGTTCTCCAGGGTGCAGAAAACAATTTTTGGGATCATTTTTAAATCCGAGATGGCCACCGCTGAAAAGTATGATAACTAGACTATGGGTATCGTATCCGAGGTTCTCGAGGGTGCTGAGAACGATTTTGTGATCATTTTTCAAATCCAAGAGGGCCTCCGTGCAAGATTATGATCGCAAAAATATGGGTTTCGTATCCGAGGTTCTTGAGAGTGCAGAGAACGATTTTGTGATCATTTATCAAATCCAAGATGGCCGCCGCTCAAAAGTATGATAACTACATTATGGATATCGTATCCTAGGTTCTCGAGGGTGCTGAGAACGATTTTGTGATCATTTTTCTAATCCAAAATGGCCGCCGCACAAAATTATGTTTTCAGCAATATGGATATCGTGTCCGAGGTTCTCGAGGGTACAGAAAACAATTTTGGGATCATTTTTAAATCCGAGATGGCCGCCGCTCAAAAGTATGATAACTAGATTATGGGTATCGTTTCCAAGGTTATCGAGGGTGCAGAGAACGATTTTGTGATCAGTGTTCAAATCCAAGATGGCCGCCGCTCAAAAGTATGATAACTACATTATGGGTATCGTATCCGAGGTTTTCGAGGTTGCTGAGAACGATTTTGTGATCATTTTTCTAATCCAAAATGGCTGCCGCAAACGATTATGTTTTCAGCAATATGGATATCGTGTCCGAGGTTCTCGAGGGTGCAGAAAACAATTTTGCGATCATTTTTAAATCCGAGATGGCCGCCGCTCAAAAGTATGATAACTAGATTATGGGTATCGTTTCCTAGGTTCTCGAGGGTGCAGAGAACGATTTTGTGATCAGTTTTCAAATCCAAGATGGCCGCCGCTCAAATGTATGATAACTACATTATGGGTATCGTATCCGAGGTTCTCGAGGGTGCTGAGAACGATTTTGTAATCATTTTTCTAATCCAAGATGGCCGCCGCACAAAATTATGATTTCAGCAATATGGATATCGTACCCGAGGTTCTCGAGGGTGCAGAAAACGATTAGGTGATTATTTTTCAAATCCAATATGGCCGCCGCACAAAATTATGATTTTAGCAATATGGAAATCGTGTCCGAGGTTCTCGAGTGTGCAGATTCTGCGATCATTTTAGAAATCTAAGAGGGCTGCCGCAAACGATTATGTTTTCAGCAATATGGATATCGTGTCCGAGGTTCTCCAGGGTGCAGAAAACAATTTTTGGGATCATTTTTAAATCCGAGATGGCCACCGCTGAAAAGTATGATAACTAGACTATGGGTATCGTATCCGAGGTTCTCGAGGGTGCTGAGAACGATTTTGTGATCATTTTTCAAATCCAAGAGGGCCTCCGTGCAAGATTATGATCGCAAAAATATGGGTTTCGTATCCGAGGTTCTTGAGAGTGCAGAGAACGATTTTGTGATCATTTATCAAATCCAAGATGGCCGCCGCTCAAAAGTATGATAACTACATTATGGGTATCGTATCCGAGGTTCTCGAGGTTGCTGAGAACGATTTTGTGATCATTTTTCTAATCCAAAATGGCCGCCGCACAAAATTATGTTTTCAGCAATATGGATATCGTGGCCGAGGTTCTCGAGGGTGCAGAAACCAATTTTGGGATCATTTTTATAACCGAGATGGCTGCCGCTCAAAAGTATGATAACTAGATTATGGATATCGTATCCTAGGTTCTCGAGGGTGCAGAGAACGATTTTGTGATCAGTTTTCAAATCCAAGATGGCCGCCGCTCAAAATTATGATTTCAGCAATATGGATATCTTACCCGAGGTTCTCGAGGGTGCAGAGAACGATTTGGTGATTATTTTTCAAATCCAAGATAGCCGCCGCACAAAATTATGATTTGAGCAATATGGAAATCGTGTCCGAGATTCTCCAGGGTGCAGAAAACAATTTTGGGATCATTTTTAAATCCGAGATGGCCGCCGCTCAAAAGTATGATAACTAGATTATGGGTATCGTTTCCAAGGTTCTCGAGGGTGCAGAGAACGATTTTGTGATCATTTTTCATATCCAAGAGGGCCGCCGTGCAAGATAATGATCGCAAAAATATGGGTTTCGTATCCGATGTTCTTGAGAGTTAAGAGAACGATTTTGTGATCATTTTTCCAATCCAAGATGGCCGCCGCTCAAAAGTATGATTACTACATTATGGGTATCGTATCCGAGGTTCTCGAGGTTGCTGAGAACGATTTTGTAATCGTTTTTCTAATCCAAAATGGCCGCCGCACAAAATTATGTTTTCAGCAATATGGATATCGTGTCCGAGGTTCTCGAGGGTGCAGAGAACGATTTTGTGATCAGTTTTCAAATCCAAGATGGCCGCCGCTCAAAATTATGATTTCAGCAATATGGATATCTTACCCGAGGTTCTCGAGGGTGCAGAGAACGATTTGGTGATTATTTTTCAAATCCAAGATAGCCGCCGCACAAAATTATGATTCGAGCAATATGGAAATCGTGTCCGAGATTCTCGAGTGTGCTGAGAAAGATTTTGTAATCATTTTTCTAATCCAAGATGGCCGACGCACAAAATTATGATTTCAGCAATATGGATATCTTACCCGAGGTTCTCGAGGGTGCAGAGAACGATTTGGTGATTATTTTTCAAATCCAAGATAGCCGCCGCACAAAATTATGATTTGAGCAATATGGAAATCGTGTCCGAGGTTCTCGAGTGTGCAGAGAACAATTCTACGATCATTTTAGAAATTCAAGAGGGCTGCCGCAAACGATTATGTTTTCAGCAATATGGATATCGTGTCCGCGGTTCTCGAGGGTGCAGAAAACAATTTTGCGATCATTTTTAAATCCGAGATGGCCGCCGCTCAAAAGTATGATAACTAGATTATGGGTATCGTATCCACGGTTCTCGAGGGTGCAGAGAACGATTTTGTGATCAGTTTTCAAATCCAAGATGGCCGCCGCTCAAATGTATGATAACTACATTATGGGTATCGTATCCGAGGTTCTCGAGGGTGCTGAGAACGATTTTGTAATCATTTTTCTAATCCAAGATGGCCGCCGCACAAAATTATGATTTCAGCAATATGGATATCGTACCCGAGGTTCTCGAGGGTGCAGAAAACGATTAGGTGATTATTTTTCAAATCCAATATGGCCGCCGCACAAAATTATGATTTTAGCAATATGGAAATCGTGTCCGAGGTTCTCGAGTGTGCAGATTCTGCGATCATTTTAGAAATCTAAGAGGGCTGCCGCAAACGATTATGTTTTCAGCAATATGGATATCGTGTCCGAGGTTCTCCAGGGTGCAGAAAACAATTTTTGGGATCATTTTTAAATCCGAGATGGCCACCGCTGAAAAGTATGATAACTAGACTATGGGTATCGTATCCGAGGTTCTCGAGGGTGCTGAGAACGATTTTGTGATCATTTTTCAAATCCAAGAGGGCCTCCGTGCAAGATTATGATCGCAAAAATATGGGTTTCGTATCCGAGGTTCTTGAGAGTGCAGAGAACGATTTTGTGATCATTTATCAAATCCAAGATGGCCGCCGCTCAAAAGTATGATAACTACATTATGGATATCGTATCCTAGGTTCTCGAGGGTGCTGAGAACGATTTTGTGATCATTTTTCTAATCCAAAATGGCCGCCGCACAAAATTATGTTTTCAGCAATATGGATATCGTGTCCGAGGTTCTCGAGGGTACAGAAAACAATTTTGGGATCATTTTTAAATCCGAGATGGCCGCCGCTCAAAAGTATGATAACTAGATTATGGGTATCGTTTCCAAGGTTATCGAGGGTGCAGAGAACGATTTTGTGATCAGTGTTCAAATCCAAGATGGCCGCCGCTCAAAAGTATGATAACTACATTATGGGTATCGTATCCGAGGTTTTCGAGGGTGCTGAGAACGATTTTGTGATCATTTTTCTAATCCAAAATGGCTGCCGCAAACGATTATGTTTTCAGCAATATGGATATCGTGTCCGAGGTTCTCGAGGGTGCAGAAAACAATTTTGGGATCATTTTTAAATCCGAGATGGCCGCCGCTCAAAAGTATGATAACTAGATTATGGGTATCGTTTCCTAGGTTCTCGAGGGTGCAGAGAACGATTTTGTGATCAGTTTTCAAATCCAAGATGGCCGCCGCTCAAATGTATGATAACTACATTATGGGTATCGTATCCGAGGTTCTCGAGGGTGCTGAGAACGATTTTGTGATCATTTTTCTAATCCAAGATGGCCGCCGCACAAAATTATGTTTTCAGCAATATGGATATCGTACCCGAGGTTCTCGAGGGTGCAGAAAACGATTAGGTGATTATTTTTCAAATCCAATATGGCCGCCGCACAAAATTATGATTTTAGCAATATGGAAATCGTGTCCGAGGTTCTCGAGTGTGCAGATTCTGCGATCATTTTAGAAATCTAAGAGGGCTGCCGCAAACGATTATGTTTTCAGCAATATGGATATCGTGTCCGAGGTTCTCCAGGGTGCAGAAAACAATTTTTGGGATCATTTTTAAATCCGAGATGGCCACCGCTGAAAAGTATGATAACTAGACTATGGGTATCGTATCCGAGGTTCTCGAAGGTGCTGAGAACGATTTTGTGATCATTTTTCAAATCCAAGAGGGCCTCCGTGCAAGATTATGATCGCAAAAATATGGGTTTCGTATCCGAGGTTCTTGAGAGTGCAGAGAACGATTTTGTGATCATTTATCAAATCCAAGATGGCCGCCGCTCAAAAGTATGATAACTACATTATGGATATCGTATCCTAGGTTCTCGAGGGTGCTGAGAACGATTTTGTGATCATTTTTCTAATCCAAAATGGCCGCCGCACAAAATTATGTTTTCAGCAATATGGATATCGTGTCCGAGGTTCTCGAGGGTACAGAAAACAATTTTGGGATCATTTTTAAATCCGAGATGGCCGCCGCTCAAAAGTATGATAACTAGATTATGGGTATCGTTTCCAAGGTTATCGAGGGTGCAGAGAACGATTTTGTGATCAGTGTTCAAATCCAAGATGGCCGCCGCTCAAAAGTATGATAACTACATTATGGGTATCGTATCCGAGGTTTTCGAGGTTGCTGAGAACGATTTTGTGATCATTTTTCTAATCCAAAATGGCTGCCGCAAACGATTATGTTTTCAGCAATATGGATATCGTGTCCGAGGTTCTCGAGGGTGCAGAAAACAATTTTGCGATCATTTTTAAATCCGAGATGGCCGCCGCTCAAAAGTATGATAACTAGATTATGGGTATCGTTTCCTAGGTTCTCGAGGGTGCAGAGAACGATTTTGTGATCAGTTTTCAAATCCAAGATGGCCGCCGCTCAAATGTATGATAACTACATTATGGGTATCGTATCCGAGGTTCTCGAGGGTGCTGAGAACGATTTTGTAATCATTTTTCTAATCCAAGATGGCCGCCGCACAAAATTATGATTTCAGCAATATGGATATCGTACCCGAGGTTCTCGAGGGTGCTGAGAACGATTAGGTGATTATTTTTCAAATCCAATATGGCCGCCGCACAAAATTATGATTTTAGCAATATGGAAATCGTGTCCGAGGTTCTCGAGTGTGCAGATTCTGCGATCATTTTAGAAATCTAAGAGGGCTGCCGCAAACGATTATGTTTTCAGCAATATGGATATCGTGTCCGAGGTTCTCCAGGGTGCAGAAAACAATTTTTGGGATCATTTTTAAATCCGAGATGGCCACCGCTGAAAAGTATGATAACTAGACTATGGGTATCGTATCCGAGGTTCTCGAGGGTGCTGAGAACGATTTTGTGATCATTTTTCAAATCCAAGAGGGCCTCCGTGCAAGATTATGATCGCAAAAATATGGGTTTCGTATCCGAGGTTCTTGAGAGTGCAGAGAACGATTTTGTGATCATTTATCAAATCCAAGATGGCCGCCGCTCAAAAGTATGATAACTACATTATGGGTATCGTATCCGAGGTTCTCGAGGTTGCTGAGAACGATTTTGTGATCATTTTTCTAATCCAAAATGGCCGCCGCACAAAATTATGTTTTCAGCAATATGGATATCGTGGCCGAGGTTCTCGAGGGTGCAGAAACCAATTTTGGGATCATTTTTATAACCGAGATGGCTGCCGCTCAAAAGTATGATAACTAGATTATGGATATCGTATCCTAGGTTCTCGAGGGTGCAGAGAACGATTTTGTGATCAGTTTTCAAATCCAAGATGGCCGCCGCTCAAAATTATGATTTCAGCAATATGGATATCTTACCCGAGGTTCTCGAGGGTGCAGAGAACGATTTGGTGATTATTTTTCAAATCCAAGATAGCCGCCGCACAAAATTATGATTTGAGCAATATGGAAATCGTGTCCGAGATTCTCCAGGGTGCAGAAAACAATTTTGGGATCATTTTTAAATCCGAGATGGCCGCCGCTCAAAAGTATGATAACTAGATTATGGGTATCGTTTCCAAGGTTCTCGAGGGTGCAGATAACGATTTTGTGATCATTTTTCATATCCAAGAGGGCCGCCGCTCAAAAGTATGATTACTACATTATGGGTATCGTATCCGAGGTTCTCGAGGTTGCTGAGAACGATTTTGTAATCGTTTTTCTAATCCAAAATGGCCGCCGCACAAAATTATGTTTTCAGCAATATGGATATCGTGTCCGAGGTTCTCGAGGGTGCAGAGAACGATTTTGTGATCAGTTTTCAAATCCAAGATGGCCGCCGCTCAAAATTATGATTTCAGCAATATGGATATCTTACCCGAGGTTCTCGAGGGTGCAGAGAACGATTTGGTGATTATTTTTCAAATCCAAGATAGCCGCCGCACAAAATTATGATTCGAGCTATATGGAAATCGTGTCCGAGATTCTCGAGTGTGCTGAGAAAGATTTTGTAATCATTTTTCTAATCCAAGATGGCCGAGGCACAAAATTATGATTTCAGCAATATGGATATCTTACCCGAGGTTCTCGAGGGTGCAGAGAACGATTTGGTGATTATTTTTCAAATCCAAGATAGCCGCCGCACAAAATTATGATTTGAGCAATATGGAAATCGTGTCCGAGGTTCTCGAGTGTGCAGAGAACAATTCTACGATCATTTTAGAAATTCAAGAGGGCTGCCGCAAACGATTATGTTTTCAGCAATATGGATATCGTGTCCGCGGTTCTCGAGGGTGCAGAAAACAATTTTGCGATCATTTTTAAATCCGAGATGGCCGCCGCTCAAAAGTATGATAACTAGATTATGGGTATCGTATCCACGGTTCTCGAGGGTGCAGAGAACGATTTTGTGATCAGTTTTCAAATCCAAGATGGCCGCCGCTCAAAAGTATGATTACTACATTATGGGTATCGTATCCGAGGTTCTCGAAGTTGCTGAGAACGATTTTGTAATCGTTTTTCTAATCCAAAATGGCCGCCGCACAAAATTATGTTTTCAGCAATATGGATATCGTGTCCGAGGTTCTCGAGGGTGCAGAGAACGATTTTGTGATCAGTTTTCAAATCCAAGATGGCCGCCGCTCAAAATTATGATTTCAGCAATATGGATATCTTACCCGAGGTTCTCGAGGGTGCAGAGAACGATTTGGTGATTATTTTTCAAATCCAAGATAGCCGCCGCACAAAATTATGATTCGAGCAATATGGAAATCGTGTCCGAGATTCTCGAGTGTGCTGAGAAAGATTTTGTAATCATTTTTCTAATCCAAGATGGCCGACGCACAAAATTATGATTTCAGCAATATGGATATCTTACCCGAGGTTCTCGAGGGTGCAGAGAACGATTTGGTGATTATTTTTCAAATCCAAGATAGCCGCCGCACAAAATTATGATTTGAGCAATATGGAAATCGTGTCCGAGGTTCTCGAGTGTGCAGAGAACAATTCTACGATCATTTTAGAAATTCAAGAGGGCTGCCGCAAACGATTATGTTTTCAGCAATATGGATATCGTGTCCGCGGTTCTCGAGGGTGCAGAAAACAATTTTGCGATCATTTTTAAATCCGAGATGGCCGCCGCTCAAAAGTATGATAACTAGATTATGGGTATCGTATCCACGGTTCTCGAGGGTGCAGAGAACGATTTTGTGATCAGTTTTCAAATCCAAGATGGCCGCCGCTCAAATGTATGATAACTACATTATGGGTATCGTATCCGAGGTTCTCGAGGGTGCTGAGAACGATTTTGTAATTATTTTTCTAATCCAAGATGGCCGCCGCACAAAATTATGATTTCAGCAATATGGATATCGTACCCGAGGTTCTCAAGGGTGCAGAGAACGATTAGGTGATTATTTTTCAAATCCAATATGGCCGCCGCACAAAATTATGATTTGAGCAATATGGAAATCGTGTCCGAGGTTCTCGAGTGTGCAGAGAACAATTCTACGATCATTTTAGAAATTCAAGAGGGCTGCCGCAAACGATTATGTTTTCAGCAATATGGATATCGTATCCGAGGTTCTCCAGGGTGCAGAAAACAATTTTTGGGATCATTTTTAAATCCGAGATGGCCACCGCTGATAAGTATGATAACTAGACTATGGGTATCGTATCCGAGGTTCTCGAGGGTGCTGAGAACGATTTTGTGATCATTTTTCAAATCCAAGAGGGCCTCCGTGCAAGATTATGATCGCAAAAATATGGGTTTTGTATCCCAGGTACTTGAGAGTGCAGAGAACGATTTTGTGATCATTTTTCAAATCCAAGATGGCCGCCGCTCAAAAGTATGATAACTACATTATGGGTATCGTATCCGAGGTTCTCGAGGTTGCTGAGAACGATTTTGTGATAATTTTTCAAATCCAAGAGGGCCGCCGTGCAAGATTATGATCGCAAAAATATGGGTATCGTATCCGAGGTTCTCGAGGGTGCAGAGTACAATTTTGTGATCATTTTTCAAATCGAAGATAGCTGCCGCTTAAAAGTATGATAACTACATTATGGGTATCGTATCATAGGTTCTCGGGGCTGCAGAGAACGATTTTGTGATCATTTTTCAAATCCAAGATGGCTGCCGCACAAAATTATGTTTTCAGCAATATGAATATCGTGTCCTAGGTTCTTGTGGATGCAGAAAACAATTTTGGGATAATTTTTAAATCCGAGATGGCCGCCGCTCAAAATAATGATAACTACATTATGGGTATCGTATCCTAGGTTCTTGAAAGTGTAGAGAACGATTTTGTGATCATTTTTCAAATCCAAGATGGCCACCGCTGAAAAGTATGATAACTAGACTATGGGTATCGTATCCGAGGTTCTCGAGGGTGCTGAGAACGATTTTGTGATCAGTTTTCAAATCCAAGATGGCCGCTGCTCAAAAGTATGATAACTACATTATGGGTATCGTATCGTAGGTTCTCGAGGGTGCTGAGAACGGTTTTGTAATCATTTTTCTAATCCAAGATGGCCGCCGTGCAAGATTATGATCACAAAAATATGGGTATCGTATCCGAGGTTCTCGAGGGTGCTAAGAACGATTTTGTGATAATTTTTCAAATCCAAGAGAGCCGCCGTGCCAAATTATGATCGCAAAAATATGGGTATCGTATCCGAGGTTCTTGAGGGTGCAGAGAACGATTTTGTGATCATTTTTCAAATCGAAGATAGCCGCCGCTTAAAAGTATGATAACTACATTATGGGTATCGTATCATAGGTTCTCGAGGCTGCAGAGAACGATTTTGTGATCATTTTTCAAATCCAAGATGGCCGCCGCACAAAATTATGTTTTCAGCAATATGAATATCGTGTCCTAGGTTCTTGTGGGTGCAGAAAACAATTTTGGGATAATTTTTAAATCCGAGATGGCCGCCGCTTAAAAGTATGATTACTACATTATGGGTATCGTATCCTAGGTTTTCGAGGTTGCTGAGAACGATTTTGTGATCATTTTTCTAATCCAAAATGGCCGCCGCACAAAATTATGTTTTCAGCAATATGGATATCGTGTCCTAGGTTCTTGTGGGTGCAGAAAACAATTTTGGGATAATTTTTAAATCCGAGATGGCCGCCGCTCAAAATAATGATAACGACATTATGGGTATCGTATCCTAGGTTCTTGAAAGTGTAGAGAACGATTTTGTGATCATTTTTCAAATCCAAGATGGCCACCGCTGAAAAGTATGATAACTAGACTATGGGTATCGTATCCGAGGTTCTCGAGGGTGCTGAGAACGATTTTGTGATCATTTTTCAAATCCAAGAGGGCCTCCGTGCAAGATTATGATCACAAATATATGGGTTTCGTATCCGAGGTTCTTGAGAGTTCAGAGAACGATTTTGTGATCATTTTTCAAATCCAAGATGGCCGCCGCTCAAAAGTATGATTACTACATTATGGGTATCGTATCCGAGGTTTTCGAGGTTGCTGAGAACGATT
Organism: Leptidea sinapis; assembly: GCF_905404315.1. NCBI lineage: Eukaryota > Metazoa > Arthropoda > Insecta > Lepidoptera > Pieridae > Leptidea > Leptidea sinapis. The sequence goes on along the minus strand of NC_066296.1, from coordinate 300,649 downwards.
TTGTGATCATTTTTCTAATCCAAAATGGCCGCCACACAAAATTATGTTTTCAGCAATATGGATATCGTACCCGATGTTTTCGAGTGTGCAGAGAACGATTTGGTTATAATTTTTCAAATCCAAGATGGCCGCCGCACAAAATTATGATTTTAGCAATATGGATATCGTGTCCGAGGTTTTCGAGGGTGCAGAGAACAATTCTGCGATCATTTTAGAAATCCAAGAGGGCTGCCGCAAACCATTATGTTTTCAGCAATATGGAACATCGTGTCCGAGATTCTCGAGGGTGCACAAAACAATTTTGGGATCATTTTTAAATCCGAGATGGCCACCGCTCAAAAGTATGATAACTACATTATGGGTATCGTATCCGAGTTTTTCGAGAGTGCACAGAACGATTTTGTGATCATTTTTGAAATCCAAGATGGCCGCCGCTCAAATGTATGATAACTACATTATGGGTATCGTATCCGAGGTTTTCGAGGGTGCAGAGAACGATTTTGTGATCAGTTTTCTAATCCAAGATGGCTACCGCACAAAATTATGTTTTCAGCAATATGGATATCGTGTCCGAGGTTCTCGAGGGTGCAGAAAACAATTTTGGGATCATTTATAAATCCGAGATGTCCGCCGCTCAAAAATATGATAACTAGATTATGGGTATTGTGTGTACGTAAGATGGCCACCGCTGAAAAGTATGATAACTAGACTGTGGGTATGGTATCCGAGGTTCTCGAGGGTGCTGAGAACGATTTTGTGATCATTTTTCAAATCCAAGAGGGCCTCCGTGCAAGATTATGATCACAAATATATGGGTTTCGTATCCGAGGTTCTTGAGAGTTCAGAGAACGATTTTGTGATCATTTTTCAAATCCAAGATGGCCGCCGCTCAAAAGTATGATTACTACATTATTGGTATCGTATCCGAGGTTTTCGAGGTTGCTGAGAACGATTTTGTGATCATTTTTGAAATCCAAGATGGCTGCCGCTCAAAATTATGATAACTACATTATGGGTATCGTATCCGAGGTTCTCGAGGGTGCAGAGAACGATTTTCTGATCAGTTTTCTAATCCAAGATGGCCGCCGCACAAAATTATGTTTTCAGCAATATGGATATCGTGTCCGAGGTTCTCGTGGGTGCAGAAAACAATTTTGGGATCATTTATAAATCCGAGATGTCCGCCGCTCAAAAATATGATAACTAGATTATGGGTATCGTATCCTAGGTTCTCGAGGGTGCTGAGAACGATTTTATAATCATTTTTCTAATCCAAGATGGCCGCCGCACAAAATTATGTTTTCAGCAATATGGATATCGTGTCCTAGGTTCTTGAGGGTGCAGAAAACAATTTTGGGATAATTTTTAAATCCGAGATGGCCGCCGCTAAATATAATGATAACTACATAATGGGTATCGTATCCGAGGTTCTTGAGAGTGCAGAGAACGATTTTGTAATCAGTTTTCAAATCCAAGATGGCGGGCCGCTCAAAAGTATGATAACTACATTATGGGTATCGTATCCGAGGTTCTCGAGGGTGCAGAGAACGATTTTGTAATCATTTTTCTAATCCGAGATGGCCGCCGCACAAAATTATGATTTCAGCAATATGGATATCTTACCCGAGGTGCTCGAGGGTGCAGAGAACGATTTGGTGATCATTTTTCTAATCCAAGATGGCCGCCGCATAAAATTATGTTTTCAGCAATATGGATATCGTGTCCTAGGTTCTTGAGGGTGCAGAAAACAATTTTGGGATCATTTTTAAATCCGAGATGGCCGCCGCTCAAAATTATGATAACTACATTATGGGTATCGTACCCGAGGTTTTCGAGGGTGCTGAGAACGATTGTGTGATCATTTTTCAAATCCAAGAGGGCCGCCGTGCAAGATTATGATCACAAATATATGGGTATTGTATTCTAGGTTCTCGAGGGTGAAGAGAACGATTTTGTGATCAGTTTTCAAATCCAAGATGGCCGCCGCTCATAAGTATGATAACTACATTAAGGGTATCGCATCCGAGGTTTTCGAGGGTGCTGAGAACGATTTTGTGATCATTTTTCATATCCAAGAGGGCCGCCGTGCAAGATTATTATCACAAATATATGGGTATCGTATCCGAGGTTCTCGAGGGTGCAGAGAACGATTTTGTAAACATTTTTCTAATCCAAGATGGCCGCTGCACAAAATTATGATTTCAGCAATATGGATATCGTACCCGAGGTGCTCGAGGGTGCAGAGAACGATTTGGTGATCATTTTTCTAATCCAAGATGGCCGCCGCATAAAATTATGTTTTCAGCAATATGGATATCGTGTCCGAGGTTCTCGAGGTTGCAGAAAACAATGTTGGGATCATTTTTCAAATCAAAGATGGCCGCCGCTCATAAGTATGATAACTACATTAAGGATATCGTATCCGAGGTTCTCGAGGGTGCTGAGAACGATTTTGTGATCATTTTTCATATCCAAGAGGGCCGCCGTGCAAGATAATGATCGCAAAAATATGGGTTTCGTATCCGAGGTTCTTGAGAGTTCAGAGAACGATTTTGTGATCAGTTTTCAAATCCAAGATGGCCGCCGCTCAAAAGTATGATAACTACATTATGGGTATCGTATCCGAGGTTCTCAAGGGTGCTGAGAACGATTTTATGATCATTTTTCTAATCCAAGATGGCCGCCGCACAAAATAATGTTTTCAGCAATATGGATATCGTGTCCGAGGTTCTCGAGGGTGCAGAAAACAATTTTGGGATCACTTTTAAATCCGAGATTGCCGCCGCTCAAAAGTATGATAACTAGATTATGGGTATCGTGTCCTAGGTTCTCGAGGGTGCAGAGAACGATTTTGTGATCAGTGTTCAAATCCAAGATGGCCGCCGCATAAAATTATGTTTTCAGCAATATGGATATCGTGTCCGAGGTTCTCGAGGGTGCAGAAAACAATTTTGGGATCATTTTTCAAATCAAAGATGGCCGCCGCTCATAAGTATGATAACTACGTTAAGGATATCGTATCCGAGGTTCTCGAGGTTGCTGAGATCGATTTTGTGATCATTTTTCTAATCCAAAATGGCCGCCGCACAAAATTATGTTTTCAGCAATATGGATATCGTGTCCGAGGTTCTCGAGGGTACAGAAAACAATTTTGGGATCATTTTTAAATCCGAGATGGCCGCCGCTCAAAAGTATGAAAACTAGATTATGGGTATCGTTTCCAAGGTTCTCGAGGGTGCAGAGAACGATTTTGTGATCAGTGTTCAAATCCAAGATGGCCGCCGCTCAAAAGTATGATAACTACATTATGGGTATCGTATCCGAGGTTTTCGAGGTTGCTGAGAACGATTTTGTGATCATTTTTCTAATCCAAAATGGCTGCCGCAAACGATTATGTTTTCAGCAATATGGATATCGTGTCCGAGGTTCTCGAGGGTACAGAAAACAATTTTGGGATCATTTTTAAATCCGAGATGGCCGCCGCGCAAAAGTATGATAACTAGATTATGGGTATCGTTTCCAAGGTTCTCGAGGGTGCAGAGAACGATTTTGTGATCATTTTTCATATCCAAGAGGGCCGCCGTGCAAGATAATGATCGCAAAAATATGGGTTTCGTATCCGAGGTTCTTGAGAGTTCAGAGAACGATTTTGTGATCAGTTTTCAAATCCAAGATGGCCGCCGCTCAAAAGTATGATTACTACATTATGGGTATCGTATCCGAGGTTCTCGAGGTTGCTGAGAACGATTTTGTGATCATTTTTCTAATCCAAAATGGCCGCCGCACAAAATTATGTTTTCAGCAATATGGATATCGTGTCCGAGGTTCTCGAGGGTACAGAAAACAATTTTGGGATCATTTTTAAATCCGAGATGGCCGCCGCTCAAAAGTATGATAACTAGATTATGGGTATCGTTTCCAAGGTTATCGAGGGTGCAGAGAACGATTTTGTGATCAGTGTTCAAATCCAAGATGGCCAACGCTCAAAAGTATGATAACTACATTATGGGTATCGTATCCGAGGTTTTCGAGGTTGCTGAGAACGATTTTGTGATCATTTTTCTAATCCAAAATGGCTGCCGCAAACGATTATGTTTTCAGCAATATGGATATCGTGTCCGAGGTTCTCGAGGGTACAGAAAACAATTTTGGGATCATTTTTAAATCCGAGATGGCCGCCGCTCAAAAGTATGATAACTAGATTATGGGTATCGTTTCCAAGGTTCTCGAGGGTGCACAGAACGATTTTGTGATCATTTTTCATATCCAAGAGGGCCGCCGTGCAAGATAATGATCGCAAAAATATGGGTTTCGTATCCGAGGTTCTTGAGAGTTCAGAGAAAGATTTTGTAATGATTTTTCTAATCCAAGATGGCCGACGCACAAAATTATGATTTCAGCAATATGGATATCGTACCCGAGGTTCTCGAGGGTGCAGAGAACGATTTGGTGATTATTTTTCAAATCCAAGATAGCCGCCGCACAAAATTATGATTTGAACAATATGGAAATCGTGTCCGAGGTTTTTGAGTGTGCAACGAACAATTCTACGATCATTTTAGAAATTCAAGAGGGCTGCCGCAAACGATTATGTTTTCAGCAATATGGATATCGTGTCCGAGGTTCTCGAGGGTGCAGAAAACAATTTTGCGATCATTTTTAAATCCGAGATGGCCGCCGCTCAAAAGTATGATAACTAGATTATGGGTATCGTTTCCTAGGTTCTCGAGGGTGCAGAGAACGATTTTGTGATCAGTTTTCAAATCCAAGATGGCCGCCGCTCAAATGTATGATAACTACATTATGGGTATCGTATCCGAGGTTCTCGAGGGTGCTGAGAACGATTTTGTGATCATTTTTCAAATCCAAGAGGGCCTCCGTGCAAGATTATGATCGCAAAAATATGGGTTTCGTATCCGAGGTTCTTGAGAGTGCAGAGAACGATTTTGTGATCATTTATCAAATCCAAGATGGCCGCCGCTCAAAAGTATGATAACTACATTATGGGTATCGTATCCGAGGTTCTCGAGGTTGCTGAGAACGATTTTGTGATCATTTTTCTAATCCAAAATGGCCGCCGCACAAAATTATGTTTTCAGCAATATGGATATCGTGGCCGAGGTTCTCGAGGGTGCAGAAACCAATTTTGGGATCATTTTTATATCCGAGATGGCTGCCGCTCAAAAGTATGATAACTAGATTATGGATATCGTATCCTAGGTTCTCGAGGGTGCAGAGAACGATTTTGTGATCAGTTTTCAAATCCAAGATGGCCGCCGCTCAAAAGTATGATAACTACATTATGGGTATCGTATCCGAGGTTCTCGAGGGTGCTGAGAACGATTTTGTGGTCAGTTTTTTAATCCAAGATGGCAGATGCACAAAATTATGTTTTCAGCAATATGGATTTCGTGTCCGAGGTTCTCGAGGGAGCAGAAAACAATTTTGGAATCATTTTTAAATCCGAGATGACCGCCGCTGAAAAGTATGATAACTAGATTATGGGTATCGTATCCCAGGTTCTCGAGGGTGCAGAGAACGATTTTGTGATCAGTTTTCAAATCCAAGATGGCCGCCGCTCAAAAGTGTGATAACTACATTATGGGTATCGTATCCGAGGTTCTCGAGGTTGCTGAGAACGGTTTTGTAATCATTTTTCTAATCCAAGATGGCCGCCGTGCAAGATTTTGATGACAAAAATATGGGTATCGTATCCGAGGTTCTCGAGGGTGCTAAGAACGATTTTGTGATAATTTTTCAAATCCAAGAGGGCCGCCGTGCAAGATTATGATCGCAAAAATATGGGTATCGTATCCGAGGTTCTCGAGGGTGCAGAGAACGATTTTGTGATCATTTTTCAAATCGAAGATAGCCGCCGCTTAAAAGTATGATAACTACATTATGGGTATCGTATCCGAGGTTCTCAAGGGTGCTGAGAACGATTTTATGATCATTTTTCAAATCCAAGATGGCCGCCGCACAAAATTATGTTTTCAGCAATATGAATATCGTGTCTGGGGTTCTCGAGGGTGCAGAAAACAATTTTGGGATCATTTTTAAATCCGAGATAGCCGCCGCTCAAAAGTATGATAACTACATTATGGGTATCGTATCAGAGGTTCTCGAGGTTGCAGAGAACGATTTTGTGATCATTTTTCAAATTCATGTTGGCCGTCGCTCAAAAGTATGATAACTACATTATGGGTATCGTATCCGAGAATCTCGAGGGTGCTGAGATCGATTTTGTGATCATTTTTCAAATCCAAGAAGGCCGACTTGCAAGATAATGATCACAAAAATATGGCTATCGTATCCGAGGTTCTTTAGAGTGCAGAGAACGATTTTGTGATCATTTTTCAAATCCAAGATGGCCACCGCTCAAAAGTATGATAACTACATTATGGGTATCGTATCCGAGGTTCTCAAGGGTGCTGAGAACGATTTTATGATCATTTTTCTAATCCAAGATGGCCGCCGCACAAAATAATGTTTTCAGCAATATGGATAACGTGTCCGAGGTTCTCGAGGCTGCAGAAAACAATTTTGGGATCACTTTTAAATCCGAGATTGCCGCCGCTCAAAAGTATGATAACTAGATTATGGGTATCGTCTCCTAGGTTCTCGAGGGTGCAGAGAACGATTTTGTGATCAGTGTTCAAATCCAAGATGGCCGCCGCTCAAAAGTATGATAACTACATTATGGGTATCGTATCCGAGGTTCTCGAGGGTGCTGAGAAAGATTTTGTAATCATTTTTCAAATCCAAGATTGCCGCCGCACAAAATTATGATTTCAGCAATATGGATATCGTACCCGAGGTTCTCGAGGGTGCAGAGAACGATTAGGTGATTATTTTTCAAATCCAATATGGCCGCCGCTCAAAAGTATGATAACTACATTATGGGTATCGTATCCCAGGTTCTCGAGGGTGCAGAGAACGATTTTGTGATCAGTTTTCAAATCCAAGATGGCCGCCGCTCAAAAGTATGATAACTACATTATGGGTATCGTATCAGAGGTTCTCGAGGTTGCAGAGAACGATTTTGTGATCATTTTTCAAATTCATGTTGGCCGTCGCTCAAAAGTATGATAACTACATTATGGGTATCGTATCCGAGAATCTCGAGGGTGCTGAGATCGATTTTGTGATCATTTTTCAAATCCAAGAGGGCCGCCTTGCAAGATAATGATCACAAAAATATGGCTATCGTATCCGAGGTTCTTGAGAGTGTAGAGAACGATTTTGTGATCATTTTTCAAATCCAAGATGGCCGCCGCTCAAAAGTATGATAACTACATTATGGGTATCGTATCCGAGGTTCTCGAGGGTGCTGAGAACGCTTTTATGATCATTTTTCTAATCCAAGATGGCCGCCGCACAAAATTATGTTTTCAGCAATATGGATATCGTGTCCGAGGTTCTCGAGGGTGCAGAAAACAATTTTGGGATCACTTTTAAATCCGAGATGGCCGCCGCTCAAAAGTATGATAACTAGATTATGGGTATCGTGTCCTAGGTTCTCGAGGGTGCAGAGAACGATTTTGTGATCAGTGTTCAAATCCAAGATGGCCGCCGCTCAAAAGTATGATAACTACATTATGGGTATCGTATCCGAGGTTCTCGAGGTTGCTGAGAAAGATTTTGTAATCATTTTTCTAATCCAAGATGGCCGCCGCACAAAATTATGATTTCAGCAATATGGATATCGTACCCGAGGTTCTCGAGGGTGCAGAGAACGATTAGGTGATTATTTTTCAAATCCAATATGGCCGCCGCACAAAATTATGATTTTAGCAATATGGAAATCGTGTCCGAGGTTCTCGAGTGTGCAGATTCTGCGATCATTTAAGAAATCCAAGAGGGCTACCGCAAACGATTATGTTTTCAGCAATATGGATATCGTGTCCGAGGTTCTCCAGGGTGCAGAATACAATTATTGGGATCATTTTTAATTCCGAGATGGCCACCGCTGAAAAGTATGATAACTAGACTATGGGTATCGTATCCGAGGTTCTCGAGGGTGCTGAGAACGATTTTGTGATCATTTTTCAAATCCAAGAGGGCCTCCGTGCAAGATTATGATCGCAAAAATATGGGTTTCGTATCCGAGGTTCTTGAGAGTGCAGAGAACGATTTTGTGATCATTTTTCAAATCCAAGATGGCCGCCGCTCAAAAGTATGACAACTACATTATGGGTATCGTATCCCAGGTTCTCGAGGGTGCAGAGAACGATTTTGTGATCAGTTTTCAAATCCAAGATGGCCGCCGCTCAAAAGTATGATAACTACATTATGGGTATCGTATCCGAGGTTCTCGAGGGTGCTGAGAACGGTTTTGTAATCATTTTTCTAATCCAAGATGGCCGCCGTGCAAGATTATGATCACAAAAATATGGGTATCGTATCCGAGGTTCTCGAGGGTGCTAAGAACGATTTTGTGATAATTTTTCAAATCCAAGAGGGCCGCCGTGCAAGATTATGATCGCAAAAATATGGGTATCGTATCCGAGGTTCTCGAGGGTGCAGAGAACGATTTTGTGATCATTTTTCAAATCGAAGAAAGCCGCCGCTTAAAAGTATGATAACTACATTATGGGTATCGTATCATAGGTTCTCGAGGCTGCAGAGAACGATTTTGTGATCATTTTTCAAATCCAAGATGGCCGCCGCACAAAATTATGTTTTCAGTAATATGAATATCGTGTCCGAGGTTCTCGAGGGTGCAGAAAACAATTTTGGGATCATTTTTAAATCCGAGATGGCCGCCGCTCAAAAGTATGATAACTACATTATGGGTATCGTATCAGAGGTTCTCGAGGTTGCAGAGAACGATTTTGTGATCATTTTTCAAATTCATGTTGGCCGTCGCTCAAAAGTATGATAACTACATTATGGGTATCGTATCCGAGAAGCTCGAGGGTGCTGAGATCGATTTTGTGATCATTTTTCAAATCCAAGAGGGCCGCCTTGCAAGATAATGATCACAAAAATATGGCTATCGTATCCGAGGTTCTTGAGAGTGCAGAGAACTATTTTGTGATCATTTTTCAAATCCAAGATGGCCGCCGCTCAAAAGTATGATAACTACATTATGGGTATCGTATCCGAGGTTCTCGAGGGTGCTGAGAACGATTTTATGATCATTTTTCTAATCCAAGATGGCCGCCGCACAAAATTATGTTTTCAGCAATATGGATATCGTGTCCGAGGTTCTCGAGGGTGCAGAAAACAATTTTGGGATCACTTTTAAATCCGAGATGGCCGCCGCTCAAAAGTATGATAACTAGATTATGGGTATCGTGTCCTAGGTTCTCGAGGGTGCAGAGAACGATTTTGTGATCAGTGTTCAAATCCAAGATGGCCGCCGCTCAAAAGTATGATAACTACATTATGGGTATCGTATTCGAGGTTCTCGAGGGTGCAGAGAACGATTTTGTGATCATTTTTTAAATCCAAGATGGCCGCCGCACAAAATTATGATTTCAGCAATATGGATATCGTACCCGAGGTTCTCGAGGGTGCAGAGAACGATTTTGTGATCATTTTTAAATCCGAGATAGCCGCCGCTCAAAAGTATGATAACTACATTATGGATATCGTATCAGAAGTTCTCGAGGGTGCTGAGAACGATTTTGTGATCATTTTTCAAATCCAAGATAGCCGCCGCACAAAATTATGAATTCAGCAACATGGATATCGTGTCCGAGATTCTCGAGGGTGCAGAGAACGATTTTGTGATCATTTTTTAAGTCCAAGATGGCCGCCGCACAAAATTATGATTTCAGCAATATGGATATCGTACCTGAGGTTCTCGAGGGTGCAGAGAACGATTTGGTGATCATTTTTCAAATCCAAGATGGCTGCCGCACAAAATAATGATTTCAACAATATGGATATCGTACCCGATTTTCTCGAGGGTGCAGAGAAAGATTTTGTGGTCAGTTTTCAAATCCAAGATGGCCGCCGCTCAAAAGTATGATAACTACATTATGGATATCGTATCAGAAGTTCTCGAGGGTGCTGAGAACGATTTTGTGATCATTTTTCAAATCCAAGATTGCCGCCGCACAAAATTATGAATTCAGCAACATGGATATTGTGTCCGAGATTTTCGAGGGTGCAGAGAACGATTTTGTGATCATTTTTCAAGTCCAAGATGGCCGCCGCACAAAATTATGATTTTTGCAATATGGATATCGTACCCGAGGTTCTCGAGGTTGCAGAGTAAGATATTTTGTGGTCAGTTTTCAAATTCAAGATGGCCGCCGCTCAAAAGTATGATAACTACATTATGGGTATCGTATTCGAGGTTCTCAAGGGTGCAGAGAACGATTTTGTGATCATTTTTCAAATCGAAGATGGCCGCCGCTCAGAAGTATGATGTCTAGATTATGGGTATCGTATCCTAGGTTCTCGAGGGTGCAGAGAAAGATTTTGTGATCAGTTTTCAAATCCAAGATGGCTGCCGCTCAAAAGTATGATTACTACATTATGGATATCGTATCAGAGGTTCTCGAGGGTGCTGAGAACGATTTTGTGATCATTTTTCAAATCCAAGATGGCCGCCGCACAAAATTATGATTTCAGCAATATGGATAACCTGTCTGAGGTTCTCGAGGGTGCAAAAAATTTTTTGGGATCATTTTTAAATCCGAGATGGCCGCCGTGCAAGACTATGATCACAAAAATATGGGTATCGCTTCCGTGGTTCTTGAGAGTGCACAGAACGATTTTTTGATTATTTTTGAAATCCAAGTTGGCTGCCGCTCAAAATAATGATAACTACATTATGGGTATCGTATCCTAGGTTCTCGAGGGTGCTGAGAACGATTTTATGATCATTTTTCAAATCCAAGATGGCCGCCGCACAAAATTATGATTTCAGCAATATGGATATCGTACCCGAGGTTCTCGAGGGTGCAGAGAACGATTTTGTGATCATTTTTAAATGCAAGATGGCCGCCGCTCAAAAGTATGATAACTAGATTATGGGTATCGTATCCTAGGTTCTCGAGGATGCAGAGAAAGATTTTGTAATCAGTTTTCAAATCCAAGATGGCCGCCGCTCAAAAGTATGATAACTACATTATGGATATCGTATCAGAAGTTCTCGAGGGTGCTGAGAACGATTTTGTGATCATTTTTCAAATCCAAGATGGCCGCCGCACAAAATTATGAATTCAGCAACATGGATATCGTGTGCGAGATTCTCGAGGGTGCAGAGAACGATTTTGTGATCATTTTTAAATCCGAGATGGCCGCCGCTCAAAAGTATGATAACTTGATTATAGGTATCGTATCCTAGGTTCTCGAGGGTGCTGAGAACGATTTTATGATCATTTTTCAAATCCAAGATGGCCGCCGCAAAAAATTATGATTTCAGCAATATGGATATCGTACCTGAGGTACTCGAGGGTGCAGAGAACGACTTGGTGATCATTTTTCAAATCCAAGATGGCTGCCGCACAAAATTATGATTTCAACAATATGGATATCGTACCCGAGTTTCTCGAGGGTGCAAAGAAAGATTTTGTGGTCAGTTTTCAAATCCAAGATGGCCGCCTTTCAAAAGTATTATAACTACATTATTTGTATCGTATCCCAGGTTCTCGAGGGTGTTGAGAACAATTTTGTGATCATTTTTCAAATCCAAGACGGCCGCCGCACAAAATTATGATTTCAGCAATATGGATATCGTACCCGAGGTTCTCGAGGTTGCAGAGTATGATTTTGTGGTCAGTTTTCAAATTCAAGATGGCCGCCGCTCAAAAGTATGATAACTACATTATGGGTATCGTATTCGAGGTTCTCGAGGGTGCAGAGAACGATTTTGTGATCATATTTCAAATCGAAGATGGCCGCCGCTCAAAAGTATGATAACTAGATTATGGGTATCGTATCCTAGGTTCTCGAGGGTGCTGAGAACGAGTTTGTGATCATTTTTCAAATCGAAGATGGCCGCCGCTCAAAAGTATGATAACTAGATTATGGGTATCGTATCTTAGGTTCTCGAGGGTGCTGAGAACGATTTTATGATCATTTTTAAATCCAAGATGGCCGCCGCACAAAATTTTGAATTCAGCAACATGGATATCGTGTCCGAGATTCTCGAGGGTGCAGAGAATGATTTTGTGATCATTTTTCAAATCCAAGATGGCCGCCGCACAAAATTATGATTTCAGCAATATGGATATCGCACCCTAGGTTCTCGAGGGTGCAGAGAAAGATTTTGTGGTCAGTTTTCAAATCCAAGATGGCAGCCGCTCAAAAGTATGATAACTACATTATGGATATCGTATCAGAAGTTCTCGAGGGTGCTGAGAACGATTTTGTGATCATTTTTCAAATCCAAGATAGCCGCCGCACAAAATTATGAATTCATCAACATGGATATCGTGTCCGAGGTTCTCGAGGGTGCAGAGAACGATTTTGTGATCATTTTTCTAATCCAAGATGGCCGCCGCACAAAATTATGATTTCAGCAATATGGATATCGTACCCGAGGTTCTCGAGGGTGCAGAGAACGATTAGGTGATTATTTTTCAAATCCAATATGGCCGCCGCACAAAATTATGATTTTAGCAATATGGAAATCGTGTCCGAGGTTCTCGAGTGTGCAGATTCTGCGATCATTTAAGAAATCCAAGAGGGCTGCCGCAAACGATTATGTTTTCAGCAATATGGATATCGTGTCCGAGGTTCTCCAGGGTGCAGAATACAATTATTGGGATCATTTTTAATTCCGAGATGGCCACCGCTGAAAAGTATGATAACTAGACTATGGGTATCGTATCCGAGGTTCTCGAGGGTGCTGAGAACGATTTTGTGATCATTTTTCAAATCCAAGAGGGCCTCCGTGCAAGATTATGATCGCAAAAATATGGGTTTCGTATCCGAGGTTCTTGAGAGTGCAGAGAACGATTTTGTGATCATTTTTCAAATCCAAGATGGCCGCCGCTCAAAAGTATGACAACTACATTATGGGTATCGTATCCCAGGTTCTCGAGGGTGCAGAGAACGATTTTGTGATCAGTTTTCAAATCCAAGATGGCCGCCGCTCAAAAGTATGATAACTACATTATGGGTATCGTATCCGAGGTTCTCGAGGGTGCTGAGAACGGTTTTGTAATCATTTTTCTAATCCAAGATGGCCGCCGTGCAAGATTATGATCACAAAAATATGGGTATCGTATCCGAGGTTCTCGAGGGTGCTAAGAACGATTTTGTGATAATTTTTCAAATCCAAGAGGGCCGCCGTGCAAGATTATGATCGCAAAAATATGGGTATCGTATCCGAGGTTCTCGAGGGTGCAGAGAACGATTTTGTGATCATTTTTCAAATCGAAGAAAGCCGCCGCTTAAAAGTATGATAACTACATTATGGGTAACGTATCATAGGTTCTTGAGGCTGCAGAGAACGATTTTGTGATCATTTTTCAAATCCAAGATGGCCGCCGCACAAAATTATGTTTTCAGTAATATGAATATCGTGTCCGAGGTTCTCGAGGGTGCAGAAAACAATTTTGGGATCATTTTTAAATCCGAGATGGCCGCCGCTCAAAAGTATGATAACTACATTATGGGTATCGTATCAGAGGTTCTCGAGGTTGCAGAGAACGATTTTGTGATCATTTTTCAAATTCATGTTGGCCGTCGCTCAAAAGTATGATAACTACATTATGGGTATCGTATCCGAGAAGCTCGAGGGTGCTGAGATCGATTTTGTGATCATTTTTCAAATCCAAGAGGGCCGCCTTGCAAGATAATGATCACAAAAATATGGCTATCGTATCCGAGGTTCTTGAGAGTGCAGAGAACTATTTTGTGATCATTTTTCAAATCCAAGATGGCCGCCGCTCAAAAGTATGATAACTACATTATGGGTATCGTATCCGAGGTTCTCGAGGGTGCTGAGAACGATTTTATGATCATTTTTCTAATCCAAGATGGCCGCCGCACAAAATTATGTTTTCAGCAATATGGATATCGTGTCCGAGGTTCTCGAGGGTGCAGAAAACAATTTTGGGATCACTTTTAAATCCGAGATGGCCGCCGCTCAAAAGTATGATAACTAGATTATGGGTATCGTGTCCTAGGTTCTCGAGGGTGCAGAGAACGATTTTGTGATCAGTGTTCAAATCCAAGATGGCCGCCGCTCAAAAGTATGATAACTACATTATGGGTATCGTATTCGAGGTTCTCGAGGGTGCAGAGAACGATTTTGTGATCATTTTTCAAATCCAAGATGGCCGCCGCACAAAATTAAGATTTCAGCAATATGGATATCGTACCCGAGGTTCTCGAGGGTGCAGAGAACGATTTTGTGATCATTTTTAAATCCGAGATAGCCGCCGCTCAAAAGTATGATAACTACATTATGGATATCGTATCAGAAGTTCTCGAGGGTGCTGAGAACGATTTTGTGATCATTTTTCAAATCCAAGATAGCCGCCGCACAAAATTATGAATTCAGCAACATGGATATCGTGTCCGAGATTCTCGAGGGTGCAGAGAACGATTTTGTGATCATTTTTTAAGTCCAAGATGGCCGCCGCACAAAATTATGATTTCAGCAATATGGATATCGAACCTGAGGTTCTCGAGGGTGCAGAGAACGATTTGGTGATCATTTTTCAAATCCAAGATGGCTGCCGCACAAAATAATGATTTCAACAATATGGATATCGTACCCGATTTTCTCGAGGGTGCAGAGAAAGATTTTGTGGTCAGTTTTCAAATCCAAGATGGCCGCCGCTCAAAAGTATGATAACTACATTATGGATATCGTATCAGAAGTTCTCGAGGGTGCTGAGAACGATTTTGTGATCATTTTTCAAATCCAAGATGGCCGCCGCACAAAATTATGAATTCAGCGACATGGATATTGTGTCCAAGATTTTCGAGGGTGCAGAGAACGATTTTGTGATCATTTTTCAAGTCCAAGATGGCCGCCGCACAAAATTATGATTTTTGCAATATGGATATCGTACCCGAGGTTCTCGAGGTTGCAGAGTAAGATATTTTGTGGTCAGTTTTCAAATTCAAGATGGCCGCCGCTCAAAAGTATGATAACTACATTATGGGTATCGTATTCGAGGTTCTCAAGGGTGCAGAGAACGATTTTGTGATCATTTTTCAAATCGAAGATGGCCGCCGCTCAAAAGTATGATGTCTAGATTATGGGTATCGTATCCTAGGTTCTCGAGGGTGCAGAGAAAGATTTTGTGATCAGTTTTCAAATCCAAGATGGCTGCCGCTCAAAAGTATGATTACTACATTATGGATATCGTATCAGAGGTTCTCGAGGGTGCTGAGAACGATTTTGTGATCATTTTTCAAATCCAAGATGGCCGCCGCACAAAATTATGATTTCAGCAATATGGATAACCTGTCTGAGGTTCTCGAGGGTGCAAAAAATTTTTTGGGATCATTTTTAAATCCGAGATGGCCGCCGTGCAAGACTATGATCACAAAAATATGGGTATCGCTTCCGTGGTTCTTGAGAGTGCACAGAACGATTTTTTGATTATTTTTGAAATCCAAGTTGGCTGCCGCTCAAAATAATGATAACTACATTATGGGTATGTATCCGAGGTTCTCGAGGGTGCTGAGAACGATTTTATGATCATTTTTCAAATCCAAGATGGCCGCCGCACAAAATTATGATTTCAGCAATATTGATATCGTACCCGAGGTTCTCGAGGGTGCAGAGAACGATTTTGTGATCATTTTTAAATGCAAGATGGCCGCCGCTCAAAAGTATGATAACTAGATTATGGGTATCGTATCCTAGGTTCTCGAGGATGCAGAGAAAGATTTTGTAATCAGTTTTCAAATCCAAGATGGCCGCCGCTCAAAAGTATGATAACTACATTATGGATATCGTATCAGAAGTTCTCGAGGGTGCTGAGAACGATTTTGTGATCATTTTTCAAATCCAAGATGGCCGCCGCACAAAATTATGAATTCAGCAACATGGATATCGTGTGCGAGATTCTCGAGGGTGCAGAGAACGATTTTGTGATCATTTTTAAATCCGAGATGGCCGCCGCTCAAAAGTATGATAACTTGATTATAGGTATCGTATCCTAGGTTCTCGAGGGTGCTGAGAACGATTTTATGATCATTTTTCAAATCCAAGATGGCCGCCGCAAAAAATTATGATTTCAGCAATATGGATATCGTACCTGAGGTACTCGAGGGTGCAGAGAACGACTTGGTGATCATTTTTCAAATCCAAGATGGCTGCCGCACAAAATTATGATTTCAACAATATGGATATCGTACCCGAGTTTCTCGAGGGTGCAGAGAAAGATTTTGTGGTCAGTTTTCAAATCCAAGATGGCCGCCTTTCAAAAGTATTATAACTACATTATTTGTATCGTATCCCAGGTTCTCGAGGGTGTTGAGAACAATTTTGTGATCATTTTTCAAATCCAAGACGGCCGCCGCACAAAATTATGATTTCAGCAATATGGATATCGTACCCGAGGTTCTCGAGGTTGCAGAGTATGATTTTGTGGTCAGTTTTCAAATTCAAGATGGCCGCCGCTCAAAAGTATGATAACTACATTATGGGTATCGTATTCGAGGTTCTCGAGGGTGCAGAGAACGATTTTGTGATCATATTTCAAATCGAAGATGGCCGCCGCTCAAAAGTATGATAACTACATTATGGGTATCGTATTCGAGGTTCTCGAGGGTGCAGAGAACGATTTTGTGATCATATTTCAAATCGAAGATGGCCGCCGCTCAAAAGTATGATAACTAGATTATGGGTATCGTATCCTAGGTTCTCGAGGGTGCTGAGAACGATTTTGAGATCATTTTTCAAATCGAAGATGGCCGCCGCACAAAATTATGAATTCAGCGATATGGATATTGTGTCCAAGATTTTCGAGGGTGCAGAGAACGATTTTGTGATCATTTTTCAAGTCCAAGATGGCCGCCGCACAAAATTATGATTTTTGCAATATGGATATCGTACCCGAGGTTCTCGAGGTTGCAGAGTAAGATATTTTGTGGTCAGTTTTCAAATTCAAGATGGCCGCCGCTCAAAAGTATGATAACTACATTATGGGTATCGTGTTCGAGGTTCTCAAGGGTGCAGAGAACGATTTTGTGATCATTTTTCAAATCGAAGATGGCCGCCGCTCAAAAGTATGATGTCTAGATTATGGGTATCGTATCCTAGGTTCTCGAGGGTGCAGAGAAAGATTTTGTGATCAGTTTTCAAATCCAAGATGGCTGCCGCTCAAAAGTATGATTACTACATTATGGATATCGTATCAGAGGTTCTCGAGGGTGCTGAGAACGATTTTGTGATCATTTTTCAAATCCAAGATGGCCGCCGCACAAAATTATGATTTCAGCAATATGGATAACCTGTCTGAGGTTCTCGAGGGTGCAAAAAATTTTTTGGGATCATTTTTAAATCCGAGATGGCCGCCGTGCAAGACTATGATCACAAAAATATGGGTATCGCTTCCGTGGTTCTTGAGAGTGCACAGAACGATTTTTTGATTATTTTTGAAATCCAAGTTGGCTGCCGCTCAAAATAATGATAACTACATTATGGGTATCGTATCCGAGGTTCTCGAGGGTGCTGAGAACGATTTTATGATCATTTTTCAAATCCAAGATGGCCGCCGCACAAAATTATGATTTCAGCAATATGGATATCGTACCCGAGGTTCTCGAGGGTGCAGAGAACGATTTTGTGATCATTTTTAAATGCAAGATGGCCGCCGCTCAAAAGTATGATAACTAGATTATGGGTATCGTATCCTAGGTTCTCGAGGATGCAGAGAAAGATTTTGTAATCAGTTTTCAAATCCAAGATGGCCGCCGCTCAAAAGTATGATAACTACATTATGGATATCGTATCAGAAGTTCTCGAGGGTGCTGAGAACGATTTTGTGATCATTTTTCAAATCCAAGATGGCCGCCGCACAAAATTATGATTTCAGCAATATGGATATCGTACCCGAGGTTCTCGAGGGTGCAGAGAACGATTTTGTGATCATTTTTAAATGCAAGATGGCCGCCGCTCAAAAGTATGATAACTACATTATGGATATCGTATCAGAAGTTCTCGAGGGTGCTGAGAACGATTTTGTGATCATTTTTCAAATCCAAGATAGCCGCCGCACAAAATTATGAATTCAGCAACATGGATATCGTGTCCGAGATTCTCGAGGGTGCAGAGAACGATTTTGTGATCATTTTTTAAGTCCAAGATGGCCGCCGCACAAAATTATGATTTCAGCAATATGGATATCGTACCTGAGGTTCTCGAGGGTGCAGAGAACGATTTGGTGATCATTTTTCAAATCCAAGATGGCTGCCGCACAAAATAATGATTTCAACAATATGGATATCGTACCCGATTTTCTCGAGGGTGCAGAGAAAGATTTTGTGGTCAGTTTTCAAATCCAAGATGGCCGCCGCTCAAAAGTATGATAACTACATTATGGATATCGTATCAGAAGTTCTCGAGGGTGCTGAGAACGATTTTGTGATCATTTTTCAAATCCAAGATGGCCGCCGCACAAAATTATGAATTCAGCGACATGGATATTGTGTCCAAGATTTTCGAGGGTGCAGAGAACGATTTTGTGATCATTTTTCAAGTCCAAGATGGCCGCCGCACAAAATTATGATTTTTGCAATATGGATATCGTACCCGAGGTTCTCGAGGTTGCAGAGTAAGATATTTTGTGGTCAGTTTTCAAATTCAAGATGGCCGCCGCTCAAAAGTATGATAACTACATTATGGGTATCGTATTCGAGGTTCTCAAGGGTGCAGAGAACGATTTTGTGATCATTTTTCAAATCGAAGATGGCCGCCGCTCAAAAGTATGATGTCTAGATTATGGGTATCGTATCCTAGGTTCTCGAGGGTGCAGAGAAAGATTTTGTGATCAGTTTTCAAATCCAAGATGGCCGCCGCTCAAAAGTATGATAACTACATTATGGATATCGTATCAGAAGTTCTCGAGGGTGCTGAGAACGATTTTGTGATCATTTTTCAAATCCAAGATGGCCGCCGCACAAAATTATGAATTCAGCAACATGGATATCGTGTGCGAGATTCTCGAGGGTGCAGAGAACGATTTTGTGATCATTTTTAAATCCGAGATGGCCGCCGCTCAAAAGTATGATAACTTGATTATAGGTATCGTATCCTAGGTTCTCGAGGGTGCTGAGAACGATTTTATGATCATTTTTCAAATCCAAGATGGCCGCCGCAAAAAATTATGATTTCAGCAATATGGATATCGTACCTGAGGTACTCGAGGGTGCAGAGAACGACTTGGTGATCATTTTTATAATCCAAGATGGCTGCCGCACAAAATTATGATTTCAACAATATGGATATCGTACCCGAGTTTCTCGAGGGTGCAGAGAAAGATTTTGTGGTCAGTTTTCAAATCCAAGATGGCCGCCTTTCAAAAGTATTATAACTACATTATTTGTATCGTATCCCAGGTTCTCGAGGGTGTTGAGAACAATTTTGTGATCATTTTTCAAATCCAAGACGGCCGCCGCACAAAATTATGATTTCAGCAATATGGATATCGTACCCGAGGTTCTCGAGGTTGCAGAGTATGATTTTGTGGTCAGTTTTCAAATTCAAGATGGCCGCCGCTCAAAAGTATGATCACTACATTATGGGTATCGTATTCGAGGTTCTCGAGGGTGCAGAGAACGATTTTGTGATCATATTTCAAATCGAAGATGGCCGCCGCTCAAAAGTATGATAACTAGATTATGGGTATCGTATCCTAGGTTCTCGAGGGTGCTGAGAACGAGTTTGTGATCATTTTTCAAATCGAAGATGGCCGCCGCTCAAAAGTATGATAACTAGATTATGGGTATCGTATCTTAGGTTCTCGAGGGTGCTGAGAACGATTTTATGATCATTTTTAAATCCAAGATGGCCGCCGCACAAAATTTTGAATTCAGCAACATGGATATCGTGTCCGAGATTCTCGAGGGTGCAGAGAATGATTTTGTGATCATTTTTCAAATCCAAGATGGCCGCCGCACAAAATTATGATTTCAGCAATATGGATATCGTACCCTAGGTTCTCGAGGGTGCAGAGAAAGATTTTGTGGTCAGTTTTCAAATCCAAGATGGCAGCCGCTCAAAAGTATGATAACTACATTATGGATATCGTATCAGAAGTTCTCGAGGGTGCTGAGAACGATTTTGTGATCATTTTTCAAATCCAAGATAGCCGCTGCACAAAATTATGAATTCATCAACATGGATATCGTGTCCGAGATTCTCGAGGGTGCAGAGAACGATTTTGTGATCATTTTTCTAATCCAAGATGGCCGCCGCACAAAATTATGATTTCAGCAATATGGATATCGTACCCGAGGTTCTCGTGGGTGCAGAGAACGATTAGGTGATTATTTTTCAAATCCAATATGGCCGCCGCACAAAATTATGATTTTAGCAATATGGAAATCGTGTCCGAGGTTCTCGAGTGTGCAGATTCTGCGATCATTTAAGAAATCCAAGAGGGCTGCCGCAAACGATTATGTTTTCAGCAATATGGATATCGTGTCCGAGGTTCTCCAGGGTGCAGAATACAATTATTGGGATCATTTTTAATTCCGAGATGGCCACCGCTGAAAAGTATGATAACTAGACTAAGGGTATCGTATCCGAGGTTCTCGAGGGTGCTGAGAACGATTTTGTGATCATTTTTTAAGTCCAAGATGGCCGCCGCACAAAATTATGATTTCAGCAATATGGATATCGTACCTGAGGTTCTCGAGGGTGCAGAGAACGATTTGGTGATCATTTTTCAAATCCAAGATGGCTGCCGCACAAAATAATGATTTCAACAATATGGATATCGTACCCGATTTTCTCGAGGGTGCAGAGAAAGATTTTGTGGTCAGTTTTCAAATCCAAGATGGCCGCCGCTCAAAAGTATGATAACTACATTATGGATATCGTATCAGAAGTTCTCGAGGGTGCTGAGAACGATTTTGTGATCATTTTTCAAATCCAAGATTGCCGCCGCACAAAATTATGAATTCAGCAACATGGATATTGTGTCCGAGATTTTCGAGGGTGCAGAGAACGATTTTGTGATCATTTTTCAAGTCCAAGATGGCCGCCGCACAAAATTATGATTTTTGCAATATGGATATCGTACCCGAGGTTCTCGAGGTTGCAGAGTAAGATATTTTGTGGTCAGTTTTCAAATTCAAGATGGCCGCCGCTCAAAAGTATGATAACTACATTATGGGTATCGTATTCGAGGTTCTCAAGGGTGCAGAGAACGATTTTGTGATCATTTTTCAAATCGAAGATGGCCGCCGCTCAGAAGTATGATGTCTAGATTATGGGTATCGTATCCTAGGTTCTCGAGGGTGCAGAGAAAGATTTTGTGATCAGTTTTCAAATCCAAGATGGCTGCCGCTCAAAAGTATGATTACTACATTATGGATATCGTATCAGAGGTTCTCGAGGGTGCTGAGAACGATTTTGTGATCATTTTTCAAATCCAAGATGGCCGCCGCACAAAATTATGATTTCAGCAATATGGATAACCTGTCTGAGGTTCTCGAGGGTGCAAAAAATTTTTTGGGATCATTTTTAAATCCGAGATGGCCGCCGTGCAAGACTATGATCACAAAAATATGGGTATCGCTTCCGTGGTTCTTGAGAGTGCACAGAACGATTTTTTGATTATTTTTGAAATCCAAGTTGGCTGCCGCTCAAAATAATGATAACTACATTATGGGTATCGTATCCGAGGTTCTCGAGGGTGCTGAGAACGATTTTATGATCATTTTTCAAATCCAAGATGGCCGCCGCACAAAATTATGATTTCAGCAATATGGATATCGTACCCGAGGTTCTCGAGGGTGCAGAGAACGATTTTGTGATCATTTTTAAATGCAAGATGGCCGCCGCTCAAAAGTATGATAACTAGATTATGGGTATCGTATCCTAGGTTCTCGAGGATGCAGAGAAAGATTTTGTAATCAGTTTTCAAATCCAAGATGGCCGCCGCTCAAAAGTATGATAACTACATTATGGATATCGTATCAGAAGTTCTCGAGGGTGCTGAGAACGATTTTGTGATCATTTTTCAAATCCAAGATGGCCGCCGCACAAAATTATGAATTCAGCAACATGGATATCGTGTGCGAGATTCTCGAGGGTGCAGAGAACGATTTTGTGATCATTTTTAAATCCGAGATGGCCGCCGCTCAAAAGTATGATAACTTGATTATAGGTATCGTATCCTAGGTTCTCGAGGGTGCTGAGAACGATTTTATGATCATTTTTCAAATCCAAGATGGCCGCCGCAAAAAATTATGATTTCAGCAATATGGATATCGTACCTGAGGTACTCGAGGGTGCAGAGAACGACTTGGTGATCATTTTTCAAATCCAAGATGGCTGCCGCACAAAATTATGATTTCAACAATATGGATATCGTACCCGAGTTTCTCGAGGGTGCAAAGAAAGATTTTGTGGTCAGTTTTCAAATCCAAGATGGCCGCCTTTCAAAAGTATTATAACTACATTATTTGTATCGTATCCCAGGTTCTCGAGGGTGTTGAGAACAATTTTGTGATCATTTTTCAAATCCAAGACGGCCGCCGCACAAAATTATGATTTCAGCAATATGGATATCGTACCCGAGGTTCTCGAGGTTGCAGAGTATGATTTTGTGGTCAGTTTTCAAATTCAAGATGGCCGCCGCTCAAAAGTATGATAACTACATTATGGGTATCGTATTCGAGGTTCTCGAGGGTGCAGAGAACGATTTTGTGATCATATTTCAAATCGAAGATGGCCGCCGCTCAAAAGTATGATAACTAGATTATGGGTATCGTATCCTAGGTTCTCGAGGGTGCTGAGAACGATGTTGTGATCATTTTTCAAATCGAAGATGGCCGCCGCTCAAAAGTATGATAACTAGATTATGGGTATCGTATCTTAGGTTCTCGAGGGTGCTGAGAACGATTTTATGATCATTTTTAAATCCAAGATGGCCGCCGCACAAAATTTTGAATTCAGCAATATGGATATCGTGTCCGAGATTCTCGAGGGTGCAGAGAATGATTTTGTGATCATTTTTCAAATCCAAGATGGCCGCCGCACAAAATTATGATTTCAGCAATATGGATATCGCACCCTAGGTTCTCGAGGGTGCAGAGAAAGATTTTGTGGTCAGTTTTCAAATCCAAGATGGCAGCCGCTCAAAAGTATGATAACTACATTATGGATATCGTATCAGAAGTTCTCGAGGGTGCTGAGAACGATTTTGTGATCATTTTTCAAATCCAAGATAGCCGCCGCACAAAATTATGAATTCATCAACATGGATATCGTGTCCGAGATTCTCGAGGGTGCAGAGAACGATTTTGTGATCATTTTTCTAATCCAAGATGGCCGCCGCACAAAATTATGATTTCAGCAATATGGATATCGTACCCGAGGTTCTCGAGGGTGCAGAGAACGATTAGGTGATTATTTTTCAAATCCAATATGGCCGCCGCACAAAATTATGATTTTAGCAATATGGAAATCGTGTCCGAGGTTCTCGAGTGTGCAGATTCTGCGATCATTTAAGAAATCCAAGAGGGCTGCCGCAAACGATTATGTTTTCAGCAATATGGATATCGTGTCCGAGGTTCTCCAGGGTGCAGAATACAATTATTGGGATCATTTTTAATTCCGAGATGGCCACCGCTGAAAAGTATGATAACTAGACTATGGGTATCGTATCCGAGGTTCTCGAGGGTGCTGAGAACGATTTTGTGATCATTTTTCAAATCCAAGAGGGCCTCCGTGCAAGATTATGATCGCAAAAATATGGGTTTCGTATCCGAGGTTCTTGAGAGTGCAGAGAACGATTTTGTGATCATTTTTCAAATCCAAGATGGCCGCCGCTCAAAAGTATGACAACTACATTATGGGTATCGTATCCCAGGTTCTCGAGGGTGCAGAGAACGATTTTGTGATCAGTTTTCAAATCCAAGATGGCCGCCGCTCAAAAGTATGATAACTACATTATGGGTATCGTATCCGAGGTTCTCGAGGGTGCTGAGAACGGTTTTGTAATCATTTTTCTAATCCAAGATGGCCGCCGTGCAAGATTATGATCACAAAAATATGGGTATCGTATCCGAGGTTCTCGAGGGTGCTAAGAACGATTTTGTGATAATTTTTCAAATCCAAGAGGGCCGCCGTGCAAGATTATGATCGCAAAAATATGGGTATCGTATCCGAGGTTCTCGAGGGTGCAGAGAACGATTTTGTGATCATTTTTCAAATCGAAGAAAGCCGCCGCTTAAAAGTATGATAACTACATTATGGGTAACGTATCATAGGTTCTTGAGGCTGCAGAGAACGATTTTGTGATCATTTTTCAAATCCAAGATGGCCGCCGCACAAAATTATGTTTTCAGTAATATGAATATCGTGTCCGAGGTTCTCGAGGGTGCAGAAAACAATTTTGGGATCATTTTTAAATCCGAGATGGCCGCCGCTCAAAAGTATGATAACTACATTATGGGTATCGTATCAGAGGTTCTCGAGGTTGCAGAGAACGATTTTGTGATCATTTTTCAAATTCATGTTGGCCGTCGCTCAAAAGTATGATAACTACATTATGGGTATCGTATCCGAGAAGCTCGAGGGTGCTGAGATCGATTTTGTGATCATTTTTCAAATCCAAGAGGGCCGCCTTGCAAGATAATGATCACAAAAATATGGCTATCGTATCCGAGGTTCTTGAGAGTGCAGAGAACTATTTTGTGATCATTTTTCAAATCCAAGATGGCCGCCGCTCAAAAGTATGATAACTACATTATGGGTATCGTATCCGAGGTTCTCGAGGGTGCTGAGAACGATTTTATGATCATTTTTCTAATCCAAGATGGCCGCCGCACAAAATTATGTTTTCAGCAATATGGATATCGTGTCCGAGGTTCTCGAGGGTGCAGAAAACAATTTTGGGATCACTTTTAAATCCGAGATGGCCGCCGCTCAAAAGTATGATAACTAGATTATGGGTATCGTGTCCTAGGTTCTCGAGGGTGCAGAGAACGATTTTGTGATCAGTGTTCAAATCCAAGATGGCCGCCGCTCAAAAGTATGATAACTACATTATGGGTATCGTATTCGAGGTTCTCGAGGGTGCAGAGAACGATTTTGTGATCATTTTTCAAATCCAAGATGGCCGCCGCACAAAATTAAGATTTCAGCAATATGGATATCGTACCCGAGGTTCTCGAGGGTGCAGAGAACGATTTTGTGATCATTTTTAAATCCGAGATAGCCGCCGCTCAAAAGTATGATAACTACATTATGGATATCGTATCAGAAGTTCTCGAGGGTGCTGAGAACGATTTTGTGATCATTTTTCAAATCCAAGATAGCCGCCGCACAAAATTATGAATTCAGCAACATGGATATCGTGTCCGAGATTCTCGAGGGTGCAGAGAACGATTTTGTGATCATTTTTTAAGTCCAAGATGGCCGCCGCACAAAATTATGATTTCAGCAATATGGATATCGAACCTGAGGTTCTCGAGGGTGCAGAGAACGATTTGGTGATCATTTTTCAAATCCAAGATGGCTGCCGCACAAAATAATGATTTCAACAATATGGATATCGTACCCGATTTTCTCGAGGGTGCAGAGAAAGATTTTGTGGTCAGTTTTCAAATCCAAGATGGCCGCCGCTCAAAAGTATGATAACTACATTATGGATATCGTATCAGAAGTTCTCGAGGGTGCTGAGAACGATTTTGTGATCATTTTTC
Organism: Leptidea sinapis; assembly: GCF_905404315.1. Taxonomy (NCBI): domain Eukaryota; kingdom Metazoa; phylum Arthropoda; class Insecta; order Lepidoptera; family Pieridae; genus Leptidea; species Leptidea sinapis. The sequence continues at coordinate 274,837 of NC_066296.1, read as the reverse complement.
AAATCCAAGATGGCCGCCGCACAAAATTATGAATTCAGCGACATGGATATTGTGTCCAAGATTTTCGAGGGTGCAGAGAACGATTTTGTGATCATTTTTCAAGTCCAAGATGGCCGCCGCACAAAATTATGATTTTTGCAATATGGATATCGTACCCGAGGTTCTCGAGGTTGCAGAGTAAGATATTTTGTGGTCAGTTTTCAAATTCAAGATGGCCGCCGCTCAAAAGTATGATAACTACATTATGGGTATCGTATTCGAGGTTCTCAAGGGTGCAGAGAACGATTTTGTGATCATTTTTCAAATCGAAGATGGCCGCCGCTCAAAAGTATGATGTCTAGATTATGGGTATCGTATCCTAGGTTCTCGAGGGTGCAGAGAAAGATTTTGTGATCAGTTTTCAAATCCAAGATGGCTGCCGCTCAAAAGTATGATTACTACATTATGGATATCGTATCAGAGGTTCTCGAGGGTGCTGAGAACGATTTTGTGATCATTTTTCAAATCCAAGATGGCCGCCGCACAAAATTATGATTTCAGCAATATGGATAACCTGTCTGAGGTTCTCGAGGGTGCAAAAAATTTTTTGGGATCATTTTTAAATCCGAGATGGCCGCCGTGCAAGACTATGATCACAAAAATATGGGTATCGCTTCCGTGGTTCTTGAGAGTGCACAGAACGATTTTTTGATTATTTTTGAAATCCAAGTTGGCTGCCGCTCAAAATAATGATAACTACATTATGGGTATCGTATCCTAGGTTCTCGAGGGTGCTGAGAACGATTTTATGATCATTTTTCAAATCCAAGATGGCCGCCGCACAAAATTATGATTTCAGCAATATGGATATCGTACCCGAGGTTCTCGAGGGTGCAGAGAACGATTTTGTGATCATTTTTAAATGCAAGATGGCCGCCGCTCAAAAGTATGATAACTAGATTATGGGTATCGTATCCTAGGTTCTCGAGGATGCAGAGAAAGATTTTGTAATCAGTTTTCAAATCCAAGATGGCCGCCGCTCAAAAGTATGATAACTACATTATGGATATCGTATCAGAAGTTCTCGAGGGTGCTGAGAACGATTTTGTGATCATTTTTCAAATCCAAGATGGCCGCCGCACAAAATTATGAATTCAGCAACATGGATATCGTGTGCGAGATTCTCGAGGGTGCAGAGAACGATTTTGTGATCATTTTTAAATCCGAGATGGCCGCCGCTCAAAAGTATGATAACTTGATTATAGGTATCGTATCCTAGGTTCTCGAGGGTGCTGAGAACGATTTTATGATCATTTTTCAAATCCAAGATGGCCGCCGCAAAAAATTATGATTTCAGCAATATGGATATCGTACCTGAGGTACTCGAGGGTGCAGAGAACGACTTGGTGATCATTTTTCAAATCCAAGATGGCTGCCGCACAAAATTATGATTTCAACAATATGGATATCGTACCCGAGTTTCTCGAGGGTGCAGAGAAAGATTTTGTGGTCAGTTTTCAAATCCAAGATGGCCGCCTTTCAAAAGTATTATAACTACATTATTTGTATCGTATCCCAGGTTCTCGAGGGTGTTGAGAACAATTTTGTGATCATTTTTCAAATCCAAGACGGCCGCCGCACAAAATTATGATTTCAGCAATATGGATATCGTACCCGAGGTTCTCGAGGTTGCAGAGTATGATTTTGTGGTCAGTTTTCAAATTCAAGATGGCCGCCGCTCAAAAGTATGATAACTACATTATGGGTATCGTATTCGAGGTTCTCGAGGGTGCAGAGAACGATTTTGTGATCATATTTCAAATCGAAGATGGCCGCCGCTCAAAAGTATGATAACTACATTATGGGTATCGTATTCGAGGTTCTCGAGGGTGCAGAGAACGATTTTGTGATCATATTTCAAATCGAAGATGGCCGCCGCTCAAAAGTATGATAACTAGATTATGGGTATCGTATCCTAGGTTCTCGAGGGTGCTGAGAACGATTTTGAGATCATTTTTCAAATCGAAGATGGCCGCCGCACAAAATTATGAATTCAGCGATATGGATATTGTGTCCAAGATTTTCGAGGGTGCAGAGAACGATTTTGTGATCATTTTTCAAGTCCAAGATGGCCGCCGCACAAAATTATGATTTTTGCAATATGGATATCGTACCCGAGGTTCTCGAGGTTGCAGAGTAAGATATTTTGTGGTCAGTTTTCAAATTCAAGATGGCCGCCGCTCAAAAGTATGATAACTACATTATGGGTATCGTATTCGAGGTTCTCAAGGGTGCAGAGAACGATTTTGTGATCATTTTTCAAATCGAAGATGGCCGCCGCTCAAAAGTATGATGTCTAGATTATGGGTATCGTATCCTAGGTTCTCGAGGGTGCAGAGAAAGATTTTGTGATCAGTTTTCAAATCCAAGATGGCTGCCGCTCAAAAGTATGATTACTACATTATGGATATCGTATCAGAGGTTCTCGAGGGTGCTGAGAACGATTTTGTGATCATTTTTCAAATCCAAGATGGCCGCCGCACAAAATTATGATTTCAGCAATATGGATAACCTGTCTGAGGTTCTCGAGGGTGCAAAAAATTTTTTGGGATCATTTTTAAATCCGAGATGGCCGCCGTGCAAGACTATGATCACAAAAATATGGGTATCGCTTCCGTGGTTCTTGAGAGTGCACAGAACGATTTTTTGATTATTTTTGAAATCCAAGTTGGCTGCCGCTCAAAATAATGATAACTACATTATGGGTATCGTATCCTAGGTTCTCGAGGGTGCAGAGAACGATTTTGTGATCATTTTTCAAATCCAAGATGGCCGCCGCACAAAATTATGATTTCAGCAATATGGATATCGTACCCGAGGTTCTCGAGGGTGCAGAGAACGATTTTGTGATCATTTTTAAATGCAAGATGGCCGCCGCTCAAAAGTATGATAACTAGATTATGGGTATCGTATCCTAGGTTCTCGAGGATGCAGAGAAAGATTTTGTAATCAGTTTTCAAATCCAAGATGGCCGCCGCTCAAAAGTATGATAACTACATTATGGATATCGTATCAGAAGTTCTCGAGGGTGCTGAGAACGATTTTGTGATCATTTTTCAAATCCAAGATGGCCGCCGCACAAAATTATGATTTCAGCAATATGGATATCGTACCCGAGGTTCTCGAGGGTGCAGAGAACGATTTTGTGATCATTTTTAAATGCAAGATGGCCGCCGCTCAAAAGTATGATAACTACATTATGGATATCGTATCAGAAGTTCTCGAGGGTGCTGAGAACGATTTTGTGATCATTTTTCAAATCCAAGATAGCCGCCGCACAAAATTATGAATTCAGCAACATGGATATCGTGTCCGAGATTCTCGAGGGTGCAGAGAACGATTTTGTGATCATTTTTTAAGTCCAAGATGGCCGCCGCACAAAATTATGATTTCAGCAATATGGATATCGTACCTGAGGTTCTCGAGGGTGCAGAGAACGATTTGGTGATCATTTTTCAAATCCAAGATGGCTGCCGCACAAAATAATGATTTCAACAATATGGATATCGTACCCGATTTTCTCGAGGGTGCAGAGAAAGATTTTGTGGTCAGTTTTCAAATCCAAGATGGCCGCCGCTCAAAAGTATGATAACTACATTATGGATATCGTATCAGAAGTTCTCGAGGGTGCTGAGAACGATTTTGTGATCATTTTTCAAATCCAAGATGGCCGCCGCACAAAATTATGAATTCAGCGACATGGATATTGTGTCCAAGATTTTCGAGGGTGCAGAGAACGATTTTGTGATCATTTTTCAAGTCCAAGATGGCCGCCGCACAAAATTATGATTTTTGCAATATGGATATCGTACCCGAGGTTCTCGAGGTTGCAGAGTAAGATATTTTGTGGTCAGTTTTCAAATTCAAGATGGCCGCCGCTCAAAAGTATGATAACTACATTATGGGTATCGTATTCGAGGTTCTCAAGGGTGCAGAGAACGATTTTGTGATCATTTTTCAAATCGAAGATGGCCGCCGCTCAAAAGTATGATGTCTAGATTATGGGTATCGTATCCTAGGTTCTCGAGGGTGCAGAGAAAGATTTTGTGATCAGTTTTCAAATCCAAGATGGCCGCCGCTCAAAAGTATGATAACTACATTATGGATATCGTATCAGAAGTTCTCGAGGGTGCTGAGAACGATTTTGTGATCATTTTTCAAATCCAAGATGGCCGCCGCACAAAATTATGAATTCAGCAACATGGATATCGTGTGCGAGATTCTCGAGGGTGCAGAGAACGATTTTGTGATCATTTTTAAATCCGAGATGGCCGCCGCTCAAAAGTATGATAACTTGATTATAGGTATCGTATCCTAGGTTCTCGAGGGTGCTGAGAACGATTTTATGATCATTTTTCAAATCCAAGATGGCCGCCGCAAAAAATTATGATTTCAGCAATATGGATATCGTACCTGAGGTACTCGAGGGTGCAGAGAACGACTTGGTGATCATTTTTCAAATCCAAGATGGCTGCCGCACAAAATTATGATTTCAACAATATGGATATCGTACCCGAGTTTCTCGAGGGTGCAGAGAAAGATTTTGTGGTCAGTTTTCAAATCCAAGATGGCCGCCTTTCAAAAGTATTATAACTACATTATTTGTATCGTATCCCAGGTTCTCGAGGGTGTTGAGAACAATTTTGTGATCATTTTTCAAATCCAAGACGGCCGCCGCACAAAATTATGATTTCAGCAATATGGATATCGTACCCGAGGTTCTCGAGGTTGCAGAGTATGATTTTGTGGTCAGTTTTCAAATTCAAGATGGCCGCCGCTCAAAAGTATGATAACTACATTATGGGTATCGTATTCGAGGTTCTCGAGGGTGCAGAGAACGATTTTGTGATCATATTTCAAATCGAAGATGGCCGCCGCTCAAAAGTATGATAACTAGATTATGGGTATCGTATCCTAGGTTCTCGAGGGTGCTGAGAACGAGTTTGTGATCATTTTTCAAATCGAAGATGGCCGCCGCTCAAAAGTATGATAACTAGATTATGGGTATCGTATCTTAGGTTCTCGAGGGTGCTGAGAACGATTTTATGATCATTTTTAAATCCAAGATGGCCGCCGCACAAAATTTTGAATTCAGCAACATGGATATCGTGTCCGAGATTCTCGAGGGTGCAGAGAATGATTTTGTGATCATTTTTCAAATCCAAGATGGCCGCCGCACAAAATTATGATTTCAGCAATATGGATATCGTACCCTAGGTTCTCGAGGGTGCAGAGAAAGATTTTGTGGTCAGTTTTCAAATCCAAGATGGCAGCCGCTCAAAAGTATGATAACTACATTATGGATATCGTATCAGAAGTTCTCGAGGGTGCTGAGAACGATTTTGTGATCATTTTTCAAATCCAAGATAGCCGCTGCACAAAATTATGAATTCATCAACATGGATATCGTGTCCGAGATTCTCGAGGGTGCAGAGAACGATTTTGTGATCATTTTTCTAATCCAAGATGGCCGCCGCACAAAATTATGATTTCAGCAATATGGATATCGTACCCGAGGTTCTCGTGGGTGCAGAGAACGATTAGGTGATTATTTTTCAAATCCAATATGGCCGCCGCACAAAATTATGATTTTAGCAATATGGAAATCGTGTCCGAGGTTCTCGAGTGTGCAGATTCTGCGATCATTTAAGAAATCCAAGAGGGCTGCCGCAAACGATTATGTTTTCAGCAATATGGATATCGTGTCCGAGGTTCTCCAGGGTGCAGAATACAATTATTGGGATCATTTTTAATTCCGAGATGGCCACCGCTGAAAAGTATGATAACTAGACTAAGGGTATCGTATCCGAGGTTCTCGAGGGTGCTGAGAACGATTTTGTGATCATTTTTCAAATCCAAGAGGGCCTCCGTGCAAGATTATGATCGCAAAAATATGGGTTTCGTATCCGAGGTTCTTGAGAGTGCAGAGAACGATTTTGTGATCATTTTTCAAATCCAAGATGGCCGCCGCTCAAAAGTATGACAACTACATTATGGGTATCGTATCCGAGGTTCTCGAGGGTGCTGAGAACGATTTTGTGATCATTTTTCAAATCCAAGATGGCCGCCGCTCAAAAGTATGATAACTACATTATGGGTATCGTATCCGAGGTTCTCGAGGGTGCTGAGAACGGTTTTGTAATCATTTTTCTAATCCAAGATGGCCGCCGCGCAAGATTATGATCACAAAAATATGGGTATCGTATCCGAGGTTCTCGAGGGTGCTAAGAACGATTTTGTGATAATTTTTCAAATCCAAGAGGGCCGCCGTGCAAGATTATGATCGCAAAAATATGGGTATCGTATCCGAGGTTCTCGAGGGTGCAGAGAACGATTTTGTGATCATTTTTCAAATCGAAGAAAGCCGCCGCTTAAAAGTATGATAACTACATTATGGGTATCGTATCATAGGTTCTTGAGGCTGCAGAGAACGATTTTGTGATCATTTTTCAAATCCAAGATGGCCGCCGCACAAAATTATGTTTTCAGTAATATGAATATCGTGTCCGAGGTTCTCGAGGGTGCAGAAAACAATTTTGGGATCATTTTTAAATCCGAGATGGCCGCCGCTCAAAAGTATGATAACTACATTATGGGTATCGTATCAGAGGTTCTCGAGGTTGCAGAGAACGATTTTGTGATCATTTTTCAAATTCATGTTGGCCGTCGCTCAAAAGTATGATAACTACATTATGGGTATCGTATCCGAGAAGCTCGAGGGTGCTGAGATCGATTTTGTGATCATTTTTCAAATCCAAGAGGGCCGCCTTGCAAGATAATGATCACAAAAATATGGCTATCGTATCCGAGGTTCTTGAGAGTGCAGAGAACTATTTTGTGATCATTTTTCAAATCCAAGATGGCCGCCGCTCAAAAGTATGATAACTACATTATGGGTATCGTATCCGAGGTTCTCGAGGGTGCTGAGAACGATTTTATGATCATTTTTCTAATCCAAGATGGCCGCCGCACAAAATTATGTTTTCAGCAATATGGATATCGTGTCCGAGGTTCTCGAGGGTGCAGAAAACAATTTTGGGATCACTTTTAAATCCGAGATGGCCGCCGCTCAAAAGTATGATAACTAGATTATGGGTATCGTGTCCTAGGTTCTCGAGGGTGCAGAGAACGATTTTGTGATCAGTGTTCAAATCCAAGATGGCCGCCGCTCAAAAGTATGATAACTACATTATGGGTATCGTATTCGAGGTTCTCGAGGGTGCAGAGAACGATTTTGTGATCATTTTTCAAATCCAAGATGGCCGCCGCACAAAATTATGATTTCAGCAATATGGATATCGTACCCGAGGTTCTCGAGGGTGCAGAGAACGATTTTGTGATCATTTTTAAATCCGAGATAGCCGCCGCTCAAAAGTATGATAACTACATTATGGATATCGTATCAGAAGTTCTCGAGGGTGCTGAGAACGATTTTGTGATCATTTTTCAAATCCAAGATAGCCGCCGCACAAAATTATGAATTCAGCAACATGGATATCGTGTCCGAGATTCTCGAGGGTGCAGAGAACGATTTTGTGATCATTTTTTAAGTCCAAGATGGCCGCCGCACAAAATTATGATTTCAGCAATATGGATATCGTACCTGAGGTTCTCGAGGGTGCAGAGAACGATTTGGTGATCATTTTTCAAATCCAAGATGGCTGCCGCACAAAATAATGATTTCAACAATATGGATATCGTACCCGATTTTCTCGAGGGTGCAGAGAAAGATTTTGTGGTCAGTTTTCAAATCCAAGATGGCCGCCGCTCAAAATTATGATAACTACATTATGGATATCGTATCAGAAGTTCTCGAGGGTGCTGAGAACGATTTTGTGATCATTTTTCAAATCCAAGATGGCCGCCGCACAAAATTATGAATTCAGCGACATGGATATTGTGTCCAAGATTTTCGAGGGTGCAGAGAACGATTTTGTGATCATTTTTCAAGTCCAAGATGGCCGCCGCACAAAATTATGATTTTTGCAATATGGATATCGTACCCGAGGTTCTCGAGGTTGCAGAGTAAGATATTTTGTGGTCAGTTTTCAAATTCAAGATGGCCGCCGCTCAAAAGTATGATAACTACATTATGGGTATCGTATTCGAGGTTCTCAAGGGTGCAGAGAACGATTTTGTGATCATTTTTCAAATCGAAGATGGCCGCCGCTCAAAAGTATGATGTCTAGATTATGGGTATCGTATCCTAGGTTCTCGAGGGTGCAGAGAAAGATTTTGTGATCAGTTTTCAAATCCAAGATGGCTGCCGCTCAAAAGTATGATTACTACATTATGGATATCGTATCAGAGGTTCTCGAGGGTGCTGAGAACGATTTTGTGATCATTTTTCAAATCCAAGATGGCCGCCGCACAAAATTATGATTTCAGCAATATGGATAACCTGTCTGAGGTTCTCGAGGGTGCAAAAAATTTTTTGGGATCATTTTTAAATCCGAGATGGCCGCCGTGCAAGACTATGATCACAAAAATATGGGTATCGCTTCCGTGGTTCTTGAGAGTGCACAGAACGATTTTTTGATTATTTTTGAAATCCAAGTTGGCTGCCGCTCAAAATAATGATAACTACATTATGGGTATCGTATCCTAGGTTCTCGAGGGTGCTGAGAACGATTTTATGATCATTTTTCAAATCCAAGATGGCCGCCGCACAAAATTATGATTTCAGCAATATGGATATCGTACCCGAGGTTCTCGAGGGTGCAGAGAACGATTTTGTGATCATTTTTAAATGCAAGATGGCCGCCGCTCAAAAGTATGATAACTAGATTATGGGTATCGTATCCTAGGTTCTCGAGGATGCAGAGAAAGATTTTGTAATCAGTTTTCAAATCCAAGATGGCCGCCGCTCAAAAGTATGATAACTACATTATGGATATCGTATCAGAAGTTCTCGAGGGTGCTGAGAACGATTTTGTGATCATTTTTCAAATCCAAGATGGCCGCCGCACAAAATTATGAATTCAGCAACATGGATATCGTGTGCGAGATTCTCGAGGGTGCAGAGAACGATTTTGTGATCATTTTTAAATCCGAGATGGCCGCCGCTCAAAAGTATGATAACTTGATTATAGGTATCGTATCCTAGGTTCTCGAGGGTGCTGAGAACGATTTTATGATCATTTTTCAAATCCAAGATGGCCGCCGCAAAAAATTATGATTTCAGCAATATGGATATCGTACCTGAGGTACTCGAGGGTGCAGAGAACGACTTGGTGATCATTTTTCAAATCCAAGATGGCTGCCGCACAAAATTATGATTTCAACAATATGGATATCGTACCCGAGTTTCTCGAGGGTGCAGAGAAAGATTTTGTGGTCAGTTTTCAAATCCAAGATAAAAGTATTATAACTACATTATTTGTATCGTATCCCAGGTTCTCGAGGGTGTTGAGAACAATTTTGTGATCATTTTTCAAATCCAAGACGGCCGCCGCACAAAATTATGATTTCAGCAATATGGATAACGTACCCGAGGTTCTCGAGGTTGCAGAGTATGATTTTGTGGTCAGTTTTCAAATTCAAGATGGCCGCCGCTCAAAAGTATGATAACTACATTATGGGTATCGTATTCGAGGTTCTCGAGGGTGCAGAGAACGATTTTGTGATCATATTTCAAATCGAAGATGGCCGCCGCTCAAAAGTATGATAACTAGATTATGGGTATCGTATCCTAGGTTCTCGAGGGTGCTGAGAACGATTTTGAGATCATTTTTCAAATCGAAGATGGCCGCCGCTCAAAAGTATGATAACTAGATTATGGGTATCGTATCTTAGGTTCTCGAGGGTGCTGAGAACGATTTTATGATCATTTTTAAATCCAAGATGGCCGCCGCACAAAATTTTGAATTCAGCAACATGGATATCGTGTCCGAGATTCTCGAGGGTGCAGAGAATGATTTTGTGATCATTTTTCAAATCCAAGATGGCCGCCGCACAAAATTATGATTTCAGCAATATGGATATCGTACCCTAGGTTCTCGAGGGTGCAGAGAAAGATTTTGTGGTCAGTTTTCAAATCCAAGATGGCAGCCGCTCAAAAGTATGATAACTACATTATGGATATCGTATCAGAAGTTCTCGAGGGTGCTGAGAACGATTTTGTGATCATTTTTCAAATCCAAGATAGCCGCCGCACAAAATTATGAATTCAGCAACATGGATATCGTGTCCGAGATTCTCGAGGGTGCAGAGAACGATTTTGTGATCATTTTTCTAATCCAAGATGGCCGCCGCACAAAATTATGATTTCAGCAATATGGATATCGTACCCGAGGTTCTCGAGGGTGCAGAGAACGATTAGGTAATTATTTTTCAAATCCAATATGGCCGCCGCACAAAATTATGATTTTAGCAATATGGAAATCGTGTCCGAGGTTCTCGAGTGTGCAGATTCTGCGATCATTTAAGAAATCCAAGAGGGCTGCCGCAAACGATTATGTTTTCAGCAATATGGATATCGTGTCCGAGGTTCTCCAGGGTGCAGAATACAATTATTGGGATCATTTTTAATTCCGAGATGGCCACCGCTGAAAAGTATGATAACTAGACTATGGGTATCGTATCCGAGGTTCTCGAGGGTGCTGAGAACGATTTTGTGATCATTTTTCAAATCCAAGAGGGCCTCCGTGCAAGATTATGATCGCAAAAATATGGGTTTCGTATCCGAGGTTCTTGAGAGTGCAGAGAACGATTTTGTGATCATTTTTCAAATCCAAGATGGCCGCCGCTCAAAAGTATGACAACTACATTATGGGTATCGTATCCCAGGTTCTCGAGGGTGCAGAGAACGATTTTGTGATCAGTTTTCAAATCCAAGATGGCCGCCGCTCAAAAGTATGATAACTACATTATGGGTATCGTATCCGAGGTTCTCGAGGGTGCTGAGAACGGTTTTGTGATCATTTTTCAAATCCAAGATGGCCGCCGCTCAAAAGTATGACAACTACATTATGGGTATCGTATCCCAGGTTCTCGAGGGTGCAGAGAACGATTTTGTGATCAGTTTTCAAATCCAAGATGGCCGCCGCTCAAAAGTATGATAACTACATTATGGGTATCGTATTCGAGGTTCTCAAGGGTGCAGAGAACGATTTTGTGATCATTTTTCAAATCGAAGATGGCCGCCGCTCAAAAGTATGATGTCTAGATTATGGGTATCGTATCCTAGGTTCTCGAGGGTGCAGAGAAAGATTTTGTGATCAGTTTTCAAATCCAAGATGGCCGCCGCTCAAAAGTATGATAACTACATTATGGATATCGTATCAGAAGTTCTCGAGGGTGCTGAGAACGATTTTGTGATCATTTTTCAAATCCAAGATGGCCGCCGCACAAAATTATGAATTCAGCAACATGGATATCGTGTGCGAGATTCTCGAGGGTGCAGAGAACGATTTTGTGATCATTTTTAAATCCGAGATGGCCGCCGCTCAAAAGTATGATAACTTGATTATAGGTATCGTATCCTAGGTTCTCGAGGGTGCTGAGAACGATTTTATGATCATTTTTCAAATCCAAGATGGCCGCCGCAAAAAATTATGATTTCAGCAATATGGATATCGTACCTGAGGTACTCGAGGGTGCAGAGAACGACTTGGTGATCATTTTTCAAATCCAAGATGGCTGCCGCACAAAATTATGATTTCAACAATATGGATATCGTACCCGAGTTTCTCGAGGGTGCAGAGAAAGATTTTGTGGTCAGTTTTCAAATCCAAGATGGCCGCCTTTCAAAAGTATTATAACTACATTATTTGTATCGTATCCCAGGTTCTCGAGGGTGTTGAGAACAATTTTGTGATCATTTTTCAAATCCAAGACGGCCGCCGCACAAAATTATGATTTCAGCAATATGGATATCGTACCCGAGGTTCTCGAGGTTGCAGAGTATGATTTTGTGGTCAGTTTTCAAATTCAAGATGGCCGCCGCTCAAAAGTATGATAACTACATTATGGGTATCGTATTCGAGGTTCTCGAGGGTGCAGAGAACGATTTTGTGATCATATTTCAAATCGAAGATGGCCGCCGCTCAAAAGTATGATAACTAGATTATGGGTATCGTATCCTAGGTTCTCGAGGGTGCTGAGAACGAGTTTGTGATCATTTTTCAAATCGAAGATGGCCGCCGCTCAAAAGTATGATAACTAGATTATGGGTATCGTATCTTAGGTTCTCGAGGGTGCTGAGAACGATTTTATGATCATTTTTAAATCCAAGATGGCCGCCGCACAAAATTTTGAATTCAGCAACATGGATATCGTGTCCGAGATTCTCGAGGGTGCAGAGAATGATTTTGTGATCATTTTTCAAATCCAAGATGGCCGCCGCACAAAATTATGATTTCAGCAATATGGATATCGTACCCTAGGTTCTCGAGGGTGCAGAGAAAGATTTTGTGGTCAGTTTTCAAATCCAAGATGGCAGCCGCTCAAAAGTATGATAACTACATTATGGATATCGTATCAGAAGTTCTCGAGGGTGCTGAGAACGATTTTGTGATCATTTTTCAAATCCAAGATAGCCGCCGCACAAAATTATGAATTCATCAACATGGATATCGTGTCCGAGATTCTCGAGGGTGCAGAGAACGATTTTGTGATCATTTTTCTAATCCAAGATGGCCGCCGCACAAAATTATGATTTCAGCAATATGGATATCGTACCCGAGGTTCTCGTGGGTGCAGAGAACGATTAGGTGATTATTTTTCAAATCCAATATGGCCGCCGCACAAAATTATGATTTTAGCAATATGGAAATCGTGTCCGAGGTTCTCGAGTGTGCAGATTCTGCGATCATTTAAGAAATCCAAGAGGGCTGCCGCAAACGATTATGTTTTCAGCAATATGGATATCGTGTCCGAGGTTCTCCAGGGTGCAGAATACAATTATTGGGATCATTTTTAATTCCGAGATGGCCACCGCTGAAAAGTATGATAACTAGACTAAGGGTATCGTATCCGAGGTTCTCGAGGGTGCTGAGAACGATTTTGTGATCATTTTTCAAATCCAAGAGGGCCTCCGTGCAAGATTATGATCGCAAAAATATGGGTTTCGTATCCGAGGTTCTTGAGAGTGCAGAGAACGATTTTGTGATCATTTTTCAAATCCAAGATGGCCGCCGCTCAAAAGTATGACAACTACATTATGGGTATCGTATCCCAGGTTCTCGAGGGTGCAGAGAACGATTTTGTGATCAGTTTTCAAATCCAAGATGGCCGCCGCTCAAAAGTATGATAACTACATTATGGGTATCGTATCCGAGGTTCTCGAGGGTGCTGAGAACGGTTTTGTAATCATTTTTCTAATCCAAGATGGCCGCCGTGCAAGATTATGATCACAAAAATATGGGTATCGTATCCGAGGTTCTCGAGGGTGCTAAGAACGATTTTGTGATAATTTTTCAAATCCAAGAGGGCCGCCGTGCAAGATTATGATCGCAAAAATATGGGTATCGTATCCGAGGTTCTCGAGGGTGCAGAGAACGATTTTGTGATCATTTTTCAAATCGAAGAAAGCCGCCGCTTAAAAGTATGATAACTACATTATGGGTATCGTATCATAGGTTCTTGAGGCTGCAGAGAACGATTTTGTGATCATTTTTCAAATCCAAGATGGCCGCCGCACAAAATTATGTTTTCAGTAATATGAATATCGTGTCCGAGGTTCTCGAGGGTGCAGAAAACAATTTTGGGATCATTTTTAAATCCGAGATGGCCGCCGCTCAAAAGTATGATAACTACATTATGGGTATCGTATCAGAGGTTCTCGAGGTTGCAGAGAACGATTTTGTGATCATTTTTCAAATTCATGTTGGCCGTCGCTCAAAAGTATGATAACTACATTATGGGTATCGTATCCGAGAAGCTCGAGGGTGCTGAGATCGATTTTGTGATCATTTTTCAAATCCAAGAGGGCCGCCTTGCAAGATAATGATCACAAAAATATGGCTATCGTATCCGAGGTTCTTGAGAGTGCAGAGAACGATTTTGTGATCATTTTTCAAATCCAAGATGGCCGCCGCTCAAAAGTATGATAACTACATTATGGGTATCGTATCCGAGGTTCTCGAGGGTGCTGAGAACGATTTTATGATCATTTTTCTAATCCAAGATGGCCGCCGCACAAAATTATGTTTTCAGCAATATGGATATCGTGTCCGAGGTTCTCGAGGGTGCAGAAAACAATTTTGGGATCACTTTTAAATCCGAGATGGCCGCCGCTCAAAAGTATGATAACTAGATTATGGGTATCGTGTCCTAGGTTCTCGAGGGTGCAGAGAACGATTTTGTGATCAGTGTTCAAATCCAAGATGGCCGCCGCTCAAAAGTATGATAACTACATTATGGGTATCGTATTCGAGGTTCTCGAGGGTGCAGAGAACGATTTTGTGATCATTTTTCAAATCCAAGATGGCCGCCGCACAAAATTATGATTTCAGCAATATGGATATCGTACCCGAGGTTCTCGAGGGTGCAGAGAACGATTTTGTGATCATTTTTAAATCCGAGATAGCCGCCGCTCAAAAGTATGATAACTACATTATGGATATCGTATCAGAAGTTCTCGAGGGTGCTGAGAACGATTTTGTGATCATTTTTCAAATCCAAGATAGCCGCCGCACAAAATTATGAATTCAGCAACATGGATATCGTGTCCGAGATTCTCGAGGGTGCAGAGAACGATTTTGTGATCATTTTTTAAGTCCAAGATGGCCGCCGCACAAAATTATGATTTCAGCAATATGGATATCGTACCTGAGGTTCTCGAGGGTGCAGAGAACGATTTGGTGATCATTTTTCAAATCCAAGATGGCTGCCGCACAAAATAATGATTTCAACAATATGGATATCGTACCCGATTTTCTCGAGGGTGCAGAGAAAGATTTTGTGGTCAGTTTTCAAATCCAAGATGGCCGCCGCTCAAAAGTATGATAACTACATTATGGATATCGTATCAGAAGTTCTCGAGGGTGCTGAGAACGATTTTGTGATCATTTTTCAAATCCAAGATGGCCGCCGCACAAAATTATGAATTCAGCGACATGGATATTGTGTCCAAGATTTTCGAGGGTGCAGAGAACGATTTTGTGATCATTTTTCAAGTCCAAGATGGCCGCCGCACAAAATTATGATTTTTGCAATATGGATATCGTACCCGAGGTTCTCGAGGTTGCAGAGTAAGATATTTTGTGGTCAGTTTTCAAATTCAAGATGGCCGCCGCTCAAAAGTATGATAACTACATTATGGGTATCGTATTCGAGGTTCTCAAGGGTGCAGAGAACGATTTTGTGATCATTTTTCAAATCGAAGATGGCCGCCGCTCAAAAGTATGATGTCTAGATTATGGGTATCGTATCCTAGGTTCTCGAGGGTGCAGAGAAAGATTTTGTGATCAGTTTTCAAATCCAAGATGGCTGCCGCTCAAAAGTATGATTACTACATTATGGATATCGTATCAGAGGTTCTCGAGGGTGCTGAGAACGATTTTGTGATCATTTTTCAAATCCAAGATGGCCGCCGCACAAAATTATGATTTCAGCAATATGGATAACCTGTCTGAGGTTCTCGAGGGTGCAAAAAATTTTTTGGGATCATTTTTAAATCCGAGATGGCCGCCGTGCAAGACTATGATCACAAAAATATGGGTATCGCTTCCGTGGTTCTTGAGAGTGCACAGAACGATTTTTTGATTATTTTTGAAATCCAAGTTGGCTGCCGCTCAAAATAATGATAACTACATTATGGGTATCGTATCCTAGGTTCTCGAGGGTGCTGAGAACGATTTTATGATCATTTTTCAAATCCAAGATGGCCGCCGCACAAAATTATGATTTCAGCAATATGGATATCGTACCCGAGGTTCTCGAGGGTGCAGAGAACGATTTTGTGATCATTTTTAAATGCAAGATGGCCGCCGCTCAAAAGTATGATAACTAGATTATGGGTATCGTATCCTAGGTTCTCGAGGATGCAGAGAAAGATTTTGTAATCAGTTTTCAAATCCAAGATGGCCGCCGCTCAAAAGTATGATAACTACATTATGGATATCGTATCAGAAGTTCTCGAGGGTGCTGAGAACGATTTTGTGATCATTTTTCAAATCCAAGATGGCCGCCGCACAAAATTATGAATTCAGCAACATGGATATCGTGTGCGAGATTCTCGAGGGTGCAGAGAACGATTTTGTGATCATTTTTAAATCCGAGATGGCCGCCGCTCAAAAGTATGATAACTTGATTATAGGTATCGTATCCTAGGTTCTCGAGGGTGCTGAGAACGATTTTATGATCATTTTTCAAATCCAAGATGGCCGCCGCAAAAAATTATGATTTCAGCAATATGGATATCGTACCTGAGGTACTCGAGGGTGCAGAGAACGACTTGGTGATCATTTTTCAAATCCAAGATGGCTGCCGCACAAAATTATGATTTCAACAATATGGATATCGTACCCGAGTTTCTCGAGGGTGCAGAGAAAGATTTTGTGGTCAGTTTTCAAATCCAAGATAAAAGTATTATAACTACATTATTTGTATCGTATCCCAGGTTCTCGAGGGTGTTGAGAACAATTTTGTGATCATTTTTCAAATCCAAGACGGCCGCCGCACAAAATTATGATTTCAGCAATATGGATATCGTACCCGAGGTTCTCGAGGTTGCAGAGTATGATTTTGTGGTCAGTTTTCAAATTCAAGATGGCCGCCGCTCAAAAGTATGATAACTACATTATGGGTATCGTATTCGAGGTTCTCGAGGGTGCAGAGAACGATTTTGTGATCATATTTCAAATCGAAGATGGCCGCCGCTCAAAAGTATGATAACTAGATTATGGGTATCGTATCCTAGGTTCTCGAGGGTGCTGAGAACGATTTTGAGATCATTTTTCAAATCGAAGATGGCCGCCGCTCAAAAGTATGATAACTAGATTATGGGTATCGTATCTTAGGTTCTCGAGGGTGCTGAGAACGATTTTATGATCATTTTTAAATCCAAGATGGCCGCCGCACAAAATTTTGAATTCAGCAACATGGATATCGTGTCCGAGATTCTCGAGGGTGCAGAGAATGATTTTGTGATCATTTTTCAAATCCAAGATGGCCGCCGCACAAAATTATGATTTCAGCAATATGGATATCGTACCCTAGGTTCTCGAGGGTGCAGAGAAAGATTTTGTGGTCAGTTTTCAAATCCAAGATGGCAGCCGCTCAAAAGTATGATAACTACATTATGGATATCGTATCAGAAGTTCTCGAGGGTGCTGAGAACGATTTTGTGATCATTTTTCAAATCCAAGATAGCCGCCGCACAAAATTATGAATTCAGCAACATGGATATCGTGTCCGAGATTCTCGAGGGTGCAGAGAACGATTTTGTGATCATTTTTCTAATCCAAGATGGCCGCCGCACAAAATTATGATTTCAGCAATATGGATATCGTACCCGAGGTTCTCGAGGGTGCAGAGAACGATTAGGTGATTATTTTTCAAATCCAATATGGCCGCCGCACAAAATTATGATTTTAGCAATATGGAAATCGTGTCCGAGGTTCTCGAGTGTGCAGATTCTGCGATCATTTAAGAAATCCAAGAGGGCTGCCGCAAACGATTATGTTTTCAGCAATATGGATATCGTGTCCGAGGTTCTCCAGGGTGCAGAATACAATTATTGGGATCATTTTTAATTCCGAGATGGCCACCGCTGAAAAGTATGATAACTAGACTATGGGTATCGTATCCGAGGTTCTCGAGGGTGCTGAGAACGATTTTGTGATCATTTTTCAAATCCAAGAGGGCCTCCGTGCAAGATTATGATCGCAAAAATATGGGTTTCGTATCCGAGGTTCTTGAGAGTGCAGAGAACGATTTTGTGATCATTTTTCAAATCCAAGATGGCCGCCGCTCAAAAGTATGACAACTACATTATGGGTATCGTATCCCAGGTTCTCGAGGGTGCAGAGAACGATTTTGTGATCAGTTTTCAAATCCAAGATGGCCGCCGCTCAAAAGTATGATAACTACATTATGGGTATCGTATCCGAGGTTCTCGAGGGTGCTGAGAACGGTTTTGTAATCATTTTTCTAATCCAAGATGGCCGCCGTGCAAGATTATGATCACAAAAATATGGGTATCGTATCCGAGGTTCTCGAGGGTGCTAAGAACGATTTTGTGATAATTTTTCAAATCCAAGAGGGCCGCCGTGCAAGATTATGATCGCAAAAATATGGGTATCATATCCGAGGTTCTCGAGGGTGCAGAGAACGATTTTGTGATCAATTTTCAAATCGAAGAAAGCCGCCGCTTAAAAGTATGATAACTACATTATGGGTATCGTATCATAGGTTCTCGAGGCTGCAGAGAACGATTTTGTGATCATTTTTCAAATCCAAGATGGCCGCCGCACAAAATTATGTTTTCAGTAATATGAATATCGTGTCCGAGGTTCTCGAGGGTGCAGAAAACAATTTTGGGATCATTTTTAAATCCGAGATGGCCGCCGCTCAAAAGTATGATAACTACATTATGGGTATCGTATCAGAGGTTCTCGAGGTTGCAGAGAACGATTTTGTGATCATTTTTCAAATTCATGTTGGCCGTCGCTCAAAAGTATGATAACTACATTATGGGTATCGTATCCGAGAAGCTCGAGGGTGCTGAGATCGATTTTGTGATCATTTTTCAAATCCAAGAGGGCCGCCTTGCAAGATAATGATCACAAAAATATGGCTATCGTATCCGAGGTTCTTGAGAGTGCAGAGAACTATTTTGTGATCATTTTTCAAATCCAAGATGGCCACCGCTCAAAAGTATGATAACTACATTATGGGTATCGTATCCGAGGTTCTCGAGGGTGCTGAGAACGATTTTATGATCATTTTTCTAATCCAAGATGGCCGCCGCACACA
The DNA here is from genome assembly GCF_905404315.1 of Leptidea sinapis. Lineage (NCBI taxonomy): Eukaryota > Metazoa > Arthropoda > Insecta > Lepidoptera > Pieridae > Leptidea > Leptidea sinapis. Next base: position 255,877 of record NC_066296.1, on the reverse strand, counting down.
ATTATGTTTTCAGCAATATGGATATCGTGTCCGAGGTTCTCGAGGGTGCAGAAAACAATTTTGGGATCACTTTTAAATCCGAGATGGCCGCCGCTCAAAAGTATGATAACTAGATTATGGGTATCGTGTCCTAGGTTCTCGAGGGTGCAGAGAACGATTTTGTGATCAGTGTTCAAATCCAAGATGGCCGCCGCTCAAAAGTATGATAACTACATTATGGGTATCGTATTCGAGGTTCTCGAGGGTGCAGAGAACGATTTTGTGATCATTTTTCAAATCCAAGATGGCCGCCGCACAAAATTATGATTTCAGCAATATGGATATCGTACCCGAGGTTCTCGAGGGTGCAGAGAACGATTTTGTGATCATTTTTAAATCCGAGATAGCCGCCGCTCAAAAGTATGATAACTACATTATGGATATCGTATCAGAAGTTCTCGAGGGTGCTGAGAACGATTTTGTGATCATTTTTCAAATCCAAGATAGCCGCCGCACAAAATTATGAATTCAGCAACATGGATATCGTGTCCGAGATTCTCGAGGGTGCAGAGAACGATTTTGTGATCATTTTTTAAGTCCAAGATGGCCGCCGCACAAAATTATGATTTCAGCAATATGGATATCGTACCTGAGGTTCTCGAGGGTGCAGAGAACGATTTGGTGATCATTTTTCAAATCCAAGATGGCTGCCGCACAAAATAATGATTTCAACAATATGGATATCGTACCCGATTTTCTCGAGGGTGCAGAGAAAGATTTTGTGGTCAGTTTTCAAATCCAAGATGGCCGCCGCTCAAAAGTATGATAACTACATTATGGATATCGTATCAGAAGTTCTCGAGGGTGCTGAGAACGATTTTGTGATCATTTTTCAAATCCAAGATGGCCGCCGCACAAAATTATGAATTCAGCGACATGGATATTGTGTCCGAGATTTTCGAGGGTGCAGAGAACGATTTTGTGATCATTTTTCAAGTCCAAGATGGCCGCCGCACAAAATTATGATTTTTGCAATATGGATATCGTACCCGAGGTTCTCGAGGTTGCAGAGTAAGATATTTTGTGGTCAGTTTTCAAATTCAAGATGGCCGCCGCTCAAAAGTATGATAACTACATTATGGGTATCGTATTCGAGGTTCTCAAGGGTGCAGAGAACGATTTTGTGATCATTTTTCAAATCGAAGATGGCCGCCGCTCAAAAGTATGATGTCTAGATTATGGGTATCGTATCCTAGGTTCTCGAGGGTGCAGAGAAAGACTTTGTGATCAGTTTTCAAATCCAAGATGGCTGCCGCTCAAAAGTATGATTACTACATTATGGATATCGTATCAGAGGTTCTCGAGGGTGCTGAGAACGATTTTGTGATCATTTTTCAAATCCAAGATGGCCGCCGCACAAAATTATGATTTCAGCAATATGGATAACCTGTCTGAGGTTCTCGAGGGTGCAAAAAATTTTTTGGGATCATTTTTAAATCCGAGATGGCCGCCGTGCAAGACTATGATCACAAAAATATGGGTATCGCTTCCGTGGTTCTTGAGAGTGCACAGAACGATTTTTTGATTATTTTTGAAATCCAAGTTGGCTGCCGCTCAAAATAATGATAACTACATTATGGGTATCGTATCCTAGGTTCTCGAGGGTGCTGAGAACGATTTTATGATCATTTTTCAAATCCAAGATGGCCGCCGCACAAAATTATGATTTCAGCAATATGGATATCGTACCCGAGGTTCTCGAGGGTGCAGAGAACGATTTTGTGATCATTTTTAAATGCAAGATGGCCGCCGCTCAAAAGTATGATAACTAGATTATGGGTATCGTATCCTAGGTTCTCGAGGATGCAGAGAAAGATTTTGTAATCAGTTTTCAAATCCAAGATGGCCGCCGCTCAAAAGTATGATAACTACATTATGGATATCGTATCAGAAGTTCTCGAGGGTGCTGAGAACGATTTTGTGATCATTTTTCAAATCCAAGATGGCCGCCGCACAAAATTATGAATTCCGCAACATGGATATCGTGTGCGAGATTCTCGAGGGTGCAGAGAACGATTTTGTGATCATTTTTAAATCCGAGATGGCCGCCGCTCAAAAGTATGATAACTTGATTATAGGTATCGTATCCTAGGTTCTCGAGGGTGCTGAGAACGATTTTATGATCATTTTTCAAATCCAAGATGGCCGCCGCTCAAAAGTGTGATAACTACATTATGGGTATCGTATCCGAGGTTCTCGAGGTTGCTGAGAACGGTTTTGTAATCATTTTTCTAATCCAAGATGGCCGCCGTGCAAGATTATGATGACAAAAATATGGGTATCGTATCCGAGGTTCTCGAGGGTGCTAAGAACGATTTTGTGATAATTTTTCAAATCCAAGAGGGCCGCCGTGCAAGATTATGATCGCAAAAATATGGGTATCGTATCCGAGGTTCTCGAGGGTGCAGAGAACGATTTTGTGATCATTTTTCAAATCGAAGATAGCCGCCGCTTAAAAGTATGATAACTACATTATGGGTATCGTATCCGAGGTTCTCAAGGGTGCTGAGAACGATTTTATGATCATTTTTCAAATCCAAGATGGCCGCCGCACAAAATTATGTTTTCAGCAATATGAATATCGTGTCTGGGGTTCTCGAGGGTGCAGAAAACAATTTTGGGATCATTTTTAAATCCGAGATAGCCGCCGCTCAAAAGTATGATAACTACATTATGGGTATCGTATCCGAGAATCTCGAGGGTGCTGAGATCGATTTTGTGATCATTTTTCAAATCCAAGAGGGCCGACTTGCAAGATAATGATCACAAAAATATGGGTATCGTATCCGAGGTTCTCAAGGGTGCTGAGAACGATTTTATGATCATTTTTCTAATCCAAGATGGCCGCCGCACAAAATAATGTTTTCAGCAATATGGATATCGTGTCCGAGGTTCTCGAGGGTGCAGAAAACAATTTTGGGATCACTTTTAAATCCGAGATTGCCGCCGCTCAAAAGTATGATAGCTAGATTATGGGTATCGTCTCCTAGGTTCTCGAGGGTGCAGAGAACGATTTTGTGATCAGTGTTCAAATCCAAGATGGCCGCCGCTCAAAAGTATGATAACTACATTATGGGTATCGTATCCGAGGTTCTCGAGGGTGCTGAGAAAGATTTTGTAATCATTTTTCAAATCCAAGATTGCCGCCGCACAAAATTATGATTTCAGCAATATGGATATCGTACCCGAGGTTCTCGAGGGTGCAGAGAACGATTTTGTGATCAGTGTTCAAATCCAAGATGGCCGCCGCTCAAAAGTATGATAACTACATTATGGGTATCGTATCCGAGGTTCTCGAGGGTGCTGAGAACGATTTTGTGGTCAGTTTTTTAATATAAGATGGCAGATGCACAAAATTATGTTTTCAGCAATATGGATTTCGTGTCCGAGGTTCTCGAGGGAGCAGAAAACAATTTTGGAATCATTTTTAAATCCGAGATGACCGCCGCTGAAAAGTATGATAACTAGATTATGGGTATCGTATCCCAGGTTCTCGAGGGTGCAGAGAACGATTTTGTGATCAGTGTTCAAATCCAAGATGGCCGCCGCTCAAAAGTATGATAACTACATTATGGGTATCGTATTCGAGGTTCTCGAGGGTGCTAAGAACGATTTTGTGATAATTTTTCAAATCCAAGAGGGCCGCCGTGCAAGATTATGATCGCAAAAATATGGGTATCGTATCCGAGGTTCTCGAGGGTGCAGAGAACGATTTTGTGATCATTTTTCAAATCGAAGATAGCCGCCGCTTAAAAGTATGATAACTACATTATGGGTATCGTATCCGAGGTTCTCAAGGGTGCTGAGAACGATTTTATGATCATTTTTCAAATCCAAGATGGCCGCCGCACAAAATTATGTTTTCAGCAATATGAATATCGTGTCTGGGGTTCTCGAGGGTGCAGAAAACAATTTTGGGATCATTTTTAAATCCGAGATAGCCGCCGCTCAAAAGTATGATAACTACATTATGGGTATCGTATCAGAGGTTCTCGAGGTTGCAGAGAACGATTTTGTGATCATTTTTCAAATTCATGTTGGCCGTCGCTCAAAAGTATGATAACTACATTATGGGTATCGTATCCGAGAATCTCGAGGGTGCTGAGATCGATTTTGTGATCATTTTTCAAATCCAAGAGGGCCGACTTGCAAGATAATGATCACAAAAATATGGGTATCGTATCCGAGGTTCTCAAGGGTGCTGAGAACGATTTTATGATCATTTTTCTAATCCAAGATGGCCGCCGCACAAAATAATGTTTTCAGCAATATGGATATCGTGTCCGAGGTTCTCGAGGGTGCAGAAAACAATTTTGGGATCACTTTTAAATCCGAGATTGCCGCCGCTCAAAAGTATGATAACTAGATTATGGGTATCGTCTCCTAGGTTCTCGAGGGTGCAGAGAACGATTTTGTGATCAGTGTTCAAATCCAAGATGGCCGCCGCTCAAAAGTATGATAACTACATTATGGGTATCGTATCCGAGGTTCTCGAGGGTGCTGAGAAAGATTTTGTAATCATTTTTCAAATCCAAGATTGCCGCCGCACAAAATTATGATTTCAGCAATATGGATATCGTACCCGAGGTTCTCGAGGGTGCAGAGAACGATTAGGTGATTATTTTTCAAATCCAATATGGCCGCCGCTCAAAAGTATGATAACTACATTATGGGTATCGTATCCCAGGTTCTCGAGGGTGCAGAGAACGATTTTGTGATCAGTTTTCAAATCCAAGATGGCCGCCGCTCAAAAGTATGATAACTACATTATGGGTATCGTATCAGAGGTTCTCGAGGTTGCAGAGAACGATTTTGTGATCATTTTTCAAATTCATGTTGGCCGTCGCTCAAAAGTATGATAACTACATTATGGGTATCGTATCCGAGAATCTCGAGGGTGCTGAGATCGATTTTGTGATCATTTTTCAAATCCAAGAGGGCCGCCTTGCAAGATAATGATCACATAAATATGGCTACCGTATCCGAGGTTCTTGAGAGTGCAGAGAACGATTTTGTGATCATTTTTCAAATCCAAGATGGCCGCCGCTCAAAAGTATGATAACTACATTATGGGTATCGTATCCGAGGTACTCGAGGGTGCTGAGAACGCTTTTATGATCATTTTTCTAATCCAAGATGGCCGCCGCACAAAATTATGTTTTCAGCAATATGGATATCGTGTCCGAGGTTCTCGAGGGTGCAGAAAACAATTTTGGGATCACTTTTAAATCCGAGATGGCCGCCGCTCAAAAGTATGATAACTAGATTATGGGTATCGTGTCCTAGGTTCTCGAGGGTGCAGAGAACGATTTTGTGATCAGTGTTCAAATCCAAGATGGCCGCCGCTCAAAAGTATGATAACTACATTATGGGTATCGTATCCGAGGTTCTCGAGGTTGCTGAGAAAGATTTTGTAATCATTTTTCTAATCCAAGATGGCCGCCGCACAAAATTATGATTTCAGCAATATGGATATCGTACCCGAGGTTCTCGAGGGTGCAGAGAACGATTAGGTGATTATTTTTCAAATCCAATATGGCCGCCGCACAAAATTATGATTTTAGCAATATGGAAATCGTGTCCGAGGTTCTCGAGTGTGCAGATTCTGCGATCATTTAAGAAATCCAAGAGGGCTGCCGCAAACGATTATGTTTTCAGCAATATGGATATCGTGTCCGAGGTTCTCCAGGGTGCAGAATACAATTATTGGGATCATTTTTAATTCCGAGATGGTCACCGCTGAAAAGTATGATAACTAGACTATGGGTATCGTATCCGAGGTTCTCGAGGGTGCTGAGAACGATTTTGTGATCATTTTTCAAATCCAAGAGGGCCTCCGTGCAAGATTATGATCGCAAAAATATGGGTTTCGTATCCGAGGTTCTTGAGAGTGCAGAGAACGATTTTGTGATCATTTTTCAAATCCAAGATGGCCGCCGCTCAAAAGTATGACAACTACATTATGGGTATCGTATCCCAGGTTCTCGAGGGTGCAGAGAACGATTTTGTGATCAGTTTTCAAATCCAAGATGGCCGCCGCTCAAAAGTATGATAACTACATTATGGGTATCGTATCCGAGGTTCTCGAGGGTGCTGAGAACGGTTTTGTAATCATTTTTCTAATCCAAGATGGCCGCCGTGCAAGATTATGATCACAAAAATATGGGTATCGTATCCGAGGTTCTCGAGGGTGCTAAGAACGATTTTGTGATAATTTTTCAAATCCAAGAGGGCCGCCGTGCAAGATTATGATCGCAAAAATATGGGTATCGTATCCGAGGTTCTCGAGGGTGCAGAGAACGATTTTGTGATCATTTTTCAAATCGAAGAAAGCCGCCGCTTAAAAGTATGATAACTACATTATGGGTATCGTATCATAGGTTCTCGAGGCTGCAGAGAACGATTTTGTGATCATTTTTCAAATCCAAGATGGCCGCCGCACAAAATTATGTTTTCAGTAATATGAATATCGTGTCCGAGGTTCTCGAGGGTGCAGAAAACAATTTTGGGATCATTTTTAAAGCCGAGATGGCCGCCGCTCAAAAGTATGATAACTACATTATGGGTATCGTATCAGAGGTTCTCGAGGTTGCAGAGAACGATTTTGTGATCATTTTTCAAATTCATGTTGGCCGTCGCTCAAAAGTATGATAACTACATTATGGGTATCGTATCCGAGAAGCTCGAGGGTGCTGAGATCGATTTTGTGATCATTTTTCAAATCCAAGAGGGCCGCCTTGCAAGATAATGATCACAAAAATATGGCTATCGTATCCGAGGTTCTTGAGAGTGCAGAGAACTATTTTGTGATCATTTTTCAAATCCAAGATGGCCGCCGCTCAAAAGTATGATAACTACATTATGGGTATCGTATCCGAGGTTCTCGAGGGTGCTGAGAACGATTTTATGATCATTTTTCTAATCCAAGATGGCCGCCGCACAAAATTATGTTTTCAGCAATATAGATATCGTGTCCGAGGTTCTCGAGGGTGCAGAAAACAATTTTGGGATCACTTTTAAATCCGAGATGGCCGCCGCTCAAAAGTATGATAACTAGATTATGGGTATCGTGTCCTAGGTTCTCGAGGGTGCAGAGAACGATTTTGTGATCAGTGTTCAAATCCAAGATGGCCGCCGCTCAAAAGTATGATAACTACATTATGGGTATCGTATTCGAGGTTCTCGAGGGTGCAGAGAACGATTTTGTGATCATTTTTCAAATCCAAGATGGCCGCCGCACAAAATTATGATTTCAGCAATATGGATATCGTACCCGAGGTTCTCGAGGGTGCAGAGAACGATTTTGTGATCATTTTTAAATCCGAGATAGCCGCCGCTCAAAAGTATGATAACTACATTATGGATATCGTATCAGAAGTTCTCGAGGGTGCTGAGAACGATTTTGTGATCATTTTTCAAATCCAAGATAGCCGCCGCACAAAATTATGAATTCAGCAACATGGATATCGTGTCCGAGATTCTCGAGGGTGCAGAGAACGATTTTGTGATCATTTTTTAAGTCCAAGATGGCCGCCGCACAAAATTATGATTTCAGCAATATGGATATCGTACCTGAGGTTCTCGAGGGTGCAGAGAACGATTTGGTGATCATTTTTCAAATCCAAGATGGCTGCCGCACAAAATAATGATTTCAACAATATGGATATCGTACCCGATTTTCTCGAGGGTGCAGAGAAAGATTTTGTGGTCAGTTTTCAAATCCAAGATGGCCGCCGCTCAAAAGTATGATAACTACATTATGGATATCGTATCAGAAGTTCTCGAGGGTGCTGAGAACGATTTTGTGATCATTTTTCAAATCCAAGATGGCCGCCGCACAAAATTATGAATTCAGCAACATGGATATTGTGTCCGAGATTTTCGAGGGTGCAGAGAACGATTTTGTGATCATTTTTCAAGTCCAAGATGGCCGCCGCACAAAATTATGATTTTTGCAATATGGATATCGTACCCGAGGTTCTCGAGGTTGCAGAGTAAGATATTTTGTGGTCAGTTTTCAAATTCAAGATGGCCGCCGCTCAAAAGTATGATAACTACATTATGGGTATCGTATTCGAGGTTCTCAAGGGTGCAGAGAACGATTTTGTGATCATTTTTCAAATCGAAGATGGCCGCCGCTCAAAAGTATGATGACTAGATTATGGGTATCGTATCCTAGGTTCTCGAGGGTGCAGAGAAAGATTTTGTGATCAGTTTTCAAATCCAAGATGGCTGCCGCTCAAAAGTATGATTACTACATTATGGATATCGTATCAGAGGTTCTCGAGGGTGCTGAGAACGATTTTGTGATCATTTTTCAAATCCAAGATGGCCGCCGCACAAAATTATGATTTCAGCAATATGGATAACCTGTCTGAGGTTCTCGAGGGTGCAAAAAATTTTTTGGGATCATTTTTAAATCCGAGATGGCCGCCGTGCAAGACTATGATCACAAAAATATGGGTATCGCTTTCGTGGTTCTTGAGAGTGCACAGAACGATTTTTTGATTATTTTTGAAATCCAAGTTGGCTGCCGCTCAAAATAATGATAACTACATTATGGGTATCGTATCCTAGGTTCTCGAGGGTGCTGAGAACGATTTTATGATCATTTTTCAAATCCAAGATGGCCGCCGCACAAAATTATGATTTCAGCAATATGGATATCGTACCCGAGGTTCTCGAGGGTGCAGAGAACGATTTTGTGATCATTTTTAAATGCAAGATGGCCGCCGCTCAAAAGTATGATAACTAGATTATGGGTATCGTATCCTAGGTTCTCGAGGATGCAGAGAAAGATTTTGTAATCAGTTTTCAAATCCAAGATGGCCGCCGCTCAAAAGTATGATAACTACATTATGGGTATCGTATTCGAGGTTCTCAAGGGTGCAGAGAACGATTTTGTGATCATTTTTCAAATCGAAGATGGCCGCCGCTCAAAAGTATGATGTCTAGATTATGGGTATCGTATCCTAGGTTCTCGAGGGTGCAGAGAAAGATTTTGTGATCAGTTTTCAAATCCAAGATGGCTGCCGCTCAAAAGTATGATGACTACATTATGGATATCGTATCAGAGGTTCTCGAGGGTGCTGAGAACGATTTTGTGATCATTTTTCAAATCCAAGATGGCCGCCGCACAAAATTATGATTTCAGCAATATGGATAACCTGTCTGAGGTTCTCGAGGGTGCAAAAAATTTTTTGGGATCATTTTTAAATCCGAGATGGCCGCCGTGCAAGACTATGATCACAAAAATATGGGTATCGCTTCCGTGGTTCTTGAGAGTGCACAGAACGATTTTTTGATTATTTTTGAAATCCAAGTTGGCTGCCGCTCAAAATAATGATAACTACATTATGGGTATCGTATCCTAGGTTCTCGAGGGTGCTGAGAACGATTTTGTGATCATTTTTCAAATCCAAGATGGCCGCCGCACAAAATTATGAATTCAGCAACATGGATATCGTGTGCGAGATTCTCGAGGGTGCAGAGAACGATTTTGTGATCATTTTTAAATCCGAGATGGCCGCCGCTCAAAAGTATGATAACTTGATTATAGGTATCGTATCCTAGGTTCTCGAGGGTGCTGAGAACGATTTTATGATCATTTTTCAAATCCAAGATGGCCGCCGCAAAAAATTATGATTTCAGCAATATGGATATCGTACCTGAGGTACTCGAGGGTGCAGAGAACGACTTGGTGATCATTTTTCAAATCCAAGATGGCTGCCGCACAAAATTATGATTTCAACAATATGGATATCGTACCCGAGTTTCTCGAGGGTGCAGAGAAAGATTTTGTGGTCAGTTTTCAAATCCAAGATGGCCGCCTTTCAAAAGTATTATAACTACATTATTTGTATCGTATCCCAGGTTCTCGAGGGTGTTGAGAACAATTTTGTGATCATTTTTCAAATCCAAGACGGCCGCCGCACAAAATTATGATTTCAGCAATATGGATATCGTACCCGAGGTTCTCGAGGTTGCAGAGTATGATTTTGTGGTCAGTTTTCAAATTCAAGATGGCCGCCGCTCAAAAGTATGATAACTACATTATGGGTATCGTATTCGAGGTTCTCGAGGGTGCAGAGAACGATTTTGTGATCATATTTCAAATCGAAGATGGCCGCCGCTCAAAAGTATGATAACTAGATTATGGGTATCGTATCCTAGGTTCTCGAGGGTGCTGAGAACGATTTTGTGATCATTTTTCAAATCGAAGATGGCCGCCGCTCAAAAGTATGATAACTAGATTATGGGTATCGTATCTTAGGTTCTCGAGGGTGCTGAGAACGATTTTATGATCATTTTTAAATCCAAGATGGCCGCCGCACAAAATTTTGAATTCAGCAACATGGATATCGTGTCCGAGATTCTCGAGGGTGCAGAGAATGATTTTGTGATCATTTTTCAAATCCAAGATGGCCGCCGCACAAAATTATGATTTCAGCAATATGGATATCGTACCCTAGGTTCTCGAGGGTGCAGAGAAAGATTTTGTGGTCAGTTTTCAAATCCAAGATGGCAGCCGCTCAAAAGTATGATAACCACATTATGGATATCGTATCAGAAGTTCTCGAGGGTGCTGAGAACGATTTTGTGATCATTTTTCAAATCCAAGATAGCCGCCGCACAAAATTATGAATTCAGCAACATGGATATCGTGTCCGAGATTCTCGAGGGTGCAGAGAACGATTTTGTGATCATTTTTCTAATCCAAGATGGCCGCCGCACAAAATTATGATTTCAGCAATATGGATATCGTACCCTAGGTTCTCGAGGGTGCAGAGAAAGATTTTGTGGTCAGTTTTCAAATCCAAGATGGCAGCCGCTCAAAAGTATGATAACCACATTATGGATATCGTATCAGAAGTTCTCGAGGGTGCTGAGAACGATTTTGTGATCATTTTTCAAATCCAAGATAGCCGCCGCACAAAATTATGAATTCAGCAACATGGATATCGTGTCCGAGATTCTCGAGGGTGCAGAGAACGATTTTGTGATCATTTTTCTAATCCAAGATGGCCGCCGCACAAAATTATGATTTCAGCAATATGGATATCGTACCCGAGGTTCTCGAGGGTGCAGAGAACGATTAGGTGATTATTTTTCAAATCCAATATGGCCGCCGCACAAAATTATGATTTTAGCAATATGGAAATCGTGTCCCAGGTTCTCGAGGGTGCAGATTCTGCGATCATTTAAGAAATCCAAGAGGGCTGCCGCAAACGATTATGTTTTCAGCAATATGGATATCGTGTCCGAGGTTCTCCAGGGTGCAGAATACAATTATTGGGATCATTTTTAATTCCGAGATGGCCACCGCTGAAAAGTATGATAACTAGACTATGGGTATCGTATCCGAGGTTCTCGAGGGTGCTGAGAACGATTTTGTGATCATTTTTCAAATCCAAGAGGGCCTCCGTGCAAGATTATGATCGCAAAAATATGGGTTTCGTATCCGAGGTTCTTGAGAGTGCAGAGAACGATTTTGTGATCATTTTTCAAATCCAAGATGGCCGCCGCTCAAAAGTATGACAACTACATTATGGGTATCGTATCCCAGGTTCTCGAGGGTGCAGAGAACGATTTTGTGATCAGTTTTCAAATCCAAGATGGCCGCCGCTCAAAAGTATGATAACTACATTATGGGTATCGTATCCGAGGTTCTCGAGGGTGCTGAGAACGGTTTTGTCATCATTTTTCTAATCCAAGATGGCCGCCGTGCAAGATTATGATCACAAAAATATGGGTATCGTTCCCGAGGTTCTCGAGGGTGCTAAGAACGATTTTGTGATAATTTTTCAAATCCAAGAGGGCCGCCGTGCAAGATTATGATCGCAAAAATATGGGTATCGTATCCGAGGTTCTCGAGGGTGCAGAGAACGATTTTGTGATCATTTTTCAAATCGAAGAAAGCCGCCGCTTAAAAGTATGATAACTACATTATGGGTATCGTATCATAGGTTCTTGAGGCTGCAGAGAACGATTTTGTGATCATTTTTCAAATCCAAGATGGCCGCCGCACAAAATTATGTTTTCAGTAATATGAATATCGTGTCCGAGGTTCTCGAGGGTGCAGAAAACAATTTTGGGATCATTTTTAAATCCGAGATGGCGGCCGCTCAAAAGTATGATAACTACATTATGGGTATCGTATCAGAGGTTCTCGAGGTTGCAGAGAACGATTTTGTGATCATTTTTCAAATTCATGTTGGCCGTCGCTCAAAAGTATGATAACTACATTATGGGTATCGTATCCGAGAAGCTCGAGGGTGCTGAGATCGATTTTGTGATAATTTTTCAAATCCAAGATGGCCGCCGCACAAAATTATGTTTTCAGCAATATGGATATCGTGTCCGAGGTTCTCGAGGGTGCAGAAAACAATTTTGGGATCACTTTTAAATCCGAGATGGCCGCCGCTCAAAAGTATGATAACTAGATTATGGGTATCGTGTCCTAGGTTCTCGAGGGTGCAGAGAACGATTTTGTGATCAGTGTTCAAATCCAAGATGGCCGCCGCTCAAAAGTATGATAACTACATTATGGGTATCGTATTCGAGGTTCTCGAGGGTGCAGAGAACGATTTTGTGATCATTTTTCAAATCCAAGATGGCCGCCGCACAAAATTATGATTTCAGCAATATGGATATCGTACCCGAGGTTCTCGAGGGTGCAGAGAACGATTTTGTGATCATTTTTAAATCCGAGATAGCCGCCGCTCAAAAGTATGATAACTACATTATGGATATCGTATCAGAAGTTCTCGAGGGTGCTGAGAACGATTTTGTGATCATTTTTCAAATCCAAGATAGCCGCCGCACAAAATTATGAATTCAGCAACATGGATATCGTGTCCGAGATTCTCGAGGGTGCAGAGAACGATTTTGTGATCATTTTTTAAGTCCAAGATGGCCGCCGCACAAAATTATGATTTCAGCAATATGGATATCGTACCTGAGGTTCTCGAGGGTGCAGAGAACGATTTGGTGATCATTTTTCAAATCCAAGATGGCTGCCGCACAAAATAATGATTTCAACAATATGGATATCGTACCCGATTTTCTCGAGGGTGCAGAGAAAGATTTTGTGGTCAGTTTTCAAATCCAAGATGGCCGCCGCTCAAAAGTATGATAACTACATTATGGATATCGTATCAGAAGTTCTCGAGGGTGCTGAGAACGATTTTGTGATCATTTTTCAAATCCAAGATGGCCGCCGCACAAAATTATGAATTCAGCGACATGGATATTGTGTCCGAGATTTTCGAGGGTGCAGAGAACGATTTTGTGATCATTTTTCAAGTCCAAGATGGCCGCCGCACAAAATTATGATTTTTGCAATATGGATATCGTACCCGAGGTTCTCGAGGTTGCAGAGTAAGATATTTTGTGGTCAGTTTTCAAATTCAAGATGGCCGCCGCTCAAAAGTATGATAACTACATTATGGGTATCGTATTCGAGGTTCTCAAGGGTGCAGAGAACGATTTTGTGATCATTTTTCAAATCGAAGATGGCCGCCGCTCAAAAGTATGATGTCTAGATTATGGGTATCGTATCCTAGGTTCTCGAGGGTGCAGAGAAAGATTTTGTGATCAGTTTTCAAATCCAAGATGGCTGCCGCTCAAAAGTATGATTACTACATTATGGATATCGTATCAGAGGTTCTCGAGGGTGCTGAGAACGATTTTGTGATCATTTTTCAAATCCAAGATGGCCGCCGCACAAAATTATGATTTCAGCAATATGGATAACCTGTCTGAGGTTCTCGAGGGTGCAAAAAATTTTTTGGGATCATTTTTAAATCCGAGATGGCCGCCGTGCAAGACTATGATCACAAAAATATGGGTATCGCTTCCGTGGTTCTTGAGAGTGCACAGAACGATTTTTTGATTATTTTTGAAATCCAAGTTGGCTGCCGCTCAAAATAATGATAACTACATTATGGGTATCGTATCCTAGGTTCTCGAGGGTGCTGAGAACGATTTTATTATCATTTTTCAAATCAAAGATGGCCGCCGCACAAAATTATGATTTCAGCAATATTGATATCGTACCCGAGGTTCTCGAGGGTGCAGAGAACGATTTTGTGATCATTTTTAAATGCAAGATGGCCGCCGCTCAAAAGTATGATAACTAGATTATGGGTATCGTATCCTAGGTTCTCGAGGATGCAGAGAAAGATTTTGTAATCAGTTTTCAAATCCAAGATGGCCGCCGCTCAAAAGTATGATAACTACATTATGGATATCGTATCAGAAGTTCTCGAGGGTGCTGAGAACGATTTTGTGATCATTTTTCAAATCCAAGATGGCCGCCGCACAAAATTATGAATTCAGCAACATGGATATCGTGTGCGAGATTCTCGAGGGTGCAGAGAACGATTTTGTGATCATTTTTAAATCCGAGATGGCCGCCGCTCAAAAGTATGATAACTTGATTATAGGTATCGTATCCTAGGTTCTCGAGGGTGCTGAGAACGATTTTATGATCATTTTTCAAATCCAAGATGGCCGCCGCAAAAAATTATGATTTCAGCAATATGGATATCGTACCTGAGGTACTCGAGGGTGCAGAGAACGACTTGGTGATCATTTTTCAAATCCAAGATGGCTGCCGCACAAAATTATGATTTCAACAATATGGATATCGTACCCGAGTTTCTCGAGGGTGCAGAGAAAGATTTTGTGGTCAGTTTTCAAATCCAAGATGGCCGCCTTTCAAAAGTATTATAACTACATTATTTGTATCGTATCCCAGGTTCTCGAGGGTGTTGAGAACAATTTTGTGATCATATTTCAAATCGAAGATGGCCGCCGCTCAAAAGTATGATAACTAGATTATGGGTATCGTATCCTAGGTTCTCGAGGGTGCTGAGAACGATTTTGTGATCATTTTTCAAATCGAAGATGGCCGCCGCTCAAAAGTATGATAACTAGATTATGGGTATCGTATCTTAGGTTCTCGAGGTTGCTGAGAACGATTTTATGATCATTTTTAAATCCAAGATGGCCGCCGCACAAAATTTTGAATTCAGCAACATGGATATCGTGTCCGAGATTCTCGAGGGTGCAGAGAATGATTTAGTGATCATTTTTCAAATCCAAGATGGCCGCCGCACAAAATTATGATTTCAGCAATATGGATATCGTACCCTAGGTTCTCGAGGGTGCAGAGAAAGATTTTGTGGTCAGTTTTCAAATCCAAGATGGCCGCCGCTCAAAAGTATGATAACTACATTATGGATATCGTATCAGAAGTTCTCGACGGTGCTGAGAACGATTTTGTGATCATTTTTCAAATCCAAGATGGCCGCCGCACAAAATTATGAATTCAGCAACATGGATATTGTGTCCGAGATTCTCGAGGGTGCAGAGAACGATTTTGTGATCATTTTTCAAGTCCAAGATGGCCGCCGCACAAAATTATGATTTCAGCAATATGGATATCGTACCCGGGTTCTCGAGGGTGCAGAGAACGATTTTGTGATCATTTTTAAATCCGAGATGGCCGCCGCTCAAAAGTATGATAACTACATTATGGATATCGTATCAGAAGTTCTCGAGGGTGCTGAGAACGATTTTGTGATCATTTTTCAAATCCAAGATGGCCGCCGCACAAAATTATGAATTCAGCGACATGGATATTGTGTCCGAGATTTTCGAGGGTGCAGAGAACGATTTTGTGATCATTTTTCAAGTCCAAGATGGCCGCCGCACAAAATTATGATTTTTGCAATATGGATATCGTACCCGAGGTTCTCGAGGTTGCAGAGTAAGATATTTTGTGGTCAGTTTTCAAATTCAAGATGGCCGCCGCTCAAAAGTATGATAACTACATTATGGGTATCGTATTCGAGGTTCTCAAGGGTGCAGAGAACGATTTTGTGATCATTTTTCAAATCGAAGATGGCCGCCGCTCAAAAGTATGATGTCTAGATTATGGGTATCGTATCCTAGGTTCTCGAGGGTGCAGAGAAAGATTTTGTGATCAGTTTTCAAATCCAAGATGGCTGCCGCTCAAAAGTATGATTACTACATTATGGATATCGTATCAGAGGTTCTCGAGGGTGCTGAGAACGATTTTGTGATCATTTTTCAAATCCAAGATGGCCGCCGCACAAAATTATGATTTCAGCAATATGGATAACCTGTCTGAGGTTCTCGAGGGTGCAAAAAATTTTTTGGGATCATTTTTAAATCCGAGATGGCCGCCGTGCAAGACTATGATCACAAAAATATGGGTATCGCTTCCGTGGTTCTTGAGAGTGCACAGAACGATTTTTTGATTATTTTTGAAATCCAAGTTGGCTGCCGCTCAAAATAATGATAACTACATTATGGGTATCGTATCCTAGGTTCTCGAGGGTGCTGAGAACGATTTTATGATCATTTTTCAAATCCAAGATGGCCGCCGCACAAAATTATGATTTCAGCAATATGGATATCGTACCCGAGGTTCTCGAGG
Source organism: Leptidea sinapis (assembly GCF_905404315.1). Lineage (NCBI taxonomy): Eukaryota > Metazoa > Arthropoda > Insecta > Lepidoptera > Pieridae > Leptidea > Leptidea sinapis. The sequence goes on along the minus strand of NC_066296.1, from coordinate 239,370 downwards.
GTGCAGAGAACGATTTTGTGATCATTTTTAAATGCAAGATGGCCGCCGCTCAAAAGTATGATAACTAGATTATGGGTATCGTATCCTAGAATCTCGAGGATGCAGAGAAAGATTTTGTAATCAGTTTTCAAATCCAAGATGGCCGCCGCTCAAAAGTATGATAACTACATTATGGATATCGTATCAGAAGTTCTCGAGGGTGCTGAGAACGATTTTGTGATCATTTTTCAAATCCAAGATGGCCGCCGCACAAAATTATGAATTCAGCAACATGGATATCGTGTGCGAGATTCTCGAGGGTGCAGAGAACGATTTTGTGATCATTTTTAAATCCGAGATGGCCGCCGCTCAAAAGTATGATAACTTGATTATAGGTATCGTATCCTAGGTTCTCGAGGGTGCTGAGAACGATTTTATGATCATTTTTCAAATCCAAGATGGCCGCCGCAAAAAATTATGATTTCAGCAATATGGATATCGTACCTGAGGTACTCGAGGGTGCAGAGAACGACTTGGTGATCATTTTTCAAATCCAAGATGGCTGCCGCACAAAATTATGATTTCAACAATATGGATATCGTACCCGAGTTTCTCGAGGGTGCAGAGAAAGATTTTGTGGTCAGTTTTCAAATCCAAGATGGCCGCCTTTCAAAAGTATTATAACTACATTATTTGTATCGTATCCCAGGTTCTCGAGGGTGTTGAGAACAATTTTGTGATCATATTTCAAATCGAAGATGGCCGCCGCTCAAAAGTATGATAACTAGATTATGGGTATCGTATCCTAGGTTCTCGAGGGTGCTGAGAACGATTTTGTGATCATTTTTCAAATCGAAGATGGCCGCCGCTCAAAAGTATGATAACTAGATTATGGGTATCGTATCTTAGGTTCTCGAGGTTGCTGAGAACGATTTTATGATCATTTTTAAATCCAAGATGGCCGCCGCACAAAATTTTGAATTCAGCAACATGGATATCGTGTCCGAGATTCTCGAGGGTGCAGAGAATGATTTAGTGATCATTTTTCAAATCCAAGATGGCCGCCGCACAAAATTATGATTTCAGCAATATGGATATCGTACCCTAGGTTCTCGAGGGTGCAGAGAAAGATTTTGTGGTCAGTTTTCAAATCCAAGATGGCCGCCGCTCAAAAGTATGATAACTACATTATGGATATCGTATCAGAAGTTCTCGAGGGTGCTGAGAACGATTTTGTGATCATTTTTCAAATCCAAGATGGCCGCCGCACAAAATTATGAATTCAGCAACATGGATATTGTGTCCGAGATTCTCGAGGGTGCAGAGAACGATTTTGTGATCATTTTTCAAGTCCAAGATGGCCGCCGCACAAAATTATGATTTCAGCAATATGGATATCGTACCCGGGTTCTCGAGGGTGCAGAGAACGATTTTGTGATCATTTTTAAATCCGAGATGGCCGCCGCTCAAAAGTATGATGTCTAGATTATGGGTATCGTATCCTAGGTTCTCGAGGGTGCAGAGAAAGATTTTGTGATCAGTTTTCAAATCCAAGATGGCTGCCGCTCAAAAGTATGATTACTACATTATGGATATCGTATCAGAGGTTCTCGAGGGTGCTGAGAACGATTTTGTGATCATTTTTCAAATCCAAGATGGCCGCCGCACAAAATTATGATTTCAGCAATATGGATATCCTGTCTGAGGTTCTCGAGGGTGCAAAAAATTTTTTGGGATCATTTTTAAATCCGAGATGGCCGCCGTGCAAGACTATGATCACAAAAATATGGGTATCGCTTCCGTGGTTCTTGAGAGTGCACAGAACGATTTTTTAATTATTTTTGAAATCCAAGTTGGCTGCCGCTCAAAATAATGATAACTACATTATGGGTATCGTATCCTAGGTTCTCGAGGGTGCTGAGAACGATTTTATGATCATTTTTCAAATCCAAGATGGCCGCCGCACAAAATTATGATTTCAGCAATATGGATATCGTACCCGAGGTTCTCGAGGGTGCAGAGAACGATTTTGTGATCATTTTTAAATGCAAGATGGCCGCCGATCAAAAGTATGATAACTAGATTATGGGTATCGTATCCTAGGTTCTCGAGGATGCAGAGAAAGATTTTGTAATCAGTTTTCAAATCCAAGATGGCCGCCGCTCAAAAGTATGATAACTACATTATGGATATCGTATCAGAAGTTCTCGAGGGTGCTGAGAACGATTTTGTGATCATTTTTCAAATCCAAGATGGCCGCCGCACAAAATTATGAATTCAGCAACATGGATATCGTGTGCGAGATTCTCGAGGGTGCAGAGAACGATTTTGTGATCATTTTTAAATCCGAGATGGCCGCCGCTCAATAGTATGATAACTTGATTATAGGTATCGTATCCTAGGTTCTCGAGGGTGCTGAGAACGATTTTATGATCATTTTTCAAATCCAAGATGGCCGCCGCAAAAAATTATGATTTCAGCAATATGGATATCGTACCTGAGGTACTCGAGGGTGCAGAGAACGACTTGGTGATCATTTTTCAAATCCAAGATGGCTGCCGCACAAAATTATGATTTCAACAATATGGATATCGTACCCGAGTTTCTCGAGGGTGCAGAGAAAGATTTTGTGGTCAGTTTTCAAATCCAAGATGGCCGCCTTTCAAAAGTATTATAACTACATTATTTGTATCGTATCCCAGGTTCTCGAGGGTGTTGAGAACAATTTTGTGATCATTTTTCAAATCCAAGACGGCCGCCGCACAAAATTATGATTTCAGCAATATGGATATCGTACCCGAGGTTCTCGAGGTTGCAGAGTATGATTTTGTGGTCAGTTTTCAAATTCAAGATGGCCGCCGCTCAAAAGTATGATAACTACATTATGGGTATCGTATTCGAGGTTCTCGAGGGTGCAGAGAACGATTTTGTGATCATATTTCAAATCGAAGATGGCCGCCGCTCAAAAGTATGATAACTAGATTATGGGTATCGTATCCTAGGTTCCCGAGGGTGCTGAGAACGATTTTGTGATCATTTTTCAAATCGTAGATGGCCGCCGCTCAAAAGTATGATAACTAGATTATGGGTATCGTATCTTAGGTTCTCGAGGGTGCTGAGAACGATTTTATGATCATTTTTAAATCCAAGATGGCCGCCGCACAAAATTTTGAATTCAGCAACATGGATATCGTGTCCGAGATTCTCGAGGGTGCAGAGAATGATTTTGTGATCATTTTTCAAATCCAAGATGGCCGCCGCACAAAATTATGATTTCAGCAATATGGATATCGTACCCTAGGTTCTCGAGGGTGCAGAGAAAGATTTTGTGGTCAGTTTTCAAATCCAAGATGGCAGCCGCTCAAAAGTATGATAACTACATTATGGATATCGTATCAGAAGTTCTCGAGGGTGCTGAGAACGATTTTGTGATCATTTTTCAAATCCAAGATAGCCGCCGCACAAAATTATGAATTCAGCAACATGGATATCGTGTCCGAGATTCTCGAGGGTGCAGAGAACGATTTTGTGATCATTTTTTAAGTCCAAGATGGCCGCCGCACAAAATTATGATTTCAGCAATATGGATATCGTACCTGAGGTTCTAGAGGGTGCAGAGAACGATTTGGTGATCATTTTTCAAATCCAAGATGGCTGCCGCACAAAATAATGATTTCAACAATATGGATATCGTACCCGATTTTCTCGAGGGTGCAGAGAAAGATTTTGTGGTCAGTTTTCAAATCCAAGATGGCCGCCGCTCAAAAGTATGATAACTACATTATGGATATCGTATCAGAAGTTCTCGAGGGTGCTGAGAACGATTTTGTGATCATTTTTCAAATCCAAGATGGCCGCCGCACAAAATTATGAATTCAGCAACATGGATATTGTGTCCGAGATTCTCGAGGGTGCAGAGAACGATTTTGTGATCATTTTTCAAGTCCAAGATGGCCGCCGCACAAAATTATGATTATTGCAATATGGATATCGTACCCGAGGTTCTCGAGGGTGCAGAGAACGATATGGTGATCATTTTTCAAATCCAAGATGGCCGCCGCACAAAATTATGATTTCAGCAATATGGATATCGTACCCGGGTTCTCGAGGGTGCAGAGAACGATTTTGTGATCATTTTTAAATCCGAGATGGCCGCCGCTCAAAAGTATGATGTCTAGATTATGGGTATCGTATCCTAGGTTCTCGAGGGTGCAGAGAAAGATTTTGTGATCAGTTTTCAAATCCAAGATGGCTGCCGCTCAAAAGTATGATTACTACATTATGGATATCGTATCAGAGGTTCTCGAGGGTGCTGAGAACGATTTTGTGATCATTTTTCAAATCCAAGATGGCCGCCGCACAAAATTATGATTTCAGCAATATGGATATCCTGTCTGAGGTTCTCGAGGGTGCAAAAAATTTTTTGGGATCATTTTTAAATCCGAGATGGCCGCCGTGCAAGACTATGATCACAAAAATATGGGTATCGCTTCCGTGGTTCTTGAGAGTGCACAGAACGATTTTTTGATTATTTTTGAAATCCAAGATGGCCGCCGTTCAAAATAATGATAACTACATTATGGGTATCGCATCCGAGGTTCTCGAGGGTGCAGAGAACGATTTTGTGATCATTTTTCAAATCGAAGATGGCCGCCGCTCAAAGTATGATAACTACAATATGGGTATCGTATCAGAGGTTCTTGAGGGTCCTGAGAACGATTTTGTGATCATTTTTCAAATCCAAGATGGCCGCCGCACAAAATTATGATTTCAGCAATATGGATATCGTACCCGAGGTTCTTGAGGGTGCAGAGAATGATTTCATGATCATTTTTCAAATCCAAGATGGCCGCCGCACAAAATTATGATTTCAGCAATATGGATATCGTACCCAGGTTCTCGAGGGTGCAGAGAACGATTGGTGATCATTTTTCAAATCCAAGATGGCCGCCGCACAAAATTTTGATTTCAGCAATATGGATATCGTTCCCGAGGTTCTCGAGGGTGCAGAGAAAGATTTGGTGATAATTTTTCAAATCCAAGATGGCCGCCGCACAAAATTATGATTTTAGCAATATGGATATCGTACCCGAGGTTCTCGAGGGTGCAGAGAACGATTTGGTGATCATTTTTCAAATCCAAGATGGCCGCCGCACAAAATTATGATTTCAGCAATATGGATATAGTTCCCTAGGTTCTCGAGGGTGCAGAGAACGATTTGGTGATCATTTTTCAAATCCAAGATGGCCGCCGCACAAAATTATGATTTCAGCAATATGGATATCGTACCCGAGGTTCTCGAGGGTGCAGAGAAAGATTTTGTGGTCAGTTTTCAAATCCAAGATGGCGGCCGCTCAAAAGTATGATAACTAGATTATGGGTATCGTATCCTAGATTCTCGAGGGTGCAGAGAAAGATTTTGTGATTAGTTTTCAAATCCAAGATGGCCGCAGCTCAAAAGTATGATAACTACATTATTGATATCGTATCAGAAGTTCTCGATGGTGCTGAGAACGATTTTGTGATCATTTTTCAAATCCAAGATGGCCGCCGCACAAAATTATGAATTCAGGAACATGGATATCGTGTCCGAGATTCTCGAGGGTGCAGAGAACAATTCTGTGATCATTGTTGAAATCCAAGAGGGCTGCCGCAAACAATAATGTTTTCAGCAATATAGATACCGTGTCTGAGGTTATCGAGGGTGCTGAGAACGATTTTGTAATCATTTTTCAAATCCAAGATGGCCGCCGCACAAAATTATGATTTCAGCAATACGGATATCGTACCCGAGGTTCTCGAGGGTGCAGAGAACCATTCTGTTAACATTTTTGAAATCCAAGAGGGCTGCCGAAAACAATAATATTTTCAGCAATATGGATATCCTGTCTGAGGTTCTCGAGGGTGCAAAAAATATTTTGGGATCATTTTTAAATCCGAGATGGCCGCCGCTCAAAAGTATGATAACTACATTATGGGTATCGAATCAGAGATTCTCGAGGGTGCTGAGAACAATTTTGTGATCATTTTTCAAATCCAAGATGGCCGCCGCACAAAATTATGAATTCAGCAACATGGATATCGTGTCCGAGATTCTCGGGGGTGCAGAGAACAATTCTGTGATCATTGTTGAAATCCAAGAGGGCTGCCGCAAACAATAATGTTTTCAGCAATATGGATATCCTGTCTGAGGTTCTCGAGGGTGCAAAAAATATTTTGGGATCATTTTTAAATCCGAGATGGCCGCCGCTCAAAAGTATGATAACTTCATTATGGGTATCGTATCAGAGGTTCTCGAGTGTCCTGAGAACGACTTTGTGATCAGTTTTCAAATCCAAGATGGCCGCCGCACAAAATTATGATTTCAGCAATATAGATATCGTACCCGAGGTTCTCGAGGGTGCAGAGAATGATTTTGTGATCATTTTTCAAATCCAAGATGGCCACCGCACAAAATTATGATTTCAGCAATATGGATACCGTACCCAGGTTCTCGAGGGTGCAGAGAACGATTTGGTGATCATTTTTCAAGTCCAAGAGGGCCGCCGCACAATATTTTTATTTCAGAAATATGGATATCGTTCCCGAGGTTCTCGAGGGTGCAGAGAAAGATTTTGTGGTCAGTTTTCAAATCCAAGATGGCAGCCGCTCAAAAGTATGATAACTAGTATATGGGTATCGTATCAGAAGTTCTCGAGGGTGCTGAGAACGATTCGGTGATCATTTTTCAAATCCAAGATGGCCGCCGCACAAAATTATGAATTCAGCAACATGGATATCGTGTCCGAGATTCTCGAGGGTGCAGAGAACAATTCTGTGATCATTGTTGAAATGCAAGAGGGCTGCCGCAAACAATAATGTTTTCATAAATATGGATATCGTGTCTGAGGTTCTCGAGGGTGCTGAGAACGATTTTGTGATCATTTTTCAAATCCAAGATGGCCGCCGCACAAAATTATGATTTCAGCAATATGGATATCGTACCCGAGGTTCTCGAGGGTGCAGAGAACCCTTCTGTAAACATTTTTGAAATCCAAGAGGGCTGCCGAAAACAATAATGTTTTCAGCAATATGGATATCCTGTCTGAGGTTTTCGAGGGTGCAAAAAATATTTTGGGATCATTATTAAATCCGAGATGGCCGCCGCTCAAAAGTATCATAACTACATTATGTGTATCGTATCAGAGGTTCTCGAGGGTGCTAAGAACGATTTTATGATCATTTTTCAAATGCAAGATGGCCGCCGCACAAAATTATGATTTTAGCAATATGGATATCGTACCCGAGGTTCTCGAGGGTGCAGAGAATGATTTTGTAATCATTTTTCAAATCCAAGATGGCCGCCGCACAAAATTATGATTTTAGCAATATGGATATCGTACCCAGGTTCTCGATGGTGCAGAGAACGATTTGGTGATCATTTTTCAAATCCATGATGGCCGCCGCACAAAATTATGATTTCAGCAATATGGATATAGTTCCCTAGGTTCTCGAGGGTGCAGAGAACGATTTGGTGATCATTTTTCAAATCCAAGATGGCCGCCGCACAAAATTATGATTTCAGCAATATGGATATCGTACCCGAGGTTCTCGAGGGTGCAGAGAAAGATTTTGTGGTCATTTTTCAAATCCAAGATGGCGGCCGCTCAAAAGTATGATAACTAGATTATGGGTATCGGATCCTAGATTCTCGAGGGTGCAGAGAAAGATTTTGTGATCAGTTTTCAAATCCAAGATGGCCGCCACTCAAAAAAATGATAACTTCATTATGGATATCGTATCAGAAGTTCTCGAGGGTGCTGAGAACGATTTTGTGATCAGTTTTCAAATACAAGATGGCCACCGCTCAAAAGTATGATATCTACATTATGGGTATCGTATCCGAGGTTCTCGAGGGTGCTTAGAACGATGTTTTGATCATTTTTCAAATCCAAGATGGCCGCCGCACAAAATTATGATTTCAGCAATATGGATATCGTACCTGAGGTTCTCGACGGTGCAGAGAACTATTTTGTGATCATTTTTAAATCCGAGATGGCCGCCGCTCAAAAGTATGATAACTAGATTATGGGTATCGGATCCTAGATTCTCGAGGGTGCAGAGAAAGATTTTGTGATCAGTTTTCAAATCCAAGATGGCCGCCGCTCAAAAGTATGATAACTTCATTATGGGTATCGTATCCGAGGTTCTCGAGGGTGCAGAGAACGATTTTATGATCATTTTTCAAATCGAAGATGGCCGCCGCTCAAAAGTATAATAACTAGATTATGGGTATCGTATCAGAGGTTCTCGAGGGTGCAGAGAACGATTTTGTGATCATTTTTCAAATCCAAGATGGCCGCCGCACAAAATTATGATTTCAGCAATATGGATATCGTACCCGAGGTTCTCGAGGGTGCAGAGAAAGATTTTGTGATCAGTTTTCAAATACAAGATGGCCGCCGCTCAAAAGTATGATAACTACATTATGGGTATCGTATCCGAGGTTCTCGAGGGTGCTGAGACCAATTTTTTGATCATTTTTCAAATCCAAGATGGCCGCCGCACAAAATTATGATTTCAGCAATATGGATATCGTACCCGAGGTCTCGAGGGTGCAGAAAACAATTTTGGGATCATTTTTAAATCCGAGATGGCCGCCGCTCAAAAGTATGATAACTAGATTATGGGTATATTATCCGAAGTTCTCGAGGGTGCAGAGAACGATTTTGTGATCATTTTTCAAATCGAAGATGGCCGCCGCTCAAAAGTATGATAACTACATTATTGGTATCGTATCCCAGGTTCTCGAGGGTGCAGAGAAAGATTTTGTGGACAGTTTTCAAATCCAAGATGGCCGCTGCTCAAAAGTATGATAACCACATTATGGGTATCGTATCCCAGGTTCTCGAGGGTGCTGAGAACAATTTTGTGATGATTTTTCAAATCCAAGATGGCCGCCGCACAAAATTATGATTTCAGCAATATGGATATCGAACCCGGGGTCTCGAGGGTGCAGAAAACAATTTTGGGATCATTTTTAAATCCGAGATGGCCGCCGCTCAAAAGTATGATAACTAGATAATGGGTATCGTATCCTAGGTTTTCGAGGGTGCAGAGAAAGATTTTGTGGACAGTTTTCAAATCCAAGATGGCCGCCGCTCAAAAGTATGATAACCACATTATGGGTATCGTATCCCAGGTTCTCGAGGGTGCTGAGAACAATTTTGTGATGATTTTCAAATCCAAGATGGCCGCCGCACAAAATTATGATTTCAGCAATATGGATATCGTACCCGGGGTCTCGAGGGTGCAGAAAACAATTTTGGGATCATTTTTAAATCCGAGATGGCCGTCGCTCAAAAAAATATGATAACTAGATAATGGGTATCGTATCCTAGGTTTTCGAGGGTGCAGAGAAAGATTTTGTGATCAGTTTTCAAATACAAGATGGCCGCCGCTCAAAAGTATGATATCTACATTATGGGTATCGTATCCGAGGATCTCGAGGGTGCTTAGAACGATGTTTTGATCATTTTTTAAATCCAAGATGGCCGCCGCACAAAATTATGATTTCAGCAATATGGATATCGTACCTGAGGTTCTCGACGGTGCAGAGAACTATTTTGTGATCATTTTTAAATCCGAGATGGCCGCCGCTCAAAAGTATGATTACTAGATTATCGGTATCTTATCCGAAGTTCTCAAGGGTGCAGAGAACGATTTTGTGATCATTTTTCAAATCGAAGATGGCCGCCGCTCAAAAGTATGATAACTACATTATTGGTATCGTATCCCAGGTTCTCGAGGGTGCTGAGACCAATTTTGTGATCATTTTTCAAATCCAAGATGGCCGCCGCACAAAATTATGATTTCAGCAATATGGATATCGTACCCGAGGTTCTCGAGGGTGCAGAGAACGATTTGGTGATCATTTTTCAAACCAAAGATGGCCGCCGCTCAAAAGTATGATAACTACATTATGGGTATCGTAACCGAGGTTCTCGAGGGTGCTGAGAACGATGTTTTAATCATTTTTCTAATCCAAGATTGCCGCCACAAAAAATTATGTTTTCACTTATGTAGATATCGTGTCCGAGGTTCTCGAGGGTGCAGAAAAAAATTTTGGGATCATTTTTATATCCGAGATGGCCGCCACTCAAAAGTATGATAACTACATTATGGGTATCTTATCCGATCTTCTCGAGGGTGCTGAGAACAATTTTGTGATCATTTTTTTAAATCCAAGATGGCCGCCGCACAAAATTACGATTTCAGCAATATGGATATCGTACCCGAGGTCTCGAGGGTGCAGAAAACAATTTTGGGATCATTTTTAAATCCGAGATGGCCGCCGCTTAAAAGTATGATAACTAGATAATGGGTATCGTATCCTTGGTTTTCGAGGCTGCAGAGAAAGATTTTGTGATCAGTTTTCAAATCTAAGATGGCCGCCGCTCAAAAGTATGATAACTTCATTATTGGAATCGTATCCCAGGTTCTCGAGGGTGCTGAGACCAATTTTGTGATCATTTTTCAAATCCAAGATGGCCGCCGCAAAAAATTATAATTTCAGCAATATGGATATCGTACCCGAGGTTCTCGAGGGTGCAGAGAACGATTTGGTGATCATTTTTCTAATCCAAGTTGGCCGCCGCACAAAAGTACGATAACTACATTATGGGAATCGTATCCCAGGTTCTCGAGGGTGCTGAGAACAATTTTGTGATCATTTTTCAAATCCAAGATGGCCGCCGCACAAAATTACGATTTCAGCAATATGGATATCGTACCCGAGGTCTCGAGGGTGCAGAAAACAATTTTGGGATCATTTTTATATCCGAGCTGAGACCAATTTTGTGATCATTTTTCAAATCCAAGATGGCCGCCGCACAAAATTATAATTTCAGCAATATGGATATCGTACCCGAGGTTCTCGAGGGTGCAGAAAACAATTTTGGGATCATTTTTATATCCGAGATGGCCGCCGCTCAAAAGTATGATAACTAGATTATGGGTATCGTATCCTAGGTTGTCGAGGGTGCAGAGAAAGATTTTGTGATCATTTTTCAAATACAAGATGGCCGCCGCTCAAAAGTATGATAACTACATTATGGGTATCGTAACCGAGGTTCTCGAGGGTGCAGAAAACAATTTTGGAATCATTTTTATATCCGAGATGGCCGCCGCTCAAAAGTTTGATAACTACATTATGGGTATCTTATCCGAGGTTCTCGAGCGTGCAGAGAACGATTTTGTGATCATTTTTCAAATCTAAGATGGCCGCCACTCAAAAGTATGATAACTACATTATTGGTATCGTATCCCAGGTTTTCGAGGGTGCTGAGACCAATTTTCTGATCATTTTTCAAATCCAAGATGGCCGCCGCACAAAATTATGATTTCAGCAATATGGATATCGTACCCGAGGTTCTCGAGGGTGCAGAAAACAATTTTGGGATCATTTTTCAAATCCAAGATGGCCGCCGCACAAAATTATGATTTCAGCAATATGGATATCGTACCCGAGGAATTTGAGGGTGCAGAGAAAGATTTTGTGGTCAGTTTTCAAATACAAGATGGCCGCCGCTCAAAAGTATGATAACTACATTATGGGTATCGTAACCGAGGTTCTCGAGGGTGCTAAGAACGATGTTTTGATCATTTTTCTAATCCAAGATGGCCGCCGCACAAAATTATGTTTTCACTAATAAAGATATCGTGTCCGAGGTACTCGAGGGTGCAGAAAACAATTTTGGGATAATTTTTATATCCAAGATGGCCGCCGCTCAAAAGTTTGATAACTACATTATGGGTATCTTATCCGAGGTTCTCGAGGGTGCAGAGAACGATTTTGTGATCATTTTTCAAATCGAAGATGGCCGCCGCTCAAAAGTATGATAACTACATTATTGGTATCGTATCCTAGGTTCTCGAGGGTGCTGAGACCAATTTTGTGATCATTTTTCAAATCCAAGATGGCCGCCGCACAAAATTATGATTTCAGCAATATGGATATCGTACCCGAGGTTCTCGAGGGTGCAGAGAACGATTTTGTGATCATTTTTAAATCTGAGATGGCCGCCGCTCAAAAGTATGATAACTAGATTATGGGTAGCGTATCCTAGGTTGTCGAGGATGCAGAGAAAGATTTTGTGATCAGTATTCAAATCCAAGATGGCCGCCGCTCAAAAGTCTGATAACTACATTATGGATATCGTATCAGAAGTTCTCGAGGGTGCAGAGAACGATTTTGTGATCAGTGTTCAAATCCAAGATGGCCGCCGCTCAAAAGTATGATAACTACATTATGGGTATCGTATCCCAGGTTCTCGAGGGTGCTGAGAACAATTTTGTGATCATTTTTCAAATCCAAGATGGCCGCCGCACAAAATTACGATTTCAGCAATATGGATATCGTACCCGAGGTTCTCGAGCGTGCAGAGAACGATTTTGTGATCATTTTTCAAATCTAAGATGGCCGCCACTCAAAAGTATGATAACTACATTATTGGTATCGTATCCCAGGTTCTCGAGGGTGCTGAGACCAATTTTCTGATCATTTTTCAAATCCAAGATGGCCGCCGCACAAAATTATGATTTCAGCAATATGGATATCGTACCCGAGGTTCTCGAGGGTGCAGAAAACAATTTTGGGATCATTGTTGAAATCCAAGAGGGCTGCCGCAAACAATAATGTTTTCAGCAATATGGATATCCTGTCTGAGGTTCTCGAGGGTGCAAAAAATATTTTGGGATCATTTTTAAATCCGAGATGGCCGCCGCTCAAAAGTATGATAACTTCATTATGGGTATCGTATCAGAGGTTCTCGAGTGTCCTGAGAACGACTTTGTGATCAGTTTTCAAATCCAAGATGGCCGCCGCACAAAATTATGATTTCAGCAATATAGATATCGTACCCGAGGTTCTCGAGGGTGCAGAGAATGATTTTGTGATCATTTTTCAAATCCAAGATGGCCACCGCACAAAATTATGATTTCAGCAATATGGATACCGTACCCAGGTTCTCGAGGGTGCAGAGAACGATTTGGTGATCATTTTTCAAGTCCAAGAGGGCCGCCGCACAATATTTTTATTTCAGAAATATGGATATCGTTCCCGAGGTTCTCGAGGGTGCAGAGAAAGATTTTGTGGTCAGTTTTCAAATCCAAGATGGCAGCCGCTCAAAAGTATGATAACTAGTATATGGGTATCGTATCAGAAGTTCTCGAGGGTGCTGAGAACGATTCGGTGATCATTTTTCAAATCCAAGATGGCCGCCGCACAAAATTATGAATTCAGCAACATGGATATCGTGTCCGAGATTCTCGAGGGTGCAGAGAACAATTCTGTGATCATTGTTGAAATGCAAGAGGGCTGCCGCAAACAATAATGTTTTCATAAATATGGATATCGTGTCTGAGGTTCTCGAGGGTGCTGAGAACGATTTTGTGATCATTTTTCAAATCCAAGATGGCCGCCGCACAAAATTATGATTTCAGCAATATGGATATCGTACCCGAGGTTCTCGAGGGTGCAGAGAACCCTTCTGTTAACATTTTTGAAATCCAAGAGGGCTGCCGAAAACAATAATGTTTTCAGCAATATGGATATCCTGTCTGAGGTTTTCGAGGGTGCAAAAAATATTTTGGGATCATTATTAAATCCGAGATGGCCGCCGCTCAAAAGTATCATAACTACATTATGTGTATCGTATCAGAGGTTCTCGAGGGTGCTAAGAACGATTTTATGATCATTTTTCAAATGCAAGATGGCCGCCGCACAAAATTATGATTTTAGCAATATGGATATCGTACCCGAGGTTCTCGAGGGTGCAGAGAATGATTTTGTAATCATTTTTCAAATCCAAGATGGCCGCCGCACAAAATTATGATTTTAGCAATATGGATATCGTACCCAGGTTCTCGATGGTGCAGAGAACGATTTGGTGATCATTTTTCAAATCCATGATGGCCGCCGCACAAAATTATGATTTCAGCAATATGGATATAGTTCCCTAGGTTCTCGAGGGTGCAGAGAACGATTTGGTGATCATTTTTCAAATCCAAGATGGCCGCCGCACAAAATTATGATTTCAGCAATATGGATATCGTACCCGAGGTTCTCGAGGGTGCAGAGAAAGATTTTGTGGTCATTTTTCAAATCCAAGATGGCGGCCGCTCAAAAGTATGATAACTAGATTATGGGTATCGGATCCTAGATTCTCGAGGGTGCAGAGAAAGATTTTGTGATCAGTTTTCAAATCCAAGATGGCCGCCACTCAAAAAAATGATAACTTCATTATGGATATCGTATCAGAAGTTCTCGAGGGTGCTGAGAACGATTTTGTGATCAGTTTTCAAATACAAGATGGCCACCGCTCAAAAGTATGATATCTACATTATGGGTATCGTATCCGAGGTTCTCGAGGGTGCTTAGAACGATGTTTTGATCATTTTTCAAATCCAAGATGGCCGCCGCACAAAATTATGATTTCAGCAATATGGATATCGTACCTGAGGTTCTCGACGGTGCAGAGAACTATTTTGTGATCATTTTTAAATCCGAGATGGCCGCCGCTCAAAAGTATGATAACTAGATTATGGGTATCGGATCCTAGATTCTCGAGGGTGCAGAGAAAGATTTTGTGATCAGTTTTCAAATCCAAGATGGCCGCCGCTCAAAAGTATGATAACTTCATTATGGGTATCGTATCCGAGGTTCTCGAGGGTGCAGAGAACGATTTTATGATCATTTTTCAAATCGAAGATGGCCGCCGCTCAAAAGTATAATAACTACATTATGGGTATCGTATCAGAGGTTCTCGAGGGTCCTGAGAACGATTTTGTGATCATTTTTCAAATCCAAGATGGCCGCCGCACAAAATTATGATTTCAGCAATATGGATATCGTACCCGAGGTTCTCGAGGGTGCAGAGAAAGATTTTGTGATCAGTTTTCAAATACAAGATGGCCGCCGCTCAAAAGTATGATAACTACATTATGGGTATCGTATCCGAGGTTCTCGAGGGTGCTGAGACCAATTTTTTGATCATTTTTCAAATCCAAGATGGCCGCCGCACAAAATTATGATTTCAGCAATATGGATATCGTACCCGAGGTCTCGAGGGTGCAGAAAACAATTTTGGGATCATTTTTAAATCCGAGATGGCCGCCGCTCAAAAGTATGATAACTAGATTATGGGTATCTTATCCGAAGTTCTCGAGGGTGCAGAGAACGATTTTGTGATCATTTTTCAAATCGAAGATGGCCGCCGCTCAAAAGTATGATAACTACATTATTGGTATCGTATCCCAGGTTCTCGAGGGTGCAGAGAAAGATTTTGTGGACAGTTTTCAAATCCAAGATGGCCGCTGCTCAAAAGTATGATAACCACATTATGGGTATCGTATCCCAGGTTCTCGAGGGTGCTGAGAACAATTTTGTGATGATTTTTCAAATCCAAGATGGCCGCCGCACAAAATTATGATTTCAGCAATATGGATATCGAACCCGGGGTCTCGAGGGTGCAGAAAACAATTTTGGGATCATTTTTAAATCCGAGATGGCCGCCGCTCAAAAGTATGATAACTAGATAATGGGTATCGTATCCTAGGTTTTCGAGGGTGCAGAGAAAGATTTTGTGGACAGTTTTCAAATCCAAGATGGCCGCCGCTCAAAAGTATGATAACCACATTATGGGTATCGTATCCCAGGTTCTCGAGGGTGCTGAGAACAATTTTGTGATGATTTTCAAATCCAAGATGGCCGCCGCACAAAATTATGATTTCAGCAATATGGATATCGTACCCGGGGTCTCGAGGGTGCAGAAAACAATTTTGGGATCATTTTTAAATCCGAGATGGCCGTCGCTCAAAAGTATGATAACTAGATAATGGGTATCGTATCCTAGGTTTTCGAGGGTGCAGAGAAAGATTTTGTGATCAGTTTTCAAATACAAGATGGCCGCCGCTCAAAAGTATGATATCTACATTATGGGTATCGTATCCGAGGATCTCGAGGGTGCTTAGAACGATGTTTTGATCATTTTTTAAATCCAAGATGGCCGCCGCACAAAATTATGATTTCAGCAATATGGATATCGTACCTGAGGTTCTCGACGGTGCAGAGAACTATTTTGTGATCATTTTTAAATCCGAGATGGCCGCCGCTCAAAAGTATGATAACTAGATTATCGGTATCTTATCCGAAGTTCTCAAGGGTGCAGAGAACGATTTTGTGATCATTTTTCAAATCGAAGATGGCCGCCGCTCAAAAGTATGATAACTACATTATTGGTATCGTATCCCAGGTTCTCGAGGGTGCTGAGACCAATTTTGTGATCATTTTTCAAATCCAAGATGGCCGCCGCACAAAATTATGATTTCAGCAATATGGATATCGTACCCGAGGTTCTCGAGGGTGCAGAGAACGATTTGGTGATCATTTTTCAAACCCAAGATGGCCGCCGATCAAAAGTATGATAACTACATTATGGGTATCGTAACCGAGGTTCTCGAGGGTGCTGAGAACGATGTTTTAATCATTTTTCTAATCCAAGATTGCCGCCACAAAAAATTATGTTTTCACTTATGTAGATATCGTGTCCGAGGTTCTCGAGGGTGCAGAAAAAAATTTTGGGATCATTTTTATATCCGAGATGGCCGCCACTCAAAAGTATGATAACTACATTATGGGTATCTTATCCGATCTTCTCGAGGGTGCTGAGAACAATTTTGTGATCATTTTTTTAAATCCAAGATGGCCGCCGCACAAAATTACGATTTCAGCAATATGGATATCGTACCCGAGGTCTCGAGGGTGCAGAAAACAATTTTGGGATCATTTTTAAATCCGAGATGGCCGCCGCTTAAAAGTATGATAACTAGATAATGGGTATCGTATCCTTGGTTTTCGAGGCTGCAGAGAAAGATTTTGTGATCAGTTTTCAAATCTAAGATGGCCGCCGCTCAAAAGTATGATAACTTCATTATTGGAATCGTATCCCAGGTTCTCGAGGGTGCTGAGACCAATTTTGTGATCATTTTTCAAATCCAAGATGGCCGCCGCAAAAAATTATAATTTCAGCAATATGGATATCGTACCCGAGGTTCTCGAGGGTGCAGAGAACGATTTGGTGATCATTTTTCTAATCCAAGTTGGCCGCCGCACAAAAGTACGATAACTACATTATGGGAATCGTATCCCAGGTTCTCGAGGGTGCTGAGAACAATTTTGTGATCATTTTTCAAATCCAAGATGGCCGCCGCACAAAATTACGATTTCAGCAATATGGATATCGTACCCGAGGTCTCGAGGGTGCAGAAAACAATTTTGGGATCATTTTTATATCCGAGCTGAGACCAATTTTGTGATCATTTTTCAAATCCAAGATGGCCGCCGCACAAAATTATAATTTCAGCAATATGGATATCGTACCCGAGGTTCTCGAGGGTGCAGAAAACAATTTTGGGATCATTTTTATATCCGAGATGGCCGCCGCTCAAAAGTATGATAACTAGATTATGGGTATCGTATCCTAGGTTGTCGAGGGTGCAGAGAAAGATTTTGTGATCATTTTTCAAATACAAGATGGCCGCCGCTCAAAAGTATGATAACTACATTATGGGTATCGTAACCGAGGTTCTCGAGGGTGCAGAAAACAATTTTGGAATCATTTTTATATCCGAGATGGCCGCCGCTCAAAAGTTTGATAACTACATTATGGGTATCTTATCCGAGGTTCTCGAGCGTGCAGAGAACGATTTTGTGATCATTTTTCAAATCTAAGATGGCCGCCACTCAAAAGTATGATAACTACATTATTGGTATCGTATCCCAGGTTTTCGAGGGTGCTGAGACCAATTTTCTGATCATTTTTCAAATCCAAGATGGCCGCCGCACAAAATTATGATTTCAGCAATATGGATATCGTACCCGAGGTTCTCGAGGGTGCAGAAAACAATTTCGGGATCATTTTTCAAATCCAAGATGGCCGCCGCACAAAATTATGATTTCAGCAATATGGATATCGTACCCGAGGAATTTGAGGGTGCAGAGAAAGATTTTGTGGTCAGTTTTCAAATACAAGATGGCCGCCGCTCAAAAGTATGATAACTACATTATGGGTATCGTAACCGAGGTTCTCGAGGGTGCTAAGAACGATGTTTTGATCATTTTTCTAATCCAAGATGGCCGCCGCACAAAATTATGTTTTCACTAATAAAGATATCGTGTCCGAGGTACTCGAGGGTGCAGAAAACAATTTTGGGATAATTTTTATATCCAAGATGGCCGCCGCTCAAAAGTTTGATAACTACATTATGGGTATCTTATCCGAGGTTCTCGAGGGTGCAGAGAACGATTTTGTGATCATTTTTTAAATCGAAGATGGCCGCCGCTCAAAAGTATGATAACTACATTATTGGTATCGTATCCTAGGTTCTCGAGGGTGCTGAGACCAATTTTGTGATCATTTTTCAAATCCAAGATGGCCGCCGCACAAAATTATGATTTCAGCAATATGGATATCGTACCCGAGGTTCTCGAGGGTGCAGAGAACGATTTTGTGATCATTTTTAAATCTGAGATGGCCGCCGCTCAAAAGTATGATAACTAGATTATGGGTAGCGTATCCTAGGTTGTCGAGGATGCAGAGAAAGATTTTGTGATCAGTATTCAAATCCAAGATGGCCGCCGCTCAAAAGTCTGATAACTACATTATGGATATCGTATCAGAAGTTCTCGAGGGTGCAGAGAACGATTTTGTGATCAGTGTTCAAATCCAAGATGGCCGCCGCTCAAAAGTATGATAACTACATTATGGGTATCGTATCCCAGGTTCTCGAGGGTGCTGAGAACAATTTTGTGATCATTTTTCAAATCCAAGATGGCCGCCGCACAAAATTACGATTTCAGCAATATGGATATCGTACCCGAGGTTCTCGAGCGTGCAGAGAACGATTTTGTGATCATTTTTCAAATCTAAGATGGCCGCCACTCAAAAGTATGATAACTACATTATTGGTATCGTATCCCAGGTTCTCGAGGGTGCTGAGACCAATTTTCTGATCATTTTTCAAATCCAAGATGGCCGCCGCACAAAATTATGATTTCAGCAATATGGATATCGTACCCGAGGTTCTCGAGGGTGCAGAAAACAATTTTGGGATCATTTTTCAAATCCAAGATGGCCGCCGCACAAAATTATGATTTCAGCAATATGGATATCGTACCCGAGGAATTTGAGGGTGCAGAGAAAGATTTTGTGGTCAGTTTTCAAATACAAGATGGCCGCCGCACAAAATTATGATTTCAGCAATATAGATATCGTACCCGAGGTTCTCGAGGATGCAGAGAATGATTTTGTGATCATTTTTCAAATCCAAGATGGCCACCGCACAAAATTATGATTTCAGCAATATGGATATCGTACCCAGGTTCTCGAGGGTGCAGAGAACGATTTGGTGATCATTTTTCAAGTCCAAGAGGGCCGCCGCACAAAATTTTTATTTCAGAAATATGGATATCGTTCCCGAGGTTCTCGAGGGTGCAGAGAAAGATTTTGTGGTCAGTTTTCAAATCCAAGATGGCAGCCGCTCAAAAGTATGATAACTAGTATATGGGTATCGTATCAGAAGTTCTCGAGGGTGCTGAGAACGATTCTGTGATCATTTTTCAAATCCAAGATGGCCGCCGCACAAAATTATGAATTCAGCAACATGGATATCGTGTCCGAGATTCTCGAGGGTGCAGAGAACAATTCTGTGATCATTGTTGAAATGCAAGAGGGCTGCCGCAAACAATAATGTTTTCATAAATATGGATATCGTGTCTGAGGTTCTCGAGGGTGCTGAGAACGATTTTGTGATCATTTTTCAAATCCAAGATGGCCGCCGCACAAAATTATGATTTCAGCAATATGGATATCGTACCCGAGGTTCTCGAGGGTGCAGAGAACCCTTCTGTAAACATTTTTGAAATCCAAGAGGGCTGCCGAAAACAATAATGTTTTCAGCAATATGGATATCCTGTCTGAGGTTTTCGAGGGTGCAAAAAATATTTTGGGATCATTATTAAATCCGAGATGGCCGCCGCTCAAAAGTATCATAACTACATTATGTGTATCGTATCAGAGGTTCTCGAGGGTGCTAAGAACGATTTTATGATCATTTTTCAAATGCAAGATGGCCGCCGCACAAAATTATGATTTTAGCAATATGGATATCGTACCCGAGGTTCTCGAGGGTGCAGAGAATGATTTTGTAATCATTTTTCAAATCCAAGATGGCCGCCGCACAAAATTATGATTTTAGCAATATGGATATCGTACCCAGGTTCTCGATGGTGCAGAGAACGATTTGGTGATCATTTTTCAAATCCAAGATAGCCGCCGCACAAAATTATGATTTCAGCAATATGGATATAGTTCCCTAGGTTCTCGAGGGTGCAGAGAACGATTTGGTGATCATTTTTCAAATCCAAGATGGCCGCCGCACAAAATTATGATTTCAGCAATATGGATATCGTACCCGAGGTTCTCGAGGGTGCAGAGAAAGATTTTGTGGTCA
Organism: Leptidea sinapis; assembly: GCF_905404315.1. Taxonomy (NCBI): domain Eukaryota; kingdom Metazoa; phylum Arthropoda; class Insecta; order Lepidoptera; family Pieridae; genus Leptidea; species Leptidea sinapis. The sequence continues at coordinate 218,841 of NC_066296.1, read as the reverse complement.
GTTTTCAAATCCAAGATGGCGGCCGCTCAAAAGTATGATAACTAGATTATGGGTATCGGATCCTAGATTCTCGAGGGTGCAGAGAAAGATTTTGTGATCAGTTTTCAAATCCAAGATGGCCGCCACTCAAAAGTATGATAACTTCATTATGGATATCGTATCAGAAGTTCTCGAGGGTGCTGAGAACGATTTTGTGATCAGTTTTCAAATCCAAGATGGCCGCCGCTCAAAAGTATGATATCTACATTATGGGTATCGTATCCGAGGTTCTCGAGGGTGCTTAGAACGATGTTTTGATCATTTTTCAAATCCAAGATGGCCGCCGCACAAAATTATGATTTCAGCAATATGGATATCGTACCTGAGGTTCTCGACGGTGCAGAGAACTATTTTGTGATCATTTTTAAATCCGAGATGGCCGCCGCTCAAAAGTATGATAACTAGATTATGGGTATCGGATCCTAGATTCTCGAGGGTGCAGAGAAAGATTTTGTGATCAGTTTTCAAATCCAAGATGGCCGCCGCTCAAAAGTATGATAACTTCATTATGGGTATCGTATCCGAGGTTCTCGAGGGTGCAGAGAACGATTTTGTGATCATTTTTCAAATCGAAGATGGCCGCCGCTCAAAAGTATAATAACTACATTATGGGTATCGTATCAGAGGTTCTCGAGGGTCCTGAGAACGATTTTGTGATCATTTTTCAAATCCAAGATGGCCGCCGCACAAAATTATGATTTCAGCAATATGGATATCGTACCCGGGGTTCTCGAGGGTGCAGAGAAAGATTTTGTGATCAGTTTTCAAATACAAGATGGCCGCTGCTCAAAAGTATGATAACCACATTTTGGGTATCGTATCCCAGGTTCTCGAGGGTGCTGAGAACAATTTTGTGATGATTTTTCAAATCCAAGATGGCCGCCGCACAAAATTATGATTTCAGCAATATGGATATCGAACCCGGGGTCCCGAGGGTGCAGAAAACAATTTTGGGATCATTTTTAAATCCGAGATGGCCGCCGCTCAAAAGTATGATAAATAGATAATGGGTATCGTATCCTAGGTTTTCGAGGGTGCAGAGAAAGATTTTGTGGACAGTTTTCAAATCCAAGATGGCCGCCGCTCAAAAGTATGATAACCACATTATGGGTATCGTATCCCAGGTTCTCGAGGGTGCTGAGAACAATTTTGTGATGATTTTCAAATCCAAGATGGCCGCCGCACAAAATTATGATTTCAGCAATATGGATATCGAACCCGGGGTCCCGAGGGTGCAGAAAACAATTTTGGGATCATTTTTAAATCCGAGATGGCCGCCGCTCAAAAGTATGATAAATAGATAATGGGTATCGTATCCTAGGTTTTCGAGGGTGCAGAGAAAGATTTTGTGGACAGTTTTCAAATCCAAGATGGCCGCCGCTCAAAAGTATGATAACCACATTATGGGTATCGTATCCCAGGTTCTCGAGGGTGCTGAGAACAATTTTGTGATGATTTTCAAATCCAAGATGGCCGCCGCACAAAATTATGATTTCAGCAATATGGATATCGTACCCGGGGTCTCGAGGGTGCAGAAAACAATTTTGGGATCATTTTTAAATCCGAGATGGCCGCCGCTCAAAAGTATGATAACTAGATAATGGGTATCGTATCCTAGGTTTTCGAGGGTGCAGAGAAAGATTTTGTGATCAGTTTTCAAATACAAGATGGCCGCCGCTCAAAAGTATGATATCTACATTATGGGTATCGTATCCGAGGTTCTCGAGGGTGCTTAGAACGATGTTTTGATCATTTTTCAAATCCAAGATGGCCGCCGCACAAAATTATGATTTCAGCAATATGGATATCGTACCTGAGGTTCTCGACGGTGCAGAGAACTATTTTGTGATCATTTTTAAATCCGAGATGGCCGCCGCTCAAAAGTATGATAACTAGATTATCGGTATCTTATCCGAAGTTCTCAAGGGTGCAGAGAACGATTTTGTGATCATTTTTCAAATCGAAGATGGCCGCCGCTCAAAAGTATGATAACTACATTATTGGTATCGTATCCCAGGTTCTCGAGGGTGCTGAGACCAATTTTGTGATCATTTTTCAAATCCAAGATGGCCGCCGCACAAAATTATGATTTCAGCAATATGAATATCGTACCCGAGGTTCTCGAGGGTGCAGAGAACGATTTGGTGATCATTTTTCAAACCCAAGATGGCCGCCGCTCAAAAGTATGATAACTACATTATGGGTATCGTAACCGAGGTTCTCGAGGGTGCTGAGAACGATGTTTTAATCATTTTTCTAATCCAAGATTGCCGCCACAAAAAATTATGTTTTCACTTATGTAGATATCGTGTCCGAGGTTCTCGAGGGTGCAGAAAAAAATTTTGGGATCATTTTTATATCCGAGATGGTCGCCACTCAAAAGTATGATAACTACATTATGGGTATCTTATCCGATCTTCTCGAGGGTGCTGAGAACAATTTTGTGATCATTTTTTTAAATCCAAGATGGCCGCCGCACAAAATTACGATTTCAGCAATATGGATATCGTACCCGAGGTCTCGAGGGTGCAGAAAACAATTTTGGGATCATTTTTAAATCCGAGATGGCCGCCGCTTAAAAGTATGATAACTAGATAATGGGTATCGTATCCTTGGTTTTCGAGGCTGCAGAGAAAGATTTTGTGATCAGTTTTCAAATCTAAGATGGCCGCCGCTCAAAAGTATGATAACTTCATTATTGGAATCGTATCCCAGGTTCTCGAGGGTGCTGAGACCAATTTTGTGATCATTTTTCAAATCCAAGATGGCCGCCGCACAAAATTATGATTTCAGCAATATGGATATCGTACCCGAGGAATTTGAGGGTGCAGAGAAAGATTTTGTGGTCAGTTTTCAAATACAAGATGGCCGCCGCTCAAAAGTATGATAACTACATTATGGGTATCGTATCCGAGGTTCTCGAGGGTGCTGAGACCAATTTTTTGATCATTTTTAAATCCGAGATGGCCGCCGCACAAAATTATGATTTCAGCAATATGGATATCGTACCCGAGGTCTCGAGGGTGCAGAAAACAATTTTGGGATCATTTTTAAATCCGAGATGGCCGCCGCTCAAAAGTATGATAACTAGATTATGGGTATCTTATCCGAAGTTCTCGAGGGTGCAGAGAACGATTTTGTGATCATTTTTCAAATCGAAGATGGCCGCCGCTCAAAAGTATGATAACTACATTATTGGTATCGTATCCCAGGTTCTCGAGGGTGCAGAGAAAGATTTTGTGGACAGTTTTCAAATCCAAGATGGCCGCCGCACAAAATTATGATTTCAGCAATATGGATATCGTTCCCGAGGTTCTCGAGGGTGCAGAGAAAGATTTTGTGATCAGTTTTCAAATACAAGATGGCCGCCGCTCAAAAGTATGATAACTACATTATGGGTATCGTATCCGAGGTTCTCGAGGGTGCTGAGACCAATTTTTTGATCATTTTTAAATCCGAGATGGCCGCCGCACAAAATTATGATTTCAGCAATATGGATATCGTACCCGAGGTCTCGAGGGTGCAGAAAACAATTTTGGGATCATTTTTAAATCCGAGATGGCCGCCGCTCAAAAGTATGATAACTAGATTATGGGTATCTTATCCGAAGTTCTCGAGGGTGCAGAGAACGATTTTGTGATCATTTTTCAAATCGAAGATGGCCGCCGCTCAAAAGTATGATAACTACATTATTGGTATCGTATCCCAGGTTCTCGAGGGTGCAGAGAAAGATTTTGTGGACAGTTTTCAAATCCAAGATGGCCGCTGCTCAAAAGTATGATAACAACATTTTGGGTATCGTATCCCAGGTTCTCGAGGGTGCTGAGAACAATTTTGTGATGATTTTTCAAATCCAAGATGGCCGCCGCACAAAATTATGATTTCAGCAATATGGATATCGAACCCGGGGTCCCGAGGGTGCAGAAAACAATTTTGGGATCATTTTTAAATCCGAGATGGCCGCCGCTCAAAAGTATGATAACTAGATAATGGGTATCGTATCCTAGGTTTTCGAGGGTGCAGAGAAAGATTTTGTGGACAGTTTTCAAATCCAAGATGGCCGCCGCTCAAAAGTATGATAACCACATTATGGGTATCGTATCCCAGGTTCTCGAGGGTGCTGAGAACAATTTTGTGATGATTTTCAAATCCAAGATGGCCGCCGCACAAAATTATGATTTCAGCAATATGGATATCGTACCCGGGGTCTCGAGGGTGCAGAAAACAATTTTGGGATCATTTTTAAATCCGAGATGGCCGTCGCTCAAAAGTATGATAACTAGATAATGGGTATCGTATCCTAGGTTTTCGAGGGTGCAGAGAAAGATTTTGTGATCAGTTTTCAAATACAAGATGGCCGCCGCTCAAAAGTATGATATCTACATTATGGGTATCGTATCCGAGGTTCTCGAGGGTGCTTAGAACGATGTTTTGATCATTTTTCAAATCCACGATGGCCGCCGCACAAAATTATGATTTCAGCAATATGGATATCGTACCTGAGGTTCTCGACGGTGCAGAGAACTATTTTGTGATCATTTTTAAATCCGAGATGGCCGCCGCTCAAAAGTATGATAACTAGATTATCGGTATCTTATCCGAAGTTCTCAAGGGTGCAGAGAACGATTTTGTGATCATTTTTCAAATCGAAGATGGCCGCCGCTCAAAAGTATGATAACTACATTATTGGTATCGTATCCCAGGTTCTCGAGGGTGCTGAGACCAATTTTGTGATCATTTTTCAAATCCAAGATGGCCGCCGCACAAAATTATGATTTCAGCAATATGGATATCGTACCCGAGGTTCTCGAGGGTGCAGAGAACGATTTGGTGATCATTTTTCAAACCCAAGATGGCCGCCGCTCAAAAGTATGATAACTACATTATGGGTATCGTAACCGAGGTTCTCGAGGGTGCTGAGAACGATGTTTTAATCATTTTTCTAATCCAAGATTGCCGCCACAAAAAATTATGCTTTCACTTATGTAGATATCGTGTCCGAGGTTCTCGAGGGTGCAGAAAAAAATTTTGGGATCATTTTTATATCCGAGATGGCCGCCACTCAAAAGTATGATAACTACATTATGGGTATCTTATCCGATCTTCTCGAGGGTGCTGAGAACAATTTTGTGACCATTTTTTTAAATCCAAGATGGCCGCCGCACAAAATTACGATTTCAGCAATATGGATATCGTACCCGAGGTCTCGAGGGTGCAGAAAACAATTTTGGGATCATTTTTAAATCCGAGATGGCCGCCGCTTAAAAGTATGATAACTAGATAATGGGTATCGTATCCTTGGTTTTCGAGGCTGCAGAGAAAGATTTTGTGATCAGTTTTCAAATCTAAGATGGCCGCCGCTCAAAAGTATGATAACTTCATTATTGGAAACGTATCCCAGGTTCTCGAGGGTGCTGAGACCAATTTTGTGATCATTTTTCAAATCCAAGATGGCCGCCGCACAAAATTATAATTTCAGCAATATGGATATCGTACCCGAGGTTCTCGAGGGTGCAGAGAACGATTTGGTGATCATTTTTCTAATCCAAGTTGGCCGCCGCACAAAAGTACGATAACTACATTATGGGAATCGTATCCCAGGTTCTCGAGGGTGCTGAGAACAATTTTGTGATCATTTTTCAGATCCAAGATGGCCGCCGCACAAAATTACGATTTCAGCAATATGGATATCGTACCCGAGGTCTCGAGGGTGCAGAAAACAATTTTGGGATCATTTTTAAATCCGAGATGGCCGCCGCTTAAAAGTATGATAACTAGATAATGGGTATCGTATCCTTGGTTTTCGAGGCTGCAGAGAAAGATTTTGTGATCAGTTTTCAAATCTAAGATGGCCGCCGCTCAAAAGTATGATAACTTCATTATTGGAATCGTATCCCAGGTTCTCGAGGGTGCTGAGACCAATTTTGTGATCATTTTTCAAATCCAAGATGGCCGCCGCACAAAATTATAATTTCAGCAATATGGATATCGTACCCGAGGTTCTCGAGGGTGCAGAGAAAGATTTTGTGGACAGTTTTTATATGCAAGATGGCCGCCGCTCAAAAGTACGATAACTACATTATGGGAATCGTATCCCAGGTTCTCGAGGGTGCTGAGAACAATTTCTGTGATCATTTTTCAAATCCAAGATGGCCGCCGCACAAAATTATGATTTCAGCAATATGGATATCGTACCCGGGGTCTCGAGGGTGCAGAAAACAATTTTGGGATCATTTTTAAATCCGAGATGGCCGCCGCTCAAAATTATGATAACTAGATAATGGGTATCGTATCCTAGGTTTTCGAGGGTGCAGAGAAAGATTTTGTGATCAGTTTTCAAATACAAGATGGCCGCCGCTCAAAAATATGATAACAACATTATGGGTATCGTATCCAAGGTTCTCGAGGGTGCTGAGAACGATGTTTTGATCATTTTTCTAATCCAAGATGGCCGCCGCACAAAATTATGGTTTCACCAATGTAGATATCGTGTCCGAGGTTGTCGAGGGTGCAGAAAAAAAATTTGGGATCATTTTTATATCCGAGATGGCCGCCGCTCAAAAGTATGATAACTACATTATGGGTATCTTATCCGAGGTTCTCGAGGGTGCAGAGCACGATTTTGTGATCATTTTTCAAATCGAAGATGGCCGCCGCTCAAAAGTATGATAACTACATTATTGGTATCGTATCCCATGTTCTCGAGGGTGCTGAGACCAATTTTGTGATCATTTTTCAAATCCAAGATGGCCGCCGCACAAAATTATGATTTCAGCAATATCGATATCTTACCCGAGGTTCTCGAGGGTGCAGAAAACAATTTTGGGATCATTTTTATATCCGAGCTGAGACCAATTTTGTGATCATTTTTCAAATCCAAGATGGCCGCCGCACAAAATTATGATTTCAGAAATATGGATATCGTACCCGATGTTCTCGAGGGTGCAGAAAACAATTTTGGGATCATTTTTATATCCGAGATGGCCGCCGCTCAAAAGTATGATAACTAGATTATGGGTATCGTATCCTAGGTTGTCGAGGGTGCAGAGAAAGATTTTGTGATCATTTTTCAAATACAAGATGGCCGCCGCTCAAAAGTATGATAACTACATTATGGGTATCGTAACCGAGGTTCTCGAGGGTGCAGAAAACAATTTTGGGATCATTTTTATATCCGAGATGGCCGCCGCTCAAAAGTTTGATAACTACATTATGGGTATCTTATCCGAGGTTCTCGAGGGTGTTGAGAACAATTTTGTGATCATTTTTCAAATCCAAGACGGCCGCCGCACAAAATTATGATTTCAGCAATATGGATATCGTACCCGAGGTTCTCGAGGTTGCAGAGTATGATTTTGTGGTCAGTTTTCAAATTCAAGATGGCCGCCGCTCAAAAGTATGATAACTACATTATGGGTATCGTATTCGATGTTCTCGAGGGTGCAGAGAACGATTTTGTGATCATATTTCAAATCGAAGATGGCCGCCGCTCAAAAGTATGATAACTAGATTATGGGTATCGTATCCTAGGTTCTCGAGGGTGCTGAGAACGATTTTGTGATCATTTTTCAAATCGAAGATGGCCGCCGCTCAAAAGTATGATAACTAGATTATGGGTATCGTATCTTAGGTTCTCGAGGGTGCTGAGAACGATTTTATGATCATTTTTAAATCCAAGATGGCCGCCGCACAAAATTTTGAATTCAGCAACATGGATATCGTGTCCGAGATTCTCGAGGGTGCAGAGAATGATTTTGTGATCATTTTTCAAATCCAAGATGGCCGCCGCACAAAATTATGATTTCAGCAATATGGATATCGTACCCTAGGTTCTCGAGGGTGCAGAGAAAGATTTTGTGGTCAGTTTTCAAATCCAAGATGGCAGCCGCTCAAAAGTATGATAACTACATTATGGATATCGTATCAGAAGTTCTCGAGGGTGCTGAGAACGATTTTGTGATCATTTTTCAAATCCAAGATAGCCGCCGCACAAAATTATGAATTCAGCAACATGGATATCGTGTCCGAGATTCTCGAGGGTGCAGAGAACGATTTTGTGATCATTTTTCTAATCCAAGATGGCCGCCGCACAAAATTATGATTTCAGCAATATGGATATCGTACCCGAGGTTCTCGAGGGTGCAGAGAACGATTAGGTGATTATTTTTCAAATCCAATATGGCCGCCGCACAAAATTATGATTTTAGCAATATGGAAATCGTGTCCGAGGTTCTCGAGTGTGCAGATTCTGCGATCATTTAAGAAATCCAAGAGGGCTGCCGCAAACGATTATGTTTTCAGCAATATGGATATCGTGTCCGAGGTTCTCCAGGGTGCAGAATACAATTATTGGGATCATTTTTAATTCCGAGATGGCCACCGCTGAAAAGTATGATAACTAGACTATGGGTATCGTATCCGAGGTTCTCGAGGGTGCTGAGAACGATTTTGTGATCATTTTTCAAATCCAAGAGGGCCTCCGTGCAAGATTATGATCGCAAAAATATGGGTTTCGTATCCGAGGTTCTTGAGAGTGCAGAGAACGATTTTGTGATCATTTTTCAAATCCAAGATGGCCGCCGCTCAAAAGTATGACAACTACATTATGGGTATCGTATCCCAGGTTCTCGAGGGTGCACAGAACGATTTTGTGATCAGTTTTCAAATCCAAGATGGCCGCCGCTCAAAAGTATGATAACTACATTATGGGTATCGTATCCGAGGTTCTCGAGGGTGCTGAGAACGGTTTTGTAATCATTTTTCTAATCCAAGATGGCCGCCGTGCAAGATTATGATCACAAAAATATGGGTATCGTTCCCGAGGTTCTCGAGGGTGCTAAGAACGATTTTGTGATAATTTTTCAAATCCAAGAGGGCCGCCGTGCAAGATTATGATCGCAAAAATATGGGTATCGTATCCGAGGTTCTCGAGGGTGCAGAGAACGATTTTGTGATCATTTTTCAAATCGAAGAAAGCCGCCGCTTAAAAGTATGATAACTACATTATGGGTATCGTATCATAGGTTCTTGAGGCTGCAGAGAACGATTTTGTGATCATTTTTCAAATCCAAGATGGCCGCCGCACAAAATTATGTTTTCAGTAATATGAATATCGTGTCCGAGGTTCTCGAGGGTGCAGAAAACAATTTTGGGATCATTTTTAAATCCGAGATGGCGGCCGCTCAAAAGTATGATAACTACATTATGGGTATCGTATCAGAGGTTCTCGAGGTTGCAGAGAACGATTTTGTGATCATTTTTCAAATTCATGTTGGCCGTCGCTCAAAAGTATGATAACTACATTATGGGTATCGTATCCGAGAAGCTCGAGGGTGCTGAGATCGATTTTGTGATCATTTTTCAAATCCAAGAGGGCCGCCTTGCAAGATAATGATCACAAAAATATGGCTATCGTATCCGAGGTTCTTGAGAGTGCAGAGAACTATTTTGTGATCATTTTTCAAATCCAAGATGGCCGCCGCTCAAAAGTATGATAACTACATTATGGGTATCGTATCCGAGGTTCTCGAGGGTGCTGAGAACGATTTTATGATCATTTTTCTAATCCAAGATGGCCGCCGCAAAAAATTATGTTTTCAGCAATATGGATATCGTGTCCGAGGTTCTCGAGGGTGCAGAAAACAATTTTGGGATCACTTTTAAATCCGAGATGGCCGCCGCTCAAAAGTATGATAACTAGATTATGGGTATCGTGTCCTAGGTTCTCGAGGGTGCAGAGAACGATTTTGTGATCAGTGTTCAAATCCAAGATGGCCGCCGCTCAAAAGTATGATAACTACATTATGGGTATCGTATTCGAGGTTCTCGAGGGTGCAGAGAACGATTTTGTGATCATTTTTCAAATCCAAGATGGCCGCCGCACAAAATTATGATTTCAGCAATATGGATATCGTACCCGAGGTTCTCGAGGGTGCAGAGAACGATTTTGTGATCATTTTTAAATCCGAGATAGCCGCCGCTCAAAAGTATGATAACTACATTATGGATATCGTATCAGAAGTTCTCGAGGGTGCTGAGAACGATTTTGTGATCATTTTTCAAATCCAAGATAGCCGCCGCACAAAATTATGAATTCAGCAACATGGATATCGTGTCCGAGATTCTCGAGGGTGCAGAGAACGATTTTGTGATCATTTTTTAAGTCCAAGATGGCCGCCGCACAAAATTATGATTTCAGCAATATGGATATCGTACCTGAGGTTCTCGAGGGTGCAGAGAACGATTTGGTGATCATTTTTCAAATCCAAGATGGCTGCCGCACAAAATAATGATTTCAACAATATGGATATCGTACCCGATTTTCTCGAGGGTGCAGAGAAAGATTTTGTGGTCAGTTTTCAAATCCAAGATGGCCGCCGCTCAAAAGTATGATAACTACATTATGGATATCGTATCAGAAGTTCTCGAGGGTGCTGAGAACGATTTTGGGATCATTTTTCAAATCCAAGATGGCCGCCGCACAAAATTATGAATTCAGCGACATGGATATTGTGTCCGAGATTTTCGAGGGTGCAGAGAACGATTTTGTGATCATTTTTCAAGTCCAAGATGGCCGCCGCACAAAATTATGATTTTTGCAATATGGATATCGTACCCGAGGTTCTCGAGGTTGCAGAGTAAGATATTTTGTGGTCAGTTTTCAAATTCAAGATGGCCGCCGCTCAAAAGTATGATAACTACATTATGGGTATCGTATTCGAGGTTCTCAAGGGTGCAGAGAACGATTTTGTGATCATTTTTCAAATCGAAGATGGCCGCCGCTCAAAAGTATGATGTCTAGATTATGGGTATCGTATCCTAGGTTCTCGAGGGTGCAGAGAAAGATTTTGTGATCAGTTTTCAAATCCAAGATGGCTGCCGCTCAAAAGTATGATTACTACATTATGGATATCGTATCAGAGGTTCTCGAGGGTGCTGAGAACGATTTTGTGATCATTTTTCAAATCCAAGATGGCCGCCGCACAAAATTATGATTTCAGCAATATGGATAACCTGTCTGAGGTTCTCGAGGGTGCAAAAAATTTTTTGGGATCATTTTTAAATCCGAGATGGCCGCCGTGCAAGACTATGATCACAAAAATATGGGTATCGCTTCCGTGGTTCTTGAGAGTGCACAGAACGATTTTTTGATTATTTTTGAAATCCAAGTTGGCTGCCGCTCAAAATAATGATAACTACATTATGGGTATCGTATCCTAGGTTCTCGAGGGTGCTGAGAACGATTTTATGATCATTTTTCAAATCCAAGATGGCCGCCGCACAAAATTATGATTTCAGCAATATGGATATCGTACCCGAGGTTCTCGAGGGTGCAGAGAACGATTTTGTGATCATTTTTAAATGCAAGATGGCCGCCGCTCAAAAGTATGATAACTAGATTATGGGTATCGTATCCTAGGTTCTCGAGGATGCAGAGAAAGATTTTGTAATCAGTTTTCAAATCCAAGATGGCCGCCGCTCAAAAGTATGATAACTACATTATGGATATCGTATCAGAAGTTCTCGAGGGTGCTGAGAACGATTTTGTGATCATTTTTCAAATCCAAGATGGCCGCCGCACAAAATTATGAATTCAGCAACATGGATATCGTGTGCGAGATTCTCGAGGGTGCAGAGAACGATTTTGTGATCATTTTTAAATCCGAGATGGCCGCCGCTCAAAAGTATGATAACTTGATTATAGGTATCGTATCCTAGGTTCTCGAGGGTGCTGAGAACGATTTTATGATCATTTTTCAAATCCAAGATGGCCGCCGCAAAAAATTATGATTTCAGCAATATGGATATCGTACCTGAGGTACTCGAGGGTGCAGAGAACGACTTGGTGATCATTTTTCAAATCCAAGATGGCCGCCGCACAAAATTATGATTTCAGCAATATGGATATCGTACCCGAGTTTCTCGAGGGTGCAGAGAAAGATTTTGTGGTCAGTTTTCAAATCCAAGATGGCCGCCTTTCAAAAGTATTATAACTACATTATTTGTATCGTATCCCAGGTTCTCGAGGGTGTTGAGAACAATTTTGTGATCATTTTTCAAATCCAAGACGGCCGCCGCACAAAATTATGATTTCAGCAATATGGATATCGTACCCGAGGTTCTCGAGGTTGCAGAGTATGATTTTGTGGTCAGTTTTCAAATTCAAGATGGCCGCCGCTCAAAAGTATGATAACTACATTATGGGTATCGTATTCGAGGTTCTCGAGGGTGCAGAGAACGATTTTGTGATCATATTTCAAATCGAAGATGGCCGCCGCTCAAAAGTATGATAACTAGATTATGGGTATCGTATCCTAGGTTCTCGAGGGTGCTGAGAACGATTTTGTGATCATTTTTCAAATCGAAGATGGCCGCCGCTCAAAAGTATGATAACTAGGTTATGGGTATCGTATCTTAGGTTCTCGAGGTTGCTGAGAACGATTTTATGATCATTTTTAAATCCAAGATGGCCGCCGCACAAAATTTTGAATTCAGCAACATGGATATCGTGTCCGAGATTCTCGAGGGTGCAGAGAATGATTTTGTGATCATTTTTCAAATCCAAGATGGCCGCCGCACAAAATTATGATTTCAGCAATATGGATATCGTACCCTAGGTTCTCGAGGGTGCAGAGAAAGATTTTGTGGTCAGTTTTCAAATCCAAGATGGCCGCCGCTCAAAAGTATGATAACTACATTATGGATATCGTATCAGAAGTTCTCGAGGGTGCTGAGAACGATTTTGTGATCATTTTTCAAATCCAAGATGGCCGCCGCACAAAATTATGAATTCAGCAACATGGATATTGTGTCCGAGATTCTCGAGGGTGCAGAGAAGGATTTTGTGATCATTTTTCAAGTCCAAGATGGCCGCCGCACAAAATTATGATTTCAGCAATATGGATATCGTACCCGGGTTCTCGAGGGTGCAGAGAACGATTTTGTGATCATTTTTAAATCCGAGATGGCCGCCGCTCAAAAGTATGATGTCTAGATTATGGGTATCGTATCCTAGGTTCTCGAGGGTGCAGAGAAAGATTTTGTGATCAGTTTTCAAATCCAAGATGGCTGCCGCTCAAAAGTATGATTACTACATTATGGATATCGTATCAGAGGTTCTCGAGGGTGCTGAGAACGATTTTGTGATCATTTTTCAAATCCAAGATGGCCGCCGCACAAAATTATGATTTCAGCAATATGGATATCCTGTCTGAGGTTCTCGAGGGTGCAAAAAATTTTTTGGGATCATTTTTAAATCCGAGATGGCCGCCGTGCAAGACTATGATCACAAAAATATGGGTATCGCTTCCGTGGTTCTTGAGAGTGCACAGAACGATTTTTTGATTATTTTTGAAATCCAAGTTGGCTGCCGCTCAAAATAATGATAACTACATTATGGGTATCGTATCCTAGGTTCTCGAGGGTGCTGAGAACGATTTTATGATCATTTTTCAAATCCAAGATGGCCGCCGCACAAAATTATGATTTCAGCAATATGGATATCGTACCCGAGGTTCTCGAGGGTGCAGAGAACGATTTTGTGATCATTTTTAAATGCAAGATGGCCGCCGATCAAAAGAATGATAACTAGATTATGGGTATCGTATCCTAGGTTCTCGAGGATGCAGAGAAAGATTTTGTAATCAGTTTTCAAATCCAAGATGGCCGCCGCTCAAAAGTATGATAACTACATTATGGATATCGTATCAGAAGTTCTCGAGGGTGCTGAGAACGATTTTGTGATCATTTTTCAAATCCAAGATGGCCGCCGCACAAAATTATGAATTCAGCAACATGGATATCGTGTGCGAGATTCTCGAGGGTGCAGAGAACGATTTTGTGATCATTTTTAAATCCGAGATGGCCGCCGCTCAATAGTATGATAACTTGATTATAGGTATCGTATCCTAGGTTCTCGAGGGTGCTGAGAACGATTTTATGATCATTTTTCAAATCCAAGATGGCCGCCGCAAAAAATTATGATTTCAGCAATATGGATATCGTACCTGAGGTACTCGAGGGTGCAGAGAACGACTTGGTGATCATTTTTCAAATCCAAGATGGCTGCCGCACAAAATTATGATTTCAACAATATGGATATCGTACCCGAGTTTCTCGAGGGTGCAGAGAAAGATTTTGTGGTCAGTTTTCAAATCCAAGATGGCCGCCTTTCAAAAGTATTATAACTACATTATTTGTATCGTATCCCAGGTTCTCGAGGGTGTTGAGAACAATTTTGTGATCATTTTTCAAATCCAAGACGGCCGCCGCACAAAATTATGATTTCAGCAATATGGATATCGTACCCGAGGTTCTCTAGGTTGCAGAGTATGATTTTGTGGTCAGTTTTCAAATTCAAGATGGCCGCCGCTCAAAAGTATGATAACTACATTATGGGTATCGTATTCGAGGTTCTCGAGGGTGCAGAGAACGATTTTGTGATCATATTTCAAATCGAAGATGGCCGCCGCTCAAAAGTATGATAACTAGATTATGGGTATCGTATCCTAGGTTCCCGAGGGTGCTGAGAACGATTTTGTGATCATTTTTCAAATCGAAGATGGCCGCCGCTCAAAAGTATGATAACTAGATTATGGGTATCGTATCTTAGGTTCTCGAGGTTGCTGAGAACGATTTTATGATCATTTTTAAATCCAAGATGGCCGCCGCACAAAATTTTGAATTCAGCAACATGGATATCGTGTCCGAGATTCTCGAGGGTGCAGAGAATGATTTTGTGATCATTTTTCAAATCCAAGATGGCCGCCGCACAAAATTATGATTTCAGCAATATGGATATCGTACCCTAGGTTCTCGAGGGTGCAGAGAAAGATTTTGTGGTCAGTTTTCAAATCCAAGATGGCAGCCGCTCAAAAGTATGATAACTACATTATGGATATCGTATCAGAAGTTCTCGAGGGTGCTGAGAACGATTTTGTGATCATTTTTCAAATCCAAGATAGCCGCCGCACAAAATTATGAATTCAGCAACATGGATATCGTGTCCGAGATTCTCGAGGGTGCAGAGAACGATTTTGTGATCATTTTTCAAATCCAAGATGGCCGCCGCACAAAATTATGATTTCAGCAATATGGATATCGTACCTGAGGTTCTAGAGGGTGCAGAGAACGATTTGGTGATCATTTTTCAAATCCAAGATGGCTGCCGCACAAAATAATGATTTCAACAATATGGATATCGTACCCGATTTTCTCGAGGGTGCAGAGAAAGATTTTGTGGTCAGTTTTCAAATCCAAGATGGCCGCCGCTCAAAAGTATGATAACTACATTATGGATATCGTATCAGAAGTTCTCGAGGGTGCTGAGAACGATTTTGTGATCATTTTTCAAATCCAAGATGGCCGCCGCACAAAATTATGAATTCAGCAACATGGATATTGTGTCCGAGATTCTCGAGGGTGCAGAGAACGATTTTGTGATCATTTTTCAAGTCCAAGATGGCCGCCGCACAAAATTATGATTATTGCAATATGGATATCGTACCCGAGGTTCTCGAGGGTGCAGAGAACGATATGGTGATCATTTTTCAAATCCAAGATGGCCGCCGCACAAAATTATGATTTCAGCAATATGGATATCGTACCCGGGTTCTCGAGGGTGCAGAGAACGATTTTGTGATCATTTTTAAATCCGAGATGGCCGCCGCTCAAAAGTATGATGTCTAGATTATGGGTATCGTATCCTAGGTTCTCGAGGGTGCAGAGAAAGATTTTGTGATCAGTTTTCAAATCCAAGATGGCCGCCACTCAAAAGTATGATAACTACATTATTGGTATCGTATCCCAGGTTCTCGAGGGTGCTGAGACCAATTTTCTGATCATTTTTCAAATCCAAGATGGCCGCCGCACAAAATTATGATTTCAGCAATATGGATATCGTACCCGAGGTTCTCGAGGGTGCAGAAAACAATTTTGGGATCATTTTTCAAATCCAAGATGGCCGCCGCACAAAATTATGATTTCAGCAATATGGATATCGTACCCGAGGAATTTGAGGGTGCAGAGAAAGATTTTGTGGTCAGTTTTCAAATACAAGATGGCCGCCGCACAAAATTATGATTTCAGCAATATAGATATCGTACCCGAGGTTCTCGAGGATGCAGAGAATGATTTTGTGATCATTTTTCAAATCCAAGATGGCCACCGCACAAAATTATGATTTCAGCAATATGGATATCGTACCCAGGTTCTCGAGGGTGCAGAGAACGATTTGGTGATCATTTTTCAAGTCCAAGAGGGCCGCCGCACAAAATTTTTATTTCAGAAATATGGATATCGTTCCCGAGGTTCTCGAGGGTGCAGAGAAAGATTTTGTGGTCAGTTTTCAAATCCAAGATGGCCGCCGCACAAAATTATGATTTCAGCAATATGGATATCGTACCCAGGTTCTCGAGGGTGCAGAGAACGATTGGTGATCATTTTTCAAATCCAAGATGGCCGCCGCACAAAATTTTGATTTCAGCAATATGGATATCGTTCCCGAGGTTCTCGAGGGTGCAGAGAACGATTTGGTGATCATTTTTCAAATCCAAGATGGCCGCCGCACAAAATTATGATTTCAGCAATATGGATATAGTTCCCTAGGTTCTCGAGGGTGCAGAGAACGATTTGGTGATCATTTTTCAAATCCAAGATGGCCGCCGCACAAAATTATGATTTCAGCAATATGGATATCGTACCCGAGGTTTTCGAGGGTGCAAAAAATATTTTGGGATCATTATTAAATCCGAGATGGCCGCCGCTCAAAAGTATCATAACTACATTATGTGTATCGTATCAGAGGTTCTCGAGGGTGCTAAGAACGATTTTATGATCATTTTTCAAATGCAAGATGGCCGCCGCACAAAATTATGATTTTAGCAATATGGATATCGTACCCGAGGTTCTCGAGGGTGCAGAGAATGATTTTGTAATCATTTTTCAAATCCAAGATGGCCGCCGCACAAAATTATGATTTTAGCAATATGGATATCGTACCCAGGTTCTCGATGGTGCAGAGAACGATTTGGTTATCATTTTTCAAATCCAAGATAGCCGCCGCACAAAATTATGATTTCAGCAATATGGATATAGTTCCCTAGGTTCTCGAGGGTGCAGAGAACGATTTGGTGATCATTTTTCAAATCCAAGATGGCCGCCGCACAAAATTATGATTTCAGCAATATGGATATCGTACCCGAGGTTCTCGAGGGTGCAGAGAAAGATTTTGTGGTCAGTTTTCAAATCCAAGATGGCGGCCGCTCAAAAGTATGATAACTAGATTATGGGTATCGGATCCTAGATTCTCGAGGGTGCAGAGAAAGATTTTGTGATCAGTTTTCAAATCCAAGATGGCCGCCACTCAAAAGTATGATAACTTCATTATGGATATCGTATCAGAAGTTCTCGAGGGTGCTGAGAACGATTTTGTGATCAGTTTTCAAATACAAGATGGCCGCCGCTCAAAAGTATGATATCTACATTATGGGTATCGTATCCGAGGTTCTCGAGGGTGCTTAGAACGATGTTTTGATCATTTTTCAAATCCAAGATGGCCGCCGCACAAAATTATGATTTCAGCAATATGGATATCGTACCTGAGGTTCTCGACGGTGCAGAGAACTATTTTGTGATCATTTTTAAATCCGAGATGGCCGCCGCTCAAAAGTATGATAACTAGATTATGGGTATCGGATCCGAGATTCTCGAGGGTGCAGAGAATGATTTTGTGATCAGTTTTCAAATCCAAGATGGCCGCCGCTCAAAAGTATGATAACTTCATTATGGGTATCGTATCCGAGGTTCTCGAGGGTGCAGAGAACGATTTTGTGATCATTTTTCAAATCGAAGATGGCCGCCGCTCAAAAGTATAATAACTACATTATGGGTATCGTATCAGAGGTTCTCGAGGGTCCTGAGAACGATTTTGTGATCATTTTTCAAATCCAAGATGGCCGCCGCACAAAATTATGATTTCAGCAATATGGATATCGTACCCGAGGTTCTCGAGGGTGCAGAGAAAGATTTTGTGATCAGTTTTCAAATACAAGATGGCCGCCGCTCAAAAGTATGATAACTACATTATGGGTATCGTATCCGAGGTTCTCGAGGGTGCTGAGACCAATTTTTTGATCATTTTTCAAATCCAAGATGGCCGCCGCACAAAATTATGATTTCAGCAATATGGATATCGTACCCGAGGTCTCGAGGGTGCAGAAAACAATTTTGGGATCATTTTTAAATCCGAGATGGCCGCCGCTCAAAAGTATGATAACTAGATTATGGGTATCTTATCCGAAGTTCTCGAGGGTGCAGAGAACGATTTTGTGATCATTTTTCAAATCGAAGATGGCCGCCGCTCAAAAGTATGATAACTACATTATTGGTATCGTATCCCAGGTTCTCGAGGGTGCAGAGAAAGATTTTGTGGACAGTTTTCAAATCCAAGATGGCCGCTGCTCAAAAGTATGATAACCACATTTTGGGTATCGTATCCCAGGTTCTCGAGGGTGCTGAGAACAATTTTGTGATGATTTTTCAAATCCAAGATGGCCGCCGCACAAAATTATGATTTCAGCAATATGGATATCGAACCCGGGGTCCCGAGGGTGCAGAAAACAATTTTGGGATCATTTTTAAATCCGAGATGGCCGCCGCTCAATAGTATGATAAATAGATAATGGGTATCGTATCCTAGGTTTTCGAGGGTGCAGAGAAAGATTTTGTGGACAGTTTTCAAATCCAAGATGGCCGCCGCTCAAAAGTATGATAACCACATTATGGGTATCGTATCCCAGGTTCTCGAGGGTGCTGAGAACAATTTTGTGATGATTTTCAAATCCAAGATGGCCGCCGCACAAAATTATGATTTCAGCAATATGGATATCGTACCCGGGGTCTCGAGGGTGCAGAAAACAATTTTGGGATCATTTTTAAATCCGAGATGGCCGTCGCTCAAAAGTATGATAACTAGATAATGGGTATCGTATCCTAGGTTTTCGAGGGTGCAGAGAAAGATTTTGTGATCAGTTTTCAAATACAAGATGGCCGCCGCTCAAAAGTATGATATCTACATTATGGGTATCGTATCCGAGGTTCTCGAGGGTGCTTAGAACGATGTTTTGATCATTTTTCAAATCCAAGATGGCCGCCGCACAAAATTATGATTTCAGCAATATGGATATCGTACCTGAGGTTCTCGACGGTGCAGAGAACTATTTTGTGATCATTTTTAAATCCGAGATGGCCGCCGCTCAAAAGTATGATAACTAGATTATCGGTATCTTATCCGAAGTTCTCAAGGGTGCAGAGAACGATTTTGTGATCATTTTTCAAATCGAAGATGGCCGCCGCTCAAAAGTATGATAACTACATTATTGGTATCGTATCCCAGGTTCTCGAGGGTGCTGAGACCAATTTTGTGATCATTTTTCAAATCCAAGATGGCCGCCGCACAAAATTATGATTTCAGCAATATGAATATCGTACCCGAGGTTCTCGAGGGTGCAGAGAACGATTTGGTGATCATTTTTCAAACCCAAGATGGCCGCCGCTCAAAAGTATGATAACTACATTATGGGTATCGTAACCGAGGTTCTCGAGGGTGCTGAGAACGATGTTTTAATCATTTTTCTAATCCAAGATTGCCGCCACAAAAAATTATGTTTTCACTTATGTAGATATCGTGTCCGAGGTTCTCGAGGGTGCAGAAAAAAATTTTGGGATCATTTTTATATCCGAGATGGCCGCCACTCAAAAGTATGATAACTACATTATGGGTATCTTATCCGATCTTCTCGAGGGTGCTGAGAACAATTTTGTGATCATTTTTTTAAATCCAAGATGGCCGCCGCACAAAATTACGATTTCAGCAATATGGATATCGTACCCGAGGTCTCGAGGGTGCAGAAAACAATTTTGGGATCATTTTTAAATCCGAGATGGCCGCCGCTTAAAAGTATGATAACTAGATAATGGGTATCGTATCCTTGGTTTTCGAGGCTGCAGAGAAAGATTTTGTGATCAGTTTTCAAATCTAAGATGGCCGCCGCTCAAAAGTATGATAACTTCATTATTGGAATCGTATCCCAGGTTCTCGAGGAAGCTGAGACCAATTTTGTGATCATTTTTCAAATCCAAGATGGCCGCCGCACAAAATTATGATTTCAGCAATATGGATATCGTACCCGAGGTTCTCGAGGGTGCAGAGAAAGATTTTGTGATCAGTTTTCAAATACAAGATGGCCGCCGCTCAAAAGTATGATAACTACATTATGGGTATCGTATCCGAGGTTCTCGAGGGTGCTGAGACCAATTTTTTGATCATTTTTAAATCCGAGATGGCCGCCGCACAAAATTATGATTTCAGCAATATGGATATCGTACCCGAGGTCTCGAGGGTGCAGAAAACAATTTTGGGATCATTTTTAAATCCGAGATGGCCGCCGCTCAAAAGTATGATAACTAGATTATGGGTATCTTATCCGAAGTTCTCGAGGGTGCAGAGAACGATTTTGTGATCATTTTTCAAATCGAAGATGGCCGCCGCTCAAAAGTATGATAACTACATTATTGGTATCGTATCCCAGGTTCTCGAGGGTGCAGAGAAAGATTTTGTGGACAGTTTTCAAATCCAAGATGGCCGCTGCTCAAAAGTATGATAACCACATTTTGGATATCGTATCCCAGGTTCTCGAGGGTGCTGAGAACAATTTTGTGATGATTTTTCAAATCCAAGATGGCCGCCGCACAAAATTATGATTTCAGCAATATGGATATCGAACCCGGGGTCCCGAGGGTGCAGAAAACAATTTTGGGATCATTTTTAAATCCGAGATGGCCGCCGCTCAAAAGTATGATAACTAGATAATGGGTATCGTATCCTAGGTTTTCGAGGGTGCAGAGAAAGATTTTGTGGACAGTTTTCAAATCCAAGATGGCCGCCGCTCAAAAGTATGATAACCACATTATGGGTATCGTATCCCAGGTTCTCGAGGGTGCTGAGAACAATTTTGTGATGATTTTCAAATCCAAGATGGCCGCCGCACAAAATTATGATTTCAGCAATATGGATATCGTACCCGGGGTCTCGAGGGTGCAGAAAACAATTTTGGGATCATTTTTAAATCCGAGATGGCCGTCGCTCAAAAGTATGATAACTAGATAATGGGTATCGTATCCTAGGTTTTCGAGGGTGCAGAGAAAGATTTTGTGATCAGTTTTCAAATACAAGATGGCCGCCGCTCAAAAGTATGATATCTACATTATGGGTATCGTATCCGAGGTTCTCGAGGGTGCTGAGAACGATGTTTTGATCATTTTTCAAATCCAAGATGGCCGCCGCACAAAATTATGATTTCAGCAATATGGATATCGTACCTGAGGTTCTCGACGGTGCAGAGAACTATTTTGTGATCATTTTTAAATCCGAGATGGCCGCCGCTCAAAAGTATGATAACTAGATTATCGGTATCTTATCCGAAGTTCTCAAGGGTGCAGAGAACGATTTTGTGATCATTTTTCAAATCGAAGATGGCCGCCGCTCAAAAGTATGATAACTACATTATTGGTATCGTATCCCAGGTTCTCGAGGGTGCTGAGACCAATTTTGTGATCATTTTTCAAATCCAAGATGGCCGCCGCACAAAATTATGATTTCAGCAATATGAATATCGTACCCGAGGTTCTCGAGGGTGCAGAGAACGATTTGGTGATCATTTTTCAAATCGAAGATGGCCGCCGCTCAAAAGTATGATAACTACATTATTGGTATCGTATCCCAGGTTCTCGAGGGTGCTGAGACCAATTTTGTGATCATTTTTCAAACCCAAGATGGCCGCCGCTCAAAAGTATGATAACTACATTATGGGTATCGTAACCGAGGTTCTCGAGGGTGCTGAGAACGATGTTTTAATCATTTTTCTAATCCAAGATTGCCGCCACAAAAAATTATGTTTTCACTTATGTAGATATCGTGTCCGAGGTTCTCGAGGGTGCAGAAAAAAATTTTGGGATCATTTTTATAGCCGAGATGGCCGCCACTCAAAAGTATGATAACTACATTATGGGTATCTTATCCGATCTTCTCGAGGGTGCTGAGAACAATTTTGTGATCATTTTTTTAAATCCAAGATGGCCGCCGCACAAAATTACGATTTCAGCAATATGGATATCGTACCCGAGGTTCTCGAGCGTGCAGAGAACGATTTTGTGATCATTTTTCAAATCTAAGATGGCCGCCACTCAAAAGTATGATAACTACATTATTGGTATCGTATCCCAGGTTCTCGAGGGTGCTGAGACCAATTTTCTGATCATTTTTCAAATCCAAGATGGCCGCCGCACAAAATTATGATTTCAGCAATATGGATATCGTACCCGAGGTTCTCGAGGGTGCAGAAAACAATTTTGGGATCATTTTTCAAATCCAAGATGGCCGCCGCACAAAATTATGATTTCAGCAATATGGATATCGTACCCGAGGTTCTCGAGGGTGCAGAGAAAGATTTTGTGATCAGTTTTCAAATACAAGATGGCCGCCGCTCAAAAGTATGATAACTACATTATGGGTATCGTATCCGAGGTTCTCGAGGGTGCTGAGACCAATTTTTTGATCATTTTTAAATCCGAGATGGCCGCCGCACAAAATTATGATTTCAGCAATATGGATATCGTACCCGAGGTCTCGAGGGTGCAGAAAACAATTTTGGGATCATTTTTAAATCCGAGATGGCCGCCGCTCAAAAGTATGATAACTAGATTATGGGTATCTTATCCGAAGTTCTCGAGGGTGCAGAGAACGATTTTGTGATCATTTTTCAAATCGAAGATGGCCGCCGCTCAAAAGTATGATAACTACATTATTGGTATCGTATCCCAGGTTCTCGAGGGTGCAGAGAAAGATTTTGTGGACAGTTTTCAAATCCAAGATGGCCGCTGCTCAAAAGTATGATAACCACATTTTGGGTATCGTATCCCAGGTTCTCGAGGGTGCTGAGAACAATTTTGTGATGATTTTTCAAATCCAAGATGGCCGCCGCACAAAATTATGATTTCAGCAATATGGATATCGAACCCGGGGTCCCGAGGGTGCAGAAAACAATTTTGGGATCATTTTTAAATCCGAGATGGCCGCCGCTCAAAAGTATGATAACTAGATAATGGGTATCGTATCCTAGGTTTTCGAGGGTGCAGAGAAAGATTTTGTGGACAGTTTTCAAATCCAAGATGGCCGCCGCTCAAAAGTATGATAACCACATTATGGGTATCGTATCCCAGGTTCTCGAGGGTGCTGAGAACAATTTTGTGATGATTTTCAAATCCAAGATGGCCGCCGCACAAAATTATGATTTCAGCAATATGGATATCGTACCCGGGGTCTCGAGGGTGCAGAAAACAATTTTGGGATCATTTTTAAATCCGAGATGGCCGTCGCTCAAAAGTATGATAACTAGATAATGGGTATCGTATCCTAGGTTTTCGAGGGTGCAGAGAAAGATTTTGTGATCAGTTTTCAAATACAAGATGGCCGCCGCTCAAAAGTATGATATCTACATTATGGGTATCGTATCCGAGGTTCTCGAGGGTGCTTAGAACGATGTTTTGATCATTTTTCAAATCCAAGATGGCCGCCGCACAAAATTATGATTTCAGCAATATGGATATCGTACCTGAGGTTCTCGACGGTGCAGAGAACTATTTTGTGATCATTTTTAAATCCGAGATGGCCGCCGCTCAAAAGTATGATAACTAGATTATCGGTATCTTATCCGAAGTTCTCAAGGGTGCAGAGAACGATTTTGTGATCATTTTTCAAATCGAAGATGGCCGCCGCTCAAAAGTATGATAACTACATTATTGGTATCGTATCCCAGGTTCTCGAGGGTGCTGAGACCAATTTTGTGATCATTTTTCAAATCCAAGATGGCCGCCGCACAAAATTATGATTTCAGCAATATGGATATCGTACCCGAGGTTCTCGAGGGTGCAGAGAACGATTTGGTGATCATTTTTCAAACCCAAGATGGCCGCCGCTCAAAAGTATGATAACTACATTATGGGTATCGTAACCGAGGTTCTCGAGGGTGCTGAGAACGATGTTTTAATCATTTTTCTAATCCAAGATTGCCGCCACAAAAAATTATGTTTTCACTTATGTAGATATCGTGTCCGAGGTTCTCGAGGGTGCAGAAAAAAATTTTGGGATCATTTTTATATCCGAGATGGCCGCCACTCAAAAGTATGATAACTACATTATGGGTATCTTATCCGATCTTCTCGAGGGTGCTGAGAACAATTTTGTGACCATTTTTTTAAATCCAAGATGGCCGCCGCACAAAATTACGATTTCAGCAATATGGATATCGTACCCGAGGTCTCGAGGGTGCAGAAAACAATTTTGGGATCATTTTTAAATCCGAGATGGCCGCCGCTTAAAAGTATGATAACTAGATAATGGGTATCGTATCCTTGGTTTTCGAGGCTGCAGAGAAAGATTTTGTGATCAGTTTTCAAATCTAAGATGGCCGCCGCTCAAAAGTATGATAACTTCATTATTGGAAACGTATCCCAGGTTCTCGAGGGTGCTGAGACCAATTTTGTGATCATTTTTCAAATCCAAGATGGCCGCCGCACAAAATTATAATTTCAGCAATATGGATATCGTACCCGAGGTTCTCGAGGGTGCAGAGAACGATTTGGTGATCATTTTTCTAATCCAAGTTGGCCGCCGCACAAAAGTACGATAACTACATTATGGGAATCGTATCCCAGGTTCTCGAGGGTGCTGAGAACAATTTTGGGATCATTTTTATATCCGAGATGGCCGCCACTCAAAAGTATGATAACTACATTATGGGTATCTTATCCGATCTTCTCGAGGGTGCTGAGAACAATTTTGTGACCATTTTTTTAAATCCAAGATGGCCGCCGCACAAAATTATGATTTCAGCAATATGGATATCGTACCCGAGGTTCTCGAGGGTGCAGAGAACGATTTGGTGATCATTTTTCAAACCCAAGATGGCCGCCGCTCAAAAGTATGATAACTACATTATGGGTATCGTAACCGAGGTTCTCGAGGGTGCTGAGAACGATGTTTTAATCATTTTTCTAATCCAAGATTGCCGCCACAAAAAATTATGTTTTCACTTATGTAGATATCGTGTCCGAGGTTCTCGAGGGTGCAGAAAAAAATTTTGGGATCATTTTTATATCCGAGATGGCCGCCACTCAAAAGTATGATAACTACATTATGGGTATCTTATCCGATCTTCTCGAGGGTGCTGAGAACAATTTTGTGATCATTTTTTTAAATCCAAGATGGCCGCCGCACAAAATTACGATTTCAGCAATATGGATATCGTACCCGAGGTCTCGAGGGTGCAGAAAACAATTTTGGGATCATTTTTAAATCCGAGATGGCCGCCGCTTAAAAGTATGATAACTAGATAATGGGTATCGTATCCTTGGTTTTCGAGGCTGCAGAGAAAGATTTTGTGATCAGTTTTCAAATCTAAGATGGCCGCCGCTCAAAAGTATGATAACTTCATTATTGGAATCGTATCCCAGGTTCTCGAGGGTGCTGAGACCAATTTTGTGATCATTTTTCAAATCCAAGATGGCCGCCGCACAAAATTATGATTTCAGCAATATGGATATCGTACCCGAGGTTCTCGAGGGTGCAGAGAAAGATTTTGTGATCAGTTTTCAAATACAAGATGGCCGCCGCTCAAAAGTATGATAACTACATTATGGGTATCGTATCCGAGGTTCTCGAGGGTGCTGAGACCAATTTTTTGATCATTTTTAAATCCGAGATGGCCGCCGCACAAAATTATGATTTCAGCAATATGGATATCGTACCCGAGGTCTCGAGGGTGCAGAAAACAATTTTGGGATCATTTTTAAATCCGAGATGGCCGCCGCTCAAAAGTATGATAACTAGATTATGGGTATCTTATCCGAAGTTCTCGAGGGTGCAGAGAACGATTTTGTGATCATTTTTCAAATCGAAGATGGCCGCCGCTCAAAAGTATGATAACTACATTATTGGTATCGTATCCCAGGTTCTCGAGGGTGCAGAGAAAGATTTTGTGGACAGTTTTCAAATCCAAGATGGCCGCTGCTCAAAAGTATGATAACCACATTTTGGGTATCGTATCCCAGGTTCTCGAGGGTGCTGAGAACAATTTTGTGATGATTTTTCAAATCCAAGATGGCCGCCGCACAAAATTATGATTTCAGCAATATGGATATCGAACCCGGGGTCCCGAGGGTGCAGAAAACAATTTTGGGATCATTTTTAAATCCGAGATGGCCGCCGCTCAAAAGTATGATAACTAGATAATGGGTATCGTATCCTAGGTTTTCGAGGGTGCAGAGAAAGATTTTGTGGACAGTTTTCAAATCCAAGATGGCCGCCGCTCAAAAGTATGATAACCACATTATGGGTATCGTATCCCAGGTTCTCGAGGGTGCTGAGAACAATTTTGTGATGATTTTCAAATCCAAGATGGCCGCCGCACAAAATTATGATTTCAGCAATATGGATATCGTACCCGGGGTCTCGAGGGTGCAGAAAACAATTTTGGGATCATTTTTAAATCCGAGATGGCCGTCGCTCAAAAGTATGATAACTAGATAATGGGTATCGTATCCTAGGTTTTCGAGGGTGCAGAGAAAGATTTTGTGATCAGTTTTCAAATACAAGATGGCCGCCGCTCAAAAGTATGATATCTACATTATGGGTATCGTATCCGAGGTTCTCGAGGGTGCTTAGAACGATGTTTTGATCATTTTTCAAATCCAAGATGGCCGCCGCACAAAATTATGATTTCAGCAATATGGATATCGTACCTGAGGTTCTCGACGGTGCAGAGAACTATTTTGTGATCATTTTTAAATCCGAGATGGCCGCCGCTCAAAAGTATGATAACTAGATTATCGGTATCTTATCCGAAGTTCTCAAGGGTGCAGAGAACGATTTTGTGATCATTTTTCAAATCGAAGATGGCCGCCGCTCAAAAGTATGATAACTACATTATTGGTATCGTATCCCAGGTTCTCGAGGGTGCTGAGACCAATTTTGTGATCATTTTTCAAATCCAATATGGCCGCCGCACAAAATTATGATTTCAGCAATATGAATATCGTACCCGAGGTTCTCGAGGGTGCAGAGAACGATTTGGTGATCATTTTTCAAACCCAAGATGGCCGCCGCTCAAAAGTATGATAACTACATTATGGGTATCGTAACCGAGGTTCTCGAGGGTGCTGAGAACGATGTTTTAATCATTTTTCTAATCCAAGATTGCCGCCACAAAAAATTATGTTTTCACTTATGTAGATATCGTGTCCGAGGTTCTCGAGGGTGCAGAAAAAAATTTTGGGATCATTTTTATATCCGAGATGGCCGCCACTCAGAAGTATGATAACTACATTATGGGTATCTTATCCGATCTTCTCGAGGGTGCTGAGAACAATTTTGTGATCATTTTTTTAAATCCAAGATGGCCGCCGCACAAAATTACGATTTCAGCAATATGGATATCGTACCCGAGGTTCTCGAGCGTGCAGAGAACGATTTTGTGATCATTTTTCAAATCTAAGATGGCCGCCACTCAAAAGTATGATAACTTCATTATTGGTATCGTATCCCAGGTTCTCGAGGGTGCTGAGACCAATTTTCTGATCATTTTTCAAATCCAAGATGGCCGCCGCACAAAATTATGATTTCAGCAATATGGATATCGTACCCGAGGTTCTCGAGGGTGCAGAAAACAATTTTGGGATCATTTTTCAAATCCAAGATGGCCGCCGCACAAAATTATGATTTCAGCAATATGGATATCGTACCCGAGGTTCTCGAGGGTGCAGAGAAAGATTTTGTGATCAGTTTTCAAATACAAGATGGCCGCCGCTCAAAAGTATGATAACTACATTATGGGTATCGTATCCGAGGTTCTCGAGGGTGCTGAGACCAATTTTTTGATCATTTTTAAATCCGAGATGGCCGCCGCACAAAATTATGATTTCAGCAATATGGATATCGTACCCGAGGTCTCGAGGGTGCAGAAAACAATTTTGGGATCATTTTTAAATCCGAGATGGCCGCCGCTCAAAAGTATGATAACTAGATTATGGGTATCTTATCCGAAGTTCTCGAGGGTGCAGAGAACGATTTGGTGATCATTTTTCAAACCCAAGATGGCCGCCGCTCAAAAGTATGATAACTACATTATGGGTATCGTAACCGAGGTTCTCGAGGGTGCTGAGAACGATGTTTTAATCATTTTTCTAATCCAAGATTGCCGCCACAAAAAATTATGTTTTCACTTATGTAGATATCGTGTCCGAGGTTCTCGAGGGTGCAGAAAAAAATTTTGGGATCATTTTTATATCCGAGATGGCCGCCACTCAAAAGTATGATAACTACATTATGGGTATCTTATCCGATCTTCTCGAGGGTGCTGAGAACAATTTTGTGACCATTTTTTTAAATCCAAGATGGCCGCCGCACAAAATTACGATTTCAGCAATATGGATATCGTACCCGAGGTCTCGAGGGTGCAGAAAACAATTTTGGGATCATTTTTAAATCCGAGATGGCCGCCGCTTAAAAGTATGATAACTAGATAATGGGTATCGTATCCTTGGTTTTCGAGGCTGCAGAGAAAGATTTTGTGATCAGTTTTCAAATCTAAGATGGCCGCCGCTCAAAAGTATGATAACTTCATTATTGGAAACGTATCCCAGGTTCTCGAGGGTGCTGAGACCAATTTTGTGATCATTTTTCAAATCCAAGATGGCCGCCGCACAAAATTATAATTTCAGCAATATGGATATCGTACCCGAGGTTCTCGAGGGTGCAGAGAACGATTTGGTGATCATTTTTCTAATCCAAGTTGGCCGCCGCACAAAAGTACGATAACTACATTATGGGAATCGTATCCCAGGTTCTCGAGGGTGCTGAGAACAATTTTGGGATCATTTTTATATCCGAGATGGCCGCCACTCAAAAGTATGATAACTACATTATGGGTATCTTATCCGATCTTCTCGAGGGTGCTGAGAACAATTTTGTGACCATTTTTTTAAATCCAAGATGGCCGCCGCACAAAATTATGATTTCAGCAATATGGATATCGTACCCGAGGTTCTCGAGGGTGCAGAGAACGATTTGGTGATCATTTTTCAAACCCAAGATGGCCGCCGCTCAAAAGTATGATAACTACATTATGGGTATCGTAACCGAGGTTCTCGAGGGTGCTGAGAACGATGTTTTAATCATTTTTCTAATCCAAGATTGCCGCCACAAAAAATTATGTTTTCACTTATGTAGATATCGTGTCCGAGGTTCTCGAGGGTGCAGAAAAAAATTTTGGGATCATTTTTATATCCGAGATGGCCGCCACTCAAAAGTATGATAACTACATTATGGGTATCTTATCCGATCTTCTCGAGGGTGCTGAGAACAATTTTGTGATCATTTTTTTAAATCCAAGATGGCCGCCGCACAAAATTACGATTTCAGCAATATGGATATCGTACCCGAGGTCTCGAGGGTGCAGAAAACAATTTTGGGATCATTTTTAAATCCGAGATGGCCGCCGCTTAAAAGTATGATAACTAGATAATGGGTATCGTATCCTTGGTTTTCGAGGCTGCAGAGAAAGATTTTGTGATCAGTTTTCAAATCTAAGATGGCCGCCGCTCAAAAGTATGATAACTTCATTATTGGAATCGTATCCCAGGTTCTCGAGGGTGCTGAGACCAATTTTGTGATCATTTTTCAAATCCAAGATGGCCGCCGCACAAAATTATGATTTCAGCAATATGGATATCGTACCCGAGGTTCTCGAGGGTGCAGAGAAAGATTTTGTGATCAGTTTTCAAATACAAGATGGCCGCCGCTCAAAAGTATGATAACTACATTATGGGTATCGTATCCGAGGTTCTCGAGGGTGCTGAGACCAATTTTTTGATCATTTTTAAATCCGAGATGGCCGCCGCACAAAATTATGATTTCAGCAATATGGATATCGTACCCGAGGTCTCGAGGGTGCAGAAAACAATTTTGGGATCATTTTTAAATCCGAGATGGCCGCCGCTCAAAAGTATGATAACTAGATTATGGGTATCTTATCCGAAGTTCTCGAGGGTGCAGAGAACGATTTTGTGATCATTTTTCAAATCGAAGATGGCCGCCGCTCAAAAGTATGATAACTACATTATTGGTATCGTATCCCAGGTTCTCGAGGGTGCAGAGAAAGATTTTGTGGACAGTTTTCAAATCCAAGATGGCCGCTGCTCAAAAGTATGATAACCACATTTTGGATATCGTATCCCAGGTTCTCGAGGGTGCTGAGAACAATTTTGTGATGATTTTTCAAATCCAAGATGGCCGCCGCACAAAATTATGATTTCAGCAATATGGATATCGAACCCGGGGTCCCGAGGGTGCAGAAAACAATTTTGGGATCATTTTTAAATCCGAGATGGCCGCCGCTCAAAAGTATGATAACTAGATAATGGGTATCGTATCCTAGGTTTTCGAGGGTGCAGAGAAAGATTTTGTGGACAGTTTTCAAATCCAAGATGGCCGCCGCTCAAAAGTATGATAACCACATTATGGGTATCGTATCCCAGGTTCTCGAGGGTGCTGAGAACAATTTTGTGATGATTTTCAAATCCAAGATGGCCGCCGCACAAAATTATGATTTCAGCAATATGGATATCGTACCCGGGGTCTCGAGGGTGCAGAAAACAATTTTGGGATCATTTTTAAATCCGAGATGGCCGCCGCTCAAAAGTATGATAACTAGATAATGGGTATCGTATCCTAGGTTTTCGAGGGTGCAGAGAAAGATTTTGTGATCAGTTTTCAAATACAAGATGGCCGCCGCTCAAAAGTATGATATCTACATTATGGGTATCGTATCCGAGGTTCTCGAGGGTGCTTAGAACGATGTTTTGATCATTTTTCAAATCCAAGATGGCCGCCGCACAAAATTATGATTTCAGCAATATGGATATCGTACCTGAGGTTCTCGACGGTGCAGAGAACTATTTTGTGATCATTTTTAAATCCGAGATGGCCGCCGCTCAAAAGTATGATAACTAGATTATCGGTATCTTATCCGAAGTTCTCAAGGGTGCAGAGAACGATTTTGTGATCATTTTTCAAATCGAAGATGGCCGCCGCTCAAAAGTATGATAACTACATTATTGGTATCGTATCCCAGGTTCTCGAGGGTGCTGAGACCAATTTTGTGATCATTTTTCAAATCCAAGATGGCCGCCGCACAAAATTATGATTTCAGCAATATGAATATCGTACCCGAGGTTCTCGAGGGTGCAGAGAACGATTTGGTGATCATTTTTCAAACCCAAGATGGCCGCCGCTCAAAAGTATGATAACTACATTATGGGTATCGTAACCGAGGTTCTCGAGGGTGCTGAGAACGATGTTTTAATCATTTTTCTAATCCAAGATTGCCGCCACAAAAAATTATGTTTTCACTTATGTAGATATCGTGTCCGAGGTTCTCGAGGGTGCAGAAAAAAATTTTGGGATCATTTTTATATCCGAGATGGCCGCCACTCAGAAGTATGATAACTACATTATGGGTATCTTATCCGATCTTCTCGAGGGTGCTGAGAACAATTTTGTGATCATTTTTTTAAATCCAAGATGGCCGCCGCACAAAATTACGATTTCAGCAATATGGATATCGTACCCGAGGTTCTCGAGCGTGCAGAGAACGATTTTGTGATCATTTTTCAAATCTAAGATGGCCGCCACTCAAAAGTATGATAACTACATTATTGGTATCGTATCCCAGGTTCTCGAGGGTGCTGAGACCAATTTTCTGATCATTTTTCAAATCCAAGATGGCCGCCGCACAAAATTATGATTTCAGCAATATGGATATCGTACCCGAGGTTCTCGAGGGTGCAGAAAACAATTTTGGGATCATTTTTCAAATCCAAGATGGCCGCCGCACAAAATTATGATTTCAGCAATATGGATATCGTACCCGAGGTTCTCGAGGGTGCAGAGAAAGATTTTGTGATCAGTTTTCAAATACAAGATGGCCGCCGCTCAAAAGTATGATAACTACATTATGGGTATCGTATCCGAGGTTCTCGAGGGTGCTGAGACCAATTTTGTGATCATTTTTAAATCCGAGATGGCCGCCGCACAAAATTATGATTTCAGCAATATGGATATCGTACCCGGGGTCTCGAGGGTGCAGAAAACAATTTTGGGATCATTTTTAAATCCGAGATGGCCGCCGCTCAAAAGTATGATAACTAGATTATGGGTATCTTATCCGAAGTTCTCGAGGGTGCAGAGAACGATTTTGTGATCATTTTTCAAATCGAAGATGGCCGCCGCTCAAAAGTATGATAACTACATTATTGGTATCGTATCCCAGGTTCTCGAGGGTGCAGAGAAAGATTTTGTGGACAGTTTTCAAATCCAAGATGGCCGCTGCTCAAAAGTATGATAACCACATTTTGGGTATCGTATCCCAGGTTCTCGAGGGTGCTGAGAACAATTTTGTGATGATTTTTCAAATCCAAGATGGCCGCCGCACAAAATTATGATTTCAGCAATATGGATATCGAACCCGGGGTCCCGAGGGTGCAGAAAACAATTTTGGGATCATTTTTAAATCCGAGATGGCCGCCGCTCAAAAGTATGATAACTAGATAATGGGTATCGTATCCTAGGTTTTCGAGGGTGCAGAGAAAGATTTTGTGGACAGTTTTCAAATCCAAGATGGCCGCCGCTCAAAAGTATGATAACCACATTATGGGTATCGTATCCCAGGTTCTCGAGGGTGCTGAGAACAATTTTGTGATGATTTTCAAATCCAAGATGGCCGCCGCACAAAATTATGATTTCAGCAATATGGATATCGTACCCGGGGTCTCGAGGGTGCAGAAAACAATTTTGGGATCATTTTTAAATCCGAGATGGCCGTCGCTCAAAAGTATGATAACTAGATAATGGGTATCGTATCCTAGGTTTTCGAGGGTGCAGAGAAAGATTTTGTGATCAGTTTTCAAATACAAGATGGCCGCCGCTCAAAAGTATGATATCTACATTATGGGTATCGTATCCGAGGTTCTCGAGGGTGCTTAGAACGATGTTTTGATCATTTTTCAAATCCAAGATGGCCGCCGCACAAAATTATGATTTCAGCAATATGGATATCGTACCTGAGGTTCTCGACGGTGCAGAGAACTATTTTGTGATCATTTTTAAATCCGAGATGGCCGCCGCTCAAAAGTATGATAACTAGATTATCGGTATCTTATCCGAAGTTCTCAAGGGTGCAGAGAACGATTTTGTGATCATTTTTCAAATCGAAGATGGCCGCCGCTCAAAAGTATGATAACTGCATTATTGGTATCGTATCCCAGGTTCTCGAGGGTGCTGAGACCAATTTTGTGATCATTTTTCAAATCCAAGATGGCCGCCGCACAAAATTATGATTTCAGCAATATGGATATCGTACCCGAGGTTCTCGAGGGTGCAGAGAACGATTTGGTGATCATTTTTCAAACCCAAGATGGCCGCCGCTCAAAAGTATGATAACTACATTATGGGTATCGTAACCGAGGTTCTCGAGGGTGCTGAGAACGATGTTTTAATCATTTTTCTAATCCAAGATTGCCGCCACAAAAAATTATGTTTTCACTTATGTAGATATCGTGTCCGAGGTTCTCGAGGGTGCAGAAAAAAATTTTGGGATCATTTTTATATCCGAGATGGCCGCCACTCAAAAGTATGATAACTACATTATGGGTATCTTATCCGATCTTCTCGAGGGTGCTGAGAACAATTTTGTGACCATTTTTTTAAATCCAAGATGGCCGCCGCACAAAATTACGATTTCAGCAATATGGATATCGTACCCGAGGTCTCGAGGGTGCAGAAAACAATTTTGGGATCATTTTTAAATCCGAGATGGCCGCCGCTTAAAAGTATGATAACTAGATAATGGGTATCGTATCCTTGGTTTTCGAGGCTGCAGAGAAAGATTTTGTGATCAGTTTTCAAATCTAAGATGGCCGCCGCTCAAAAGTATGATAACTTCATTATTGGAAACGTATCCCAGGTTCTCGAGGGTGCTGAGACCAATTTTGTGATCATTTTTCAAATCCAAGATGGCCGCCGCACAAAATTATAATTTCAGCAATATGGATATCGTACCCGAGGTTCTCGAGGGTGCAGAGAACGATTTGGTGATCATTTTTCTAATCCAAGTTGGCCGCCGCACAAAAGTACGATAACTACATTATGGGAATCGTATCCCAGGTTCTCGAGGGTGCTGAGAACAATTTTGTGATCATTTTTCAAATCCAAGATGGCCGCCGCACAAAATTACGATTTAAGCAATATGGATATCGTACCCGAGGTCTCGAGGGTGCAGAAAACAATTTTGGGATCATTTTTAAATCCGAGATGGCCGCCGCTTAAAAGTATGATAACTAGATAATGGGTATCGTATCCTTGGTTTTCGAGGCTGCAGAGAAAGATTTTGTGATCAGTTTTCAAATCTAAGATGGCCGCCGCTCAAAAGTATGATAACTTCATTATTGGAATCGTATCCCAGGTTCTCGAGGGTGCTGAGACCAATTTTGTGATCATTTTTCAAATCCAAGATGGCCGCCGCACAAAATTATAATTTCAGCAATATGGATATCGTACCCGAGGTTCTCGAGGGTGCAGAGAAAGATTTTGTGGACAGTTTTTATATGCAAGATGGCCGCCGCTCAAAAGTACGATAACTACATTATGGGAATCGTATCCCAGGTTCTCGAGGGTGCTGAGAACAATTTCTGTGATCATTTTTCAAATCCAAGATGGCCGCCGCACAAAATTATGATTTCAGCAATATGGATATCGTACCCGGGGTCTCGAGGGTGCAGAAAACAATTTTGGGATCATTTTTAAATCCGAGATGGCCGCCGCTCAAAATTATGATAACTAGATAATGGGTATCGTATCCTAGGTTTTCGAGGGTGCAGAGAAAGATTTTGTGATCAGTTTTCAAATACAAGATGGCCGCCGCTCAAAAATATGATAACAACATTATGGGTATCGTATCCAAGGTTCTCGAGGGTGCTGAGAACGATGTTTTGATCATTTTTCTAATCCAAGATGGCCGCCGCACAAAATTATGGTTTCACCAATGTAGATATCGTGTCCGAGGTTGTCGAGGGTGCAGAAAAAAAATTTGGGATCATTTTTATATCCGAGATGGCCGCCGCTCAAAAGTATGATAACTACATTATGGGTATCTTATCCGAGGTTCTCGAGGGTGCAGAGCACGATTTTGTGATCATTTTTCAAATCGAAGATGGCCGCCGCTCAAAAGTATGATAACTACATTATTGGTATCGTATCCCATGTTCTCGAGGGTGCTGAGACCAATTTTGTGATCATTTTTCAAATCCAAGATGGCCGCCGCACAAAATTATGATTTCAGCAATATCGATATCTTACCCGAGGTTCTCGAGGGTGCAGAAAACAATTTTGGGATCATTTTTATATCCGAGCTGAGACCAATTTTGTGATCATTTTTCAAATCCAAGATGGCCGCCGCACAAAATTATGATTTCAGAAATATGGATATCGTACCCGATGTTCTCGAGGGTGCAGAAAACAATTTTGGGATCATTTTTATATCCGAGATGGCCGCCGCTCAAAAGTATGATAACTAGATTATGGGTATCGTATCCTAGGTTGTCGAGGGTGCAGAGAAAGATTTTGTGATCATTTTTCAAATACAAGATGGCCGCCGCTCAAAAGTATGATAACTACATTATGGGTATCGTAACCGAGGTTCTCGAGGGTGCAGAAAACAATTTTGGGATCATTTTTATATCCGAGATGGCCGCCGCTCAAAAGTTTGATAACTACATTATGGGTATCTTATCCGAGGTTCTCGAGCGTGCAGAGAACGATTTTGTGATCATTTTTCAAATCTAAGATGGCCGCCACTCAAAAGTATGATAACTACATTATTGGTATCGTATCCCAGGTTCTCGAGGGTGCTGAGACCAATTTTCTGATCATTTTTCAAATCCAAGATGGCCGCCGCACAAAATTATGATTTCAGCAATATGGATATCGTACCCGAGGTTCTCGAGGGTGCAGAAAACAATTTTGGGATCATTTTTCAAATCCAAGATGGCCGCCGCACAAAATTATGATTTCAGCAATATGGATATCGTACCCGAGGAATTTGAGGGTGCAGAGAAAGATTTTGTGGTCAGTTTTCAAATACAAGATGGCCGCCGCTCAAAAGTATGATAACTACATTATGGGTATCGTAACCGAGGTTCTCGAGGGTGCTAAGAACGATGTTTTGATCATTTTTCTAATCCAAGATGGCCGCCGCACAAAATTATGTTTTCACTAATAAAGATATCGTGTCCGAGGTACTCGAGGGTGCAGAAAACAATTTTGGGATCATTTTTAAATCCGAGATGGCCGCCGCTCAAAAGTTTGATAACTACATTATGGGTATCTTATCCGAGGTTCTCGAGGGTGCAGAGAACGATTTTGTGATCATTTTTTAAATCGAAGATGGCCGCCGCTCAAAAGTATGATAACTACATTATTGGTATCGTATCCTAGGTTCTCGAGGGTGCTGAGACCAATTTTGTGATCATTTTTCAAATCCAAGATGGCCGCCGCACAAAATTATGATTTCAGCAATATGGATATCGTACCCGAGGTTCTCGAGGGTGCAGAGAACGATTTTGTGATCATTTTTAAATCTGAGATGGCCGCCGCTCAAAAGTATGATAACTAGATTATGGGTAGCGTATCCTAGGTTGTCGAGGATGCAGAGAAAGATTTTGTGATCAGTATTCAAATCCAAGATGGCCGCCGCTCAAAAGTCTGATAACTACATTATGGATATCGTATCAGAAGTTCTCGAGTGTGCTGAGAACGATTTTTTGATCAGTTTTCAAATCCAAGATGGCCGCCGCTCAAATGTATGATAACTACATTATGGGTATCGTATCCCAGGTTCTCGAGGGTGCTGAGAACAATTTTGTGATCATTTTTCAAATCCAAGATGGCCGCCGCACAAAATTATGACTTCAGCAATATGGATATCGTACCCGAGGTTCTCTACGGTGCAGAGAACGATTTCGTGATCATTTTTAAATCCGAGATGGCCGCCGCTCAAAAGTATGATAACTAGATTATGGGTATCTTATCCGAAGTTCTCGAGGGTGCAGAGAACGATTTTGTGATCATTTTTCAAATCGAAGATGGCCGCCGCTCAAAAGTATGATAACTACATTATTGGTATCGTATCCCAGGTTCTCGAGGGTGCTGAGACCAATTTTGTGATCATTTTTCAAATACAAGATGGCCGCCGCACAAAATTATGATTTCAGCAATATGGATATCGTACACTAGGTTCTCGAGGGTGCAGAGAACGATTTGGTGATCATTTTTCAAATCAAAGATGGCCGCCGCTCAAAAGTATGATAACTACATTATGGGTATCGTAACCGAGGTTCTCGAGGGTGCTGAGAACGATGTTTTAATCATTTTTCTAATCCAAGATTGCCGCCACACAAAATTATGTTTTCACTAATAAAGATATCGTGTCCGAGGTTCTCGAGGGTGCAGAAAAAAATTTTGGGATCATTTTTATATCCGAGATGGCCGCCACTCAAAAGTATGATAACTACATTATGGGTATCTTATCCGAGCTTCTCGAGGGTGCTGAGAACAATTTTGTGATCATTTTTCAAATCCAAGATGGCCGCCGCACAAAATTACGATTTCAGCAATATGGATATCGTACCCGAGGTCTCGAGGGTGCAGAAAACAATTTTGGGATCATTTTTAAATCCGAGATGGCCGCCGCTCAAAAGTATGATAACTAGATAATGGGTATTGTATCCTTGGTTTTCGAGGCTGCAGAGAAAGATTTTGTGATCAGTTTTCAAATCTAAGATGGCCGCCGCTCCAAAGTATGATAACTTCATTATTGGTATCGTATCCCAGGTTCTCGAGGGTGCTGAGACCAATTTTGTGATCATTTTTCAAATCCAAGATGGCCGCCGCACAAAATTATGATTTCAGCAATATGGATATCGTACCCAGGTTCTCGAGGGTGCAGAGAACGATTGGTGATCATTTTTCAAATCCAAGATGGCCGCCGCACAAAATTTTGATTTCAGCAATATGGATATTGTTCCCGAGGTTCTCGAGGGTGCAGAGAACGATTTGGTGATAATTTTTCAAATCCAAGATGGCCGCCGCTCAAAAGTATGATAACTACATTTTGGGTATCGTATCAGAGGTTCTTGAGGGTCCTGAGAACGATTTTGTGATCATTTTTCAAATCCAAGATGGCCGCCGCACAAAATTATGATTTCAGCAATATGGATATCGTACCCGAGGTTCTTGAGGGTGCAGAGAATGATTTTGTGATCATTTTTCAAATCCAAGATGGCCGCCGCACAAAATTATGATTTCAGCAATATGGATATCGTACCCGAGGTTCTCGAGGGTGCAGAGAAATATTTTGTGGTCAGTTTTTAAATCCAAGATGGCAGCCGCTCAAAAGTATGATAACTAGATTATGGGTATCGCATCCGAGGTTCTCGAGGGTGCAGAGAACGATTTTGTGATCATTTTTCAAATCGAAGATGGCCGCCGCTCAAAAGTATGATAACTACATTATGGGTATCGTATCAGAGGTTCTTGAGGGTCCTGAGAACGATTTTGTGATCATTTTTCAAATCCAAGATGGCCGCCGCACAAAATTATGTTTTCAGCAATATGGATATCGTACCCGAGGTTCTTGAGGGTGCAGAGAATGATTTTGTGATCATTTTTCAAATCCAAGATGGCCACCGCACAAAATTATGATTTCAGCAATATGGATATCGTACCCAGGTTCTCGAGGGTGCAGAGAACGATTGGTGATCATTTTTCAAATCCAAGATGGCCGCCGCACAAAATTTTGATTTCAGCAATATGGATATCGTTCCCGAGGTTCTCGAGGGTGCAGAGAACGATTTGGTGATAATTTTTCAAATCCAAGATGGCCGCCACACAAAATTATGATTTCAGCAATATGGATATCGTACCCGAGGTTCTCGAGGGTGCAGAGAAATATTTTGTGGTCAGTTTTTAAATCCAAGATGGCAGCCGCTCAAAAGTATGATAACTTCATTATGGGTATCGTATCAGAGGTTCTCGAGTGTCCTGAGAACGACTTTGTGATCATTTTTCAAATCCAAGATGGCTGCCGCACAAAATTATGATTTCAGCAATATAGATATCGTA
This sequence comes from Leptidea sinapis, assembly GCF_905404315.1. Lineage (NCBI taxonomy): Eukaryota > Metazoa > Arthropoda > Insecta > Lepidoptera > Pieridae > Leptidea > Leptidea sinapis. Next base: position 179,456 of record NC_066296.1, on the reverse strand, counting down.
CCCGAGGTTCTCGAGGGTGCAGAGAATGATTTTGTGATCATTTTTCAAATCCAAGATGGCCGCCGCACAAAATTATGAATTCAGGAACATGGATATCGTGTCCGAGATTCTCGAGGGTGCAGAGAACAATTCTGTGATCATTGTTGAAATCCAAGAGGGATGCCGCAAACAATAATGTTTTCAGCAATATGGATACCGTGTCTGAGGATATCGAGGGTGCTGAGAACGATTTTGTAATCATTTTTCAAATCCAAGATGGCCGTCGCACAAAAGTATGATAACTACATTATGGGTATCGTATCAGAGGTTCTTGAGGGTCCTGAGAACGATTTTGTGATCATTTTTCAAATCCAAGATGGCCGCCGCACAAAATTATGATTTCAGCAATATGGATATCGTACCCGAGGTTCTTGAGGGTGCAGAGAATGATTTTGTGATCATTTTTCAAATCCAAGATGGCCGCCGCACAAAATTATGATTTCAGCAATATGGATATCGTACCCAGGTTCTCGAGGGTGCAGAGAACGATTGGTGATCATTTTTCAAATCCAAGATGGCCGCCGCACAAAATTTTGATTTCAGCAATATGGATATCGTTCCCGAGGTTCTCGAGGGTGCAGAGAACGATTTGGTGATAATTTTTCAAATCCAAGATGGCCGCCACACAAAATTATGATTTCAGCAATATGGATATCGTACCCGAGGTTCTCGAGGGTGCAGAGAAATATTTTGTGGTCAGTTTTTAAATCCAAGATGGCAGCCGCTCAAAAGTATGATAACTAGATTATGGGTATCGTATCCTAGATTCTCGAGGGTGCAGAGAAAGATTTTGTGATTAGTTTTCAAATCCAAGATGGCCGCCGCTCAAAAGTATGATAACTACATTATTGATATCGTATCAGAAGTTCTCGATAGTGCTGAGAACGATTTTGTGATCATTTTTCAAATCCAAGATGGCCGCCGCACAAAATTATGAATTCAGGAACATGGATATCGTGTCCGAGATTCTCGAGGGTGCAGAGAACAATTCTGTGATCATTGTTGAAATCCAAGAGGGATGCCGCAAACAATAATGTTTTCAGCAATATGGATACCGTGTCTGAGGATATCGAGGGTGCTGAGAACGATTTTGTAATCATTTTTCAAATCCAAGATGGCCGCCGCACAAAATTATGATTTCAGCAATACGGATATCGTACCCGAGGTTCTCGAGGGTGCAGAGAACCATTCTGTTAACATTTTTGAAATCCAAGAGGGCTGCCGAAAACAATAATATTTTCAGCAATATGGATATCCTGTCTGAGGTTCTCGAGGGTGCAAAAAATATTTTGGGATCATTTTTAAATCCGAGATGGCCGCCGCTCAAAAGTATAATAACTACATTATGGGTATCGTATCAGAGGTTCTCGAGGGTGCTGAGAACAATTTTGTGATCATTTTTCAAATCCAAGATGGCCGCCGCACAAAATTATGAATTCAGCAACATGTATATCGTGTCCGAGATTCTCGGGGGTGCAGAGAACAATTCTGTGATCATTGTTGAAATCCAAGAGGGCTGCCGCAAACAATAATGTTTTCAGCAATATGGATATCCTGTCTGAGGTTCTCGAGGGTGCAAAAAATATTTTGGGATCATTTTTAAATCCGAGATGGCCGCCGCTCAAAAGTATGATAACTTCATTATGGGTATCGTATCAGAGGTTCTCGAGTGTCCTGAGAACGACTTTGTGATCATTTTTCAAATCCAAGATGGCTGCCGCACAAAATTATGATTTCAGCAATATAGATATCGTACCCGAGGTTCTCGAGGGTGCAGAGAATGATTTTGTGATCATTTTTCAAATCCAAGATGGCCACCGCACAAAATTATGATTTCAGCAATATGGATATCGTACCCAGGTTCTCGAGGGTGCAGAGAACGATTTGGTGATCATTTTTCAAGTCCAAGATGGCCGCCGCACAAAATTTTTATTTCAGAAATATGGATATCGTTCCCGAGGTTCTCGAGGGTGCAGAGAAAGATTTTGTGGTCAGTTTTCAAATCCAAGATGGCAGCCGCTCAAAAGTATGATAACTAGTATATGGGTATCGTATCAGAAGTTCTCGAGGGTGCTGAGAACGATTCTGTGATCATTTTTCAAATCCAAGATGGCCGCCGCACAAAATTATGAATTCAGCAACATGGATATCGTGTCCGAGATTCTCGAGGGTGCAGAGAACAATTCTGTGATCATTGTTGAAATCCAAGAGGGCTGCCGCAAACAATAATGTTTTCATAAATATGGATATCGTGTCTGAGGTTCTCGAGGGTGCTGAGAACGATTTTGTGATCATTTTTCAAATCCAAGATGGCCGCCGCACAAAATTATGATTTCAGCAATATGGATATCGTACCCGAGGTTCTCGAGGGTGCAGAGAACCCTTCTGTAAACATTTTTGAAATCCAAGAGGGCTGCCGCAAACAATAATGTTTTCAGCAATATGGATATCCTGTCTGAGGTTTTCGAGGGTGCAAAAAATATTTTGGGATCATTATTAAATCCGAGATGGCCGCCGCTCAAAAGTATCATAACTACATTATGTGTATCGTATCAGAGGTTCTCGAGGGTGCTAAGAACGATATTGTGATCACTTTTCAAATCCAAGATGGCCGCCGCACAAAATTATGATTTTAGCAATATGGATATCGTACCCAGGTTCTCGAGGGTGCAGAGAACGATTTGGTGATCATTTTTCAAATCCAAGATGGCCGCCGCACAAAATTATGATTTCAGCAATATGGATATAGTTCCCTAGGTTCTCGAGGGTGCAGAGAACGATTTGGTGATCATTTTTCAAATCCAAGATGGCCGCCGCACAAAATTATGATTTCAGCAATATGGATATCGTACCCGAGGTTCTCGAGGGTGCAGAGAAAGATTTTGTGGTCAGTTTTCAAATCCAAGATGGCCGCCACTCAAAAGTATGATAACTTCATTATTGATATCGTATCAGAAGTTCTCGAGGGTGCTGAGAACGATTTTGTGATCAGTTTTCAAATACAAGATGGCCGCCGCTCAAAAGTATGATATCTACATTATGGGTATCGTATCCGAGGTTCTCGAGGGTGCTTAGAACGATGTTTTGATGATTTTTCAAATCCAAGATGGCCGCCGCACAAAATTATGATTTCAGCAATATGGATATCGTACCTGAGGTTCTCGACGGTGCAGAGAACTATTTTGTGATCATTTTTAAATCCGAGATGGCCGCCGCTCAAAAGTATGATAACTAGATTATGGGTATCGGATCCTAGAGTCTCGAGGGTGCAGAGAAAGATTTTGTGATCAGTTTTCAAATCCAAGATGGCCGCCGCTCAAAAGTATGATAACTTCATTATGGGTATCGTATCCGAGGTTCTCGAGGGTGCAGAGAACGATTTTGTGATCATTTTTCAAATCGAAGATGGCCGCCGCTCAAAAGTATAATAACTACATTATGGGTATCGTATCAGAGGTTCTCGAGGGTCCTGAGAACGATTTTGTGATCATTTTTCAAATCCAAGATGGCCGCCGCACAAAATTATGATTTCAGCAATATGGATATCGTACCCGAGGTTCTCGAGGGTGCAGAGAAAGATTTTGTATCAGTTTTCAAATACAAGATGGCGGCCGCTCAAAAGTATGATAACTAGATTATGGGTATCGGATCCTAGATTCTCGAGGGTGCAGAGAAAGATTTTGTGATCAGTTTTCAAATCCAAGATGGCCGCCACTCAAAAGTATGATAACTTCATTATGGATATCGTATCAGAAGTTCTCGAGGGTGCTGAGAACGATTTTGTGATCAGTTTTCAAATACAAGATGGCCGCCGCTCAAAAGTATGATATCTACATTATGGGTATCGTATCCGAGGTTCTCGAGGGTGCTTAGAACGATGTTTTGATCATTTTTCAAATCCAAGATGGCCGCCGCACAAAATTATGATTTCAGCAATATGGATATCGTACCTGAGGTTCTCGACGGTGCAGAGAACTATTTTGTGATCATTTTTAAATCCGAGATGGCCGCCGCTCAAAAGTATGATAACTAGATTATGGGTATCGGATCCTAGATTCTCGAGGGTGCAGAGAAAGATTTTGTGATCAGTTTTCAAATCCAAGATGGCCGCCGCTCAAAAGTATGATAACTTCATTATGGGTATCGTATCCGAGGTTCTCGAGGGTGCAGAGAACGATTTTGTGATCATTTTTCAAATCCAAGATGGCCGCCGCTCAAAAGTATAATAACTACATTATGGGTATCGTATCAGAGGTTCTCGAGGGTCCTGAGAACGATTTTGTGATCATTTTTCAAATCCAAGATGGCCGCCGCACAAAATTATGATTTCAGCAATATGGATATCGTACCCGAGGTTCTCGAGGGTGCAGAGAAAGATTTTGTATCAGTTTTCAAATACAAGATGGCCGCCGCTCAAAAGTATGATAACTACATTATGGGTATCGTATCCGAGGTTCTCGAGGGTGCTGAGACCAATTTTTTGATCATTTTTCAAATCCAAGATGGCCGCCGCACAAAATTATGATTTCAGCAATATGGATATCGTACCCGAGGTTCTCGACGGTGCAGAGAACGATTTTGTGATCATTTTTAAATCCGAGATGGCCGCCGCTCAAAAGTATGATAACTAGATTATGGGTATCTTATCCGAAGTTCTCGAGGGTGCAGAGAACGAGTTTGTGATCATTTTTCAAATCGAAGATGGCCGCCGCTCAAAAGTATGATAACTACATTATTGGTATCGTATCCCAGGTTCTCGAGGGTGCAGAGAAAGATTTTGTGGACAGTTTTCAAATCCAAGATGGCCGCTGCTCAAAAGTATGATAACCACATTATGGGTATCGTATCCCAGGTTCTCGAGGGTGCTGAGAACAATTTTGTGATGATTTTTCAAATCCAAGATGGCCGCCGCACAAAATTATGATTTCAGCAATATGGATATCGAACCCGGGGTCTCGAGGGTGCAGAAAACAATTTTGGGATTATTTTTAAATCTGAGATGGCCGCCGCTCAAAAGTATGATAACTAGATTATGGGTATCGGATCCTAGATTCTCGAGGGTGCAGAGAAAGATTTTGTGATCAGTTTTCAAATCCAAGATGGCCGCCGCTCAAAAGTATGATAACTACATTATGGGTATCGTATCCGAGGTTCTCGAGGGTGCTGAGACCAATTTTTTGATCATTTTTCAAATCCAAGATGGCCGCCGCACAAAATTATGATTTCAGCAATATGGATATCGTACCCGAGGTTCTCAACGGTGCAGAGAACGATTTTGTGATCATTTTTAAATCCGAGATGGCCGCCGCTCAAAAGTATGATAACTAGATTATGGGTATCTTATCCGAAGTTCTCGAGGGTGCAGAGAACGATTTTGTGATCATTTTTCAAATCGAAGATGGCCGCCGCTCAAAAGTATGATAACTACATTATTCTCGAGGGTGCTGAGAACGATGTTTTAATCATTTTTCTAATCCAAGATTGCCGCCACAAAATATTATGTTTTCACTTATGTAGATATCGTGTACGAGGTTCTCGAGGGTGCAGAAAAAAATTTTGGGATCATTTTTATATCCGAGATGGCCGCCACTCAAAAGTATGATAACTACATTATGGGTATCTTATCCGAGCTTCTCGAGGGTGCTGAGAACAATTTTGTGATCATTTTATCAAATCCAAGATGGCCGCCGCACAAAATTATGATTTCAGCAATATGGATATCGTACCCGGGGTCTCGAGGGTGCAGAAAACAATTTTGGGATCATTTTTAAATCCGAGATGGCCGCCGAACAAAATTATGATTTCAGCAATATGGATATCGTACCCGAGGAATTTGAGGGTGCAGAGAAAGATTTTGTGGTCAGTTTTCAAATACAAGATGGCCGCCGCTCAAAAGTATGAAAACTTCATTATGGGTATCGTATCCGAGGTTCTCGAGGGTGCAGAGAACGATTTTGTGATCATTTTTATATCCGAGATGGCCGCCGCTCAAAAGTTTGATAACTACATTATGGGTATCTTATCCGAGGTTCTCAAGCGTGCAGAGAACGATTTTGTGATCATTTTTCAAATCTAAGAAGGCCGCCACTCAAAAGTATGATAACTACATTATTGGTATCGTATCCCAGGTTCTCGAGGGTGCTGAGACCAATTTTCTGATCATTTTTCAAATCCAAGATGGCCGCCGCACAAAATTATGATTTCAGCAATATGGATATCGTACCCGAGGTTCTCGAGGGTGCAGAAAAGAATTTTGGGATCATTTTTATATCCGAGCTGAGACCAATTTTGTGATCATTTTTCAAATCCAAGATGGCCGCCGCACAAAATTATGATTTCAGAAATATGGATATCGTACCCGAGGTTCTCGAGGGTGCAGAAAACAATTTTGGGATCATTTTTATAACCGAGATGGCCGCCTCTCAAAAGTATGATAACTAGATTATGGGTATCGTATCCTAGGTTGTCGAGGGTGCAGAGAAAGATTTTGTGATCATTTTTCAAATACAAGATGGCCGCCGCTCAAAAGTATGATAACTACATTATGGGTATCGTAACCGAGGTTCTCGAGGGTGCAGAAAACAATTTTGGGATCATTTTTATATCCGAGATGGCCGCCGCTCAAAAGTTTGATAACTACATTATGGGTATCTTATCCGAGGTTCTCGAGCGTGCAGAGAACGATTTTGTGATCATTTTTCAAATCTAAGATGGCCGCCACTCAAAAGTATGATAACTACATTATTGGTATCGTATCCCAGGTTCTCGAGGGTGCTGAGACCAATTTTCTGATCAGTTTTCAAATCCAAGATGGCCGCCGCACAAAATTATGATTTCAGCAATATGGATATCGTACCCGAGGTTCTCGAGGGTGCAGAAAACAATTTTGGGATCATTTTTCAAATCCAAGATGGCCGCCGAACAAAATTATGATTTCAGCAATATGGATATCGTACCCGAGGAATTTGAGGGTGCAGAGAAAGATTTTGTGGTCAGTTTTCAAATACAAGATGGCCGCCGCTCAAAAGTATGATAACTTCATTATGGGTATCGTATCCGAGGTTCTCGAGGGTGCAGAGAACGATTTTGTGATCATTTTTCAAATCGAAGATGGCCGCCGCTCAAAAGTATAATAACTACATTATGGGTATCGTATCAGAGGTTCTCGAGGGTCCTGAGAACGATTTTGTGATCATTTTTCAAATCCAAGATGGCCGCCGCACAAAATTATGATTTCAGCAATATGGATATCGTACCCGAGGTTCTCGAGGGTGCAGAGAAAGATTTTGTATCAGTTTTCAAATACAAGATGGCCGCCGCTCAAAAGTATGATAACTACATTATGGGTATCGTATCCGACGTTCTCGAGGGTGCTGAGACCAATTTTTTGATCATTTTTCAAATCCAAGATGGCCGCCGCACAAAATTATGATTTCAGCAATATGGATATCGTACCCGAGGTTCTCGACGGTGCAGAGAACGATTTTGTGATCATTTTTAAATCCGAGATGGCCGCCGCTCAAAAGTATGATAACTAGATTATGGGTATCTTATCCGAAGTTCTCGAGGGTGCAGAGAACGATTTTGTGATCATTTTTCAAATCGAAGATGGCCGCCGCTCAAAAGTATGATAACCACATTATGGGTATCGTATCCCAGGTTCTCGAGGGTGCTGAGAACAATTTTGTGATGATTTTTCAAATCCAAGATGGCCGCCGCACAAAATTATGATTTCAGCAATATGGATATCGAACCCGGGGTCTCGAGGGTGCAGAAAACAATTTTGGGATCATTTTTAAATCCGAGATGGCCGCTGCTCAAAAGTATGATAACTAGATAATGGGTATCGTATCCTAGGTTTTCGAGGGTGCAGAGAAAGATTTTGTGGACAGTTTTCAAATCCAAGATGGCCGCCGCTCAAAAGTATGATAACCACATTATGGGTATCGTATCCCAGGTTCTCGAGGGTGCTGAGAACAATTTTGTGATGATTTTTCAAATCCAGGATGGCCGCCGCACAAAATTATGATTTCAGCAATATGGATATCGTACCCGGGGTCTCGAGGGTGCAGAAAACAATTTTGGGATCATTTTAAAATCCGAGATGGCCGCTGCTCAAAAGTATGATAACTAGATAATGGGTATCGTATCCTAGGTTTTCGAGGGTGCAGAGAAAGATTTTGTGATCAGTTTTCAAATACAAGATGGCCGCCGCTCAAAAGTATGATATCTACATTATGGGTATCGTATCCGAGGTTCTCGAGGGTGCTTAGAACGATGTTTTGATCATTTTTCAAATCCAAGATGGCCGCCGCACAAAATTATGATTTCAGCAATATGGATATCGTACCTGAGGTTCTCGACGGTGCAGAGAACTATTTTGTGATCATTTTTAAATCCGAGATGGCCGCCGCTCAAAAGTATGATAACTAGATTATCGGTATCTTATCAGAATACAAATTATTTAAGTTTTCTTTAGTGTTAATTCCGCCAATATTTGTCTTTAAAACAATTCGACACGTGTTTCGCCTCTACACGAGGCATCCTCAGGACGTGTTGTCTCGCCAAAATCTGGCACGAGACTGAGTCAGTCTCTCTCTCAGTCGAGGGTGCTGAGACCAATTTTCTGATCATTTTTCAAATCCAAGATGGCCGCCGCACAAAATTATGATTTCAGCAATATGGATATCGTACCCGAGGTTCTCGAGGGTGCAGAAAACAATTTTGGGATCATTTTTCAAATCCAAGATGGCCGCCGAACAAAATTATGATTTCAGCAATATGGATATCGTACCCGAGGAATTTGAGGGTGCAGCGAAAGATTTTGTGGTCAGTTTTCAAATACAAGATGGCCGCCGCTCAAAAGTATGATAACTACATTATGGGTATCGTAACCGAGGTTCTCGAGGGTGCAAAGAACGATGTTTTGATCATTTTTCTAATCCAAGATGGCCGCCGCACAAAATTATGTTTTCACTAATAAAGATATCGTGTCCGAGGTACTCGAGGGTGCAGAAAACAATTTTGGAATAATTTTTATATCCAAGATGGCCGCCGCTCAAAAGTTTGATAACTACATTATGGGTATCGTATCCCAGGTTCTCGAGGGTGCTGAGACCAATTTTGTGATCATTTTTCAAATCCAAGATGGCCGCCGCACAAAATTATAATTTCAGCAATATGGATATCGTACCCGAGGTTCTCGAGGGTGCAGAGAACGATTTGGTGATCATTTTTCTAATCCAAGTTGGCCGCCGCACAAAATTATGATTTCAGCAATATGGATATCGTACCCGAGGTTCTCGAGGGTGCAGAGAAAGATTTTGTGGACAGTTTTCATATCCAAGATGGCCGCCGCTCAAAAGTATGATAACCACATTATGGGAATTGTATCCCAGGTTCTCGAGGGTGCTGAGAACAATTTTGTGATCATTTTTCAAATCCAAGATGGCCGCCGCACAAAATTATGATTTCAGCAATATGGATATCGTACCCGGGGTCTCGAGGGTGCAGAAAACAATTTTGGGATCATTTTTAAATCCGAGATGGCCGCCGCTCAAAAGTATGATAACTAGATAATGGGTATCATATCCTAGGTTTTCGAGGGTGCAGAGAAAGATTTTGTGATCAGTTTTCAAATACAAGATGGCCGCCGCTCAAAAGTATGATAACAACATTATGGGTATCGTATCCGAAGTTCTCGAGGGTGCAGAGAACGATTTTGTGATGATTTTTCAAATCCAAGATGGCCGCCGCACAAAATTATGATTTCAGCAATATGGATATCGAACCCGGGGTCTCGAGGGTGCAAAAAAACAATTTTGGGATTATTTTTAAATCTGAGATGGCCGCCACTCAAAAGTATGATAACTAGATTATGGGTATCGGATCCTAGATTCTCGAGGGTGCAGAGAAAGATTTTGTGATCAGTTTTCAAATCCAAGATGGCCGCCGCTCAAAAGTATGATAACTACATTATGGGTATCGTATCCGAGGTTCTCGAGGGTGCTGAGACCAATTTTTTGATCATTTTTCAAATCCAAGATGGCCGCCGCACAAAATTATGATTTCAGCAATATGGATATCGTACCCGAGGTTCTCGACGGTGCAGAGAACGATTTTGTGATCATTTTTAAATCCGAGATGGCCGCCGCTCAAAAGTATGAAAACTAGATTATGGGTATCTTATCCGAAGTTCTCGAGGGTGCAGAGAACGATTTTGTGATCATTTTTCAAATCGAAGATGGCCGCCGCTTAAAAGTATGATAACTACATTATTGGTATCGTATCCCAGTTTCTCGAGGGTGCAGAGAAAGATTTTGTGGACAGTTTTCAAATCCAAGATGGCCGCTGCTCAAAAGTATGATAACAACATTATGGGTATCGTATCCCAGGTTCTCGAGGGTGCTGAGAACAATTTTGTGATGATTTTTCAAATCCAAGATGGCCGCCGCACAAAATTATGATTTCAGCAATATGGATATCGAACCCGGGGTCTCGAGGGTGCAGAAAACAATTTTGGGATCATTTTTAAATCCGAGATGGCCGCCGCTCAAAAGTATGATAACTAGATAATGGGTATCGTATCCTAGGTTTTCGAGGGTGCAGAGAAAGATTTTGTGGACAGTTTTCAAATCCAAGATGGCCGCCGCTCAAAAGTATGATAACCACATTATGGGTATCGTATCCCAGGTTCTCGAGGGTGCTGAGAACAATTTTGTGATGATTTTTCAAATCCAAGATGGCCGCCGCACAAAATTATGATTTCAGCAATATGGATATCGTACCCGGGGTCTCGAGGGTGCAGAAAACAATTTTGGGATCATTTTTAAATCCGAGATGGCCGCCGCTCAAAAGTATGATAACGAGATAATGGGTATCGTATCCTAGGTTTTCGAGGGTGCAGAGAAAGATTTTGTGATCAGTTTTCAAATACAAGATGGCCGCCGCTCAAAAGTATGATATCTACATTATGGGTATCGTATCCGAGGTTCTCGAGGGTGCTTAGATCGATTTTTTGATCATTTTTCAAATCCAAGATGGCCGCCGCACAAAATTATGATTTCAGCAATATGGATATCGTACCTGAGGTTCTCGACGGTGCAGAGAACTATTTTGTGATCATTTTTAAATCCGAGATGGCCGCCGCTCAAAAGTATGATAACTAGATTATCGGTATCTTATCCGAAGTTCTCAAGGGTGCAGAGAACGATTTTGTGATCATTTTTCAAATCGAAGATGGCCGCCGCTCAAAAGTATGATAACTACATTATTGGTATCGTATCCCAGGTTCTCGAGGGTGCTGAGACCAATTTTGTGATCATTTTTCAAATCCAAGATGGCCGCCGCACAAAATTATGATTTCAGCAATATGGATATCGTACCCGAGGTTCTCGAGGGTGCAGAGAACGATTTGGTGATCATTTTTCAAATCCAAGATGGCCGCCGCTCAAAAGTATGATAACTACATTATGGGTATCGTAACCGAGGTTCTCGAGGGTGCTGAGAACGATGTTTTAATCATTTTTCTAATCCAAGATTGCCGCCACAAAAAATTATGTTTTCACTTATGTAGATATCGTGTCCGAGGTTCTCGAGGGTGCAGAAAAAAATTTTGGGATCATTTTTATATCCGAGATGGCCGCCACTCAAAAGTATGATAACTACATTATGGGTGTCTTATCCGAGCTTCTCGAGGGTGCTGAGAACAATTTTGTGATCATTTTTTTAAATCCAAGATGGCCGCCGCACAAAATTACGATTTCAGCAATATGGATATCGTACCCGAGGTCTCGAGGGTGCAGAAAACAATTTTGGGATCATTTTTAAATCCGAGATGGCCGCCGCTCAAAAGTATGATAACTAGATAATGGGTATCGTATCCTTGGTTTTCGAGGCTGCAAAGAAAGATTTTGTGATCAGTTTTCAAATCTAAGATGGCCGCCGCTCAAAAGTATGATAACTTCATTATTGGAATCGTATCCCAGGTTCTCGAGGGTGCAGAGAACGATTTTGTGATCATTTTTTAAGTCCAAGAAGGCCGCCGCACAAAATTATAATTTCAGCAATATGGATATCGTACCTGAGGTTCTCGAGGGTGCAGAGAACGATTTGGTGATCATTTTTCTAATCCAAGTTGGCCGCCGCATAAAATTATGATTTCAGCAATATGGATATCGTACCCGAGGTTCTCGAGGGTGCAGAGAAAGATTTTGTGGACAGTTTTCATATCCAAGATGGCCGCCGCTCAAAAGTACGATAACTACAATATGGGAATCGTATCCCAGGTTCTCGAGGGTGCTGAGAACAATTTTGTGATCATTTTATCAAATCCAAGATGGCCGCCGCACAAAATTATGATTTCAGCAATATGGATATCGTACCCGGGGTCTCGAGGTTGCAGAAAACAATTTTGGGATCATTTTTAAATCCGAGATGGCCGCCGCTCAAAATTATGATAACTAGATAATGGGTATCGTATCCTAGGTTTTCGAGGGTGCAGAGAAAGATTTTGTGATCAGTTTTCAAATACAAGATGGCCGCCGCTCAAAAATATGATAACAACATTATGGGTATCGTATCCAAGGTTCTCGAGGGTGCTGAGAACGATGTTTTGATCATTTTTCTAATCCAAGATGGCCGCCGCACAAAATTATGGTTTCACCAATGTAGATATCGTATCCGAGGTTCTCGAGGGTGCAGAAAAAAAATTTGGGATCATTTTTATATCCGAGATGGCCGCCGCTCAAAAGTATGATAACTACATTATGGGTATCTTATCCGAGGTTCTCGAGGGTGCAGATCACCATTTTGTGATCATTTTTCAAATCGAAGATGGCCGCCGCTCAAAAGTATGATAACTACATTATGGGTATCGTAACCGAGGTTCTCGAGGGTGCAGAAAACAATTTTGGGATCATTTTTATATCCGAGATGGCCGCCGCTCAAAAGTTTGATAACTACATTATGGGTATCTTATCCGAGGTTCTCGAGCGTGCAGAGAACGATTTTGTGATCATTTTTTAAATCTAAGAAGGCCGCCACTCAAAAGTATGATAACTACATTATTGGTATCGTATCCCAGGTTCTCGAGGGTGCTGAGACCAATTTTCTGATCATTTTTCAAATCCAAGATGGCCGCCGCACAAAATTATGATTTCAGCAATATGGATATCGTACCCGAGGTTCTCGAGGGTGCAGAAAACAATTTTGGGATCATTTTTATAACCGAGATGGCCGCCGCTCAAAAGTATGATAACTAGATTATGGGTATCGTATCCTAGGTTGTCGAGGGTGCAGAGAAAGATTTTGTGATCATTTTTCAAATACAAGATGGCCGCCGCTCAAAAGTATGATAACTACATTATGGGTATCGTAACCGAGGTTCTCGAGGGTGCAGAAAACAATTTTGGGATCATTTTTATATCCGAGATGGCCGCCGCTCAAAAGTTTGATAACTACATTATGGGTATCTTATCCGAGGTTCTCGAGCGTGCAGAGAACGATTTTGTGATCATTTTTCAAATCTAAGATGGCCGCTACTCAAAAGTATGATCACTACATTATTGGTATCGTATCCCAGGTTCTCGAGGGTGCTGAGACCAATTTTCTGATCATTTTTCAAATCCAAGATGGCCGCCGCACAAAATTATGATTTCAGCAATATGGATATCGTACCCGAGGTTCTCGAGGGTCCTGAGAACGATTTTGTGATCATTTTTCAAATCCAAGATGGCCGCCGCACAAAATTATGATTTCAGCAAGATGGATATCGTACCCGAGGTTCTCGAGGGTGCAGAGAAAGATTTTGTATCAGTTTTCAAATACAAGATGGCCGCCGCTCAAAAGTATGATAACTACATTATGGGAATCGTATCCCAGGTTCTCGAGGATGCTGAGAACAATTTTGTGATCATTTTATCAAATCCAAGATGGCCGCCGCTCGAAAATATGATAACAACATTATGGGTATCGTATCCAAGGTTCTCGAGGGTGCTGAGAACGATGTTTTGATAATTTTTCTAATCCAAGATGGCCGCCGCACAAAATTATGGTTTCACCAATGTAGATATCGTATCCGAGGTTCTCGAGGGTGCAGAAAAAAAATTTGGGATCATTTTTATATCCGAGATGGCCGCCGCTCAAAAGTATTATAACTACATTATGGGTATCGTAACCGAGGTTCTCGAGGGTGCAGAAAACAATTTTGGGATCATTTTTATATCCGAGATGGCCGCCGCTCAAAAGTATTATAACTACATTATGGGTATCTTATCCGAGCTTCTCGAGGGTGCTGAGAACAATTTTGTGATCATTTTTCAAATCCAAGATGGCCGCCGCACAAAATTACGATTTCAGCAATATGGATATCGTACCCGAGGTTCTCGAGGGTGCAGAGAACGATTTTGTGATCATTTTTCAAATCGAAGATGGCCGCCGCTCAAAAGTATAATAACTACATTATGGGTATCGTATCAGAGGTTCTCGAGGGTCCTGAGAACGATTTTGTGATCATTTTTCAAATCCAAGATGGCCGCCGCACAAAATTATGATTTCAGCAATATGGATATCGTACCCGAGGTTCTCGAGGGTGCAGAGAAAGATTTTGTATCAGTTTTCAAATACAAGATGGCCGCCGCTCAAAAGTATGATAACTACATTATGGGTATCGTATCCGAGGTTCTCGAGGGTGCTGAGACCAATTTTTTGATCATTTTTCAAATCCAAGATGGCCGCCGCACAAAATTATGATTTCAGCAATATGGATATCGTACCCGAGGTTCTCGACGGTGCAGAGAACGATTTTGTGATCATTTTTAAATCCGAGATGGCCGCCGCTCAAAAGTATGATAACTAGATTATGGGTATCTTATCCGAAGTTCTCGAGGGTGCAGAGAACGATTTTGTGATCATTTTTCAAATCGAAGATGGCCGCCGCTCAAAAGTATGATAACTACATTATTGGTATCGTATCCCAGGTTCTCGAGGGTGCAGAGAAAGATTTTGTGGACAGTTTTCAAATCCAAGATGGCCGCTGCTCAAAAGTATGATAACCACATTATGGGTATCGTATCCCAGGTTCTCGAGGGTGCTGAGAACAATTTTGTGATGATTTTTCAAATCCAAGATGGCCGCCGCACAAAATTATGATTTCAGCAATATGGATATCGAACCCGGGGTCTCGAGGGTGCAGAAAACAATTTTGGGATCATTTTTAAATCCGAGATGGCAGCCGCTCAAAAGTATGATAACTAGATAATGGGTATCGTATCCTAGGTTTTCGAGGGTGCAGAGAAAGATTTTGTGATCAGTTTTCAAATACAAGATGGCCGCCGCTCAAAAGTATGATATCTACATTATGGGTATCGTATCCGAGGTTCTCGAGGGTGCTTAGAACGATGTTTTGATCATTTTTCAAATCCAAGATGGCCGCCGCACAAAATTATGATTTCAGCAATATGGATATCGTACCTGAGGTTCTCGACGGTGCAGAGAACTATTTTGTGATCATTTTTAAATCCGAGATGGCCGCCGCTCAAAAGTATGATAACTAGATTATCGGTATCTTATCAGAAGTTCTCAAGGGTGCAGAGAACGATTTTGTGATCATTTTTCAAATCGAAGATGGCCGCCGCTCAAAAGTATGATAACTACATTATTGGTATCGTATCCCAGGTTCTCGAGGGTGCTGAGACCAATTTTGTGATCATTTTTCAAATCCAAGATGGCCGCCGCACAAAATTATGATTTCAGCAATATGGATATCGTACCCGAGGTTCTCGAGGGTGCAGAGAACGATTTGGTGATCATTTTTCAAATCCAAGATGGCCGCCGCTCAAAAGTATGATAACTACATTATGGGTATCGTAACCGAGGTTCTCGAGGGTGCTGAGATCGATGTTTTAATCATTTTTCTAATCCAAGATTGCCGCCACAAAAAATTATGTTTTCACTTATGTAGATATCGTGTCCGAGGTTCTCGAGGGTGCAGAAAAAAATTTTGGGATCATTTTTATATCCGAGATGGCCGCCACTCAAAAGTATGATAACTACATTATGGGTATCTTATCCGAGCTTCTCGAGGGTGCTGAGAACAATTTTGTGATCATTTTTTTAAATCCAAGATGGCCGCCACTCAAAATTACGATTTCAGCAATATGGATATCGTACCCGAGGTCTCGAGGGTGCAGAAAACAATTTTGGGATCATTTTTAAATCCGAGATGGCCGCCGCTCAAAAGTATGATAACTAGATAATGGGTATCGTATCCTTGGTTTTCGAGGCTGCAGAGAAAGATTTTGTGATCAGTTTTCAAATACAAGATGGCCGCCGCTCAAAAATATGATAACAACATTATGGGAATCGTATCCCAGGTTCTCGACGGTGCAGAGAACTATTTTGTGATCATTTTTAAATCCGAGATGGCCGCCGCTCAAAAGTATGATAACTAGATAATGGGTATTGTATCCTTGGTTTTCGAGGCTGCAGAGAAAGATTTTGTGATCATTTTTCAAATCTAAGATGGCCGCCACTCAAAAGTATGATAACTACATTATTGGTATCGTATCCCAGGTTCTCGAGGGTGCTGAGACCAATTTTCTGATCATTTTTCAAATCCAAGATGGCCGCCGCACAAAATTATGATTTCAGCAATATGGATATCGTACCCGAGGTTCTCGAGGGTGCAGAAAACAATTTTGGGATCATTTTTCAAATCCAAGATGGCCGCCGAACAAAATTATGATTTCAGCAATATGGATATCATACCCGAGGAATTTGAGGGTGCAGAGAAAGATTTTGTGGTCAGTTTTCAAATACAAGATGGCCGCCGCTCAAAAGTATGATAAATTCATTATGGGTATCGTATCCGAGGTTCTCGAGGGTGCAGAGAACGATTTTGTGATCATTTTTCAAATCGAAGATGGCCGCCGCTCAAAAGTATAATAACTACATTATGGGTATCGTATCAGAGGTTCTCGAGGGTCCTGAGAACGATTTTGTGATCATTTTTCAAATCCAAGATGGCCGCCGCACAAAATTATGATTTCAGCAATATGGATATCGTACCCGAGGTTCTCGAGGGTGCAGAGAAAGATTTTGTATCAGTTTTCAAATACAAGATGGCCGCCGCTCAAAAGTATGATAACTACATTATGGGTATCGTATCCGAGGTTCTCGAGGGTGCTGAGACAGATTTTTTGATCATTTTTCAAATCCAAGATGGCCGCCGCACAAAATTATGATTTCAGCAATATGGATATCGTACCCGAGGTTCTCGACGGTGCAGAGAACGATTTTGTGATCATTTTTCAAATCCAAGATGGCCGCCGCACAAAATGATGATTTCAGCAATATGGATATCGTACCCGAGGTTCTCGACGGTGCAGAAAACGATTTCGTGATCATTTTTAAATCCAAGATGGCCGCCGCTCAAAAGTATGATAACTAGATTATGGGTATCTTATCCGAAGTTCTCGAGGGTGCAGAGAACGATTTTGTGATCATTTTTCAAATCGAAGATGGCCGCCGCTCAAAAGTATGATAACTACATTATTGGTATCGTATCCCAGGTTCTCGAGGGTGCTGAGACCAATTTTATGATCATTTTTCAAATCCAAGATGGCCGCCGCACAAAATTATGATTTCAGCAATATGGATATCGTACCCGAGGTTCTCGACGGTGCAGAGAACTATTTTGTGATCATTTTTAAATCCGAGATGGCCGCCGCTCAAAAGTATGATAACTAGATCATGGGTATCTTATCCGAAGTTCTCGAGGGTGCAGAGAACGATTTTGTGATCATTTTTCAAATCGAAGATGGCCGCCGCTCAAAAGTATGATAACTACATTATTGGTATCGTATCCCAGGTTCTCGAGGGTGCTGAGACCAATTTTGTGATCATTTTTCGAATCCAAGATGGCCGCCGCACAAAATTATGATTTCAGCAATATGGATATCGTACCCGAGGTTCTCGAGGGTGCAGAGAACGATTTGGTGATCATTTTTCAAATCCAAGATGGCCGCCGCTCAAAAGTATGATAACTACATTATGGATATCTTATCATTGGTTTTCGAGGCTGCAGAGAAAGATTTTGTGATCAGTTTTCAAATCTAAGATGGCCGCCGCTCAAAAGTATGATAACAACATAATGGGTATCGTATCCGAGGTTCTCGAGGGTGCTGAGAACGATGTTTTGATCATTTTTCTAATCCAAGATGGCCGCCGCACAAAATTATGGTTTCATCAATGTAGATATCGTCTCCGAGGTTCTCGAGGGTGCAGAAAAAAAATTTGGGATCATTTTTATATCCGAGATGGCCGCCGCTCAAAAGTATGATAACTACATTATGGGTATCTTATCCGAGTTTCTCGAGGGTGCAGAGAAAGATTTTGTGGACAGTTTTCATATCCAAGATGGCCGCCGCTCAAAAGTATGATAACCTCATTATGGGAATCGTATCCCAGGTTCTCGACGGTGCAGAGAACTATTTTGTGATCATTTTTAAATCCGAGATGGCCGCCGCTCAAAAGTATGATAACTAGATCATGGGTATCTTATCCGAAGTTCTCGAGGGTGCAGAGAACGATTTTGTGATCATTTTTCAAATCGAAGATGGCCGCCGCTCAAAAGTATGATAACTACATTATTGGTATCGTATCCCAGGTTCTCGAGGGTGCTGAGACCAATTTTGTGATCATTTTTCGAATCCAAGATGGCCGCCGCACAAAATTATGATTTCAGCAATATGGATATCGTACCCGAGGTTCTCGAGGGTGCAGAGAACGATTTGGTGATCATTTTTCAAATCCAAGATGGCCGCCGCTCAAAAGTATGATAACTACATTATGGATATCTTATCATTGGTTTTCGAGGCTGCAGAGAAAGATTTTGTGATCAGTTTTCAAATCTAAGATGGCCGCCGCTCAAAAGTATGATAACAACATAATGGGTATCGTATCCGAGGTTCTCGAGGGTGCTGAGAACGATGTTTTGATCATTTTTCTAATCCAAGATGGCCGCCGCACAAAATTATGGTTTCATCAATGTAGATATCGTCTCCGAGGTTCTCGAGGGTGCAGAAAAAAAATTTGGGATCATTTTTATATCCGAGATGGCCGCCGCTCAAAAGTATGATAACTACATTATGGGTATCTTATCCGAGTTTCTCGAGGGTGCAGAGAAAGATTTTGTGGACAGTTTTCATATCCAAGATGGCCGCCGCTCAAAAGTATGATAACCTCATTATGGGAATCGTATCCCAGGTTCTCGAGGGTGCAGAGAAAGATTTTGTGGTCAGTTTTCAAATACAAGATGGCCGCCGCTCAAAAGTATGATAACTACATTATGGGTATCGTAACCGAGGTTCTCGAGGGTGCTGAGAACGATGTTTTGATCATTTTTCTAATCCAAGATGGCCGCCGCACAAAATTATGTTTTCACTAATGTAGATATCGTGTCCGAGGTACTCGAGGGTGCAGAAAACAATTTTGGGATCATTTTTATATCCGAGATGGCCGCCGCTCAAAAGTATGATAACTACATTATTGGTATCGTATCCCAGGTTCTCGAGGGTGCTGAGAACAATTTTGTGATGATTTTTCAAATCCAAGATGGCCGCCGCACAAAATTATGATTTCAGCAATATGGATATCGAACCCGGGGTCTCGAGGGTGCAGAAAACAATTTTGGGATCAGTTTTCAAATACAAGATGGCCGCCGCTCAAAAGTATGATATCTACATTATGGGTATCGTATCCGAGGTTCTCGAGGGTGCTTAGAACGATGTTTTGATCATTTTTCAAATCCAAGATGGCCGCCGCACAAAATTATGATTTCAGCAATATGGATATCGTACCTGAGGTTCTCGACGGTGCAGAGAACTATTTTGTGATCATTTTTAAATCCGAGATGGCCGCCGCTCAAAAGTATGATAACTAGATTATCGGTATCTTATCAGAAGTTCTCAAGGGTGCAGAGAACGATTTTGTGATCATTTTTCAAATCGAAGATGGCCGCCGCTCAAAAGTATGATAACTACATTATTGGTATCGTATCCCAGGTTCTCGAGGGTGCTGAGACCAATTTTGTGATCATTTTTCAAATCCAAGATGGCCGCCGCACAAAATTATGATTTCAGCAATATGGATATCGTACCCGAGGTTCTCGAGGGTGCAGAGAACGATTTGGTGATCATTTTTCAAATCCAAGATGGCCGCCGCTCAAAAGTATGATAACTACATTATGGGTATCGTAACCGAGGTTCTCGAGGGTGCTGAGAACGATGTTTTAATCATTTTTCTAATCCAAGATTGCCGCCACAAAAAATTATGTTTTCACTTATGTAGATATCGTGTCCGAGGTTCTCGAGGGTGCAGAAAAAAATTTTGGGATCATTTTTATATCCGAGATGGCCGCCACTCAAAAGTATGATAACTACATTATGGGTATCTTATCCGAGCTTCTCGAGGGTGCTGAGAACAATTTTGTGATCATTTTTTTAAATCCAAGATGGCCGCCACTCAAAATTACGATTTCAGCAATATGGATATCGTACCCGAGGTCTCGAGGGTGCAGAAAACAATTTTGGGATCATTTTTAAATCCGAGATGGCCGCCGCTCAAAAGTATGATAACTAGATAATGGGTATCGTATCCTTGGTTTTCGAGGCTGCAGAGAAAGATTTTGTGATCAGTTTTCAAATACAAGATGGCCGCCGCTCAAAAATATGATAACAACATTATGGGTATCGTATCCAAGGTTCTCGAGGGTGCAGAGAACGATTTGGTGATCATTTTTCTAATCCAAGTTGGCCGCCGCACAAAATTATGATTTCAGCATTATGGGTATCTTATCCGAGGTTCTCGAGCGTGCAGAGAACGATTTTGTGATCATTTTTCAAATCTAAGATGGCCGCCACTCAAAAGTATGATAACTACATTATTGGTATCGTATCCCAGGTTCTCGAGGGTGCTGAGACCAATTTTCTGATCATTTTTCAAATCCAAGATGGCCGCCGCACAAAATTATGATTTCAGCAATATGGATATCGTACCCGAGGTTCTCAAGGGTGCAGAAAACAATTTTGGGATCATTTTTCAATCCGAGATGGCCGCCGCTCAAAATTATGATAACTAGATAATGGGTATCGTATCCGAAGTTCTCGAGGGTGCAGAGAAAGATTTTGTGATCAGTTTTCAAATACAAGATGGCCGCCGCTCGAAAATATGATAACAACATTATGGGTATCGTATCCCAGATTCTCGAGGGTGCTGAGAACAATTTTGTGATCATTTTTCAAATCCAAGATGGCCGCCGCACAAAATTATGACTTCAGCAATATGGATATCGTACCCGAGGTTCTCGAGGGTGCAGAAAACAATTTTGGGATCATTTTTATATCCGAGATGGCTGCCGCTCAAAAGTATGATAACTACATTATGGGTATCTTATCCGAGGTTCTCGAGGGTGCAGAGAACGATTTTGTGATCATTTTTCAAATCTAAGATGTCCGCCGCTCAAAAGTATGATAACTACATTATTGGTATCGTATCCCAGGTTCTCGAGGGTGCTGAGACCAATTTTGTGATCATTTTTCAAATCCAAGATGGCCGCCGCACAAAATTATGATTTCAGCAATATGGATATCGTACCCGAGGTTCTCGACGGTGCAGAGAACGATTTCGTGATCATTTTTAAATCTGAGATGGCCGCCGCTCAAAAGTATGATAACTAGATTATGGGTATCTTATCCGAAGTTCTCGAGGGTGCAGAGAACGATTTTGTGATCATTTTTCAAATCGAAGATGGCCGCCGCTCAAAAGTATGATAACTACATTATTGGTATCGTATCCCAGGTTCTCGAGGGTGCTGAGACCAATTTTGTGATCATTTTTCAAATACAAGATGGCCGCCGCACAAAATTATGATTTCAGCAATATGGATATCGTACCCGAGGTTCTCGAGGGTGCAGAGAACGATTTGGTGATCATTTTTCAAATCCAAGATGGCCGCCGCTCAAAAGTATGATAACTACATTATGGGTATCGTAACCGAGGTTCTCGAGGGTGCTGAGAACGATGTTTTAATCATTTTTCTAATCCAAGATTGCCGCCACACAAAATTATGTTTTCACTTATGTAGATATCGTGTCCGAGGTTCTCGAGGGTGCAGAAAAAAATTTTGGGATCATTTTTATATCCGAGATGGCCGCCACTCAAAAGTATGATAACTACATTATGGGTATCTTATCCGAGCTTCTCGAGGGTGCTGAGAACAATTTTGTGATCATTTTTCAAATCCAATATGGCCGCCGCACAAAATTACGATTTCAGCAATATGGATATCGTTCCCGAGGTCTCGAGGGTGCAGAAAACAATTTTGGGATCATTTTTAAATCCGAGATGGCCGCCGCTCAAAAGTATGATAACTAGATAATGGGTATTGTATCCTTGGTTTTCGAGGCTGCAGAGAAAGATTTTGTGATCATTTTTCAAATCTAAGATGGCCGCCACTCAAAAGTATGATAACTACATTATTGGTATCGTATCCCAGGTTCTCGAGGGTGCTGAGACCAATTTTCTGATCATTTTTCAAATCCAAGATGGCCGCCGCACAAAATTATGATTTCAGCAATATGGATATCGTACCCGAGGTTCTCGAGGGTGCAGAAAACAATTTTGGGATCATTTTTCAAATCCAAGATGGCCGCCGAACAAAATTATGATTTCAGCAATATGGATATCGTACCCGAGGAATTTGAGGGTGCAGAGAAAGATTTTGTGGTCAGTTTTCAAATACAAGATGGCCGCCGCTCAAAAGTATGATAACTTCATTATGGGTATCGTATCCGAGGTTCTCGAGGGTGCAGAGAACGATTTTGTGATCATTTTTCAAATCGAAGATGGCCGCCGCTCAAAAGTATAATAACTACATTATGGGTATCGTATGAGAGGTTCTCGAGGGTCCTGAGAACGATTTTGTGATCATTTTTCAAATCCAAGATGGCCGCCGCACAAAATTATGATTTCAGCAATATGGATATCGTACCCGAGGTTCTCGAGGGTGCAGAGAAAGATTTTGTATCAGTTTTCAAATACGAGATGGCCGCCGCTCAAAAGTATGATAACTACATTATGGGTATCGTATCCGAGGTTCTCGAGGGTGCTGAGACCAATTTTTTGATCATTTTTCAAATCCAAGATGGCCGCCGCACAAAATTATGATTTCAGCAATATGGATATCGTACCCGAGGTTCTCGACGGTGCAGAGAACGATTTTGTGATCATTTTTCAAATCCAAGATGGCCGCCGCACAAAATTATGATTTCAGCAATATGGATATCGCACCCGAGGTTCTCGACGGTGCAGAAAACGATTTCGTGATCATTTTTAAATCCAAGATGGCCGCCGCTCAAAAGTATGATAACTAGATTATGGGTATCTTATCCGAAGTTCTCGAGGGTGCAGAGAACGATTTTGTGATCATTTTTCAAATCGAAGATGGCCGCCGCTCAAAAGTATGATAACTACATTATTGGTATCGTATCCCAGGTTCTCGAGGGTGCTGAGACCAATTTTATGATCATTTTTCAAATCCAAGATGGCCGCCGCACAAAATTATGATTTCAGCAATATGGATATCGTACCCGAGGTTCTCGACGGTGCAGAGAACTATTTTGTGATCATTTTTAAATCCGAGATGGCCGCCGCTCAAAAGTATGATAACTAGATCATGGGTATCTTATCCGAAGTTCTCGAGGGTGCAGAGAACGATTTTGTGATCATTTTTCAAATCGAAGATGGCCGCCGCTCAAAAGTATGATAACTACATTATTGGTATCGTATCCCAGGTTCTCGAGGGTGCTGAGACCAATTTTGTGATCATTTTTCGAATCCAAGATGGCCGCCGCACAAAATTATGATTTCAGCAATATGGATATCGTACCCGAGGTTCTCGAGGGTGCAGAGAACGATTTGGTGATCATTTTTCAAATCCAAGATGGCCGCCGCTCAAAAGTATGATAACTACATTATGGATATCGTATCATTGGTTTTCGAGGCTGCAGAGAAAGATTTTGTGATCAGTTTTCAAATCTAAGATGGCCGCCGCTCAAAAGTATGATAACAACATAATGGGTATCGTATCCGAGGTTCTCGAGGGTGCTGAGAACGATGTTTTGATCATTTTTCTAATCCAAGATGGCCGCCGCACAAAATTATGGTTTCATCAATGTAGATATCGTCTCCGAGGTTCTCGAGGGTGCAGAAAAAAAATTTGGGATCATTTTTATATCCGAGATGGCCGCCGCTCAAAAGTATGATAACTACATTATGGGTATCTTATCCGAGTTTCTCGAGGGTGCAGAGAAAGATTTTGTGGACAGTTTTCATATCCAAGATGGCCGCCGCTCAAAAGTATGATAACCTCATTATGGGAATCGTATCCCAGGTTCTCGAGGGTGCAGAGAAAGATTTTGTGGTCAGTTTTCAAATACAAGATGGCCGCCGCTCAAAAGTATGATAACTACATTATGGGTATCGTAACCGAGGTTCTCGAGGGTGCTGAGAACGATGTTTTGATCATTTTTCTAATCCAAGATGGCCGCCGCACAAAATTATGTTTTCACTAATGTAGATATCGTGTCCGAGGTACTCGAGGGTGCAGAAAACAATTTTGGGATCATTTTTATATCCGAGATGGCCGCCGCTCAAAAGTATGATAACTACATTATGGGTATCTTATCCGAGGTTCTCGAGGGTGCAGAGAAAGATTTTGTGGACAGTTTTCATGTCCAAGATGGCCGCCGCTCAAAAGTATGATAACCTCATTATGGGAATCGTATCCCAGGTTCTCGAGGGTGCAGAGAAAGATTTTGTGGTCAGTTTTCAAATACAAGATGGCCGCCGCTCAAAAGTATGATAACTACATTATGGGTATCGTAACCGAGGTTCTCGAGGGTGCTGAGAACGATGTTTTGATCATTTTTCTAATCCAAGATGGCCGCCGCACAAAATTATGTTTTCACTAATGTAGATATCGTGTCCGAGGTACTCGAGGGTGCAGAAAACAATTTTGGGATCATTTTTATATCCGAGATGGCCGCCGCTCAAAAGTTTGATAACTACATTATGGGTATCTTTTCCGAGGTTCTCGAGGGTGCAGAGAAAGATTTTGTGATCATTTTTTAAATCGAAGATGGCAGCCGCTCAAAAGTATGATAACTACATTATTGGTATCGTATCCGAGGTTCTCGAGGGTGCTGAGACTAATTTTGTGATCATTTTTCAATTCCAAGAAGGCCGCCGCACAAAATTATGATTTCAGCAATATGGATATCGTACCCGAGGTTCTCGAGGGTGCAGAGAACGATTTTGTGATCATTTTTAAATCCGAGATGGCCGCCACTCAAAAGTATGATAACTAGATTATGGGTAGCGTATCCTAGGCTGTCGAGGATGCAGAGAAAGATTTTGTGATCAGTATTCAACTCCAAGATGGCCGCCGCTCAAAAGTCTGATAACTACATTATGGATATCGTATCAGAAGTTCTCGAGTGTGCTGAGAACGATTTTTTGATCAGTTTTCAAATCCAAGATGGCCGCCGCACAAAATTATGACTTCAGCAATATGGATATCGTACCCGAGGTTCTCGAGGGTGCAGAAAACAATTTTGGGATCATTTTTATATCCGAGATGGCCGCCGCTCAAAAGTATGATAACTACATTATGGGTATCTTATCCGAGGTTCTCGAGGGTGCAGAGAACGATTTTGTGATCATTTTTTAAATCGAAGATGGCCGCCGCTCAAAAGTATGATAACTACATTATTGGTATCGTATCCCAGGTTCTCGAGGGTGCTGAGACCAATTTAGTGATCATTTTTCAAATCCAAGATGGCCGCCGCACAAAATTATGATTTCAGCAATATGGATATCGTACCCGAGGTTCTCAACGGTGCAGAGAACGATTTCGTGATCATTTTTAAATCCGAGATGGCCGCCGCTCAAAAGTATGATAACTAGATTATGGGTATCTTATCCGAAGTTCTCGAGGGTGCAGAGAACGATTTTGTGATCATTTTTCAAATCGAAGATGGCCGCCGCTCAAAAGTATGATAACTACATTATTGGTATCGTATCCCAGGTTCTCTAGGGTGCTGAGACCAATTTTATGATCATTTTTCAAATCCAAGATGGCCGCCGCACAAAATTATGATTTCAGCAATATGGATATCGTACCCGAGGTTCTCGACGGTGCAGAGAACTATTTTGTGATCATTTTTAAATCCGAGATGGCCGCCGCTCAAAAGTATGATAACTAGATTATGGGTATCTTATCCGAAGTTCTCGAGGGTGCAGAGAACGATTTTGTGATCATTTTTCAAATCGAAGATGGCCGCCGCTCAAAAGTATGATAACTACATTATTGGTATCGTATCCCAGGTTCTCGAGGGTGCTGAGACCAATTTTGTGATCATTTTTCAAATCCAAGATGGCCGCCGCACAAAATTATGATTTCAGCAATATGGATATCGTACCCGAGGTTCTCGAGGGTGCAGAGAACGATTTGGTGATCATTTTTCAAATCCAAGATGGCCGCCGCTCAAAAGTATGATAACTACATTATGGGTATCGTAACCGAGGTTCTCGAGGGTGCTGAGAACGATGTTTTAATCATTTTTCTAATCCAAGATGGCCGCCACACAAAATAATGTTTTCACTAATGTAGATATCGTGTCCGAGGTTCTCGAGGGTGCAGAAAAAAATTTTGGGATCATTTTTATATCCGAGATGACCGCCACTCAAAAGTATGATAACTACATTATGGGTATCTTATCCGAGCTTCTCGAGGGTGCTGAGAACAATTTTGTGATCATTTTTCAAATCCAAGATGGCCGCCGCTCAAAAGTATTATAACTACATTATTGGTATCGTATCCGAGGTTCTCGAGGATGCTGAGACCAATTTTGTGATCATTTTTCAATTCCAAGATGGCCGTCGCACAAAATTATGATTTCAGCAATATGGATATCGTACCCGAGTTTCTCGAGGGTGCAGAGAACGATTTTGTGATCATTTTTAAATCCGAGATGGCCGCCGCTCAAAAGTATGATAACTAGATTATGGGTAGCGTATCCTAGGCTGTCGAGGATGCAGAGAAAGATTTTGTGATCAGTATTCAACTCCAAGATGGCCGCCGCTCAAAAGTCTGATAACTACATTATGGATATCGTATCAGAAGTTCTCGAGTGTGCAGAGAACGATTTTTTGATCAGTTTTCAAATCCAAGATGGCCGCCGCACAAAATTATGACTTCAGCAATATGGATATCGTACCCGAGGTTCTCGAGGGTGCAGAAAACAATTTTGGGATCATTTTTATATACGAGATGGCCGCCGCTCAAAAGTATGATAACTAGATAATGGGTATCTTATCCGAGGTTCTCGAGGGTGCAGAGAACGATTTTGTGATCATTTTTTAAATCGAAGATGGCCGCCGCTCAAAAGTATGATAACTTCATTATTGGTATCGTATCCCAGGTTCTCGAGGGTGCTGAGACCAATTTTGTGATCATTTTTCAAATCCAAGATGGCCGCCGCACAAAATTATGATTTTAGCAATATGGATATCGTACCCGAGGTTCTCGACGGTGCAGAGAACGATTTCGTGATTATTTTTAAATCCGAGATGGCCGCCGCTCAAAAGTATGATAACTAGATTATGGGTATCTTATCCGAAGTTCTCGAGGGTGCAGAGAACGATTTTGTGATCATTTTTCAAATCGAAGATGGCCGCCGCTCAAAAGTATGATAACTACATTATTGGTATCGTATCCCAGGTTCTCGAGGGTGCTGAGACCAATTTTATGATCATTTTTCAAATCCAAGATGGCCGCCGCACAAAATTATGATTTCAGCAATATGGATATCGTACCCGAGGTTCTCGACGGTGCAGAGAACTATTTTGTGATCATTTTTAAATCCGAGATGGCCGCCGCTCAAAAGTATGATAACTAGATTATGGGTATCTTATCCGAAGTTCTCGAGGGTGCAGAGAACGATTTTGTGATCATTTTTCAAATCGAAGATGGCCGCCGCTCAAAAGTATGTTAACAACATTATTGGTATCGTATCCCAGGTTCTCGAGGGTGCTAAGACCAATTTTGTGATCATTTTTCAAATCCAAGATGGCCGCCGCACAAAATTATGATTTCAGCAATATGGATATCGTACCCGAGGTTCTCGAGGGTGCAGAGAACGATTTGGTGATCATTTTTCAAATCCAAGATGGCCGCCACTCAAAAGTATGATAACTACATTATGGGTATCGTAACCGAGGTTCTCGAGGGTGCTGAGAACGATTTTATAATCATTTTTCTAATCCAAGATGGCCGCCACACAAAATTATGTTTTCACTAATGTAGATATCGTGTCCGAGGTTCTCGAGGGTGCAGAAAAAAATTTTGGGATAATTTTTATATCCGAGATGGCCGCAACTCAAAAGTATGATAACTACATTATGGGTATCTTATCCGAGCTTCTCGAGGGTGCTGAGAACAATTTTGTGATCATTTTTCAAATCCAAGATGGCCGCCGCACAAAATAACGATTTCAGCAATATGGATATCGTACCCGAGGTCTCGAGGGTGCAGAAAACAATTTTGGGATCATTTTTAAATCCGAGATGGCCGCCGCTCAAAAGTATGATAACTAGATAATGGGTATCGTATCCTTGGTTTTCGAGGCTGCAGAGAAAGATTTTGTGATCAGTTTTCAAATCTAAGATGGCCGCCGCTCAAAAGTATGATAACTTCATTATTGGTATCGTATCCCAGGTTCTCGAGGGTGCTGAGACCAATTTTGTGATCATTTTTCAAATCCAAGATGGCCGCCGCACAAAATTATAATTTCAGCAATATGGATATCGTACCCGAGGTTCTCGAGGGTGCAGAGAACGATTTGGTGATCATTTTTATAATCCAAGTTGGCCGCCGCACAAAATTATGATTTCAGCAATATGGATATCGTACCCGAGGTCTCGAGGGTGCAGAAAACAATTTTGGGATCATTTTTAAATCCGAGATGGCCGCCGCTCAAAAGTATGATAACTAGATATTGGGTATCGTATCCTTGGTTTTCGAGGCTGCAGAGAAAGATTTTGTGATCAGTTTTCAAATCTAAGATGGCCGCCGCTCAAAAGTATGATAACTTCATTATTGGTATCGTATCCCAGGTTCTCGAGGGTGCTGAGAACAATTTTGTGATCATTTTTCAAATCCAAGATGGCCGCCGCACAAAATTATGATTTCAGCAATATGGATATCGTACCCGGGGTCTCGAGGGTGCAGAAAACAATTTTGGGATCATTTTTAAATCCGAGATGGCCGCCGCTCAAAAGTATGATAACTAGATAATGGGTATCGTATCCTAGGTTTTCGAGGGTGCAGAGAAAGATTTTGTGATCAGTTTTCAAATACAAGATGGCCGCCGCTCAAAAGTATGATAACAACATTATGGGTATCGTATCCGAGGTTCTCGAGGGTGCTGAGAACGATGTTTTGATCATTTTTCTAATCCAAGATGGCCGCCGCACAAAATTATGGTTTCACCAATGTAGATATCGTGTCCGAGGTTCTCGAGGGTGCAGAAAAAAAATTTGGGATCATTTTTATATCCGAGATGGCCACCGCTCAAAAGTATGATAACTACATTATGGGTATCTTATCCGAGGTTCTCGAGGGTGCAGAGCACGATTTGGTGATCATTTTTCAAATCGAAGATGGCCGCCGCTCAAAAGTATGATAACTACATTATTGGTATCGTATCCAATGTTCTCGAGGGTGCTGAGACCAATTTTGTGATCATTTTTCAAATCCAAGATGGCCGCCGCACAAAATTATGATTTCAGCAATATGGATATCGTACCCGAGGTTCTCGAGGGTGCAGAAAACAATTTTGGGATAATTTTTATATCCGAGCTGAGACCAATTTTGTGATCATTTTTCAAATCCAAGATGGCCACCGCACAAAATTATGATTTCAGAAATATGGATATCGTACCCGAGGTTCTCGAGGGTGCAGAAAACAATTTTGGGATCATTTTCTATATCCGAGATGGCCGCCGCTCAAAAGTATGATAACTAGATTATGGGTATCGTATCCTAGGTTGTCGAGGGTGCAGAGAAAGATTTTGTGATCATTTTTCAAATACAAGATGGCCGCCGCTCAAAAGTATGATAACTACATTATGGGTATCGTAACCGAGGTTCTCGAGGGTGCAGAAAACAATTTTGGGATCATTTTTATATCCGAGATGGCCGCCGCTCAAAAGTTTGATAACTACATTATGGGTATCTTATCCGAGGTTTTCAAGCGTGCAGAGAACGATTTTGTGATCATTTTTCAAATCTAAGATGGCCGCCATTCAAAAGTATGATAACTACATTATTGGTATCGTATCCCAGGTTCTCGAGGGTGCTGAGACCAATTTTCTGATCATTTTTCAAATCCAAGATGGCCGCCGCACAAAATTATGATTTCAGCAACATGGATATCGTACCCGAGGTTCTCGAGGGTGCAGAGAACGATTTAGTGATCATTTTTCAAATCCAAGATGGCCACCGCACAAAATTATGATTTCAGCAATATGGATATCGTACCCGAGGAATTTGAGGGTGCAGAGAAAGATTTTGTGGTCAGTTTTCAAATACAAGATGGCCGCCGCTCAAAAGTATGATAACTACATTATGGGTATCGTAACCGAGGTTCTCGAGGGTGCTGAGAACGATGTTTTGATCATTTTTCTAATCCAAGATGGCCGCCGCACAAAATTATGTTTTCACTAATGTAGATATCGTGTCCGAGGTACTCGAGGGGCAGAAAACAATTTTGGGATCATTATTATATCCGAGATGGCCGCCGCTCAAAAGTTTGATAACTACATTATGGGTATCTTATCCGAGGTTCTCGAGGGTGCAGAGAACGATTTTGTGATCATTTTTTAAATCGAAGATGGCCGCTGCTCAAAAGTATGATAACTACATTATTGGTATCGTATCCTAGGTTCTCGAGGGTGCTGAGACCAATTTTGTGATCATTTTTCAAATCCAAGATGGCCGCCGCACAAAATTATGATTTCAGCATTATGGATATCGTACCCGAGGTTCTCGAGGGTGCAGAGAACGATTTTGTGATCATTTTTAAATCCGAGATGGCCGCCGCTCAAAAGTATGATAACTAGATTATGGGTAGCGTATCCTAGGTTGTCGAGGATGCAGAGAAAGATTTTGTGACCAGTATTCAAATCCCAGATGGCCGCCGCTCAAAAGTCTGATAACTACATTATGGATATCGTATCAGAAGTTCTCGAGTGTGCTGAGAACGATTTTTTGATCAGTTTTCAAATCCAAGATGGCCGCCGCTCAAAAGTATGATAACTACATTATGGGTATCGTATCCCAGGTTCTCGAGGGTGCTAAGAACAATTTTGTGATCATTTTTCAAATCCAAGATGGCCGCCGCACAAAATTATGACTTCAGCAATATGGATATCGTACCCGAGGTTCTCGAGGGTGCAGAGAACGATTTGGTGATCATTTTTCAAATCCAAGATGGCCGCCGCACAAAAGTATGATAACTAGATTATGGGTAGCGTATCCTAGGTTGTCGAGGATGCAGAGAAAGATTTTGTGATCAGTATTCAAATCCAAGATGGCCGCCGCTCAAAAGTCTGATAACTACATTATGGATATCGTATCAGAAGTTCTCGAGGGTTCTGAGAACGATTTTTTGATCAGTTTTCAAATCCAAGATAGCCGCCGCTCAAAAGTATGATAACTACATTATGGGTATCGTATCCCAGGTTATCGAGGGTGCTGAGAACAATTTTGTGATCATTTTTAAATCCGAGATGGCCGCCGCTCAAAAGTATGATAACTAGATAATGGGTATCGTATCCTAGGTTTTCGAGGGTGCAGAGAAAGATTTTATGATCAGTTTTCAAATACAAGATGGCCGCCGCTCAAAAGTATGATAACTACATTATGGGTATCGTATCCGAGGTTCTCGAGGGTGCTGAGAACGATGTTTTGATCATTTTTCAAATCCAAGATGGCCGCCGCACAAAATTTTGTTTTCACTAATGTAGATATCGTGTCCGAGATTCTTGAGGGTGCAGAAAACAATTTTGGGATCATTTTTATATCCGAGATGGCCGCCGCTCAAAAGTATGATAACTTCATTATGGGTATCTTATCCGAGGTTCTCGAGGGTGCAGAGAACGATTTTGTGATCATTTTTCAAATCGAAGATGGCCGCCGCTCAAAAGTATGATAACTACATTATTGGTATCGTATCCCAGGTTCTCGAGGGTGCTGAGACCAATTTTCTGATCATTTTTCAAATCCAAGATCGCCGCCGCTCAAAAGTATGATAACTAGATTATGGGTAGCGTATCCTAGGTTGTCGAGGATGCAGAGAAAGATTTTGTGATCAGTATTCAAATCCAAGATGGCCGCCGCTCAAAAGTCTGATAACTACATTATGGATATCGTATCAGAAGTTCTCGAGGGTTCTGAGAACGATTTTTTGATCAGTATTCAAATCCAAGATGGCCGCCGCTCAAAAGTATGATAACTACATTATGGGTATCTTATCCGATGTTCTCGAGGGTGCAGAGAACAATTTGGTGATCATTTTTAAATCCAAGATGGCCGCCGCACAAAATTATGATTTCAGCAATATGGATATCGTACCCGAGGTTCTCGAGGGTGCAGAAAACAATTTTGGGATCATTTTTATATCCGAGATGGCCGCCGCTCAAAAGTATGATAACTACATTATGGGTATCTTATCCGAGGTTCTCGAGGGTGCAGAGAACGATTTTGTGATCATTTTTCAAATCTAAGATGGCCGCCGCTCAAAAGTATGATAACTACATTATTGGTATCGTATGCCAGGTTCTCGAGGGTGCTGAGACCAATTTTGTGATCATTTTTCAAATCCAAGATGGCCGTCGCACAAAAGTATGATAACTAGATAACGGGTATCGTATCCTAGATTGTCGAGGGTGCAGAGAAAGATTTTGTTATCAGTTTTCAAATCCAAGATGGCCGCCGCTCAAAATTATGTTTTCACCAATGTAGATGTCGTGTCCGAGGTTCTCGAAGGTTTAGAAAACAATTTTGGGATCATTTTTTTTATCCGAAATAGCCGCCGCTCAAAAGTATGATAACTACATTATGGGTATCATATCCGAGGTTCTCGAGGGTGCAGAAAAAAAATTTGGGATCATTTTTATATCCAAGATGGCTGCCGCTCAAAAGTATGATAACTACATTATGGGTATCTTATCCGAGGTTCTCGAGGGTGCAGAGCACGATTTTGTGATCATTTTTCAAATCGAAGATGGCCGCCGCTCAAAAGTATGATAACTAGATTATGGGTAGCGTATCCTAGGTTGTCGAGGATAGACAGAAAGATTTTGTGATCAGTATTCAAATCCAAGATGGCCGCCGCTCAAAAGTCTGATAACTACATTATGGATATCGTATCAGAAGTTCTCGAGGGTTCTGAGAACGATTTTTTGATTAGTTTTCAAATCCAAGATAGCCGCCGCTCAAAAGTATGATAACTACATTATGGGTATCGTATCCCAGGTTCTCGAGGGTGCTGAGAACAATTTTGTGATCATTTTTAAATCCGAGATGGCCGCCGCTCAAAAGTATGATAACTAGATAATGGGTATCGTATCCTAGGTTTTCGAGGGTGCAGAGAAAGATTTTATGATCAGTTTTCAAATACAAGATGGCCGCCGCTCAAAAATATGATAACTACATTATGGGTATCGTAACCGAGGTTCTCGAGGGTGCTGAGAACGATGTTTTGATCATTTTTCTAATCCAAGATGGCCGCCGTACAAAATTATGTTTTCACTAATGCAGATATCGTGTCTGAGGTACTCGAGGGTGCAGAAAACAATTTTGAGATCATTTTTATATCCGAGATGGCCGCCGCTCAAAAGTTTGATAACTACATTATGGGTATCTTATCCGAGGTTCTCGAGGGTGCAGAGAACGATTTTGTGATCATTTTTTAAATCGAAGATGGCCGCCGCTTAAAAGTATGATAACTACATTATTGGTATCGTATCCCAGGTTCTCGAGGGTGCTGAGACCAATTTTCTGATCATTTTTCAAATCCAAGATCGCCGCCGCTCAAAAGTATGATAACTAGATTATGGGTAGCGTATCCAAGGTTGTCGAGGATGCAGAGAAAGATTTTGTGATCAGTATTCAAATCCAAGATGGCCGCCGCTCAAAAGTCTGATAACTACATTATGGATATCGTATCAGAAGTTCTCGAGGGTTCTGAGAACGATTTTTTGATCAGTTTTCAAATGCAAGATGGCCGCCGCTCAAAAGTATGATAACTACATTATGGGTTTCTTATCCGATGTTCTCGAGGGTGCAGAGAACAATTTGGTGATCATTTTTAAATCCAAGATGGCCGCCGCACAAAATTATGATTTCAGCAATATGGATATCGTACCCGAGGTTCTCGAGGGTGCAGAAAACAATTTTGGGATCATTTTTATATCCGAGATGGCCGCCGCTCAAAAGTATGATAACTACATTATGGGTATCTTATCCGAGGTTCTCGAGGGTGCAGAGAACGATTTTGTGATCATTTTTCAAATCTAAGATGGCCGCCGCTCAAAAGTATGATAACTACATTATTGGTATCGTATCCCAGGTTCTCGAGGGTGCTGAGACCAATTTTGTGATCATTTTTCAAATCCAAGATGGCCGCCGCACAAAATTATGTTTTCACTAATGTAGATATCGTGTCCGAGGTACTCGAGGGTGCAGAAAACAATTTTGGGATCATTTTCTATATCCGAGATGGCCGCCGCTCAAAAGTATGATAACTAGATTATGGGTATCGTATCCTAGGTTGTCGAGGGTGCAGAGAAAGATTTTGTGATCATTTTTCATAAACAAGATGGCCGCCGCTCAAAAGTATGATAACTACATTATGGATACCGTAACCGAGGTTCTCGAGGGTGCAGAAAACAATTTTGGGATCATTTTTATATCCGAGATGGCCGCCGCTCAAAACTTTGATAACTACATTATGGGTATCTTATCCGAGGTTCTCGAGCGTGCAGAGAACGATTTTGTGATCATTTTTCAAATCTAAGATGGCCGCCATTCAAAAGTATGATAACTACATTATTGGTATCGTATCCCAGGTTCTCGAGGGTGCTGAGACCAATTTTCTGATCATTTTTCAAATCCAAGATGGCCGCCGCACAAAATTATGATTTCAGCAACATGGATATCGTACCCGAGGTTCTCGAGTATGCAGAGAACGATTTAGTGATCATTTTTCAAATCCAAGATGGCCGCCGCACAAAATTATGATTTCAGCAATATGGATATCGTACCCGAGGAATTTGAGGGTGCAGAGAAAGATTTTGTGGTCAGTTTTCAAATACAAGATGGCCGCCGCTCAAAAGTATGATAACTACATTATGGGTATCGTAACCGAGGTTCTCGAGGGTGCTGAGCACGATGTTTTGATCATTTTTTCTAATCCAAGATGGCCGCCGCACAAAATTATGTTTTCACTAATGTAGATATCGTGTCCGAGGTACTCGAGGGTGCAGAAAACAATTTTGGGATCATTTTTATATCCGAGATGGCCGCCGCTCAAAAGATTGATAACTACATTATGGGTATCTTATCCGAGGTTCTCGAGGGTGCAGAGAACGATTTTGTGATCATTTTTTAAATCGAAGATGGCCGCCGCTCAAAAGTATGATAACTACATTATTGGTATCGTATCCTAGGTTCTCGAGGGTGCTGAGACCAATTTTGTGATCATTTTTCAAATCCAAGATGGCCGCCGCACAAAATTATGATTTCAGCATTATGGATATCGTACCCGAGGTTCTCGAGGGTGCAGAGAACGATTTTGTGATCATTTTTAAATCCGAGATGGCCGCCGCTCAAAAGTATGATAACTAGATTATGGGTAGCGTATCCTAGGTTGTCGAGGATGCAGAGAAAGATTTTGTGATCAGTATTCAAATCCAAGATGGCCGCCGCTCAAAAGTCTGATAACTACATTATGGATATCGTATCAGAAGTTCTCGAGTGTGCTGAGAACGATTTTTTGATCAGTTTTCAAATCCAAGATGGCCGCCGCTCAAAAGTATGATAACTTCATTATGGGTATCGTATCCCAGGTTCTCGAGGGTGCTGAGAACAATTTTGTGATCATTTTTCAAATCCAAGATGGCCGCCGCACAAAATTATGACTTCAGCAATATGGATATCGTACCCGAGGTTCTCGAGGGTGCAGAGAACGATTTGGTGATCATTTTTCAAATCCAAGATGGCCGCCGTTCAAAAGTATGATAAATAGATTATGGGTAGCGTATCCTTGGTTTTCGAGGATGCAGAGAAAGATTTTGTGATCAGTATTCAAATCCAAGATGGCCGCCGCTCAAAAGTCTGATAACTACATTATGGATATCGTATCAGAAGTTCTCGGGGGTTCTGAGAACGATTTTTTGATCAGTTTTCAAATCCAAGATAGCCGCCGCTCAAAAGTATGATAACTACATTATGGGTATCGTATCCCAGGTTCTCGAGGGTGCTGAGAACAATTTTGTGATCATTTTTAAATCCGAGATGGCCGCCGCTCAAAAGTATGATAACTAGATAATGGGTATCGTATCCTAGGTTTTCGAGGGTGCAGAGAAAGATTTTATGATCAGTTGTCACATACAAGATGGCCGCCGCTCAAAAGTATGATAACTACATTATGGGTATCGTATCCGAGGTTCTCGAAGGTGCTGAGAACGATGTTTTGATCATTTTTCAAATCCAAGATGGCTGCCGCACAAAATTATGTTTTCACCAATGTAGATATCGTGTCAAAGGTTCTTGAGGGTGCAGAAAACAATTTTGGGATCATTTTTATATCCGAGATGGCCGCCGCTCAAAAGTATGATAACTACATTATGGGTATCTTATCCGAGGTTCTCGAGGGTGCAGAGAACGATTTTGTGATCATTTTTCAAATCGAAGATGGCCGCCGCTCAAAAGTATGATAACTACATTATTGGTATCGTATCCCAGGTTCTCGAGGGTGCTGATACCAATTTTCTGATCATTTTTCAAATCCAAGATCGCCGCCGCTCAAAAGTATGATAACTAAATTATGGGTATCTTATCCGATGTTCTCGAGGGTGCAGAGAACAATTTGGTGATCATTTTTAAATCCAAGATGGTCGCCGCACAAAATTATGATTTCAGCAATATGGATATCGTACCCGAGGTTCTCGAGGGTGCAGAAAACAATTTTGGGATCATTTTTATATCCGAGATGGCCGCCGCTCAAAAGTATGATAACTACATTATGGGTATCTTATCCGAGGTTCTCGAGGGTGCAGAGAACGATTTTGTGATCATTTTTCAAATCTAAGATGGCCGCCGCTCAAAAGTATGATAACTACATTATTGGTATCGTATCCCAGGTTCTCGAGGGTGCTGAGACCAATTTTGTGATCATTTTTCAAATCCAAGATGGCCGTCGCACAAAAGTATGATAACTAGATAACGGGTATCGTATCCTAGATTGTCGAGGGTGCAGAGAAAGATTTTGTGATCAGTTTTCAAATCCAAGATGGCCGCCGCTCAAAATTATGTTTTCACAAATGTAGATGTCGTGTCCGAGGTTCTCGAAGGTTTAGAAAACAATTTTGGGATCATTTTTTTTATCCGAAATGGCCGCCGCTTAAAAGTATGATAGCTACATTATGGGTATCTTATCCGAGGTTCTCGAGGGTGCAGAGAATGATTTTCTGATCATTTTTCAAATCTAAGATGGCCGCCGCTCAAAAGTATGATAACTACATTATTGGTATCGCATCCCAGGTTCTCGAGGGTGCTGAGACCAATTTTGTGATCATTTTTGAAATCCAAGATGTTTGCCGCACAAAATTATGATTTCAGCAATATGGATATCGTACCCGAGGTTCTCGAGGGTGCAGAGAACGATTTGGTGATCATTTTTCAAATCCAAGATGGCCGTCATACAAAATTATGATGTCAGCAATACGGATATCGTACCCGAGGTTCTCGAGGGTGCAGAGAAAGATTTTGTGGTCAGTTTTCAAATACAAGATGGCCGCCGCTCAAAAGTATGATAACTACATTATGGGTATCGTATCCGAGGTTCTCGAAGGTGCTGAGAACGATGTTTTGATCATTTTTCTAATCCAAGATGGCCGCCGCACAAAATTATGTTTTTACCAATGTAGATATCGTGTCCGAGGTTCTCGAGGGTGCAGAAAAAAAAAATTGGGATCATTTTTATATCCGAGATGGCCGCCGCTCAAAAGTATGATAACTACATTATGGGTATCTTATCCGAGGTTCTCGAGGGTGCAGAGAACGATTTTGTGAACATTTTTCAAATCGAAGATGGCCGCCGCTCAAAAGTATGATAACTACATTATGGGTATCGTATCCGAGGTTCTCGAGGGTGCTGAGAACGATGTTTTGATCATTTTTCTAATCCAAGATGGCCGCCGCACAAAATTATGTTTTCACCAATGTAGATATCGTGTCCGAGGTTCTCAAGGGTGCAGAAAAAAAATTTGGGATCATTTTTATATCCGAGATGGCCGCCGCTCAAAAGTATGATAACTACATTATGGCTATCTTATCCGAGGTTCTCGAGGGTGCAGAGAACGATTTTGTGATCTTTTTTCAAATTGAAGATGGCCGCCGCTCAAAAGTATGATAACTACATTATGGGTATCGTATCCGAGGTTCTCGAGGGTGCTGAGAACGATGTTTTGATCATTTTTCTAATCCAAGATGGCCGCCGCACAAAATTATGTTTTCACCAATGTAGATATCGTGTCCGAGGTTCTCGATGGTGCAGAAAAAAATTTGGGATCATTTTTATATCCGAGATGGCCGCCGCTCAAAAGTATGATAACTACATTATGGGTATCTT
This sequence comes from Leptidea sinapis, assembly GCF_905404315.1. Lineage (NCBI taxonomy): Eukaryota > Metazoa > Arthropoda > Insecta > Lepidoptera > Pieridae > Leptidea > Leptidea sinapis. The sequence continues at coordinate 140,379 of NC_066296.1, read as the reverse complement.
ATCCGATGTTCTCGAGGGTGCAGAGAACGATTTTGTGATCATTTTTCAAATCGAAGATGGCCGCCGCTCAAAAGTATGATAACTACATTATTGTTATCGTATCCCAGGTTCTCGAGGGTGCCGAGACCAATTTTCTGATCATTTTTCAAATCCAAGATCGCCGCCGCTCAAAAGTATGATAACTAGATTATGGGTAGCGTATCCTAGGTTGTCGAGGATGCAGAGAAAGATTTTGTGATCAGTATTCAAATCCAAGATGGCCGCCGCTCAAAAGTCTGATAACTACATTATGGATATCGTATCAGAAGTTCTCGAGGGTTCTGAGAACGATTTTTTGATCAGTTTTCAAATGCAAGATGGCCGCCGCTCAAAAGTATGATAACTACATTATGGGTTTCTTATCCGATGTTCTCGAGGGTGCAGAGAACAATTTGGTGATCATTTTTAAATCCAAGATGGCCGCCGCACAAAATTATGATTTCAGCAATATGGATATCGTACCCGAGGTTCTCGAGGGTGCAGAAAACAATTTTGGGATCATTTTTATATCCGAGATGGCTGCCGCTCAAAAGTATGATAACTACATTATGGGTATCTTATCCGAGGTTCTCGAGGGTGCAGAGAACGATTTTGTGATCATTTTTCAAATCTAAGATGTCCGCCGCTCAAAAGTATGATAACTACATTATTGGTATCGTATCCCAGGTTCTCGAGGGTGCTGAGACCAATTTTGTGATCATTTTTCAAATCCAAGATGGCCGCCGCACAAAATTATGATTTCAGCAATATGGATATCGTACCCGAGGTTCTCGAGGGTGCAGAAAACAATTTTGGTATCATTTTTATATCCGAGCTGAGACCAATTTTGTGATCATTTTTCAAATCCAAGATGGCCGCCGCACAAAATCATGATTTCAGAAATATGGATATCGTACCCGAGGTTCTCGAGGGTGCAGAAGACAATTTTGGGATCATTTTCTATATCCGAGATGGCCGCCGCTCAAAAGTATGATAACTAGATTATGGGTATCGTATCCTGGGTTGTCGAGGGTGCAGAGAAAGATTTTGTGATCATTTTTCAAAAAAAAGATGGCCGCCGCTCAAAAGTATGATAACTACATTATGGGTATCGTAACCGAGGTTCTCGAGGGTGCAGAAAACAATTTTGGGATCATTTTTATATCCGAGATGGCCGCCGCTCAAAAGTTTGATAACTACATTATGGGTATCTTATCCGAGGTTCTCGAGCGTGCAGAGAACGATTTTGTGATCATTTTTCAAATCTAAGATGGCCGCCATTCAAAAGTATGATAACTACATTATTGGTATCGTATCCCAGGTTCTCGAGGGTGCTGAGACCAATTTTCTGATCATTTTTCAAATCCAAATCCGCCGCACAAAATTATGATTTCAGCAACATGGATATCGTACCCGAGGTTCTCGAGGGTGCAGAGAACGATTTAGTGATCATTTTTCAAATCCAAGATGGCCGCCGCACAAAATTATGATTTCAGCAATATGGATATCGTACCCGAGGAATTTGAGGGTGCAGAGAAAGATTTTGTGGTCATTTTTTAAATCGAAGATGGCCGCCGCTCAAAAGTATGATAACTACATTATTGGTATCGTATCCTAGGTTCTCGAGGGTGCTGAGACCAATTTTGTGATCATTTTTCAAATCCAAGATGGCCGCCGCACAAAATTATGATTTCAGCAATATGGATATCGTACCCGAGGTTCTCGAGGGTGCAGAGAACGATTTTGTGATCATTTTTAAATCCGAGATGGCCGCCGCTCAAAAGTATGACAACTAGATTATGGGTAGCGTATCCTAGGTTGTCGAGGATGCAGAGAAATATTTTGTGATCAGTATTCAAATCCAAGATGGCCGCCGCTCAAAAGTCTGATAACTACATTATGGATATCGTATCAGAAGTTCTCGAGTGTGCTGAGAACGATTTTTTGATCAGTTTTCAAATCCAAGATGGCCGCCGCTCAAAAGTATGATAACTACATTATGGATATCGTATCCCAGGTTCTCGAGGGTGCTGAGAACAATTTTGGGATCACTTTTGTATCCGAGCTGAGACCAATTTTGTGATCATTTTTCAAATCCAAGATGGCCGCCGCACAAAATCATGATTTCAGAAATATGGATATCGTACCCGAGGTTCTCGAGGGTGCAGAAAACAATTTTGGGATCATTTTCTATATCCGAGATGGCCGCCGCTCAAAAGTATGATAACTAGATTATGGGTATCGTATCCTAGGTTGTCGAGGGTGCAGAGAAAGATTTTTTGATCATTTTTCAAAAACAAGATGGCCGCCGCTCAAAAGTATGATAACTACATTATGGGTATCGTAACCGAGGTTCTCGAGGGTGCAGAAAACAATTTTGGGATCATTTTTATATCCGAGATTGCCGCCGCTCAAAAGTTTGATAACTACATTATGGGTATCTTATCCGAGGTTCTCGAGCGTGCAGAGAACGATTTTGTGATCATTTTTCAAATCTTAGATGGCCGCCATTCAAAAGTATGATAACTACATTATTGGTATCGTATCCCAGGTTCTCGAGGGTGCTGAGACCAATTTTCTGATCATTTTTCAAATCCAAGATGGCCGCCGCACAAAATTATGATTTCAGCAACATGGATATCGTACCCGAGGTTCTCGAGGGTGCAGAGAACGATTTAGTGATCATTTTTCAAATCCAAGATGGCCGCCGCACAAAATTATGATTTCAGCAATATGGATATCGTACCCGAGGAATTTGAGGGTGCAGAGAAAGATTTTGTGGTCAGTTTTCAAATACAAGATGGCCGCCGCTCAAAAGTATGATAACTACATTATGGGTATCGTAACCGAGGTTCTCGAGGGTGCTGAGCACGATGTTTTGATCATTTTTCTAATCCAAGATGGCCGCCGCACAAAATTATGTTTTCAGCAATATGGATATCGTGTCCGAGGTTCTCGAGGGTGCAGAAAACAATTTTGGGATCACTTTTAAATCCGAGATGGCCGCCGCTCAAAAGTATGATAACTAGATTATGGGTATCGTGTCCTAGGTTCTCGAGGGTGCAGAGAACGATTTTGTGATCAGTGTTCAAATCCAAGATGGCCGCCGCTCAAAAGTATGATAACTACATTATGGGTATCGTAACCGAGGTACTCGAGGGTGCAGAAAACAATTTTGGGATCATTTTTATATCCGAGATGGCCGCCGCTCAAAAGTTTGATAACTACATTATGGGTAACTTATCCGAAGTTCTCGAGGGTGCAGAGAACGATTTTGTGATCATTTTTTAAATCGAAGATGGCCGCCGCTCAAAAGTATGATAACTACATTATTGGTATCGTATCCTAGGTTCTCGAGGGTGCTGAGACCAATTTTGTGAACATTTTTCAAATCCAAGATGGCCGCCGCACAAAATTATGATTTCAGCAATATGGATATCGTACCCGAGGTTCTCGAGGGTGCAGAGAACGATTTTGTGATCATTTTTAAATCCGAGATGGCCGCCGCTCAAAAGTATGACAACTAGATTATGGGTAGCGTATCCTAGGTTGTCGAGGATGCAGAGAAAGATTTTGTGATCAGTATTCAAATCCAAGATGGCCGCCGCTCAAAAGTCTGATAACTACATTATGGATATCGTATCAGAAGTTCTCGAGTGTGCTGAGAACGATTTTTTGATCAGTTTTCAAATCCAAGATGGCCGCCGCTCAAAAGTATGATAACTACATTATGGGTATCGTATCCCAGGTTCTCGAGGGTGCTGAGAACAATTTTGTGATCATTTTTCAAATCCAAGATGGCCGCCGCACAAAATTATGACTTCAGCAATATGGATATCGTACCCGAGGTTCTCGAGGGTGCAGAGAACGATTTGGTGATCATTTTTCAAATCCAAGATGGCCGCCGCTCAAAAGTATGATAACTAGATTATGGGTAGCGTATCTTTGGTTGTCGAGGATGCAGAGAAAGATTTTGTGATCAGTATTCACATCCAAGATGGCCGCCGCTCAAAAGTCTGATAACTACATCATGGATATCGTATCAGAAGTTCTCGAGGGTTCTGAGAACGATTTTTTGATCAGTTTTCAAATCCAAGATAGCCGCCGCTCAAAAGTATGATAACTACATTATGGGTATCGTATCCCAGGTTCTCGAGGGTGCTGAGAACAATTTTGTGATCATTTTTAAATCCGAGATGGCCGCCGCTCAAAAGTATGACAACTAGATTATGGGTAGCGTATCCTAGGTTGTCGAGGATGCAGAGAAAGATTTTGTGATCAGTATTCAAATCCAAGATGGCCGCCGCTCAAAAGTCTGATAACTACATTATGGATATCGTATCAGAAGTTCTCGAGTGTGCTGAGAACGATTTTTTGATCAGTTTTCAAATCCAAGATGGCCGCCGCACAAAATTACGATTTCAGCAATATGGATATCGTACCCGAGGTCTCGAGGGTGCTGAGAACAATTTTGTGATCATTTTTCAAATCCAAGATGGCCGCCGCACAAAATTATGACTTCAGCAATATGGATATCGTACCCGAGGTTCTCGAGGGTGCAGAGAACGATTTGGTGATCATTTTTCAAATCCAAGATGGCCGCCGCTCAAAAGTATGATAACTAGATTATGGGTAGCGTATCTTTGGTTGTCGAGGATGCAGAGAAAGATTTTGTGATCAGTATTCAAATCCAAGATGGCCGCCGCTCAAAAGTCTGATAACTACATCATGGATATCGTATCAGAAGTTCTCGAGGGTTCTGAGAACGATTTTTTGATCAGTTTTCAAATCCAAGATAGCCGCCGCTCAAAAGTATGATAACTACATTATGGGTATCGTATCCCAGGTTCTCGAGGGTGCTGAGAACAATTTTGTGATCATTTTTAAATCCGAGATGGCCGCCGCTCAAAAGTATGATAACTAGATAATGGGTATCGTATCCTAGGTTTTCGAAGGTGCAGAGAAAGATTTTATGATCAGTTTACAAATACAAGATGGCCGCCGCTCAAAAGTATGATAACTACATTATGGTTATCGTATCCGAGGTTCTCGAAGGTGCTGAGAACGATGTTTTGATCATTTTTCAAATCCAAGATGGCCGCCGCACAAAATTATATTTCACCAATGTAGATATCGTGTCCGAGGTTCTTGAGGGTGCAGAAAACAATTTTGGGATCATTTTTATATCCGAGATGGCCGCCGCTCAAAAGTATGATAACTACATTATGGGTATCTTATCCGAGGTTCTCGAGGGTGCAGAGAACGATTTTGTGATCATTTTTCAAATCGAAGATGGCCGCCGCTCAAAAGTATGATAACTACATTATTGGTATCGTATCCCAGGTTCTCGAGGGTGCTGATACCAATTTTCTGATCATTTTTCAAATCCAAGATCGCCGCCGCTCAAAAGTATGATAACTACATTATGGGTATCTTATCCGATGTTCTCGAGGGTGCAGAGAGCAATTTGGTGATCATTTTTAAATCCAAGATGGCCGCCGCACAAAATTATGATTTCAGCAATATGGATATCGTACCCGAGGTTCTCGAGGGTGCAGAAAACAATTTTGGGATCATTTTTATATCCGAGATGGCCGCCGCTCAAAAGTATGATAACTACATTATGGGTATCTTATCCGAGGTTCTCGAGGGTGCAGAGAACGATTTTGTGATCATTTTTCAAATCTAAGATGGCCGCCGCTCAAAAGTATGATAACTACATTATTGGTATCGTATCCCAGGTTCTCGAGGGTGCTGAGACCAATTTTGTGATCATTTTTCAAATCCAAGATGGCCGTCGCACAAAAGTATGATAACTAGATAACGGGTATCGTATCCTAGATTGTCGAGGGTGCAGAGAAAGATTTTGTGATCAGTTTTCAAATCCAAGATGGCTGCCGCTCAAAATTATGTTTTCACCAATGTAGATGTCGTGTCCGAGGTTCTCGAAGGTTTAGAAAACAATTTTGGGATCATTTTTTTTATCCGAAATGGCCGCCGCTTAAAAGTATGATAGCTACATTATGGGTATCTTATCCGAGGTTCTCGAGGGTGCAGAGAATGATTTTCTGATCATTTTTCAAATCTAAGATGGCCGCCGCTCAAAAGTATGATAACTACATTATTGGTATCGTATCCCAGGTTCTCGAGGGTGCTGAGACCAATTTTGTGATCATTTTTGAAATCCAAGATGTTTGCCGCACAAAATTATGATTTCAGCAATATGGATATCGTACCCGAGGTTCTCGAGGGTGCAGAGAACGATTTGGTGATCATTTTTCAAATCCAAGATGGCCGTCATACAAAATTATGATGTCAGCAATATGGATATCGTACCCGAGGTTCTCGAGGGTGCAGAGAAAGATTTTGTGGTCAGTTTTCAAATACAAGATGGCCGCCGCTCAAAAGTATGATAACTACATTATGGGTATCGTATCCGAGGTTCTCGATGGTGCTGAGAACGATGTTTTGATCATTTTTCTAATCCAAGATGGCCGCCGCACAAAATTATGTTTTCACCAATATGGATATCGTACCCGAGGTTCTCGAGGGTGCAGAGAAAGATTTTGTGGACAGTTTTCATATCCAAGATGGCCGCCGCTCAAAAGTATGATAACCACATTATGGGAATCGTATCCCAGGTTCTCGAGGGTGCTGAGAACAATTTTGTGATCATTTTTCAAATCCAAGATGGCCGCCGCACAAAATTATGATTTCAGCAATATGGATATCGTACCCGGGGTCTCGAGGGTGCAGAAAACAATTTTGGGATCATTTTTAAATCCGAGATGGCCGCCGCTCAAAAGTATGATAACTAGATAATGGGTATCGTATCCTAGCTTTTCGAGGGTGCAGAGAAAGATTTTGTGATCAGTTTTCAAATACAAGATGGCCGCCGCTCAAAAGTATGATAACAACATTATGGGTATCGTATCCGAGGTTCTCGAGGGTGCTGAGAACGATGTTTTGATCATTTTTCTAATCCAAGATGGCCGCCGCACAAAATTATGGTTTCATCAATGTAGATATCGTGTCCGAGGTTCTCGAGGGTGCAGAAAAAAAATTTGGGATCATTTTTATATCCGAGATGGCCGCCGCTCAAAAGTATGACAACTAGATTATGGGTAGCGTATCCTAGGTTGTCGAGGATGCAGAGAAAGATTTTGTGATCAGTATTCAAATCCAAGATGGCCGCCGCTCAAAAGTCTGATAACTACATTATGGATATCGTATCAGAAGTTCTCGAGTGTGCTGAGAACGATTTTTTGATCAGTTTTCAAATCCAAGATGGCCGCCGCACAAAATTACGATTTCAGCAATATGGATATCGTACCCGAGGTCTCGAGGGTGCTGAGAACAATTTTGTGATCATTTTTCAAATCCAAGATGGCCGCCGCACAAAATTATGACTTCAGCAATATGGATATCGTACCCGAGGTTCTCGAGGGTGCAGAGAACGATTTGGTGATCATTTTTCAAATCCAAGATGGCCGCCGCTCAAAAGTATGATAACTAGATTATGGGTAGCGTATCTTTGGTTGTCGAGGATGCAGAGAAAGATTTTGTGATCAGTATTCAAATCCAAGATGGCCGCCGCTCAAAAGTCTGATAACTACATCATGGATATCGTATCAGAAGTTCTCGAGGGTTCTGAGAACGATTTTTTGATCAGTTTTCAAATCCAAGATAGCCGCCGCTCAAAAGTATGATAACTACATTATGGGTATCGTATCCCAGGTTCTCGAGGGTGCTGAGAACAATTTTGTGATCATTTTTAAATCCGAGATGGCCGCCGCTCAAAAGTATGATAACTAGATAATGGGTATCGTATCCTAGGTTTTCGAAGGTGCAGAGAAAGATTTTATGATCAGTTTACAAATACAAGATGGCCGCCGCTCAAAAGTATGATAACTACATTATGGTTATCGTATCCGAGGTTCTCGAAGGTGCTGAGAACGATGTTTTGATCATTTTTCAAATCCAAGATGGCCGCCGCACAAAATTATATTTCACCAATGTAGATATCGTGTCCGAGGTTCTTGAGGGTGCAGAAAACAATTTTGGGATCATTTTTATATCCGAGATGGCCGCCGCTCAAAAGTATGATAACTACATTATGGGTATCTTATCCGAGGTTCTCGAGGGTGCAGAGAACGATTTTGTGATCATTTTTCAAATCGAAGATGGCCGCCGCTCAAAAGTATGATAACTACATTATTGGTATCGTATCCCAGGTTCTCGAGGGTGCTGATACCAATTTTCTGATCATTTTTCAAATCCAAGATCGCCGCCGCTCAAAAGTATGATAACTACATTATGGGTATCTTATCCGATGTTCTCGAGGGTGCAGAGAGCAATTTGGTGATCATTTTTAAATCCAAGATGGCCGCCGCACAAAATTATGATTTCAGCAATATGGATATCGTACCCGAGGTTCTCGAGGGTGCAGAAAACAATTTTGGGATCATTTTTATATCCGAGATGGCCGCCGCTCAAAAGTATGATAACTACATTATGGGTATCTTATCCGAGGTTCTCGAGGGTGCAGAGAACGATTTTGTGATCATTTTTCAAATCTAAGATGGCCGCCGCTCAAAAGTATGATAACTACATTATTGGTATCGTATCCCAGGTTCTCGAGGGTGCTGAGACCAATTTTGTGATCATTTTTCAAATCCAAGATGGCCGTCGCACAAAAGTATGATAACTAGATAACGGGTATCGTATCCTAGATTGTCGAGGGTGCAGAGAAAGATTTTGTGATCAGTTTTCAAATCCAAGATGGCTGCCGCTCAAAATTATGTTTTCACCAATGTAGATGTCGTGTCCGAGGTTCTCGAAGGTTTAGAAAACAATTTTGGGATCATTTTTTTTATCCGAAATGGCCGCCGCTTAAAAGTATGATAGCTACATTATGGGTATCTTATCCGAGGTTCTCGAGGGTGCAGAGAATGATTTTCTGATCATTTTTCAAATCTAAGATGGCCGCCGCTCAAAAGTATGATAACTACATTATTGGTATCGTATCCCAGGTTCTCGAGGGTGCTGAGACCAATTTTGTGATCATTTTTGAAATCCAAGATGTTTGCCGCACAAAATTATGATTTCAGCAATATGGATATCGTACCCGAGGTTCTCGAGGGTGCAGAGAACGATTTGGTGATCATTTTTCAAATCCAAGATGGCCGTCATACAAAATTATGATGTCAGCAATATGGATATCGTACCCGAGGTTCTCGAGGGTGCAGAGAAAGATTTTGTGGTCAGTTTTCAAATACAAGATGGCCGCCGCTCAAAAGTATGATAACTACATTATGGGTATCGTATCCGAGGTTCTCGATGGTGCTGAGAACGATGTTTTGATCATTTTTCTAATCCAAGATGGCCGCCGCACAAAATTATGTTTTCACCAATATGGATATCGTACCCGAGGTTCTCGAGGGTGCAGAGAAAGATTTTGTGGACAGTTTTCATATCCAAGATGGCCGCCGCTCAAAAGTATGATAACCACATTATGGGAATCGTATCCCAGGTTCTCGAGGGTGCTGAGAACAATTTTGTGATCATTTTTCAAATCCAAGATGGCCGCCGCACAAAATTATGATTTCAGCAATATGGATATCGTACCCGGGGTCTCGAGGGTGCAGAAAACAATTTTGGGATCATTTTTAAATCCGAGATGGCCGCCGCTCAAAAGTATGATAACTAGATAATGGGTATCGTATCCTAGCTTTTCGAGGGTGCAGAGAAAGATTTTGTGATCAGTTTTCAAATACAAGATGGCCGCCGCTCAAAAGTATGATAACAACATTATGGGTATCGTATCCGAGGTTCTCGAGGGTGCTGAGAACGATGTTTTGATCATTTTTCTAATCCAAGATGGCCGCCGCACAAAATTATGGTTTCATCAATGTAGATATCGTGTCCGAGGTTCTCGAGGGTGCAGAAAAAAAATTTGGGATCATTTTTATATCCGAGATGGCCGCCGCTCAAAAGTATGATAACTACATTATGGGTATCTTATCCGAGGTTCTCGAGGGTGCAGAGCACGATTTTGTGATCATTTTTCAAATCGAAGATGGCCGCCGCTCAAAAGTATGATAACTACATTATTGGCATCGTATCCCATGTTCTCGAGGGTGCTGAGACCAATTTTGTGATCATTTTTCAAATCCAAGATGGCCGCCGCACAAAATTATGATTTCAGCAATATGGATATCGTACCCGAGGTTCTCGAGGGTGCAGAAACCAATTTTGGGATCATTTTTATATCCGAGCTGAGACCAATTTTGTGATCATTTTTCAAATCCAAGATGGCCGCCGCACAAAATTATGATTTCAGAAATATGGATATCGTACCCGAGGTTCTCGAGGGTGCAGAAAACAATTTTGGGATCATTTTTAAATCCGAGATGGCCGCCGCTCAAAAGTATGACAACTAGATTATGGGTAACTTATCCGAGGTTCTCGAGGGTGCAGAGAACGATTTTGTGATCATTTTTTAAATCGAAGATGGCCGCCACTCAAAAGTATGATAACTACATTATGGATATCGTATCAGAAGTTCTCGAGTGTGCTGAGAACGATTTTTTGATCAGTTTTCAAATCCAAGATGGCCGCCGCTCAAAAGTATGATAACTACATTATGGGTATCGTATCCCAGGTTCTCGAGGGTGCTGAGAACAATTTTGTGATCATTTTTCAAATCCAAGATGGCCGCCGCACAAAATTATGACTTCAGCAATATGGATATCGTACCCGAGGTTCTCGAGGGTGCAGAGAACGATTTGGTGATCATTTTTCAAATCCAAGATGGCCGCCGCTCAAAAGTATTATAACTAGATTATGGGTAGCGTATCCTTGGTTGTCGAGGATGCAGAGAAAGATTTTGTGATCAGTATTCAAATCCAAGATGGCCGCCGCTCAAAAGTCTGATAACTACATCATGGATATCGTATCAGAAGTTCTCGAGGGTTCTGAGAACGATTTTTTGATCAGTTTTCAAATCCAAGATAGCCGCCGCTCAAAAGTATGATAACTACATTATGGGTATCGTATCCCAGGTTCTCGAGGGTGCTGAGAACAATTTTGTGATCATTTTTAAATCCGAGATGGCCGCCGCTCAAAAGTATGATAACTAGATAATGGGTATCGTATCCTAGGTTTTCGAAGGTGCAGAGAAAGATTTTATGATCAGTTTTCAAATACAAGATGGCCGCCGCTCAAAAGTATGATAACTACATTATGGGTATCTTATCCGAGCTTCTCGAGGGTGCTGAGAACAATTTTGTGATCATTTTTCAAATCCAAGATGGCCGCCGCACAAAATTACGATTTCAGCAATATGGATATCGTACCCGAGGTCTCGAGGGTGCAGAAAACAATTTTGGGATCATTTTTAAATCCGAGATGGCTGCCGCTCAAAAGTATGATAACTAGATAATGGGTATCGTATCCGTGGTTTTCGAGGCTGCAGAGAAAGATTTTGTGATCAGTTTTCAAATACAAGATGGCCGCCGCTCAAAAGTATGATAACAACATTATGGGTATCGTATCCGAGGTTCTCGAGGGTGCTGAGAACGATGTTTTGATCATTTTTCTAATCCAAGATGGCCGCCGCACAAAATTATGGTTTCATCAATGTAGATATCGTGTCCGAGGTTCTCGAGGGTGCAGAAAAAAAATTTGGGATCATTTTTATATCCGAGATGGCCGCCGCTCAAAAGTTTGATAACTACATTATGGGTAACTTATCCGAAGTTCTCGAGGGTGCAGAGAACGATTTTGTGATCATTTTTTAAATCGAAGATGGCCGCCGCTCAAAAGTATGATAACTACATTATTGGTATCGTATCCTAGGTTCTCGAGGGTGCTGAGACCAATTTTGTGAACATTTTTCAAATCCAAGATGGCCGCCGCACAAAATTATGATTTCAGCAATATGGATATCGTACCCGAGGTTCTCGAGGGTGCAGAGAACGATTTTGTGATCATTTTTAAATCCGAGATGGCCGCCGCTCAAAAGTATGATAACTAGATAATGGGTATCGTATCCTAGGTTTTCGAGGGTGCAGAGAAAGATTTTGTGATCAGTTTTCAAATACAAGATGGCCGCCGCTCAAAAGTATGATAACAACATTATGGGTATCGTATCCGAGGTTCTCGAGGGTGCTGAGAACGATGTTTTGATCATTTTTCTAATCCAAGATGGCCGCCGCACAAAATAATGGTTTCACCAATGTAGATATCGTGTCCGAGGTTCTCGAGGGTGCAGAAAAAAAATTTGGGATCATTTTTATATCCGAGATGGCCGCCGCTCAAAAGTATGATAACAACATTATGGGTATCTTATCCGAGGTTCTCGAGGGTGCAGAGCACGATTTTGTGATCATTTTTCAAATCGAAGATGGCCGCCGCTCAAAAGTATGATAACTACATTATTGGTATCGTATCCCATGTTCTCGAGGGTGCTGAGACCAATTTTTTGATCATTTTTCAAATCCAAGATGGCCGCCGCACAAAATTATGATTTCAGCAATATGGATATCGTACCCGAGGTTCTCGAGGGTGCAGAAAACAATTTTGGGATAATTTTTATATCCGAGCTGAGACCAATTTTGTGATCATTTTTCAAATCCAAGATGGCCGCCGCACAAAATTATGATTTCAGAAATATGGATATCGTACCCGAGGTTCTCGAGGGTGCAGAAAACAATTTTGGGATCATTTTCTATATCCGAGATGGCCGCCGCTCAAAAGTATGATAACTAGATTATGGGTATCGTATCCTAGGTTGTCGAGGGTGCAGAGAAAGATTTTGTGATCATTTTTCAAATACAAGATGGCCGCCGCTCAAAAGTATGATAACTACATTATGGGTATCGTAACCGAGGTTCTCGAGGGTGCAGAAAACAATTTTGGGATCATTTTTATATCCGAGATGGCCGCCGCTCAAAAGTTTGATAACTACATTATGGGTATCTTATCCGAGGTTTTCGAGCGTGCAGAGAACGATTTTGTGATCATTTTTCAAATCTAAGATGGCCGCCATTCAAAAGTATGATAACTACATTATTGGTATCGTATCCCAGGTTCTCGAGGGTGCTGAGACCAATTTTCTGATCATTTTTCAAATCCAAGATGGCCGCCACACAAAATTATGATTTCAGCAACATGGATATCGTACCCGAGGTTCTCGAGGGTGCAGAGAACGATTTAGTGATCATTTTTCAAATCCAAGATGGCCACCGCACAAAATTATGATTTCAGCAATATGGATATCGTACCCGAGGAATTTGAGGGTGCAGAGAAAGATTTTGTGGTCAGTTTTCAAATACAAGATGGCCGCCGCTCAAAAGTATAATAACTACATTATGGGTATCGTAACCGAGGTTCTCGAGGGTGCAGAGAACGATTTTGTGATCATTTTTTAAATCGAAGATGGCCGCTGCTCAAAAGTATGATAACTACATTATTGGTATCGTATCCTAGGTTCTCGAGGGTGCTGAGACCAATTTTGTGATCATTTTTCAAATCCAAGATGGCCGCCGCACAAAATTATGATTTCAGCATTATGGATATCGTACCCGAGGTTCTCGAGGGTGCAGAGAACGATTTTGTGATCATTTTTAAATCCGAGATGGCCGCCGCTCAAAAGTATGATAACTAGATTATGGGTAGCGTATCCTAGGTTGTCGAGGATGCAGAGAAAGATTTTGTGATCAGTATTCAAATCCAAGATGGCCGCCGCTCAAATTCTGATAACTACATTATGGATATCGTATCAGAAGTTCTCGAGTGTGCTGAGAACGATTTTTTGATCAGTTTTCAAATCCAAGATGGCCGCCGCTCAAAAGTATGATAACTACATTATGGGTATCGTATCCCAGGTCCTCGAGGGTGCTGAGACCAATTTTGTGATCATTTTTCAAATCCAAGATGGCCGCCGCACAAAATTATGATTTCAGAAATATGGATATCATACCCGAGGTTCTCGAGGGTGCAGAAAACAATTTTGGGATCATTTTCTATATCCGAGATGGCCGCCGCTCAAAAGTATGATAACTAGATTATGGGTATCGTATCCTAGGTTGTCGAGGGTGCAGAGAAAGATTTTGTGATCATTTTTCAAATACAAGATGGCCGTCGCTCAAAAGTATGATAACTACATTATGGGTATCGTAACCGAGGTTCTCGAGGGTGCAGAAAACAATTTTGGGATCATTTTTATATCCGAGATGGCCGCCGCTCAAAAGTTTGATAACTACATTATGGGTATCTTATCCGAGGTTCTCGAGGGTGCAGAAAACAATTTTGGGATCATTTTTATATCCGAGCTGAGACCAATTTTGTGATCATTTTTCAAATCCAAGATGGCCGCCGCACAAAATTATGATTTCAGAAATATGGATATCATACCCGAGGTTCTCGAGGGTGCAGAAAACAATTTTGGGATCATTTTCTATATCCGAGATGGCCGCCGCTCAAAAGTATGATAACTAGATTATGGGTATCGTATCCTAGGTTGCCGAGGGTGCAGAGAAAGATTTTGTGATCATTTTTCAAATACAAGATGGCCGCCGCTCAAAAGTATGATAACTACATTATGGGTATCGTAACCGAGGTTCTCGAGGGTGCAGAAAACAAGTTTGGGATCATTTTTATATCCGAGATGGCCGCCGCTCAAAAGTTTGATAACTACATTATGGGTATCTTATCCGAGGTTTTCGAGCGTGCAGAGAACGATTTTGTGATCATTTTTCAAATCTAAGATGGCCGCCATTCAAAAGTATGATAACTACATTATTGGTATCGTATCCCAGGTTCTCGAGGGTGCTGAGACCAATTTTCTGATCATTTTTCAAATCCAAGATGGCCGCCGCACAAAATTATGATTTCAGCAACATGGATATCGTACCCGAGGTTCTCGAGGGTGCAGAGAACGATTTAGTGATCATTTTTCAAATCCAAGATGGCCACCGCACAAAATTATGATTTCAGCAATATGGATATCGTACCCGAGGAATTTGAGGGTGCAGAGAAAGATTTTGTGGTCAGTTTTCAAATACAAGATGGCCGCCGCTCAAAAGTATGATAACTACATTATGGGTATCGTAACCGAGGTTCTCGAGGGTGCAGAGAACGATTTTGTGATCATTTTTTAAATCGAAGATGGCCGCTGCTCAAAAGTATGATAACTACATTATTGGTATCGTATCCTAGGTTCTCGAGGGTGCTGAGACCAATTTTGTGATCATTTTTCAAATCCAAGATGGCCGCCGCACAAAATTATGATTTCAGCATTATGGATATCGTACCCGAGGTTCTCGAGGGTGCAGAGAACGATTTTGTGATCATTTTTAAATCCGAGATGGCCGCCGCTCAAAAGTATGATAACTAGATTATGGGAAGCGTATCCTAGGTTGTCGAGGATGCAGAGAAAGATTTTGTGATCAGTATTTAAATCCAAGATGGCCGCCGCTCAAATTCTGATAACTACATTATGGATATCGTATCAGAAGTTCTCGAGTGTGCTGAGAACGATTTTTTGATCAGTTTTCAAATCCAAGATGGCCGCCGCTCAAAAGTATGATAACTACATTATGGGTATCGTATCCCAGGTCCTCGAGGGTGCTGAGACCAATTTTGTGATCATTTTTCAAATCCAAGATGGCCGCCGCACAAAATTATGATTTCAGAAATATGGATATCATACCCGAGGTTCTCGAGGGTGCAGAAAACAATTTTGGGATCATTTTCTATATCCGAGATGGCCGCCGCTCAAAAGTATGATAACTAGATTATGGGTATCGTATCCTAGGTTGTCGAGGGTGCAGAGAAAGATTTTGTGATCATTTTTCAAATACAAGATGGCCGTCGCTCAAAAGTATGATAACTACATTATGGGTATCGTAACCGAGGTTCTCGAGGGTGCAGAAAACAATTTTGGGATCATTTTTATATCCGAGATGGCCGCCGCTCAAAAGTTTGATAACTACATTATGGGTATCTTATCCGAGGTTCTCGAGGGTGCAGAAAACAATTTTGGGATCATTTTTATATCCGAGCTGAGACCAATTTTGTGATCATTTTTCAAATCCAAGATGGCCGCCGCACAAAATTATGATATCAGAAATATGGATATCATACCCGAGGTTCTCGAGGGTGCAGAAAACAATTTTGGGATCATTTTCTATATCCGAGATGGCCGCCGCTCAAAAGTATGATAACTAGATTATGGGTATCGTATCCTAGGTTGCCGAGGGTGCAGAGAAAGATTTTGTGATCATTTTTCAAATACAAGATGGCCGCCGCTCAAAAGTATGATAACTACATTATGGGTATCGTAACCGAGGTTCTCGAGGGTGCAGAAAACAAGTTTGGGATCATTTTTATATCCGAGATGGCCGCCGCTCAAAAGTTTGATAACTACATTATGGGTATCTTATCCGAGGTTCTCGAGCGTAAAGAGAACGATTTTGTGATCATTTTTCAAATCTAAGATGGCCGCCATTCAAAAGTATGATAACTACATTATTGGTATCGTATCCCAGGTTCTCGAAGGTGCTGAGACCAATTTTCTGATCATTTTTCAAATCCAAGATGGCCGCCGCATAAAATTATGATTTCAGCAACATGGATATCGTACCCGAGGTTCTCGAGGGTGCAGAGAACGATTTAGTGATCATTTTTTAAATCCAAGATGGCCGCCGCACAAAATTATGATTTCAGCAATATGGATATCGTACCCGAGGAATTTGAGGGTGCAGAGAAAGATTTTGTGGTCAGTTTTTAAATACAAGATGGCCGCCGCTCAAAAGTATGATAACTACATTATGGGTATCGTAACCGAGGTTCTCGAGGGTGCTGAGAACGATGTTTTGATCATTTTTCTAATCCAAAATGGCCGCCGCACAAAATTATGTTTTCACTAATGCAGATATCGTGTCTGAGGTACTCGAGGGTGCAGAAAACAATTTTGGGATCATTTTTATATCCGAGATGGCCGCCGCTCAAAAGTTTGATAACTACATTATGGGTATCTTATCCGAGGTTCTCGAGGGTGCAGAGAACGATTTTGTGATCATTTTTTAAACCGAAGATGGCCGCCGCTCAAAAGTATGATAACTACATTATTGGTATCGTATCCTAGGTTCTCGAGGGTGCTGAGACCAATTTTGTGATCATTTTTCAAATCCAAGATGGCCGCCGCACAAAATTATGATTTCAGCAATATGGATATCGTACCCGAGGTTCTCGAGGGTGCAGAGAACGATTTTGTGATCATTTTTAAATCCGAGATGGCCGCCGCTCAAAATTATGATAACTAGATTATGGGTAGCGTATCCTAGGTTGTCGAGGATGCAGAGAAAGATTTTGTGATCAGTATTCAAATCCAAGATGGCCGCCGCTCAAAAGTCTGATAACTACATTATGGATATCGTATCAGAAGTTCTCGAGTGTGCTGAGAACGATTTTTTGATCAGTTTTCAAATCCAAGATGGCCGCCGCTCAAAAGTATGATAACTACATTATGGGTATCGTATCCCAGGTTCTCGAGGGTGCGGAGAACAATTTTGTGATCATTTTTCAAATCCAAGATGGCCGCCGCACAAAATTATGACTTCAGCAATATGGATATCGTACCCGAGGTTCTCGAGGGTGCAGAGAACGATTTGGTGATCATTTTTCAAATCCAAGATGGCCGCCGCTCAAAAGTATGATAACTAGATTATGGGTAGCGTATCCTAAGTTGTCGAGGATGCAGAGAAAGATTTTGTGATCAGTATTCAAATCCAAGATGGCCACCGCTCAAAAGTCTGATAACTACATAATGGATATCGTATCAGAAGTTCTCGAGGGTTCTGAGAACGATTTTTTGATCAGTTTTCAAATCCAAGATAGCCGCCGCTCAAAAGTATGATAACTACATTATGGGTATCGTATCCCAGGTTCTCGAGGGTGCTGAGAACAATTTTGTGATCATTTTTAAATCCGAGATGGCCGCCGCTCAAAAGTATGATAACTAGATAATGGGTATCGTATCCTAGGTTTTCGAGGGTGCAGAGAAAGATTTTATGATCAGTTTTGAAATACAAGATGGCCGCCGCTTAAAAGTATGATAACTACATTATGGGTATCGTATCCGAGGTTCTCGAGGGTGCTGAGAACGATGTTTTGATCATTTTTCAAATCCAAGATGGCCGCCGCACAAAATTATGTTTTCACCAATGTAGATATCGTGTCCGAGGTTCTTGAGGGTGCAGAAAACAATTTTGGGATCATTTTTATATCCGAGATGGCCGCCGCTCAAAAGTATGATAACTACATTATGGGTATCTTATCCGAGGTTCTCGAGGGTGCAGAGAACGATTTTGTGATCATTTTCCAAATCGAAGATGGCCGCCGCTCAAAAGTATGATAACTACATTATTGGTATCGTATCCCAGGTTCTCGAGGGTGCTGAGACCAATTTTCTGATCATTTTTCAAATCCAAGATCGCCGCCGCTCAAAAGTATGATAAATAGATTATGGGTAGCGTATCCTAGGTTGTCGAGGATGCAGAGAAAGATTTTGTGATCAGTATTCAAATCCAAGATGGCCGCCGCTCAAAAGTCTGATAACTACATTATGGATATCGTATCAGAAGTTCTCGAGGGTTCTGAGTACGATTTTTTGATCAGTTTTCAAATGCAAGATGGCCGCCGCTCAAAAGTATGATAACTACATTATGGGTTTCTTATCCGATGTTCTCGAGGGTGCAGAGAACAATTTGGTGATCATTTTTAAATCCAAGATGGCCGCCGCACAAAATTATGATTTCAGCAATATGGATATCGTACCTGAGGTTCTCGAGGGTGCAGAAAACAATTTTGGGATCATTTTTATATCCGAGATGGCCGCCGTTCAAAAGTAAGATAACTACATTATGGGTATCTTATCCGAGGTTCTCGAGGGTGCAGAGAACGATTTTGTGATCATTTTTCAAATCTAAGATGGCCGCCGCTCAAAAGTATGATAACTACATTATTGGTATCGTATCCCAGGTTCTCGAGGGTGCTGAGACCAATTTTGTGATCATTTTTCAAATCCAAGATGGCCGCCGCACAAAATTATGATTTCAGCAATATGGATATCGTACCCGAGGTTCTCGAGGGTGCAGAAAACAATTTTGGGATCATTTTTATATCCGAGCTGGGACCAATTTTGTGATCATTTTTCAAATCCAAGATGGCCGCCGCACAAAATTATGATTTCAGAAATATGGATATCGTACCCGAGGTTCTCGAGGGTGCAGAAAACAATTTTGGGATCATTTTCTATATCCGAGATGGCCGCCGCTCAAAAGTATGATAACTAGATTATGGGTATCGTATCCTAGGTTGTCGAGGGTGCAGAGAAAGATTTTGTGATAATTTTTCAAAAACAAGATGGCCGCCGCTCAAAAGTATGATAACTACATTATGGGTATCGTAACCGAGGTTCTCGAGGGTGCAGAAAACAATTTTGGGATCATTTTTATATCCGAGATGGCCGTTGCTCAAAAGTTTGATAACTACATTATGGGTATCTTATCCGAGGTTCTCGAGCGTGCAGAGCACGATTTTGTGATCATTTTTCAAATCTAAGATGGCCGCCATTCAAAAGTATGATAACTACATTATTGGTATCGTATCCCAGGTTCTCGAGGGTGCTGAGACCAATTTTCTGATCATTTTTCAAATCCAAGATGGCCGCCGCACAAAATTATGATTTCAGCAACATGGATATCGTACCCGAGGTTCTCGAGGGTGCAGAGAACGATTTAGTGATCATTTTTCAAATCCAAGATGGCCGCCGCACAAAATTATGATTTCAGCAATATGGATATCGTACCCGAGGAATTTGAGGGTGCAGAGAAAGATTTAGTGGTCAGTTTTCAAATACAAGATGGCCGCCGCTCAAAAGTATGATAACTACATTATGGGTATCGTAACCGAGGTTCTCGAGGGTGCTGAGCACGATGTTTTGATCATTTTTCTAATCCAAGATGGCCGCCGCACAAAATTATGTTTTCACTAATGTAGATATCGTGTCCGAGGAACTCGAGGGTGCAGAAAACAATTTTGGGATCATTTTTATATCCGAGATGGCCGCCGCTCAAAAGTTTGATAACTACATTATGGGTATCTTATCCGAGGTTCTCGAGGGTGCAGAGAACGATTTTGTGATCATTTTTTAAATCGAAGATGGCCGCCGCTCAAAAGTATGATAACTACATTATTGGTATCGTATCCTAGGTTCTCGAGGGTGCTGAGACCAATTTTGTGATCATTTTTCAAATCCAAGATGACCGCCGCACAAAATTATGATTTCAGCAATATGGATATCGTACCCGAGGTTCTCGAGGGTGCAGAGAACGATTTTGTGATCATTTTTAAATCCGAGATGGCCGCCGCTCAAAAGTATGATAACTACATTATGGGTATCTTATCCGAGGTTCTCGAGGGTGCAGAGAACGATTTTGTGATCATTTTCCAAATCGAAGATGGCCGCCGCTCAAAAGTATGATAACTACATTATTGGTATCGTATCCCAGGTTCTCGAGGGTGCTGAGACCAATTTTCTGATCATTTTTCAAATCCAAGATCGCCGCCGCTCAAAAGTATGATAACTAGATTATGGGTAGCGTATCCTAGGTTGTCGACGATGCAGAGAAAGATTTTGTGATCAGTATTCAAATCCAAGATGGCCGCCGCTCAAAAGTCTGATAACTACATTATGGATATCGTATCAGAAGTTCTCGAGTGTGCTGAGAACGATTTTTTGATCAGTTTTCAAATCCAAGATGGCCGCCGCTCAAAAGTATGATAACTATATTATGGGTATCGTATCCCAGGTTCTCGAGGGTGCTGAGAACAATTTTGTGAAAATTTTTCAAATCCAAGATGGCCGCCGCACAAAATTATGACTTCAGCAATATGGATATCGTACCCGAGGTTCTCGAGGGTGCAGAGAACGATTTGGTGATCATTTTTCAAATCCAAGATGGCCGCCGCTCAAAAGTATGATAACTAGATTATGGGTAGCGTATCCTTGGTTGTCGAGGATGCAGAGAAAGATTTTGTGATCAGTATTCAAATCCAAGATGGCCGCCGCTCAAAAGTCTGATAACTACATTATGGATATCGTATCAGAAGATCTCGAGGGTTCTGAGAACGATTTTTTGATCAGTTTTCAAATCCAAGATAGCCGCCGCTCAAAAGTATGATAACTACATTATGGGTATCGTATCCCAGGTTCTCGAGGGTGCTGAGAACAATTTTGTGATCATTTTTAAATCCGAGATGGCCGCCGCTCAAAAGTATGATAACTAGATAATGGATATCGTATCCTAGGTTTTCGAGGGTGCAGAGAAAGATTTTATGATCAGTTTTCAAATACAAGATGGCCGCCGCTCAAAAGTATGATAACTACATTATGGGTATCGTATCCGAGGTTCTCGAAGGGGCTGAGAACGATGTTTTGATCATTTTTCAAATCGAAGATGGCCGCCGCTCAAAAGTATGATAACTACATTATTGGTATCGTATCCCAGGTTCTCGAGGGTGCTGATACCAATTTTCTGATCATTTTTCAAATCCAAGATCGCCGCCGCTCAAAAGTATGATAACTACATTATGGGTATCTTAACCGATGTTCTCGAGGGTGCAGTGAACAATTTGGTGATCATTTTTAAATCCAAGATGGCCGCCGCACAAAATTATGATTTCAGCAATATGGATATCGTACCCGAGGTTCTCGAGGTTGCAGAAAACAATTTTGGGATCATTTTTATATCCGAGATGGCCGCCGCTCAAAAGTATGATAACAACATTATGGGTATCTTATCCGAGGTTCTCGAGGGTGCAGAGAACGATTTTGTGATCACTTTTCAAATCTAAGATGGCCGCCACTCAAAACTATGATAACTACATTATTGGTATCGTATCCCAGGTTCTCGAGGGTGCTGAGACCAATTTTGTGATCATTTTTCAAATCCAAGATGGCCGTCGTACAAAAGTATGATAACTAGATAACGGGTATCGTATCCTAGATTGTCGAGGGTGCAGAGAAAGATTTTGTGATCAGTTTTCATATCCAAGATGGCCGCCGCTCAAAATTATGTTTTCACCAATGTAGATGACGTGTCCGAGGTTCTCGAAGGTTTAGAAAACAATTTTGGGATCATTTTTTTTATCCGAAATGGCCGGCGCTTAAAAGTATGATAGCTACATTATGGGTATCTTATCCGAGGTTCTCGAGGGTGCAGAGAATGATTTTCTGATCATTTTGCAAATCAAAGATGGCCGCCGCTCAAAAGTATGATAACTACATTATTGGTATCGTATCCCAGGTTCTCGAGGGTGCTGAGACCAATTTTGTGATCATTTTTGAAATCCAAGATGTTTGCCGCACAAAATTATGATTTCAGCAATATGGATATCGTACCCGAGGTTCTCGAGGGTGCAGAGAACGATTTGGTGATCATTTTTCAAATCCAAGATGGCCGTCATACAAAATTATGATGTCAGCAATATGGATATCGTACCCGAGGTTCTCGAGGGTGCAGAGAAAGATTTTGTGGTCAGTTTTCAAATACAAGATGGCCGCCGCTCAAAAGTATGATAACTACATCATGGGTATCGTATCCGAGGTTCTCGATGGTGCTGAGAACGATGTTTTGATCATTTTTCTAATCCAAGATGGCCGCCGCACAAAATTATGTTTTCACCAATGTAGATATCGTGTCCGAGGTTCTCGAGGGTGCAGAAAAAAAAATTGGGATCATTTTTATATCCGAGATGGCCGCCGCTCAAAAGTATGATAACTACATTATGGGTATCTTATCCGAGGTTCTCGAGGGTGCAGAGAACGATTTTGTGAACATTTTTCAAATCGAAGATGGCCGCCGCTCAAAAGTATGATAACTACATTATGGGTATCGTATCCGAGGTTCTCGAGGGTGCTGAGAACGATGTTTTGATCATTTTTCTAATCCAAGATGGCCGCCGCACAAAATTATGTTTTCACCAATGTAGATATCGTGTCCGAGGTTCTCGAGGGTGCAGAAAAAAATTTGGGATCATTTTTATATCCGAGATGGCCGCCGCTCAAAAGTATGATAACTACATTATGGGTATCTTATCCGAGGTTCTCGAGGGTGCAGAGAACGATTTTGTGATCTTTTTTCAAATCGAAGATGGCCGCCGCTCAAAAGTATGATAACTACATTATGGGTATCGTATCCGAGGTTCTCGAGGGTGCTGAGAACGATGTTTTGATCATTTTTCTAATCCAAGATGGCCGCCGCACAAAATTATGTTTTCACCAATGTAGATATCGTGTCCGAGGTTCTCGATGGTGCAGAAAAAAATTTGGGATCATTTTTATATCCGAGATGGCCGCCGCTCAAAAGTATGTTAACTACATTATGGGTATCTTATCCGATGTTCTCGAGGGTGCAGAGAACGATTTGGTGATCATTTTTAAATCCAAGATGGCCGCCGCACAAAATTATGATTTCAGCAATATGGATATCGTACCCGAGGTTCTCGAGGGTGCAGAGAACGATTTGGTGATCATTTTTCAAATCCAAGATGGCCGCCGCTCAAAAGTATGATAACTACATTATGGATATCGTATTAGAAGTTCTCGAGGGTGCTGAGAACGATTTTGTGATCATTTTTCAAATCCAAGATGGCCGCCGCACAAAATTATGAATTCAGCAACATGGATATCGTGTCCGAGATTCTCGAGGGTGCAGAGAACAATTCTGTGATCATTTTTGAAATCCATGAGGGCTGCCGCAAACAATAATGTTTTCAGCAATATGGATATCGTGTCTGAGGTTCTCGAGGGTGCTGCAAACGATTTTGTGATCATTTTTAAAATCCAAGATGGCCGCCGCACAAAATTATGAATTCAGCAACATGGATATCGTGTCCGAGATTCTCGAGGGTGCAGAGAACAATTCTGTGATCATTTTTGAAATCCAAGAGGGCTGCCGCAAACAATAAGGTTTTCAGTAATATGGATATCGTGTCTGAGGTTCTCGAGGGTGCAGAAAACAATTTTGGGATCATTTTTATATCCAAGATGGCCGCCGCTCAAAAGTATGATAACTTCATTATGGGTATCTTATCCGAGGTTCTCGAGGGTGCTGAGACCAATTTTGTGATCATTTTTCAAATCCAAGATGGCCGCCGCACAAAATTATGATTTCAGCAATATGGATATCGTACCCGAGGTTCTCGAGGGTGCAGAGAACGATTTTATGATCATTTTTAAATCCGAGATGGCCGCCGCTCAAAAGTATGATAACTAGATTATGGGTATCGTATCCTAGGTTGTCGAGGGTGCAGAGAAAGATTTTGTGATCAGTTTTCAAATCCAAGTTGGCCGCTGCTCAAAATTATGTTTTCACCAATGTAGATATCGTGTCCGAGGTTCTCGAGGGTGCAGAAAAAATTTTGGGATCATTTTTATATCCGAGATGGCCGCCGCTCAAAAGTATGATAATAACATTATGGGTATCTTATCCGAGGTACTCGAGGGTGCAGAGAACGATTTTGTGATCATTTTTCAAATCTAAGATGGCCGCCGCTCAAAAGTATGATAACTACATTATTGGTATCGTATCCCAGGTTCTCGAGGGTGCTGAGACCAATTTTGTGATCATTTTTCAAATCCACGATGGCCGCCGCTCAAAATTATGATTTCAGCAATATGGATATCGTACCCGAGGTTCTCAAGGGTGCAGAGAAAGATTTTGTGGTCAGTTTTCAAATCCAAGATGGCCGCCGCACAAAATTATGATTTCAGCAATATGGATATCGTACTCGAGGTTCTCGAGGGTGCAGAAAACAATTTTGGGATCATTTTTAAATCCGAGATGGCCTCCGCTATAAACTATGATAACTAGATAATGGGTATCGTATCCTAGGTTTTCGAGGGTGCAGAGAAATATTTTGTTATCAGTTTTCAAATACAAAATGGCCACCGCTCAAAAGTATGATAACTACATTATGGGTACGATATCCATACTGCTGAAGTCATAATTTTGTGCGGCGGCCATCTTGGATTTGAAAAATGATCACGAAATTGGTCTCAGCACCCTCTAGAACCTGGGATACGATACCAATAATGGAGTTATCATAGTGTAGCACGTATTCTACTCCTACGACTTCTCGATGACTACCCCTGGCTGAGCTAGGGATGCTATGATATTTGTTTGAAGCGAAGTAAGAATGAAAGATTGAGTCAAAGATGAAAGGTTGAATTTACTACTAATTAAAAGAAATACTTTACAAAATGTAGAATGAAATGAGCGTCTATACAAAGCAAAAATAAAGCAAGCGGAAGGCTGTGAGCGCGAGGTAAATAAATGTGCAGAATGCGTGGCGCGGGCGATCGCCTCTGGTATTTATGCGACGCGCGGGGCGCGGGCGCGGGAGGCCTAGCTGTGGCGGCGGGCGCAGGGCCCGCGGTGTGCGGCGGGAGCGCGGGCGCGGGGACGCGCACGCGATGCAGCCGGTTCGCAGCTCGCACCACCCGTGACGTAGGCTGTCGTCATAGATCGTACGATGTGGCGTGATGTCGTGTGGTCCAAGAACATAAGCGGCGGTGCGGAAGTAAGTAGCGGATTTGGCCGCTACAAGTACTCCCCCACTGAGACCGTGACTACGGGTGATAGTAGTCGGGAAACTTGACTCTTCGTCCACTTCTTGTAGTTCTGATGTGTTCTTCTTCCGTAGTTTCCTTTTGTGTAGGTACAGTCTGTGTTTGTGTGTCTTTTCCTGATAAGTTGTCATCTGCGATATATGCTGGTTTGAGACGGTCGATCGTTACTGTTGACGTCTTACCCTGGACTTCTATGTCAAATGACTTGGAGCCCCGACGTAGTACCTTGTAGGGTCCGGTGTACGGGGCTTGTAGCGGCCGTTTTACAGGACCCTGGCGCAGGAACACGTGAGTGGAGTGCTGTAGGTCTTTGGGCACGTAGAATGTACGTTGTCCGTGCCATGACGTAGATGTTGGTGACAGCTTAGTGATGTGCTGTTTCAGTCTGCTGGCGAAGTCGGTAACGTCGATGTGGTCGTCCCGTATGGGCTGAAGGAACTGTCCAGGTAAGCGGAGTGGCTCGCCGTAGACTAATTCCGCGGTAGACGCCTGCAGGTCATCTTTGCACGCGCTGCGTATGCCCAGCAGCACGAGAGGTAATGCCTCCGTCCATTGAGCACTGGTGTGGCAGGTTATAGCGGCCTTGAGCTGACGGTGTAGCCTCTCTACGAGGCCATTTGCTGCGGGATGATAAGCTGTTGTGGTGCGGTGGTCGGCGCCTACCAGCGCGGCGACCCTCTTGAACAGCTGGCTGTCAAACTGGCGGCCGCGGTCGGTTATGATGCTCTCGGGGCAACCGAACCGCGCAATCCACCCAGTTACGAAGGCGGCAGCGCAGGATTCTGCAGTGATGTCCTGCAAGGGCATGGCCTCCGGCCATCGAGTGAAGCGGTCGATCATGGTGAGGCAGTACCTGTGACCAACAGAAGAAGGTAAGGGACCTATTATGTCCATATGGACCTGACGGAAGCGAGCTGAAGGCATTGTGAACTTTGCTAATGGAGCTGATGTGTGGCGAGATATTTTACTGCGCTGACATTGTTGACACTCTTTGGCCCATTGTCGACAGTCCTTCTTAATACCCGGCCAAACGAAGCGTTGTGCTACCAATTGCGCTGTGGCTTTTGCTCCGGGATGACTTAGACTATGTAACGTGTTGAATACCTGACGTCGGAAAGCTGAAGTAACAAAAGGTCTGGTGTATTGAGTAGAAGTGTCGCAGAATACCTGAATATCAGAGTTCTCTAGCATGACCTTTTCTAATTTTAGGCCTGACCCACTTACGAGTAAGTTTTGAAGTTCAGCATCAGAATCCTGGGCACGGGCGAGGGACTGGTAATCTAGGGGCGTTGTCATCTCTTCAACCCGAGACATGCTGTCAGCTACTGTGTTGTCCCTCCCAGGGATATACCTGATATCAGTGCTGAATTGACTGATGAAGTCCAAGTACCGGAACTGACGAGGTGAGCAGCTGTCACGTTGAGTGCTGAATGCAAACGTAATGGGCTTGTGGTCAGTGTAGATGGTGAATGTCCTCGCTTCAACCATGTATCTGAAATAACGAATCGCTTCATAAATCGCCAATAATTCCCTGTCGTAAGGGCTGTACTTTTTTTGGGAAGGGCTGAGTTTTCTGGAGAAAAAAGCGAGGGGTTGCCAGGTGTTTCCCTTACTTTGCTGCAGTACGGCTCCAATAGCGTGGTCCGAAGCGTCAGTCTGTATCGCCAGCTCTGCTGTGGTATCTGGATGTGCTAGGAGTGTGGCATGGGAAAGACTAGACTTACATCTTTTAAATGCTTCTAGCAGCTCTAGAGTCATGTTGACTGGGTGTGATCCTTTGGTTTTCGGTCCAGCTAGTAAGGCATTAAGCGGTGCTTGTATTGCTGCTGCTCCAGGAATGAATCTTCGGTAGAAGTTGATGACTCCTAGGAATCGCCTCAACTCCTTTACCGTCTTGGGTGGCGGGTAGTCTTGAACTGCCTGGACCTTCTCCTCCAAAGGTTTAACGCCTGCTGCGGACACTGTGAAGCCAAGAAAAGTTACTTCATCCTTACCAAATACACATTTCGCTGTGTTTATCAGTATGCCGTAATCTGTCAAACGTTGAAATAGCTGGCGAAGGTGTTGCTGGTGCTGTAATGGAGATTCAGAGAAGATTAGGATGTCATCAATGTACCCAAAACAGAAGTCTAGGTCTCTAAGTGCTTCATCCATAAAACGTTGGAAAGATTGTGCAGCATTACGAAGTCCGAATGTCATGTAAGGGAATTCAAATAATCCGAAAGGCGTGGTAATGGCAGTCTTAGGAATATCGTCAGCATGGACTGGGATCTGATTATATGCTTTAACGAGGTCCACCGTAGAAAAGACTTTTTTGCCTGCCAGCTGGTGCGCAAAGTCCTGGATGTGCCGCACAGGGTATCGGTCTGGAATAGTGCGAGCGTTCAATGCTCTGTAATCCCCACAAGGTCTCCAGCCGTCGTTTTTCTTACGTGCTAGGTGCAGTGCTGAGGACCAGGGGCTCTCTGATCTCCGAGCTGTACCATTTTGTACCATCTCTTCCAACTCCTTTTTGGCAATGGTGAGTCTCTCCGGATCTAACCGACGAGGGCGGCAAAATACTGGTGGGCCAGGCGTCGTCCTAATATGGTGAACCGTGTTGTGTTTTGGTTCACTTGGCTTACCAGCTGGGCGTGTAATGTTCGGAAACTCTCGTACAATGTCGTTATACAACGAGTCCCCTGGCGATGTTGTACGTACTGATGAGATGTCCTCCTTGTGGTGCTGGCGTGGTACGGCGACGGACAGTGACGTTACCCCATCGACCAGGCGGTGATTGCGGCAGTCGACGAGCAGGTTATAAAAGCTAAGGAAGTCGACGCCAATGATTGGTTTGGAGACGTCTGCCACCACGAAGCGCCAACTGAATACGCGGCGCAACCCTAGGTTGAGTTGTAAGTGAACGTACCCAAATGTTGATATCACCGTACCGTTTGCTGCAAAGAGCTCGTACTGCGTCTTCGTGCGATGTTCTTGAATGCGAGAACGTGGATAAACGCATAAGTCAGACCCTGTGTCGATAAGGTATTGTACTTTTGTGTTAAGGTCGGTGATAAAAAGGCGGCCTGATGATGTAGGGCAGACGTGTTCGGCCACTAGTGGCTGCCCTTGGCATTTCCCGAACGAAATGTGCAGGGCTTGACACACTTCTTTGCGTTCGAGCCAAATTGGAAATGATACCAGCATTGTGTATCGTCTTCTGGTTGCTGTCGGTATCGGGAATTAGAGCGGGATCGTGACGTGCGGTATTCGTTCCTAAAGTCATTGGAGCGGGATCGAGACTGCCGTTGCTGGCTCTGCATTAGTGACTCCACCTGCCGTGTCAGTTCTGTTACTTTGTTACACATAATTTCAAAAGCAGTACCTGGCTGTTCAGTTGCTGATCTGGCTACCTGAGCGACTGCGGGCGGTGCTATGTCATGAACGTGGTCCGCCAGATCTGCCACGGTTTCGAGGGCGCTGTCCTTCTGTAATGCGACAATTGTTTGTAAATTATTTGGCAATCGACTCGACCAAATAGTTCGTATAAGCTCTTCTGGTATTGTCTTCCCTGCTAAGCTTTGTAAATGACGCAAAAATTGAGATGGCTTTCTATCACCAAGGTCTTCATGCATCAACAACTGTTTAATTTTACGTTCTCTAGACGTTGTGAGGCGCTTGATAAGTTCCGACTTTAATTTCTCGTATTTGTCTGTAGCCGGCGGGGAAATAATGATATCTTTGACTTCTGCTGCGTACTGATGGTCTAATTGGCTAATGACATAATAAAACTTGGTGGAGTCACTTGTAACATTAGACAAAATGAACTGACCTTCAATTTGGGCAAACCATACAGCCGGTTCCTCGGGCCAAAAGGGTGGTATCCGTACGCCCACTCGAAATACGTCACTGTTATTTCCGCCGTCACTTGTACTTGGACCACCGCCTAATCCCTTTTGTTGTTGTTCTGCGCCAGTCATCGTGTCACTTGTCGGATGGGTCACCACTGTAGCACGTATTCTACTCCTACGACTTCTCGATGACTACCCCTGGCTGAGCTAGGGATGCTATGATATTTGTTTGAAGCGAAGTAAGAATGAAAGATTGAGTCAAAGATGAAAGGTTGAATTTACTACTAATTAAAAGAAATACTTTACAAAATGTAGAATGAAATGAGCGTCTATACAAAGCAAAAATAAAGCAAGCGGAAGGCTGTGAGCGCGAGGTAAATAAATGTGCAGAATGCGTGGCGCGGGCGATCGCCTCTGGTATTTATGCGACGCGCGGGGCGCGGGCGCGGGAGGCCTAGCTGTGGCGGCGGGCGCAGGGCCCGCGGTGTGCGGCGGGAGCGCGGGCGCGGGGACGCGCACGCGATGCAGCCGGTTCGCAGCTCGCACCACCCGTGACGTAGGCTGTCGTCATAGATCGTACGATGTGGCGTGATGTCGTGTGGTCCAAGAACATAAGCGGCGGTGCGGAAGTAAGTAGCGGATTTGGCCGCTACAATAGTTTTGAGCGGCGGCCATCTTCGATTTGAAAAATGATCACAAAATCGTTCTCTGCACCCTCGAGAACCTTGGATAAGATACCCATAATGTACTTATCATACTTTTGAGCAGCGGCCATCTCGGATATAAAAATGATCCCAAATTTTTTTTCTGCACCCTCGAGAACCTCGGACACGATATCTACATTGGTGAAAACATAATTTTGTGCGGCGGCCATCTTGGATTAGAAAAATGATCAAAACATCGTTCTCAGTACCCTCGAGAACCTCGGATACGATACCCATAATGTAGTTATCATACTTTTGAGCGGCGGCCATCTTGTGTTTGAAAACTGATCACAAAATCTTTCTCTGCAGCCTCGAAAACCAAGGATACGATACCCATTATCTAGTTATCATACTTTTGAGCGGCGGCCATCTTGGATATAAAAATGATCCCAAAATTGTTTTCTGCACCCTCAAGAACCTCGGACACGATATCTACATTGGTGAAAACATAATTTTGTGCGGCGGCCATCTTGGATTTGAAAAATGATCAAAACATCGTTCTCAGCACCCTCGAGAACCTCGGATACGATACCCATAATGTAGTTATCATACTTTTGAGCGGCGGCCATCTCGTATTTGAAAACTGATCACAAAATCTTTCTCTGCACCCTCGAAAACCTAGGATACGATACCCATTATCTAGTTATCATACTTTTGAGCGGCGGCCATCTCGGATTTAAAAATGATCCCAAAATTGTTTTCTGCACCCTCGAGAACCTCGGGTACGATATCCATATTGCTGAAGTCATAATTTTGTGCGGCGGCCATCTTGGATTTGAAAAATGATCACAAAATTGTTCTCGGCACCCTCGAGAACCTGGGATACGATACCCATAATGTAGTTATCATACATTTGAGCAGCGGCCATCTTGGATTTGAAAACTGATCACAAAATCTTTCTCTGCACCCTCGAGAACCTCGGATACGATATCCATATTGCTGAAATTATAATTTTGTGCAGCGGCCATCTTGGATTTGGAAAATGATCACCAAATCATTCTCTGCACCCTCGAGAACCTTGGGTACAATATCCATATTGCTGAAATCATAATTTTGTGCGGCGGCCATCTTGGATTTGAAAAATGATCACAAAATCGTTCTCAGCACCCTCGAGAACCTCAGACACGATATCCATATTGCTGAAAACATTATTGTTTGCGGCAGCCCTCTTGGATTTCAAAAATGATCACAGAATTGTTCTCTGCACCCTCGAGAATCTCGGACACGATATCCATGTTGCTGAATTCATAATTTTGTGCGGCGGCCATCTTGGATTTGAAAAATGATCACAAAATCGTTCCCAGCACCCTCGAGAACCTCATACACGATATCCATATTGCTGAAAACATTATTGTTTGCGGCAGCCCTCTTGGATTTCAAAAATGATCACAGAATTGTTCTCTGCACCCTCGAGAATCTCAGACACGATATCCATGTTGCTGAATTCATAATTTTGTGCGGCGGCCATCTTGGATTTGAAAAATGATCACAAAATCGTTCTCAGCACCCTCGAGAACTTCTGATACGATATCCATAATGTAGTTATCATACTTTTGAGCGGCGGCCATCTTGGATTTGAAAAATGATCACCAAATCGTTCTCTGCACCCTCGACAACCTCGGGTACGATATCCATATTGCTGAAATCATAATTTTGTGCGGCGGCCATCTTGGATTTGAAAAATGATCACCAAATCGTGCTCTGCACCCTCGAGAACCTCGGGTACGATATCCATATTGCTGAAATCATAATTTTGTGCGGCGGCCATCTTGGATTTAAAAATGATCACCAAATCGTTCTCTGCACCCTCGAGAACATCGGATAAGATACCCATAATGTAGTTATCATACTTTTGAGCGGCGGCCATCTCGGATATAAAAATGATCCCAAAATTGTTTTCTGCACCCTCAAGAACCTCGGACACGATATCTACGTTGGTGAAAACATAATTTTGTGCGGCGGCCATCTTGGATTTGAAAAATGATCAAAACATCGTTCTCAGCACCCTCGAGAACCTCGGATACGATACCCATAATGTAGTTATCATTCTTTTGAGCGGCGGCCATCTCGTATTTGAAAACTGATCACAAAATCTTTCTCTGCACCCTCGAAAACCTAGGATACGATACCCATTATCTAGTTATCATACTTTTGAGCGGCGGCCATCTCGGATTTAAAAATGATCCCAAAATTGTTTTCTGCACCCTCGAGAACCTCGGGTACGATATCCATATTGCTGAAGTCATAATTTTGTGCGGCGGCCATCTTGGATTTGAAAAATCATCACAAAATTGTTCTCAGCACCCTTGAGAACCTGGGATACGATACCCATAATGTAGTTATCAAACATTTGAGCGGCGGCCATCTTGGATTTGAAAACTGATCACAAAATCTATTTCTGCACCCTCGAGAACCTCGGATACGATATCCATATTGCTGAAATCATAATTTTGTGCGGCGGCCATCTTGGATTTGAAAAATGATCACCAAATCGTGCTCTGCACCCTCGAGAACCTCGGGTACGATATCCATATTGCTGAAATCATAATTTTGTGTGGCGGCCATCTTGGATTTGAAAAATGATCACAAAATCGTTCTCAGCACCCTCGAGAACCTCAGACACGATATCCATATTGCTGAAAACATTATTGTTTGCGGCAGCCCTCTTGGATTTCAAAAGTGATCACAGAATTGTTCTCTGCACCCTCGAGAATCTCGGACACGATATCCATGTTGCTGAATTCATAATTTTGTGCGGCGGCCATCTTGGATTTGAAAAATGATCACAAAATCGTTCTCAGCACCCTCGAGAACCTCAGACACGATATACATATTGCTGAAAATATTATTGTTTGCGGCAGCCCTCTTGGATTTCAAAAATGATCTCAAAATTGTTCTCTGCACCCTCGAGAATCTCGGACACGATATCCATGTTGCTGAATTCATAATTTTGTGCGGCGGCCATCTTGGATTTGAAAAATGATCACAAAATTGTTCTCAGCACCCTCGAGAACCTGGGATACGATACCCATAATGTAGTTATCATACATTTGAGCGGCGGCCATCTTGGATTTGAAAACTGATCACAAAATCTTTTTCTGCACCCTCGAGAACCTTGGATACGATATCCATATTGCTGAAATCATAATTTTGTGCGGCGGCCATCTTGGATTTGAAAAATGATCACCAAATCGTGCTCTGCACCCTCGAGAACCTCGGGTACGATATCCATATTGCTGAAATCATAATTTTGTGCGGCGGCCATCTTGGATTTAAAAATGATCACCAAATCGTTCTCTGCACCCTCGAGAACATCGGATAAGATACCTGTTCGGGCTCAGGAATAATAGCTGGGACTGTATTAAGGTTTCCTATAATCGGTTTTGGCTCTTTAAATAAATGAATTTATGTAGGCACTTGCAATCAACCAAGAATCATGAGGAAAGAAGTAAATGCAATCCACTAACCTTTGAACACTCCCACGTCACTCAGGTGGCGGCGGCGCAGCAGCTCCAACGGTCCTGACTCTGGTGTTCCAGGTGAACGTCACTGGCGATCGCAAACTTTCAAAGTTTTGTATGTAGACACTAGTACTGAACGTCAACACTAGACTTGATGATCACTGGTTACTCAGGGTAAACACGGTTTACATATGTAGTGCTATCGACCACGCCCGAGCAAAGATCAATTGTCTCTGTCCGCTTGTCAACCCAAGCGCGACTTGTGTCATCGGATATTGGAGCACGTACAACTACCCTCATGATTCCTAATAAAAATCAGCAAGTACCGTACATACCCCCCACCGAAATCATTGTAATGATTTCCAGGTAAAGGAAAATTAAAGTATTTATTTATGTATTTAATAAAATTAGAGTCATCTAACTCTATATAAAAAAAGTATAAAAAAAACTTATGTAATTAGTAAGATAATAAGAATTATAAAAAGTAAATTATGACTATGGATACCAAATAAACTTAACCTATTTATGTAACAACAATACCTAACATTACAAATGTTAAGTTTTAAATATTTAATGACGAAATGGTAACGGACATAACTTATTAACTGGCCGCTTAAAACAACGATTAACTGTCCGGACACTGACTACGCGAACGTCGCCGTCAGAACCAGGAAACGTTTCAATGACTCTACCTAATGGCCATTGCAAAGGGCGAGTTAAATCCGATTTAATTAAAACAAGGTCACCAACCTTCAAATTAGGTGGGGATACATGCCATTTTGACCGTTGTTGTAATGTGTGTAAGTAATCATGTGACCAAAGTTTCCAAAATGATTGTGAACATTTTTGAACATATTGCCACCTAGACAATAAATTCATAGGAACATCCTCTAAATTGTGCTCAGGCACTGCGAGCAGGCTCTGGCCAATCAAAAAATGTCCAGCTGTTAAAATTTCAAACTCGTTTGGGTTATCTGAAAGAGAGCAAAGCGGTCGTGAATTCATCACGGCTTCAACTTTGCAAAAAAGTGTTGACAATTCCTCAAACGTGAGGGACTTGTCACCTGCGACACGCAATAAATGATATTTCGCCGACTTTATGCCGGCTTCCCAAAGACCTCCCATACTGGGGGCGCTTGGAGGGTTGAACTTCCATGTAATACCTCGAGCTGAACAGCCATCAGAAATAGAAGTTTTTACTCCGTTATTACTAAGAAATTTAACGACGTCTTGTAAGTGCTTGTTTGCTGCTACAAAATTTGTACCGCAATCTGAGTATAAACTTGAGCACAAGCCACGACGAGCGGTAAACCTGTCTAGACAGGCTAAGAAGCAATCCGATGACAGATCAGTGAGGACCTCAAGGTGTACTGCTTTTGTGGAAAAGCAGACGAACAAACAAAGATATACTTTGTATAACTTAGCGTTACGCCTCTTGTGCTCTTTTACGTTAAAGGGTCCACCAAGGTCAACACCAACGTGATGAAAAACCTTATTGGGTTCTAACCGAGGCTTAGGTAACGTCCCCATACTCGGCTGAGCCAACCGTGGACTACACTTGAAGCACGTGACGCAACGTGAGAGAACGGAGCGTATGACACTACGAGCGGATACGATCCAGTACCTCTGACTAATTATACCTTGTAACGTACGAGGCCCTACATGTAAATAATTACGATGGAAATGTTCAATAATCAAAGTTGTAATGTGACTACGTTTAGGTAAAAGCAAGGGATGTTTACGACTAAAAGGTAGACTTGCCTGTGAGATTCTACCCCCCACCCTGAGGAACCCTGCTTCGTCCAAGAATGGAGATAAACTTTTCAAGGTTTGAATTATTAACGTATTATTTTTAAGTGAATTAATTTCGTTGGAATAAAATTGTTTTTGAGTTAATTTAATTATAAGATTATGTGCAGAATTTAATTCAATAGTTGTCAAAGTTTTAAAATATCTATCACAATTTTTATTACGTGAGTTGTTAATGAATCGCAAACACCAAGCGGTGACGCGCTGCAATTTATTAAAAGTTGAAAATTTTAAAAACAATTCATGATCCGACGGTTCTTTATTACTCAACAAATTAAAACTCTCCGTATTTGATTTTAACTCTAAAATATCAGTGTCGTCCCTAACATAAAATGTGGTAATCGGCCACTGTTGAAAGTCTCTCGTGAGCCATTCTGGTCCATGCAGCCAGAGCTGTTGGTCGGCGAGGAGGGCCGCGGGTGCTGTACCGCGCGAGCACACGTCCGCCACATTCTCGTCGCTACTAACGTGATACCAACAGTTTGACGGCACTGCTTCGATTATTTGGGCAACACGATTGCTAACAAACGTTTTTAATTTGTAAGGTGGCGTTTGCAACCATGCAAGTACGACACTAGAGTCTGTCAGAGCTATGATTTTGTAATTAAAATTGTTAAGGTTTTGTTTTAAAAATAATATTAATTTTGATAATAAAACACATCCCATCAATTCTAATCGTGGGATTGAAAGAGGTTTAATTGGTGCTACTTTAGTTTTACAAGTGAGCAGCCTAGTTTTAACAATGTTATTCTTGTCTACGCTACGAACGTACAGACAAGCCGCATACCCGCGCGTCGAGGCATCACAAAACGCAACTATCTGAACGTCAGAAAAGTCCGTTATTAATAAATGACGCTCAATGCGGAGCTCAGACAAGGTTGACAAAGATGAAATAAACGTTTTCCATCTCTCACAAAGATCAGACGGCAGGGGTTCATCCCAGCCTTTGCTAAGTTTCCATATATCCTGCAGGAGGCATTTAGCCAAGAAAACACACGGTGCTAGAAAACCTACAGGGTCAAAAATGCTTGCTAATAATTTTAATACTGAACGTTTAGTGAAAATATTATCTTTTAAATTATATTGAAACGAGAAACAATCGTCTTTTGGATCCCACTTTAATCCAAGTATTTTTAAAGAAGACGCAAAATCCTCATCAAAGTTTATAGACGCGCACTGGTCAACTCCAACCCGAGCGAGAAGCTCAGGTGAGTTGCTCGCCCACTTCCGGAGTGTAAACCCACCGCGCTGCAATATGTCGATAACGTCATCTTGCAACGTGCAAGCGTCTTGCAGCGTGGGTGTAGATCCCAGAAGATCGTCGACGTAAAACCCGTGCAGCAGCAAGCTCGCTGCTCGCGGGTGTCGCTTCGCCTCGTCGTGTGCCAGCTGACGTAACGTACGCACAGCTATGAACGGTGCACTACGTAAACCGTATGTATTTGTTTTTAATTCAAATATTTGTATGGGCTCATTAGGTGACTCCCTCCATAAAATGTGTTGGTATTTACGCTCAGAGGGGTCTGTTAGAACGCATCTGTACATTTTTGTAATATCAGCCGTAAAACAAATGTCATAAAGTCTAAAATTGATTATTATTTTTAAAAGATCTTGCTGTAATTTTTTGCCGATTAAAAGGTTGTCATTTAACGAAACTCCATTCGAAGTTTGAGCTGAGCCATCGAAAACGACTCGAACCGGTGTAGTTGTGCTGGCGGTGCGAACCTCTGGATGATGCGGAATAAGGTATTGACTGGGCTCGTCCCCGGTGTACGGCTCCATGTGACCCAGCTGCTGGTACTCGCGCATGAAGGCTACGTACTGGTCGCGGAGACCATCGTCCCGGGCGAGGCGGCGCTCCAACTGCAGCAGGCGGCGCTCGGCGGCGGCGCGGGAGTCTCCCAGCGGCGCGCGGCGCTCACGCAGCAACAGCGGGCACACGTACCTGCCAGTTGCGTCGCGATACGTACGCGATGAATATATATTTTCCGCTTCTTGTTCTAGGGGATCTGGAGGTACCTCACACGGTGAGGCTTCAATCTCCCAGAATCGCCGAAGACAAGTATCGATGACGTCATCGTCCTTAGTGTACGACACTAAGTTTGAAGTCATAGAAACGCTTAAATTATTTGAAGCACACGGTACTTCAATTCTCCCTGTAATTACGTACCCGAATACGCTACTCAACGCACACGGAAGGGAGGGACCGAATACGATTCGATTTCCATCATAAATGTGTGGAAAAACGTCTCCCGATAAAATAATATCAATTACAGAACGTCTGTAAAAGAAAGGATCCGCTAACACTAAATTATTATATTTTTTAACAATATTTTCTGAAATATTAGAAGTGGGTAAATCAGAAGTTATTTTTGAAAGGATTACGGCATCTATTGTGAATACCGGATCACAGTTATACCTAGGTTTTAGTGTACATGTCGTCATACCATACGTTTTTACATTTTCACCCGATAAGCCATAAATATTGTAAGGACATTTATAACGTCTTAAACCTAACCGTTCTAAACAATTTATAGTAATAAAGTTAGATTGTGCGCCTGAGTCGATTAACACACGACACGGCTGCTCATTACCGAAAACATCAACAACGTTAACTATAGCCGTACCTAATATAACGGAATATTGTTTGCTATCTGATAACGATGAGTGGCAGTTGTCATTTCGCGAGTGCATGATTGACGCGTCAACAGGCGCGGGCGGCGCAGGGAGAGGGTGCCGGCCGGCGGCCGCGGGTGCACTGCTGATATAGTCGACATGTAACAGAGCATGGTGCGTTTGTCCGCAAGTATAACATCGAAACTCGCTGCGGCACTCATCAGCTGTATGATTTAGTTTTAAACAATTATGACAAATCCCTAAAGTATTAGCACGGCTAATACGCTGTGTTGGTGTCAGTTTACGAAACTTTGTACACCTAAAAATCATATGATTTTCGTTACAGTGAAGACATGCATAATTATTCAATTTGTTTTTGTTGTTCGTTGTTTGAGTATAATTTTTACGTGAAGTTAAGTTTTTATTATTATTAGTGTTTAAATTCAAATGTTGTTTGTTACGTTGTGTGCCATTATTTTGTATAATTATATTTGAAGTATACGTTTGTGAATGTTCCAATACTTTAACATGATTTTGCACAAAGGATATTAAGTTTTCATAACAAGGAATTGTTGTTTGATCAATGCTTTGCTCAAATAATTTGCGAGTATTTTGATCAAGTGATTTTAACGCAATATGGCAGATGACGTAACTATGAAGGTTAGGTATATTAAGTGAACAAATTGCCTTGTAGGAATTTTCAAAGATTTCAATAAAATTATTTAGACTTAAAGGAGATTCTTTTAAAATGGGTGGAAAAGTTAACATTTTATCAAGGTATTTACTAGCCAGCATACGTTGATCTTGATACTTATCAAGTAGGGCTTTCCATACCACATCATAGTTCGATGATGTAATCGGTACACTTTTAATAACACTGAGGGCAGAACCCTTAACACATGACAACAAATAGTGAAACTTATCAATGTTTGATATGCCTTTTTGGTTATGAACTAAGGAGCAAAATGTCTCATAAAAGGTTGTGAAGTTTTCTATGTTTCCGTCAAAGGAGATTAACTCAAGTTTAGGTAACCTAGGACGACTATTTATTTCGGTCTTAGATGAATTATCTGACGAGTTATTTTCTGTTTTTGAGTCAAGGTTTTTAACACAACTTTTGATTTGGAAGAATAAATCATCAAAACTATCTAATTCACTAGAATTAAACTGTATTTTAGGATTTAACAAAACTTCTAGTTCAAATATATTAATTGTAACCTTTTCATATTTCTCGCGAATAGAATTAATTTCAGAGGCACGAAGTAAAAACATATCGATGTCTACAGATTCAGGATTCGAACATATTTTCAAAGAAGTATCGTATACTTTTTGAACCTGAGAGAATAGTCTTTGCTTAACTGCATTATGAGTACAAACTCTGTGACGAATATCTTGTTCGTCTCCTTCGACTTCAACTTTCCTGCGGGTCGCCATTTTAAGCGACGCAGTTACAATATTACGTAGGTACCAAGTTAATATTATTTAGTATAAGTATTAATTATTAAGGATTTTACTAAGTATTAATGTTACAAATAAGTAAGTTTATCAACGAAATGAATTACGTATGTGTAGTTAGACTAAAGTATCTACTTGTAACAAAAGAATTAAGATTTATCTGTAACTAGCCCGATTAAATAGTAATATTAAAGTTAAATCAAAGTATTCGAAGGACCTATAAGAATGAAATGACCAAAATCCGACTACGTAGGCCAATATCCGGCTCGAAGGCCAATGTTCGGGCTCAGGAATAATAGCTGGGACTGTATTAAGGTTTCCTATAATCGGTTTTGGCTCTTTAAATAAATGAATTTATGTAGGCACTTGCAATCAACCAAGAATCATGAGGAAAGAAGTAAATGCAATCCACTAACCTTTGAACACTCCCACGTCACTCAGGTGGCGGCGGCGCAGCAGCTCCAACGGTCCTGACTCTGGTGTTCCAGGTGAACGTCACTGGCGATCGCAAACTTTCAAAGTTTTGTATGTAGACACTAGTACTGAACGTCAACACTAGACTTGATGATCACTGGTTACTCAGGGTAAACACGGTTTACATATGTAGTGCTATCGACCACGCCCGAGCAAAGATCAATTGTCTCTGTCCGCTTGTCAACCCAAGCGCGACTTGTGTCATCGGATATTGGAGCACGTACAACTACCCTCATGATTCCTAATAAAAATCAGCAAGTACCGTACAATACCCATAATGTAGTTATCATATTTTTGAGCGGCGGCCATCTCAGATATAACAATGATCCCAAATTTTTTTCTGCACCATCGAGAACCTCGGACTCGATATCAACATTGGTGAAAACATAATTTTGTGCGGGGGCCATCTTGGATTAGAAAAATGATCAAAACATCGTTCTCAGCAACCTCGAGAACCTCGGATACGATACCCATAATGTAGTTATCATACTTTTGAGCGGCGGCCATCTTCGATTTGAAAAAAGATCACAAAATCGTTCTCTGCACCCTCGAGAACCTCGGATAAGATACCCATAATGTAGTTATCATACTGTTGAGCGGCGGCCATCTCGGATATAAAAATGATCCCAAATTTTTTTTCTGCACCCTCGAGAACTTCGGACACGATATCTACATTGGTGAAAACATAATTTTGTGCGGCGGCCATCTTGGATTAGAAAAATGATCAAAACATCGTTCTCAGCACCCTCGAGAACCTCGGATACGATATCCATATTGCTGAAAACATTATTGTTTGCGGCAGCCCTCTTGGATTTCAAAAATGATCACAGAATTGTTCTCTGCACCCTCGAGAATCTCGGACACGATATCCATGTTGCTGAATTCATAATTTTTTGCGGCGGCCATCTTGGATTTGAAAAATGATCACAAAATCGTTCTAAGCACCCTCGAGAACTTCTGATACGATATCCATAATGTAGTTATCATACTTTTGAGCGGCGGCCATCTTGGATTTGAAAAATGATCACCAAATCGTTCTCTGCACCCTCGAGAACCTCGGGTACGATATCCATATTGCTGAAATCATAATTTTAGATGGCCGCCGCACAAAATTATGTTTTCACCAATGTAGATATCGTGTCCGAGGTTCTCGAGGGTGCAGAAAAAAAATTTGGGATCATATTTATATCCGAGATGGCCGCCGCTCAAAAGTATGATAACTACATTATGGGTATCTTATCCGAGGTTCTCGATGGTGCAGAGAACGATTTTGTGATCTTTTTTCATATCGAAGATGGCCGCCGCTCAAAAGTATGATAACTACATTATGGGTATCGTATCCGAGGTTCTTGAGGGTGCTGAGAACGATGTTTTGATCATTTTTCTAATCCAAGATGGCCGCCGCACAAAATTATGTTTTCACCAATGTAGATATCGTGTCCGAGGTTCTCGATGGTGCAGAAAAAAATTTGGGATCATTTTTATATCCGAGATGGCCGCCGCTCAAAAGTATGATAACTACATTATGGGTATCTTATCCGATGTTCTCGAGGGTGCAGAGAACGATTTGGTGATCATTTTTAAATCCAAGATGGCCGCCGCACAAAATTATGATTTCAGCAATATGGATATCGTACCCGAGGTTCTCGAGGGTGCAGAGCACGATTTGGTGATCATTTTTCAAATCCAAGATGGCCGCCGCACAAAATTATGATTTCAGCAATATGGATATCGTACCCGAGGTTCTCAAGGGTGCAGAAAACAATTTTGGGATCATTTTTATATCCGAGATGGCCGCCGCTCAAAAGTATGATAACTAGATTATGGGTATCGTATCCTAGGTTGTCGAGGGTGCAGAGAAAGATTTTGTGATCAGTTTTCAAATCCAAGATGGCCGCCGCTCAAAAGTCTGATAACTACATTATGGATATCGTATCAGAAGTTCTCGAGGGTGCTGAGAACGATTTTGTGATCAGTTTTCAAATCCAAGATGGCCGCCGCACAAAATTATGATTTCAGCAATATGCATATCGTACCAGAGGTTCTCGAGGGTGCAGAGCACGATTTGGTGATCATTTTTCAAATCCAAGATGGCCGCCGCACAAAATTATGATTTCAGCAATATGGATATCGTACCCGAGGTTCTCGAGGGTGCAGAGAATGATTTGGTGATCATTTTTCAAATCCAAGATGGCCGCCGCTCAAAAGTATGATAACTACATTATGGATATCGTATCAGAAGTTCTCGAGGGTGCTGAGAACGATTTTGTGATCATTTTTCAAATCCAAGATGGCCGCCGCACAAAATTATGAATTCAGCAACATGGATATCGTGTCCGAGATTCTCGAGGGTGCAGAGAACAATTCTGTGTTTATTTTTGAAATCCAAGAGGGCTGCCGCAAACAATAATGTTTTCAGCAATATGGATATCGTGTCTGAGGTTCTCGAGGGTGCTGAGAACGATTTTGTGATAATTTTTCAAATCCAAGATGGCCGCCGCACAAAATTATGAATTCAGCAACATGGATATCGAGTCCGAGATTCTCGAGGGTGCAGAGAACAATTCTGTGATCATTTTTGAAATCCAAGAGGGCTGCCGCAAACAATAATGTTTTCAGCAATATGGATATCGTGTCTGAGGTTCTCGAGGGTGCTGAGAACGATTTTGTGATCATTTTTCAAATCCAAGATGGCCGCCGCACAAAATTATGATTTCAGCAATATGGATATCGTACCCGAGGTTCTCGAGGGTGCAGAGAACGATTTGGTGATAATTTTTCAAATCCAAGATGGCCGCCGCACAAAATTATGATTTCAGCAATATGGATATCGTTCCCGAGGTTCTCGAGGGTGCAGAGAAAGATTTTGTGATCAGTTTTCAAATCCAAGATGGCCGCCGCTCAAATGTATGATAACTACATTATGGGTATCGTATCCCAGGTTGTCGAGGGTGCTGAGAACAATTTTGTGATCATTTTTCAAATCCAAGATGGCCGCCGCACAAAATTATGACTTCAGCAATATGGATATCGTACCCGAGGTTCTCGAGGGTGCAGAAAACAATTTTGGGATCATTTTTAAATCCGAGATGGCCGCCGCACAAAATTATGATTTCAGCAATATGGATATCGTACCCGAGGTTCTCGAGGGTGCAGAGAACGATTTGGTGATCATTTTTCAAATCCAAGATGGCCGCCGCTCAAAAGTATGATAACTACATTATGGATATCGTATCAGAAGTTCTCGAGGGTGCTGAGAACGATTTTGTGATCATTTTTCAAATCCAAGATGGCCGCCGCACAAAATTATGAATTCAGCAACATGGATATCGTGTCCGAGATTCTCGAGGGTGCAGAGAACAATTTTGAGATCATTTTTGAAATCCAAGAGGGCTGCCGCAAACAATTATATTTTCAGCAATATGGATATCGTGTCTGAGGTTCTCGAGGGTGCTGAGAACGATTTTGTGATCATTTTTCAAATCCAAGATGGCCGCCGCACAAAATTATGAATTCAGCAACATGGATATCGTGTCCGAGATTCTCGAGGGTGCAGAGAACAATTCACCTTCACAAAGGGGTTCACCTAAGTGAAGCCGTAGAGGGGGTTCATAGGGGGGGGGGAGGGGTAAAATTTTGTTATTTTTGCTCTAGCACCCCTAGTTTTCGAGATATTTACAAAACAAGTTTTAGTGCGGTTGGTTTCCGAAACAGGTAATTTTGAAAAATTTTTTGTGAATTATTTTACTTAA
This sequence comes from Leptidea sinapis, assembly GCF_905404315.1. Lineage (NCBI taxonomy): Eukaryota > Metazoa > Arthropoda > Insecta > Lepidoptera > Pieridae > Leptidea > Leptidea sinapis. Next base: position 96,558 of record NC_066296.1, on the reverse strand, counting down.
ACAAAAATTTTGCAAAAAATATAATTAACTTTGTAATGAACCGTAGTTTCCTATCCGATGTCGAATTATGGATTTCTCTTTATATATCAGTGAATTTAATTTTTTGAATTTAGGGGGTTGAAAACAAAAACCGCAAATAACCACAAAAAGCGCCAAAAATATGCTAAAAAATTAAATGCCGGTAATAACAGTATTTTTATCGAATAAAGAGCAATTTTTGACACCCCTGGGCGTTGGAATTTTTAAATTCTTTTACTTTTTGTAAATTTTGAAAAAATCGAAAAATCTCAAAAAAATATTAGGGATGTCCGAAATAAGTCGAGTTTGGGCTCTATTTACTCGCAAAAATTCGGAGAATAAGGCTCTCTAGTCAGAATCAATAAATAACTATTAAAATATATAACTATATGTAAAAACTATTGTCCATATATAAAAGAACTTCCTGACGGGCTAGCTCTTCACAGGATGGTCCGATTTTCTTTCTGGAAACGTCAAAATTTTTCTTGCGGCGAGATCTATCCAACGTGGTATGTCAAGGTGTTCTATTCCCACGGGAACACTGACCACGTGCCACGTGGTTTCCAGAAAAATTCTCTCAAAATCACTGTGGTTGGTCGAAAAATTTCGTCCGGGGTATCAAATTGTTTGTCTTGATGAAGCCGAACGTTTGGTGATATTTAATTTGTAGGTCGTCGCTTTGGTTTTCGAGAAAAATCGATTAACAGTTATTTATTAAGGTTATTTCTGGTTTTTTCCATATAAAACCTTTTCCACCAGTCCGATTTTGGAAAACGATATGTTGTTTTCTTTGTCTTGGCACGGTGTGTCTGATAATGTATCGCACTTGTAGCGATAATGATGTTTTTGGGCAACACGTGCCACGTGTAGATTCACTTTTTCCCTGAACGCCTGATCGGAAAAATCTCGAAAAAGGCTGGGAATGTACAGCACGTCACGGCGCAACAGATGCCACCCAAAAAGGTATGGGGTACCGCTTTACTTTAGTCGGCGTACGCACTTCTTTACAATTTTTCTTCCAAAAACACTGTTTTTTGCAAATTTTTCTCACTAATTTTGGTTCAATCCAAACGATATTGATATCGTTGAATTCGTCGTCGCAAGGCGCATCCAACGATATGTCACAACACTGTGCACTTCACAAATTTTCCACTTCTAATATTTTTCGACTGCGAAGCAACGCGATTCTGCTGCTAACTCGTCCGGGTTCCGGATGCGACTGGTTAGGTTAGGTTAGGTTTTTTTTTTTGTTTTTTTTTTTTTAAATTTCGCCCTATTTTTTCCCAACCATCAAGCGGTCGGGGTTTTGATCCTAAATTACAGTCGTTACTTACAATATTTGCTGAAAGTGAATTGACCGTATTTGTTACAATCGTAATATATATCGTAGAGTTTTAAATTATTGTGTAAATAAGTACACTTCTCATTTATTATCTAGAGAGACTGCCGGATTTTTTTTTATTGTTATTTTTAATTTTTTTTTTTTTTTTTTTTTTTTTTTTTTTTTTTGTTTTTTATATATAGATATATATATATTTTTTTTTTCCGGCTGCCCTTTACATGGTTCAAATAAAGATGAAATAATCAAAAGGTTAACATAAATGCTACTTCGCATACAATACATTTATAACATATAATTAGATATAATAGCATAGAAATGCCTGGTCCATCTATTATCATATAGACAGACATATCAGACAATCTCTTTTTAGTAAAATCTATGTGCATTTTCTATTCCATAAACTAATAAGAGTACAACCCTTTTGGACAAGCAAAATTCGTTGTACTCATACGCATTACTATTTAATTAACTATAAATAAAATATATTTGCTTAAACTAGCTTCACACTTTTAATTTTAATTACTTTTTTAAGATTTAAGTCTTCGTAACCGATATAATATAATAACAAATGCTAACTGCTTAATATACAGTGCTATACAAGCTTTTAAGAACCAAAAATTAATAGAAATAGTACACTCTTCACCTTTACAATTCTTTACCGCATTAATATTCAACTAACTATATAATGCTTATATTTACTTCAAATACCTAAACACTTTAAATTACATATTTTATAGTTTTAATTATAAAAGTACAATTTTTTAACATATAAATCTTCAATATCGACAAAATAAGAGTATCTTAACTCAGTCATAAAAAGCTAATATCATAAAACTGAAAGGCTTTCCAACTTGTTTTTAAATTTACAAAAATAAAAATCTAACACAAATCATAGCTGCTTAGTAAGTATACAATGCTATATGAACATTCTAAAGCTAACACATTAATAAAGATTTAGACATTAATTTTTATAATCACCTGTAACACTTTAACATATCTGAAAATCAAATAATATAATAATTAATGTTTTTATAGCTAACATAATATTGAAAAGTAAAAATATTTGTTACCTTTGCACTTTTAAGAATTTGCCTATAACTTATAAGTATTGTTATTATTATTTATTGTTTCTTATTAATTCCCACAATAGAAGACTACGTTACCTTAGCAATTACTTATATTTTAATGTTTTAAGTTTAAAGTATTAATTTTAAAAGTACAATTTCCTATAAATCTTGAAAACCAATATTGGTACTTATGTTGTAATGAGCTATTATTGTATTAAGCCTGAAAGGTTTTCGATTTATTTTTATAGACACAACAATATTGCAAAGTTACAAAAACCACTAACAAATTAGATTAGAATATTGCTATAGAAACCATTCAAACTATAATGATTTATACATTTTCACATAGGAAAACTATTATATAACTGAAATACGATAACATTTTATTTTTCAAGTAGTTTGATACTGTAACAAACTAAATAACTATTTATTTTTAATAATAATATTTCAATAATTTGAATACAGTGTAAACAATTTAAAATGAAAATAGTTATATATCATTAATTATAACTAAGTACCGCGGGTTCCTCAACAATATGTCACGCTCAGGCGGGCTATAGAGTCCCACTTTCGCCTGACCGGACACTCGACACTAAAAGCCCCATGGTCTGTTTTCTCCAGGCCAGCGCTCCGGCAATTGAGGCAGCATGGTTGTTCTCCCACTATATAATGAGGGCAATCGTGTCGTAAGTGAGGGCCACCACAGTGACTACATAGGCTAGTAGCTTCTTTACAGTTTCATCGACCGTGTCCAAATCCAAGACAGCGGGTACATTGGATGACCGGCGAGAAGTCCTCCACCGTTGACCGCTTGAGGTCAATGTGGACTGAACCTTCCGCCGTCACCCGCTGCCACAGCTTTGGAGCTACGCGCATAACGATATGGTTTACGTGAGGGTTGCGGCACCGTCTTCGAAATCGGATCTCCATTATTTGCTCCTCTTCTGAGAGCCCAGAAAATAACCATTTATTTTGTGCTGTCAGGGCCAAAACAACATCTTCGTCCTTAAGGTCTGACAGGACATCCTTAATAATAATGAGAGGGTTCTTCCCCTTTACTTGCTGGTAAGTGAGTGTCGGGCTCTCTTTAAGTCGGCCGGTCACAACTTCCACCTCTTCCCTCGTTAGGTTAGGTTAGGTTAGGTTAGGTTAGGTTAGGTTAGGTTAGGTTAGGTTTTTTTTTTTTTTTTTTTCGACTAGTGGCCTACCTCCCTGGCAACTTTCGTTCCAGGGCCGAGGAGCTACTAAGCTACTTCCTCCCTACCGTTGAGCTGTAGGGTTTTGGGGTAGATTATAATTTATTTTCAATGTTTTACAGTCGCTTACACTATTATATATATTTTCATTACATTTCTTACATGATATTGATCTTATAACTAACAGATTTTACATATATATTTATTTTTATTCCTTTTATTAGCTTTTTAATATTATACAAATTCTTAACACTATCTTAACCTAGGCACACATTCCTACAGACTATTAGTAGTAAAAAGGGCCCTATGCTAAGTCATAGGGAACCGTGCTTTACTTATTTATTGCTAAAAAATTTTTATTCTTATCTATTTCCTACCCTACTATTTAATTACATACATTATATTTTAAGCTTTTTGATATTTATATTGCTGCCGTTCTTCGGCAGCACATCTATCAATATCATGAGGCAAAATGCCTCAAGTAGCTCACGTTTTTCTGACAATAATAAGGGGAGGTTGGCCTCCAGTACGGCCACTCCACTCTGGACCTCAAGGTCGTACCTCCATCGACCGAACCTAGGGCATTCGAGCACCAGGTGCATTGCGCTTTCGTCAGTATGACCGTCGCAAATGCACGCTGGGCTATCCTTCAGTCCGAACCGGTGGAGATACGCCGAGAAGCCACCATGACCCGTGATGACTTGGGCCATCAGAGCGGAGAAGGGTGCCTCCCGCACCAGCTTGTAAGCCGCCACGACGTCTGACAGGAACGCCTTTGTGACGCTTGCGGTGTGACCCGCAGTGTAGCGCTCCTGCCAGACTTCGAGGGTCCTGGCTCTTATACCGCGGCGAAGAGTCGAAACCGGCACTCCATCGTATGCAGCCCTCAACTTCGAGTGGAGCGCCGCGTCCTTCGCCAAGTGGTCAGCCCTCTCGTTCCCCTCGATACCTACATGCGCCCGAACCCAGCGGAACCGAATGGTTTTACCCATATTTCGAGCCCGCTGGATAAGGTTTTTAATTTCAAAGGCTATCGGGTGGAATGACGATCGATCCCTTAGCAGCTCCAGCGACGACCTGGAGTCACTAAGGATCTCGACCCTCATATCGGGCATCTTCAAGATGTCCTCGATAGCCTTCGAAATTGCGCACATTTCGGCTTGGAAGACAGAACAATAATTCTCTAATTTGAGTTTCCTTGCTCTGACTTCCAAGCCTTGCCGCCTGTATGAAATTCCGGCTCCAACCCTGCCCTGTATCTTGCTGCCGTCGGTGTAGACCTGCAGGTAACCCTCTCCTTCTCCTGGGTCATCCTGCATCTCTACCGCGTCGGTCTCGGCCTGTGTCTCCTCGAGACAGCAGAATTCTACCTCAGGAGCAAGGGCTGGATGGGGAGCATCCAGAAAGCTAACCCGCTGTTCAGCCTTCCTGTCTGCCATATCATCAATGTCCTCACCCCTTTTATATCGGTACAGTTCTGCCGCCTCTCGGATCCTCAGATCGAGTGGCAAGATACCTGACAGGATCAGCGCCGCACTCAAACTGGCGGTTTTGTAGGTCCGGCTGATCTTCCGCGCGAACCCCCGCTGAACCGCGTCCAACAGCTTCCGCACTCCGACTTGATCTACGGCTGGGACCCAGACGCTTGAAGCGTATAGTACGATTGGCTCCACAGCGGCGATGTAGATGGTCCTGACCACCTCTGGGTTCAGACCCCAGGTTGTCTTAGCCGCCCTTGACAATTGGCCATAGATGGCCGTTGCGTTTCGGCAAACATCAATGACGTGCGGCTTAAAAGACAACCTGTGGTCAATTATAAGACCCAGGATCTTGGTTTCAGTGACCATCTTTATGCTTTCGCCGCCCATGGTGATCTGAATTGGTGTTAGTTTCAGTTTCTTGGTGATCACCATGGCGTTGGTTTTGTGTGGAGCAAATCGCAGCTTGTTGTCCAAGCCCCAGTCGTAGACCCGCCGGAGGACGGAATTAGCGGTCCGCGCGATAGTCTCCGGAGAGGAGCCCGAGAAGACGAGCACTACGTCGTCGGCGAAGGCTTGCACGCGCAGGCCCTCTTCCTCGAGGGCGCCCAGCAACGGATCAATCAGGAGGTTCCAGAATATGGGCCCCCCAATCGATCCCTGAACGCACCCTTTGGTTGTGGGCCTTACGCATTCGGCGCCCGCGTATCGAATAATGACCTCCCGGTCGTTGAGGTAGCTGCACACGGTGGAGTATAGGTTCCCGGGGCACTTCCTGGCGGCCAGCTGGTGTTTGATAGCTGGCCACCAGGCGCTGTCGAATGCCCCCTCTATGTCTAGAGATACCATCAAAACTACCCTCTTTGCCCTGACCTCAGCTCTGATGTGCTCGATCAAGGCAAAGAGGGCATCTTCAGTGCTTCGCTGTGGCATAAATCCGAATTGGGCCGGATTTAGCGTCGGCAGTACGTGCCACTTAATCCGACGTACCATCATCTTTTCCAAAGTCTTACCGTGGACTGACAAAAGTCCAATCGGACGGTAAGACTTTGGGTGATGGTAGTCGGACTTTCCCGGTTTGGGAAGTGTCACGACTGCCGCACGCTTCCACGGCTTCGGGAAGTATCCCACAGCGAGGCACCTGTTGGCTATCTCTAGGAAGAGCCGCTCATCTGCCTCAATGCTCTTGGCACTGATGTCAGCTGTGAACGCGTCCGATCCAGGCGCTTTACGAGCGCTGAAATCGTGAACCGCCTCCCTGAGTTCCGCAAGGGTGAAGGGCGGATCATCCTCTGTGCAGGATAACTCGCACAGAGGGCGGTCCGCCTCTCTCCTTATTGCGGAATGTTCGGGAGAGTCATCCTCCACTCTATCGTCCGGGAAGAACGTAGCTGCAAGGAGTTCTGCACTTTGCTTGGGATCAAGAGTCACTCCGTCCCTCACAAGAAGTTTATCTTCTTGCTTTTTCGAGGTTTGACGGAGGACTCTGTAGATGCCGTCCCACAGGCTTTCGCCTGTTTGCGCGGTGCAGTACTCCTTCCAGCTATGGGTCTGTGCCGCTTGTGCGGCAGACTCATACTTTTCCCGGGCGTCGAGATACTGGCGGACGACGAATTCCCTCCTTATTGGGGCCGCGCAGCGGATGCGATTCTTCTTAGTAACCGCATCGCGCTTCAGGGCCCGAAGTTCGGAGGTCATCCACGGAGGTTCATATTTCAGCATTCGCTTCAGCTTTGGGATTGCGGTCTCACACGCTTGGCGAACCGCCTCCTGATACTCGAGGACAACGTTTTCGATGTCCTCGGGGGCGGTTACGGCTGACACTCTTTCCACTCGGATCTGGCGCTTTTGGAGCTGTAAGATTAGTTCCTTTCGGAACTTATCCCAGTCTGCCTTGCGTGTGTTATATATCCGAGTGGTTGGTGCTGGGCCGGGTGCTTTTGCACGGCCAGCGCGGAGTCCTATCCTTAGAGCGTTGTGATCGGAACTGACCATGTCGGGGTCCACCCTCCAGGACTCCATCCTTGACAAGATACTTCGGCTGCACACCGTAATGTCGACTCTGCTTGTACAGAGACGACCTCCCCGAACCACTTGGAATGTTGGTTCGGTACCGGTGTTGAGGATGTGCAGCTGGTTGTCGTCGAAGTATCCTGCCAATTCGGCTCCCCGGTGGTCCTCGTCTGCGCTTCCCCACCATGGGCTCCACGCATTGAAGTCACCCCCGATCACAACACTCAAGGTTCCCAACTTGGATCGGACACTGGACAGACGTTCCAGGTATGGATCCAGGGGTTTGTCCCCCTCCAGGTAAGCGGACACTATACCAAGTGTCCAGTCGGAGAACTCGATGGTGATTGCCACTATGTTCTCCGACTGGAGGCTCGGGTCACACCTAACCTGGAGGTCTTTATCAAAGACCGCTATTGCGGCCTTTGCGGGATTGGTCTTACTAATCCCCTGGTCCATCTGAAAGACGCGGACCCCTGGATACCGCTTCAAGGCACCTTGATTACCTGTGTAGGGTTCCTGCAGCAGTGCCAGGCTCACCTTCTGACTGACAGGTTCTGCCATCAGTTCGTCGGTTGCCAGTCGCTTCCGCTGCAGGTTTACCTGTATCATGTGCCTTGAAGCAGCATCCCCGGGCCCACGACCTCCTGGATTCGCAACTGCGGTGCCCTTAGCAGTAACTTACGCCAAGGCGGGCAATGGCATCCCATTTCCGCCTCACCGGACAGTCGCTACTAAACGCACCGTGGTCGGTCTTGTCCAGCTTAGCGTGTCGACAGTTGACACAGCTGGGCGGCTCTCCCGTGACATAGTCGGGGCACTCACTTCTCACGTGTGGCCCCCCGCAGTGGCTGCAAAGGTCCGAAGACTCTTTGCAGTGGCGCCGCCCGTGCCCAAAGGCTAGACACTTTGAGCACTGGATCAACGGCGAGAAGTCCTCCACCCTTGATCGCTTAAGATCGAGGTGGACAGACCCCCCCTCAACCATGCGGCGCCATAGCGGAGGGGCCACCCGCAGGATAAGATGTGTGAGGTGCGGGTTGCGGCACCTTCGGCGGAAGCATGCCTCTACCGTTTGGTGGTCTTTATGGAGGCCGGTAAAGAGCTCTTTGTTCTGCGCTCGTAAGGCTGCAATAACCTCCTCGTCCTTGAGGCATGAGAGGACGTCCCTGATGATAATCATCGGGTTCTTTCCTCTCGCCTACTGGACTTTGAGGCCCGAACCAGCCCCGAGCCGCGTCTTTACGGCCTCCACCTCACCCTTAGTGCCGCATGTCAGCACCACCTTCCTATTTCGGACCATGCGTACGCTGTCCACTTTGGCGCCGGTCCTTGTTGGGTCAACGGCCTTCCTAATCTTGGTGACCACATTGTCACTCGAGTCTTCTGGTGACTCACTGGTCACCACTATCGAGTGGCCGGACTTGACCGGTGCCTTTGCAGCCATCGCCGCGTAGGTAGGCAGCGCCTGAGCCCGTGCGGGCTCCTCTAGGAGCTTAGATGTTTTGGCTCCTAGGTCACGCACCTCATCCAACATCTTCACAGCGTCCTTGTGCATTCCCTTCAACTCTTCGAGAAGGGGGCCTAGTTTCGCAGCGGGTGGAGGGGGGAGCTTGATTTTACCCATCTCTGCTATGACGTCGAATTCGACTACACGGCGGAGTGCCTCCAACTCCTTTCGCAACTCCGCCGTTTGCCCCCCCACATCTGCATTCTCCAGCCGCTGCGTAAGGAGCAAAATCTGCTCCGAATGACTGGACTCCCTCCTCGCAACGTCCTCCGCGTGCCTTCGCTGCAGGTGCTCGACTTGCAGTAGGACGTCTCGTCTTGCACTGTTAACCTGGAGGGTGGCCTCGTACAAAAAGTTCAGGCCGTCCAGTACGGTCGCCCTTATGGAACCTTTGAGGTTTCCAGATTTCTCCAGTTCCTCTTTGGCCCGCTGGTAAACTCCGTTCGCCGTTTTTAGAAGGGTTGCAGTCGGGCTCTCGGGCCCCCCGACGCTACCACGCCGATCTCCAGATGGCGGGGTGCGAAAAGCCGCATCCGCCTCTCTTTGGAGCGCTTGCGCCAGGGTGCCACTTTCAGGTCGTGAACCCGACCCCGCCCCAAATTCACTTCCGGAGAAGGAGGAACCCTCCCCAGTCTCGATGCGACGGCATGGGACTGCTTTCACCCTTCCGGGGTCAGAAGATGGTCGTTTTGTGGCCATCGCTGTTGCCACCGACCCCTTATTACCAGATCTGATCGGGCGGGATGTTTTGTCAGAAGACGCTGACATAGCTTAGAACGGCAGCAGGTATATAATATTAATAAGAAAAGAATAAGGAGAAGAAATATATAAGAACGGAGATATTACTATTATCAATCTAAATACACTTCGGAAAACCAGGAGTCGGCTTTTGTTGGTGTCTTGGGGATTTTTTTGGGATTTAAGGGAAGGGGGAGGTAGGAGAGGAAATCTGTCGGGGCCAAACTGTTCTTTTCGAGAAGACAAACAGTTTGAGCCCAAACTCGGGGGTCTGGGATGAGGGGGACAAAAGTTAGACCCTGAGGGGGTGAGGTCAAAAATTTCGGGGGGGGGGGGGGGGGTTTCGGGAGTCGGCCTATGAACGAGTTTAAGGGATTTTTGAGTTTTTTGGGGGAGGGGTAGGCAGGAGAGGAAATCTGTCGGGGCCAAACTGTTCCTTTCGAGAAGACAAACAGTTTGAGCCCAAACTCGGGGGGTCTGGGATGAGGGGGACAAAAGTTAGACCCTGAGGGGGTGAGGTCGAATATTGGGGGGGGGGGATGTCGGGAGTCCACCTGTGGAGTGTTAATAGGATTTTTTGATATTTTGGGGGAGGGGGAGGTTGGAGGGGGAATCTGCCGGTGCCAATCTGTTCCCCTTGAGGAGAGGAACAGTTTAAGCCCAAGCTCGGGGGGTCTAACTAAGGGGACTCCAAAGTTACCTGGTTTTCTATTTTTTTTGTCTGTCTGTCTGTATGAATCTTATGACTAAGTTTAATTAAATTTTAATATTATTTAGATAAAGTATGCGGAACACCCTTAGCCGCTTTTGAACAAAACTTCTATATTATAAAACAGAAAACAGAAACATAAACATTTTATAGACTAACCGAAAACATTTTCTATATTTTTTGAGGCTTAATTTAAGTCTCTTACGGTTGACTTAAAATTTTAAAATTTATGTACAATGGAAGATGGAGGTTTAATTAATCTTTTTTAATTATAAAAATTAAATAATTTATTAGGGTTAAGGCCCGAGGGTCTACCAAGTTAACCCTTCCTAATATGTTAAAATTTGAGTTTAAAAATGAGATTTTAAGAAATAAGCTATGTATTTTGGAAATTTAAAAATTGATTGTATTTAATAAAAGGGTTGTCCAGAAGGGACTTATTTTAATTTTTGGAAAAACCAGCGGAATTAAGCGTTGGAGGAAGTTACCAACTTAATTTTGCTGTTATTAACGGTAAAGGTTAACTTGGTAATTTGTATAATACCTTAACTAAAAATACAAAAAATTTCAAAAAATTACTAGATGTTGACTCTAATGGTGTCTTCGTTTTCCCGGGTTTTCACCTGTACAGCTGCAGGAGTCCTGGAATAACGGTCTTTGCAAATATAGCCTTTTGCAAGACTGGCCGCAGGGGGCTCCCTGGTTATCAGGGCTGTACTTGTGATATGTCGTTATGTTGGGCTCGTTGAGGACTATCCAACGAGCAACCACTCGACGTTCTGCAACGCAGGATCACCAACCTCGTGGCACGCCCTGCTGCACTATTTCCCGGATTATTCCTTTTCCCGCGGATGGAAAATTCCAATCTTAGGGTCAAAATATACAGCTCAACAGGACGCAGTTCCTGGCACGAAGGTTGAGGTGGGTTGCCGATCTTGTTTCGCCGGGAGAAGCACTTGACACGGTTTTTATAAAAGAAAACACTGTTTTTTGGCACTTTTGGGCACTTTTTACGGTGTGATTTTCACAAAACTTATATCACCGGATTTGCCGTCGCAAGGCGCGTCCGTGGACGTATAACACGGGTAGTTTCAGCGCAAAAATACCACTTCAACTATTTTACGTATGCGGAGCGATGCGGATTTCCTGCTAACTCGTCAGAGGTGCGACTGAGACTGGGGGGTTAGGTTAGGTTAGGTTTTTTTTTTTTTTTTGTTAAATAGACAAGCACCCTCGAAGGGTGATGTCTCGCGTGGTTCGTCCTTCCATCAATCGGAAGGAATTGTGATCCTATTTTTTAAAATGACCTGGATTTATATTGCTGATCATATTAATTTATACATTATCTATATTTTCATAGCTGTTACTCTTACTTATTACTATATTACTATTACGATTGTTACATATTTATTGTATACTGTTCTACTTATTTTAATTCTGTACTTGTTATTTTACTTGGGAGAAAAGTATACTAAAACATTTTTGCTAAATTCCTTATAATTATTAGTTTATTAGTACGACTACATTAGGGCATATTGCAAAGTGATTTTTGATAGGCCATATTTTTATTAATAACGACTCCAAGTGCGTATTGCTTACTGTCATAGTGAAGATTTTACCAGTCACCATTAAAACATAGCTAATACAAACATACACTTGAGTACCAGCGGTTTTTTTTTTATTATTATTATTATTATTATATAAATATTATTATTATAATTATTATTATATAAATAATAATAATAGTTTTTTTTTTTTTTTTTTTTTTTTTTCCCGGTGTATACCCTGCCGTGCGTATAAGACTTATTACTATTACATATTTTGTCGTACGTGATATCATATTACTTTTTAATTTCTACAATATATCGATATTGTATTATACAAAACCTTTTACAATAGCGTGGGCATGCCTTGTTTATCTATAACTTATAGATATTACTAGCATTACCGTTCATCAAATATTTATTTTTCACCATTACGATAGTTTTTATGAGAGCAACAATTTCCATAGCCAAATCATTGCACTCATGCATTAATGCTTACCTAGGTATATACATAGATACATATACTACACGACTATTTTTAACAATTTGATGTATGTTATACAACCGTAAGGTTTCGTTACAATATACATTGTAGCGGCCAAATCCGCTACTTACTTCCGCACCGCCGCTTATGTTCTTGGACCACACGACATCACGCCACATCGTACGATCTATGACGACAGCCTACGTCACGGGTGGTGCGAGCTGCGAACCGGCTGCATCGCGTGCGCGTCCCCGCGCCCGCGCTCCCGCCGCACACCGCGGGCCCTGCGCCCGCCGCCACAGCTAGGCCTCCCGCGCCCGCGCCCCGCGCGTCGCATAAATACCAGAGGCGATCGCCCGCGCCACGCATTCTGCACATTTATTTACCTCGCGCTCACAGCTTTCCGCTTGCTTTATTTTTGCTTTGTATAGACGCTCATTTCATTCTACATTTTGTAAAGTATTTCTTTTAATTAGTAGTAAATTCAACCTTTCATCTTTGACTCAATCTTTCATTCTTACTTCGCTTCAAACAAATATCATAGCATCCCTAGCTCAGCCAGGGGTAGTCATCGAGAAGTCGTAGGAGTAGAATACGTGCTACAGTGGTGACCCATCCGACAAGTGACACGATGACTGGCGCAGAACAACAACAAAAGGGATTAGGCGGTGGTCCAAGTACAAGTGACGGCGGAAATAACAGTGACGTATTTCGAGTGGGCGTACGGATACCACCCTTTTGGCCCGAGGAACCGGCTGTATGGTTTGCCCAAATGGAAGGTCAGTTCATTTTGTCTAATGTTACAAGTGACTCCACCAAGTTTTATTATGTCATTAGCCACTTAGACCATCAGTACGCAGCAGAAGTCAAAGATATCATTATTTCCCCGCCGGCTACAGACAAATACGAGAAATTAAAGTCGGAACTTATCAAGCGCCTCACAACGTCTAGAGAACGTAAAATTAAACAGTTGTTGATGCATGAAGACCTTGGTGATAGAAAGCCATCTCAATTTTTGCGTCATTTACAAAGCTTAGCAGGGAAGACAATACCAGAAGAGCTTATACGAACTATTTGGTCGAGTCGATTGCCAAATAATTTACAAACAATTGTCGCATTACAGGAGGACATCTCATCAGTACGTACAACATCGCCAGGGGACTCGTTGTATAACGACATTGTACGAGAGTTTCCGAACATTACACGCCCAGCTGGTAAGCCAAGTGAACCAAAACACAACACGGTTCACCATATTAGGACGACGCCTGGCCCACCAGTATTTTGCCGCCCTCGTCGGTTAGATCCGGAGAGACTCACCATTGCCAAAAAGGAGTTGGAAGAGATGGTACAAAATGGTACAGCTCGGAGATCAGAGAGCCCCTGGTCCTCAGCACTGCACCTAGCACGTAAGAAAAACGACGGCTGGAGACCTTGTGGGGATTACAGAGCATTGAACGCTCGCACTATTCCAGACCGATACCCTGTGCGGCACATCCAGGACTTTGCGCACCAGCTGGCAGGCAAAAAAGTCTTTTCTACGGTGGACCTCGTTAAAGCATATAATCAGATCCCAGTCCATGCTGACGATATTCCTAAGACTGCCATTACCACGCCTTTCGGATTATTTGAATTCCCTTACATGACATTCGGACTTCGTAATGCTGCACAATCTTTCCAACGTTTTATGGATGAAGCACTTAGAGACCTAGACTTCTGTTTTGGGTACATTGATGACATCCTAATCTTCTCTGAATCTCCATTACAGCACCAGCAACACCTTCGCCAGCTATTTCAACGTTTGACAGATTACGGCATACTGATAAACACAGCGAAATGTGTATTTGGTAAGGATGAAGTAACTTTTCTTGGCTTCACAGTGTCCGCAGCAGGCGTTAAACCTTTGGAGGAGAAGGTCCAGGCAGTTCAAGACTACCCGCCACCCAAGACGGTAAAGGAGTTGAGGCGATTCCTAGGAGTCATCAACTTCTACCGAAGATTCATTCCTGGAGCAGCAGCAATACAAGCACCGCTTAATGCCTTGCTAGCTGGACCGAAAACCAAAGGATCACACCCAGTCAACATGACTCTAGAGCTGCTAGATGTAAGTCTAGTCTTTCCCATGCCACACTCCTAGCACATCCAGATACCACAGCAGAGCTGGCGATACAGACTGACGCTTCGGACCACGCTATTGGAGCCGTACTGCAGCAAAGTAAGGGAAACACCTGGCAACCCCTCGCTTTTTTCTCCAGAAAACTCAGCCCTTCCCAAAAAAAGTACAGCCCTTACGACAGGGAATTATTGGCGATTTATGAAGCGATTCGTTATTTCAGATACATGGTTGAAGCGAGGACATTCACCATCTACACTGACCACAAGCCCATTACGTTTGCATTCAGCACTCAACGTGACAGCTGCTCACCTCGTCAGTTCCGGTACTTGGACTTCATCAGTCAATTCAGCACTGATATCAGGTATATCCCTGGGAGGGACAACACAGTAGCTGACAGCATGTCTCGGGTTGAAGAGATGACAACGCCCCTAGATTACCAGTCCCTCGCCCGTGCCCAGGATTCTGATGCTGAACTTCAAAACTTACTCGTAAGTGGGTCAGGCCTAAAATTAGAAAAGGTCATGCTAGAGAACTCTGATATTCAGGTATTCTGCGACACTTCTACTCAATACACCAGACCTTTTGTTACTTCAGCTTTCCGACGTCAGGTATTCAACACGTTACATAGTCTAAGTCATCCCGGAGCAAAAGCCACAGCGCAATTGGTAGCACAACGCTTCGTTTGGCCGGGTATTAAGAAGGACTGTCGACAATGGACCAAAGAGTGTCAACAATGTCAGCGCAGTAAAATATCTCGCCACACATCAGCTCCATTAGCAAAGTTCACAATGCCTTCAGCTCGCTTCCGTCAGGTCCATATGGACATAATAGGTCCCTTACCTTCTTCTGTTGGTCACAGGTACTGCCTCACCATGATCGACCGCTTCACTCGATGGCCGGAGGCCATGCCCTTGCAGGACATCACTGCAGAATCCTGCGCTGCCGCCTTCGTAACTGGGTGGATTGCGCGGTTCGGTTGCCCCGAGAGCATCATAACCGACCGCGGCCGCCAGTTTGACAGCCAGCTGTTCAAGAGGGTCGCCGCGCTGGTAGGCGCCGACCACCGCACCACAACAGCTTATCATCCCGCAGCAAATGGCCTCGTAGAGAGGCTACACCGTCAGCTCAAGGCCGCTATAACCTGCCACACCAGTGCTCAATGGACGGAGGCATTACCTCTCGTGCTGCTGGGCATACGCAGCGCGTGCAAAGATGACCTGCAGGCGTCTACCGCGGAATTAGTCTACGGCGAGCCACTCCGCTTACCTGGACAGTTCCTTCAGCCCATACGGGACGACCACATCGACGTTACCGACTTCGCCAGCAGACTGAAACAGCACATCACTAAGCTGTCACCAACATCTACGTCATGGCACGGACAACGTACATTCTACGTGCCCAAAGACCTACAGCACTCCACTCACGTGTTCCTGCGCCAGGGTCCTGTAAAACGGCCGCTACAAGCCCCGTACACCGGACCCTACAAGGTACTACGTCGGGGCTCCAAGTCATTTGACATAGAAGTCCAGGGTAAGACGTCAACAGTAACGATCGACCGTCTCAAACCAGCATATATCGCAGATGACAACTTATCAGGAAAAGACACACAAACACAGACTGTACCTACACAAAAGGAAACTACGGAAGAAGAACACATCAGAACTACAAGAAGTGGACGAAGAGTCAAGTTTCCCGACTACTATCACCCGTAGTCACGGTCTCAGTGGGGGAGTACTTGTAGCGGCCAAATCCGCTACTTACTTCCGCACCGCCGCTTATGTTCTTGGACCACACGACATCACGCCACATCGTACGATCTATGACGACAGCCTACGTCACGGGTGGTGCGAGCTGCGAACCGGCTGCATCGCGTGCGCGTCCCCGCGCCCGCGCTCCCGCCGCACACCGCGGGCCCTGCGCCCGCCGCCACAGCTAGGCCTCCCGCGCCCGCGCCCCGCGCGTCGCATAAATACCAGAGGCGATCGCCCGCGCCACGCATTCTGCACATTTATTTACCTCGCGCTCACAGCTTTCCGCTTGCTTTATTTTTGCTTTGTATAGACGCTCATTTCATTCTACATTTTGTAAAGTATTTCTTTTAATTAGTAGTAAATTCAACCTTTCATCTTTGACTCAATCTTTCATTCTTACTTCGCTTCAAACAAATATCATAGCATCCCTAGCTCAGCCAGGGGTAGTCATCGAGAAGTCGTAGGAGTAGAATACGTGCTACAACATATTATTATAATTATTATTATTTATTTTATTTCAATCAACGTACTATTATATATATTTATTTTTACATCATTTGAATGTTGCGATATATACAGTATATTCTATACCTTGTATAAATGCTTTTACACATTTTATATGTTTCAAATAAAACTGCGTACTTTTGTTATAAGTTAATACCATTTTCTACCTATGAGTCGCCACGTTTACTTATAATTTTATTATTTCATTACATACATTACACATTACTATATTTACATGTTTTTATTTGCTATTTACTTTGGCTAAGTAATTGATTGATACAAGGGATGTTTTTATATTTCTCTTATATAATAAAGTATATGCTTTTCTATATTATTTAGTATATTTATTTATATACCTATATAATTAAAATTCTTTATCATAATTAATTGTTCAGTTATTAGTAATAAGATCTATAAATACATTTTTATCTTGATTGATTTTTCTCCGATTTTATTTTTCCATTTTCTAATAATTAATGTTTGCAACTATTAAGTTCATTGGATGACATCTCGGATAATAATTGATATTTATGTATTATACAATTAACGATTGTTTACTTGATTATTTATGTTACTTATTTATTATATAATTATAATTATATACTTTTTAATTGTAGGTATTGATACTTTATGTACTGATATACTGTAACAACTCTGATTTAAAATTATTTTATAACTTATACACTTTAAAGTGTTAATTATAACAATTTATAACTAATTTGTTTATTTAGGAGATATGAATATTAGTAGTATGTCACACTCAACCTGGCAATTGCGTCCCATTTATGCCGGACCGGGCATTCAGCACTGAAGGCCCCGTGGTCCGTCCTTTCGAGACCCGCCGCCCGACAGTTGGTACAACACGGCTGTTCTCCCACAAGGTAGTGTGGGCAGTCATGACGTAGATGAGTGCCTCCACAATGGCTGCACAGACTGGAGGCTTCTTTGCAATTCCGGCGACCATGCCCAAATCCAAGGCAGCGGGTGCATTGAATAACCGGGGAGAAGTCCGTCACGGTTGAACGTTTCAGATCAATATGGACTGAACCTTCCGATGTCAGTCTCTGCCATAACCTTGGGGCAACCCGTAATATAATATGGTTGATGTTAGGGTTTCGGCTCCTTCGACGAAATCTGAAATCCATCGTTTGCTCCTCTTCGGGTAGCCCCGAAAAAATCTTTTTATTTTGGGCTTTTAAGGCCCCTAGGATATCTTCGTCTTTGAGGTCTGACAACACGTCCTTGATAATAACAAGTGGATTTCTACCCTTGACTTCTTGAAATGAAAGTTCAGAATTGCCTTTCAGTCTACTAGTCACAGCGTCCACCTCCTCCCGCGAGCCGCACGTGATTACGACTCGCTGGTTCCGGACCCGGCGGATGCCGTCGACCCTGACCCCGGTTTTCGTGGGATTTACTGAAGTTCGGATCTTATTTAGAAAATTCTCACTTCTCTTACAACTCAATTTACCACACTTTGAATTTTCGTTATGAACTTTTTCAACACTTTGAATGCGGAGCAACTACGGACGTGTGTTCTAGCTTCAGGGGGCGTCAGCGGAACTGGTTAGGTTAGGTTAGGTTAGGTTAGGTTAGGTTAGGTTAGGTTAGGTTAGGTTAGGTTAGGTTAGGTTAGGTTAGGTTAGGTTTTTTTTTTTTTTTTTTTCCTACTCGGCCTACCCCCCGACACTCGTGGTGCGGGTCGTTGATCTAGCTACGCATACATCTTTCTGGCATTCGTCTCAAATAAATACAGTTTTATTTATTTGTAGGTATGGTATGATGATGTTACATACATTACAATAACTTACATGGCTAAGATACATCAGTTCTATCTTGCAATTTATGCGACTAATTTATAATTCATTTTGCATTTTGAAGTTTGTTGCGTGCCCCGCGAGGCAAATTTTTCCCACTTCACCGGCAATATTCTTCATTAATATTTATGGGCGAGTGGGTCCCGAAGTCTCGCGGGACCCGCCCCACCCTCACTTTTGTTTCTTTCTTTTACATATTTTACTATCTTTTCGCAGTATTTCTCCAGATGCGACCTGGAATTGAACAATATTATAGGCAGATTTATGCGGGTTATCTTTTTGCCTACCTCGAATTCCAGATCGCACCTGGAAGATGCGAAGATCGGGCAGTCAATTATTAGGTGTTCCACCGTTTGGTCGCTGTCATTGTCACAGTTGCAGGTTGGGTCCGTTTTAATTTTGAATCTGTTTAAGTATTGTGCAAATGCCCCATGTCCTGTCAGAATTTGCGTCATCTGGGGTGTGAAGCGCCTGTCCTTAATTAATTTATATGCAGTCTTTATGTCTCTAATAAACATCTTGGTTACTTGTGCTGTTTCACTTTCCAGATAACGTTCGTTCCATTTTTGCAAGGAGTTTGTTCTTGCCTGTCTTTTTAGGTATGACAACGGGTACGCGTCGTATTCCATGCGAGTCTTCATTTTTTCTGCTGCCTCCTTTGCGAGCGTGTCCGCTCTCTCGTTCCCCGGAGTGCCAATATGTGCCTTCACCCAGAATAGTTCTACTTCAATTCCGCTTCTTCGGCATTCTTCTAGGTTACGGCGAATCTTTGCTACTTGAGGATTGAGCGATCTTCCACCCGCTATGGCTTCTAATGATGACATGGAATCGCTGTATATCCGCGCGTTCCGCTTTTTATTTGTGACATACGCTACTGCGCTTCGAATAGCCATCAGTTCAGCTTGGAAGACGGTGCAGTACAATGCTAGCTTCAGTTTCTTGCTTGTGACCTCTGTTCCGCCTTTCCATTCTGACCAGGCTGCCCCCACCCCTGTTTCTGTTTTGCTACCGTCTGTAAATATTTGTACCCCTCCGTGATCATCTATTTCCCCGGGATCATTTACAATCGAGTAACTTAATGTTAGTTGTTTTGCTGGGTGTGGGAGATCAGTGAATGGAGTTTTCAGCTCTATATCCGTGTCCTCCGGTACTATGGGGGATATCCCTCTCCTTGCCTCGTACATTTCCGCGGCTTCCTTGACGCGTAAATCGAGGGGCAGAATACCCGCTAATAGAGAGGCGGCGTTCAAGGAAACCGTCCGATATGTTCTGGAGATCTTCTGCGCAAAACTTCGCTGTATTCTGCTGAGATGTGTTTGCATGCAGACCTTTTTCGCAGCTGGAGCCCATACAGCTGCAGCGTACAATATAATTGGCTCGATTACAGCGGTGTAGATTGTGGCGATTATCTCCGAGTTTAATCCCCAGTTTATTTTCGCGGCCTTGGATACCTGCTTATATATATTAATAGCTTTTTGACATTGAGCTTTTATATGTCTGTTAAAAGTAAGTCCCGCATCAATGTCCACTCCCAGTATTTTGATGTGGTCTTCCATAGTTATGGGAGTCTTGTCCATTAATAAATGTGGAGTGTCAAATTTAAGCTTTCGTGTAACAACCATGGCTTTCGTTTTGTGTGGTGCAAATTTCAATTTATTTGACACTCCCCATCGATGAACGCGAGCTAGGATGTCATTAGCTTTTTTCTGGACCTTCTGTCCCGTCTCCCCATTGAAGATCAGCATGACATCATCCGCAAAGGCTTGCACGTATTCTCCGGTACTTTCTAAATCTTTTAGTAGTGGGTCTAATATCAAATTCCACATCATTGGTCCGCCTACGGATCCTTGCACACAGCCTTTTGTGGTTGCTTTTTCTATTGTTTGCCCCGCATAATTTAATTTGATCTTCCTTTTGTCTAGGTAGCTATCTATGACTTTTCTTAGGTTTAGCGGACATTTCTCCTCTGCCAAACGGGTTCTGATTTTAGGCCACCAGGCGTTATCGAAGGCGCCCTCTATGTCGAGTGATACGATCGTAATTATCTTTTTCTCTTTCAGCTTTCGGCGTATGTGTTCAACTGCGGCATAGAGGGCGTCCTCTGTACTGCGCTGTGGCATGAAACCGTATTGTTGCTTACTGGTTCGTGGCACGAGGTGCCACTTCAGTCGACCTACTACAATCTTTTCATACACCTTCCCCAACAAGGATAATAGCCCAATCGGCCTGTATGCCTTGGGGTCGGTGTAGTCGGGCTTTCCTGGTTTTCTTATTACCACGACTGAGGCCGTCTTCCATCTTTCCGGGAAAGTTAGGTTAGGTTAGGTTAGGTTAGGTTAGGTTAGGTTTTTTTTTTTTTTTTGTAAACTAGTGGCCTACCTCCCTGGCAACTTTCGTCCCAGGGCCGAGGAGCTACTATGACTACTTTCTCCCTACCATTGAGCGGTAGGGGTTGTAGGTGTGGAGTTTTATTTATTAAATCAAAACATAACAATTTTGGGTTTATCCTTATGACTAACATTTTAATTAAGTGGCTTACATACTAACAAAAGATTACACTATTCTACTTCTATATTTATTTATTTTTATTGGTTAAATCTATTGCTATTACAAAAATTTTCTAATTACAATTAGGCGCTTTACTTAAATTCTATGGGTTGTATAAGGGCCCTATAATTTAAATAGGGAACCTTTATATACATTAACTACTACTATTTATATATTAACTAAACATTTATAAACTACCATATTAACTATTGTTTCACCTAACTATTTAATTACAATAAATACACATTTATTTAAGTTTAACTTTAATATTGCTGCCGTTCCGCGGCAATACATCGGCTAAAATTCTGTGGCAGTATTTTTCAAAATGCCTTCTCAACTTTGCGACAAAGGTTGGCAGGTTGGTCTCCACAACGGCCATGCCACATTCTATCTCAAGGTCGCATCTCCACTGACCAAACCTGGGGCAGTCGAGCACCAGGTGCAATGCGCTTTCGTCTGTTCGACCGTCGCATATGCACACTGGGCTATCCTTCAGGCCGAACCGGTGGAGATACGCCGAGAAGCCGCCATGGCCCGAGATGATTTGGGCCATCAAGGCGGAGAAAGGTTCCTCCCTGACCAACTTGTAAGACGCCACGGCGTCTGGCAGAAACGCTTATGTAACACTTGCAGTTTGACCCGCGGTATAGCGTTCCTGCCAGACGCCGAGGGTTCTGGCTCTAATTTTGCGGCGGAGAGTTGAAATCGGTACTCCATCGTATGCAGCCCTCAATTTCGAGTGGAGCGCCGCGTCCTTCGCCAAGTGATCAGCCCTCTCATTCCCCTCGATACCTACATGTGCCCGAACCCAGCGGAACCGAATGGTTTTACCCATATTTCGAGCCCGCCGGATAAGGTTTTTAATTTCAAAGGCTATCGGGTTAAATGAAGATCGATCCCTTAGCAGCTCCAGCGACGACCTGGAGTCGCTAAGAATCTCGACCCTCATGTCGGGCATCTTCAAGATGTCCTCGATAGCCTTCGAAATTGCGCACATTTCGGCTTGGAAGACAGAGCAATAATCCTCTAACTTGAGTTTTCTTGCTCTGACTTCCATGCCTCGCCGCCTGTATGATATTCCGGCTCCAACCCTGCCCTGTATCTTGCTTCCGTCGGTGTAGACTTGCAGGTAACCCTCTCCCTCTCCTGAGTCATCCTGCACCTCTACCGCGTCGGTTTCGGCCTGTGTTTCCTCGAGACAACAGAACTCTACCTCAGGAGCGAGGGCTGGATGGGGAGCATCCAGGAAGCTAACCCGCTGTTCTGCCTTCCTGTCTGCCATACCATCAATGTCCTCACCCCTTTTATATCGGTACAATTCTGCTGCCTCTCGGATTCTCAGGTCGAGTGGCAAGATACCTGACAGGATCAGTGCCGCACTCAAACTGGCGGTTTTGTAGGTCCGGCTGATCTTCCGCGCGAACCCTCGCTGAACTGCGTCCAGCAACTTCCGCACTCCGACTTGATCTACGGCTGGGACCCAGACGCTTGAAGTGTAGAGTACGATTGGCTCCACAGCGGCGATGTAGATGGTCCTCACCACCTCTGGGTTTAGGCCCCAGGTTGTCTTAGCCGCCCTTGACAATTGGCCATAAATGGCCGTTGCCTTCCGGCAAACGTCAGCGACGTGCGGCTTAAAGGACAACCTGTGGTCAATAATAAGACCCAGGATCTTGGTTTCTGTGACCATCTTTATACTTTCGCCGCCCATGGTGATCTGAATAGGTGTTACTTTCAGTTTCTTAGTAATCACCATGGCGTTGGTCTTGTGTGGAGCAAATCGCAGCTTGTTGTCCAAGCCCCAGTCGTAGACCCGCCGGAGGACGGAGTTAGCGGTCCGCGCGATAGTCTCCGGAGAGGAGCCCGAGAAGACGAGCACTACGTCGTCGGCGAAGGCTTGCACGCGTAGGCCCTCTTCCTCGAGGGCGCCCAGCAACGGATCAATCAGGAGGTTCCAGAATATGGGCCCCCCAATCGATCCCTGAACGCACCCCTTGGTTGTGGGCCTCACGCACTCGGCGCCCGCATAACGAATAATGACCTCGCGGTCATTGAGGTAACTGCACACGGTGGAGTACAGATTTCGGGGGCATTTCCTGGCGGCCAGCTGATGTTTAATAGCTGGCCACCAGGCGCTGTCGAATGCCCCCTCTATGTCTAGAGACACCATCAATACTACCCTCTTTGCCCTGACCTCAGCTCTGATGTGCTCGATCAAGGCAAAGAGGGCATCTTCAGTGCTCCGCTGTGGCATAAAACCGAATTGGCCCGGGTTAATCGTCGGCAGTACGTGCCACTTTATCCGGCGTACCATCATCTTTTCCAAAGTCTTACCGTGGACTGACAAAAGTCCAATCGGACGGTAAGACTTTGGATGATGGTAGTCGGATTTTCCCGGTTTGGGAAGTGTCACGACTGCCGCACGCTTC
Source organism: Leptidea sinapis (assembly GCF_905404315.1). Lineage (NCBI taxonomy): Eukaryota > Metazoa > Arthropoda > Insecta > Lepidoptera > Pieridae > Leptidea > Leptidea sinapis. The sequence goes on along the minus strand of NC_066296.1, from coordinate 73,301 downwards.
CAGGGCTTCGGGAAGTATCCCACAGCGAGGCACCTGTTGGCTATCTCTAAGAAGAGCCGCTCATCTGCCTCAATGCTCTTGGCACTGATGTCAGCTGTGAACGCATCCGATCCAGGCGCTTTACGAGCGCTGAAATCGTGAACCGCCTCCCTGAGTTCCGCAAGGGTGAAGGGCGGATCGTCCTCTGTGCAGGATAACTCTCGCAGAGGGCGGTCCGCCTCTCTCCTTATTGCGGAATGTACGGGAGAGTCGTCCTCCACTCTATCGTCCGGGAAGAACGTAGCTGCAAGGAGTTCTGCACTTTGCTTGGGATCAAGAGTCACTCCGTCCCTCACAAGAAGTTTATCTTCTTGCTTTTTCGAGGTTTGACGGAGGACTCTGTAGATGCCGTCCCACAGGCTTTCGCCTGTTTGCGCGGTGCAGTACTCCTTCCAGCTATGGGTCTGTGCAGCTTGTGCGGCAGACTCATACTTTTCCCGGGCGTCGATATACTGGCGGACGACGAATTTCCTCCTAATTGGGGCCGCGCAGCGGATGCGATTCTTCTTAGTAACCGCATCGCGCTTCAGGGCCCGAAGTTCGGAGGTCATCCACGGAGGTTCATATTTCAGCATTCGCTTCAGCTTTGGGATTGCGGTCTCACACGCTTGGCGAACCGCCTCCTGATACTCGAGGACAACGGTTTCGACGTCCTCGGGGGCGGTTACGGCCGACACTCTTTCCACTCGGATCTGGCGCTTTTGGAGCTGTAAGATTAGTTCCTTTCGGAACTTATCCCAGTCTGCCTTGCGTGTATTATATATCCGAGTGGTTGGTGCTGGGCCGGGTGCTTTTGCACGGCCAGCGCGGAGTCCTATCCTTAGAGCGTTATGATCGGAGCTGACCATGTCGGGGTCCACCTTCCAGGACTCCATCCTTGACAAGATACTTCGGCTGCACACCGTAATGTCGACTCTGCTTGTACAGAGCCGACCTCCCCGAACCACTTGAAATGTTGGTTCGGTACCGGTGTTGAGGATGTGCAGCTGGTTGTCGTCGAAGTATCCTGCCAATTCGGCTCCCCGGTGGTCCTCGTCTGCGCTTCCCCACCATGGGCTCCACGCATTGAAATCCCCTCCGATCACAACACTCAAGGTTCCCAACTTGGATCGGACGCTGGACAGACGTTCCAGGTATGGATCCAGGGGTTTGTCCCCTTCCAGGTAGGCGGACACTATTCCAAGTGTCCAATCGGAGAACTCTATGGTAATTGCCACTATGTTCTCCGACTGGAGGCTCGGGTCACACCTAACCTGGAGGTTTTTATCAAAGACCGCTATTGCGGCCTTTGTGGGATTGGTCTTACTAATCCCCTGGTCCATCTGAAAGACGCGGACCCCCGGATACCACTTCAAGGCACCTTGATTACCTGTGTAGGGTTCCTGCAGCAGTGCCAGGCTCACCTTCTGACTGACAGCTTCCGCCATCAGTTCATCGGTTGCCAATCGCTTCCGCTGCAGGTTTACCTGTATCATGTGCCTCGAAGCAGCATCCCTGGGCCCGCGACCACCTGGATTTATGACCGCGGTGCCCTCAGCAGTAACTCACGCCGAGGCGGGCAATGGCATCCCATTTCCGCCTCACCGGACAGTCGCCGCTGAATGCACCGTGATCCGTCTTGTCCAGCTTAGCGTGTCGACAGTTGACACAGCTGGGCGGCTCTCCTGTGACATAATCGGGGCACTCACTTCTCACGTGTGGCCCCCCGCAGTGGCTGCAGAGGTCCGAAGACTCTTTGCAGTGGCGCCGCCCGTGCCCAAAGGCTAGACACTTTGAGCACTGGATCAACGGCGAGAAGTCCTCCACCCTTGATCGCTTAAGATCGAGGTGGACAGATCCCCCGTCAACCATGCGGCGCCATAGCGGAGGGGCCACCCGCAAGATAAGATGTGTGAGGTGCGGGTTGCGGCACCTTCGGCGGAAGCATGCCTCCACCGTTTGGTGGTCTTTATGGAGGCCGGCGAAGAGCTCTTTGTTCTGAGCTCGTAAGGCCGCAATGACCTCCTCGTCCTTGAGGCAAGAGAGGACGTCCCTGATGATAATCATCGGGTTTTTTCCTCTCGCCTCCTGGACCTTGAGGCCCGAACTATGTAACGGAACGTTACTACAGCATAAGGTAGTGGTGTTTTAATTAATAATAGGTGTGGGCGAGACGGTTCATGAGTGAGCAGGCACGCATATGACGCCGTGTAAGGGTCTGGGCTGCGCAAGCGGCACGGACAGAGGCTAACAGCTGTTTCCGCGGCCGGTCGACATAAATTGATTTAAGAAGATTTCAACGCGTGCTCAATATACATAATTACTAAAATTAACAGTTACGTAATAAATATATAGTGTGTATTGGATAAATCCCGCTCTTGGGTCCTAAGTTACCGCTGACGTTGAACCTGCCTTGGTGCTTGCGGTTCTGAGGACGTCGCTCCGCATCGAACGATTCCTGTCTTCCTGGCGCTGGAAGATCACCGCATCCAGATCGCCGAGCGTGACTGAACGGGATCTCGCAGGAGAGTACCAACTATAGCAGAATCCGATAGAACCTACCACGACTTTCTTTTTTTTTAATCGTGTTACCCTACCATAATATAAATTTTATATTATAAATTCTTATTAAAATTAATTAAAATTAGAAATTTAACTGAGGCACTATCGTTTTGTTTTTTTTTGTATTAAATTTTAAAATAACAAACGAAGGTGTCGCACTGGCGCCCAACGTGGTTTCTATCTGGTTTTGCTTTGGGTATAGTGGTTGTGGATTGTTTGTAAGTGTTTATGTGGACGTCCTTTTCTTTGTTTTTTTAAATTGTGTAATTGTGTAAATATAAATGATACATAAATTGCATCGCTTTGATTATATTTTACTTGTGCAACTTAATTAAGTTTTGTTTTATTTGTGAATTTTTATATCAAGTTGAAATACTACATACATTATATATTATAGTTACATTTAAGTTATATTATTTTTATAAGAGGACGATTTTAGAACAGTGTTTTGTAACAGAACGAAGTATTTTCTCGATTTGTGTGCTATTTAAAATTCACCTAAAGTGCAATCAGTGTCAGTATGTCTTTTCCAATAAAATTTTTTTCACTTCAAAAAACAGAGTTAGAATACGAAGTTGCGATAAGAGGTGAAAGCCCAGGTACTACTGTGGCTGAACTTAGAAAACAAATCAATAAATTAAGTCAGTTGTTTCCTTCTCACGACATATTATGCTCTCACCTTGAACCGTCTGAGGATATAGCGGCTGTTGTAAAGTTATTAAACAAAATCAAATCGAGTCTGGACTCTGGTCTTACAGACAAAAGTTCGTTATTACGTTTAGAAAATTTATTAAATCACATTTACCATAGGATCAACAGAATTGAACCTGATGACATAAAAGAGGAACATCTACAAGTACCAAACTCTTCAGGATATGTTATGAACAATATTTAAAACTTTCAAATAAAATAGTCGATCCTCTTTTAGTTGATTTAGCCACATCAACGATTGCGACTTCGTCTAAAAGTCAACAACCTATTAATATTGCTGTCACTTGTGACAAAAGTGTAACTTCCGAACTAGGCAGGTTGAAGTTCGATGGCAAGTCTTGCGTTAGATCTTTTATTGAACGTGCTAATGAATTTAGCGAAGCACGTAACATCCCCGACTCAAAATTCTTATCACTTGCAACAGAAATATTTACGGGTGACGCATTACATTGGTTTAGAAGTATTAAAGACCAAGTTTCGTCTTGGGATGATCTAGTTGTTTTGTTGAAACAAGATTTTGATAAAAGTGATTATGATTACCGTTTAGTTTCTGAGATTCGCTCTAGGACCCAAGGGGAAACGGAAAATATCACAATTTTTTTGTCTATCTTATCAGGTATGTTTGCACGGCTTTCTAACCCAATGCCGGAAGAGGACAAGCTTGAAATTGTGTTGCATAATATTCGTCCATGTTATGCTAGCACTTTAGCTTCCTCGCCTGAGTTACGGAATATAGATCAGGTTAAAACTATCTGTAAAAATTACGAAAATATTCAATCGCGATTTGCGCACTTCAGAGAACCAATTGCAGCTTTTGGTACTCTGGCACCAGAATTTGCTTATAAAGGCACTGAAATATCTGATAAATTTAAGTTAAGCAGTAATGACGTTAAAAGTATTGTAAAACAATCGAATACTAGCTTGAGAAACAACTCTAATGTCAATATAAATGAAAAATACGTACACAGCATCCAAAAAAACGATTCTGGTACAAGTCACAAATTACCTTATTGCCCAAGGTGCCGTAATAATACACATTCCTTGAAGGATTGCACTAATGCGGATATTATGTGTTTTAAATGCGGTCACAAAGGAGTTAGGAAACCTGACTGCCCCACCTGTAATACCAGTTCTCAGGTTTCAAAAAACTAAAATCGCAGAATTGTGGCAAACCTAAACGAATAAATTACAACCGTACAAGCAAAGAGGAATGGAATAACTGGTTAGAAATGGTTCGTTTATTTTTTCTTGGGAACAAGGTTGCTTCAATTCTGCACGTTAAACCTAAAAATGATACTAGACCCTACGTTAATATAAAAGTCAATGATATTACAGCTTCAGGCCTTCTAGATTCAGGTTCAGCAGTAACCATACTAGGTAATTATGCTCACACCGCATTGGTCGATCGTGGTTTGAAGTTATATACAGCAGATAAGTTATCAATTGTGACGGCTGGTGGACAGAATTTCAAAACTGTTGGTTATCTAGATTTACCAGTGCAGTTTGAAGATCAATTTCACATTATTAAGGCCCATATAGTTCCCGAAGTTCAATCACCACTTATTTTAGGAGTTGATTTCTGGCGCGCTTTTAAACTATGTCCTAAATATTTGGGATCGTTTGGTTTATCAAGTGTTCCTCTAGCAAACATAAATACTGATACTTCTACTGTATTCATACATTCATACGAGAATTTAGATGAGTCTCAGAGGGCTCGTGCCAGTAATATTATTGATCAGTTTAAGGAAATTTCTTTTGAATACAAAGGCTTAGGACGCACGAATTTAATTACTCATCGCATAGATACAGGAAGTTCTCCTCCGGTTAGACAGCGTTACTATAGACTTTCTCCAGAAAAACAAAAAATTTTAGTCGAGCAGGTGGATGAAATGTTAAAACTTGATGTAGTTGAGCCTTGCGAAAGTGCGTGGCAATCTCCAGTATTACTAGTAACAAAGAAAAACGGTCAGCCTAGATTTTGCCTAGATAGCAGAAAACTCAACTCCATCACAAAACGTGATGCATATAATTTGCCATATATAAGCGAAATATTGGATAACTTACGTGACGCGCGTTACCTTAGTAGTATTGATTTATCTAAGGCCTTTTGGCAATTGCCGATTGCCCCCCAGGATAGAGATAAAACAGCATTCTACGTCCCAGGTCGCGGAACGTTCAGGTTCAAAACTACTCCGTTTGGGTTGACTAACGCACCATCTACGCAACAGCGTTTGGTTGATTTATTGTTTGGGAATATGGAAAACAAGGTATTCGCATATTTGGACGATATAGTTTTAGTTACTAGCTCGTTTGATGATCATGTGACACTTCTCTTGCAAGTACTTGATAAGTTACGAATGGCAAACTTAACTGTGAATCTAGAAAAATGTGAATTTTTTCGTAGTCAGCTTAAATATTTAGGCTACGTGGTTGATGCGAAAGGTTTACGAACTGATCCAGATAAAATCTCATCAATTTTAAACTATCCAACTCCTACGTGTCGTAAGGACCTTAAACGTTTCCTCGGCACGGCAACTTGGTATAGAAGATTTGTTCCAAAGTTTAGCACAATCGCTGGGCCGCTCAATAAGCTGACTTCTAGTAAAAAGTCAGCTCCCCCCTTTAAATGGACTGATGAAGCTGACGTCGCGTTTAGGATGCTAAAAGAATGTTTAGTATCTGCACCAGTTCTATCTTGCCCTAAGTATGACCTTCCTTTTGAAATCCACACTGACGCTAGCAACTATGGCGTAGGTGCTATGTTGACTCAAACTATTGAGGGTAAAGAACACCCAATAGCTTACATGAGCAGATCTCTATCCGGGGCAGAAAAGAATTATAGTATCACAGAGCGTGAGACATTGGCTGTTATCGTCGCACTAGAGCACTGGAGATGCTACATAGAAAACGGAAAAACGTTTACGGTGTACACAGATCATTCAGCATTAAAGTGGTTCCTAAATTTAAATAATCCAACAGGGCGCTTAGCGCGGTGGGGTGTACGGCTATCATCATTTAATTTTGTCGTAAAACACCGCCGGGGAGTTGATAATATTATACCAGATGCTTTATCGCGTGCTGTACCGGTGTCTACCATAGATACTTTGTTAGCAAACACGAACACTAGTGACGATTGGTATTTAAATATTTACGACGGCTGTAAAAAGGCGCCCAGTTCATATCCTAATTATATAATAAAGAATGATAAACTATACCGAATTATGCGAAAACCTTGTACGCTTACTAGAGAATTTGATTGGAAAGAAGTAGTTCCGAAAGAAACTCGAATGGTAGTTATGAAAGAGAATCATTCTGAACCAACAGCAGGTCACATGGGCATTTTTAAGACTTATAAGCGTATTGCACTCAGGTATTACTGGCCTAATATGCATAGCGATGTAACGAAGTTTGTTAGTTCTTGCTCTACGTGTCTCTCATACAAGCCACAAAATCATGCTACGCTAGGTGAAATGGGAAGGCCTAAACAATGCTCTAGGCCCTTTCAAATGATTTCCATTGATCTCATGGGACCACTTCCGGTGACTCGAAAACAAAAAAGCTACATTCTGGTGGTTACTTGCTGCTTTTCAAAATTTTGCCAAATTTTTCCCATTAAGAAAGCTACTTCAAGCATTATTACGAAGATCCTCGAAGAACAAGTCTTTTTAATACATGGCGTACCTCAGACCATTTTTTTAGATAATGGTAGTCAATTTATAAGTGGTCCGACTAAATCCTTCTTTGATAGGTACAAAGTTCCAAACGTTTTCTTTACGCCCAAGTATACACCCCAAATAAACACGGTTGAGCGCTATAATAAAACTATCATAACATGTCTTTCCACATTCGTCGAGAACGATCACAGAACTTGGGATATCTTCATTCCAAAAGTACAATTTGCGGTCAACAACTCTGTGAATGAGGCTACTGGATATACTCCTTCATTTCTAGTGTACGGTAGGGAATTAGTCCTTTGCGGGTCCCACTACACGGATACGGATTTAGGTGACGAAATTTTGTTTCTTCCGCGCGAAGCCTATGCAGAAAACCTTGGGGCTCTAAGGTTAATATTTGATGATGTTCAAAAATCTTTATATCAAGCTCATGTTAAAAATACTAACCATTACAATTTACGGCGAAAAGCTTTCGAGTTTAATGTTGGAGACATCGTATTTAAGCGTGCTTACGTATTGAGCGATAAAGACAAGTACTTCAGCAAAAAATTGGCTCCAAAGTTTATTAAGTGTCGGGTAACGCAAAAGCTTTCACCTCTCGTATATGTTTTGGAAAATATGTCGGGAAAGAATCTAGGCACTTGGCACATTAAAGACTTAAAAATTGTAGGTCATAATAAATTGTAATTAGTAATTTATTTATAGTAATTTCTAAGTATTTTATTTTTATTTTACTCTGTATTTTTTTTTCCTTTTTTTTTAAATAGTTTTGCCTTATTGTGTAAGTGTGTAGGGCGGGTACTATATTATTTGCGGATTTTACCTTTAGTCAGGTTAAATCCTTGCGTGGGCCGAGCGGGTAATGTAACGGAACGTTACTACAGCATAAGGTAGTGGTGTTTTAATTAATAATAGGTGTGGGCGAGACGGTTCATGAGTGAGCAGGCACGCATATGACGCCGTGTAAGGGTCTGGGCTGCGCAAGCGGCACGGACAGAGGCTAACAGCTGTTTCCGCGGCCGGTCGACATAAATTGATTTAAGAAGATTTCAACGCGTGCTCAATATACATAATTACTAAAATTAACAGTTACGTAATAAATATATAGTGTGTATTGGATAAATCCCGCTCTTGGGTCCTAAGTTACCGCTGACGTTGAACCTGCCTTGGTGCTTGCGGTTCTGAGGACGTCGCTCCGCATCGAACGATTCCTGTCTTCCTGGCGCTGGAAGATCACCGCATCCAGATCGCCGAGCGTGACTGAACGGGATCTCGCAGGAGAGTACCAACTATAGCAGAATCCGATAGAACCTACCACGACTTTCTTTTTTTTTTAATCGTGTTACCCTACCATAATATAAATTTTATATTATAAATTCTTATTAAAATTAATTAAAATTAGAAATTTAACTGAGGCACTATCGTTTTGTTTTTTTTTGTATTAAATTTTAAAATAACAAACGAAGGTGTCGCAACTAGCCCCGAGCCGCGTCTTCACGGCCTCCACCTCACCCTTAGTGCCGCATGTCAGCACCACCTTCCTGTTTCGGACCATGCGTACGCTGTCCACTTTGGCGCCGGTCCTTGTTGGGTTAACGGCCTTCCTGATCTTGGTGACCACATTGTCACTGGAGTCTTCTGGTGACTCGCTGGTCACCACTATCGAGTGGCCGGACTTGACCGGTGCCTTTGCAGCCATCGCCGCGTAGGAAGGCAGCGCCTGAGCCCTTGCGGGCTCCTCTAGGAGCTTAGACGTTTTGGCTCCTAGGTCGCGCACATCATCCAACATCTTCACAGCGTCCTTGTGCATTCCCTTTAACTCTTCGAGAAGGGGGCCCAGTTTCGCAGCGGGTGGAGGGGGGAGCTTGATTTTCCCCATCTCGGCAATAACGTCGAATTCGACTACACGGCGGAGTGCCTCCAACTCCTTTCGCAACTCCGCCGTCTGCCCCCCCACATCTGAATTCTCCAGCCGCTGCGTAAGGAGCAAGATCTGCTCCGCGTGACTGGACTCCCTCCTTGCAACGTCCTCCGCGTGCCTTCGCTGCAGGTGCTCGACTTGCAGTAGGACGTCACGTCGCGCACTGTTTACCTGGAGGGTGGCCTCGTATAAAAAGTTCAGGCCGTCCAGTACGGTTGCCCTTATAGAACCCTTCAGGTTACCGGATTTCTCCAGTTCCTCTTTGGCCCGCTGGTAAACTCCGTTCGCCGTTTTTAGAAGGGTTGCGGTCGGGCTCTCGGGCCCCCCGACGCTACCACGCCGATCTCCAGATGGCGGGGTGCGGAAAGCCGCATCCGCCTCTCTTTGAAGCGCTTGCGCCAGGGTGCCACTTTCAGGTCGTGAACCCGACCCCGCCCCAAATTCACTTCCGGAGAAGGAGGAACCCTCCCCAGCCTCGATGCGACGGCATGGGACTGCTTTCACCCTTCCGGGGTCTGACGATGGGCGTTTCGCGGTCGTCGCGGTAATCGTTTCTCGGTCGGTGCACCGTAAGGTTCGTGTCGATTTGTATGTGGATGACATCCTTGTGCTTTGGGAAAACGGCAGCAAAATTTAGGTAAAATACACAATTAAATTACAGCTTTGAAATATATATACAACTATAGCTAATTTCTCTAATTCTAGTTAATCTGGGAACGGTGAGAGAAGGAATTGGGGTGGGGGGGGTAAGTAGGAGGGGGGGTTGGGTATGGGATCAAGTTTCTTTATAGATGAGCCAAATGCTTCTTAACAAACTGTACCTGGATCCGGTGTCAAATTTACTCCGTTAAATTTAATCCGTTCCGGAGTTATTTAATTTTAAAATTTTGATAATTTCGAAAGTTAGCAAATTTTTTGGGATATTTACAAAATCAGGAATTTTTAAATTTTGAAAAAAGGATCTAGAAGGGCATGAAGAGGGAAAAAAGACCAGATATACACGTGTGTATATCCAGGCCCGGGGTCAAAAATGGGCTAGGACGCACCGTTCCCGAGATATCCCAGTTTTTCTGTCCAGTTCTTCCCGGCAGGCTGGTGTCGCGTGGAGTGGTCCGATTGAGCTGCTCGAAGCGGCGGCTTGTTCCTTGTCTTGAGATCTATCCAGAGACGTATCGCACGCTGAGCTGCTCCCTCGGGATCTCCGACCTCGTGCCACGCGGTTTCGGTGAAAATTGGCGATTGTAGCGCCACCGATGGCCGGAAAAATATGAATGATGGGTCAAAAGATGCGTCTCAATGAGACCTATCGTTTGGTGTACAGAAACTTATATGTCACCGCTTTAGTTTTTAAGTTATTTAAGAGGGAACGCTGCCTTTTTATGGTTAAGGTGGTTTTTCTTGATTAACTTTTTTTCCCCACGTTTGATTTCAAAACGCGATGTGTCGTTGAGCAGGTATTTTCACAGCGCGTTCAACGGTATATCGCACTCGTGGGGGCAACAACGTTTTGAGGTACCTCGAGCCACACCCAATTTCACTCTATCCCGGTTATCTCCTGAACCCGTAGTCGGAAAAATCCGGGAGAGGCCTCAAAATGTGCAACTCGCTAACGCGCACCGTGCGCAATCAAGAAAAAGGTGGGGAAAAGATCTAGTTTAGGCAGCGTTCACACTTTTGTGCACAGTTTTTTAACAATTTCCACTTTTTTTAACTTTTTTTTCACTTTTTCACTGTATATCCTAGTGGGAGTTACACCACTAGATTCGCCGTCGCGAGACGCGTCGTTGGATATACAACACTGATACTGAAGTAACAAATTTACCACTTATGATATTTTACGAGTACGGAGCGAAGCGTTTTTGCTGCTTACTCGTCAGAGGTGCGACACAGACTGCGGTTAGGTTAGGTTAGGTTAGGTTTTTTTTTTATTTCTTTTTTTTTTCATATCCTACCTCCAACATAATCGGACCCTATATTACCTAATGTCTCTTACATGCCAGTTCTCACTGTTATGCCTCTCGTACTTTCATTCTTCATACGATATCTTTCTGTCATACTTCAACTTTCATTACTTTTTTTATGGGTGGGATTCCCATGTATCTAATCCTATGTATACTATTTCTTGTTTATTTCTTATTTTTGGGTTTATATATTTTTACACTATACACTTAGTATCTATTTTTCCTTAGTACTACTATGATTTATTAATATTATTTATTCAATCTGTTATTCTATGTTTACTATTAATATAATTATTATATTATTGAAACATAGTTTGTTTACATTGACTTGTTTCTGTTTATAACAATTTGTGCTATTTTTATGCAGTACTTTAAAAATTTGTCCCTGTCGCCATCTATCATGATATCTTTCACATTGTCTTCTTTTAAGTGTATGTTTAGTTCTAGTTCAATGTCAAACCTAAATTTGGAGTAAACAGGACAGTGGAATAGTACGTGCTGGATTGTCTCTTCGCTTGTTGGATCGCATATACAGGCAGGGCTTTCTTTACACTTGAAGCGGTATAAATATTCAGAAAAGCCGCCATGCCCAGTCATAACTTGTGTTAGTATATTGGATACTTGAATTTTCCTTATTATACTATAGGCCATCCTTGCGTCGGGGAAAAACAATTTAGTGACGGCCGCGGTTCCACAAGTTACGTAGCGTTCATTCCATTCTTCAAGTGTTTTTGTTCGGATGCTTCTCCTTATATGTGAGATTGGACACAGATCGTAATCTGGCTTGCGTTTCAAGTTTAAGGCAGCTTCTTTTGCCAAACAATCGGCCCTTTCATTCCCCTCCAGTCCAGCGTGAGCTTTAATCCAAAACAGAGAAACTACTTTGTTTTGGAGAGATGCAGTTCTTATATTATCTCGTGCTTCTATTGCTAGGGGATGTAGGGAGTTTGAGTCCGTGATTGTTTGGAGGGCAGCCATAGAGTCGCTGTATATTCCGAACGATAGCTGCTTAGATTTTAATATTTCCTTCGTAGCTCTACATATGCCAAAGAGCTCAGCTTGGTACACAGTGCAGTACTGAGAAAGTGCAAGTTTAATTGATTTCTCCTCTGTACCACTGCACCAGATGGATATAGCTGCGCCAACCTTGCCCTCAATTTTGCTTCCATCAGTGAAGATTTGAATATCCGCTTTGCCGTATGTGTCCAAATGGTCTTGGTTTGCCAGAGTTGTTAGTTCGATATCCACGTCTTCCGCAGGGTGTCGAGAATGTATTGCAGATGACATCTGTTCCACATTTCTTCCTGCTAATGCAGTCAAAGTTACCTCTCTTTTGGATTGGTAAAGAGACGCGGCTTCTCGAACTCGAAGGTCAAGCGGCAGAATTCCGGCTAATATTAGAGCAGCATTCAGCGATACGGTTCTGTACGCTTTGGATAATTTCTGGGCAAATCCCCGTTGGACCGTACCCAAATGCTTCACTACCCCCAATTTAGCAGCTGCAGGAGCCCATACACTAGCGGCGTATAGAACCACTGGCTCCACTGTAGCGAGATAAATAATGCGTATTATATCTGGGTGAAGGCCCCAAGTGCTTTTTGCTGCCCTGGATAGTTGGTTGTATATGGCTATCGCCCTTCTGCAGACATTGGAGACATGCGTGTTAAAGGTAAGTTTGCCATCCATTGTTACCCCTAGAATTTTTATTTCGTTGCAGATGGCAATATCGATCCCGCCCATGTTCAGGCGTGGGGTGTCGTATTTAAGTTTACGTGTGATGGTCATTGCCTTGGTCTTATGTGGGGCAAATTTAAGCTTATTCTGTACACCCCACTCCCAAACAAGCCTGAGAGCACTATTGGCTTGTACTTCAATATCTAGTGCTGTTTTGCCGTCGAATACCAGCAACACATCATCTGCAAAGGCCTGACAGTAGATTCCAATTTTATCAAGGCCCTTGAGTAAAGGGTCTAATAGAAGGTTCCATAATAGTGGGCCGCTAATAGATCCTTGGACGCAGCCCTTTTTTGTTTCTTTACAGAACTCTTCTCCTGCGTATCGGACCCTTACCTTTCTGTTACTAAGGTAACTATCTATAATTTTTCTCAGGTTCAAGGGGCAATTTTCCTCAGCCAGTCGGATCCTTATTGCTGGCCACCAAGCGCTATCGAAGGCTCCCTCTATGTCAAGGGAAACGAGTGTTACTAATTTCTTTTCATCCAGCTTGATGCGGATGTATTGCATCAAGTCATAGAGGGAGTCCTCGGTGCTCCTCTGTGGCATGAATCCGTACTGGCGAGTACTCATTTTTGACAATAAATGGAACTTCAGGCGGCGCACCAGCATCTTCTCAAAAATCTTACCTAGTAGTGGCAGTAGGCCGATAGGCCGATAAGCCTTTGGGTTGCAGTAATTTGATTTCCCTGGTTTCCTGAGCACGATGACTACGGCTTCTTTCCAGGCTTCAGGGAAGTAACCCTGCTCGAGGCATCTATTTATGATCCGCAAGAATAATTCGGGATCATTTTCTATTGCCCGACAGCATATATCTGCAGTGAGTCCATCAGCTCCTGGGGCCTTCTTGGGGTTGAATGATTTCATCGACCATTTCAGTTCACTCATTGTAAACGGTGGATCGTTAATGTTATCCTGCCTTTCCCTGTTTACTCTGTTGGCCTGTTCACGGACCTGGGAATGATGAGGGTTATCTCCATCTTCAAGGTCATCGGGGTAGAAAGTATTTGCCAGTAGCTCGACAGATCCTTTTGCGTCGAGTATTTCTCCGTCCCTTTCCATTGGCAAGTCTTCCTCTCTGCGCGTGGTTCTCCCGATAACTCTGTAGATCCCCTCCCAGACACTCTCCCTCTCCTGTTTCTCACAAAACAATTTCCAACTTTCGATTTGGGAACGGGTTGCAAGCGATTCGTATTCTTGTTTTAGTTCGAGATATTCGGCAACGACCTTTGTTCTACGAACTGAAGCCGCACATCTAATTCTTCGTTTTCTGGTAGCTACTTCTCTTTTCATTAGTGCTAGTTCTTCCGTCCACCACGGCAACGCAAGTGTTGTTTTTTGTTTTACTTTGGGTATTGTGTGTGTACATGTTTGTGTTATAATATCTGTGTAGTTTTTTATTATTTGTTCTAGTTGGTTAGTGTTATTTATATGATCTATTTTGTGTAAAGTAATTTGGTTATCGGCTTTTAACTGGCCCAGCTTCGTATGAAATTGGGTCCAATTCGCCTTTTTTGTGTTGTAAATTCGTGTAGTTCTAATTATCTGTGTATCTTGTGGTTTCTGTAAGTATATGTGAAATGCGATGCCGTTGTGGTCGGAGCTTGTGAGTCCCTCGACTACCTTCCAGTCGTCTACCAGGTCCAGAATGTTTGTCGAGCATGCCGTAATATCGACATAGCTACTGAATCGCTTTCCTCCTCTGATTGTATCAAAAGTTGGTGTTTCCCCTTTGTTTATTATGTTCAGATCTAGCTCTGTAAGCGCTCCCAATATTTCGTCACCTCTGTTATCAGTTGTTTGGCTTCCCCACCATAAGCTTTTCGCGTTTATATCTCCGCCAACTAACCATTTTTGGGGTTTAATCTCTCGTTTTATTTTCTTTAAGTGGGCTAAAAAGGGATCAAGTGATTTGTCCGGCTCAAAGTACAGAGAAGCGAGTGTCATCTCCCAAGTGCTGGTTTTAATCCCAACCACAACGATGTTGCTTGTAGTAAGCTTTGGATACTGTGTTATGTTCAAGTCTGCATTAAAGATGGCTATGGCAGACTTGACCGTGCCATTTCCTACATCAGCACATTGGAAGATACGAACGCCTTTGTGGCATCTCATACTTCTTACCCCACCCACGTAGGGTTCCTGAAGGAGTGCAATGGCCGCTCCACGTTTCTTGGCTTCGATAAGTAATTCATTTGTTGCCAGTTTTTTTCTTTGTAAGTTGGCTTGTAAGATTACGAATCGAGTTTGTTTGCCTGGGGTGCCTTTAGCAATATGCCACAGTGCAACGGGCCAGTTCGTCCCATTTCCTCCTTATTGGGCATTCTGTACTGAAAGCGTTATGTTCTGCAGGACCCAGATTTGCCTTTACACAGTTTCGGCAGTTTGGTAACGCTCCTGCTAGCCAATCTGCACACGTTGTCCTTAGGTGGGGACCACCGCAATGGCTACACAGGTCGATTGTATCCTTACAGTGCCGCTTGCTGTGGCCGTACCCTAGGCACCGCGTACATTGAATGAGTGGGGTTTGATCTTCTACCCGTATTCTTTGGAGATCTATATGCAGATAACCGCTTTCAGTTGCCCTTTGCCAGATGGTCGGCGAGACACTTATTACAATGTGGCGAGTATAAGGATTTCTTGCCTTACGGGAATACTTTATATCTACCCTGTCTTCGTCTTCGCCTAGGTCCTTGAACAGGCGATGGTTTTGGTTCCTAATAGCTTTGAGGACGTCATCGTCGGTATTGGCCATTAGGACGCCTTTGAGGATCAGAAGCGGGTCCTTATTTTTTACCTCTTCAACTGTGAGATTTATCCCTTTACTTTCCAATCTGTCTCTTACTTTCTTTCTTTCCTCTTTTGTTTTGAAACCCAATATAATTTTTCTGTCTTTGGCTTTTCTTACTTTTTCAACCCTGACCCAACCCTCCTTGGCATCTACTGCTTTCCTAACTCTATCTAGGACCTGGTCACCGGTTTCTCCCTCGTCCTTTGAGGTAACCACGACTGAGTGAAGTGTTTTTCTGGGTGAGTGAAGTTTGGCGGTCCCAGCAGCAGTAACGCTTGCATAAGTATTTGATGCTTCTTGCATTTCGCGTTTTTCTATAACAATTTCTGTAAGCTTTTCAATTTGTTTCCTGTTTTCCCTAATTTCTTGCAATATCTGCATACTATGTTGTTCCAATCTCTCAGTCTTGGATGTCTCGTCGCTCTTTGGAGTTTCTCGTGATTCCAGTTTCCCTTCGAGTTCTTTTACCATAAGATATAACTTTTCTATGGCGTCTGTAACTTCGGCCTTAATCTCACTTTTTAAATTGCGACTATTGTTTAAGTGCAATTTGGCTTTTGATAAGTAAGCCTTAGCCTCGACTGTTTTGTTTTTATACTGAGGTTTTTGCAGTCTTTTTATTTCAGCCGTTGGCGTAGTGGATTTTATTTTACTATTGGTAGTTTTAACTTCTGGGACGGTTTGGGGCGCTGTAATTTTGGAAGAACCCTGACATACGAAGGGTCTAGTCTCCCAGTCACCAATGCTTTTTCTCACTTGAGAAGTCTTTGGTGGCGAAAGCGAGTTCTGCGATGCGGTTGGGGCATTAGGTGAGGTTATTTCTAGTGATTCCCTTGTTTTTCCCGGTGTACGGATCATTTTGTATATGTGTCGTTGGAGGTAGTCGTCAATTCAAGTCAACAAATAGCCACAGTTTGTATAAGTTGTAGAGTCTTGCAGCTATTTGTCGCGATTACAGTCAATGTAAATGTTATATTATAAAATTGTTGTCTTGGTTTAGAATTAAACCTGTCTTATTGTCTAAGTATAAAGATCAAAAGATACTGTATACTGAGTCAGTCAAGAGAGAGTTACTAAAAGTATATATAAATATAAGTAATATGGGTATAAACTACTGAGTTTGTCTAGTATGTCAATAGTCATATGTGATTAAGAAGCCCAATAAGACACCAATAATAATAACAACTTGAGACAAATCTCCAAATCTGCTATTTGAAATCAAATATAATAATATGACGATTTAATACCCTTAAAATATAGAGTAGTCGATGCCAAGTCCAACGGTGAAAACCGCGTCCCGCTACCATACCTGGAAGCCGAGATATCGCGTCTTTTAATAATCCAATATGGCGGCCAAGATGGCGGCCATAAGTCAAGATAGGTTGTAACTCACGTTCCAGGCACCGCACAGGGCCGTGCGACGATTCCCCGAGCTCGGCTCGATTAGCTCTATGTGTCTATGATGTTGACTCTACTTAGTAGAGCTGTCAAATTTTTTGTGTCAAAAACAACCTAGATATATAGATTTAAAGGGGGGAATATTACTATAAAAAATCCCGGTTCCGTACGACCACGGAGAGCCGAGATATTTCGATTTTTCAATTTCCAATATGGCGGCCAATATGGCCGACCAAGTAACTGGTTTTGAGTAACTTCTGTATTAATACTCCAAAATTGTCCGTGTTTGGGCTTATTTTATAGGAAATTTTAAGGAGATTCAAAATTTTTGAACGAACGATTTTTAATTCTACCCCCTGATTTTTAATTTTAAAAAAACCTTAGTTTTGACACAATAAATTATTTTAAAAATACAAAAACGCAATGAAAAATTCCGAAAATATTTACACCGAGTAATACTATTTTTACTTAATTAATGACATTCAAACCAAGTGTCTGCTATAGGGGAAACTACCCCCTCGTGTTCACCCCAAAATTTCAAAAATTCATAACGTTTTTATTTTTAAAAAGAAAATTTTGAAATTTGGAATATGTATTACATTTATTAATATCTATATAAAGCAATTTTAAAAAAGTGGTGTTGCCGATCGTATTGCTGAGTTATGAATTTTTGAAAATTTGACAAAATTTTAAAATTTAATAACTTAAAAAGTACTGGTGCGATTTTGTTTTTCTAAATTGCTGGTGTCTTCTCTTCAAATGACGCGCCTTTTGATGTCACCCGAAGCGATCTAGCACACGTGGATCTATGACCTCGTGGCCACGTGGAAGTTGTTTTTTTGCTGATATTACTTCGGTTTTCAGCGATAAAAATCCAATTTGGTATCAGCAATGTAGATCTCAATGAGGCGCTTCCAAATCCACTTTTAAAAGTATATGTTACCGATCTGGTTTCGGCAGCGTAATTTTTTGAAATTTAAAAATTTTGAATTTTGCACTTTTTCACCCACTGTACTTCCAAATTTTGTCCGATTTTAAAAATATTTATATAACCGTGTAGAGCTCACTTTTCTGCGTCTTTTGATATATGGTACACCTATGTACGCGAAAAATTTACCACACTTTGAATTTTCGTTATGAACTTTTTCAACACTTTGAATGCGGAGCAACTACGGACGTGTGTTCTAGCTTCAGGGGGCGTCAGCGGAACTGGGTTAGGTTAGGTTTTTTTTTTTTTTTTTTTTTTTTCACCCTAGTCGGCCTACCTCCCCCGGCTACATTATCACCGGGGACGTTGACTAAGCTACCATCCTTCTTTTCTCACTCATCATCTTAATAAAACTCGGTGTATATATTTTTAATTTAGGGTTATACAATAGTTGGTATATAAGGCGAACAAGATAATAATACATTGTTACTTTTATTTTAGTTTAATCTAAACTTTAAATATATTCTATCATTTCTTCTAATTTTGAGTCGGTGGGTTTTGGCCCGCGAGGCAGGCTGCTTGCACTTTTCTGTAAATATACTTAGATATTCATTGGCAAGTGGGCGCCCGCCGCCTCACGGTCCTCGCCCCGCCTTTACTATTATTAAATTTACGAGTGTTTTTTATTATTAATTTACAAAAATTTTCCAACTGCGGTCTGTTGCTCGCCAGCATTTCGGATAACCCCTGGAGATTAACCTCCAAGCCCGTTACGAGCTCCAGATCGAGCCTTTTGGGCCCGAAAATAGGGCAGTCAAGTATTAAATGCATTACATTCTGTATTTCGATGGGATCGCATTCGCAAGCCGGACTTTCTTTCAGCCCAAAACGGCACAGGTACTCTGCGAAAGGGCCGTGGCCTGTGAGGATCTGTGCCATCTCGGGACTAAACCTTCCTTGTTTTAGTAAGGTGCGTGCGTCCGTAACGTTTTTGATGAATAATTTCGTTACCTTCCCCGTATCACCCTCGTCATACCTTTCCCCCCATTTCCTGACTGTCTCCTCTCTTATATTCTTTTTTATATAGGACAGGGGAAAGTCTGTGTAGGCCGCTTTGACCTTTGAAGCTTCCGCAGCGTTCCTCGCTAATTCGTCCGCTCTCTCGTTCCCCACTGTGCCGACGTGCGCTTTCACCCAGAAGAGTTGTATGTTTTGGCCGACAATGCGGCTCTCTTCTAAGTGTCTGCGGATCTCAACAACTTGAGGATTGAGAGAGCGATCGCCTGCGATCGCAGCTAGGGATGATTGTGAGTCGCTATATATATTTACATCCTCTCCATGACTCTTTGCCTCTCTTACCGCACTGCACAAAGCTGCAAGCTCCGCCTGATACACAGTGCAGTAAGGCGCCAACTTTATTTTCTTGTTTTTAATTTCCCTTCCTTTATGCCATTTGGACCATGCGGCTCCTACACCTAGTTCGGTTTTACTACCGTCGGTATATATGTTCACCGAGTTTGAATTTTCTAATCTTTCTGGCTCCTCGACGACAGTGTATGTTATCACCGGTCTTTCCGTGGGGTGTGGCAGTTTAATAGCAGGCACAGCTCGCTCGATCTGGTCTTCTTCGCGTATAAACGGGGATGACCCCCTCCTCCTTGCTTCGTAAAGAGCTGCAGTCTCTTTGATTCTTAGGTCGAGGGGCAGTATCCCTGCCAATAACGTCGCAGAATTTAGCGATGCTGTGCGATAAGTCTTAGCTATTTTCTGCGCGAACGGCCTTTGTATACCTTCGAGCTTTTTTCTGACACATAACTTTTTGGCTGCCGGAGCCCAGGCTGCTGAGGCGTAAGTTATGATCGGCTCGATAACTGCTCGGTATATTTCGTTTATTGTATCACCGTTCATCCCCCAATCTAGTTTCGCCATTTTTGCCACTTTTTTGTATATTTCTGCCGCCTTTTTTGTTATGTGATGTACATGCTTATTGAACGTGAGTCCCTCGTCAATAATTAACCCGAGTAATTTGATTTCTTTTACCCGGCTGATGTTAGTGCCTCCCATACTGATCCTTGGGGTGTCATAGTTCTTCCTTCGCGTCAGAACCATTGCGTTGGTTTTTTGTGGAGCGAAGTTGAGCTTATTCATGACACCCCATAGCCTTACTTTTTCGAGGGCTACGTTCGCTCGGTTTTCGATTGTGTGTGTGTCTCTTCCCGTGAACACCAACACAATATCATCCGCGAAAGCCTGTACATAAACACCTTCTTCTTCTAATTTGACTAATAGTGGGTCTAGTAGGATGTTCCAGAATGTGGGGCCGCTAATCGAGCCCTGTACACACCCTTTCTCGGGTTTTCGTGTATGCTCCTTGTTTCCGTAGCGAACCACCACTTTCCTTTCTGTGAAATAGTCCTCCACTATTCTCCTAACGTTTTCTGGGCACCCTTTTAGTGCCAATTGGCACTTGATTGCCGGCCACCATGCGTTGTCGAATGCCCCCTCGATATCCAATGACACCATTAGAACGATCTCTTTGCTGCGGATGCGTTCTTTCGTGTAGTTTATGATATCGTAGAGAGCATCCTCCGTGCTTTTGCCCGGAACGAAACCGTACTGCCTCCTGCTCAGCTTGGGGAGTATATGATGTCTTATTCTGTTAATAACAGTCTTTTCCAGAACCTTCCCCATGACCGGCAGGAGGCCTATTGGTCGGTACGATTTTGCGGCCGTGTAATCATCCTTCCCCGGTTTCTTAAGGACTATAATTGAGGCTTCTTTCCAAGGCCTCGGGAAGCAGCCCAGCTCTAGGCATTTATTGAAGATAGCTAGGGGAACCTCCGGGTTCACCATGATTGCTGCATAGCAGATATCAGCTGTGAGTCCGTCGGCTCCCGGAGCTTTCCTCGGATTGAAGCTTCGCGCTACGCTAATGAGCTCCGCCTTTATAAAAGGCACTTCATTATCGCTATCGTGCGAGCTGCTGGACTTTTCTTCAACCTTTGTTCTAATATTTCGGTGGATTTCATCATCGACCTCGATATTATCTGGCGGGAAGAATTTGTGAGCCAGTAGTTGCACTGATTCTTCGGCGCTTAGCGCTATGCCTTTTTCCACCAGTGGCATATCTTCCCTGGTCCTTTCTGCCTTCTTTATAATCCTATATACCCTATCCCAAACGCTTTCACCTTCTTTCTTGCTACAAAGCTTTTTCCAACCTTCAGTCTGCGCTTTCTCTATTTCGTCTTCGTATGTCTTTTTTGCTTGAAGGTATTCTCTTATCACGAACTCTCGTCTTCTTGGAGCTGCGTATGAGATTCTTCTCTTCCTCCTTGTCATTTCCTTCTTTAAATTTTCTATTATTCCATTCCACCAAGGTGGACTTAGCTTTTTCTTTCCGCCTTTTATACGTGGGATGGTGTTATCAGCGGCTTTGGCTATGGCACCCGTGTATCTACTCACTACTTCGTCTACTCCAGCTTTGCTATTTATTTCGTTTATAGCGCTCTCTGTTAGTAACTTTTCTTCCATATTTCTTCTAAGCTCGATCTCAAAGTCCAACCATTTGGCTTTATTTGTTTTATATTTGCGAGTTGTTTTGGGCAGGACTTGCAATGCGGATTTTTCTAGTTCTATTTTGACTAGAATAGTATTGTGGTCTGAGCTGGTGATTCCTGTATCAACACGCCACTCCGTCACCCTTCCGAGGAGGGCCGTTGTGCATACGGTGATATCCACTATGCTAGTGTATCTTCGTCCCCCTCGCACGGTGTCAAATGTAGGCGTGTTACCACAATTTAGAATGTTTAGCTCCTCTTCGTCGAGGAACCCTCTTAACTCTGCTCCTCGACTATCCTCCGATCGGCTTCCCCACCATTCACTCCAAGCATTCACGTCCCCCCCTACTAAGACCATCTTGGTCTTTAGTTTTCACGAGATGCTTTGCAGATGTTCGAGGTGTGGTTTGATGGGTTCATCGCCTTCAAGGTATACGGAGACTAATGCAATTTCCCACTTTTCGGTTTTCAGGATTGCGACTACAATGTTCTCCGTATTCAGTGTCTGATTTTGTGAGACCTCTATTTGTTCGTCGAAAACAATTATGGCCGCCTTTACTGGTTTCGTCCTTGTGAGACCGCATTGCACTATTTTATAGTTTGGGCTTTCAGACATCTGTCCTTTAGCCCCCGTGTAAGGTTCTTGTAGTAGTTCTACATTTATCCCTCTACTACTCGCCTCTTTTATAAACTCTTGGGTGGCGATTCTCTTTCTCTGAAGGTTCGCCTGCGCCAAGAGAAAGCCCTTTTTCTTGTCATTGTCTTTGGCTTAACAATACGCGTAACAGAGCCTTGCTGCTCTATCCCAACCACGTCGTGTGGGACAGTCATTGCTAAACGCTCCATGTTCCGCGTTTTTGTCGCCAGACTCCTTGCAGTTCACACACTTGGGAGGCTTTCCACTTTTCCAAATCTGGCAGTCTGACCTTAGATGCGAACCTCCACAGTGGCTACACACTTCCGTCTCTCGTTGGCATTGCTTGCGGCTGTGTCCGTAGCCAAGGCACATTGTACATTGGACCAGAGGGGATTGGTCCTCCACCCACACTCTTTGTAAGTCCACGTGAATCCTCCCGGCTGCTGTTAATACTTGCCACATTTTTGGTGTTACTTGCAGGATCACGTGGCACTCGTGCGGGTTTCTTACCTTCCTTCGGTACCTTTCTATTATTGCCCAGTCTTCTTGCGTAAGTTGTGCAGTCACATTTTTGTTTTGGTTCTTGAGTGCTTTTATTATGTCCTCAAGCGTGTTGTAGTTAAGCAGATTTTTAACTTTAATGAGGGGGTTTTTATTTGCGACCTCCTTTACCATAAGATTGTCATCGCCTTTCTCTAGTCTTTCTTTCAGTATTCTTCTCCCCTCCTCTGTTCTACAGCCTACAACTACCTTTCCATCTCTTGCCTTCCTTATCTTGTCTATTTGCACTCCCTCTTCCTTTGCTTTGAGCACGGTTCTTATGTGCTGTATAGTTATATCTGCCGTATCGTTTGCGCCTTTTGGCTCCACCACGACAGAGTGCAGCGTGGTCTTTCTTTTTCCCGTGCCCTCCGCCTTTTTAATTGGGTCCTGGCTTCGCTCTTCCCTTGCTGCAGCTACTTCCGCGTACGTTTTTATCTTTGCTTCTATTCTCTGCTCTCTCTCTCCCTCCCTAATGGCTTGTTTTCCCCATTCCCTCTTTAGCTCGGCCAGTACCCTGTCCTCTTTTGTCTCTGCCAGTTTAAGTATGTTCAGTCTGCATTCTTCCAATTTCTTGTTCTCTTCTTCCAGTCTTTTAATTTGATCTTCTAATCTTTGTGTTATTTGGTTTGTAGTAGTCAACGTTTCTTCTGCTCTATTTGTTGTTTTTGTCTTCCTCGCATCTTCAACTTCGTGTAGATTTTTACATTTTAGTTCCTCTTCGGCCTCTTTAACTAGTTGATAGAGGCGCTTTACTGCCGTGGATACCCCAACTTTTATTTCATTTTTTATGTTTCGCGACTCCCCAAGGTGAGCCATTGCCTTTAGCAAGCAATTTTTGGCTTCCCTTTCCCTCGCTTCTTTCTTTACTGGTGGTACCGGCGACTCCTTGCTGCTTACTGTAGCCGTAGTTTCCTGTTTTTGTTTGGGGCTTATATTTGAAACTTGCTCCCATTTGTCAATGCTATGTCTAATACCAGGAGCTGGAGCAATAGTTTGTACTCCCTCAGTTTGTTTTTCCGGCTCCTTCTGTGATTGCGCTCTCGTTGGCGTGCGAATTCCCGGCATCATTTTAGGGTCGTTATCTAATGAAAATTTTTTATTTATAATATTATGCGAGTCCTCGACTAGGGTTCGTCAAGTTATTAAAATAAAATATTATTATCTTAAAACCTAAAATCTATCCCCAAAAAGGTAATAAATTAGTCAGTAGTTAAAACTTATGCTAAGGTCTATCCCCAATAGGGTGATGGCCTTTTAAAATTTTTATTAGGGTCTATCCCCAATTGGGTGATAGCCGTGTCAATATTAGTTATAGTTATATATATATATATAGTTATTTTGGTCAGTCCAATAAGACTAGCTTGTCAATATACGGTACTTACACTCTGACTTAAGCCTATAATCTATTCCCCAAAAAGGCAACAGATTGGTCAGTTATTAAACTTAATCTTTTGCTAGCGTCTATCACCAATAGGGTGATAGCCGTGTCAAATATTTAACGTAAAGTATAAAACTTATTTGTTTAAGTCAGAGTTATAAATGTGGTGTTGAGAACTTTTTGATTTTTGTAGTTATATATATTATGCTCAGTCCAATAAGAGGCTGGCTGGTCAATAGACAATATTTACCCTCTGACTTAAACTTATAATCTATTCCCAAAAAGAGTTATAGATAGGTCACTAAATAACTTATCCTAGGGTCTATTCCCAATAGGGTGATAGCCGTGTCAATATTCTAAACTACTTAATTATCACAGTTCTATGTTTCTTAGGCCTAGATGAGCTGTCGTCGACAATGTTTTACAAGCGTTCAGTGGAGTCTATCCACTAATCACCGCTGCGATAAACACATTCATTTCCTCGGGCTGACAGGCGTTCAGGGCCGGACTCTTAATTTTAATTTAATTATTTTTAAATTATACTAAAATATTAAAGATTTTTCTTTGTTTTGTAAATGTTTCGCCTATTTGTTTTATAGTTTTATAATTTTATGATTTTGTTTCGAATATTTATACGAGTACTAGGTCCAAATATGTATCCCCCGATTACAATTTACTATTATTTCTTACATCGAAAACATGATTACAATTTGTTTAAATAATATTCCGAATATAGTATTTTACTGTATAAAATTTAAAATATATAAATTGATTTAAGATTTAAGTAATTATTCTGAGTACGGCCCTGAGCTGTTATCGCCTGTAGCTGTCAAGGAGATTTACGACTTTATTGCTATCTAACTTCCACTCGTAAGCGCGTCCCTTTCTCACACTGTACAATTCTATTTTAAACTTCTCACAACATATTTTTATCAAGTTCACTCAAGCGGAAAGTTTCCACAGTACACGGAACGTTCAGTAGGTCGATATAACAGTTGTTTCAATACTAATTTGTATGGCGCCTCTACTGTCTTATTGTTGCACTGTGGCAAGCTTCACGGTCGAGTGAGCACGATGAGTTACTTTGTAGTCCAACTGCTCGGTTCTTGAATTATTTATTATTCAGAGTAATGATATATCGCTTTTGATGCGATTTTCGTGTAAGTTTTTGTCTTCAGTAATGAGGTACTGGTGACAGCACTAGTGGCAAGTGACACCTCGTTTTAATCAGCTAAACGAGAGGAATCTGATGATGTATATCGCAACTTCCTCTTCCCGGTTTTCCCAGGGGAGTAGGATGGGATTTCCAGGATACGTCGCGCTGATGGTCAAATGAGGTGTCTCCAAGACCGGCTAGGTGCCCCGAGCTTGGCTATTTTATTCCGGTATCTCCAGTTCTTCTGGTTTCTTTGAGAACCTCTAGATTCTATTATCTTCCTATCATCCAAACCTTCAATCACAGGATTCGGAGGAAGATGTCTATAGCCTCGGTTTGGTTATCTCGTTCCGGTGGCGCTAAGAAACTGATATGTCGCCAATCGCGCTTCGGCGACGCACGCACTATAACACTTTTTATTTGATTCCAAGCACTTTTTTACACTTGATTTTTCACTAACCACTTTATTGTTATATATCATTCGATTCACCGTTTCGAGACGCTTCGTTTGGTGTTAAACTTAAATACATCCACGCGAAAAAACCCACTAAAAGGATTTTCTATACGCGGAGCGAAACGGTTTTGCAGTTGCTTAGACGGCGTTTCAACTGTGACTGGTTAGGTTAGGTTAGGTTAGGTTAGGTTAGGTTAGGTTAGGTTAGGTTAGGTTAGGTTGGGTTAGGTTAGGTTAGGGTAGGTTAGGTTAGGTTAGGTTAGGTTAGGTTAGGTTTTTTTTTTTTTTTTTTAAGTTCCGCTCAATTTTTTCCCAACCATCAAACGGTCGGGGTTGTGATCCTATGTTACAATTATCTCTTTTTTTTTGTTGCTGATACTGAAGTGATCATATGTGTTAGAATCTAATCTAGTTTACATATAATATCGTAGAGTTATATTCTCGTGTAAATAAGTACATTTCTTAAGTGATAGTGAGAGACTGCCGGTTTCTTAGTTTTTTTTTTTTTTTTTTTTTTTTTTTTTTTACCGGCAGTCCTGTACAAGGTACCGATAGTTAACATAAAATACTACTTTGCATAAATTCATCATCATATTTATAACAATATACGAATGCCTGGTCCATCTATTACCATATAGATAAACATCCAGGCTATCTCCCTTCTTACAAAGAATCTTCGAATTTTCTATCTCTTAAACTAATCATGAGTACAATCACTTTGGGCAAACAAAATTCATTGTACTCATGCGTATTAATATTTAACTGGGTGTAATATATTACATAAATTTGTTTCAATTACCTACACACTATAAATTACATTTATAGTTTTAATACAAGCTACAATTTTTTAACATAAACATAAAACAAAACTAATACATATTTAACTTTAACAAACACAAAGAGCTAATGCAGTAAGACTGACAAGGTTCCAAGTAATTTTTAAAATATACAATGCTATAGAAACTTTTAAAAGCTAACATATTAATAGACATTGACACATTTGTTATAATCACATGCAAAACTGTAATATGTCTGAAAACGAAATATAATTTATGTTCTTAATTACTTAATATCTACAAATATAAATTTACATCTCTATTTCTCTTAATATATACTCTTAGTATATACTCTCTTTATATGTACAGACATTTTTTTTTTTTTTATATTATTCTTTTTATCAATTGGCGACTTACCTATGTGTTTTATAATTATTTCACTATTTTATTCAATTATGACTGTATTACAAAGCAATCACTTATATTTTAATAATTATAGTATATGGATAAAATAATAAAAAGATACTTTTGTGTTTTATAGTAGGAATAAGAAAAAGGAAAAACACCGACAATGTAACTCAATATCCAATAGATTGGTGTCAATTTGTATTATACAATAAAAGTTTAAAATATCAGTTTGAAATGTAACATTTTTCAATTAATTTTATATATATCTACAAATATAAATGTACTTACTACTCAATTTGTGTAACCTATGTGTTTTATAATTATTTCACTATTTTATACAATTTATGACTATATATAAAAGCAATCACTTATATTTTAATAATTTTAGTACATGAATATAATAATAAAAGATACATTTGAGTTTTATAATATAAATAAGAAAAGGGAAAAACACCTACAATGTAACGGAATATCGGTGTTGGTGTCAATTTGTTTTATACAATAAATGTTTAAAGTATCAATTTGAGATCTAATATTTTTCAATTGATTTTATATTTTGATTTTATAATTTGCAATTAATCAGTATATATTTTCAACATAACATGTATATATTGTAATAAAAATAGATATAAGAAATTACTAGTAGTTTATATACTTGACATTTATTTACTAATTTTCTATGCTATATTCCATACCTTAACTAGAATATAATTATTTAAAAGAAGTACAGCGGGCAGGTCCCTCAGCAATATGTCACACTCAGGCGGGCTATGGAGTCCCACTTCCGCCTGACCGGACACTCGACACTAAAAGCCCCATGATCCGTTTTCTCAAGACCAGCACTCCGGCAATTTAAACAGCATGGCTGTTCTCCAACAATATAGTGAGGGCAATCGTGTCGTAGGTGAGGGCCTCCTCAATGACTACAAAGGCTTGCCGCCTCTTTACAATTACGTCGACCGTGTCCAAATCCCAGACAGCGAGTGCATTGGATGACTGGCGAGAAGTCCTCCACCGTTGACCGCTTGAGGTCAATGTGGACTGAACCTTCCGCCGTCACCCGCTGCCACAGCTTCGGGGCTACGCGCATTATAATGTGATTAACGTGAGGATTGCGGCACCGCCTTCGAAATCTAACCTCCATGATCTGCTCTTCTTCTGAGAGCCCAGAAAATAGCTGTTTATTCTGAGCTGTCAGAGCCAAAAGAACGTCTTCGTCCTTAAGGTCTGCCAGAACATCCTTGATTATTATGAGGGGATTCTTCCCCTTTACTTCCTGGTAAGTGAGTGACGGGCTCTCTTTAAGTCGGCCGGTCACAACTTCCGCTTCTTCCTTCGACCCGCACGTGATGACAACGCGCTGGTTTCGGACCCTGCGGACACCATCGACGCGGGCCCCAGTCTTAATAGGATCAACGGCAACTCTAATCTTTTTGAGCACGCTTTCGCTTGAATCCTCCTGTGACGTGCTCCCAACGATTATAGAGTGACCGGATTTGGCCGGAGCTCGTGCGGCAACGTCCGCATAGGTCGGTGATGCAACGGTTGATGGCGGCGTCTCCATGAGCCGCGTTGTCTGTGCGGTGAGGCGCTCGATTTCCTCTTGCATCTTGTCGCTCTTGACGTTAAGGGCCTTAACACCTTCTAAGAGACGGTCCAGGTTTTTAGGGACGGTTTCAGATCGTTTATCACCCTGAACCTCCAGTATATTATCCATGTCTTGTTTAATTTTTGTCATTTCCCTCTTTAATGCGTAATTTTCACTATTCACTGCCCTAATAATATCATAAAATAGATCCAGTGCATCTTTGATAAGCTTCTTAGTTGAGGACGTAATGTTCCAAGATTCATCGAGTTTCTCCATTACGGCGCGGTATGATTCTCGCGCATGCATTGGTGACCTCTCCCACTCGGGACGCAAAGGTTCTCCCAATTCATCCGAAGGCGTTTTTGGCGAACTTATCGGCGTTTTGTCAGACGACATATTTTTTAATTTCAATTAATCAATGTAATGAATATATATAATTTATGTATTTTTGTTATCTAATGATTATAGGTAGTATCCAAATCAGTTTCTATTAGGTCTTTCAATAATAACGGAAATCGTAATAGTAGTTGCTATCTGTTAAATACTCCGTGTCAATGGCACCTCCTTTTGGTTAAGTACTCAGTGGTTTGATGCGTAACAATCGGAAATGGCGGCGCTCGTTGTTATACTTAAATAACTTTGTATATTTTTTATATTGTCTTATCACTTCACTTTTTACAATTAGGACGTAAACAAAATTAATTTAATATTTATAAGACTGTTTGTAGGTCTCAGAAAGATGAATTACTATGATAAGTTGTTTAAGAGTCACTAAAAGTTCTTTTTGATTTTGTGAGCAAATGGCGTCGGTAGATTCTATAAATAGAATGTATTATGTATTAAGTTTTGAAATTTATGATCTAGTTAGCAGGCAATATAGAAATTATACAATTAATTGAAGTCTTTTATGAATATAATAATGAGAATCAACACTTATACACACCACAGTCGTACTTATAATTATAAGTTAATTCCGAGGACACAACACAGTTAACAATTTTATGTTAATTATATTTTCAATAGCTTTTTTGAAGCTGCTTTCTTGTCGAAATGCACTTATAAACTTTAACACTACACATAATAACTTCACAACTTAGCTTTACTTATCTTTTTCCACAACTACGACTATTATACGACAGAGCAAAAATTTTGTATGCACTCAGCACGACGTGAGTTGCGAAACTCGGTTAGGTAAGGTTAGGTTAGGTTAGGTTAGGTTAGGTAAGGTTAGGTTCTTTGGGGAGGCAGCCTTACTGGCCTCGGTCGGGACCTCCCTTGTTGTCGAGCGGATCAGGCTGTTGGGGCTCAGGGTGGCGTTAAGTAAAACGGACGCCATCCTGTTCCACGGCCCAAGGAGGGGCCCACCCCCTGGCGCTTTCATCGAGGTGAACGGAGTGCGTGTCCCAGTGGCCCCTTGCATGAGGTACCTAGGCCTTGTGCTGGATGGCCGTTGGGGCACTTCAGGCACCTCGGAGAGAGATTGATTGGGGCGGCTGGAGCTCTCGCGCGTTTATTACCAAACGCGGGGGGGCCGTCCCAAAGCGTCAGGAGGCTGTATAGCGGGGTCCTGAAGAGCATGGCTCTGTATGGGGCCCCCATCTGGGCAGATGCCTTAAACAGAAAAGGCAATGGGTCACTCCTCCGCAGGCCGCAGCGAGTGATAGCGAACCGCATAGCCAGGTGCTACCGGACGGTATCATTTGATGCGGCTTGCGTTATTGCGGGCACTCCGCCCTGGGCCTTGGAGGCTCGCATGAGCGCCGCCCTATATCGCCTTAAGGCGGAAATGGGCGGCGAAATGTG
Organism: Leptidea sinapis; assembly: GCF_905404315.1. NCBI lineage: Eukaryota > Metazoa > Arthropoda > Insecta > Lepidoptera > Pieridae > Leptidea > Leptidea sinapis. The sequence continues at coordinate 43,306 of NC_066296.1, read as the reverse complement.
GAGGGAGCGCGAGGCGTCTATAAGGCGCGCGGCTGACGCTGCCATTATGCCGCAGTGGCGGGAGGAACTTGAGTCCTCCCAAGTGGGAGCGCGCACTATAGGCGCCATTCTTCCAGTCCTAAGTGACTGGAAGAAAAGACGAAAGGGAGAGATCTCCTTCCGCCTGGCACAGGTGTTGTCGGGCCATGGCTGCTTTGGACGATATCTGTGCCGGGTTGTGAGGAAGGAGGTATCGCCTCGGTGTCATCACTGTGATGACACCGAGGAGGATACGGCCGATCACACCCTCCGGAATTGCGCCGCGTGGGAAACGAGGCGTCAAGACCTGAGGACAGTGATCGGCCAGGACCTCTCGCTGCCTGGCATGGTCAAGAGCATGCTGGACAGCGAGGAGTCCTGGAAGGCGGCTTCCTCCTTCTGCGAGCACGTAATGCTACAGAAGGAGGAAGCCGAAAGAAACAGAGAGAGGGCATCAGTTGCCCTTCAGAGGGCAGCAGGGCGGGGCAGAAGGGGGAGAGGGGTCCAAGAAGACCTCTCAACCCCAGCCCCTAGCAGCCAGTAGAGGGCCACTGATGGCCTCTTCCCCGAGGTTCTCCGGTGAAATGCCCTGCAAAGATCCCGGAGAACCTCTCCAAAAGGGGAACTCTCTGCTTTCGAGGAGGTTTTAGTGGGTATTACCAAACTTGGCCAACTTCTAGCTACGTAGAAGATGGTCTAAGTGGTTGAGTCCCACACTCCCTGTGCCACATAGTGCACAGGGGTAGTACGTAAATGTATTTCCTCCTCGTTAAAAAAAAAAAAAAAAAAAAAAAAAAGGTAAGGTTAGTTTAGGTTAGGTTTTTTTTTTTTTTTTTGCGACTAGTGGCCTACCTCCCTGGCAACTTTCGTTCCAGGGCCGAGGAGCTACTAAGCTACTTCCTCCCTACCGTTGAGCTGTAGGGTTTTGGGGTGGATTATAATTTATTTTCAAATTTTTACAGTCGCTTACACTATTATATATATTTTCATTACATTTCTTACATGATATTGATCTTATAACTAACAGATTTTACATATATATTTATTAATTAATTTTTTTTCCTTTTATTAGCTTTTTAATACTATACAGATTCTTAACACTATCTTAACCTAGGCACACATTCTTACAGACTATTGGTAGTAAAAAGGGCCCTATGCTCAGTCATAGGGAACCGTGCTTTACTTACTTATTGCTAAAATTTTTATTCTTATCTATTTCCTACCTTACTATTTATTTACACACATTATATTTTAAGCTTTTTTACATTTATATTGCTGCCGTTCTTCGGCAGCACATCTATCAATATCTTGAGGCAAAATGCCTCAAGTAGTTCTCGTTTTTCTGACAATAATAAGGGGAGGTTGGCCTCCAGTACGGCCACTCCACTCTGGACCTCAAGGTCGTACCTCCACCGACCGAACCTAGGGCATTCGAGCACCAGGTGCATTGCGCTTTCGTCAGTATGACCGTCGCAAATGCACGCTAGGCTATCCTTCAGTCCGAACCGGTGGAGATACGCCGAGAAGCCACCATGACCCGTGATGACTTGGGCCATCAGAGCGGAGAAGGGTGCCTCCCGCACCAGCTTGTAAGCCGCCACGACGTCTGGCAGGAACGCCTTTGTGACGCTTGCGGTGTGACCCGCAGTGTAGCGCTCCTGCCAGACGTCGAGGGTCCTGGCTCTTATACCGCGGCGAAGAGTCGAAACCGGTACTCCGTCGTATGCGGCCCTCGATTTCGAATGGAGCGCCGCATCCTTCGCCAAGTGATCAGCCCTCTCGTTCCCCTCAATACCTACATGCGCCCGAACCCAGCGGAACCGAATGGTTTTCCCCAATTCTCGAGCCCGCCGGATCAGGTTTTTGATTTCGAAGGCTATCGGGTTAAATGATGATCGATCCCTTAGCAGCTCCAGCGACGACCTGGAGTCACTAAGGATCTCGACCTTCATGTCGGGCATCTTCAAGATGTCCTCGATAGCCTTCGAAATTGCGCACATCTCGGCCTGGAAGACAGAGAAATAATCCTCTAATTTGAGTTTCCTTGCTCTGACTTCCAGGCCTCGCCGCCTGTATGAAATTCCGGCTCCAACCCTGCCCTGTATCTTGCTGCCGTCGGTGTAGACCTGCAGATAACCCTCTCCTTCTCCTTGGTCATCCTGCACTTCTACCACGGCGGTTTCGGCCTGTGTCTCCTCGAGGCAACAGAATTCTACCTCAGGAGCGAGGGCTGGATGGGGAGCATCCAGGAAGCTAACCCGCTGTTCAGCCTTCCTGTCTGCCATACCATCAATGTCCTCACCCCTTTTATAGCGGTACAATTCTGCCGCCTCTCGGATCCTCAGGTCGAGTGGCAATATACCTGACAGGATCAGCGCCGCACTCAAACTGGCGGTTTTGTAGGTCCGGCTGATCTTGCGCGCGAACCCCCGCTGAACCGCGTCCAGCAGCTTCCGCACTCCGACTTGATCTACGGCTGGGACCCAGACGCTTGAAGGGTATAGTACGATTGGCTCCACAGCGGCGATGTAGATGGTCCTGACCACCTCTGGGTTCAGACCCCAGGTTGTCTTAGCCGCCCTTGATAGTTGGCCATAAATGGCCGTTGCCTTACGGCAAACTTCGGCGACATGTGGCTTAAAAGACAACCTGTGGTCGATAGTAAGTCCCAGGATTTTGGTTTCGGTTACCATCTTTATACATTCGCCGCCCATGGTGATCTGAATAGGTGTTAATTTCAGTTTCTTAGTGATCACCATGGCGTTGGTCTTGTGTGGAGCAAATCGCAGCTTGTTGTCCAAGCCCCAGTCGTAGACCCGCCGGAGGACGGAATTAGCGGTCCGCGCGATAGTCTCCGGAGAGGAGCCCGAGAAGACGAGCACTACGTCGTCGGCGAAGGCTTGCACGCGTAGGCCCTCTTCCTCGAGGGCGCCCAGCAATGGATCGATCAGGAGGTTCCAGAATATGGGTCCCCCAATCGATCCCTGAACGCACCCCTTGGTCGTGGGCCTCACGCACTCGGCGCCCGCATAACGAATGGTGATCTCACGATCACTGAGGTAACTGCATACGGCGGAGTACAGGTTCCCGGGGCATTTCCTGGCGGCCAGCTGGTGTTTAATAGCTGGCCACCAGGCGCTATCGAATGCCCCCTCTATGTCTAGAGACACCATTAGGACTACCCTCTTTGCCCTGACCTCAGCTCTGATGTGCTCGATCAAGGCAAGGAGGGCATCCTCAGTGCTTCGCTGTGGTATAAATCCGAATTGAGCCAGATTCAGCGTCGGCAGTACGTGCCACTTTATCCGACGTACCATCATTTTCTCCAAAGTCTTACCGTGGACGGACAAGAGTCCAATCGGACGGTAAGACTTTGGATGATGGTAGTCGGACTTTCCCGGCTTGGGAAGTATCACGACTGCCGCACGCTTCCATGGCTTCGGGAAGTACCCCACAGCGAGGCACCTGTTGGCGATCTCTAGGAAGAGCCGCTCATCTGCCTCAATGCTCTTGGCACTGATGTCTGCAGAGAACGCGTCCGATCCAGGAGCTTTACGAGCACTGAAGCCGTGAACCGCCTCCCTGAGTTCCGCAAGGGTGAAAGGCGGATCGTCCCCTGCGCAAGCTAACTCACACAGAGGGCGGTCCGCCTCCCTCCTTATTGCGGAATGTACGGGACTGTCGTCCTCCAACCTGTCGTCCGGGAAGAACGTAGCTGCAAGGAGCTCTGCACTTTGCTTGGGATCCAGAGTCACTCCGTCCCTCACAAGAAGTTTATCTTCTTGTTTTTTCGAGGTTTGACGGAGGACTCTGTAAATACCGTCCCACAAGCTCTCGCCCGTTTGCGCTGTGCAGTACTCCTTCCAGCTATGGGTCTGAGCCGCTTGTGCGGCAGACTCATACTTTTCCCGGGCATCCAGGTACTGGCGGACGACGAATTCCCTCCTTGTTGGGGCCGCGCAGCGCACGCGATTCTTTTTAGTAATCGCGTCGCGCTTTAGGGCCAGAAGTTCGGAGGTCATCCAAGGTGGTTCATACTTCAGTGTTCGCTTCAACTTTGGGATGGCGGCCTCGCACGCATGACGAACCGCCTCCTGATATTCGAGGACAACGTGTTCGATATCCTCGGGGGCGGTTATGGCCGACACTTTATCCACTCGGATTTGGCGGTTTTGTAACTGTAGGATAAGTTCCTTTCGGAACTTTTCCCAGTTTGCCTTTCTTGTGTTGTAAACCCGAGTGGTTGGTGCTGGGCCAGGTGCTTTCGCACGACCTGTGCAAAGGCCTATCCTTAGGGCATTGTGATCGGAACTGACCATGTCTGGGTCCACCCTCCAGGACTCCATCCTTGACAGGATACTTTGGCTGCACACCGTGATGTCAACTCTGCTTGTGCAGAGCCGACCTTCCCGAACCACCTGAAATGTGGGGTCCCCTGGTCCATCTGATAGACGCGGACCCCCGGATACCGCTTCAAGGCACCTTGATTACTTGTGTAGGGTTCCTGCAGCATTGCCAGGCTCACCTTCTGGCTGACCGCTTCAGCCATCAGCTCATCGGTTGCCAATCGCTTCCGCTGCAGGTTAACCTGTATCATATGCCTTGAAGCAGCATCCCCGAGCCCACGACCGCCTGGAAACACAACCGCGGTGCCCTTAGCAGTAACACACGCCAAGGCGGGCAATGACATCCCATTTCCGCCTCACCGGACAGTCGCTGCTAAACGCACCGTGGTCGGTCTTATCCAGCTTTGCGTGTCTGCAGTTGACGCAGCTGGGCGGCTCCCCCGTGACATAATCGGGGCATTCGGACCTTACGTGTGGCCCCCCGCAGTGGCTGCAAAGGTCCGAAGACTCTTTGCAGTGACGCCGACCGTGTCCGAATGCTAAGCATTTCGAGCACTGTATGACGGGCGAGAAGTCCTCCACTTTAGACCGCTTAAGGTCCAGGTGGACAGATCCCTCGTCCGTCATACGGCGCCAGAGCGGAGGGGCCACACGCAGGACAACATGAGTGAGGTGCGGGTTGCGGCACCTACGGCGAAAGCATGTTTCTACCGTTTCGTGGTCTTTTTGGAGGCCTGTAAAGAGCTCCCGATTCTGTGCTCTTAGGGCTCCGATGACCTCCTCGTCCTTGAGGCAAGCGAGTACGTCCCTGATGATTACCATCGGGTTCTTACCCTTCGCCTCTTGAACTTGGAGGCCAGAGTTGGCCCCAAGCCGGGTCTTTACAGCCTCCACCTCACTTTTGGTGCCGCAAGTGAGCACCACCTTCTTATTGCGCACTTTGCGGACGCTGTCCACCTTGGCGCCGGTTTTAGTGGCGTCAACGGCCACTCTTATTTTGGCGACAACGTTGTCGCTCGAATCCTCGGGCGACTTGCTTGTCACAACTATTGAGTGGCCGGACTTTGCAGGCGCCTTGGCGGCCATTGCCGCATATGAAGGTGGCACTTGAGCCTGTGTAGGCTCCTCCCGGAGCTTCGTTGTTTTGGCCCCCAGAGCTCGCACCTCAACAAGCATGTTTGTTGCCTCCTCACGCATTGATTTTAATTCTCCCAGCAGGGAGCCCAGGTCCGCTGCGGGTGGAGAGGGGAACAGTTTGACCTGCTGGATAAGGTCAAATTCGACTATTTTGCGGAGTGCCTCCAGCTCCTTTCGCAACTCCGCAGTCTGTCCACTCACGTCCGCCCTCTCCAGCCGCTGCGTAAGAAGCATGACCTGCTCCGTGTGGCTGGACTCCCTCCTCGAGATGTCTTCTGCGTGGCGTCTCTTCATGTTTGCGACCTCTAATTGGAGGTCGCGCCGCGCACTATTAACTTGGAGTGTGGCCTCATACAGGAAGTTGAGGCCCTCCACCACAGTAGCCTTAATGGACCCTTTCAGGTTGCCTGACTTCTCCAGCTCTTCCTTGGCCCGCTGGTACACGCGATTGGCATCTTTTAGGAGGGTTGCCGTCGGGCTCTCGGGCTCCCCGGCGCTGACGGATCTTGCTCCGGATGGCGGGGTATGGTAATCCGCCTCCCACTGGAGTGTTTGCGCCAGGGTGGCACTGCCAGGCTTGCTGCCCGAGCCCGCACCGAATTCGCTTCCAGTGAAGGAACCCTCCTCCGCGTCGGTCTTTCGGCTTACTGATGTACGAGGCCTTCCGGGGTCAGAAGATGGTCGTTTTGTGGCCATCGCTGTTGCCACCGACCCCTTATTACCAGTTCTGAAAGGGCGAGATGTCTTGTCGGAAGACGCTGACATTTTTTTTTTTTTTTTTTAGAACGGCAGCAGATAAGTAGCAAATATATAAAATTAAATCGAAACAATACAAACAAGCAAAAAAGAAATATATACAGCGGAGATGTTAAAATTAAGGTATCAATCTAAATGTAGTTCGGAAAACCAGGAGTTTTGGGGATTTTTTTAAGATTTAAAGGGAAGGGGAGGTCGGAGAGAAAATTTGTCAGGGCCAAACTGTTCCTTTCGGGAAGACAAACAGTTTGAGCCCAAACTCGGGGGGTCTGGGATGAAGGGGACAAAAGTTAGACCCTGAGGGGGTGAGGTCAAAAAATTTCGGGGGGGGGGGGGGGGAAGGTTTCGGGAGTCGGCCTATGACAGAGTTTAGGGGATTTTTCAGATTTTGGGGGAGGGGGAGGTCGGGGGGGATATCTGGTGGGGCCAAACTGCTCCTTTCGAGAAGACAGACAGTTTGAGCCCAATCTCGGGGGGTCTAAGATATGCGGGGCAAAAGTTAGACCCTGAGGGGGTGAGGTCGAAAATTTCGGGGGGGGGGGGGGGGAATGTCGGGAGTCGACCTATGGAGTGTTTATGGGATTATTTGGGATTTTGGTGGGGGGGGAGATTGGAGGGGGAATCTGCCGGTGCCAGTCTGTTCCCCTTGAGAAGAGGAACAGTTTAAGCCCAAGCTCGGGGGGTCTAACTAAGGGGACTTCAAAGTTATCCTGGTTTCCAAATTTTTCGTCAGTCTGTCCGTATGAATATTATGCCTAAGTTTAATTAAATTTTTAATATTATTCAATTCAAGTATGCGGAACACCCTTAGCCGCTTTTGTACAAATCTTCTATATTATGAAAACAGAAAACAGAAACATTTCATAGACTAACCGTAAACATTTTCTATAATTTTTGGAGCTTAATTTATGTCTCTTACGGTTGACTAAAAACGACGGTTAGGTTAGGTTAGGTTAGGTTAGGTTAGGTTAGGTTAGGTTAGGTTAGGTTAGGTTAGGTTAGGTTAGGTTAGGTTAGGTTAGGTTAGGTTAGGTTAGGTTAGGTTAGGTTAGGTTAGGTTAGGTTAGGTTAGGTTAGGTTAGGTTTTTTTTTTTTTTTTTTTGTAAACTAGTGGCCTACCTCCCTGGCAACTTTCGCCCCAGGGCCGAGGAGCTACTATGACTACTTTCTCCCTACCATTGAGCGGTAGGGGTTGTAGGTGTGGAGTTTTATTTATTAAATCAAAACATAACAATTTTGGGTTTATCCTTATGACTAACATTTTAATTAAGTGGCTTACATACTAACAAAAGATTACACTATTCCACTTCTATATTTATTTATTTTAATTGGTTAAATCTATTGCTGTTACAAAAATTTTCTACTATATATTTCTATTACAATTAGGCGCTTTACTTAAATTCTATGGGTTGTATAAGGGCCCTATAATTTAAATAGGGAACCTTTATATACATTAACTACTACTATTTATATATTAACTAAACATTTATAAACTACCATATTAACTATTGTTTTACCTAACTATTTAATTACAATTGACACAAATTTATTTAAGTTTGACTTTAATATTGCTGCCGTTCCGCGGCAATACATCGGCTAAAATTCTGTGGCAGTATTTTTCAAAATGCCTTCTCAACGGCTTTGCGACAAAGGTTGGCAGGTTGGTCTCCACAACGGCCATGCCACATTCTATCTCAAGGTCGCATCTCCACCGGCCAAACCTGGGGCAGTCGAGCACCAGGTGCAATGCGCTTTCGTCTGTTCGACCGTCGCATATGCACGCTGGGCTATCCTTCAGGCCGAACCGGTGGAGATACGCCGAGAAGCCGCCATGGCCCGAGATGATTTGGGCCATCAAGGCGGAGAAAGGTTCCTCCCTGACCAACTTGTAAGACGCCACGACGTCTGGCAGAAACGCTTTTGTAACACTTGCAGTTTGACCCGCGGTATAGCGTTCCTGCCAGACGCCGAGGGTCCTGGCTCTAATTTTGCGGCGGAGAGTTGAAATCGGTACGGTTAGGTTAGGTTAGGTTAGGTTAGGTTAGGTTAGGTTAGGTTAGGTTAGGTTAGGTTAGGTTAGGTTAGGTTAGGTTAGGTTAGGTTAGGTTAGGTTAGGTTAGGTTAGGTTAGGTTGAAGTCGTTGTGCGGTCGTAGTGGCAACATCGTTTTCACCTCGCTCCGCGTTCACGACGGCTTTTGGTGTGATTATAGCTTGTATGTATACACTTGCTATATATCAAAAGACGCGCCTTTTTACGGCGAATACAGTGGTGTAATTAGTTTTTCTTTCGAGTGTTCGGTAAATTATCTATCGACCTCGACATCTGAAGTGATAGTGACACATAGTTTGGGTGTGGTTTACTCGCTGGGAGTCGCGGTAACCCCCCTGTTTTTAGTGTTTGTGTGGTGCACCAGGCTCTGGTAGACACGTGAGTTTTTTCAAATTCGAAATCGGACCACATATACGGCCGTGAGAATTTTTAATTTGAAGTAAATTTTATATGCTTTTACTTCACTGTGTATAAATTTATCAGTTAAGTGTTATATATCGTTGAGATCGCCGTTTTAAGACGAATCCAACGATATATCGTTTGTTAATATCGGACCCATACAAAGGGAAATAGCCATTTCCTTTGTTCCGAGTTGTGGGTGACGCTCCGCAGAGCGTCGCGGTGTCGCTAGTGTCGCGCCCGCGCGAGACTCGCGGCGAGCGCGGCTCGCGCTTCTCTCTGTGACGCCGAGCAGTGACGCCGACAGGTCGAAGACTTAGAGGACACTAGCGTAATAGATATAAGTAGTTATTAAGAACTGTGTGCTTAGATACTCTATAGTAGGTTTAGTGTTTAGATATAGTTTATTTATTAATTAGTATATATTGATAGTAAGTAAGTTATGTCTTAATTTTTTTTTCCCGTGTGTTTATCTGTTTCCATTGTTGCCTGTAGCTTGTAAACCTGCAACAATGGACACGGATAGTTAAAACGAGTCCAGCTGCTCGGAATATGGTGTTGGCCGCAAACGGTCCTTTTATAAACGGTCGAGCAATTCCGGCCAAGACTCGGCTACAGAGACTGAGGCATCGGTGGAGAGGAGGGCCAAGCAAGCCAAAAAAAAGGCTGCAGGTCACTCAACAGGGTTGGCTCAGGCCAAAAAAGCCTTACTATCGGGTAAGGAAAGTGAATATGAGAGAGAGATGGAGAAGAAGCTCAGGGGTCAGGCTTTCCGGAAGCCTGCTGCTGTTGAGCTTGATGCCGAGCCTGGAATCTCGGATGAGATTCTAGGCAAGGACCTGGAGAGGATGGCGGGGTTCGAAATCCTACAACGGGCGAATAAGCGGTCCCAGAAGATCCTGGACATCGCCTTAAAGTCGGGCAACCTGAAAGGTGGCTACGTGCGCGACCTTAAGATTGCCGCCAAAGATATGGCGGAGATGGTTGAGGTCCTGACGGCAAGGACCGCAGAAGAGGAGTCGCGGCAGCTCCGCGATGAAGCGCGGCGGTTGTCAAACGACAACAATCGCCTGAGAGCGCGGGTCACCGACCTTGAGAATGACCTGAAGGCCATGCGCAGGGAATTCTCGGAACGCAAGGCTGTGGAGGACACAGTGGTGGCGGAGGCTCCATCCTCGGAGGCAGCCATCATCAAGAAGGTGGTCGAAGGTCTGAAGGGTGACCTGGCGCGAACCATCGGCGAGATGATGGACGCCAAGCTGGCTGGTATCGAAGACCGGTTGCTGCCGGCACCGGTGGTCCGGCCGCCCCTGGCAGCTGCCACCAGGCAGGTCGAGCGGGGCACTAGAGAGGAAGCTCCCCAGGGCCCCCCTGTCCCAGCGGCAAATCCTCAAGCCGATTCGTGGACCAAGGTGGCGGCGAGGGGAAAAAAGAATAGGACGCAGCCTGCTCCAACAACGGTCAACACGACGTTGACCGCGCCGGCTAATCCGGCTCCGCAGGCGCAGGCTGGAATCCGCTGGATACGTGCGACTGAGTCCACCAAGCCAGTGGAGCCGGTGAAGTCGGTGAAGCCGACAAAGGGAGATGGGCTGGCAGGATCGCCCAAAGCGAAGGTAAGCCTCAGGCCACCTTCAACTGCAGCGGTGGTCATCACCCTGTCCAAGGATGCGGTAGCGGGGGGCGCAACGTATGCTTGGGCACTCACCGCTGCTAAGCAGCGGGTCAGCTTGGCGGACATAGGGGTGAAGGAGGTCCGCACAAGGAAAACGGCCCTCGGAAGCCGAATCCTTGAAATTGGGGGGCCCGAGCGATCTCAGCAAGCTGATAGGCTTGCTGAGGAAATACGGGGAGCACTAGCAGGGATCGCGACTGTCAACCGGCCTGTGAAATCCGTGGATATACGAATCAGCGGGCTGGAAGACAGCGTGACGCTAGATGACGTGGTGGGGGCCGTTGCTGCCAGGGGGAATGTTCCCCGCGAACATGTGCGTGCGGGGCGTATCTCCATGGGCAGCACGATAGTAAAGTGCCCCACCACAGCAGCAAAGGCGATCATGCAGGATCGCCTTTGTATCGGATGGAGCACCGTACGGGTCACCCTCCTTGAGGCTAGGCCTTTACGGTGCTTCCGGTGCTACGGCATCGGACATGGCAGTGCAACGTGCACTGCAAAGGACCGCAGCGGCCTATGTTGCCGCTGTGGTGGGACAGGGCACCTTGCACAAAGTTGCACCGAGGAGCCAAGGTGCGACGTCTGTGCCGATGCCGGAGCACCCGCAGGACACCGCATGGGGGGGCGGAGGTGCAACCCCCCGCTAATTAAAAGGAACACACCGAGAACGGGGGTGCCAGCCCCCGCCATATCCATGGAACCGAGCGCACCGAGCGCGCCCACCAGTCTGGAGGGTACGGTTGCTCCTCAGGGGGAGCTTGAACAAATGTCGTCGTAATGAACGGTATGACACTGTTCGAGCTCCTTCAGGGGAACCTCAATCACTCGGCTGGGGCACAGGACTTATTCCTGCAGTCAATGGCCGAGTGGGGTGTGGATGTGGCGGTAGCGGCGGAGCCATATAGTCCTCCCGAGAGAAGTAATTGGGCGGCGGACTCTCATGGCTTGGTCGCAATTGTTGCACGGTCAGGGGGTCCGCCCCTGATAGCTCGGGAAAGGGGGGATGGCTTTGTCGTAGCAGACTGGGGCCCTCTAACAGTGGTGGGGGTATATTTTTCCCCTAACAGACCTCTGTGGGAGTTTGAGGGCTTCCTGGGCTGCCTTGGGCCGGCCATCAGGAGGGCCAGGTCCCGCCTCATATTGGTCATGGGGGACTTCAACTGTCGCTCACGCAGTTGGGGCGACACCATGACCGGAGTGCGGGGTGCTCCCTTGGTGGCATGGGCGGCTGAGCTAGGCCTCGTCGTTCTTAACACCGGGGGAGTAGCGACGTGCGTGAGGCCTCAGGGGGCATCGATAGTTGACATTACCCTCGCCTCCCCTGAGGCGTCGTGCAGGGTCACTGGCTGGCGGGTGGTGGAGGATGTGGAGACCCTATCGGACCATAGGTACATCCGACTGGGGGTCCTCACATCTAGCTGCTGCCCGGCTCCTGGTGTCCCACCGGACGGGGTGAACTCGGCCTTCCCGAGATGGGTGATTAGTCACCTTGATCGGGAATTGGCCGAGGAGGCGGCAATCATAAGATCGTGGCTGAGGCCCGGAGGCCCAGCTATGACAAATGACGTGGAAGCGCTGGCTCTTGACTTTAAGAGGGCGATGAAGTCCCTCTCAGACTCTTCGATGCTACGTTGGAAGAGGGCCCCGCGCAGGACGGCTGTTTTCTGGTGGTCACAGGAGCTAGCCGTCCTACGCACCGAAAGCATAGGGGCCCGTAGGGCCTATCTGCGGAGTCGGCGTCGGAGAGGCGACACGCCTGAAATGATGGAGGGCCTTCGAACGGTATATTATGACCGAAAGAGGGCTCTCCAGTCTGCGATCAGGCAGGCTAAAGAGAAGGCTTATGAGGACCTTCTCGATGGCCTGGAGAGGGACCCGTGGGGGCGCCCTTACCATTCAGCTCGAAACAAGTTGAAGGGTGGGGGGGCTCCGCTCACGGAGGTCTTGGAGCCAGCGCTTGTAGAGGAAGTGGTCGCGGGGCTCTTCCCCACCGCAGTGGACCTGATCCCGCCCAGGATGCGGGAGCGGGAGGTTATGGAAGAGGCGACAGGGGAGGTCCAGGGCGTGACAGATGTGGAACTGGGCCTCTGCCTTGATCGCCTCAAGACAAGGAGGAAGGCTCCGGGCCCGGACGGTATCCACGGCCGTGTCCTGGCCCTGGCCTTCCCACATGTCGAGGGGGAACTCCGGGGACTGTTCGACAAATGTCTTAATGTCGGGCGGTTCCCGGAAGTATGGAAGGAGGGACGCCTATGCCTCATCAAAAAGGAGGGTAGGCCAAATGATTCTCCAGCGGCTTACCGACCTATAGTCCTGCTGGATGAGGTTGGGAAGCTGCTGGAATGGATAGTGGCCTCACGCCTAAGTCGCCACCTCTCTGCCGAGGGCCCGGACTTGTCCGAACACCAGTTCGGTTTTAGGAAGGGCCGCTCGACGCTTGACGCCCTCACTGAGCTGAGGGCTCATGTTGAGAGTGTGGTGGCGGATGGTGAGAGGGCGTTGGCGGTCTCCTTGGACATAGCCAACGCCTTCAACAGTCTCCCGTTCGGCGTAATTGCTGAGGCACTCGACTTCTTCGAGGTGCCCTGGTACTTGCGCCGAATAGTGAAGGACTACCTGGTTGGGCGCCGGGTGGCCTACGTGGCGGGAGACGGGAGGATGAGGCGGCGTCCCTTAGAGTGCGGAGTCCCGCAAGGGTCGGTGCTGGGTCCGCTCCTCTGGAACATGGGTTACGACTGGGTGTTGCGAGGTGCGCTTCTACCCAAGATGCGCATCTTCTGCTATGCAGACGACACCCTGGTGGTGGCCCAAGGGGGGTCCTTTGGGGAGGCAGCCTTACTGGCCTCGGTCGGGACCTCCCTTGTTGTCGAGCGGATCAGGCTGTTGGGGCTCAGGGTGGCGTTAAGTAAAACGGACGCCATCCTGTTCCACGGCCCAAGGAGGGGCCCACCCCCTGGCGCTTTCATCGAGGTGAACGGAGTACGTGTCCCGGTGGCCCCCTGCATGAGGTACCTAGGCCTTGTGCTGGATGGCCGTTGGGGCTTTGAGGCGCACTTCAGGCACCTCGGAGAGAGATTGATTGGGGCGGCTGGAGCTCTCGCGCGTTTATTACCAAACGCGGGGGGGCCGTCCCAAAGCGTCAGGAGGCTGTATAGCGGGGTCCTGAAGAGCATGGCTCTGTATGGGGCCCCCATCTGGGCAGATGCCTTAAACAGAAAAGGCAATGGGTCACTCCTCCGCAGGCCGCAGCGAGTGATAGCGAACCGCATAGCCAGGTGCTACCGGACGGTATCATTTGATGCGGCTTGCGTTATTGCGGGCACTCCGCCCTGGGCCTTGGAGGCTCGCATGAGCGCCGCCCTATATCGCCTTAAGGCGGAAATGGGCGGCGAAATGTGGAGGGAGCGCGAGGCGTCTATAAGGCGCGCGGCTGACGCTGCCATTATGCGGCAGTGGCGGGAGGAACTTGAGTCCTCCCAAGTGGGCGCGCGCACTATAGGCGCCATTCTTCCAGTCCTAAGTGACTGGAAGAAAAGACGAAAGGGAGAGATCTCCTTCCGCCTGGCACAGGTGTTGTCGGGCCATGGCTGCTTTGGACGATATCTGTGCCGGGTTGTGAGGAAGGAGGTATCGCCTCGGTGTCATCACTGTGATGACACCGAGGAGGATACGGCCGATCACACCCTCCGGAATTGCGCCGCGTGGGAAACGAGGCGTCAAGACCTGAGGACAGTGATCGGCCAGGACCTCTCGCTGCCTGGCATGGTCAAGAGCATGCTGGACAGCGAGGAGTCCTGGAAGGCGGCTTCCTCCTTCTGCGAGCACGTAATGCTACAGAAGGAGGAAGCCGAAAGAAACAGAGAGAGGGCATCAGTTGCCCTTCAGAGGGCAGCAGGGCGGGGCAGGAGGGGGAGAGGGGTCCAAGAAGACCTCTCAACCCCAGCCCCTAGCAGCCAGTAGAGGGCCACTGATGGCCTCTTCCCCGAGGTTCTCCGGTGAAATGCCCTGCAAAGATCCCGGAGAACCTCTCAAAAAGGGGAACTCTCTGCTTTCGAGGAGGTTTTAGTGGGTATTACCAAACTTGGCCAACTTCTAGCTACGTAGAAGATGGTCTAAGTGGTTGAGTCCCACACTCCCTGTGCCACATAGTGCACAGGGGTAGTACGTAAATGTATTTCCTCCTCGTTAAAAAAAAAAAAAAAAAAAAAAAGGTTAGGTTAGGTTAGGTTAGGTTAGGTTTTTTTTTTTTTTTTTTTTATTAATAACTAGTGGCCTACCATCCCTGGCGACTTGCGTCCCAGGGCCGAGGAACTAGCTACGTCTACTTCCTCCCTGCCATTGAGCTGCAGGGTTTGGGGGTGGCGTTTCATTTATTCATAAACTATATAATTCTTACATACTAAGACTTAAGACTAAACACAATAATCAAAAAATTTTAAGTGCACATATTATAACTATTAACCTACTCAAATATACAACTATAATTTAACACACAATTTCTTAACATAACATTTTTTTTTTTTTTTGCAGACAAAGGTTGTATCCAGGTCCCTATACTTGATATAGGGAACCTTTATATACATTATACACATTTTATTGATTATACAAATACTACAAGAGACTATACAAATACTTATAATACTATATTACTTATACTAACAGACTTTTAACATTTTATACATACAACTTACGGACTAGGTTATTTTAATTTTTATATTACTGCCATTTCGTGGCAGCACGTCAGCTAGGATTTTTATACAAAATTTTTCAAGAGCGTTTCTCCACGGCTTCACCATAAGGGCTGGAAGGTTTGCCTCAGTAACGGCCATTCCGCTTTCCACCTCTAGGTCGCATCTCCACCGGCCGAACCTGGGGCATTCGAGCACCAGGTGCAATGCGCTTTCGTCGGTACGACCGTCGCAAATGCACACTGGGCTATCCTTCAGGCCAAACCGGTGGAGATACGCCGAGAAGCCGCCATGGCCCGTGATGATTTGGGCCATCAAAGCGGAGAAAGGGTCCTCCCTAACCAACTTATAAGACGCCACGACGTCTGGCAGAAACGCTTTTGTGACACTCGCGGTTTGACCCGTGGTGTAGCGCTCCTGCCAGACCTCGAGGGTCTTGGCTCGGATCTTACGGCGAAGAGTTGAAATCGGCACTCCATCGTATGCAGCCCTCAATTTCGAATGGAGCGCCGCGTCCTTCGCCAAGTGATCAGCCCTCTCGTTCCCCTCAATACCTACATGCGCCCGAACCCAGCGGAACCGAATGGTTTTACCCATTTCTCGAGCCCGCCGGATCAAGTTTTTGATTTCGAAGGCTATCGGGTGGAACGAAGATCGATCCCTTAGCAGCTCCAGCGACGACCTGGAGTCACTAAGGATCTCGACCTTCATGTCGGGCAACTTCAAGATGTCCTCGATAGCCTTCGAAATTGCACACATTTCGGCTTGGAAGACAGAGCAATAATTCTCCAATTTGAGTTTTCTTGCTCTGACTTCCAAGCCTCGCCGCCTGTATGAGATGCCGGCTCCAACCCTGCCCTGTATCTTGCTGCCGTCGGTGTAGACTTGCAGGTAACCCTCTCCTTCTCCTGGGTCATCCTGCACCTCTACCACGTCGGTCTCGGCCTGAGTTTCCTCGAGACAACAGAACTCTACCTCAGGAGCGAGGGCTGGATGGGGAGCATCCAGGAAGCTAACCCGCTGTTTAGCCTTCCTGTCTGCCATATCATCAATGTCCTCACCCCTTTTATATCGGTACAATTCTGCCGCCTCATGGATCCTCAGGTCGAGTGGCAAGATACCTGACAGGATCAGCGCCGCACTCAAACTGGCGGTTTTGTAGGCCCGGCTGATCTTCCGCGCGAACCCTCGCTGAACTGCGTCCAGCAATTTCCGCACTCCGACTTGATCTACGGCTGGGACCCAGACGCTTGAAGCGTAAAGTACGATTGGCTCCACAGCGGCGATGTAGATGGTCCTCACCACCTCTGGGTTCAGACCCCAGGTTGTCTTGGCCGCCCTTGACAATTGGCCATAAATGGCCGTTGCCTTTCGGCAAACGTCAGCGACGTGCGGCTTAAAAGACAACCTGTGGTCAATAATAAGACCCAGGATTTTGGTTTCTGTGACCATCTTTATACTTTCGCCGCCCATGGTGATCTGAATAGGTGTTATTTTCAGTTTCTTGGTAATCACCATGGCGTTGGTCTTGTGTGGAGCAAATCGCAGCTTGTTGTCCAAGCCCCAGTCATAGACCCGCCGGAGGACGGAGTTAGCGGTACGCGCGATAGTCTCCGGAGAGGAGCCCGAGAAGACGAGCACTACGTCGTCGGCGAAGGCTTGCACGCGTAGGCCCTCTTCCTCGAGGGCGCCCAGCAACGGATCAATCAGGAGGTTCCAGAATATGGGCCCCCCAATCGATCCCTGAACGCACCCCTTGGTTGTGGGCCTCACGCACTCGGCGCCCGCATAACGAATAATGACCTCGTGGTCATTGAGGTAACTGCACACGGTGGAGTACAGATTCCGGGGGCATTTCCTGGCGGCCAGCTGATGTTTAATAGCTGGCCACCAGGCGCTGTCGAATGCCCCCTCTATGTCTAGAGACACCATCAATACTACCCTCTTTGCCCTGACCTCAGCTCTGATGTGCTCGATCAAGGCAAAGAGGGCATCTTCAGTGCTCCGCTGTGGCATAAAACCGAATTGGCCCGGGTTAATCGTCGGCAGTACGTGCCACTTTATCCGGCGTACCATCATCTTTTCCAAAGTCTTACCGTGGACTGACAAAAGTCCAATCGGACGGTAAGACTTTGGATGATGGTAGTCGGATTTCCCCGGTTTGGGAAGTGTCACGACTGCCGCACGCTTCCAGGGCTTCGGGAAGTATCCCACAGCGAGGCACCTGTTGGCTATCTCTAGGAAGAGCCGTTCATCTGCCTCAATGCTTTTTGCACTGATGTCTGCCGTAAACGCATCCGATCCAGGAGCTTTGCGAGCACTGAAGTCATGAACCGCCTCCCTGAGTTCCGCAATGGTGAAGGGCGGATCATCCGCTGCACAGGCTAACTCGCACAGCGGACGGTACGCTCCCCTCCTTATTGCAGAATGTACGGGAGTGTCATCCTCCAGCCTGTCGTCCGGGAAGAACGTAGCTGCAAGGAGTTCTGCACTTTGCTTGGGATCAAGAGTCACTCCGTCTCTCACAAGAAGTTTGTCTTCTTGCTTTTTCGAGCTTTGACGGAGGACTCTGTAGATTCCGTCCCACAGGCTTTCGCCTGTTTGCGCGGTACAGTACTCCTTCCAGCTATGGGTCTGCGCCGCTTGCGCGGCAGACTCATATTTCTCCCTAGCTTCTAGGTACTGTCGAATGACGAATTCCCTCCTTGTTGGGGCCGCGCAGCGTATGCGTCTCTTTTTAGTGACCGCATCTCGCTGCAGGACCCGAAGTTCGGAGGTCATCCATGGAGGTTCATACTTCATTGTTCGGTTCAGCTTTGGGATCGCGGCCTCACACGCTTGTCGGACCGCCTCCTGGTATTCGAGGACAACGTTTTCGATGTCCTCGGGGGCGGTTATGGCCGACACTCTTTCCACTCGGATTTGGCGGCTTTCGAACTGTAGGATAAGTTCCTTTCGGAACTTATCCCAGTTTGCCTTTCGCGTGTTAGATATCCGAGTGGTTGGTGCTGGGCCGGGTGCTTTCGCACGACCAGCGCGGAGGCCTATCCTTAGAGCGTTGTGATCGGAGCTTACCATAGCGGGGTCCACCCACCAGGATTCCATCCTTGGCAGGATACTTTGGCTGCACACCGTAATGTCGACTCTGCTTGTGCAAAGCCGACCTCCTCGAACCACTTGGAAGGTGGGTTCGGTTCCGGTATTAAGGATGTGCAGCTGATGATCATCAAAGTATCCAGCCAATTCAGCTCCCCGGTGATCCTCGTCCGTGCTACCCCACCATGGGCTCCACGCGTTGAAGTCACCTCCGATCACAACACTCAAGGTTCCCAGCTTGGATCGGACGCTGGACAGACGTTCCAGGTATGGATCCAGGGGTTTGTCCCCTTCCAGGTAAGCGGACACTATTCCAAGTGTCCAGTCGGAGAACTCTATGGTGATTGCCACTATGTTCTCCGACTGGAGGCTCGGGTCACACCTTACCTGGAGGTCTTTATCAAAGACCGCTATTGCGGCCTTTGCGGGGTTGGTCCTAGTTATCCCCTGGTCCATTTGATAGACGCGAACCCCTGGGTATTGCTTCAAGGCACCTTGACTACCTGTATAGGGTTCCTGCAGCAGTGCCAGGCTTACCTTCTGGCTGACAGCTTCTGCCATCAGCTCATCGGTTGCCAATCGCTTCCGCTGCAGGTTTACCTGTATCATGTGCCTTGAAGCAGCATCCTTGGGCCCGCGACCTCCTGGATTTATCACCGCAGTGCCCTCAGCAGTAGCTCACGCCAAGGCGGGCAATGGCATCCCATTTCCGCCTCACCGGACAGTCACCGCTGAACGCACCGTGGTCCGTCTTGTCCAGCTTAGCGTGACGGCAGTTAATGCAGCTGGGCGGCTCCCCCACGACATAGTCGGGGCATTCGCTCCTGACGTGTGGTCCCCCGCAGTGACTGCAAAGGTCAGTCGACTCTTTGCAGTGGCGCCGCTCGTGCCCAAAGGCTAAACACTTTGAGCACTGGATGAGCGGCGAGAAGTCCTCCACCTTCGACCACTTGAGATCAAGGTGGACAGACCCCCCGTCGACCATGCGACGCCACAGCTGAGGGGCCACCCGCAGGATCACATGTGCGAGGTGCGGGTTTCGGCACCTGCGGCGGAAACATGTTTCCATTTTTTGGTGGTCCTTTTGGAGGCCTATGAAGAGCTCTTTGTTTTGGGCCTTTAGGGCCGCGGTGACCTCATCGTCCTTTAGGCAAGAGAGCACGTCCCTGATGATTATCATCGGGTCCCTCCCCCTCGCCTCCTGAACTTTGAGGCCCGAATTTGCCCCAAGCCGCTTCTTCACAGCCTCCACCTCACTCTTTGTGCCGCAGGTTAGCACCACCTTCTTATTCCGGACTTTGCGGACACTGTCCACCTTTGTACCGGTCTTTGTCGGATCGACGGCCACTCTAATCTTGGTGACAACATTGTCACTAGTGTCCTCTGGCGAGTCACTAGTTACCATGATTGAGTGGCCGGACTTAGCCGGCACTTTGGCAGCCATCGCCGCGTAAGAAAGTGATGCTTGAGCCTGTACTGGCTCCTCCAGGAGCTTTGATGACTTTGCTCCCAGAGCTCGCACCTCCGCAAGCATGTCCGTTGCCTCCCTACGCATGGATTTCAGTTCTTCCACCAGGGAGCCCAGCTGCAGGGGGGGTGGAGAGGGGCTGGCCTTGATGTTGTCAATCTGTTTGATGACATCAAACTCGACCACACGACGGAGTGCCTCCAGCTCCTCCCGCAACTCCGCCGTTTGCCCCCCCACATCCGCCCTATCCAACCGGTGCGTCAGGAGCACTATCTGCTCCGCGTGGCTGGACTCCCTCCTGGAGTTATCCTCTGCGTGCCTCTTCTTTAAATTTTCGACCTCTAATTGGAGGTCACGCCGCACACTGTTCACTTGCAGTGTGGCCTCATACGGTTAGGTTAGGTTAGGTTAGGTTAGGTTAGGTTAGGTTAGGTTAGGTTAGGTTAGGTTAGGTTAGGTTAGGTTAGGTTAGGTTAGGTTAGGTTAGGTTAGGTTAGGTTTTTCACCTCGCTCCGCGTTCACGACGGCTTTTGGTGTGATTATAGCTTGTATGTATACACTTGCTATATATCAAAAGACGCGCCTTTTTACGGCGAATACAGTGGTGTAATTAGTTTTTCTTTCGAGTGTTCGGTAAATTATCTATCGACCTCGACATCTGAAGTGATAGTGACACATAGTTTGGGTGTGGTTTACTCGCTGGGAGTCGCGGTAACCCCCCTGTTTTTAGTGTTTGTGTGGTGCACCAGGCTCTGGTAGACACGTGAGTTTTTTCAAATTCGAAATCGGACCACATATACGGCCGTGAGAATTTTTAATTTGAAGTAAATTTTATATGCTTTTACTTCACTCTGTATAAATTTATCAGTTAAGTGTTATATATCGTTGAGATCGCCGTTTTAAGACGAATCCAACGATATATCGTTTGTTAATATCGGACCCATACAAAGGGAAATAGCCATTTCCTTTGTTCCGAGTTGTGGGTGACGCTCCGCAGAGCGTCGCGGTGTCGCTAGTGTCGCGCCCGCGCGAGACTCGCGGCGAGCGCGGCGAGCGCGGCTCGCGCTTCTCTCTGTGACGCCGAGCAGTGACGCCGACAGGTCGAAGACTTAGAGGACACTAGCGTAATAGATATAAGTAGTTATTAAGAACTGTGTGCTTAGATACTCTATAGTAGGTTAAGTGTTTAGATATAGTTTATTTATTAATTAGTATATATTGATAGTAAGTAAGTTATGTCTTAATTTTTTTTTTCCCGTGTGTTTATCTGTTTCCATTGTTGCCTGTAGCTTGTAAACCTGCAACAATGGACACGGATAGTTTAAACGAGTCCAGCTGCTCGGAATATGGTGTTGGCCGCAAACGGTCCTTTTATAAACGGTCGAGCAATTCCGGCCAAGACTCGGCTACAGAGACTGAGGCATCGGTGGAGAGGAGGGCCAAGCAAGCCAAAAAAAAGGCTGCGGGTCACTCAACAGGGTTGGCTCAGGCCAAAAAAGCCTTACTATCGGGTAAGGAAAGTGAATATGAGAGAGAGATGGAGAAGAAGCTCAGGGGTCAGGCTTTCCGGAAGCCTGCTGCTGTTGAGCTTGATGCCGAGCCTGGAATCTCGGATGAGATTCTAGGCAAGGACCTGGAGAGGATGGCGGGGTTCGAAATCCTACAACGGGCGAATAAGCGGTCCCAGAAGATCCTGGACATCGCCTTAAAGTCGGGCAACCTGAAAGGTGGCTACGTGCGCGACCTTAAGATTGCCGCCAAAGATATGGCGGAGATGGTTGAGGTCCTGACGGCAAGGACCGCAGAAGAGGAGTCGCGGCAGCTCCGCGATGAAGCGCGGCGGTTGTCAAACGACAACAATCGCCTGAGAGCGCGGGTCACCGACCTTGAGAATGACCTGAAGGCCATGCGCAGGGAATTCTCGGAACGCAAGGCTGTGGAGGACACAGTGGTGGCGGAGGCTCCATCCTCGGAGGCAGCCATCATCAAGAAGGTGGTCGAAGGTCTGAAGGGTGACCTGGCGCGAACCATCGGCGAGATGATGGACGCCAAGCTGGCTGGTATCGAAGACCGGTTGCTGCCGGCACCGGTGGTCCGGCCGCCCCTGGCAGCTGCCACCAGGCAGGTCGAGCGGAGCACTAGAGAGGAAGCTCCCCAGGGCCCCCCTGTCCCAGCGGCAAATCCTCAAGCCGATTCGTGGACCAAGGTGGCGGCGAGGTGAAAAAAGAAGAGGACGCAGCCTGCTCCAACAACGGTCAACACGACGTTGACCGCGCCGGCTAATCCGGCTCCGCAGGCGCAGGCTGGAATCCGCCGGATACGTGCGACTGAGTCCACCAAGCCAGTGGAGCCGGTGAAGTCGGTGAAGCCGACAAAGGGAGATGGGCTGGCAGGATCGCCCAAAGCGAAGGTAAGCCTCAGGCCACCTTCAACTGCAGCGGTGGTCATCACCCTGTCCAAGGATGCGGTAGCGGGGGGCGCAACGTATGCTTGGGCACTCACCGCTGCTAAGCAGCGGGTCAGCTTGGCGGACATAGGGGTGAAGGAGGTCCGCACAAGGAAAACGGCCCTCGGAAGCCGAATCCTTGAAATTGGGGGGCCCGAGCGATCTCAGCAAGCTGATAGGCTTGCTGAGGAAATATGGGGAGCACTAGCAGGGATCGCGACTGTCAACCGGCCTGTGAAATCCGTGGATATACGGATCAGCGGGCTGGAAGACAGCGTGACGCTAGATGACGTGGTGGGGGCCGTTGCTGCCAGGGGGAATGTTCCCCGCGAACATGTGCGTGCGGGGCGTATCTCCATGGGCAGCACGATAGTAAAGTGCCCCACCACAGCAGCAAAGGCGATCATGCAGGATCGCCTTTGTATCGGATGGAGCACCGTACGGGTCACCCTCCTTGAGGCTAGGCCTTTACGGTGCTTCCGGTGCTACGGCATCGGACATGGCAGTGCAACGTGCACTGCAAAGGACCGCAGCGGCCTATGTTGCCGCTGTGGTGGGACAGGGCACCTTGCACAAAGTTGCACCGAGGAGCCAAGGTGCGACGTCTGTGCCGATGCCGGAGCACCCGCAGGACACCGCATGGGGGGGCGGAGGTGCAACCCCCTGCTAATTAAAAGGAACACACCGAGAACGGGGGTGCCAGCCCCCGCCATATCCATGGAACCGAGCGCACCGAGCGCGCCCACCAGTCTGGAGGGTACGGTTGCTCCTCAGGGGGAGCTTGAACAAATGTCGTCGTAATGAACGGTATGACACTGTTCGAGCTCCTTCAGGGGAACCTCAATCACTCGGCTGGGGCACAGGACTTATTCCTGCAGTCAATGGCCGAGTGGGGTGTGGATGTGGCGGTAGCGGCGGAGCCATATAGTCCTCCCGGGAGAAGTAATTGGGCGGCGGACTCTCATGGCTTGGTCGCAATTGTTGCACGGTCAGGGGGTCCGCCCCTGATAGCTCGGGAAAGGGGGGATGGCTTTGTCGTAGCAGACTGGGGCCCTCTAACAGTGGTGGGGGTATATTTTTCCCCTAACAGACCTCTGTGGGAGTTTGAGGGCTTCCTGGGCTGCCTTGGGCCGGCCATCAGGAGGGCCAGGTCCCGCCTCATATTGGTCATGGGGGACTTCAACTGTCGCTCACGCAGTTGGGGCGACACCATGACCGGAGTGCGGGGTGCTCCCTTGGTGGCATGGGCGGCTGAGCTAGGCCTCGTCGTTCTTAACACCGGGGGAGTAGCGACGTGCGTGAGGCCTCAGGGGGCATCGATAGTTGACATTACCCTCGCCTCCCCTGAGGCGTCGTGCAGGGTCACTGGCTGGCGGGTGGTGGAGGATGTGGAGACCCTATCGGACCATAGGTACATCCGACTGGGGGTCCTCACATCTAGCTGCTGCCCGGCTCCTGGTGTCCCACCGGACGGGGTGAACTCGGCCTTCCCGAGATGGGTGATTAGTCACCTTGATCGGGAATTGGCCGAGGAAGCGGCAATCATAAGATCGTGGCTGAGGCCCGGAGGCCCAGCTATGACAAATGACGTGGAAGCGCTGGCTCTTGACTTTAAGAGGGCGATGAAGTCCCTCTCAGACTCTTCGATGCCACGTTGGAAGAGGGCCCCGCGCAGGACGGCTGTTTTCTGGTGGTCACAGGAGCTAGCCGTCCTACGCACCGAAAGCATAGGGGCCCGTAGGGCCTATCTGCGGAGTCGGCGTCGGAGAGGCGACACGCCTGAAATGATGGAGGGCCTTCGAACGGTATATTATGACCGAAAGAGGGCTCTCCAGTCTGCGATCAGGCAGGCTAAAGAGAAGGCTTATGAGGACCTTCTCGATGGCCTGGAGAGGGACCCGTGGGGGCGCCCTTACCATTCAGCTCGAAACAAGTTGAAGGGTGGGGGGGCTCCGCTCACGGAGGTCTTGGAGCCAGCGCTTGTAGAGGAAGTGGTCGCGGGGCTCTTCCCCACCGCAGTGGACCTGATCCCGCCCAGGATGCGGGAGCGGGAGGTTATGGAAGAGGCGACAGGGGAGGTCCAGGGCGTGACAGATGTGGAACTGGGCCTCTGCCTTGATCGCCTCAAGACAAGGAGGAAGGCTCCGGGCCCGGACGGTATCCACGGCCGTGTCCTGGCCCTGGCCTTCCCACATGTCGAGGGGAAACTCCGGGGACTGTTCGACAAATGTCTTAATGTCGGGCGGTTCCCGGAAGTATGGAAGGAGGGACGCCTATGCTTCATCAAAAAGGAGGGTAGGCCAAATGATTCTCCAGCGGCTTACCGACCTATAGTCCTGCTGGATGAGGTTGGGAAGCTGCTGGAATGGATAGTGGCCTCACGCCTAAGTCGCCACCTCTCTGCCGAGGGCCCGGACTTGTCCGAACACCAGTTCGGTTTTAGGAAGGGCCGCTCGACGCTTGACGCCCTCACTGAGCTGAGGGCTCATGTTGAGAGTGTGGTGGCGGATGGTGAGAGGGCGTTGGCGGTCTCCTTGGACATAGCCAACGCCTTCAACAGTCTCCCGTTCGGCGTAATTGCTGAGGCACTCGACTTCTTCGAGGTGCCCTGGTACTTGCGCCGAATAGTGAAGGACTACCTGGTTGGGCGCCGGGTGGCCTACGTGGCGGGAGACGGGAGGATGAGGCGGCGTCCCGTAGAGTGCGGAGTCCCGCAAGGGTCGTTGCTGGGTCCGCTCCTCTGGAACATGGGTTACGACTGGGTGTTGCGAGGTGCGCTTCTACCCAAGATGCGCATCTTCTGCTATGCAGACGACACCCTGGTGGTGGCCCAAGGGGGGTCCTTTGGGGAGGCAGCCTTACTGGCCTCGGTCGGGACCTCCCTAGTTGTCGAGCGGATCAGGCTGTTGGGGCTCAGGGTGGCGTTAAGTAAAACGGACGCCATCCTGTTCCACGGCCCAAGGAGGGGCCCACCCCCTGGCGCTTTCATCGAGGTGAACGGAGTGCGTGTCCCGGTGGCCCCCTGCATGAGGTACCTAGGCCTTGTGCTGGATGGCCGTTGGGGCTTTGAGGCGCACTTCAGGCACCTCGGAGAGAGATTGATTGGGGCGGCTGGAGCTCTCGCGCGTTTATTACCAAACGCGGGGGGGCCGTCCCAAAGCGTCAGGAGGCTGTATAGCGGGGTCCTGAAGAGCATGGCTCTGTATGGGGCCCCCATCTGGGCAGATGCCTTAAACAGAAAAGGCAATGGGTCACTCCTCCGCAGGCCGCAGCGAGTGATAGCGAACCGCATAGCCAGGTGCTACCGGACGTATATCATTTGATGCGGCTTGCGTTATTGCGGGCACTCCGCCCTGGGCCTTGGAGGCTCGCATGAGCGCCGCCCTATATCGCCTTAAGGCGGAAATGGGCGGCGAAATGTGGAGGGAGCGCGAGGCGTCTATAAGGCGCGCGGCTGACGCTGCCATTATGCGGCAGTGGCGGGAGGAACTTGAGTCCTCCCAAGTGGGCGCGCGCACTATAGGCGCCATTCTTCCAGTCCTAAGTGACTGGAAGAAAAGACGAAAGGGAGAGATCTCCTTCCGCCTGGCACAGGTGTTGTCGGGCCATGGCTGCTTTGGACGATATCTGTGCCGGGTTGTGAGGAAGGAGGTATCGCCTCGGTGTCATCACTGTGATGACACCGAGGAGGATACGGCCGATCACACCCTCCGGATTTGCGCCGCGTGGGAAACGAGGCGTCAAGACCTGAGGACAGTGATCGGCCAGGACCTCTCGCTGCCTGGCATGGTCAAGAGCATGCTGGACAGCGAGGAGTCCTGGAAGGCGGCTTCCTCCTTCTGCGAGCACGTAATGCTACAGAAGGAGGAAGCCGAAAGAAACAGAGAGAGGGCATCAGTTGCCCTTCAGAGGGCAGCAGGGCGGGGCAGGAGGGGGAGAGGGGTCCAAGAAGACCTCTCAACCCCAGCCCCTAGCAGCCAGTAGAGGGCCACTGATGGCCTCTTCCCCGAGGTTCTCCGGTGAAATGCCCTGCAAAGATCCCGGAGAACCTCTCAAAAAGGGGAACTCTCTGCTTTCGAGGAGGTTTTAGTGGGTATTACCAAACTTGGCCAACTTCTAGCTACGTAGAAGATGGTCTAAGTGGTTGAGTCCCACACTCCCTGTGCCACATAGTGCACAGGGGTAGTACGTAAATGTATTTCCTCCTCGTTAAAAAAAAAAAAAAAAAAGGTTAGGTTAGGTTAGGTTAGGTTAGGTTAGGTTAGGTTAGGTTAGGTTAGGTTAGGTTAGGTTAGGTTAGGTTAGGTTAGGTTAGGTTAGGTTAGGTTAGGTTAGGTTAGGTTAGGTTAGGTTAGGTTAGGTTAGGTTAGGTTAGGTTAGGTTAGGTTAGGTTAGGTTAGGTTAGGTTAGGTTAGGTTAGGTTAGGTTAGGTTAGGTTAGGTTAGGTTAGGTTAGGTTAGGTTAGGTTAGGTTAGGTTAGGTTAGGTTAGGTTAGGTTAGGTTAGGTTAGGTTAGGTTAGGTTAGGTTAGGTTAGGTTAGGTTAGGTTAGGTTAGGTTAGGTTAGGTTAGGTTAGGTTAGGTTAGGTTAGGTTAGGTTAGGTTAGGTTAGGTTTTTTTTTTTTTTTTTTTTTTTTTTTTTTTTTTTTTTTTTTTTTTTTTTTTTTTTTTTCCTAGTATGCCTACCTCCCTGGCAGCTTTCGCTCCAGGGCCGAGGAACAACTAAGACTCTACTTTCTCCCTCCCATTGATCGGTAGGGGTTGTGGGTGGGTTACTAATTTATTAAGTTTTTATTTATTTTATCGCTTACAAACTAACAATATTATTTTTTAAATTTTTCCTTATTTACTAAACATATGATCTTACAGCTACGAGTTTACCTACTCAACATATTCCTTCATTATCACTTATGAATCTAATACATATCTGCTATTACATGAAATATTTACAGTTTTAATTACTTAATGCTATCTTATTCTAGGCACGTCTACTTAAAGGCTAAGGTTGTATAACAGCCCCTATGCTTATGCATAGGGAACCGTTTTATACAATTAATGCTACTTCTAATAATAAAATTACATAAATTGACCTAACACTATATTGTGGCTTTTGTACAATGTATACATTATTTACACTATACAGCCTATTCCATACTAATTATAAATATAAGACAAAACACGAAACTAATATAATTATAATTTAAGCTGCTTGATATTAATATTGCTGCCGTTCCTAGGCAGCACATCCGCTAGGATTTTATAGCAGAACGATTCGAACAGCTGCCTAGTGGGTCGCGTTATAAGGTGGGGTAGGTTTGCCTCTAGTACAGCCACTCCGCTCTGCAGTTCTAAGTCGAACCTCCACCGGCCAAACCTAGGGCAGTCGAGCACCAGGTGCAATGCGCTTTCGTCCGTTTGACCGTCGCATATACACACTGGGCTATCCTTCAGGCCAAACCGGTGGAGATACGCTGCGAAACCGCCGTGGCCCGTGATGACCTGGGCCATAAAAGCGGAGAAGGGCTCCTCCCGTATCAGCTTATAAGACACCTTGACGTCTGGCAGGAACGCTTTTGTAACACTTGCAGTTTGACCCGCGGTGTAGCGCTCCTGCCAGACCCCAAGGGTCCTGCCCCGGATGTTGCGGCGAAGAGTGGAAACCGGCACTCCATCGTATGCAGACCTCAACTTCGAACGGAGCGCCGCGTCCTTCGCCAAGTGGTCAGCCCTCTCGTTCCCCTCAATACCTACATGCGCCCGAACCCAGCGGAACCGAATGGTTTTACCCATATTTCGGGCCCGCTGGATAAGGTTTTTAATTTCGAAGGCTATCGGGTGGAACGAAGATCGATCCCTTAGCAGCTCCAGCGACGACCTGGAGTCACTAAGGATCTCGACCTTCATATCGGGCATCTTCAAGATGTCCTCGATAGCCTTCGAAATAGCGCACATTTCGGCTTGGAAGACAGAGCAATAATTCTCTAATTTGAGTTTTCTTGCTCTGACTTCCAGGCCTCGCCGCCTGTATGAAATTCCGGCTCCAACCCTGCCCTGTATCTTGCTGCCGTCGGTGTAGACCTGCAGATAACCCTCTCCTTCTCCTTGGTCATCCTGCACTTCTACCACGCCGGTTTCGGCCTGTGTCTCCTCGAGGCAACAGAATTCTACCTCAGGAGCGAGGGCTGGATGGGGAGCATCCAGGAAGCTAACCCGCTGTTCAGCCTTCCTGTCTGCCATACCATCAATGTCCTCGCCCCTTTTATAGCGGTACAGTTCTGCTGCCTCTCGGATTCTCAGGTCGAGTGGCAAGATACCTGACAGGATCAGCGTCGCACTCAAACTGGCGGTTTTGTAGGCCCGGCTGATCTTCCGCGCGAACCCGCGCTGAACTGCGTCCAGCAACTTCCGCACTCCGACTTGATCTACGGCTGGGACCCAGACGCTTGAAGCGTATAGTACGATTGGCTCCACAGCGGCGATGTAGATGGTCCTGACCACCTCTGGGTTCAGACCCCAGGTTGTCTTAGCCGCCCTTGACAACTGGCCATAGATGGCCGTTGCCTTTCGGCAAACGTCAATGACGTGCGGCTTAAAAGACAACCTGTGGTCAATTATAAGACCCAGGATCTTGGTTTCAGTGACCATCTTTATGCTTTCGCCGCCCATGGTGATCTGAATTGGTGTTAGTTTCAGTTTTTTGGTGATCACCATGGCGTTGGTTTTGTGTGGAGCAAATCGCAGCTTGTTGTCCAAGCCCCAGTCGTAGACCCGCCGGAGGACGGAGTTAGCGGTCCGCGCGATAGTCTCCGGAGAGGAGCCCGAGAAGACGAGCACTACGTCGTCGGCGAAGGCTTGCACGCGCAGGCCCTCTTCCTCGAGGGCGCCCAGCAACGGATCGATCAGGAGGTTCCAGAATATGGGCCCCCCAATCGATCCCTGAACGCACCCTTTGGTCGTGGGCCATACGCATTCGGCGCCCGCGTATCGAATAATGACCTCCCGGTCGTTGAGGTAGCTGCACACGGTGGAGTATAGGTTCCCCGGGCACTTCCTGGCGGCCAGCTGGTGTTTAATAGCTGGCCACCAGGCGCTGTCGAATGCCCCCTCTATGTCTAGAGACACCATCAAAACTACCCTCTTTGCCCTGACTTCAGCTCTAATGTGCTCGACCAAGGCAAAGAGGGCATCTTCAGTGCTTCGCTGTGGCATAAATCCGAATTGGGCCGGATTTAGCGTCGGCAGTACGTGCCACTTAATCCGACGTACCATCATCTTTTCCAAAGTCTTACCGTGGACTGACAAAAGTCCAATCGGACGGTAAGACTTTGGATGATGGTAGTCGGATTTTCCCGGTTTGGGAAGTGTCACGACTGCCGCACGCTTCCACGGCTTCGGGAAGTATCCCACAGCGAGGCACCTGTTGGCTATCTCTAGGAAGAGCCGCTCATCTGCCTCAATGCTCTTGGCACTGATGTCAGCTGTGAACGCGTCCGATCCAGGCGCTTTACGAGCGCTGAAATCGTGAACCGCCTCCCTGAGTTCCGCAAGGGTGAAGGGCGGATCGTCCTCTGTACAGGATAACTCGCACAGAGGGCGGTCCGCCTCTCTCCTTATTGCGGAATGTACGGGAGAGTCGTCCTCCACTCTATCGTCCGGGAAGAACGTAGCTGCAAGGAGTTCTGCACTTTGCTTGGGATCAAGAGTCACTCCGTCCCTCACAAGAAGTTTATCTTCTTGCTTTTTCGAGGTTTGACGGAGGACTCTGTAGATGCCGTCCCACAGGCTTTCGCCTGTTTGCGCGGTGCAGTACTCCTTCCAACTATGGGTCTGTGCCGCTTCTGCGGCAGACTCATACTTTTCCCGGGCGTCGAGATACTGGCGGACGACGAATTCCCTCCTAATTGGGGCCGCGCAGCGGATGCGATTCTTCTTAGTAACCGCATCGCGCTTCAGGGCCCGAAGTTCGGAGGTCATCCACGGAGGTTCATATTTCAGTACTCGCTTCAGCTTTGGGATTGCGGTCTCACACGCTTGGCGAACCGCCTCCTGATACTCGAGGACAACGTTTTCGATGTCCTCGGGGGCGGTTACGGCCGACACTCTTTCCACTCGGATCTGGCGCTTTTGGAGCTTATCCCAGTCTGCCTTGCGTGTATTATATATCCGAGTGGTTGGTGCTGGGCCGGGTGCTGGTTGGTGCTGGGCCGGGTGCTTTTGCACGGCCAGCGCGGAGTCCTATTCTTAAAGCGTTGTGATCGGAACTGACCATGTCGGGGTCCACCCTCCAGGACTCCATCCTTGACAAGATACTTCGGCTGCACACCGTGATGTCGACTCTGCTTGTACAGAGCCGACCTCCCCGAACCACTTGGAATGTTGGCTCGGTACCGGTGTTGAGGATGTGCAGCTGGTTGTCGTCGAAGTATCCTGCCAATTCGGCTCCCCGGTGGTCCTCGTCTGCGCTTCCCCACCATGGGCTCCACGCATTGAAGTCACCTCCGATCACAACACTTAAAGTTCCCAACTTGGATCGGACGCTGGACAGACGTTCCAGGTATGGATCCAGGGGCTTATCCCCTTCCAGGTAGGCGGACACTATTCCAAGTGTCCAGTCGGAGAACTCTATGGTAATTGCTACTATGTTCTCCGACTGGAGGCTCGGGTCACACCTAACCTGGAGGTCTTTATCAAAGACCGCTATTGCGGCCTTTGCGGGATTGATCTTACTAATCCCCTGGTCCATCTGAAAGACGCGGACCCCCGGATACCGCTTCAAGGCACCTTGATTACCTGTGTAGGGTTCCTGCAGCAGTGCCAGGCTCACCTTCTGACTGACAGCTTCCGCCATCAGTTCATCGGTTGCCAATCGCTTCCGCTGCAGGTTTACCTGTATCATGTGCCTCGAAGCAGCATCCCTGGGCCCGCGACCACCTGGATTTATGACCGCGGTGCCCTCAGCAGTAACTCACGCCGAGGCGGGCAATGGCATCCCATTTCCGCCTCACCGGACAGTCGCCGCTGAATGCACCGTGATCCGTCTTGTCCAGCTTAGCGTGTCGACAGTTGACACAGCTGGGCGGCTCTCCCGTGACATAATCGGGGCATTCTGCTCTCACGTGTGGCCCCCCGCAGTGGCTGCAAAGGTCCGAAGACTCTTTGCAGTGGCGCCGCCCGTGTCCGAAGGCTAAACACTTCGATCACTGGATGAGCGGCGAGAAATCCTCCACCCTTGACCGTTTTAGATCGAGGTGGACGGACCCCCCGTCGACCATGCGGCGCCACAGCGGAGGGGCCACCCGCAAGACGAGATGCATGAAGTGCGGGTTGCGGCACCTTCGACGGAAGCATGCCTCCGCCGTTTGGTGGTCTTTATGGAGGCCAGTGAAGAGCTCCTTGTTCTGAGCTCTTAGGGCCGCTATGACCTCCTCATCCTTGAGGCAAGAGAGGACGTCCCTGATGATAACCATCGGGTTTTTCCCTCTCGCCTCTTGGAACTTGAGGCCCGAAGCAGCCCCGAGCCGCGTTTTCACGGCCTCCACCTCACCCTTTGTGCCGCATGTCAGCACCACCTTCCTATTCCGTACCATGCGTACGCTGTCTACTTTGGCGCCGGTCTTTGTTGCGTCAACGGCCTTTCTGATTTTGGTGACCACATTATCGCTCGTGTCTTCTGGTGACTCACTGGTCACCACAATCGAATGGCCAGACTTGACCGGTGCCTTAGCAGCCATCGCTGCGTAGGAAGGCAGCGCTTGAGTCCGTGCGGGCTCCTCTAGGAGCTTGGACGTTTTCGCTCCTAGGTTGCGCACCTCATCTAGCATCTTGACAGCTTCCTTATGCATGCCTTTTAGTTCTTCAAGAAGGGGGCCCATTTTTGCAGCGGGTGGAGGGGGGAGCTTGATCTTACCCATTTCCGCGATAACATCAAATTCGACTACCCGGCGGAGTGCCTCCAACTCCTTACGCAACTCCGCCGTCTGTCCCCCAACATCGGCTTTCTCCAGCCGCTGCGTTAGAAGCACAATTTGCTCCGCATGTTTGGACTCCCTTCTTGCGACGTCCTCTGCGTGTCGTCGCTGTAAGTGCTCGACCTGCAGTAGGACGTCACGTCGCGCGCTATTTACTTGGAGGGTGGCCTCGTACAGATAATTGAGGCCATCCAACACTGAGTCTCTATCGCACCTCTAAAGAGTAAGCAGCAAAATCGTATTGCTCCGCAGAAGGAAAATCCAATAAATAGTTTTTTTGTTACAAATTCAGAAGTGTTACATATCAAACGAAGCGTTTTGCGACGGCGAATCCAATAGTGTAAATTTCGTTTGGATCCGTCTTAAAAAAGTGTGTAAAAAAGTGTAAAAACCGTGTTTTTCATAGAAAGTGAACATAAAAGTGCGAACGCTGCCTAAACGAGATCTATTCCACATTGTTTTCTGGATTGCGCTGGATGCGCCTTAGCGAGGTGCACACTTAAAGCCTACTTCTGGATTTTTCCGACTACGGGTTCGTGAGAAAACCGGAAAATACTGAAATAGGGCGTTGCCCTCGCTACCATTAAACGAAGCCGCCCCACAACGTGCTATACACCAATAGATGCGCCGTTAAAAGATCCATTAAACGACATATCGCACCTTAAAATCTTATGTGGGGAAAAAAAGTTATTTAGGGAAAACCACCTAAACCTTAAAAAGGCAGCGTTCAAACGAATTTTACCGAAAAAGTAAAGCGGTGACACACACTTTTAAGTGCTTCAAACGTTAGGTCTCACCGAGATCTATCTAGTGATACCCTAACTGGATTTTTCCCATCACCTGCGGCGAAGTTATTCCCGAAAAACACCAAACCGTGTAGCACGAGGTCGGGGATCCAGCAGGAATAGCTCAACGTGCGATACGTCGGTGGATAGGCCTCAAGACGCCAAACAAGCTGCCGTTTCGAGCATTCAAATCGGACGCCGCCACGTGAAGCTAGGCCGTCGGGAATATCTGCTGCGGTCAGTCTTGTAAAAGACTATCTTGGTAAAGACCGGTATTCCAGGACCCCTGCAGCTGCACAAGTGAGAAGGCGGAAAAAGGAACATACCATATCACCCTACATAGAGTAATTTTTTGAAAATTTTCTTATAGCTATTATAAACTTTGTATCAGTTACCAAGTTAACCTTTACCGTTAGTAACAGCAAAATTAAGTTGGTAACTTCTTCCAACCCCTAATTCTGCCTGTTTTTCAAAAAATTAAAATAAGTCCCTTCTGGACAATACTCTTATTATATATAATCGCTTTTTAAAATTTCAAAATCCTTAGCCAATTGCTCAAAATTTAACTTCTCAATTCAAAATTTTATAAATTAGGAAGGGTTAACTTGGTACACCCTCGGGCCCGAACCCCAATAAATTAATAAACTATTATTACAAAAAAACAATATTTAAGCTTTAATCTTTTATAAGACACTAATTTCATAATTTTAAGTTAACCGCAAGTAGTATAAATAAGGCTCCAAACATAAGTAAAATGTTTTCGGAATGTTACAGATAATTTGTGAAACTTTGTGAATTTAGAAGATTCCCCTCAAAAGCGGCTAAGGGTGACACGATTAAGTAAATATAATAATATTAAATTTTAAATAATTTTAGACATTACCTTCACACATACAGACTGACAAAAAATAGAAAAATCAGGATAACTTTGGAGTCCCTACAGTTAGACCCCCCGAGCTTGGGCTTGAACTGTTTCACTCCTCAAGGGGAACAGATCGGCATCGGCAGAATCAACCTCTAACCCCCCCCTCCCCTAAAATCCCAATAAACCCTTAAAACACTTCCATAGGCCGACTCCCGAAACCTTCCCCCCCCCACAAATTTTCGACCTCACCCCCTCAGGGCCTAACTTTTGTCCCCTTCATCCTATACCCCCCGAGTTTGGGCTCAAACTGTCTGTCCTTTCAAAAGGAACATTTTGGCCCCGACAAATTTCCCCTCAGACCTCCCCCTCCCCTAAAATCCCAAAAAAATCCTTAACTTTCGTCCCCCTTATCCTAGACCCCCCGAGTTTGGGCTCAAACTGTCTGTACTCTCTCTCTCAACAGTTTGGCCGCAACAGACTTCCCCTCCCACCTCCCCCTCCCCCAAAAAACTTCAAAAAATCCCTAAAACCACCTCCAAAGGTTACCTGATTAATTAGGAATAGATATTGCAAATCAACTCTAATTTTGCTGCCGTTTCACCAGCACAACTATGTCGTCTATGAGCAGACCAACACGAACGCTCCGAAACACTGATCGGGAAGCTATCTCCGCGGCGACAGCGAGGCGGCCATCTTCGGAGCCCGGAAGGGCCAAAGTAGTACCTTGTCGCCGAATTGAGGCGGAGGAGGGTTCTTCCATCTCCGGGAGCGAGTCTGGGGCGGGATCGGGTTCTCGGCTAACAGAAAGTAGCACCCTGGCGCAGGCGCTCCAAAGAGAAGCAGATGCGGCTTTCCGTACTCCGCCATCCGAGGTGCGTTGTGGTAGAATCGGGGGACCTGAGAGCCCGACCGCGACCCTGTTGAAGACTGCTAACGGAGTGTACCAGCGAGCGAAGGGGGAACTGGAGAAATCTGGTAATTTGAAAGGTTAGGTTAGGTTAGGTTAGGTTAGGTTAGGTTAGGTTAGGTTAGGTTAGGTTAGGTTAGGTTAGGTTGGGTTGGGTTGGGTTGGGTTGGGTTGGGTTGGGTTGGGTTGGGTTGGGTTGGGTTGGGTTGGGTTGGGTTGGGTTGGGTTGGGTTGGGTTGGGTTGGGTTGGGTTGGGTTGGGTTGGGTTGGGTTAGGTTGGGTTGGGTTGGGTTGGGTTGGGTTGGGTTGGGTTGGGTTGGGTTGGGTTGGGTTGGGTTGGGTTGGGTTGGGTTGGGTTGGGTTGGGTTGGGTTGGGTTGGGTTGGGTTGGGTTGGGTTGGGTTGGGTTGGGTTGGGTTGGGTTGGGTTGGGTTGGGTTGGGTTGGGTTGGGTTGGGTTGGGTTGGGTTGGGTTGGGTTGGGTTGGGTTGGGTTGGGTTGGGTTGGGTTGGGTTGGGTTGGGTTGGGTTGGGTTGGGTTGGGTTGGGTTGGGTTGGGTTGGGTTGGGTTGGGTTGGGTTGGGTTGGGTTGGGTTGGGTTGGGTTGGGTTGGGTTGGGTTGGGTTGGGTTGGGTTGGGTTGGGTTGGGTTGGGTTGGGTTGGGTTGGGTTGGGTTGGGTTGGGTTGGGTTGGGTTGGGTTGGGTTGGGTTGGGTTGGGTTGGGTTGGGTTGGGTTGGGTTGGGTTGGGTTGGG
Organism: Leptidea sinapis; assembly: GCF_905404315.1. Classification (NCBI taxonomy): domain Eukaryota; kingdom Metazoa; phylum Arthropoda; class Insecta; order Lepidoptera; family Pieridae; genus Leptidea; species Leptidea sinapis. Next base: position 7,952 of record NC_066296.1, on the reverse strand, counting down.
TTGGGTTGGGTTGGGTTGGGTTGGGTTGGGTTGGGTTGGGTTGGGTTGGGTTGGGTTGGGTTGGGTTGGGTTGGGTTGGGTTGGGTTGGGTTGGGTTGGGTTGGGTTGGGTTGGGTTGGGTTGGGTTGGGTTGGGTTGGGTTGGGTTGGGTTGGGTTGGGTTGGGTTGGGTTGGGTTGGGTTGGGTTGGGTTGGGTTGGGTTGGGTTGGGTTGGGTTGGGTTGGGTTGGGTTGGGTTGGGTTGGGTTGGGTTGGGTTGGGTTGGGTTGGGTTGGGTTGGGTTGGGTTGGGTTGGGTTGGGTTGGGTTGGGTTGGGTTGGGTTGGGTTGGGTTGGGTTGGGTTGGGTTGGGTTGGGTTGGGTTGGGTTGGGTTGGGTTGGGTTGGGTTGGGTTGGGTTGGGTTGGGTTGGGTTGGGTTGGGTTGGGTTGGGTTGGGTTGGGTTGGGTTGGGTTGGGTTGGGTTGGGTTGGGTTGGGTTGGGTTGGGTTGGGTTGGGTTGGGTTGGGTTGGGTTGGGTTGGGTTGGGTTGGGTTGGGTTGGGTTGGGTTGGGTTGGGTTGGGTTGGGTTGGGTTGGGTTGGGTTGGGTTGGGTTGGGTTGGGTTGGGTTGGGTTGGGTTGGGTTGGGTTGGGTTGGGTTGGGTTGGGTTGGGTTGGGTTGGGTTGGGTTGGGTTGGGTTGGGTTGGGTTGGGTTGGGTTGGGGTGGGTTGGGTTGGGTTGGGTTGGGTTGGGTTGGGTTGGGTTGGGTTGGGTTGGGTTGGGTTGGGTTGGGTTGGGTTGGGTTGGGTTGGGTTGGGTTGGGTTGGGTTGGGTTGGGTTGGGTTGGGTTGGGTTGGGTTGGGTTAGGTTGGGTTGGGTTGGGTTGGGTTGGGTTGGGTTGGGTTGGGTTGGGTTGGGTTGGGTTGGGTTGGGTTGGGTTGGGTTGGGTTGGGTTGGGTTGGGTTGGGTTGGGTTGGGTTGGGTTGGGTTGGGTTGGGTTGGGTTGGGTTAGGTTAGGTTAGGTTGAAGTCGTTGTGCGGTTGTAGTGGCAACATCGTTTTCACCTCGCTCCGCGTTCACGACGGCTTTTGGTGTGATTATAGCTTGTATGTATATACTTGCTATATATCAAAAGACGCGCCTTTTTACGGCGAATACAGTGGTGTTATTAGTTTTTCTTTCGAGTGTTCGGTAAATTATCTATCGACCTCGACATCTGAAGTGATAGTGACACATAGTTTGGGTGTGGTTTACTCGCTGGGAGTCGCGGTAACCCCCCTGTTTTTAGTGTTTGTGTGGTGCACCAGGCTCTGGTAGACACGTGAGTGCTTTCAAATTCGAAATCGGACCACATATACGGCCGTGAGAATTTTTAATTTGAAGTAAATTTTATATGCTTTTACTTCACTGTGTATCAATTTATCAGTTAAGTGTTATATATCGTTGAGATCGCCGTTTTAAGACAAATCCAACGATATATCGTTTGTTAATATCGGACCCATACAAAGGGAAATAGCCATTTCCTTTGTTCCGAGTTGTGGGTGACGCTCCGCAGAGCGTCGCGGTGTCGCTAGTGTCGCGCCCGCGCGAGACTCGTGGCGAGCGCGGCGAGCGCGGCTCGCGCTTCTCTCTGTGACGCCGAGCAGTGACGCCGACAGGTCGAAGACTTAGAGGACACTAGCGTAATAGATATAAGTAGTTATTAAGAACTGTGTGGTTAGATACTCTATTGTAGGTTAGTGCTTAGAGATAGTTTATTTACTAATTAATATTTTGATAGTGTATAAGTTATGTTATAAAATTTTTTGTGTGTTTATCTGTTTCCGTTGTTGCTTGTAATCTGTAAACCTGCAACAATGGACACGGATAGCTTAAATGAGTCGAGTTGCTCTGAATACGGTGCTGGCCGGAAACGGTCGTTTTATAAGCGGTCGAGTAATTCCGACCAAGCCTCGGCTACTGAGACCGAGGAATCCGTGGAGAGGAGGGCCAATAAGGCCAAAAAAAAGGCTGCTGGTCATACAGCAGGGTTGGCTCAGGCCAAACGATTGGTAAAACAAAGTAGGGAGAAAGAAGTAGAAGACGAGTTAGAGAAGAAGCTCAGGAGCCAGGCTTTCCGGAAGCCTGCTGCTGTTGAGCTTGATGCCGAGCCTGGAATCTCAGATGAGATTCTAGGCAAGGACCTGGAGAGGATGGCGGGGTTTGAAATCCTGCAACGTGCGAATAAGCGGTCCCAAAAGATTGTGGACATCGCCTTAAAGTCGGGCAACCTGAAGGGTGGTTACGTGCGCGACCTTAAGATTGCCGCCAAAGATATGGCGGAGATGGTTGAGGTCCTGACTTTAAGGACCGCAGAAGAGGAGTCGCGGCAGCTCCGCGATGAAGCGCGGCGGTTGTCAAACGACAACAATCGCCTGAGAGCGCGGGTCACCGACCTTGAGAATGACCTGAAGGCCATGCGCAGGGAGTTCTCGGAACGCAAGGCTGTGGAGGACACAGTGGTGGCGGAGGCTCCATCCTCGGAGGCAGCCATCATCAAAAAGGTGGTCGAAGGTCTGAAGGGTGACCTGGCGCGAACCATCGGCGAGATGATGGACGCCAAGCTGGCCGGTATCGAAGACCGGTTGCTGCCGGCACCGGTGGTCCGGCCGCCCCTGGCAGCTGCCCTCAGGCAGGTCGAGCGGAGCACTAGAGCGGACACCTCAGTGCTTATTTCAGTGGAAGCTCCCCAGGGCCCCCCTAAAGTCCCAGCGGCAAATGCTCAAGCCGATTCTTGGACCAAGGTGGCGGCTAGGGGGAAGAAGAAGGTAACGCAGCCTGCTCCGCCAACGGCCAACACGACGTTGACCGCGCCAGCTAATCCGGCTCCGTGTGCGCGTGCTGGTGTCCGCCGGATACGCGCGACTGAGTCCACCAAGCCAGTGGAGCCGGTGAAGCCGGTGAAGCCGACCAAGGGTGATGGGCTGACAGGACCACCCAAAGCAAAGGTGAGCCTCAAGCCGCCTTCAACTGCTGCGGTGGTCATCACCCTGTCGAAGGATGCGGTAGCAGGGGGCGCGACGTATGCTTGGGCACTCACCGCTGCTAAGCAGCGGGTCAGCTTGGCGGACATAGGGGTGAAGGAGGTCCGCACGCGGAAAACGGCCCTGGGGAGCCGAATTCTCGAAATCGGGGGGCCCGAGCGGTCTCAGCAAGCTGATAGGCTTGCTGAGGAAATACGGGGGGTACTAGCAGGGATCGCGACTGTCAACCGGCCTGTGAAATCCGTGGATATACGGATCAGCGGGCTGGAAGACAGCGTGACGCCAGATGACGTGGTGGGGGCCGTTGCTGCCAGGGGGAATGTTCCCCGCGAACATGTGCGTGCGGGGCGTATCTCCATGGGCAGTACGATAGTAAAGTGCCCCACCACAGCAGCAAAGGCGATCACGCAGGATCGCCTTTGCATCGGATGGAGCACCGTACGGGTCACCCTCCTTGAGGCTAGGCCTTTACGGTGCTTCCGGTGCTACGGCATCGGACATGGCAGTGCAACGTGTACTGCTAAGGACCGCAGCGGCCTATGTTGTCGCTGTGGTAAGGCAGGGCACCTCGCTATAAGTTGCACCGAGGAGCCAAGGTGCGACGTCTGTGCCGATGCCGGAGCACCCGCAGGACACCGCATGGGGGGACGGAGGTGCCACCCCCCGCTAGTTAAAAGGTCCACATCGAGAACGGGGGTGCCGGCCCCCGCCATGTCCATGGAACCGAGCGCACCGAGCGCGCCCACCAGTTTGGAGGGTACGGTTGCTCCTCAGGGGGAGCTTGAACAAATGTCGTCGTAATGGACGGTACGACACTGTTCGAGCTCCTTCAGGGGAACCTCAATCACTCGGCTGGGGCACAGGACTTATTCCTGCAGTCAATGGCCGAGTGGGGTGTGGATGTGGCGGTAGCGGCGGAGCCATATAGTCCTCCCGAGAGAAGTAATTGGGCGGCGGACTCTCATGGCCTGGTCGCAATTGTTGCACGGTCAGGGGGTCCGCCCCTGATAGCTCGGGAAAGGGGGGATGGCTTTGTCGTAGCAGACTGGGGCCCTCTAACAGTGGTGGGGGTATATTTTTCCCCTAACAGACCTCTGTGGGAGTTTGAGGGCTTCCTGGGCTGCCTTGGGCCGGCCATCAGGAGGGCCAGGTCCCGCCTCATATTGGTCATGGGGGACTTCAACTGTCGCTCACGCAGTTGGGGCGACACCATGACCGGAGTGCGGGGTGCTCCCTTGGTGGCATGGGCGGCTGAGCTGGGTCTCGTCGTTCTTAACACCGGGGGAGTAGCGACGTGCGTGAGGCCTCAGGGGGCATCGATAGTTGACATTACCCTCGCCTCCCCTGAGGCGTCGTGCAGGGTCACTGGCTGGCGGGTGGTGGAGGATGTGGAGACCCTGTCGGACCATAGGTACATCCGACTGGGGGTCCTCACATCTAGCTGCTGCCCGGCTCCTGGGATCCCACCGGAGGGGGTGAACTCGGCCTTCCCGAGATGGGTGATTACTCACCTTGATCGGGAATTGGCCGAGGAGGCGGCGATCATAAGATCGTGGCTGAGGCCCGGAGGCCCAGCTATGACAGACGACGTGGAAGCGCTGGCTCTCTCTCGGACTCTTCGATGCCACGTTGGAAGAGGGCCCCGCGCAGGACGGCTGTTTTCTGGTGGTCACAGGAGCTAGCCGTCCTACGCACCGAAAGCATAGGGGCCCGTAGGGCCTATCTGCGGAGTCGGCGTCGGAGAGGCGATACGCCTGAAGTAATGGAGGGCCTTCGAACGGTATATTATGACCGAAAGAGGGCTCTCCAGTCTGCGATCAGGCAGGCTAAAGAGAAGGCCTATGAGGACCTTCTCGATGGCCTGGAGAGGGACCCGTGGGGGCGCCCTTACCATTCAGCTCGAAACAAGCTGAAGGGTGGGGGGGCTCCGCTCACCGAGGTCTTGGAGCCAGCGCTCGTAGAGGAAGTGGTCGCGGGGCTCTTCCCCACCGCAGTGGACCTGATCCCGCCCAGGATGCGGGAGGGGGAGGTTGTGGAAGAGGCGACAGGGGAGGTCCAGGGCGTGACAGATGTGGAACTGGGCCTCTGCCTTGATCGCCTCAAGACAAGGAAGAAGGCTCCGGGCCCGGACGGTATCCACGGCCGTGTCCTGGCCCTGGCCTTCCCACATGTCGAGGGGGAACTCCGGGGACTGTTCGACAAATGTCTTAATGTCGGGCGGTTCCCGGAAGTATGGAAGGAGGGACGCCTATGCCTCATCAAAAAGGAGGGTAGGCCAATTGATTCTCCAGCGGCTTACCGACCTATAGTCCTGCTGGATGAGGTTGGGAAGCTGCTGGAATGGATAGTGGCCTCACGCCTAAGTCGCCACCTCTCTGCCGAGGGCCCGGACCTGTCCGAACACCAGTTCGGTTTTAGGAAGGGCCGCTCGACGCTTGACGCCCTCACTGAGCTGAGGGCTCATGTTGAGAGTGTGGTGGCGGATGGTGAGAGGGCGTTGGCGGTCTCCCTGGACATAGCCAACGCCTTCAACAGTCTCCCATTCGGCGTAATTGCTGAGGCGCTCGACTTCTTCGAGGTGCCCTGGTACTTGCGCCGAATAGTGAAGGACTACCTGGTTGGGCGCCGGGTGGCCTACGTGGCGGGAGACGGGAGGATGAGGCGGCGTCCCGTAGAGTGCGGAGTCCCGCAGGGGTCGGTGCTGGGTCCGCTCCTCTGGAACATGGGCTACGACTGGGTGTTGCGAGGTGCGCTTCTACCCAAGATGCGCATCTTCTGCTATGCAGACGACACCCTGGTGGTGGCCCAGGGGGGGTCCTTTGGGGAGGCAGGCTTACTGGCCTCGGTCGGGACCTCCCTTGTTGTTGAGCGGATCAGGCTGTTGGGGCTCAGGGTGGCGTTAAGTAAAACGGACGCCATCCTGTTCCACGGCCCAAGGAGGGGCCCACCTCCTGGCGCTTTCATCGAGGTGAACGGAGTGCGTGTCCCGGTGGCCCCCTGCATGAGGTACCTAGGCCTTGTGCTGGATGGCCGTTGGGGCTTTGAGGCGCACTTCAGGCACCTCGGAGAGAGATTGGTTGGGGCGGCTGGAGCTCTCGCGCGTTTATTACCAAACGCGGGGGGGCCGTCCCAAAGCGTCAGGAGGCTGTATAGCGGGGTCCTGAAGAGCATGGCTCTGTATGGGGCCCCCATCTGGGCAGATGCCTTAAAAAGAAAAGGCAATGGGTCACTCCTCCGCAGGCCGCAGCGAGTGATAGCGAACCGCATAGCCAGGTGCTATCGGACGGTATCATTTGATGCGGCTTGCGTTATTGCGGGCACTCCGCCCTGGGCCTTGGAGGCTCGCATGAGCGCCGCCCTATATCGCCTTAAGGCGGAAATGGGCGGCGAAATTTGGAGGGAGCGCGAGGCGTCTGTAAGGCGCGCGGCTGACGCTGCCATTATGCGGCAGTGGCGGGAGGAACTTGAGTCCTCCCAAGTGGGCGCGCGCACTATAGGCGCCATTCTTCCAGTCCTAAGTGACTGGAAGAAAAGACGAAAGGGAGAGATCTCCTTCCGCCTGGCACAGGTGTTGTCGGGCCATGGCTGCTTTGGACGATATCTGTGCCGGGTTGTGAGGAAGGAGGTATCGCCTCGGTGTCATCACTGTGATGACACCGAGGAGGATACGGCCGATCACACCCTCCGGAATTGCGCCGCGTGGGAAACGAGGCGTCAAGACCTGAGGACAGTGATCGGCCAGGACCTCTCGCTGCCTGGCATGGTCAAGAGCATGCTGGACAGCGAGGAGTCCTGGAAGGCGGCTTCCTCCTTCTGCGAGCACGTAATGCTACAGAAGGAGGAAGCCGAAAGAAACAGAGAGAGGGCATCAGTTGCCCTTCAGAGGGCAGCAGGGCGGGGCAGGAGGGGGAGAGGGGTCCAAGAAGACCTCTCAACCCCAGCCCCTAGCAGCCAGTAGAGGGCCACTGATGGCCTCTTCCCCGAGGTTCTCCGGTGAAATGCCCTGCAAAGATCCCGGAGAACCTCTCAAAAAGGGGAACTCTCTGCTTTCGAGGAGGTTTTAGTGGGTATTACCAAACTTGGCCAACTTCTAGCTACGTAGAAGATGGTCTAAGTGGTTGAGTCCCACACTCCCTGTGCCACATAGTGCACAGGGGTAGTACGTAAATGTATTTCCTCCTCGTTAAAAAAAAAAAAAAAAAAAAAAAAAAAGGTTAGGTTAGGTTAGGTTAGGTTAGGTTAGGTTAGGTTAGGTTAGGTTAGGTTAGGTTAGGTTAGGTTAGGTTAGGTTAGGTTAGGTTAGGTTAGGTTAGGTTAGGTTAGGTTAGGTTAGGTTAGGTTAGGTTAGGTTAGGTTAGGTTAGGTTAGGTTAGGTTAGGTTAGGTTAGGTTAGGTTAGGTTAGGTTAGGTTAGGTTAGGTTAGGTTAGGTTAGGTTAGGTTAGGTTAGGTTAGGTTAGGTTAGGTTAGGTTAGGTTAGGTTAGGTTAGGTTAGGTTAGGTTAGGTTAGGTTAGGTTAGGTTAGGTTAGGTTAGGTTAGGTTAGGTTAGGTTAGGTTAGGTTAGGTTAGGTTAGGTTAGGTTAGGTTAGGTTAGGTTAGGTTAGGTTAGGTTAGGTTAGGTTAGGTTAGGTTAGGTTAGGTTAGGTTAGGTTAGGTTAGGTTAGGTTAGGCTAGGTTAGGTTAGGTTAGGTTAGGTTAGGTTAGGTTAGGTTAGGTTAGGTTAGGTTAGGTTAGGTTAGGTTAGGTTAGGTTAGGTTAGGTTAGGTTAGGTTAGGTTAGGTTAGGTTAGGTTAGGTTAGGTTAGGTTAGGTTAGGTTAGGTTAGGTTAGGTTAGGTTAGGTTAGGTTAGGTTAGGTTAGGTTAGGTTAGGTTAGGTTAGGTTAGGTTAGGTTAGGTTAGGTTAGGTTAGGTTAGGTTAGGTTAGGTTAGGTTAGGTTAGGTTAGGTTAGGTTA